>NC_090438.1:765888137-767138137 GCF_031143425.1 Pleurodeles waltl
ATACATTTACCCAACGAGGTAGCACTTACTAATGAGCTAGTAGAAAGTACTCCAGTTGGGTAGGCAATTCACACAAAACTGTGGTCTCTTCTTGGATAAATAAGCAGGTGAGGATGCATTCTGGTACCAATTCTTATTTTCACAGAAGTTAAACCTGAACAGGAAGCACTTGCAGATATAAATAAAGCAGGTGCCCCAATTGAACCTCCTCTTCCGCAAAGTACAAATCATCCTAACTTCTAGATATTGGCCAGGGCAAAGCAAGTGTGTTTTCTCTGAAGTTCCACCTTGAAAAAATATCTAAAATCCTTGATGGAGGTGAATGCATCAGCGTAGTGACTGTGATGAGTGGGGTTTTTTCTTGTTATCTCCTGTTTAGAACAGAGAACTTCGAACTCCCTTTTAACTACTACGAGTATGCAAATGTGCAACATGACCTAGAAGCTTCATCTGTTTGGCCAAAGGCCCTGCGTGGCGTGGGGTTGGATGCCTACGCAGGATTGGCTGTAGGGCCTGGTCGCAGGCCAGAACCTGTGGGCAACCCCTGCCATGCATGGCTGAAAGCCGTACGTGGCCTGGGGTTAGATGCCTATGACCAACCCGCCCACTGCATAAAAAAAAAGCATAGAAATTCACTGGAAAAAACTAAGATTACAGGGGTGTTATAGTTAGGTATTGAATTTACTTGCACAAAACCATAGAAATTCAGCTGTTATAGTCAGAGTTATTTAAAGTAACTACAACTTGTGCCCTGAGGTAACTTTAACACGCGCCCTTGCCGTGCACAGCTAATTACCCCACATCTTACATCATTCATGACATCTTCTATGGCATCATTGATATTATCACTGCCACATTTGCAATAAAGTTACTAATGAGAAAACTATGCTTGGCATGGGCGTGAGTTACAATTACCTTAGGCACGAGTTATTGTTACTTCAGATAACTCCAACTATAACAGGTGAATTTCTATGGTTTTGTACATTTTTATATCAATATAGTATGAGGTGTTTCCTCATAAAGTCCTATGGATATACAATAAAATTCCTTGCTGCGTCATCACAGAAAACACATCTGAAACATGCATCAGCTGTAACACATTCATATCAACTATCCTTCCAAACCTCAGTGGGCTTACCAAAGCATGGGTCAGCACTGTCAATACAGCCCAAGTGGGCATGACCTAAAAAAAGGAGGGTGAGGGGGCTTGGCAATAATTCAAGTCATCTGGTATATATCCATAAATCAGGTATCCCTCAAAGCTACAGGGAGCTTACAACGAGGCAATGTGAATCCGGCCCTAGTGGGCATAACCCTAACCCAACCTTATCATTTACATACACCGAAAATGAATTGAAAAATATATTTTATGTCCCCGTAATTCAGCCAACGAAAGACCTGTAAATATATCAGCTTATTTTGCATTTCATGCCAGCTACTCATACCCCTGTCCATTATTCACCTGTGAAAATAAAACATAAAACATAAAGTTCTCAAACTGTTAAATATGAGTGTAATTTTCTTCATTGTATGTAAAGATTCCAGTAGAGGGTAAAATTAAATGAATGCACACAATATATAGCGGTCAGCATCTGTTCACTTCACTGTTCAAAAGCAAAGAATCATTCCATGCAACTTGAGTCATAATTATGCTTAATCAAAAAGAGAGTAAAGTCAATGGAAGGAAGAATTCTTCCTTTGTTACTTCAATCCAAATGTACTGACAGTTCGTCATCAAGGTTGAGGCCACAGAGATGTAAAGTGCAATAGCCAATAATGAATCTGGATTCTAATGTAAGTTCCAGAATTCTGTTGCTCGGTGGTATTCTATTGAGGACAGTGAACTTGAGAAAGTTCACATTCTTATCATTTAAGATGACGGGTGACTGGATACTGCTTATCTTCATTTACAGTAGCCTGCATGTGTTTGAGAACTCTTTGCTATATATAGTGCTGCCTATGCAAAACTTATTAAAAAGACAACCCAGTCCATAAATGCAATAATCAGAGTTCTATGTAAGGTGCTTCCTCGTTTGGAAGACTGGGGAACAGATGGAAAGCTCCTGATTTTCTTGATGTCACAATGCTTACAGGCTATGCAATTGCCGCAAGTATAAAAACCTTGGATTTTGGGTTCGGCTAATGGTTGTGTTACTATATTGTGGCTTAGTGAATCTTGGAATGTAATGCCTCTCCTATACATGAATTAGTCCTCCTAATGTCTCATTAGGATGAGATCTCTTTGAAGGACATGTCAGAACTAGGGAAATATCTGTCTCAGCTCAGATGCACTATTGTTGAATATGGTGAAAAATCGAATGGGTTGTAAATCGGTTTTATGTCTCTTATTTGTAACTAATAAGTCTTCCCTTCCAATCCTACTGACCTATGCAAGAACTTTATTCACAAATGATTTGTAATATCCTTGTTCAAGAAACCAGTTGATCATGATTTCTGCTTGCCTTTGGAAAGACACCTTATAACTACACTTCCTTTTGGCTCGTATTAACTCCCTAATCAGAATACTATGCATCAAATTATGCAGATGATTACTGTTTGCGTGCAAAAGGCAGTTTCTTGCTGTCTTCTTTCTGAATAAACTACCCTCTAATTTATTCTATTGTACAATAAGTTCTAAATCCAAAAACGTTATTCTGCCCTTATCCATGTGACTGGTGAATCTCAAATTTAATGAATTATCATTGAGGATTACTGCTAACTCCTGAGCTGATTCTGTTGTGCCATTCCAGATACAAAAGATGTTGTCAATATACCTGACCCAGAGGACCACATGATCCTCAAAGTGATGGATGTTACTGACCACCTGTTCCTCCCACCAGCCAAGGTAAAGACCTGAATAGCTCTTGGCAAAACAGGTGTCCATCGCAGTCCCCCTGGGTTTGAAGGTAAATGCATTTCTCGAAGATAAAAAGTTGTTGGTAAAGATTTCCCACATCATGTCTAACATCATCTCCATATGTAGTAGATAGGAAAGTGAACAAGGTCTGCTAGCTTGAATGCCCATATCATGGGGTATACAGGTGTATAGATTGTTTACATCTAGACTCGTAAGTAAAAATGTTCATCCCACGTAATACCATCAATCAGGCGTAAGAAGTCTCCTGTGTCCCTGATATAAGATGGAAGGGATTCAACAAAGAGTCTTAAAAGGAAATCCACACAGCTAGATGTGTTTTCCAACAGATTACCCCTTGAAGATGTGATTGGCTTACCTGGTGGTTTGGTAGAGGTTTTGTGTAATTTGGCCAAGAAATAGAGAGTGGGAATCTTGGAAATGTCACAGCTCAATAATTGATACTCTTCCTATTCTAACAGATTCTGGTCACACGAATCAATGACTTGTCATCAAATCCCTGTTAGACATTTTCATAATTAAATGCATCCTTAACTTGCCTGTAACCCTCCTGCAAGTGCAAGTCTAGCAGAAAGATCACTTCATTGCCACCTTTGTCCAATTGTTTGATGACTATTTGTTCATTCCCTTGTAATTTCCTGAGTGTCTCCGGATGTCTATGTTAGAAGTTACACCACATCCACCTCCCCTTGTATCTCAACTTTTTGAATTCTTTAATAACGACCCTTTCAAACACAGGATGACATAATTGGTCATGAGGGAAAGAACACAGACTTGGCTTGAAACCACTGGGATAACTCATGTTAAAGTTAACATCCACAATGACTAAGTTGAGGATAGGATCAGAAGTGCTACTTTCATTATCCTCTGACACACTCAGTAATTGCAAAACCTCTGATTTACTTATGCATAGGTTAGAGGGATTCCCCTCTACACTGGGCTTGTCACAAATTGACTTTGCAGCAAACCATCTCTTGAACTTCAATTTTCTAGTGAAATGAAACAGGTATATGCGGCTCCGTGTAGAGTCAAAAAATTATGTTGGACAGAAAGAGAGACTTAACAAAAGTACCTCAAACTGTGAGTCACTTAAAACAAAGCTCAAAAGATTTACCACAGTTTTCTGATCCATTATTTTGTAGATGTTTGAACCCTTGTCTGCATTCCCATCTAGCCTCCTGCATTGTCTGTTCCTCTTGTATCTCTTCTGTTTCCTCCTTTCTCCTCAACCTCTTCGGGCTGGTGATCCCCTGACTGGTTGTGCTTCCAGTCTTCCAAGGGTCATGACTTGGAATTCCATTAAAATGTTGGTTTTTACTCCAACTGTGTCTGAATGGACAGAGACATCGCTTTCACTGGTATCACCATCCCCTTGTTTCTCCTGACTTGCCACACTGGCCATTACTTGTTTAATAGATTTCCCTTGTCCAGAGTCTTCTGATATTTCTACTCCAGTACCAGATACGGAAGGTTCCTGTTGTTTTTTTATCCAGAAAGTCAAATTTTCTCCCAAACATTAGTATACGGCCACTCTCCTAGTCAACTAAGTCACAGTGGAATTTCCTTTGTTTTTTCACTTTCCTTTCCTACTGAAGGGCCCTCAACTTGCACTGCTAATTACCCCAGATATTACATCACTCATGACATTTTCTATGACATCATTGAAAATATCACTGTAACATTTGCAGTAAAAATATCGATGCAAAAACTATGCATGATGAAGGTGTGAGTTATAGTTACCTTAGGGCATGAGTTATAGTTACTTGAAATAACTCCGACTATAATAGCTGAATTTATATGGTTTTGTGCATGTAAAAACCTTTGTTTTTCTAATGAAATTTTTTTTTATATACATATACACACATATATATATATATATATATATATATATATATATATATATATATATATATATATATACTCACACAAGGACCCTTAACCAAATATCTTTAATTTAAAGTAATCAAGACATTTATTTTAAGTTGCAATATTGTTTCATAACCAAATACCACCATTGGCATATTTATTTATCCTATTGACATCAGGCACAATTTATTAGTGTATGAAACAAGACTAGATTTTTATATTGAAGAAACACCCTATCATCTTTGTGAAAGACATTTGAAGCAGTTACATCTTCCTTGTGAGGGACATTTAGTAACAAAATGCGCTATTTCAGCTTTTTTAAGGAGTTCCTGCTGAGTTAAGAGGGTCATCTAGTAAAGTTTTAGAGGGTTACAGGCTTGTTAAAGACTTCTCACTGTTTCTTCTGACTCAATAAGGACATCTAGTAATTACTTGATGTACTCTAGCAATGTGAAAGGCCAGATCGATTGCCTTTGCCAATACTTGATCTTGCCAGAGACCTCTTTTTTAAGATTCCCTATCTAATATGGTGCAACATTTTAATGTGTGATGTCAATTCGTGTTTGAATCTTAGATAAGGAGGCACTCACAAGCAATGGATGCTTTGTAATGCATTTTGCCGTATTTTTCGTTGCATTCTATTTTTGTCCCTGATTTTTCCTTCTTGCAATTGGAATGTCTCCTCTATCTACTGATGGATGTTCGCATGACTTTCTCCTTTGACACATGAGTTCACACCACATTGTCCCTTGACACCACTACCCTAATGCCTTCCTTTACTTCATCTTACTGGCACCATCACAAATAAACTGTGGGGAAGAAATAGAAGGTGCTCCTGCCTCTGTCTATTATTACAAACCATGGCCCATATTTATACATTTTTTAGCACCGCATTTGCCCCGCTTTTTGACTTGAAAATGGTGCAATCTTACAAAATACAATTGTATTTTGCACGTTTGCGCCACTTTTACGTCAAAAAATGACGCACATGCGGGATAAAAAAGTATAAAATGGGCCCAGGTGCTGTGGCAGGACCTCTTAAAGGAAATGGTTGTCTGGTTGAGAGAAAACTCACTCAGACGTATTGATTCGTGGGGTCTAAGGTAACCAAGATAAAAATCCTGCTTTTAAAAAAATAAACATTTTTAACTGAAAAATAGAAGTTACTCTGGATTTTTTTTAACAGTTGTAATTGCTAAATAAAATGTAGAAATGTTATTGAAAACGTTGAATTGCTAATCAACACATTGCAAAAAATAATTAGCACTCCTACTTTTATTAAAAACTCCTGTACGGTGGAAAGTGCTTTAAAACTGGATGCTTGTATTTTTTTAATCAATTCATCTTTAGCCCGTTTTCGAATATTTTTTTGATACGGCAAAAACAGAGCTCACATTAGTTTAGAAAAAACATCAAAAATTAGAGAAGCAAAATATTTCAAAACCAAGATTTTATTTTCTCAAATTTCTTTTTGTTCACCATCCATTTACAAAATGTTGCCCTCTTGCACATCACTGACTGATCCCACCACTAAGCCTCCAAATGTGGTTTCAATTTCTTTCATCATTATTTAGCGTTAGTCATAAAAAATTACAGAAATAAAATTTGTGGAAAATAGTATGCCCTGAACACATTTCAATAGCATAATTTATAAGGCAAAGGCAGGTTCAATTTCACCTTTTATTACATCCTAAATTTTACACTCGGACTAAGAAACCTGGACTGACATAGCTCTACTGAAGTACTAAGACCACCAGCCCCATTCGAGCTACCTCTGAGGTGTTGGATAAACATCTTCCAAAATGAATTACCAACAAACCTGATGCTCAATGGCTCCTGGATTGAGAAGACCCCTAGCACCATTCAAGCTACCTCTAAGGTGATGGATAAACATCTGCCAAAATAAATTACCAACAAACCTGATTCCCAGTGGCCCCTGGATTGAGCACTGACAGTATGTTGACTTTGACAGAGTACCGAGGCAGTAGTAGTAGCCATCTTGGATGCACTGCTAACTATTAAGGATGAAGTGGGTGATGCAGACTTTTTGTTACGTTTCTCCACGTACAGTAATATATTGAAGGCTGTCTAGATGAAGCAGGGTTGCTGGGATCGCACTTAGGAATGTTCTATTCCTTCCTGTTCACATCAATTCAGCTGGTGTCCCCGACCCATTTTAAGTTGCCAGAAGTAGTCATGAATTTTGGGATACACCAAGATCGCCCCAGCTCTTTCATATTGTTCACGCAGCATGATCAGCCTCTGGGGACATTAGTATGGTCCTTTGGATTTGCTCTTGTAGATGATACTATTCAGATTTGATCACTAAGCAGCCATGGGCATCCGCAGAAATCTTTTCAGGGCGGCACCTGCTTTGACCCGTCCTCCACAGTCTGCGGAGTTCCGAAATTTTTTGGCAGGGGCCGCAGCCATACTAATGCAGGCAGTGTAACACTACGGTGGCCGTGTTACGCTGCACTGTGACCCTGCACACCAAGCTGTACCTAAATCCAGTAGGTGGCAAGCACCCCTCTTCCCCCCTGCAGACACCTATGTAGGCAGCTAACTCCATCAAAGAACTGGGTGATTGCTTCTGTGCCATTAAGAACTGGATGGCAGATAACTTCCCAAAAAGGAATGCCATTAAAACATAAGTACTTGTAACTAACAACTATATTTCTTGTTGGTCTGGAGCTGCTTGTCTGACCGTCTAAGATCACTGCATGTGCCAGCCTTCTCTGTTAAAAACCCGAGCATTCTGTTTGATGAAGATCTTGTTTTTAATGTTGGAGCACACAAGGTCTGGGAGCTACTGGATCCTACAGCTGAAGCTGCGGCATAAAATGCTTCCATTCATTCCTTTTACAATGCATTTTACGGTTTAAAGGGACTATGTGTTATCACAATTCAATGACTTCAGTTCCATCTATCCAGCAATCTCTGCACCACTATGCCCACATTTTCGCAGCGTGCAGTGAAATGGGTGCATTTCAAAACAATCTACATGGTGCATGGGGTCTTATAAATATCAGGTCCTGATTTTCTGGGAAATCCTGTCACCCTTTATGTTCCTGGAAGAACCTTAGGATCAGAGACTCTATGGCTGCTTACAGTTCCTTGTTTGTGTCTTGGTCCCCAGCCCTGGAATTCTCTACTTCTTTGTCTGTGCCATACTTTGAATCTTGGACAGTCCCACAGAAATGTTACCTCATCCTGTTAGTTGACTTTTTAGTATTTTTAGTGCCAAGATGCTGTCAAGTGATTGAGTACATTCGAAATTATTAAATATGAAGGCAGAACAAATAATTTAATTGCATGTTCTTTTTCTAATACAACTGAGGAAAGGTTTTTGTATCTATGCAAAATGTTTAACAACTAGGATTCCTATGCAGTGCTTTTACCAGATCAAACTTCATCACACTTTATCTTATTTATTGTGTGCTCTTCCAGTAAGGTAAGACATCCAATATTCCTGGAATAACATATATTTCCTGGTGGGGAACTGATTCCCTACGACTAAATACCTATCCTTATTACCTTACTTTGTGTCAGTTACTTGAGTATATGTCTTTGTATGTACCTGTCTGCCTCCAGTCATGATACTGACAACTAATAAAGTATTCTGCAACAAAATCCCAATCTCTTACATTTACCATGAAAAGAAATAAGCAGAAGCAATGCCAACTGGCCTGGTTTGCATTTTGCATCCTTACTACAATATGTAAAAAAAGTAGTCAGAAATAACATAACAAAGCAAAAACCTGTTGTTTCTTTATACAATTCACTTATGAAATAAGGAACTGATTGAGTGATTGATTTGCTTTCATTTTTATATATCGTGAACTCAACCTGAAGGTATTGCAGCGCTTTACAAGAGCACCAGTTATAGTACACAAGATCACATTCATTTTTTTATTTTTAGGGACAAGAAGATTAGTGATTCGCCCAGAATCACAAGACATTAAGCCGATGCTGAGACTCGAACCAAGTTCCCCAGCACCAAAGCCTGTAGCTCTGGCCGTGGCTCCTCATCCACTCCCTGATTCAGTGTACATTTGAGATGTAAAACACTCATCCATTGCATTGCAAACACTCCATAAGAGAGACAATCATACATCAAACAGCTAATAACATGAGGTGAGAGGATAAAACACCTGTGGGGCTGAGTTAAATTCCACTCTGTGTTAAGGAATTGATAACCATCGATCATTCATACAGTTGTGTTATTCAGGTAGACTAAAGAACTCCTGGTTTGTTTTTCTGTGTGCTGAGTTCATAGTCCAATTGATTGATCCCTTATCTTAGTTTAGCCTGTAATTTCCACTGCTGCACACGATGAAGCATATTCCTTCTCAGGATTATGCTTTGGACAAGGTTGAGAGATCTTTTCACCCGGCATAAGGATGTGGAGACAAGGACATCAAAAACTTCACAACAATCAATTTAGAATTGCAATATGACTCATTTAGCCACACAAAGAAAACTCCAAGCTGAAATAAAGTCCAAGAGTGTTTATTATGGATTACGGTTCAGGACAACATAGATAATTCTCAAGACAAGACTGTAAAGGTACAGAATCATTTTAAGCTGTCCAAATCTCCTAAAGGAGTTCAAACAAACTAACATCAAAAGACTAAACACTTAATCAATGCTATGCATAACAGCAATGAGAAAATTTGAAAGGGAGGAAGCAAACACTGCCTAATTCTGTTAACCATTTAGCAATTTAAATTCTAAAAATAAGTAACCTGGGCAAGGGGTAACCCTGTGAATTGGCAAGTCCATGTTAACATGCGCTAGGTCAAGCACATGTGGGCAAAATAGCATAAAGCACAAAAAGGACAACAAGAACTTGGAAAAGGGAAATCTGGGGAAACGTGACTAAGACTGACATAAAATAAGTAAAAAGGGAAGGTGTGAGCATTTCAGAAGCTTGATCAAGAGCCTTCTTGGGTCGGGGAAAAATCTCTAAGTCGCAACAAAGCATTTCAAAGGGGCAAGGGTAGAGAGAACTGTACCTCTCAGAGTCCACGGGGTTCAGTAAGCAGTTAAGAGTGGAATAATTTCTCTCTGACCAAAGTCCAAGTGGGGAGTTCATAGTGCAAGATGATTCGTCCATCCATCACTCCCTATGACGTAAAAGGTGTAATTGTCCAATGGAAGTCGGTCATGTGACATGGAGTGCAACATCAGTGACAATACTCACTATCGACATGTGAAAAGCATGCATCTTAGGTCATCTGTTTGGGTTGAAACAATTGTTTACATTGTCCATTCCACAGTTCCTGAATGTACTGGGCTGATGTTTGGTTTCTCAGACTCTATGTGTGAAACAATAGAATATCTATTTCCAAGTGAGTATTCTCATGAGAACATGTCTGAAAGAAAAGTTGCTTTAGCAAGCATGACTAAATGTTTTCTGCACATTCAGGAAGCAGAGCCCTGCAGGCCTCACTTAAGCTAAGCAAAGTGAATTAAAATGACACATTAATTTATGCAATTAATACACATGTAACTTTCAAAATTATAAATTCAACATTGATAAGCTTTGTCAATGTTCACGTTACAGTAAATTCAAAATGAAATAGCTGTGTTAACCCATTCATGTAACTATGGCGCAGAACAACTTTTTCTACTTTGCAAGTTAATTAACATCACAAACTATAACACAGACACAAATAAATTGATAAAACATGAAGTTTAAAGGCTATACCACAACACTTTTGTCTAATGGCCTACAGTGAATGCACATTAATATGGCTTTTCTGTGCACCACTTTGGGACAAAACTATTAGTGCTTTGATTAAGAAAATGCATTGACGGTCACTTATAGATGATTACTGTGATGTCAGGGACAGTGCTAACATTTCTGCTACCCTACATGTGCACTTCTAATAGCTACAAAACAAACCTGAACCATAACGTATTCATTAACCCTGTCCAGTACAGAAGTCCTTCAACTCTTGTGTCATAAAACTCTAGTAAATCCACAAACATTCTAAACACTTGCATGAGATTGTGGAATAACCGTGCCTTCTAAACTTCCTCACCCCAGTCAAAGCAGCCTTCTGTCACATGATAGTTAAATAAACTCTTATAACAACTGTCCTTGGCCTACACCTCTGGGTCAAACTTTATAGTTCAGGTCTGTTTCTAACAAACTATTCTTAGGAAAGCAGATAACTGAAGACGTGGTGATTGATTTTTCTCTGCATTTCTTTAATATTTTATTCACTTTCACAGATATTCAAAAATGTTAATCTATAACTTTAATTATACGTTTCCACATTTTTAGGTGTGGCTCAGAGACATTAAGCTGTCTGTCTCCCCATCCTCATATAATATGAAAAAAATCATCAATAAAAATACACACATATGTACATACATTCATAAGGGGTTTTGGCTCTCTTGTCGTCCAGTGCTCTCTTCATCTGTCATTCACGTTTTACTTTCACCTACCACAGTATCCAGAGTGGGGCAGTGGATCTGCCCTCTTATCCATTCACACACTTTGTGGCTGTAAGCGCTACATGTTCCTCTGATGTGCATTAAAACTGAAAAGGTATTCGAAACATATTTTAAGTATATGGCTGTAACATCTACATGTTCCTGTGATGTGCATTAAAACTGGAAAGGATTTCAAAACCTATTTTAAGTATATGTCCCTGCTGGGAACCACCCCTACCGTTTAAATTAAAATTATATGCAATGATTAATTTTTTTTTTTAATAAAATGTTTTATTGCAACCATATGGCCTTCTCGTTTAGGTGGAGGCATTTTTTTCATGTTCTTTTTGTGGCATATGCTTGCCATATAAAAATAAAAAGTAATGTAACCATTCCACCAGCTTGCTAATGCCTGGCATATTTCCTTTGCTAATGATTGGTTATATAACTGCAGCTCAGCCATATCCCATAAACTCTTAATATTAAGCTCCATTGAAGGAGATCAACGGCAGGACATTCTGTAAACAAAGAAAAAATACTCTTCATCCTGCTGCCAAGATTCAATGTTACCATGAAACTCCTGGGAACTGCTCAGCCCTCATAATGCGGCCACACATAGATTTGAAGAAGGAGACAGCAAGAAAGATATAAACATACTTCGGTTTGCACCCCTCTTCTGTTGATGTGTTTCTCGCTTTAGAGCTCCTCAGAAATTCACAAGCAACATTGGCAGTGGCGGAACAGACACTCTGCCTTCAGTGAAATCGTTCATTCGTGCTGGAAAGTTTAATCCAAGTTTTTTTGCATCTAGCATTTTATTCCGAATGGACTTCTTGGGCCTAATTCATAAAGATTTGGTGATATAAGTTATGTAAATTGAAATTTGGAAAGATGAATGTATAAAATTGTTTGAGATTCGCATTTTCTTTTAATAGTCCTTGTAATGCGTGAATGGCTTATTCTCTGGAGCAGAGGTGGTTTCGATACTTTGCCGTACAATCATTTTCCAGCTCTTCCACTGAGAGACCTGAGGTGATTCCATCTTGAAAATGGTTACAATTTAAAATATATTTATGAGATATGCCTCCGCACTAACTCCAAGACATCCCAAAAGGAAGCTGCCGGAGAACTCAGGCTGATTGAAAGAATAAGAGAGGGGGTAGGCGAGCAGCAAACTGCATGGCATGCCTGTGGAGCTTTCTGCTGCTAGCCAGAAGAAGCTCTAAAATCTGAGCTCGGCATATAGGAGCAGATGCGCTATACGCAGTAGCTGCTGACACCTCTCTCACCTGTCTCACACAGAGGGTCCCACCCATACTTCACCTACATAATGTCTGGCCCCTTGCCCATGTAACACCCTCAGAAAGCATGCCTAGCCAGGACCTCTCCTTTAGCTGCTAGAATACTACCCACACTACATCAGTTCAGTGGCTTAACACAAAATGGCGGCGCCCCAGTAGAACGTGATGAAGGACCCAAGTCTCCCATGTCTCAGAGATATTCATTGGCCTAGGGTGAAGGGGGTCCTCTTGAAGGGTTGAGGGGCCCCCTGAAGGGTTGCCCCCCCCCCCCCCCCCCTGCGTCACAGGGGCAGCAAGGGCCTGTGTTACACCCCTGCATAGTTAGATGCTGTTGACCACACTGCTTGGAGAAAAGCATAACGAACAGACTTGGTTTCTGTCCTCCCATAGAGTGTAATTGCCAAACTGATATTTAGACTGCCTTATCCTTTGCATTTATGTATTTCTCAACACTATTCTCTCTCTCTCTTTCGGTTTTCTTCAGGGCAAAATGAACACTCCTCTAATGAAACAGAGCCCTCTCCTAGGTCTCTCAGCCAGTGATGGATAAAGGGCTCTTCATGACTTAATGTAGTTTACAATCCAGGCCTCTGTAAATACGCACCAAAGAGCACCAAATAGTGCAGCAGGATTGACTAATTTACACCCTAAGAAAAAGCAAATTGTGCAACTTAGCGTGGTACATTCTTTGACGATATTATTTCACAACGTATTGAGTTCCACAAGTTCATAAAGTACGGGCAAACTTTTCACCTTGTTATTAACAATCTAATACCTGAGAGGAGCAATCGCCAACAGGAAGGAGACCAGTTAGCCTTTGCAAGTGATCTGCCACACTGCAGCACCATATATATATTTTTTAGCAACTTTTTATCCATTGAGCCTGAAACACAATGATATTGTTGAGATATGCAAATTATACAGCAATTGGTGGATTATGCAGCAGGCGCAGTAAATTTATCAATAGTTATGCACTTCATTCATGGCCTTGTTGTAATATACACAAATATGCATTTCAAGTGCCAATAGGCCTTGTTCCGCTTGCCTTTCATCTGTTCTCTGTTTTTGTCGGAAGACAGTATTGGACTAATGGTGATGTTGTTTAGCGCTGGAATTGCGACATAGATCAAGATTCTGATTAGTCAAATAATGTATTTGTTTTCATTCTTATGCAAGGATAAATGTCATCAGCAAAGTACTAGTACTGAATATTTCCTCTATGATGGGCTAAAGGAGCATCTCCATAAAGGAAAAAACACAGCACACTCTTTAGGTTAGGTGATTCTACAAGATGGTGCAGGGAGAGCTTGGACCTGCTAATAGTTTTGGAAATTAGTTATTACCCCCTCAGTCCTTCCTCAAATCCTTTCTTTATTTCTACTACACTTCCCTCCTTTTTTTTATTTTATAAAAACGACCCCCCACCTCCTCCTGTTTTATTCGTGTCACGAGCGGCATGCACGTTCCTGCAAACGGATTCAAATGCGTTTTTCTTGTGCCTGGTTACATTTTGTTGTATGTGGAAATGTCAGTTTTTACTTATGCGTCACATTGCTGTAGGAGGTGGCTGTGCCTCTTGTGGATGCATTGCTGCCTTTCAATTTGCTTAGCGGGTGAAAGTGCGTTATGCACCTGCCATTGTTTTCACTCATTGCCCATGTGTTGAGGTGAGGAAAGGAGCAGTTTTCCGTGTTCTCTGCCGGGCCATTTGGAAGCTGTGTTACAAGGCTTCCCGAGACCCTCCCATTCTCTGTGCAGGTGTGTGGGAGTGGCCTGCAAGGTTACCGAGTTACCAGATCTTGCAAGATGAGATCTGGTTGCTTAGTAACTGTATAAAACAGGAAGCAGGATGGCACACTAGCGTGTTGTGGCTTCCTAGTGTATGTGACATCTCAAAACATCTGAAGAAAAGCAACAATCCTCAGCCCCAGGCATAGTGGGATTCTGAGGAGCTCTTACAGATTTCCATAGGGAATTTACAGGCCCTCATTAAAGAGACTGTTGACATAGCCATTGAGGAGAAGAAAATCACTGCTACGCATCTGTATTTGGATGAGGATGCAGAGGAGCCTGATGTCTCCAAAGGCAGATCTATTCAGGGAACCAGCTTAAAGAGGTTTTGGCACATTTTAGAGACCTCTTAGGGTCACTCCCTTGGATGTTGAGGAAGAGAAATTTCTGGCACAATATAATACAGCATTGAAAGATATTTTGCCCCTTCATGTTGCCATTCAGACCTTGCTCCAAAAGGAATGGAAAGACATTGATAAGCCTGCTGTTACCCATTTTCTAACAAAAAAACGATTTATTGGAAGGGTTTGAAGATCAGTTTCTTTGGATGCCTAAGATGAATACTATTCTGGCAACCATGTCTTCTTCCTCATCCTTGGCTTTGGAGGATGCTGTTCTCTCTGATCCTGTTGATAAGAGGGGGTGAGTCCGCCTTGAAAAGGGCGTATGCTGTCTCTAATTATGGTATTTGGGCAAATACATTGCTGCTTATACTACGCAAGCACTCCTTAAAGATTTTCACACTCTCTTCGACTGTCTTCAGGCACAGGAGGATCCTACTGCTATTCTGGCCAGTGTAGAGATTTTGTCACAGCATTTAGCTGATTCTGTTTTTGGCAGTGTTTGGGCCTCCAGTACAGCTGTGGAAGCTTCCATTTCCTGGTGTAGATCCTTGTTGTTGAAATCATGGAAATTGGAGGCTACTCAGAGGTCCATGATTCATGAGCTTCCTTTTTTGGTCTAAAGTTATTTAGTCCTGAACTAAATGATGTGGTGACGAAGGCAGCAGAGGAGAAGAAGATCCTGAAGCCCTTTAAACAAGTTAAGGATCAGAAGCTTTTTTGATAGAAGAGGACAGTTTTTTAGTCAGCTGAGAGTCGGTCCTTTCAAGGGCAGGCCTGTGGTCGAGTTTGCCTTTTATAGGAAATCCTAGCCTTCCTCCTCTCAAACAGTTTCTGCCTCAGTGGAAAAAGAAGGTTACAGATTCCTGGGTGCTTTTGATAAAGGGATATGGTTATCAGATTCCTTGCTAAGGGCGTATTCCCAGTCCTCATCTCGGACTTTCTCCTTCTCCAAAAGACCTTGCAGGCTTTAGTTGCTCAGGTCAGGGGTCCAGTTGCTGCTTCAGAAGTAGGAGATTGTTCTAGTAGGCCAGGAGGATTTGCAGTTTTACTCTACTTTGTTTTTGATGCCAAAACCATATGGGTCATTTTGCCCCATTTTGAATCTCAAGGACTTGAATGACCTTGTCCTATTGGAACACCTATGGATGGTGTCTCTACAGGCCATAATTCCCCTGCTCATGGAAGGGGATTTTGTGGTGAGAATGGATCTACAGAACGTGTATTTTCATGTCCCTGTTCATGTGGAGAGCCATCAATTCCTGAGGTTTGCAGTTGATGGACTTCATTTTCAATTTCAAGCCCTGTTGTTTGGTGTTGGCCACATTTATATGTGTGTTCACAGAGGTATTGGTGCTACTTGTTGCTTTCCTGCATGTGCAAGGTGTTGTTTTGTATCCTTATTTTGACAATTGGTTGTTGTCTGCTCCTTCTTTTTCCAAGGATCGCCAGGATGTGGACCTGGTCCTGTCACCCTGCAGGATTTCGGTCCTCTGGTGAAACTGTCCAAGTCACATCTCACTCCTTCTCAGGAAAAGTCTTTCATCTGTGCTTGTCTGGACACTCAGGTGGGTGCAACGTTTCTCCCAGAGAACAGGACAATTTCTCTCCTGCCAGGTGTGAGGGATTTGTTGACATGTTCACACAGTTGTGCAAGATGCTGGTTATGGGTGCAAGGTTTCTTGGCAGCATCAACAGCAGTGGTCCCACGGGCACATTTTCATCAAAAGCCAATTGTGAACCACATCTTCCACCATTGGGATCCCAGCTCACAGAACTATGAACTGTTGATTCCCATTTGAGATACAATTGTACAAACCATGTCTTAGTGGTTCGGTAGGGCCAATCTTTTGAAAGGGGTTCCTTTCCAGTAGCCAACCTCTGTTCTATTGAGGACAGATGCCTACATGTGTGGCTGGGTAGTGTTGTTGGATCACAAGGATATGAGTGTTCCCTGGTCTCTATGGGAAAGTCAGCAGTCATGGAATTGGAAGGAACTGATGGCTGTCTTGAGGGCCTTGATTGCCTTTCAGGGCTTCTTAAAAGCCAAAAATGAGGTGGTCAGGATTGATAAACAGGTTGCAAGGGCATACTAGGGCAGGCAGGGGGTACGAAAAGCAGGTCCCTCAATCAGATTGAGTCCTGATTTGTCTCTGGGCAGAGGAGAATGTCCTGGGTCTGACTGCGGTTTACATTCAGGGGGAGTTGAATTTTTGGTCGGACAGTCTCAGCAGAAACATTCCATCCTCCGTGACATACCATCTGTCCCTTCTTCTCTTCCGCCTTGTATGCCAGATATTTAGGGAACTTTGGCTGGACCTTTTTGCCTCCCAGGGAATGCTCAGTGCCCGGAGTTTTGTTATGAGATTCCATCTCCCATGGTGTGGGTGGTGGATGCCCTTACAGTCCCATGGTCTCAGGGTTGCTGTATGCCTTTCCTCCAATTCCCCTCCTGCTGAAGGTCGTCCAGAAGGTCAGGAGGGAAAAGGTTCAGTAATCCTCATTACTCCTTACTGGCCCAGACATTATTGGTTTCCTTTCCTTCTGGCTATGCCAAAGGGTTGGGTTTTTCATCTCCCTTGCACACCTTCTCCTCTTTAGTTTCCAAGGCTGTCTCTTCCGATGGTTCTCAGGTTGAATCTGACAGCTTAACTGTTGAGCGCATAAGATTGGAGACTCTGGATTGTTCCTCCCAGGTGGCTTTGGAGATTCAATCATCTCATAGGTAGTCTACCCTTAGGTCATGCAGGAAACACTGGGCTTCTTTTTCTAAGTGGTGTTTGGCTTGATCTGAGATTCCTGCAGTCATCGATTCTTTAAAAGTTTTGACTTTTTGCATGATGGGTTCCTCAAGGGCCTGACTCCTAGTACTCTTCCTGCTCAGTGGGATGTGATAAAGACATTCATGTCCTTTTCCGATTAGTTTTCTACTATTTCTCAATTTTTCTTCATGCTGCTTAAGAGTTTCAGGCTGCAGTGGCCCTCTGTCAGAAATGAGGTTCCTTCTTAGGGCCAAGCCGTTGTCCTCCGGGGATTGTAAGGTGCCCTTCTGAGCCATTGGAGGAGTTGGTATGGTTGTCAGCTAAAGTAGTCTTTTTTGGTGGCTATTACCTCTCCTGGGCATCTTGGTGAGATAGGGGTGCTCTTGGCTGTTTTTCCCTATCTAATTTTTTTCCTAACCCGTTGATTCTTTGACAAAATTCTAAGTCCATTCCTAAAGTGTCTTCTTCTTTTCACTTTGGCTCAGAGGTCATTTTGCCATTTTTTAAAATTCTTCTTGCTTTGCGTTCCCTTCTACTTTAGATGTCATGAGGGCCCTTCTGATTCACCTTGAGTGCACAAAACATTTTCGGTTGTCATACTCTTTGTTCATTGCTTGTTGGTCGGTGGCAAAGGATAGGAAAGTCTCAACTCAAACCCTTGTTCACTGGGTCCATTAGGGCATTGTCCATGCTTATGAGGTAGTGGGAGGGTCTCTTCCATCTGATCTCCAGGATACGTCCACTAGAGCAGTTTCTACTCCATGTGTGGTGGCTGGGGTTGTGTCCCTCTTGGAGATCTGCCAGGCAGCTGCTTGTTCCTCCTAATGTTTTTTTTCATCATTATTGTCTTTCAGTTTGTAATGATTTAGAGGGCTACTGCTACAAAATGATGTATGTTTTCTGTTTTCGAATAAAGCCTTTTTCTGCATTTGACTTGCAGGTCCATCTTGTCTTTTGTGAGCTTCTTATGTCCTCAGTTTGTTAGGACTGAGACGAGGAGGACCCCATGAGGGGGTAATAAACTTGTTACTTAACAGTGATCTTCATTACCCCGACTAAGGGTCCTCCTGATCCCAATCCCCTTACTTTCCTCCCTCCCTGGTGGCACTTGTATCTATAGCTTGGTAACATAACAGGAGGAGGTGCGGGTGAAGAGTTTTTATTAAAAAAGGAGGAGTGTAATAAAAATACAAAAGGACTTGCATTCTATCGCTGTTGTAGGAGGAGCATACCTTTAGTTTGTTAGGATTGGGATGATGAGGACCCCTAAGCGAGGTAATGAAAATTACCAGTAAGTAATTTGAGCCTCTCTCCCAAAACTGTAAATATTTTGAGCTATTGAGCTTTGAACACTGATATGCTGCCACTTTGCATATGTACAACATGGCCACACTTTTTTTGATGTGCAATGTACTGTGAAAATATTTTTCCAGCAGATTCAAGACTATTTTTGCACAACAGAAAAATCCTCATGATCTGACTCATATATTCATCCAGACAGCCGTCAATGCACTGACTCATCCATTAATGTTCGGTGATTCAGCAACTCCTTTTCATTCAATCATGCACCATCATCCATCTATACTCTCATTCATTCACCAACTCATTCACAGAACCACACATAGGAACTTGCTAATCAATAAAAGAGTACTTCCATTAGCAAAATAGCAGACATATTGGCTTTGCCAATGTTTTTTAATATGTAGGGTTAGATTGTAGAGCAATGGAAACAATACTGAATGGTTGTTTCATGTCTTAATTTTATAACATCTCTTTACCATAAAAGAAAGACATGCTTAAACACTAGGGGGCAGATGCACGAAAACCAAGATTTGCGATTCGTAATTGCGAATCAATGCGAATCACAATTACCGAGTCGCAAATCGGTATGTACGTAGGAAGGGAACACCAATTTAGTGATTTGGTGGCGGCTCGCATCGCAGTTTGCGAAATCGCAAATAGAGACTCAGAAAATTGCGCCTGCGATTAAAACCGTCTTGCATTTTGCGATTAAGAATCGCAAATTGCAATTGAGTCACAATTAGCAACCGGGATGCAAAAAGAGAACAATTTCATTTCCTGGTGCTGGGTAATGGCCTTTGAACCAGGAAGTGGCCTCCATGACTGTGGGAGGAGCCTAGGAGCATACACAGCAGAGGCTCACCAAGCAGAGAGGGGCAATTGGAGCCATGGCTAACCAAACCAAGGAGGCAAACACAGCAGGGAGGAAGAGAAAGCTACAGTTCTCTGAAAAAGAGTTGGAACTCACTGAGGAGTGCTTCTCACATCATGAGGTCCTGTTTGGGCCTGCTTCAATGACTGTATCTGAGTCAGAAAAAAAGAAAATATGGCTGGACCTACAGGCCAAAATCAATGCCTTTGGAGTCAGCCATCACTCATTGATGAAATCCGCAAAAGGTGGTATGACCTCAGGTCCAGAACAAAAGAAAAGGTTGCAGAGCAGCTAAAGGAGGTGCATGGAACAGGTGGGGGACCATCCACAGCACCACCACCAACAGCAATGGAAAGTATAGTGGAGACCACACTGGAGCTGGAGGCTGTCGTGGGAATAGGGGACCTGGACAGTTCAACACCAGGAACCTCAAAAAGTGAGTAGCACATATCACATGTTCACACTTGTGAGGCTACTGTGCTGACATCCTCAGTTCACAAAAGCATGCATCATTCTGAGTAGTCCATGTTTATATTTCCAGTACAAGTATAGTGCATAATGGGTAATATAGTCCAGTACTCAAAATAGTGATGGATAAAGAACTTTCTTGTACCAAACATATGATAGGTACTGACAGGGTATCCATTGTGTCCCATAGGTCTCACTCAGGTATCCACCGATGACCCCCATGTGGAGAGAGGTGATGATGCCAACATGGCGGCAGAGGAGGCAGTCAGCATTGCCACAGAGGTGTGCAACCCCCAAACCACAGCTGGTATTGACCCTGTAACCATTGAGGACCAAGATTCAGACAATCAGATTGCACAGATGCCTCCCAGTTCACAGATGGCTGAAAGCCACCCACTGAGAGTTGCAGTGTGTGGGCAAAGAAAGCGCCATGTGGCAAGTGATGCAGGTGATAAGGACAACAGTACTCAGCTTTTCATGGGGCTGGAGACATCCCTACTCACCAGTCAATGCCTACAAAACAAGCATATACGATTAATGAACAGAAATCTACAACAGATAAAACACACTCTAACACTGAGATTCGGGAATGTGCAAACACAACTGGTCACCATGAATGGCAACATTGTCAGCCTCACCATTGCCATCAGTGATCTATGCAGGAAAATGGTGGCAGATCGTGCCCATGTAAGGCGTCAGGAGCGCAGCACTGCTGCACGAATGGACCGTCTAAGTCAGTCCATTGGCCGTCTAGCCACGACTACCACATGCCTGTCACGATGCACAGTCACCCTTTTGGTGGAATTGGGACATCTTGCTGGAGATGCAGCCAGAGGACTAGGCCGCATTACTGCAGGTGTGGACCTACTACAGACTTCCCAGGCAGCAAGGGGCACAGGTGCCACCCCTCAGGACAGTGAGGAGACGTCCAGCGTGAGCAGCATTTCTGCTCCAGATGTCCGCATCCTGCGGAGCAGCAGTGCCTGCCAGACATCTGTGAGCCAGACAGGCACAGGCCATGGTGGTCGTAGCCGTAGAAGGCTGTGATGTACAGAGTTTTGCTTTATTTCCATGCACATGGCTTGAATTTGTTAGGTGATGTAACCACATTTTGTTTGATGGCTATAGCAAGATGCATGCCACTGTATTCCTATTTACATAATGCAATCCTGACATTAAAGGATAGTTGTTAACAAGAACATGGCTATGTGTGTTTGACATTTTTGAGGTCGGTATCAGTTGTCACTTACCTGCCAAAGTAATGGGTTGCAATGTGATCATGTCGCCGTCTGCCCTTCATCGCAATGCTACCTTCCCCAGGCTGTCGTAGCGGGTATCTCCTGCTCCTCATCCTCGGATCCCGCCTCATCAATGGTGAGATGTAGCCCACGCCTGGTTGCAATGTTGTGGAGTATGGCACATGTAGCCACAATCTTGCATGCAATCTCCGGGGCATACTGGAGTGCACCTCCACTTTTATGCAGGCATCGAAAATGGGATTTCAGCAGGCAGGAGGTCCTTTCAATCACGGCTCTGGTGCACCGATGTGCAATGTTGTAGCGCCTCTTATTTTGATTTGCAGGTGTTAGGTATGGGGTAAGGATCCATGGCCTCAATGCATATGCACTGTCACCTTCGTAATGAAGAAACAATTGTGAGCATGGTTTCACATGAGTATCCACTGACACGTATTCATGGCATTGGTGTGCTACTACACAGTACCTAATAAATATCCTTCATCAAACTCCCCACGTTCTAGGCGCTGCTGTATTCCACTGTGCCTGAAGATATATGCTTCATGTCTGCTCCATAGGTATTTTGCCACTATATCGGTTATGATATTGTGGGCATCACATACCACCTGGATATTTAGAGAGTGGGTACATTCCCCTTTGCGGATCAAATACTCCACATGTGAGGGTGGGCATATGGGTACATGTGTCCCATCCACACACCGTAATACATGTGGGAAGTTGCCAATTCTATAGAAGTTCAGTTTGGTGTTGTGTATCTCCCCCGCATTCCTAGGAAGATAAATGTATTTGGACATGTGTGCAAGTATGGGATCTATGAACCTTCTGAAGAACTGTGACAGGGCACTTTGGGACACCCCACCAGCAACAGCTATCACCCCCTGGTAGCTACCCGAGGCCAAGAGGTGTAGTGAGCACAGCACTTGCACATATGTGGGGATAGAGCAGCTGCGTAGGGTACGGCTTTCTAGCTGGGGATTGAGCAGTTCTATGAGCTCTAAAATGACTTTGCTGTTCAGTCTATATTTGTCATAAATTTCCTCCTCTGTTTGTTCAAATATGGTCTGCCTGGTCCTGTATATCCTCTCCTGTCTCTTACTCCTCCTCCTCCTCTGCTGGGCAGCCTGGAATCACCTCCTCCATTCAATCACCTAGAGTGTAGAAAACCCTGATGCCTTCTGGTTCTGTTTTTATACTTTGGATCTGCTTACCACCTGTTCTGAATCAGTGCTAATCTAGCTGTGCAAAATGGCCTATTTGCGACTAGTCACAATTTGCGACTGCCTTGAACATATGGTTTGCGAGTTGCAAATTGCGATTTCATATTTGCGACTCGCAAAATCAAGTTGCAGACATTAGCGATTCGGTAATGGGTTGCAACGCTATTTGGGATTTGCAAATGGCTGCTGTACATACCATTTTGCTTGTTGCACTGTCGCTAATAGTGCTGCGACCCATTTGCGAGTCGCAAAACGTTCGTACATCTGGCCCTATATCTTAACCACTGCAGCCGATATAACAAAATTAATTAAAAATTGCCAGCTTTATAAAAACATGGAAGACCCACAACTGCATTGTAAATGCCAACCAGCTTTTACTGAAATAATGATTTTCACTTATTCTTGGCCTAAAGCAACCTAGGGACTCAACACCTCATTCCAAGGACAATGTTGAAGCCAATTCAGGGGCAAGTAGGAGTTTGTGCCTGAATTGGGATCACCAATCAGCAAATTGCCACACTTTTTTGACTGCACAAATTTCGGTAGATAATACCTGACAGAATTTGTGTGCAGGAAAACCACAGTATTAGTTTTATAGTCTGGAATAAGGGAAGTGTTCTATGTTTTCTTTGTCATGCCCATTCTGAAGTGGGGAACTAAAAATGTGGAGTTAATAGCACCACGTGCGTTATTTAACGGGTTCGTCATTAATACACCTGTAAAGAACAGCCTAGAAGGGAGTTTTCAGTGGTTTAATTACATTTCAGTATATCAAGGACACCAGTTACCCAGCACACCTGCACTTCCTCATTTCACAACGAGCAACAACTCCTATCCTGATGGAACATCAATGACCCTCTTGCTCGACTATATTGGAGAAGAGATTTGCTTTTAAAAACAAATCCATCTAGACTTATACAGTTTTTCGCCCCGTTCCATTCCCCATTATGAAACTGTTTTAGATACAAGATGCTAATCCTCACATTATCTCAAACTTCTGCAACAATAGTTCTTGTACACTACGTGTTCTCCTTGAGCTATCCATTGCTTTTGATCCTGCAGTCCACGAAGAAAGGCTAGCAATTGTACGATTTAATTTAGGGATAGAATGAGAATGGTTGCATTCCTTCCCACACAACTGATAATCCTTCATCACCAGACGCAAAAAGGTACGTTTTTAGGATCGCTTAAGGTTTTCCTATCCTTTTCTTCTTCTGCTGTGTCCCCTATCCATGTTGCTGTTGATAGTAACCTAAATCTTCACTTTTGCCTGCATATGGATGGCACTCAACTTTATGGATAATCCGGGCTCTGCCCTTCCAAGTACCGACAACTCAGTCACAGAGAATCATGAGCTGACCTGGTCTTAGTGCAGGAGCATTAGAGGTCTTATTGAGAAATACATAATCTGACCCATTTATTGGCTTCTCTCACTGCCTCTGTAGCACCAGCATTTAGCAGGCCTCATAGAGTACAGATCAATATCCTCTACATTTTTCACTCCTATGTTCTCAGTG
This sequence comes from Pleurodeles waltl, assembly GCF_031143425.1. Taxonomy (NCBI): domain Eukaryota; kingdom Metazoa; phylum Chordata; class Amphibia; order Caudata; family Salamandridae; genus Pleurodeles; species Pleurodeles waltl. The sequence continues at coordinate 765,912,152 of NC_090438.1, forward strand.
ATACTGCGTAAAGTGCTGTCTGATTTCCACACTATTGGACGAACTTCCTAACCCATGGGCCAGAATTTCCAAGCAAACTAGGATAAATCATAGCGGGTGCAAGGTATCTTCTGATTTCAAACTGTACCCATGGATCCCTATCATATTAGTTGAAGGAGGAAGGAAACAACCTGTTTTTAAAAAAATACATCCAGTAGCTGCTTATACATCAAACTACCTAATTTAAAACTGTTACTCTAAACCATTGAAACCCATTCCCCCTACAGATCATCAAAGACCTGTCAACCAATCAACCAACCTTTATACTCTGCTTGTCCAGGACATCACTTTGAAACCAGCTTTCCTGTATCTGTCTCTAGTGGTAGATACTTTCACATATTAGGCCTAACACTATGGGCCTGATTACGATCTTGGTGGATGGGATACTCCGTTACTTTTGTGATGGAGATCCCATCCACCGTTTTACAAGTTCCATAGGATATAATAGAACTTGTAACACGGCTGACAGGACATCCATCATTTTCGTGATGGAATATACCATCCGCCAAGCTCATAATCTGTCCCTATGGCTCAATTACGGGGAGATCGGTAAATTCTGATTCTTTGTGCAAACCCATGTTTGTTCAGGGATCTGAGAACAGCTATGATTGTCCCACTCCTGCGATATTTTCCCTGCCAATTTTGCCGGGTCAAACCGAAATTTACCAGTTGAAAAGCGTTTGTTAAATTTTGCTCATAATTCCATGTTTTCCTCATAATTCCATGTTTTCCAGGCGCCTTTCCGAGCCCTCTCATAATCAAGGCCTCTGTCTGTGATGTCCACCTCATACCTAAACTAACCCCTTTCCTTTAAAAAAACAAAGACTTGGTCGTTAAACCAAATCTGAACCTAAAAGACCATGCCTCCTTGACTTAGCACCACCAAACTGCATTAATGTTTTATCTAAATCTGTATTTCACTTTCTTACAGTAAAAGTTTGACGGTGATCCAGTTTTAGCAAAGTGTTGAGCAGGGTTATAAGTGCTAAGCCAAATACTTTCCTCTCCTGGCAGAAAAACTACCTCTCTCTATATAACTTTCGTCTCTCTCTATATAACTTTCATGGCACTCCCTTTGGTGCCAGTCTGATGAACGCAGACCAAAAACACAGAACATTACCTAAATTGCATCCAGATCCAGGGCACAGGAAACGCGGATGGAAATGTTAGCGAAATTGTCACAGCCACACTTAATACGTTTTTGTTGACGTGCATTGTGTTGTCAAACATGATGTCAGAAAAGGGGTGAACAAAAATAACTCCTAAATTGTACATATTATATACATTTAAGTTAACTTTCTCCACAGGACACCCAAATAGTGAGTACAGAAGTGTTGGCTGGACTTTCTAATAAAAAAAGGAGTTTTCCATATACTCTACCGTAAAACACGAGACTTGAGGGAAAGGTTCCACAATACTAAATGAAAATTTGGCAGACATCTACGGTCGCATTGTTCCTCGTGAGGTGTAACACCTATACATACACAGGCTTGCAACTGTATAGGTTTTATGCATAGACCAAACTGGTATTAATTTACAAACCCAAGGGGAAGGGCACACCAACTATTCATTAACAAGCTGGTTCTTAAAACTAACGTAGGTCAATTAGAAAAAAATAATCTTGTAAGGCCTATGACTGAATTGCATGAGCCTGAAATTATTTAATAACATGTAAACATTTAGGGCCTGATTTAGATCTTGACGGTGTTACTGCCAAGCCGCATCGGTGGCGGCACTGAGAAGACATCACATTGACGATGATCCGCCCGCCGTATTTAGATGTTACAGCTCTGCAAGCCGAGGACTGGCGACGGATTGCTGACACAGGGAGACGGCTGCGGGACCCAATGACTCACTGCACCTTAGCCATAGGTGTCTCCCTGCACTACACACTGCACAACACACCACATATACACCATTATCCATTACAATTCCAACACAACACAACCCGTACATGCTGAAAACGCACTTTGACATCCATGCATGACACAACACACACACACCATTGACACTGCACCCCCACATGACAACCACAACCAATACAAGTACAAACTCAGTTACACAAAGAAACTCATACACAAGCACAACTACACACATCACAGCAATGTTCGCCACGCAACAACGCTTACGTAAATGTCTCACAGGGCAACACAACATACACAACAACATTGATCACACATGCAATTGAACCACATACAGACACAACCACATCACCCACTCCAGCTCCCTCCACCTCAACCAGCCAATCCACACACACACACACACATACACGTACTGACTCACATACACAACTGACAGCACAAACCTTCCAGTGCAGGTCCCCTTGCAATGTGCACACATGGACACCGTCGTCAAGTGTGAGTGTACTGTCACTGTGGTGCTTGCATTCATTTGACAATGAATAACGATACCAAAATTACAGTTGTGTATTTGTGCAGTAAGTGTTCTGTACCATTGTGTCACCATCCATGTCTGATCCACTTGTGTCCCCAGCATATGGATGTCAAAAGAGATTTAAAAAAATTACTGTGACAAATATATGCCTGCAGTGGTTCTGACTTCCCATGTAGTGCCCAGCCAACGTACCCTGGCAATGTGGTGTCCCTACCTGCAAGTCCGGCAACAAGGGGGGGGGTTGTCTTTTCTACGTGGGACAGTGGCAGCAGTGACGAGAGGTGTTGTCCAGTCATAGACAGAGGTGGAATGGGAAAATAGGTGAGTTTTCTTCCCTCTTAACCCCACAATCCACCAACTCAGAAGTAGAGGTTGGGCCACCACTTTTTTATTGGTGGTAAGGCACATCCAAATCTGCACTGCGGGAAGGGAGGCAAGGGGTCCCTCCGCCATCCACTTTTCCCTCTCCCATCGCCAACACCGGCAGTCTTTCTTGGCAGAGTCAGCGGTTTAATACAGTGTTTTGACTATTGGATTGCCAACATCTTAATATGGCCTTTGGACCATCACAGCAGCAGGCGGGTTTTCAGTAGAAAAGTCGATAGCAGGACCGTTACCGCCAACATCTAACTCAGGCCCTTAGTTTTACAAGACACACATGCACTTGATTGAGTTGCAGTAAGTTAGCTCTGAGGGTTATTGCAGCTGCTGCAGAGTTTTCCATGGAATTTGCAGGTCAGTACAAATCCCACAGGGCCAGCTCATCAGTTCCTCTTTAGGAGATGGAAAAATATTGAGTTATTTTGCAAAGACTAAGCAAACCTAGACACCCTAAATAAAGTATTGTTTGAAATATATGTAGACTAATAAGCAATGATTAACTTGTAAGAGAATAATCACAGGGGTCCAGTGTTTTGCTCAGAATCCCTTGACTGGGCCATGGAGTTAAAAACCAATGCTGGGTAGTCTTGATTCCACCCAGGCCTCTTTCTTTAACAGTTTCTGGTTCATTCCAATTCCTGCTTTATCTCTTTAGCACTGTTTTTCCGTCTACAGCTTCCTTCTACTTTCCCCATTTGTGTTTTCTTCTCTCTTGCTCAGGGTCAGGGATGGCTTCTTTGCAGTGGTGAAGAAGCATCGCCAGCACCTGAAAAATAAAACAATATCTTAATATTGTTTTATTTTTCAGCTGCTGGCTTAGCCAGAATGTGCATTGAGGGGCGGGGCTAGGAGGAGGAGTGGAGTCAGTGCACTAAGTGCGCATGTCAGTTTGTCCAGCCATCTTAGGCCGGACAAATTGACGTGTGCACTTAGGGTTGTCCAACCCAGCTGGGTTGGAGAAACTGCACAGACCAAGCTGCTCCAACCAATCCTGATGCTGCTGTCATGCTATGCATAGCATAAGAGCAGCACCAGGATTGCATGGAGAGCTTGTGCTGGTGTCCCAGGGACTGCTAGGACACCAACACCATTTAGGGAAGAGTATTGAGGCGGCTGGTGGCGGCAGCAGTAACAGATACGTTTAAAAAAAATAAAATTATTATTTTATTTCACTCGTAACCCCACGCCCACCCCTCCCCTTGATATTTGCGACAGCCGCTGCTGCTCAGAGTCAAAGTCTGATGAAGAAAAATGAGTGCTGGTGGGTCTCACCTGCCACCACTGGTTCAAATTAAACACTGCTGTTAACCCTCTTGACATTCAGCTTTCAGGAGTCATGCAATGATTTAAGGTAAAAGAAGGAGCCTCAGAGCATAGGAATGTAGTGGAAGAGTAGTTAATTGATACCTTCACAAAAGACCCTTGGACCTGGTTCACAAAGACATATTTGGGTGCTTTTATTGCAGACGATACAGTGGCAAAAAAACTTTGGGCCTGATTTAGAGTTTGGCGGACAGGTTACTCCATCACAAATGTGAAGGATATCCCATCCGCAGTATTACGTGTCCATGTCCATAGGATATAATGGTCTTGTAATACAGCATACTGGATATCCATCACATTTGTGACTGAGTAACCCCATCTGCCAAACTCTAAGTCAGGCTCTATATTTCACGGACAAAGGATGTTACTTTGGATACACGTGTGAAATGCAGATTTCTTTCAAAGGGAGACCTGGTTTCAATCTGATTTCCTCCTGTTAATTAGTGTGAGTGTGAATTTTCTAATATGTTTATTAATGATTTACATATAAAAATGCGTAATGAATTAACATGTAAAACGAGAAGTTTCTGAAATGTCTGTTTTTCTGTTCTTGGCTAGGCAAAATTATATTCAGATGCTGTAGTTATTTTCCATGATTCAAAGCTTTCATAATAAGTGTTTTTGAAGCTTGTGTAGACGCATCCACAGCTATCCCTAGTGGGTTGCAGTGTCATGTCTTACAAGGTCGTGTATTAACCAAACACTGCATAAGTTGAAATGTCCTATAGTTTAAGAATGTTACTAATATCTGGTTTTTCCTTGAGGATGGAAGAAAATGTTACAGTGAAAGTTTCTTCCTGAGAACAAGATACACGAGAGGCGGATGAGAGAACGGAGTTACAGACGAGACGGAAGAAGCAAAGTTACACAGAAGGAAAAATGCTATAGTTAGTGTAGGATTGTCAAGTTTAGGTCATCAATTTGGTTGTCGATTGGCTGAAATGAGACCACCCCATAGACAGACCAATTAGGAGTTGATTAGATTTTAGTATAACAACCTGTGTAGACTAATTAGTGTGTAGAGAGTAGGAGATCGTGAAGAGTAGGAGATCGTTGAGAGCAGACGAAATTCAAGACTAGCTGTCGTTAGGCCCAAACTTGTGATGAGATAACTGATGGTGTCCTCAAGTGGAAGCTGATCATTTGCTGTTACTACTTTTGTGGTAATGTATGTGATTAAAAGTGAATTGTGTCTCTCTTGCTTTCCAGGTACCAGCTGCAATTAATGATTACATTGCTGCACATTAATAGTTTTTTATATATTATAATCAAGTTAGTGGTTTTATAAATTTGTGTTACTAAATTCTTTTCACATGAACCCCAACATGTAATGCTAATCCGTGGTTAGACAGGGAACTAATCATTTAAAATGCTTATGATCTGTTTTGAGATTGTTTGATCCTAAACTAATGCATACTCTACCATTATTACCACTTTTTGTATTATTGATAAGTGTGATTCTTTTGGAAATAATTTGCTTAATTGTATTAATCAGATTGAGATATATACACTCTTCCAATCAGTCGCAATTGATCCTATATGCTTATCATTTGAGTTTGAGGGTTATTTTCGTGACCTTCGCTTTGTTACTATAGGGAAATAAATCTACAAATTCTTATTAATAAACTGGCGTAGTTATTGACTGAACCTTTAACCCCTTAGCTGCTGGGCCTTTCCCCCCCCCCCCAGTGCTGAGCCCTTTTTTGGCTATTTGGGGTAGTTCGAGCTTAGGGCTTCATAACATTTTGTCTACATAAGCTAACCACGCCAAATTTGCGTCCTTTTTTTCCAACATCCTAGGGATTCTAATGGTACCCAGAGAAAATAGCCAAAATACAGTGAAAATTTTGTTTTTTCCCAAAAAATTAGAAAAAAGGGCTGCCGAAGAAGGCTTGTGGTTTTTTCCCTGAAAATGCCATCAACAAAGGGTTTCTGGTGCTGAAATCACTATCTTCCCACCTTTCAGAAACGGGCAGACTTGAATCAGAAAACCACATTTTTCAACACAAATTTGGCATTTTACTGGGGCATACCCCATTTTTACTATATTTGGTGCTTTCAGCCTCCTTCCAGTTAGTGACAGGAATGGGTGTGAAACCAATGCTGGATCCCGGAATGCTAAGCATTTCTGAAAACTAGACAAAATTCTGAATTCAGCAAGGGGTCATTTGTGTAGATCCTACAAGATTTTCCTACAGAAAATAACAGCTGAAATAAAAAAATATTGAAAATGAGCTGAAAACAACAGCCATTTTTCTTTATGTTTTACTCTGTAACTTTTTCCTGCGATGTCAGATTTCTGAAAGCAATATACCGTTTTGTCTGCTGGACTCTTCTGGTTGCGGGCATATAAAGGGCTTGTAGGTTCATCAAGAACCCTAGGTACCCAGAGCCAATAAATGAGCTTCACCCTGCAGTTGGTTTTCATTCTATACTGGGTATACAGCAATTCATTTGCTGAAATATGAAGAGTGAAAAAGAGGTATCAAGAAAACCTTTGCATTTCCAAAATGGGATCAAGATAAGGTTTTGAGGAGCAGTGGTTATACTAGCATGTGAATTGCAGGGCATTTCTCAAATAGACGTCTTTTTTACACACTCTCTTATATTTGGAAGGAAAAAATGTAGAGAAAGATAAGGGGCAATAACACTTGTTTTGCTATTCTATGTTCCCCCAAGTCTCCCGATAAAAATGATACCTCACTTGTGTGGGTAGGCCTAGTGCCCGCGACAGGAAATGCCCCAAAACACAACATGGACACATCCTATTTTTTTTATAGAAAACACAGCTGTTTTTTCCAAAGTGCCTACCTGTAGATTTTGGCCTCTAGCTCAGCCGGCACCTAGGGAAACCTACCAAACCTGTGCATTTCTGAAAACTAGGGACCTAGGGGAATCCAAGGAGGGGTGATTTGCGGGGCTCGGACCAGGTTCTGTTACCCAGAATCCTTTGCAAACCTCAAAAAGTGGCTAAAAAAACAAGTTTTCCTCACATTTCGGTGACAGAAAGTTCTGGAATCTGAGAGGAGCCTCAAATTTCCTTCCACCCAGCGTTCCCCCAAGTCTCCCGATAAAAATGATACCTCACTTGTGTGGGTAGGCCTAGCGCCCGCGACAGGAAATGCCCCAAAACGCAACGTGGACACATCACATTTTTTCATAGAAAACAGTGCCTACCTGTGGATTTTGGCCTCTAGCTCAGCCGGCACCTGGGGAAACCTAGCAAACCAGCACAGTTTTGAAAACTAGAAACCCAGGGGAATCCATGATGAGGTAACTTGCGGGGCTTGGACCAGGTTCTGTTACCCAGAATCCTTTGCAAACCTCAAAAAGTGGCTAAAAAAACAAGTTTTCCTCACATTTCGGTGACAGAAAGTTCTGGAATCTGAGAGGAGCCACAAATTTCCTTCCACCCAGCGTTCCCCCAAGTCTCCCGATAAAAATGATACCTCACTTGTGTGGGTAGGCCTAGCGCCCGCAACAGAAATGGATCACACAAGGGTCAATGGTAGTCATTGCTTGAGGTCTACTGTTAACCCTGGAGTGATTCATTCCTGAAGCATGCACTAGGCGCAGGCACACAAGCGGGGTTGTGTTTTTATCAGGACAAGTGGGGAAACACTGGGTGGTAGGAATTTTGAGGATCCCTGCAGATCCCTGGACTTCTGCTCATTGAAATGCAAGGAAAATGTGTTTTTTAAGCACATAATGTAATTTCAAGGGGATTCTGGGTGAAGGAAAACTGGTGAGAGCCATGCAAGTCCTGCACCCTTGGACTCCCCTGGTACTAGTTTGTTAAAGTTAACCCACCACTCACACTGGTTGGTTTTAGCACCTCCAGAAATTATGGTTTCAAAGCATGATTACTTATCAAAGTATCTGAATATTGAAACCAAGCCTTCTGAAGGTGGGCCATAAAGCCGCGTCCAGGCACCAACCTCTTTATGGTCCATTCACACGCCATTCACGCACAACAAACAACCCTTTCATATCGCCAGCCAGGGGCCCAATCCAATCAATCACTCCACTCACATTAACTTACCGCTGCCAGACAAGGGCCCATCACATTCACACGCCACAGAACGGAATAAGTTTGACTACATTTTACCACCTGTCAAGTAACTGTCTCCTTCTTCCTTAACATTACCAAATGCATGCGGAACAAACCCTTACTAATGACTCCTGTGACAGCCACCTGAGGCTCAGGAAGACATGTTTTTCATGCGCCTTTAACGCACTCTCTGTGCTAAATCCAACTCCTTCCAGTTTGTGGATGCAAGTTGGGGGTGTCCGAGTATGCCGTACAAAGTGATTCCTCGAACTGAGTGTGCATATCTACCTTTGAAACTAAGGGAGACATGCTGGGGATTTCTCATGGTTACCTAAAGAGAAGGTCATAGGCTACCTGCCTCCTTCTTCCTTAACATTACCAAATGCATGCGTAACAAACCTTTACTAATGACTCCTGTGACAGCCACCTGAGGCTCAGGAAGACATGTTTTCATGCGCCTTTAACGCACTCTCTGTGCTAAATCCAACTCCTTCCAGTTTGTGGATGCAAGTTGGGGGTGTCCGAGTATGCCGTACAAAGCGATTCCTCGAACTGAGTGAGCATATCTACCTTTGAAACTAAGGGAGACATGCTGGGGATTTCTCATGATGTTCCCTAAAGAGAAGGTCATAGGCTATGGAAAAGGGTAGTGTTTGGTACATAGGGGAGTCCATGAGAACGTAGCATATGTCCCAGCCAACATTATGTGCAGTGATGTGACTATAATGCACTTACACAGCAAACTGAACATCTACTAAGTTCTGATGGAGGATGAACATGAAAAGCAGGTCAAACACTGACCTATACAAGTCATTCTCCTTCAGTGCTGGGATGGCACCAATGGGTTTGAATCCATAGGTGTAGATGATGTACATCTGTACTACCTTTACTATCTGCCTTCTACCTGTGCAATAACCCTGTGAAGGCACTCCTACCATAAGCTTTCCTTACCCATCCATGTCTCTGTTCTCATCAGAGTCCTGGCTAATCCTGTATAATAGCCAAGTGAACCTATACGAGTTTGTGGAAGCAAGTTGGGGGCTTCCAAGTATGCCCTACAAAGTGATTCCTCGAACTGAGAGAGCATATCTACAGTTGAAAGTAAGGTAGACATGCAGGTGAAGAAAGGGTACTCCGTGGCAATGTGGCATATGTTCTGTCCACTAGTATATGCAGTAGGGGAAGAAAATGCATGTTAATTGAACAGAACACCGACCACGCCAAAAGGAAGTCCATGATGAAGTAAAATTCTGTGGCTCCTTGCCTAACGAAGCAGTGGCCCATGGACGTTCGGTATCCATGCACTGCCACTGAAAGGATTACCCAACAGCAGCACAACCTCAGTCGATTTCCCAGAACTTTGCTTTAGGATGATACAACGTAAAGCAAGTAGGGATACAGAGGCCTGGTTGCGATGGACACTGGGGACAGTAATACCGACTCTCCTGCCGCTTTCCATGCTTTGAGCACACTTTACAGCGACGACATGGACGATCCTTTTTGGGTGTTTTAGGTATGCGATCAGCAAAGTGTCGCTCCTGCAGCCTTGCCACATCCTCCAGAACATATGAGGTGGAGGCTGCTGCTTCTTCTGTAACAGCAGTGAGGCTTTCAATTACAGACAACTGGAAGTCAAGGAAAGTCATGAGTCTTCCTGTTGTTGTCTGACGGTAAACAACATACGCATTATATGTTGCCATCTGAATCAGGTGGGTAAACAGTTTCTTGTACCAAGTGCAAGTTTTACGACACGCATTGTATGGTTGAAGAACCTGGTCGTTCTTGTCCACTCCACCCATGTACTTATTGTAATCGAGTATACAGATGGGCTTGTGGACTTCGGCCATCTGACCCCAAACCGTGATGGGAGAAGTGCTCTCATCATGAATTGTAGTGAGCACGTATACATCACGTCTATCTAGGAACTTGACTGCGAGCAGTTCGTTAGAACGCAATGCAGTACTCTGTGATTTCTGGAGCTTCTTGCAAACAAGCTCCCGCGGTAATCCTTTGCGGTTACAACGAACTGTACCGCAGGCCACAGTGCCAGCTTTGTAGAGCTCACGGAACAGCTCTACTCCTGTATAGAAATTGTCCACATAAAGGTTATAACCTTTGTGAAGAAGTGGCTGGACAAGTTCCCATACAATCTTACCTGTGACCCCTAACACGGGAGGGCAACCGACAGGGTTTAGGGTAGAATCCTTCCCTGTATACACTCTCAGGCTGTACACATAGCCAGTAGAGCTCTCACACAGCATGTACAGCTTTATGCCATAGCAAGCTCTGTTGCTCGCAATGTACTGTCTGAAAAGCAGCCGTCCTTTGTACAGGATCAAGGACTCATCGACTGCTATATTCTTTCCAGGAGTATATATCTCCGGAAACCTGGCAGACAAATGTTCCACGACAGGCCGAATTTTGAACAACCTGTCATGATCTGGATGGTCCCGGGGCAATGCAGCAGAATTGTCATTGAAATGCAGCATGCGCTGCAGTAGCAAAAAACGATCTCTGCTCATGTATGGTGCGAAGATGGGAGTTACCCAAACCGTGCGAGTCGTCCAGTAGGACTGCAAGGTGGGTTTCTGTACTAACCCCATTTTGAGCGTAAGGCCCAAAAATATCTTCAACTCCGCCAGCGAAGTGGGAGTCCACTGGCGTGCCCTAGAACGGGGCCCTAGAGTGCCTCCGCGCTCCCTCAGAAATTGGTCTGCACGCAAATTTGTTTGCTGCACAACTTTCTGAAGAAAGTCAACATCCAAAAACAGATAGATGTAGTCGACTGGCAAAAAGTTAGCTGTATCGACTTTACATCCAGCGTCACCAGTAAAAGGTGGAATTTGGGGCTGAACCAAACAGGGGGGCTGCCAAGAGAGCACTCTCTCTGTGCTTGCGGCAGCAAGCACATGCTCTCTGGGTTCGGCTAACCCAATGTGGTCCCGCTGCCCAGAATGTGCTTGCGAAGGGACAGCACGGATGTCGTCATTGTCTCCTTCAGTCTCACTGGAAGAGGTGTCGTCAGATGGGACTCCGCCGACTGAAAAATCACTCCCAGAATCTGCCCCATTGTCCTCTCCCTCAGATGCTGTCTCAGTGTCTGCTGTCTCAGTTTCTGAGCCTACATCAGAACTGTCCTCCATAACCCGAGCTAGGGCTTTATCAGCAGTCATCCAACGAGACGCCATCTCTGCAACTGGCTAAACTGTCCCTCTAAATTACTAGCCTACGTAGAAGGCAGATAGTCACAAAATTGCTTGTGGGTATGTTTGTTGTGTACAACAGGAAATGTCGTCACCTTACCTTCGCTTCTTCTCCAATTCTGCAGATTCTCTGAAAACACTGAAAAAAACAAAAAAAGAATGTATTACTTCACCTTACCACACACCCTGTGCAACAGTCATTTTTGGTGCTCTGCCTCCCATTACCTCCTCTTCTAATTCCCTCAGTACTACCCAGCAAAAGTGCCACTCATATCTCCATAGTCCCCCTGGCATTACATTTGTTTTAAAGCGCAGGTAACACTTGCCTTTACTAATCCACTCAGCTACTTTATGGCAACTGCCACTACAGAAAAGACATGCATATATATATATATATATATATATATATATATATATATATATATATAGTGTGAACAAGATTCTCACCCCACTCCACGAGGTTCAAATTGACATCTTTTCTTGCAAGCAACAGCCACGTACGCGTTTCGACTCTCAAGGATTCTTGATCACAGTAAATGAGTCCCTCTTTTCTTTCATTGTTTATACTTGCAATAAAACATGTCAATTTGAACCTCGTGGAGTGCGGTGAGATTCTTGTTCACAAAATATTTTCGAGGTTGCTCTCCTCCATCACTGAGCACCGGCAGTGGAGTGCACTGCGCAACAATCTTTTTAACCAATTTGTGTTGCATATATATATATATATATATATATATATATATATATATATATATATATATATATATATATATATATATATATGTGTTTAGAAACAAAGTGGTTGAAGGGTTGCTGGGCGGCACACTCCACTGCCGGTGCCCAGTGACAGAGAAGACCAATCTAGAAATTATCTAATGCCGAAAAATTTCACCGCACTCCACAAAGTACAAATAAAAGTGTATTTTATTGCAGTCAATAACCACCAACGTGTTTCAACTCACCAAGGAGTCTTGATCACGGTCCTCGTGGAGTGCGGTGAAATTGTTCACCATTATAAAACAACACACACAAGAATAACAAGCATTTACAATGCAATGGGTCTCGCATCTGCTCGAGTTAGAGCTATTAGCGTTATAAACTCCTAACCCAACTTTTCTTGCCACATAAATTGATAATTGAAAGTTAAACTCTTTCACATAAGAGAGCCGATTCACATCGCCACGGCCACCATGAGCATCATGTGAAGAGTTACACAAAAGGAAAAGAAGTTCGCTCGCAGTTAAACGTAACAGCAAAAGTGCAATTAGCCATGTACCAGGGGCGATGGCCAAGGCGGTAACAAAACCTCCCCAAGGAGGGACAGAGGTAAATCATTTTCCAACGTCAAAGGATTTTTGAAGGGCAAGCCCACGAACGAGTGGTAGTGATGGGCGTGAGGTGGGCGTTGTTAGAAACCCAGATACACACCAACAAGCCAGAAAAGCAGCACATGGACGCTGCAATGCTTGTCCTTAAAAAAAAAAAAAAAAAATATATATATATATATATATATATATATACATATATATATATATATGTATATATATATATATATATATATGTGTGTATACATATATACACATATATATGAGAGAGAGAGAGAGAGAGAAAGAAAACAAGACACTTATGTCACAAACCTTTTTTTTTTTATACATGTGTGCTTGCCCTTGGCAAAGCACACATGTATAAAAAAAAAATGGCCCCATTGATGGTCACCCTAAGGGCTGACCACCAAAAATTAGTTTTTTTTTTTCTTTTTTACCCTGGGGGGACGATCGCCCCCCCCAGGCAAAACTACATGTTTTTTTTTTCCCCCCTGGGGTCGGCCCGTGTTCCAAGGGCCGACCCCGCCATTTTGTTTTCCTTTTTTTTTTTCTTTCTTTTTTTTTATATTGTGGTGGGCGCGATTGCCCCCCAAAACTGTGTACATTAATAAATATTGCCCCCGGGGGGGGGGCGGCCCGTTTACGAGGGGGCCGACCCCCCCAAAGAAGATCCCTGGTGCCTAGGGGCGTTTCCTGCCCGTGGATCGCAGCCGTGCTGCGATCCACGGCCAGGAAACGGTGCCAGGGAGGCATCGATGGAAAGGGGAGAGCCTCCCCTTTCCATCGATGCCTCCCTGGCATCTGGGGAGGCCGTTTTGGCCTTTTTTTCCCCACTGGAGAAAGAGAGAACGCTTACCTGCTTCTCTCCTTCTCCGGTGGGGAAAAACTGTGACGTCAGCGCGCCCATAAGGGGGCGGGAGGGGGGTGGGATGGAGACGCGGAAGCTCTTCCGCGTCTCCTACGGTAAGAAAAAATAAAATAAAAATCCTCCGTTGCATTGCACCAGAGGATTTTTAACCCCCTCCCTTGTGTCGGCCACTGGTCGTGACCCGCACCAGGGAGGGAGTGTGGGCGTCGGCCAGTGGCCGACGCCCGCATTCAACAGGTTAAAATATTGAATATTATTGTTTTGATGGTCCTCACACCTCCCATTGGTGACAGCCCCTCAAACCTTGTCGCTTCGATCCATCGTCCTCTAGCGCAGGATTCAGAATTGAAAATAGCTAGGATCTCGTGGGGCGCTGTCAAAGCCCAGCTCACCTGAGTTCTTGTTCAGTTCTGATGGAGGTTGAAGACAATCCGACCCCACCCTGAAACTGCTTGTTCCAGCACACTAGTTTTTAAAACAGTGCACTAAGAACAGAAGCTCAAGGGAAGGGGGGAAGTGGATAAAATAAAAAAAAGAGAGACAACACCGTTCTTGCGTTTCCACTGTTGAAGTGCTGCACAAATCTGCGGCCCTTTCTGACTTCTGTAGAAACTGGTGCCTAATGAAACATAAACAAAGAACAGATAAGTGAAACCTATTCCTAAATGGGTTCCTGACTATCCCTTTATTTATTAGAAATTCTCTTCTAAAAGTACCTCTTGGATCCTGGTCTCTAGTTTCCAGGTTTGGAATGTGTTACTGCTCTGGGATGTGTTTTCTATTACTGTAAAGCTTCTAAAACATTAAACAAATACCGTTATCAGAATTACCAATATCAAACATTCAACATAATATAACTAAAGCCTAAATTCCCAATAGCTGACTCACTTTTCCCATATTTCCAGAATCTTTTATAAAACAAATACTGTACTTTTACATCAAAATACAGCATGTAATTTGTGCAAGTCCTTGATTTACTGTTTGCCTTGCTGTCAATGGTTTCCACTGTTCGATTCCCAAAAGTTCCATGAAAAAAAACAATGTTCACTTCACAAAGTTCCGCAAAATACTCCTGCAACAAAGAGCCTGAATCACAATGCTCGTGGAAGGCACTTCGCCTCAAACTGTCTATACACGAATTCAGAAATTGCCGTCAAAGCTCCCTCAGGTAATAAAAAGTTTTGCACTTACTTGTTGCTGGCAAGAGATACTGATCAGTCTAACCTTGTCTTCTTTCTCTTTTGCAGGTTACTCATAGGAGAGAGGCTGAAGCAAGGAGGAACCGGAAACCGGAAGAAGGAAGAGCCAGCAGCTGCGCCCATTGAAGGCAATGAAAGTCTGTAAAGAGCAGGAGTGCCAGCGCCGAGGGATCTGTTCTCAGGTAAGCGGGAGGTAGACGAGCACAAGCACTGGGTGAGGCTCGGGGGATGCCTTTTATAGACAGGGCTGGGTGTGGTTCGAAGAGCTGGGTGTGGTTTGAAGGGCTGGGTGTGGTCCTCACATGCTGCACATGTTCTTGGAAGGTGTGCAGAGCTGGGTGTGGTTTGAAGAGCTGGGTGTGGTCCTCACATGCTGCACATGTTCTTGAAAGGTGTGCAGAGTTTCAGTTATTATGCAAATGAGTTGGATTAACACATGGCCTAGAGAGGAGTGTTTTAAAGAAGCCTTGGTAAAAGCAAGGCCCAATGTGTAAACAAAACAGCACATTAAACAACATACACAGAAGCCTAGGGGGGGGGAAGGTGAGATAACAAGAAAGGCTTTCAATAGTAAGTTTAAAAGGGAGCTATTACAGAACCCACTAGTGCAGTGAGAGGGGACATGCTCTTTGCTGTGTACAAACCCTAACAGTTGCCCCCCTCAAAGGCCCTCCTACAGGACGGGGTTTTCCTGGATTTTTTAAATAAAACCGTCTAATCAGCTGTGGGGCATGTACATATGATGCTGGTTCCCATGAATTCTCAGATTCATCATATCCTTTCCATTCTACTAAATAAAACAGACGTCCACTAATTCTTTTTGAGTCTTTTATGCTTTTCACTTCATATTCCAGATTTCCCTTAATTGGTATGGGTGGAGGTGGTGGTTCAGGTCGGGTTTTTGAGTTGTACGGCTTAAGCAAGGACACATGGAATGTAGTATGTACTGGATATTCTTTTGGTAAATCTAATTTTACTGTTACCTGGTTTACTATGGCAGTTATACTAAAGGGTCCAATGAAACGTGGTTGCAGCTTTCGGGATCCCTCTATGTTTAGGTTCTTTGTGGAGAGCCATACTTTGTCACCAATTTTATACATTGGGGCCTCAGACCTGTGTTTGTCTGCTTGTCTTTTCATGCTTTCCTTGTACTTTAATAAATGTTTCCTGGCTTTGTCTTGTATGTCACCTAACCTCGTTAGTCTATCCGTTACTGTAGGCAACAGGGAATCTTCTAACAAAATGGGTATAGCTCTTGGATGATACCCCTGCAAGAAATAGAATGGTGAGCAAAGTAGAGCTGAATGCTCAGTATTATTATAAACAAACTCTGCTACAGGAAGAGCTTCCAACCATTCACTAGAATAATCAGCCAATAAACAACGTAGCGTTTGAAGTAAGGTTTGGTTCAGTCGTTCAGTCTGTCCATCTGTCTCTGGGTGGAAAGCAGTGGATAAGGCCACATCTATTTTCAGTTTTTCACATAATTTTTTCCAAAATCTGGAGTTGAACTGGCTCCCTCGGTCTGACACCACTTTGCTTGGCAAACCATGTAAACGCACAATTTCCCTTATAAAAATATCAGCAAATTCTGCTGCCGTGGGTAATTTCCGTAATGGTACAAAATGTGCCATTTTAGATAAAAAATCCACTATAACCAACACTGTTGTGAAGGATTTTACAGGTGGTAAACCTACAATAAAGTCTACGCTCACAGTGTGCCAAGGTTGTTTGGGTGTTGGCATTGGTATTAACAAGCCGTCAGGAGCCTTATGAGAAGATTTATGTCTTGCACAAATTGGACAGGTAGTGACAAATTGCTTAATGTCCTTTCTTATAGTGTCCCACCAAAAGTGTTTTTGCACATTTTCCAGGGTTTTTACCCAACCAGGATGACCTGCCAACGGTGAGGCGTGATGCCAAATTATCACCTGTGTTTGTAATTCAGAGGTGGGCACTAACAGCATGTTGTCGTGATACAATAAACCTCGTTGTATTGTGTTATGGGAATCCTTTAACCAATCCTGAGGTGCTATTTGCATGTGTGCATTATATAGATCTGTGATGAAATCCTTCTGTTGTACTGGTGCCAACAACTTTTGGGGAGGAATAATGGGTTCTCCTATTTTATCTTGTTTCATGTCTGAGGTATGTCCGTATCTAGATAACACATCAGATTGAATTTGTTGTGCACCTGGTCTATAGGTTATAACAAAGTCAAATGTGCTAAAAAAAATTAACCAGCGCATCTGACGTGGTGTTAGTGCTTTAAGTGATCCAAAAAACTGTAGGTTCTTATGGTCAGAAAAGATTGTAACTGGGTACTTGGCTCCCATTAAATGGTGCCTCCATTCTGAAAAGGCTACTTTGATAGCTAGTAGTTCCCTTTCAGCCATAGTGTAATTTTGTTCAGCTGGCAATAACTTTTTGGAATAGAAGGCAATAGGATGTAACTGGCCATCTACTGCATCTCGTTGAGAGAGAACTCCTCCTAAAGCTACTTGTGAAGCATCCGCTTCAACAAAAAAGGGCAAGTCAGGATCAGGATGTTTCAGAATTGGGGCTGAAGTGAACTTTTGTTTTAGGAGTTGAAAGGCGTGTGCCGCCTCATCAGTCCAAAGAAATCGTTGCCCTTTCCGCAACAAGGTAGTTATTGGGGCCGCAATGTCTGCAAAATGTGCAATAAACCTCCTATAAAAATTGGCGAAACCCAGAAATTTCTGAATATCTTTTACAGAGGATGGTTCTGGCCAATCAGCAATAGCACTGATTTTCTTTACATCCATAGTTATTCCTTGAGGTGACAGGCAGTATCCTAAAAAGTCCACCTTGTTGACATTAAAAGTACACTTTTCTAACTTAGCAAAAAGATGATTTTCTTTTAACTTTGATAATACTGCACGAGCATGTTGGGTAGGTTCTTCTGAGTTCTTAGAGTAAATGAGGATGTCGTCTATGTATACTATGACACAAACGTCCAGGAATTCGTGTAGGACCTCATTTATAAAGAACTGAAAGGCCGCAGGGGCATTACATAACCCAAAGGGCATTACTGTGTACTCAAATAAACCAAACTTTGTCTTGAAAGCTGTCTTCCACTCATCCCCCTCTTTTACTCGGACCAGGTGGTAAGCTCCCCGCAGATCTAGTTTAGTGTATACAGTAGAATGTCTTAATTGATCCAACAACACAGGTATTAGAGGAAGAGGATATTTATTCTTTATTGTAGCCTTATTTAGTCCTCTATAATCGATACACGCGCGCAGGGATTTATCCGGCTTCGGGATAAAAAAGAGTGGAGATGACACCGGAGATGTGGAATGACGGATGAACCCAGACTGTAGTAGGTCATCTAGGTAGGTTCTTAAGTATTTGGTTTCTTCGTCAGTCAAAGCATATACTCTGTTATTAGGTAAAGGGGCCCCTGGGATAAGATCTATACGGCAGTCATAAGACCGATGTGGGGGCAGCACACTAGCCTTTACTGGATCAAAGACGTCTTTAAAGTCAGAATATTCAGGAGGGAGACTTGGTTCATCTTGTGTAACACTAGCACAGTGTAATACTGTGCTCTGTTCTGTACCTGCTTCTTGATAGCAATTGGTTCTACAGAAAGAGGAATCCAAAGTAACAGTTCTATTCACCCAATCAATTTTTGGGTTATGAGTTGTTAACCAGGGTACCCCGAGAATCAAACCAAAATTAGGAGTATCTATCAGATCAAAGCTAATTACCTCTGTGTGCCCGTTCTTACAGACCATAACAAGTGGACTTGTTTGTTTTGTGATTAATCCAGAGGTCAATTCTGACCCATCCACTGCACATACTGCTTCTGGACAAGGCTTTAGGCACATAGGAAGTCCTAAGATTTCAGCTAACTTATTATCCACAAAATTTCCTGTCGCGCCTGAGTCCAGTAGGACAGGGAGAGAATGACTCACTTGGGTAGTAACAATTAAAACGACCTGAATTATGAAATGTCTAGGTATGTGCGGTACCCTGAAGGCTGCAGCATTAGAGGTTTGATTAAGATGTTTTCTCGAACAAGTAACCTCTCCCCTTGTCGAGCTTAATCGTTTCCCGATTCAGTTGAGGAGGTGGAGGAAACAGCACCCTTTCGTGGAGTTTTAGGCTTTACTGGACATTCTCTGGCAAAGTGACCTGCCCTGCCACAATATAAACATAATTGAAATTTTCTCCTTCTTTCTTTTTCCTCTGATGTGAGTGGACCTCTGAGTGTCCCTATTTGCATAGGCTCAGGTTCAGGGAGTTTATTATCTGTGTCTTTCTTCTCGTGTCTAATAAAAGTTAACCGTGATTCCAGTTTGTATTTATCTCCCTTTCTTTCTCCTAGTCTATGTTCTAATTTCACAACTAAATCTACAAAGTCCGAATAGTCTTTTGGCAAATCAACGAAATAAGCCAGCGCGTCTTTTAACTCGTCTCCCAAACCTTTATAAAAAAGGGAGACACGCTTTTCTTCTGGCCACTGTGTCTCGGTGAGTAAACGATTAAAACTAGTGAGATAGGTCAATAAATCCTTGTTACCTTGTTTAAGATTTAAAAGCTCATTATCACTTGCCTGCATGAAAGTGTGTTTTGCAAAAAGGCTGGTCATGGTCCGTTTAAATTGATTCCAATTATGGAGGATGGGATCATCTCTATCCAAGAAAGGAATTGACCAATTGGCTGCTGTGCCACCCAAATAAGACAAGACGAATGCCACTTTCGTATCATCAGTAGGGAACTGTTGTGGCTTACAAATGAAGTGTAATTGACATTGATTGATAAAAACATGGAATTTGTTACTATCTCCATGAAAACGTTCAGGTGCTGCTAAGGGCACAACATTAGGAACATTAACAGTAACCTCAACTGGGGGAGGCAAAGTTGTATGTTTTGATGGCGCCCCTGTCTCTGAGGAGGTTTTAAACAAAGGCGTAAAAGCTGTGTTCCACTGAGATCCCCTAAATTTATACCTGCTTAAATCCAGTTTTAAAGAGGTATTCTCCATCTTTAATCTCTCTATTTCCTCTTGCATATGTTGCAAGATGCCAGACACTGATTCATTATGAGCCAAGTCCTCATTTAGGGCCTGCGCCATATCCGTGACGTCAATGCCCTCTATTTCTTCCCCGGTATTCATCGTCCACCAGAACTGAAATTTTTTAAGGCTTGTGCTTCTGTCAAAGCCCAGCTCACCTGAGTTCTTGTTCAGTTCTGATGGAGGTTGAAGACAATCCGACCCCACCCTGAAACTGCTTGTTCCAGCACACTAGTTTTTAAAACAGTGCACTAAGAACAGAAGCTCAAGGGAAGGGGGGAAGTGGATAAAATAAAAAAAAGAGAGACAACACCGTTCTTGCGTTTCCACTGTTGAAGTGCTGCACAAATCTGCGGCCCTTTCTGACTTCTGTAGAAACTGGTGCCTAATGAAACATAAACAAAGAACAGATAAGTGAAACCTATTCCTAAATGGGTTCCTGACTATCCCTTTATTTATTAGAAATTCTCTTCTAAAAGTACCTCTTGGATCCTGGTCTCTAGTTTCCAGGTTTGGAATGTGTTACTGTTCTGGGATGTGTTTTCTATTACTGTGAAGCTTCTAAAACATTAAACAAATACCGTTATCAGAATTACCAATATCAAACATTCAACATAATATAACTAAAGCCTAAATTCCCAATAGCTGACTCACTTTTCCCATATTTCCAGAATCTTTTATAAAACAAATACTGTACTTTTACATCAAAATACAGCATGTAATTTGTGCAAGTCCTTGATTTACTGTTTGCCTTGCTGTCAATGGTTTCCACTGTTCGATTCCCAAAAGTTCCATGAAAAAAAACAATGTCCACTTCACAAAGTTCCGCAAAATACTCCTGCAACAAAGAGCCTGAATCACAATGCTCGTGGAAGGCACTTCGCCTCAAACTGTCTATACACGAATCCAGAAATTGCCGTCAAAGCTCCCTCAGGTAATAAAAAGTTTTGCACTTACTTGTTGCTGGCAAGAGATACTGATCAGTCTAACCTTGTCTTCTTTCTCTTTTGCAGGTTACTCATAGGAGAGAGGCTGAAGCAAGGAGGAACCGGAAACCGGAAGAAGGAAGAGCCAGCAGCTGCGCCCATTGAAGGCAATGAAAGTCTGTAAAGAGCAGGAGTGCCAGCGCCGAGGGATCTGTTCTCAGGTAAGCGGGAGGTAGACGAGCACAAGCACTGGGTGAGGCTCGGGGGATGCCTTTTATAGACAGGGCTGGGTGTGGTTCGAAGAGCTGGGTGTGGTTTGAAGGGCTGGGTGTGGTCCTCACATGCTGCACATGTTCTTGGAAGGTGTGCAGAGCTGGGTGTGGTTTGAAGAGCTGGGTGTGGTCCTCACATGCTGCACATGTTCTTGAAAGGTGTGCAGAGTTTCAGTTATTATGCAAATGAGTTGGATTAACACATGGCCTAGAGAGGAGTGTTTTAAAGAAGCCTTGGTAAAAGCAAGGCCCAATGTGTAAACAAAACAGCACATTAAACAACATACACAGAAGCCTAGGGGGGGGGAAGGTGAGATAACAAGAAAGGCTTTCAATAGTAAGTTTAAAAGGGAGCTATTACAGAACCCACTAGTGCAGTGAGAGGGGACATGCTCTTTGCTGTGTACAAACCCTAACAGGCGCTCACATTAGCATACAGGCATTTAGACAACGATAGCTTTGACCCCGCTTTACAACGCCTTACCACTGCCCATTGTTGTTTTTAGCAAACTGTTCTTGAAAGCTAAGAAAAAAAGGATCATTCTAATTGACTGCAATCAGCATCCATTGTTACTTGAAAATTGCAGGAGATACTTTAATGTTACCTGAGCCATTTTTATTAGATGCTTATTCATGAAAGCGGAACAATCTAATTGCAATATCATTGCTCGCTCTACCTTGCTGGAAATGGCTGTAAAGGTCTCTGACTTCAACAAACAGAATGTTATTTTTTACCTAAGCAAAACTGTTAGCTGTAAAACCCTGTAATGTCAACTACATAATTAACTATTTGTTTCTTCTTTTTGCTGCACAAAACTAAGTGTTCCACTGATTCACTTGCTGTTTTCAAGAAACATTTCTCTGTTTGAAACAAACACTGTTTACATGTTAACTGCACCAAACAAAGCCAAACATATAGGTTCTCCTTACAACCCTGGCGGTTGGTGCAAAAGTGGCAGTAATACCTCCAACAGGCTGGCGGTAATTACCTCCAAATTATGACCATGGCGGAAAGATCTCAGATAGACAGCCACTTTACCACACCAACTGCCAGGGCGGAAACAACAGCAACCACGGCGGTAGCCGCCTACAGCCAGGCGGAAGTCAATGTTCCGCCCACCGTACTTGGACATGCCAATCGGCCACCTTTTCCGGGGTGGTACCAACGACATCAACAGCCTGGCGGTAACAGAGCTCAGAAGTGAAAGGACTCACCACGAACACCAACAACAGCGAAGGTGGTGACGGTGAGGACAGCCGCCTAGCACACAAGGGAGGGGTGGAGGAAAAAGAGAGTGACACACACACGCACAACACACACACACACACCCAACACCATACACACAAGATGCACAAGAAAACAAGTTATTCCCCCTAAATCAGCTGAACAATGCTAAGACAAAATGAATGTGCTAAAGTGAGTGTAATAAGATCAACACAGTATAAAAATAACTTTGCCAGTTTTGCAGATATTTACAATTGTACAGTTCAAGGGACACTGCCCTGTCCTCACTTTGCGTGACCCACGTGGCCACAGGCCTAAGTCCAAGACCCCACTTGTCACCTGCATCAACAGGGAGAGAACACTGCAGGGGCATCAGTTGGTAAATAGGCAGGCACCTCAGGGGGACAGGGGATGGGGGACACCTCAGCCCACATGGCCAACAACACTACTGGTTCTGGAGAGGGCAACATGCCCTGTGCTTGGTCCTGGGAAGTGCAAGGCCCATAGAGGCAGGACTACATATTGTCCGCCGGCGGTGACGGCTGCTCAGTGGTGGAAGTGGTGCTGCTGCAGCCACTCGTGGAGGGAAGCTCCAGCCCATCCCCTGCAGCCTCGGATGGCTGCCCACTGGTGGTGGCAGTGCTGCTGCTGCTGGTGGGGGGTAGCTATAGCCCATCCCCTGCAGCCTCGGATGGCTGCACAACCATGGTTGGTGGTGGGGGCTCCGACAGAGTTCCTGCCCCAGGCCCCTTTCCCTTCCTGCCTGCTGGTGCTGGTTCCTTGCTCTTCCTGGCAGCAGCTGGTGCAAGCTCCTTGGTCTTCCTGGCAGCAGCTGGGACAGGCTCCTTGCTCTTCCTGGCAGCAGCTGGAGCAGGCTCCTTACCCTTGAGGCTGCCTGGTGCAGGTTCCTTCACCTTCAGGACATGTGCCCTGGATCCTTTCCCACCAAGAGTGGGTGTGGTGACTGCTGGGCCCTTGGACTGGGTGGCTGAGGTGCTTGGCTGGGTTTTTGCCACCCTGGCCAGATGTGCAGGACAGAGGGGAGGAGTTCAGAAGAGGTCAATGGTGGTTAGGAAAAGCTTTTCAGGGACATTGGGGTGGGAAGAGGGAAAAGGTTTGGGAGTGGAGAGAGTGGTTGTTGGAGGTTTCTGTCTGCTGATTTTGGGTGCAGGTGCATGGGCTGGATGCTGTTGTGAGGTGGATGGCTGTTGGGTGTCTGAGTGCTTGCGTTTGTGTACTTTAGGAGGGGTGGCAGACACAGTGGGAGAGGACACAGGGGACGTGTGCATGGCTGTTGTGGAGGTGTCTGCCAGTGAGGTGTGTGTTCTGCTAGGTGTGGTGGTGATGCTGGTAGTGGATGAGGATGTAGTGCATGCCGGTGTGAGTGTAGACGGAACTGGGAGGGAGGGAGGTGGAAAAGGAGGAGTAGGGGGAGACAGTGGAAATAGGGGATGTTGGTATGTCTACATCTGGATGGTGTTTGTGTGAGTGCCTGTGGGATGATGTGTGGTGCTTGTGTTTGCCTGTGCCACTCTTGTGTGCTGTCTTGTGTGCATGATCGTCTGCCTGTGTGATTGGATAGGTTGGGATTAAGGGGAATGGGATTGGGAAGAGGAAGTTGGAGGGTGGAAACAGGGACAATGGCTGCCATCAGAGAGGAGGGCAGAGCCTGGATTGATCTCTGTTGGTCCGCCAAGCCAGTATGAATGCCCTCCAGGAATGCTTTCGTCTGTTGCATTTAAGCTGCCAGCACCTGGATGGCATTCACAAAGGTTAACTGCCCTACAGAGAGGGATCTCAGGAGGTCAATAGCCTTCTCACTCAAGACAGCAGGGCTCACTGGGGCGGGGCCTGATGTGCCTGGGGTGAAGGAGATGCCCACCCTCCTGGGTGAGCAGGCACGGGCAACTCGCTGAGGGGCTGCTGGGAGTGCGGTGCTGGTACAGGGGCGGCAGCTGTGCCTATAGCTGGAGTGGTCACAGAGGTGTCCGCCACCACCAGGGAGCTTGCATATGAGGAGGTATCTGTGTCAGAACTGTCCCCTCCAGTCCCCGCCCTGGTGCTCCCCTCACCCTCCGTCCCACTGGTGCCCTCACCGTCGATGGACTCTGCCTCCTGGGTCCTGTGGGATGCAGCTCCCTCCGTTGCCGGTGCCTCTGCTCCTCCGCCAGATGATGCTAAGGCACATAAGGACAGGGTGACAAAACAAAAAGGGGGGGGAAGAGACAAAGATACACTGGGTCAATGGCTGCACCAACACCACCGTTGGCGTACACAGCACACTCACACACAGGGTACAGGCCGACGCTCTACAGATTGCACTACCAGTGATATTGCTAGCCAACAAGGCATGGGGAGGGGTGCACACCACCAAATGCAGCACACCTGGGACCCACGCAGCCTTGACCAGTAGTGGATGCCTACAACGTAGGTAGCAGGATTATACCTTCTAGACCCTAGCCGCCAGGGGACCTATGCTGCAATGTCAGGCCTGGCCTAGGGGCAGCCACTGACACACATCCCCCACCCGGATACCACCCTACCATGCGTAAGTTATAATGATAGGCACTCTACTCACCCCCTTGTGGCTGCTGTGATGCCCTCAAGTGTCCATCCAGCTCTGGATAGGCCACCGCCAGTATGTGGGCCATCAGGAGGGTGAGGGTTCGACAGGCACCCCTTCCTCGTTGGGAGGCCATCCCCAGATGGGCCTCCGCCGTTTTCCATGCCCAGCATCTCAGGTCCTCCCACCGTTTCTGACAGTGGGTGCTCCACCTGCTATCGACCCCCAGGATCTGCACTTCCTTGGCGATGGCATGCCATATACCCTTCTTTTGATGGGCGCTGACCTGCAGAGGGAATACACACAGGAAAATAGCATTAGTCAGAAAGTCCTGCCTGTTACACTTATGGCCCACCATACCCCTTCACATCACTATTTACACACACATGGCCCAGCACACAACTTGTACACCGCCCAGGGGACATCCACCAACCTCCCTTACACGAGGCTTTCACACCCCACTCAATGCATTCATGCCACATGCATTGTGCCCACAGTGTACTCACCTGTTGGTCTGGAGGCCCATACAGCAGTCCCTACTGGGGTAGGTCCCCAACTACCGGCCTCTCCAACTCCACTGAAGTGAAGACAGGGGCCCTTTCCCCAGTCACAAGGGCCATGGTAGGTTCCAGACACAGGTCACAGCAGCACATGCAGTGTAGGTCCTCTTCTGTTGACGGTCAGGTAGCAAGTGAGGAATCAGATAGAAAATGGCGGTCACGTCCGCGGCGGTGCATACCATCACCGCTGGCAGACATCACCATTGGCCACTGTACCCCATAGGGCTCAATGATGAGTTGCACGGTGGTTCCCGACCACCCCCCGCAACGGCGCACAACATCACCGGAATTAACTCACTTCCACCTGTCCCTCTACACAGGACAGACGGACGCCATTTCAGGGGGAGGGGGGGCTGGTCCTGGATAATTACTGCATCACTGTTTAATTTTCGACATACAGGACAATTCTCACTGACCCATTACAATTTGACAGCATGCATCGTACTGCTGTAGCCCTATTGTTCAGTTTGTGACCGGCTCCTCACTCTTTTGTCCCTTAGATTGCTACAGCTGCGGATGAATATGAGATGGAGACATACCACTGGTGGACTTGGCAACAATGGAGGACAGGCACATTATCCTTACCTATAAACTTGACAGGGCCACTATCACAGAACTGTGTGCCCAATTGGAGCCTGACCTGATATCTGCTATCCGTCACCCCACTGGGATCCACCCTCTTGTGTAAGTTCTCCATTTCCTGGCAACTGGTTCTTTCCAAGTGACAGTGGGCTTGGCAGCAGGAATGTCACAGCCAATGTTCTCAATTGTGCTGACCAGAGTGTTGTCTGCCCTGATTAAACACATGTACAGCTACATTGTATTTCCCCAGGTGGAAGATTTGGCCACAGTGAAGGCTGACGTCTATGCAATGGGACATATCCCAAACATAATTGGTGCGATTGATGGAACACATATTGCATTTGTCCCCCCTGTCAAAATGACCAGGTGTACAGAAATTGGAAGAGTTTCCACTCTATGAATGTACAGATGGTGTGCTTGGCAGACCAGTACATCTCCCATTTCAATACTAAGGGGGTCATTTTGACCTCTGCGTTCTTTTTGAAAGACCGCCGAGCGGAAGACCGCCAGTGGTGGCGGTTTTCCGCTCGACCTATTATGACCGTTCGCAGATCTCCGTCCTTTTTCGGACGGAGAGCCGCCAACAGCCATACTGGCGGGAGGCGGGGAAGTGGAGGTTGCTCCACCTCCACCGCCACGCCAACAGAACACCGCCCAGCGAATCATGTCCTGTGATTCGCCGTGGCGGTGTTCTGTTGGCGGTGTGGTGTCGGCGGAGCTGCCCCCATGGCTCCCGTCCCCTCCCGGAGGATCGTTAGACCAGGTAAGTCGATCGTCCGTGAAGGGAGGGGGGTGGGGGATGTGTTGTGTGTTGTGTGGGTGCATGGGGGTGTGCATGTGTGTATGTAGAGGGGGTGTGTGAGTGCGTGTATGCTTGCGGGGGTGTTGTGTGTATGGGAATGAGTGTGTGTATGTCTGTGGGTATGTCAGTATGGATGTGTGCGTGAATGTTTGAATGTGGGTGTGCGTGTCTGCCTGTGTGTGTGTATGTAGGCATGTATGTTGGCGTGTGTAAGTGTGAGTGTGTAGGTGGTGCCTGCATGTGTGTGGGAATGGGTGATGTGATGTTGGGGGTCGGGGTGGGGAGGGGGGCCCTGCCACCTTTGGGGGGTGGCAGGGGTGGTGGGGGGGTAGGGGAGGGAGTCGGGTCGGGGTGGGGGTTGGGGAGAACCCTATCAGTGCCAGGGAAGGAATTCCCTGGCACTGATAGTGCTTACCGCCATGGATTTCATGGCGGTTCAAACTGCAGGAAATCCACAGCGGTAAGCCGGGTCAAAATACTGCTGGCGGTATAGTGACGGCCACTGGGCTGGAGACCCAGGTCTCCAGCCCGGCGGTCGTCTCCGCCCTGGCGGGCAGAACGGAGAACCGGCGGATGACCATGGCGGTAACCGCCATGGTCATAATTCCATGAAGGGAGACCGCCAGCCTGTTGGCGGTCTTACCGCCGGTTCTCCGCCTTCCGCCAGGGTCGTAATGACCCCCAAAGTGTCCTGGGTCGGTGCACGATGCCTTTGTCCTGAGGAATAGCAACATCCCAAATGTGATGGCCCAACTTCAGAGGCACAGGGTGTGGCTAATAGGTGAGCCCTGGTTTCCACCCTGTAGATGTTGGGGTATGGGTGTGGTGTGGGCCATATAGGATAGTGTGTGGATAAATGTTGTCCCTCAGTATTTGCAGGTGACTCTGGTTACCCCAACCTACCATGGCTACTGACCCCTGTGAGGAATGCCAGGACAAGGGCAGAAGAACGTTATAATGAGGCACATGGGCGAACCAGAAGGATCATAGAAAGAACTTTTGGCCTCCTGAAGGCCAGGTTTCGGTGCCTCCATCTGACAGGTGGATCCCTGTGCTTCTCACCCAAGAAGGTCTGCCAGATAATAGTGGCATGCTGCATGTTGCACAACCATGCCTTGAGACGCCATGTACGTTTTCTGCAGGAGGAGGAGGCTGGAGATGCCCGTGTGGCAACAGTGGACACTGTGGACAGTGAGGATGAGGAGGCAGAGCATGAGGATGAGGACAACAGAACAGCAGTGATCAGACAGTACTTCCAATGACACACAGGTAAGACAGTGTTACTTCACATTTCATTGTCAATATTTTGAAATTGTTTGGCACTGGCATGCTCTTATTTCCCACTTCTATGCCCACTTACTGTACCCTTTGGCAATTTATTTTACAGATGTTGGTGCCTCACAGTAGCTCTTGGTGTGATCACTGCAGCCAACTACAGGTCTTTCATATGTGCTCATTTACTGTACAGCTGATTTGCAATGTTTGTACATGGTTAAATGTATACATACTTAAATAATGTGACATACACCATACTACTATTTGTTTCAAGGGTGTTTATTGAAGTGCTAAGATATTGAGGGGCAAGTGCAATGGGATGGGGTGATGATGGATGAAATTCCATGGTTGAGTTCCAGTCTGTAGTACAGGTGCATTGTCCATGGGGACATAGGAAGGGGAGCAATGGCAGTTCAAGGTGGACATGGTGACAGAGTGGGACACAAGGGTGACAATCAGGAGAGTCTCATTTCCTGGCGGGGTCTTGGCAGTAGTCTCTGGCTTCTGCCTGGATCACAGGGAACGTTTGCGGGGTGGTTCTCCTTCTGCAGGGTGCTGGTGGCCTGTTGATCCTGTGGCGGGGCCTCCTGTCCACTAGCGGTAGCGGAGATGGAAGGTAGTTCAGATGTTTGGCTAGTGGCAGGGGCCCGCTGTTGTGAGACTGCCTCCCTCATAATATTGGCCATGTCTGCCAGCACCCCTGCAATGGAGACCAGGGTGGTGTTGATGGCCTGCAAGTCCTCCCTGATCCCCAGGTACTGTCCCTCCTGCAGCCGCTTGTTCTCCTGCACATTGTCCAGGATCTGGCCCATCGTGTCCTGGGAATGTTGGCATGTTCCCAGGATCTCTGAAGTGCCTCCTGGATAGTCAGTTACCTGGGTCTGTCCTCCCCCTGGCGCACAGCACTCCATCCAGTTTCCCTGCTGGCCAGTGCCTCTGTCCCCTGAATCGTGTGCCCACTGCCACTGACCCCAGGTCCCTGATTGTCTTGGGTATGAGGTGTGGCCTTGGGTCCCAGTAAAGTTGGACACACTGCTGATTGATGTGTCCTGTGGACAGAGGTGTGGGCACGCTGGGTGGGTGCTGTGCTGGTGTTTCCAGATGGGGGAGGCTCTGTGGTTGTCTGTGACTGGACTTGGGTAACCAACTGTCCAGAGGTCCCTGATGGGCCAGGTTTGTCATCCAGATCCTGGCAACCAGAGTTGATGTCATCAATGTGGGCCTCTTCTGTGGGGGGACTGGATAATGCTGGCACCTCCTCTCCGCTGACATTGGCTGGGATACCTGTGGGGATGTAAATGCTGTGTTATTGTTGCTGTGTGTGACATACTGAGCATCAGTGGCTTGCCTTCTTTGGTTGTATTTGCCCTGGCAGCTTTCACTTGTGTGGTGGGCTAGCTCATTCTCTCTAGTGTGCATGCTTTAGTGATAGGTGTCCATGCAGGTTTGTGAGTGGTGTCCATGCATTGGTAGAGCATGCAGGGCTTGGCATTGGGATGAGTGAGATGTGATGGTGGGGTGTGTGGGAAGTGGCGGAGTGATGGGAGTTAGGGAGAGGATGGGGGTATGTGTTGGCATGCAGGTAGGAGGGTAGTAGTGGTATAGAGTTGACTTACCAGAGTCCAGTCCTCCTTCTACTCTGGCCAGGCCCTCGGGATGCATGATTGCCAAGACTTGCTCCTCCTATGCTGCTAGTTGTGGGGGAGGAGGCTGGGGTCCGCAACCAGTCCTCTATACAGCGAGTTGGTGTCTTGCTGCAATGGAACGAACCTTCCCCCGTAGGTCGTTGCACCTTTTCCTGATGTCATCCCAGGTTCTTGGGTGCTGTCCCACGGCGTTGACCATGTCCACGATTCTACGCCAAAGCTCCATCTTCCTAGCTATCGATATCTGCTGCACCTGTGCTCCGAATACCTGTGTCTCTATTCTTATGATTTCCTCCACCACAACCCTTATTTCCTCCTCTGAGAATCTTGGGTGTCTTTGTGGTGCCATGGGTGTTGTGTGAGTTGTGTAGGTGAGGGTGTGTAAGGTGATGTGTTGGGGGTGTGTGAGGTGGGGTGCGTGGGTGGTGTATAGGTGTAGGTAGTGTGTGGCTCCAGTTTTGTCTGTGGTCGTGGTGTCTGTCTCGTGCCAGTGGTTTGTATTTGTAAAGGGTTGTGGGAAATATGGGTATGTGTTTTATAGTGGTATGGGTGTGTGGGTCTGGTGTGTATATGGGTGTCAGGTGTGTGTTGTTTGACTTTTCCAATGTGGTGTTGTTTTGTTTGAGTGTGTGTATTTGGAGCGCAGCGGTATGTACTGGCAATGGTTTACCGCCATTGAATGTCTGCTGTGGTGATTCGTGGATCATAATGTGGTGGGTGTTGTTCTGTTGGCGTAACGGTGTGGGTTTTGATACCGCCAGTTTATCACTGACCTTTGGTGTGGCGGATTTGTGTGTGCGGCTGAATAGTGACGGATTGGTGTGTGAGTATCATAATATGGTGAACGGATATCCTCCGCGGCTGCAGTATGTTGGCGGCAGTCAGTGTGGCGGTAAGTGGGATTCACCGCCAATGTCATAATGAGGGCCATAATGTGAAAAACTACATAATGTATAATGTGTTCATATATTGTGATATGGATGCTCTGTGAACATTTACAATCCAGCATTGTGGTTTATGATGTCATCAGAACCCTTTAATGCCAATATAGCACCATCTTCCCATTACCTGTTATGTATCCATAGCTTATATATATATATATATATATATATATATATATATATATATATATATATATATATATATATATATATATATATAAATATATTCCCCCAAGAAACTTCAGTTGTGTGCACTGCTAAAACAGGCCCAAATTCAAACATTATCATGAGCTCCACACCCATAACTCCAGCCAGTGTACTGCTCATGCATGCTGGTACAATGATATAGCAAAAGATATAGGTGGTCATTACAACCCTGGCGGTCAGTGTTAAAGCGGCGGTAAGACCGGCAACATGCCGGCGGTAAAAATTTTGCAATGACGATGTGGCGGAAACCGCCAACAAAGACAGCCACTTTAACACTCCGACCGCCACGGCGGTACAAACAAAGAGCGCGGCGGTCACTGCCAACAGACAGGCGAAGGACAAAGTAACGCCCACAGTATCACAACCTACCAATCTGCCATCTTTTCCGGGGTGGATTCACTGTGGATAAAAACACTGCGGAACAGGATTTCGAAGGGAAAACGCTCACCTCTACACACCCAACAAGGAACCAGGACACCATGGAGCCGGAACTCCAAATTCTCCCTGCGATAGTCTTCCTGCTCCTCTCCAGGAGCACGAACGCCGGCGGCGAAGACCACGGTGAGTACTGCACCTACAACACAGGGGAGGGGGGAGGAAAAAACAGGGACACACACATGCAACATCCCCACCCTCACCCACTACAACACACACACTAATACATATTTAAACATGATAGTTACACCCCTCAACCCCCCCGGAAGAATGCAAAGACAAAAGAAAATGAGTGTAACCATTGTGATATATTAAAATCAAGTAGGCAAAAAAATATATATACACCATAAATAAAATATACACCAAACATAGTAGTCAAGGTAGTGCTCCAATTAAGTCCGTGGAACACTGGCCCCACACGGTATCGGCGAGGCCCACACAAGATCCCTGACCATGACAGAGAGAACACTGCAGGGGCATAAGAGAGCAAGAAAACAGGCACCTCAGCCGGTTGAGTGCACAACGCCAAATCCAGGGGGCCACATGCCCACTGTTCCATCCTGGGGAGTGCAAAGCCACAGTCTCTCAAGTCTCTACAGTGGGTGGGTTGCCCACGTCTCCATCCTGGGGAGTGCAAAGCCACAGTCTCTCAAGTCTATACAGTGGGTGGGTTACCCACTGTCCCATCCTGGGGAGTGCAAAGCCACAGTCTCTCAAGTCTATACAGTGGGTGGGTTGCCCGCTGTTCCCTCCTGGGGAGTGCAAAGCCACAGTCTCACAAGTCTCTAAAGTGGGTGGGTTGCCCACTGTTCCATCCTGGGGAGTGCAAAGCCACAGTCTCTCAAGTGGATAACAGTCTCCACTGGTTTTGAAGGGGGCATTGTGCCCAGAGTGCTTCACCCTGCTAAGGACAGAGGTAGTGGATGACAGTCTCCACTGGTTCTGGAGGGGGCATTGTGCCCAGAGTGCTTCATCCTGCTAAGGACAGAGGTAGTGGATGTATCTCTCCACTGGTTCTGGAGGGGGCATTGTGCCCAGAGTGCTTCATCCTGCTAAGGATATAGGTAGTGGATGCATCTCTCCACTGGTTCTGGAAGGGGCATTGTGCCCAGAGTGCTTCATCCTGCTTGTGACGGACTCAGTAGCGTCAGTGCCCTTGGTGCTCATGGGCCAGCGGTGCCTGAGGCGGCGGTGCCCTGTTCAGCGGTGCTTGTAGCGGCGGTGCCCTGTTCAGCGGTGCTTGGAACGGTGGGCTCCTTTGCAGTGATGCAGCTGCTGGCGGTCCTCTTTGTCCCAGCGAGGCTTGTGCTGGCGGTCCTCTCTGTCCCAGCGGGGCTTGTGCTGGCGGTCCTCTCTAGCCCAGCGGGGCTTGTGCTGGCGGTCCTCTCTAGCCCAGCGGGGCTTGCTCTGGTGGTCCTCTCTGGCCCAGCGGGGCTTGTGCTGGCGGTCCTCTGTCCCAGCTGGGCTTGTGCTGGCGGTCCTCTCTAGCCCAGCGGGGCTTGTGCTGGCGGTCCTCTCTGGCCCAGCGGGGCTTGTGCTGGTGGTCCTCACTAGCCCAGCGGGGCTTGTGCTGACGGTCCTCTCTGGCCCAGTGGGGATCATGGCTGTGGCATCCTGGCCAACGGGGATGACGGCTGTGGCCTCCTGGGCAGCGGGGATGATGGCTGTTGCCTCCTGGCCAGCGGGGATGACGGCTGTGGCCTCCTGGGCAGCGGGGATGATGGCTGTGGCCTCCTGGGCAGCGGGGATGATGGCGGTCTCCTCCGCCGTGCTGCTCTTCCCAGACTTTCCTGGTTTCTTGTGGCCCTGCCCCACCTTGGAAGGTGTCGCAGCTGACTCCACACTCCCACCGGGACCTCTGGGAGCGGCTTTGGTGGCTGGAGGCTTCCCCCTCTCCCGCCGGGCACTGGCCAACTTTTGATGCTTGACAGGTGGGGGACTGTCCATGCTGTGGCTCCGTGCCACACTGGCTGTCCTGGTGGCCGGTGCACTCCAGATTCCGTTGACAACAGGCACCACTGGTCCCAGAGATGTTGTGGCTGAGGTGCTAGTTCGGGACCTAGTAGACGGACGGGGTGGGGGAGGTGTGGGAAAGAGGTCAAGGTTGGACAGGAAAAGTTTTTGGGAGACCCTGGGACGGGTAGCTGGAGGGGGTTTGGGAGTGGAGGAAGAGGTTGTGGTTGTAGGAGGTGTTCGCTTGCTGACTTTGGGTGAAGGTGCATGCGCTGGAGGCTGTCGTGAGGTGGATGGCTGTTGGGTGGGTGTGTGCATGCGTTTGTGTATCTTGGGAGGTGGCGTCACAGACACAGTGGGAGAGGACACAGGGGACGTGTGAATGGTAGTGGGGGTGGTGACTGCACGTGAGCAGGGTGTGGTGGTGTGTGTACTGGTGATGGCAGTAGTGGCTGTAGATGTAGTGCATGCAGGTGTGAGTGTAGACGAGACTGGGAGGGCGGAGGGAGACGAGGAGGAGGGGGACACAGTGGAGGCAGTGGATGTTGGTGTGTCTGCATGTGTGTGATGCTTGCGTGAGTGCCTGTGGGATGTGTGGTGCTTATGTTTGCCTGAGCTTCCCTTGTGTGTTGACGTGTGTGCATGCTGGTCTGTAGGTGTGCTTGTGATAGGCTGGGGTACAGGGGATTGGGTCTGGGTGGAGGAAGTTGGAGGGGGGAGGCTAGACACAGGGACAATGGCTGCCATCAGTGCTGAGGCCAGAGTCTGAAAAGCTCGCTGAAGGGCCGACCTGACCAGAATGAATGCCCTCCAGGAATGCATTGGTTTGTTGCAACTGCCTTTCGACATCCTGGATAGCATTCAAAATGGTGGACTGCCCAACAGTGAGGGACCTGAGGAGGTCAATGGCCTCCTCACTGAGGGCAGCAGGGGTAACTGGGGCAGGGGCTGAGGTGCCTGGGGCGAAGGTGATGCCCACCCTCCCTGGTGAGCGGGCAGGGGGCAAAGGCTGAGGGTCTGCTGGGAGGGCTGTGCTGGTAGGGGGGTGGTGGCTGTACCTGTAGATGGGGGGGGCATAGATGTTGCCGCCACCACAAGGGAGCTCCCATCAGAGGACGAGTCTGTGTTGCTGGTCTCCGCTCCTGTCCCCGCCGTGGAGCTCCCCCTCGCCCTCCGTTCCACTGGTGAAGTCCGAGTTGGTAGTGTGGCCCTCCATGGCCATGTGGGATGCAGCTCCCTTGTGCTCCGGTGCCACTGCTCCTCCGCCTGATGATGCTAATGCACACAAGAACAGGGAGACCACA
Organism: Pleurodeles waltl; assembly: GCF_031143425.1. Taxonomy (NCBI): domain Eukaryota; kingdom Metazoa; phylum Chordata; class Amphibia; order Caudata; family Salamandridae; genus Pleurodeles; species Pleurodeles waltl. The sequence goes on from NC_090438.1 coordinate 765,946,670, forward strand.
AAAAGGGGGGGGCGACAGAAGAAAGACATGTTGAGTGCATGCATTACCGCTACCGTTGGCGGACACAACAGACACACAAGCCCCCTGCACTACGCCGCGCTCTTGGGCTCCATTGTTCAATTCCTGGGAAATGGCCTACTAGTCTATGGACGACATCTGCACTCATGGATGACACAGGGGCATGACTAGGTGTACTTGGCACTCTACAGAGGTGGGGTGGGGTGCCACATGGCCTGCTTTACGGAGGGACCTTGTCTAGGGAACTCCCCCTGGCCTAGGAAAACCCACAGCCCACCTCCCCCACCCAGACACCTTCACTGCGCGCAAAATCAGTAGGATGAGAGTGTACTCACCCCCTTGTGGCTGCTGTGATGCCCTCAAGCGTCCATCCAACTCCGGGTACGCCACCGTCAGGATCCTGAACATCAGGGGGGTCATGGTGCGACGGGCACCCTTCCCACGTTGGGAGGCCATCCCCAGCTGAGCCTCCGCCGTCTTCTTGCTCCAGCGGCGAATGTCCTCCCATCTTTTCCGGCAGTGGGTGATCCTTCTGTGGTAGACCCCCAGGGTTTTTCTGGTGAGCGCTGACCTACACGAATTGTACAGGGGGAAGAGAAACTTATTACCAACTGCACCGTCACAGTCATTGGCCCCCATCCCTACTGTTGCCATGTGGCACATACACTCACCGTCGTTTCATGCACGCCGCAATCTCCCCCCTCTTCTTACATCCACCCCACTCCCCACAGGCATAGCCCTTTCAGCATGCTCCTAGTGTACTTACCTGTTTGTCTGGAGGACCGTAGAGTAGTGTGTACTGGGGCATGACCCCGTCCACGAGTTTCTCCAACTCCTCCGATGTGAAGGCAGGGGCCCTTTCCCCAGACACTTGAGCCATTGTCTCTTCCAGACTGAGGTCACAGCAGCACTTTCAGTGTAGGGCCTCTCCTGTCGAAGATCAGGTATCGAGTGATTGAACAGATAGAAAATGGCGGTCACGTCCGCGGCGGTGCGTACCGTCACCGCCGGCGTACATCGTCATTGGCACCTGGGACCCATAGGGTCCAATGTTAACCAATGCAGCATTGCGCCGCGGTCTTCGACCGCCTACCGCGACGGTGTACAACGCCAGCGCAGTTACCTCACATCCCATTGTCCCACTTTATAGGTCAGGCAGCCGCCATTTCAGGGGCCCACATGGCTTAATTTTTAAATGCGTCACACATACCTAGGCCTAGACTCAACACACATACAGGCCACTTTTTGGATTATGATTGGTGTTCTGTGTAAGCTGTCGGTACATACCTCTGAGTTGGTTGACTCTGTGCTCGCTGTTGTCCTTCATAGGCACCGCCCGCTGGGACATGTGAGAAGATGGCGGCATCCTCCGGTGTACCGACCGTTGGTAGACCTATCGACAATGGAGGAAAGACATGTGATCATCACCTACAGGCTTGACCGTGCCACAATCTAGGAACTGTGTACCCATCTGGAGCCAGACCTGATGTCAGCTATCCGCCATCCCACAGGAATCCCCCCTCAAGTGCAGGTGCTGTCAGTGCTCCATTTCCTTGCAAGTGGGTAATTTCAAACAACTGTGGCCATAGCATCAGGGATGTCCCAGCCTATGTTTTCCAACGTGTTGTCCAGAGTGTTGTCTGCCATGCTGAAACACATGTGGAGCTACATCGTTTTCCCTCAGGTGGAGGATTTGCCTACAGTGAAAGGTGATTTCTATGCCCTGGGACATATCCCCAACATCATAGGTGCCATTGATGGGATCCATGTGGCTTTGGTAGCCCCCCACAGGAGTGAACAGATGTACAGAAACCGGAAGAGTTACCATTCCATAAATGTACAGATGGTATGTTTGGCAGACCAGTACATCTGTTAATGCCAAGTACCCTGGCTCAGTGCATGACGCCTGCATCCTGCGGAATAGCAGCATCCTTTATGTGATGGATCAACTCCAGAGGCACTGTGTGTTGCTTTTAGGTGAGCACCTGGAAGCAAGACAGTGGGAATGGTTGTCTGGGTCTGGGGATATCCCTACAGGTTAGTGTGTGTCTAACAGTTGTCCCTCGCCAATTGCAGGTGACTCTGGTTACCCCAACCTGTCATGGCTACTGACCCCAGTGAGGAATCCCAGGACAAGGGCAGAGGAACGCTACAATGAGGCACATGGGCGTACACGGCGAATAACCGAGCGGACCTTCGGCCTTCTGAAGGCCAGGTTCAGGTGCCTCCATATGACAGGTGGATCCCTATTCTACTCACCAAAGAAGGTGTGCCACATCATCGTGGCCTGCTGTATGCTTCACAACTTAGCTTTGCGACGACAGGTGCCTTTTCTGCAGGAGGATGGTCCAGATGGCGATGTTGTTGCAGCTGTGGAGCCTGTGACAGTGAAGACGAGGAAGCAGAAGAAGAATACATGGACAACAGGGACTCAGTGATCCAGCAATATTTCCAGTGAGACACAGGTAAGAATACATACCTGCCTACTACATGTACTTTAACACTACTACCTCTCTACTGTCTGTCGTTTTCACCCAGTGTATGGTCACTGAGTTGTCACTTTCCCTTACTATTTCACAGATGTGTGTCCCACAGTGTGACTTCTGCTTTGATTCATCATGGACTACAGCTGTGTGACATAGGTATGTTGACATTACAAATGAAAGAGCTTTTTGACACTGTAATTGCTAATACACTAATCCGAAATATCAGACTGACTCCAGATTGTTTTGTGCTTTAAAGGTGTTTATTTTAGTGCTCAATATTGGAGGGGGTAGCAAAATGGTGAGGGGTGATGGCGGAGGAATGTCCATGGCAGAGTCCAGTCTATTAGTCTCACAGGTGCATTGCCCAAATGGGCATAGGAAGTGGAGCTGGGGCAGTTTAAGGATGGACAGGGTGACAAAGTGGGGCAGAAGGATGACATTCAGGGTGGTCTCATTTCTTGGCGGGGGTCTTGGCATCGTTCTCTGTCTTTGTCCTGGATTTCAGGGACCGTTTGCGAGGGGGTTCTCCCTCTGCAGGGGGTGGGGTGCTGGGGTGGTGGTCCTGTGGCGGTGCCTCCTGTTCACTAGCACCGGTGGAGGTGGTGGGCAGTTCATCGTCCAGGCTAGAGTCAGGGGCCCCTTGTAGTGCCACAGTGTCCCTCCTGGTGTTGAGTACTTCCTTCAGCACCCCTACAATGGTTCCCAGGGTGGAATTGATGGCTCTGAGTTCCTCCCTGAAGCCCAAATACTGTTCCTCCTGCAGGTGCTGGGTCTCCTGAAACTTGGCCAGTACCGTTGCCATCGTCTCCTGGGAGTGGTGGTAGGCTCCCATGATGTTGGAGAGGGCCTCGTGGAGAGTCGGTTCCCTTGGCCTGTCCTCCCCCTGTCGCACAGCAGCCCCCTAGTTCCCCTGTGTTCCTGGGCCTCCGTCCCCTGGACTGTGTGCCCACTGCCACTGCCCCCAGGTCCCTGTTGTTGTTGGGGTGGTGGGTTAGCCTGGGTTCCCTGTAGTGGTGGACACACTGCTGATTGGCGTGTCCTGGGGACGGAGGTATGGGCCCGCTGGGTGGGTGCTGATCTGGTGTTTCTAGAAGGGGGAAGCTCTGTAGTGGCCTGTGACTGTGTGATGGGAACTGACTGTCCAGAGGTCCCCGATGGGCCGGGCTGGTCATCTAGATCTAGTTGGACAGAGGTGCTGTCATCACTGTGGGCCTCTTCTGTTGGTGGTGTGGACATGTGTGGACCCTCCTGTCCGGTGACGTTGGGTAGGGGTCCCACAGGGGTATAAAAGGATGTTTATTACATCTGTGTGTGCCATGGTGTGCAATGGGTGGGTGACCGTGTACCCCAGTGCTTGCATTCCTGTGTGGGACCTTGTGTGATGATGTTTTAGGGGGGTGTATGGGTATGTGCAGTGGACATGCTTTAGTGATGTGTGTCCATGCTTTGTTGTTGCATGCAGGGCTTGGTGTTGGGATGGGTGGTTTGTGATGTTGGGACATTTGTGAGGAGTTGGAGTGAGGGGGGTGAGGGTGAGGGTGGGGGTATGTGATGGCATGCAGGTAGGGTGAGGGATGTAATAGTTATGATTTGACTTACCAGAGTCCATTCCTCCAGCTACTCCTGCGAGGCCCTCAGGATGCAGAATCGCCAAGACCTGCTCCTCCCATGTTGTTAGTTGTCGGGGAGGAGGTGGGGGTCCGCCGCCAGTCCGCTGAACCGCAAGGTGATGTCTTGAGACCACGGAATGCACCTTCCTCCGTAGGTCGTTCCACCTCTTCCTGATGTCATCCCGATTTCTTGGGTGCTGTCCCACTGCGTTGACCCTGTCCACTATTCTTTGCCATAGCTCCATCTTCCTTGCAATGGAGGTGTGCTGCACCTGTGATCAGAATAGCTGTGGCTCTACCCGGACAATTTCATCCACCATGACCCTGAGCTCTTCCTCCGAGAACCTGGGGTGTTTTTGCCGTGCCATGGGGTGGTGTGGGTGATGTGTGGGGTGGTGTGTATAGTGATAAGTGGGGTGATATTTAGTGGTGTGTTGTGTGAGGTGCGTGGAAGTTCTGTAGGTGATGGTATTGTGTGCCTGTGGATGCTTGGCAGTTGTTTGTGGTGTCTCTCTCTGGCCTTCTCTTGGTAATTGTGGTCGTAAGGGTTTGTGGGTGATGTGAGTGTGTGTTTTATATTGTATTGGGTGGTGTGTGTATGTGTATCAGGTGTGTGTATTTCGGAATTGTCCAATGTGGTGATGTTTTGGAGATGTGTGTGTATTTTGAGCGCAGCGGTGTGTACCGCCAATGGAATACCGCGGTTGAAAGACCACTGAGTGGATTCGTGTGTCGTGATAGTGTGGGCGTATTTCTGTTTGCGTGACGGTGGAGGTTTTGTTTTCGCCAGTTTATTGCTGATCTTTGGTGTGGCGGACTTGTGTGGGTGTCTGAATATTGGCGGATTCTGTGCTGTGGGTCATAATAGCTGTGGCGGAATTCCACGGCCGCAGCGGTGTGTTGGCGGTCTTCTGCACAGCGGTAAGCGTCTTTTACCGCCAATGTTGTAATGACCGCCATAATCTTTGATATTCCTGGTGACATTACATATCACAACACAATTAACATCAAAGGTGAGTGACATCACTGAAGAAACTCAGCACCCCTTCAAACCTGATTCCACTGAGTATAACCTTTGGCTTTATCCAACAGGCTCTGAACACAGTTTATGAACTTCATTCTTCCCCTTTGCCCAGTCCCTATACATCCAGAGCATGCTGAGGACCACATTCAACTGTGAACACAACCATTGTGAGTAGGGCGTGCCCTTCACTGCCCTGTGTTCCACCCCTCTGCTCCCATCATTAGTGGTGCATGGCCTTTGTGCAAAAGAAGTGAGGTCTGGCTGCAGAACATTGACTTTAGCCTTCACCTGAACTAAGTACAAATGCCCCAAAACATGCTAGTTGCCGCTTTTGGATGTGTGTAGTGGCTTTTATGCCTTCATCCACACTCTTCGCCGATGTGAAACAAACTTGTTGCAGACAATCGTCAGCCTATTGCAATCGTCAACATGTGTAGATAGGGCCTTTGATGGCACTTTGCCACCATCATGATTGCACACCCAGATGGAATTGTGTACACTTTTAGGAAGAGATCTGCTTCTCAGAAGTACTTCTGGGAATTATCTCACCTACAAATACAAAGCAGTTCATAGCTGCTCCCTGAGAATAGTGACGCTGTCATTCAAACATGGAGTCCATGGTTTATGGACCTTATATTAGGTAATGGAATGTATGAGGAAAGGACGCATTCAATGCTAAAATATCCTTAAGGCTCTGCTACAGGGAACAGGGTGTGGCTAAAGGCCAGCACACTGCACATTATGCCTTAGTACACATTGATAAACGTTGCATGTCACCCACTCTCTGGGAATGGGACAGGGAAGCATGACATGGTGAAAGCCCAAGCTGTGGGCAAAGTACATTCTAGACATGGCTAAAGGCCATGCACATAAGGGAGATTGGGCATGCAACATAGCCAAAGTCACAGCTTGCCCAAGGGCTCAATGTACATGGCTCATGGTTGTGTACAGCATGTTTTGGGGACATGGCAGCTTGCAAAGGTTCAAAATCATATTTATGCGGTCATATTGAAATAGACCACAAAAGTAAAATACAAAAAACAATAACAGTGCAAGATAAAACAGAACAGATTCGAACAGAGCCCACAAAGGTAATGTCAAGGTGTAAACAAAGTACTGTCTCTGATAGCAGATATAAACTGAGCCCTCAAAGATAAAATAAAAACAGTAGCACAGTACGATTTCCAAGTTCAGAGCAGATGACAGTGCTAAATTGAATGCCTGCATATGGCTTCTCTATGGGGAGCCATGCCTAGAGACCTAAAAAAAGTATGTTACATAGCTTGGCGTATAAAGATGCAAGCATGAAACAACTGCCATTATAGTGCTAGAGATACAGGAATTAAGATACAACATGACAATAAAAATATTTGATCGATAAGAATAGCACAGCTAAAATGGGTTGGAGGCCTTATGCACAAGGATGTCATAATTATATACAGAATTATCTATATGATTTCCTTGCCTTGAGCACCAGCTTCAAAAAGGCGTAAACAGTGATGACAATCTCCTCTGATCCCAGAGTCTGTAAAAAGTGCAGAGCTTTTGTGCATTGACTCAGGGAGTGCTTGATTAAAAGAGGTTTTACAATCATTGACCTATAAGCAGAATAAAAGGCACAGACAAACAATATGTATAAAGTGCTTTGTGTTGACTTTTGGTCGCATGGGCAGGGTACGAGATTGGGCGACCAGTCTGTTAAAAAGATTGTGGTGAAACCTGAGCAGAATAAAGTGCTGGTAGTGCTGTGCACCTTAGAAGAATAATGTTGAAATGCTCCTGGGGGGATTAAGCTGCATAGAAAGAGCAACAGTTGAAGGGAGTAGAGGCCTTTGCCCATCTCTCTTCCTCCCAAAATGTATGACATGTATCTCTGAGATGTTTTTGGGCATTGAGGGCAAGGAGCTTGAGGGGTCTTTAAATATATTTTTTAAAGGTTCAAAATCAACTTTATTCTGTCATATTGAATTAGACCACAAACATAAAATTCAAAAGACTAGTATGATTGGGAGATAGAACAGGTTTGAACAGAACAGCTTGCATTGTTTGACCTAAATCCACACACTGTGGAAACAAACCTTGCACACATCTGAAGGCTGTGCCCAGCAGGTTCTCAGGGCAACATGACTGAGTGCAGGGCATGGCCAAAGGCAATGTACTGTGTTCAGCGCCTGCTGTACATTATTGAATTATGTGTACTGGGAGCATGGACTTTTTATTAAAGGACATGCCCGGCACCTGGGACCAACTACACAAAGCAATAAGACTATACTGTGCAACCTCTGAAACTACAAGATCGAATCTAATGCCTGCTGTCTACAGCTGAAAGCTGTGTGAGTGAAATCTGTTACCACAAAGGTTGGGTACATTGTGTATAACTGTGTGCAAAGTTGTAAAATCTTCTAAGTTACAAGCTTTGTGAAGTGCAAAAGTCACAAAGATTAAAAGAAGAAAGGTTCAGCAACCCTTCCTTGAAGTAGGAAATGTTACCACAATCATGAGAGGCAGCTCAGGACAACAGGAGACAGGAGAAGGGTTGGCAGTGCTTGACAGCCACCAACAGGCAGTTCCATTGAGCTCCCTCCACCCACCTGGGCAAACCTAGGCTCCCACATTCCTCTGTATAAAGCTTCACAGCTTTACCAAACTATGCAAGTGGAATACAAACTTCACCCACCCCTAGTTATATGGCCAATGGCAACACCCTGCACCCAGTACTGGGAGTAGGGGGAAAGTTTTTCCTTTGGCCAGCAGCTAAAAATACATTTTAAAAAAACAGAAATTCACTGAAGAACTTTGTCAAATGGAAGTCATACTTCCTTACTCACATCTGAAAATAGTATCCTTTATAGAAAAATTAAACAATCTCTTATAAATCAGCAGTTGAACAGATGATATGGTTTTAAGCCAAATTCGAAATACCAATCACATTATGCATTTCTGATAAACTATAAAACCATACTTTCCCTTGTCCCAACCGTTTTTCACATGGCCACACACAGGATGACTTAAAATTATACTATTAATGACAGCATTGACATCACACCACCCTTGCCATCACTGAAATCTGGCTCCACTGTGTAAAATGTTTCCCTGAGCAGATGGGTCTTCCAATTGAAAATGTGAGAGTATGGCCCTACATCTTTTATTGCATGGACCTTTGAAAGATAATAGCAAGTTAGTATATTTCCACAGTCATATACAGCCATTTTGAAGTGAGACTTTATAAACCTTTTACATACAATGTAGTGGGACCATAAGCAAAACCGGTATCATTATAAACAATTAATAGAAGAAGTTGATGATATTGAGTGGTTGTCCCCCTGAATGACTGTTTATGTTTAACTTGTGTTTTTTGTTCACTATCACTTCTTTTCAAGGCAATAATGGTTGTCTTAGCTGGCACAATTTTCTGTACTGAACATGTGTTTTTGTTACTTGTGTATCTATCCCTGTCAGTTTAGGGTATTTGCAATGACATGTTTTTTTAAAATGGATCTCAGATGATTTACATTGGTCAACCTAGGGAAGCAAAAGCTTTTCAGGGTGCAAAGTGGTGAATGGAGGCAGAGAAATGTAATCTACTGACAACACATGAACGTTGGGTATAAGCTGTAATAATGGTTCTTTGGTTTAATCTAATTGATAAAAGAATTGAGATGCTGTGGGCCGGGACAGAAGAGCTGCAAATGACAGGCTATTCCCCACAATCTCCATTGTGATTGTCTTTTCAGCTGAAGGGTGGTGTGGAAGCAGAGATTTTACTGATAAATTATTGAGTCTTTACGTAATTATACTTACAGATTATTGTGTGAATTAATTAGATAATAATATCATGTTTACGAAAATTTGACTTATTGAATGGCCACCGTCCTATGTAAGGCCTATATTTTGTTCATGCTAACTTAAGCTGCTAAAATGATTCTGTCTTTACAAGAGAGTGCGTTTCTTAACTAAAACAAAAAGTAGAAATAAATGTGTATTTAGTGGCCTCTGATGGACTGAAGTAGAAGCAGATGCAAGGTCATTGTGTAATGCTTAGCGGTATAAGATGTTTCTAATGTGTTCCGTAGCTTGACGGACTTCATTGTTTGAAGATATGTTTCTAACTTCTATGTCTTTCTTCAAGGGTAAAGAGATGATGAAGTAACATATTTTGTGATCGTTCTTCCTGTGACTTTGTATTTTCGGTGGAGTGGAAACAAAGGATCCACAGATGAGGTGGAAGAAGAGGAAGTCTATAATATAAAATGTATTAGTTTATATTTTGTCAATGGAATAACAGCAAATAGAAGAGCTTGGAGTAAACTAATTGTATAATTTTTATATTTGTTAATGTTCTGATTCGTCATAACTTTCTCACCTCATGCTTTATCCAATCATTTAACAAGTTTAACTTAATGTTCAGTCACCTTTGTTTACGGTCATTCTTCTGGTGATTCTTCTTTGGGATTCTTGTGTATCCTTTGACCTAGAAATTCTATTGCTTTAAGAAGAAGTTAATGCTTAGAATAGATGGTTTACTGTATTGTATAGTCAAAAATTCTAAACCATTGCCCCTATCCTTATTCCTGTTCCTATCCTGATGTTGGTATCTGATGTTGCTGTCTGATGTTGCTGTCCCATTGATGACGTAGACGTTGTTGCTGATTACTGTAATATTTTGGTAATATATAAATGTGAATTGTTATTTGTCTTTTGTTTTTCAGGTACCAGCTGCAATTGCTTATTTACTGCTGCATATCTTTGATAGTACCTAAACTAGATGTTTTCTAAATTTGTGTTACTAACATTTTTACATGAAGCCCAACAAGTCAATTCTAACTAGTGGTTAATGAGGCGTTACTCCCATGTTCATGATTTGACTTTGATATTTTCTTTTGTCTTTATTCAGAAGTATTCAATTTCTCTTGCTCAGATTCTATTGCTATAGTTTTGTGTTATAACCATTGAGATAATTTGTCTTTTTGCTTTGATTAAACTCAGATATATCCGGAGTTCGAATCAGCCTTTATTATTTCTCTACATGTATCAGTTGTGTTTTGTGACTTTAGCGTTGTTAATAAAGGGAAATAAATGATGAACTTCTTAATAAACTGTTGTGTTATTGAGGTTGAACTAATTTCCATATGTTATTTGTGATGTTTATGACGTATTCTGAATGACATCCTGTTAGAAATGGGGTCTTTGGTTGGCAGTCAGGTTGCCCCCTGTCCAAGCAAGGGCCCTCAACCTAGTCAGGGTAAAAGAGAATCACCCTCAGCTAGCCCCGCTCACCCCCTTGGTAACTTGGCACAAGCAGTAGGCTTAACCTCAGAGTGCTAGGTGTAAAGTATTTGTACCAACACACACAGTAATTCAATGAAAACACTACAAAATGACACAACACAGGTTTAGAAAAAAAATAGGAAATATTTATCTAAACAAAACAAGACCAAAACGACAAACATCCACAATACCCAATTCAAGTTACCACTAAAAATGCAAAAAAGAGTCTTCATGTAATTTTAAACACACACTAACACTGTTAGCATGAAAATGTTATCTTGGGTGTGTAAAAAATAACCTCACTCGGGCGAGTGTGCATCAAAAAGGGCTTGGGATGCGTTGATTTCACTCACGAGCGAGACCTTGCATCGTTTCTCCTTTCGTCGGGTCGGTGTGTGTCATTTCTTCTCTCCGCAAGAGAGCGATGCATCGATCCGGTCAGCAGTCTTGGATCTGGGCAGGACTTGCGTCGTTTTTACACGCCCAGCGGTGTTTGCATTGGAAATTCAGATGCACGATGATCCGAAAACCACGCAGCGCGGGTTGCGATCTCACCAGCCTCCGTCAGCGATGCTGTGCGTCGTTTCTCATGGCCCGGCTGATGATCTTCGGGTCGCGTTGCAGGCGATCAGTGCCTGGATTTCTTCCTCTTAGGCTGCCAGCTTCTCCATTCAGGATCCCAGGAACTGGATGGGCACCACATGGCAGAATAGAAGTCTCTCCAGAAACTCCAGGTGCTGGCAGAGAGAAGTCTTTGCTGTCCCTGAGACATCAAACAACAGGAGGCAAGCTCTAAATCAAGCCCTTAGATAGTTCTTTACAAGATGGAAGGCACACAAAGTCCAGTCTTTGTCCTCTTACTCTGGCAGAAGCAGCAACTGCAGGATAGCTCCACAAAGCACAGTCACAGGCAGGGCAGCTCTTCTTCCTCAGCTCTTCAGCTCTTCTCCAGGCAGAGGTTCCTCTTGGTTTCCAGAAGTGTTCTAAAGTCTGTGGTTTTGGGTGCCCTTCTTATACCCATGTTCTCCTTTGAAGTAGGCCTACTTCAAAGCAAAGTCTCTCTTGATTGTGAAATCCTGCCTTGCCCAGGCCAGGCCCCAGACACTCACCAGGGGGTTGGAGATTGCATTGTGTAAGGGCAGGCACAGCCCTTTCAATTGTGAGTGACCACTCATCCCCTCTCTCCTAGCACAGATGGCTCATCAGAAAATGCAGACTACACCCCAGCTCCCTTTGTGTCACTGTCTAGTGTGAGGTGCAACCAGCCCCACTGTCAAACTGACCCAGACAAGGAATCCACAAACAGGTAAAGTCACAGAAGTGATTTAAGCAAGAAAATGCTCACTTTCTAAAAGTGGCATTTTCAAACACACAATCTTAAAATAAACTTTACTAAAAGATGTATTTTTAAATTGTGAGCTCAGACACCCCATACTCCACATGTCTATCCACTCCCAAAGGGAATCTGCACTTTAATCAGATTTAAAGGTAGCCCCCATGTTAACCTATGAGAGGGACAGCCCTTGAAACAGTGAAAAACAAACTTAACAATATTTCACTGTCAGGACATTTAAAACACATTTCTATATGTCCTACCTTAACCATACACTGCACCCTGCCCTTGGGGCTACCTAGGGCCTACCTTAGGGGTGCCTTACATGTAAGAAAGGGGAAGGGTTAGGCTTGGCAAGTGGGTACTGTGAAGAGGTAGATAACACCAAAAAGTAGTAGTTTGTCATTTAAATTCAGCCAAAGTTTATTAACATAAAAACGCCTCATCCATAGTAGACCTCACCATGCATTCACCGTCGTTCCTCAAATCCTCCCTTCTCATTTCTATGGTTACCGCTGAGATTGCGGTCAACATTCTATCATGAAGACACCATACATCTCCCTTTCACAATTTACAAATTAATGATACTAAATAGTTTTGATAATAATAACATTTTCCAACATGTCAGTCATGTATAGCACTCTAGCATAAAATAACAATTTTGAAAAATTCAACACCTCTCAAATATAATGCTCAAGTTATTTTTTTTTTCTTAATTTACAACATACTCTCTCAAATGTCCAGGACTAACCCTCTTACTTCTATTTCTTCTTGTCTCCTCCCTTGGTCTTTTCACATACTCATCTTTACCACATTTGAATCTAGACATTGATTCCCTTACAACATTATCGTTGTTACCCGACATCACTACATTTTCCTCCGAAAGGTCCTTTAGAAGAACAACTCTGTTCATGTTCCAAATTCTTACGTCAGACGTCTTGACCGCATTCCTGAACAGCTTGACAACCTTCAAAGGTCTAGTGTATTTAGAACCTTCCATACAACTCACTGGAGATTTAACTTCCACCACATCTCCCACACTCACATTCACTTTGCATACTTTCTTTCTTTCATCATATTCCTCTTTTCTTTTACCCATAAGTTGTTCCTCTCTTCTTCTCCACTCTGTCTTAAACAAATTGTAATTATTCTTCAACCAATCCATTCATCCCGGACAAAGCTTGGTATTCGGTATCCTTCTCCTGAACAGCTCAAATGGAGATTTACCAGTCGTCGCATGTGGAGAGAACCGATAAGCAGAGATCCTCCTCATAAGTTCTTCACGCCAATTTATGCCATTCACCTTGGTCAGTTAAATGCTTTCTTTGATGTACCTATTAAACCTTTCTACTGCTCCATTAGTTTCCGGATGATAAACTGCTGATCTTTTATGATTAATGCCGCAATCGTCCATACATTTTCCAAACTCCTTTGAGCAGAACTGAGGTCCATTATCAGACAAAACTGATTTCGGAAAACCCTCTTTCCTGAATTTTTTTTCAAGAAAGTTGATCACACTGAAAGAAGAAATGTCATTTACATTTTTAACTTCCACCCTTTTGGAATACAAATATAGCAACACAATTAAATGCGGTGTTGAATGCTCTTTTTGCAATGGACCAACAATGTCTATTACTACCTCATCCCAAGGCTTAACTGGTAATCTACTACAACACATTGGAACATTCCAAGTTTTCAATACTTTGTCACTTTGAACACATTGTACACACTCTCTAACCATGCGCTCAACTTCTAAATCCATCCCAGGCCACCAAAAATGTGTTCTTAAATTCTCTTTAGTTTTCACAATTCCAAGATGACCTTCATGTGCTTGACCCACAATCTTCTCCCTCAAGGTCTTTGGTGGAATTAGTCTTGTACCCCTCAACAACATGGCTTTGTCCACAGCCAACTCATCCTTTACCAGTCTCCAAACTTTTTCTAATTTACTAAAAAACCCATTTTCCAAAGCTTCACACACTTTACACAGCTCAGCATCCTCTTCCAATACCTCCTTCCATTCTTGCTCACTTATAGCTCCACAAGTAATTTCATACATGCTACTAAAGGTTTCATAAACAGAGTCCTCTAAACTGACCAAACTGTCTTGTTCTTCATCTTCTGGCATATTGAAATTCACCAGTCTCAAAAGACAATCCGCAGTAACATTCAATGCTCCTGGTAAGTATTCCACCTTCAACTTGAATTCTTGTAACCCAATGATCCACCTCCTTATTCTAGCAGAGTTGCAGTTTAAACCCTTGCTGCCAAACACTTCAACAAGCGGTTTATGATCTGATAGTACCATGAAATCTGTGCCCCAGACAAAATGTTTAAATTTTTTAAGAGCCCAAAAAATGCCAAAAGGACTCTCTTTACCGAAATTACAGAGTAATTTCTCTCAGCTCCACTCAAAGATTTAGATGTATAAGCAATCATCACTTTCTTTTTTCATTCTTCTTGCTTTAGGACTGCCCCCAGACCCTTCACACTTGCATCAGTAGCAATAAATGTTTGTCTGCCAAGTTTAAAAGCCTGTAAAGAAGATGCACCTTCCAGCTCTTCTTTTATTTCACAAACTCCTTCTCACACTCAGAACTCCATTTAAACTCTCGTCCTTTTTTCAATAGCTCTCTCATGTTAACAGACTTTCCTGCTAAGTTTTTAATGTACCACCCATAATATTCAACCATACCCAAAAATGAACTCACTTCATCTTTTGTTTGTGGAGAGACCAATTTTCTAATTGTCATAACCAGATCACTTTTGGGTTTCACACCCTCTCCTGTAATCAAATGACTTAAATATTCAACGCAAAAACAACAAGTGATGGACGGAATGCTGAACATTGTCAAACACTCACCCCCAGTCATAGATCTGGGTTTAATCCATCGTTCTTTTGCTCACCATGCCACCCCAGTTTGGACCCAGCCATATGCAAATCAGTCTTGACCCTGTTCCTCAAGGGAACAGTCCAGACCGAACTGCCAAGCCAGGTCCTCACTGGACCGGAAACAAGCTTCCTGGGACCGGTTTCGGGGTTTCACCCCTCATCAGCCAGGCTAGCTTGAATCCAGTGGCATGGGAAGCACGGGACCCACGTCTGGGCATACCCTTCCCACTTAGGGTGACAAAGCAAAAACAACAAGTGATGGACGGAATGCTGAACATTGTCAAACACTCACCCCCAGTCATAGATCTGGGTTTAATCCATCGTTCTTTTGCTCACCATGCCACCCCAGTTTGGACCCAGCCATATGCAAATCAGTCTTGACCCTGTTCCTCAAGGGAACAGTCCAGACCGAACTGCCAAGCCAGGTCCTCACTGGACCGGAAACAAGCATCCTGGGACCGGTTTCGGGGTTTCACCCCTCATCAGCCAGGCTAGCTTGAATCCAGTGGCATGGGAAGCACGGGACCCACGTCTGGGCATACCCTTCCCACTTAGGGTGACAAAGCAAAAACAACAAGTGATGGACGGAATGCTGAACATTGTCAAACACTCACCCCCAGTCATAGATCTGGGTTTAATCCATCGTTCTTTTGCTCACCATGCCACCCCAGTTTGGACCCAGCCATATGCAAATCAGTCTTGACCCTGTTCCTCAAGGGAACAGTCCAGACCGAACTGCCAAGCCAGGTCCTCACTGGACCGGAAACAAGCATCCTGGGACCGGTTTCGGGGTTTCACCCCTCATCAGCCAGGCTAGCTTGAATCCAGTGGCATGGGAAGCACGGGACCCACGTCTGGGCATACCCTTCCCACTTAGGGTGACAAAGCAAAAACAACAAGTGATGGACGGAATGCTGAACATTGTCAAACACTCACCCCCAGTCATAGATCTGGGTTTAATCCATCGTTCTTTTGCTCACCATGCCACCCCAGTTTGGACCCAGCCATATGCAAATCAGTCTTGACCCTGTTCCTCAAGGGAACAGTCCAGACCGAACTGCCAAGCCAGGTCCTCACTGGACCGGAAACAAGCATCCTGGGACCGGTTTCGGGGTTTCACCCCTCATCAGCCAGGCTAGCTTGAATCCAGTGGCATGGGAAGCACGGGACCCACGTCTGGGCATACCCTTCCCACTTAGGGTGACAAAGCAAAAACAACAAGTGATGGACGGAATGCTGAACATTGTCAAACACTCACCCCCAGTCATAGATCTGGGTTTAATCCATCGTTCTTTTGCTCACCATGCCACCCCAGTTTGGACCCAGCCATATGCAAATCAGTCTTGACCCTGTTCCTCAAGGGAACAGTCCAGACCGAACTGCCAAGCCAGGTCCTCACTGGACCGGAAACAAGCATCCTGGGACCGGTTTCGGGGTTTCACCCCTCATCAGCCAGGCTAGCTTGAATCCAGTGGCATGGGAAGCAAGGGACCCACGTCTGGGCATACCCTTCCAACTTAGGGCGACAAAGCAAAAACAACAAGTGATGGACGGAATGCTGAACATTGTCAAACACTCACCCCCAGTCACAGATCTGGGTTTAATCCATTGTTCTTTTGCTCACCATGCCACCCCAGTTTGGACCCAGCCATATGCAAATCAGTCTTGACCCTGTTCCTCAAGGGAACAGTCCAGACCGAACTGCCAAGCCAGGTCCTCACTGGACCGGAAACAAGCATCCTGGGACCGGTTTCGGGGTTTCACCCCTCATCAGCCAGGCTAGCTTGAATCCAGTGGCATGGGAAGCACGGGACCCACGTCTGGGCATACCCTTCCCACTTAGGGTGACAAAGCAAAAACAACAAGTGATGGACGGAATGCTGAACATTGTCAAACACTCACCCCCAGTCATAGATCTGGGTTTAATCCATCGTTCTTTTGCTCACCATGCCACCCCAGTTTGGACCCAGCCATATGCAAATCAGTCTTGACCCTGTTCCTCAAGGGAACAGTCCAGACCGAACTGCCAAGCCAGGTCCTCACTGGACCGGAAACAAGCATCCTGGGACCGGTTTCGGGGTTTCACCCCTCATCAGCCAGGCTAGCTTGAATCCAGTGGCATGGGAAGCACGGGACCCACGTCTGGGCATACCCTTCCCACTTAGGGTGACAAAGCAAAAACAACAAGTGATGGACGGAATGCTGAACATTGTCAAACACTCACCCCCAGTCATAGATCTGGGTTTAATCCATCGTTCTTTTGCTCACCATGCCACCCCAGTTTGGACCCAGCCATATGCAAATCAGTCTTGACCCTGTTCCTCAAGGGAACAGTCCAGACCGAACTGCCAAGCCAGGTCCTCACTGGACCGGAAACAAGCATCCTGGGACCGGTTTCGGGGTTTCACCCCTCATCAGCCAGGCTAGCTTGAATCCAGTGGCATGGGAAGCACGGGACCCACGTCTGGGCATACCCTTCCCACTTAGGGTGACAAAGCAAAAACAACAAGTGATGGACGGAATGCTGAACATTGTCAAACACTCACCCCCAGTCATAGATCTGGGTTTAATCCATCGTTCTTTTGCTCACCATGCCACCCCAGTTTGGACCCAGCCATATGCAAATCAGTCTTGACCCTGTTCCTCAAGGGAACAGTCCAGACCGAACTGCCAAGCCAGGTCCTCACTGGACCGGAAACAAGCATCCTGGGACCGGTTTCGGGGTTTCACCCCTCATCAGCCAGGCTAGCTTGAATCCAGTGGCATGGGAAGCACGGGACCCACGTCTGGGCATACCCTTCCCACTTAGGGTGACAAAGCAAAAACAACAAGTGATGGACGGAATGCTGAACATTGTCAAACACTCACCCCCAGTCATAGATCTGGGTTTAATCCATCGTTCTTTTGCTCACCATGCCACCCCAGTTTGGACCCAGCCATATGCAAATCAGTCTTGACCCTGTTCCTCAAGGGAACAGTCCAGACCGAACTGCCAAGCCAGGTCCTCACTGGACCGGAAACAAGCATCCTGGGACCGGTTTCGGGGTTTCACCCCTCATCAGCCAGGCTAGCTTGAATCCAGTGGCATGGGAAGCACGGGACCCACGTCTGGGCATACCCTTCCCACTTAGGGTGACAAAGCAAAAACAACAAGTGATGGATGGAATGCTGAACATTGTCAAACACTCACCCCCAGTCATAGATCTGGGTTTAATCCATCGTTCTTTTGCTCACCATGCCACCCCAGTTTGGACCCAGCCATATGCAAATCAGTCTTGACCCTGTTCCTCAAGGGAACAGTCGAGACCGAACTGCCAAGCCAGGTCCTCACTGGACCGGAAACAAGCATCCTGGGACCGGTTTCGGGGTTTCACCCCTCATCAGCCAGGCTAGCTTGAATCCAGTGGCATGGGAAGCACGGGACCCACGTCTGGGCATACCCTTCCCACTTAGGGTGACAAAGCAAAAACAACAAGTGATGGACGGAATGCTGAACATTGTCAAACACTCACCCCCAGTCATAGATCTGGGTTTAATCCATCGTTCTTTTGCTCACCATGCCACCCCAGTTTGGACCCAGCCATATGCAAATCAGTCTTGACCCTGTTCCTCAAGGGAACAGTCCAGACCGAACTGCCAAGCCAGGTCCTCACTGGAACGGAAACAAGCATCCTGGGACCGGTTTCGGGGTTTCACCCCTCATCAGCCAGGCTAGCTTGAATCCAGTAGCATGGGAAGCACGGGAACCACGTCTGGGCATACCCTTCCCACTTAGGGTGACAAAGCAAAAACAACAAGTAATGGACGGAATGCTGAACATTGTCAAACACTCACCCCCAGTCATAGATCTGGGTTTAATCCATCGTTCTTTTGCTCACCATGCCACCCCAGTTTGGACCCAGCCGTATGCAAATCAGTCTTGACCCTGTTCCTCAAGGGAACAGTCCAGACCGAACTGCCAAGCCAGGTCCTCACTGGACCGGAAACAAGCATCCTGGGACCGGTTTCGGGGTTTCACCCCTCATCAGCCAGGCTAGCTTGAATCCAGTGGCATGGGAAGCACGGGACCCACGTCTGGGCATACCCTTCCCACTTAGGGTGACAAAGCAAAAACAACAAGTGATGGACGGAATGCTGAACATTGTCAAACACTCACCCCCAGTCATAGATCTGGGTTTAATCCATCGTTCTTTTGCTCACCATGCCACCCCAGTTTGGACCCAGCCATATGCAAATCAGTCTTGACCCTGTTCCTCAAGGGAACAGTCCAGACCGAACTGCCAAGCCAGGTCCTCACTGGACCGGAAACAAGCATCCTGGGACCGGTTTCGGGGTTTCACCCCTCATCAGCCAGGCTAGCTTGAATCCAGTGGCATGGGAAGCACGGGACCCACGTCTGGGCATACCCTTCCCACTTAGGGTGACAAAGCAAAAACAACAAGTGATGGACGGAATGCTGAACATTGTCAAACACTCACCCCCAGTCATAGATCTGGGTTTAATCCATCATTCTTTTGCTCACCATGCCACCCCAGTTTGGACCCAGCCATATGCAAATCAGTCTTGACCCTGTTCCTCAAGGGAACAGTCCAGACCGAACTGCCAAGCCAGGTCCTCACTGGACCGGAAACAAGCATCCTGGGACCGGTTTCGGGGTTTCACCCCTCATCAGCCAGGCTAGCTTGAATCCAGTGGCATGGGAAGCACGGGACCCACGTCTGGGCATACCCTTCCCACTTAGGGTGACAAAGCAAAAACAACAAGTGATGGATGGAATGCTGAACATTGTCAAACACTCACCCCCAGTCATAGATCTGGGTTTAATCCATCGTTCTTTTGCTCACCATGCCACCCCAGTTTGGACCCAGCCATATGCAAATCCGTCTTGACCCTGTTCCTCAAGGGAACAGTCCAGACCGAACTGCCAAGCCAGGTCCTCACTGGACCGGAAACAAGCATCCTGGGACCGGTTTCGGGGTTTCACCCCTCATCAGCCAGGCTAGCTTGAATCCAGTGGCATGGGAAGCACGGGACCCACGTCTGGGCATACCCTTCCCACTTAGGGTGACAAAGCAAAAACAACAAGTGATGGACGGAATGCTGAACATTGTCAAACACTCACCCCCAGTCATAGATCTGGGTTTAATCCATCGTTCTTTTGCTCACCATGCCACCCCAGTTTGGACCCAGCCATATGCAAATCAGTCTTGACCCTGTTCCTCAAGGGAACAGTCCAGACCGAACTGCCAAGCCAGGTCCTCACTGGAACGGAAACAAGCATCCTGGGACCGGTTTCGGGGTTTCACCCCTCATCAGCCAGGCTAGCTTGAATCCAGTGGCATGGGAAGCACGGGAACCACGTCTGGGCATACCCTTCCCACTTAGGGTGACAAAGCAAAAACAACAAGTAATGGACGGAATGCTGAACATTGTCAAACACTCACCCCCAGTCATAGATCTGGGTTTAATCCATCGTTCTTTTGCTCACCATGCCACCCCAGTTTGGACCCAGCCATATGCAAATCAGTCTTGACCCTGTTCCTCAAGGGAACAGTCCAGACCGAACTGCCAAGCCAGGTCCTCACTGGACCGGAAACAAGCATCCTGGGACCGGTTTCGGGGTTTCACCCCTCATCAGCCAGGCTAGCTTGAATCCAGTGGCATGGGAAGCACGGGACCCACGTCTGGGCATACCCTTCCCACTTAGGGTGACAAAGCAAAAACAACAAGTGATGGACGGAATGCTGAACATTGTCAAACACTCACCCCCAGTCATAGATCTGGGTTTAATCCATCGTTCTTTTGCTCACCATGCCACCCCAGTTTGGACCCAGCCATATGCAAATCAGTCTTGACCCTGTTCCTCAAGGGAACAGTCCAGACCGAACTGCCAAGCCAGGTCCTCACTGGACCGGAAACAAGCATCCTGGGACCGGTTTCGGGGTTTCACCCCTCATCAGCCAGGCTAGCTTGAATCCAGTGGCATGGGAAGCACGGGACCCACGTCTGGGCATACCCTTCCCACTTAGGGTGACAAAGCAAAAACAACAAGTGATGGACGGAATGCTGAACATTGTCAAACACTCACCCCCAGTCATAGATCTGGGTTTAATCCATCGTTCTTTTGCTCACCATGCCACCCCAGTTTGGACCCAGCCATATGCAAATCAGTCTTGACCCTGTTCCTCAAGGGAACAGTCCAGACCGAACTGCCAAGCCAGGTCCTCACTGGACCGGAAACAAGCATCCTGGGACCGGTTTCGGGGTTTCACCCCTCATCAGCCAGGCTAGCTTGAATCCAGTGGCATGGGAAGCACGGGACCCACGTCTGGGCATACCCTTCCCACTTAGGGTGACAAAGCAAAAACAACAAGTGATGGACGGATTGCTGAACATTGTCAAACACTCACCCCCAGTCATAGATCTGGGTTTAATCCATCGTTCTTTTGCTCACCATGCCACCCCAGTTTGGACCCAGCCATATGCAAATCAGTCTTGACCCTGTTCCTCAAGGGAACAGTCCAGACCGAACTGCCAAGCCAGGTCCTCACTGGACCGGAAACAAGCATCCTGGGACCGGTTTCGGGGTTTCACCCCTCATCAGCCAGGCTAGCTTGAATCCAGTGGCATGGGAAGCACGGGACCCACGTCTGGGCATACCCTTCCCACTTAGGGTGACAAAGCAAAAACAACAAGTGATGGATGGAATGCTGAACATTGTCAAACACTCACCCCCAGTCATAGATCTGGGTTTAATCCATCGTTCTTTTGCTCACCATGCCACCCCAGTTTGGACCCAGCCATATGCAAATCAGTCTTGACCCTGTTCCTCAAGGGAACAGTCCAGACCGAACTGCCAAGCCAGGTCCTCACTGGACCGGAAACAAGCATCCTGGGACCGGTTTCGGGGTTTCACCCCTCATCAGCCAGGCTAGCTTGAATCCAGTGGCATGGGAAGCACGGGACCCACGTCTGGGCATACCCTTCCCACTTAGGGTGACAAAGCAAAAACAACAAGTGATGGACGGAATGCTGAACATTGTCAAACACTCACCCCCAGTCATAGATCTGGGTTTAATCCATCGTTCTTTTGCTCACCATGCCACCCCAGTTTGGACCCAGCCATATGCAAATCAGTCTTGACCCTGTTCCTCAAGGGAACAGTCCAGACCGAACTGCCAAGCCAGGTCCTCACTGGAACGGAAACAAGCATCCTGGGACCGGTTTCGGGGTTTCACCCCTCATCAGCCAGGCTAGCTTGAATCCAGTGGCATGGGAAGCACGGGAACCACGTCTGGGCATACCCTTCCCACTTAGGGTGACAAAGCAAAAACAACAAGTAATGGACGGAATGCTGAACATTGTCAAACACTCACCCCCAGTCATAGATCTGGGTTTAATCCATCGTTCTTTTGCTCACCATGCCACCCCAGTTTGGACCCAGCCATATGCAAATTAGTCTTGACCCTGTTCCTCAAGGGAACAGTCCAGACCGAACTGCCAAGCCAGGTCCTCACTGGACCGGAAACAAGCATCCTGGGACCGGTTTCGGGGTTTCACCCCTCATCAGCCAGGCTAGCTTGAATCCAGTGGCATGGGAAGCACGGGACCCACGTCTGGGCATACCCTTCCCACTTAGGGTGACAAAGCAAAAACAACAAGTGATGGACGGAATGCTGAACATTGTCAAACACTCACCCCCAGTCATAGATCTGGGTTTAATCCATCGTTCTTTTGCTCACCATGCCACCCCAGTTTGGACCCAGCCATATGCAAATCAGTCTTGACCCTGTTCCTCAAGGGAACAGTCCAGACCGAACTGCCAAGCCAGGTCCTCACTGGACCGGAAACAAGCATCCTGGGACCGGTTTCGGGGTTTCACCCCTCATCAGCCAGTCTAGCTTGAATCCAGTGGCATGGGAAGCACGGGACCCACGTCTGGGCATACCCTTCCCACTTAGGGTGACAAAGCAAAAACAACAAGTGATGGACGGAATGCTGAACATTGTCAAACACTCACCCCCAGTCATAGATCTGGGTTTAATCCATCGTTCTTTTGCTCACCATGCCACCCCAGTTTGGACCCAGCCATATGCAAATCAGTCTTGACCCTGTTCCTCAAGGGAACAGTCCAGACCGAACTGCCAAGCCAGGTCCTCACTGGACCGGAAACAAGCATCCTGGGACTAGTTTCGGGGTTTCACCCCTCATCAGCCAGGCTAGCTTGAATCCAGTGGCATGGGAAGCACGGGACCCACGTCTGGGCATACCCTTCCCACTTAGGGTGACAAAGCAAAAACAACAAGTGATGGACGGAATGCTGAACATTGTCAAACACTCACCCCCAGTCATAGATCTGGGTTTAATCCATCGTTCTTTTGCTCACCATGCCACCCCAGTTTCCCACTTAGGGTGACAAAGCAAAAACAACAAGTGATGGACGGAATGCTGAACATTGTCAAACACTCACCCCCAGTCATAGATCTGGGTTTAATCCATCGTTCTTTTGCTCACCATGCCACCCCAGTTTGGACCCAGCCATATGCAAATCAGTCTTGACCCTGTTCCTCAAGGGAACAGTCCAGACCGAACTGCCAAGCCAGGTCCTCACTGGACCGGAAACAAGCATCCTGGGACCGGTTTCGGGGTTTCACCC
Organism: Pleurodeles waltl; assembly: GCF_031143425.1. Classification (NCBI taxonomy): domain Eukaryota; kingdom Metazoa; phylum Chordata; class Amphibia; order Caudata; family Salamandridae; genus Pleurodeles; species Pleurodeles waltl. The sequence goes on from NC_090438.1 coordinate 765,969,958, forward strand.
CTCATCAGCCAGGCTAGCTTGAATCCAGTGGCATGGGAAGCACGGGACCCACGTCTGGGCATACCCTTCCCACTTAGGGTGACAAAGCAAAAACAACAAGTGATGGACGGAATGCTGAACATTGTCAAACACTCACCCCCAGTCATAGATCTGGGTTTAATCCATCGTTCTTTTGCTCACCATGCCACCCCAGTTTGGACCCAGCCATATGCAAATCAGTCTTGACCCTGTTCCTCAAGGGAACAGTCCAGACCGAACTGCCAAGCCAGGTCCTCACTGGAACGGAAACAAGCATCCTGGGACCGGTTTCGGGGTTTCACCCCTCATCAGCCAGGCTAGCTTGAATCCAGTGGCATGGGAAGCACGGGAACCACGTCTGGGCATACCCTTCCCACTTAGGGTGACAAAGCAAAAACAACAAGTAATGGACGGAATGCTGAACATTGTCAAACACTCACCCCCAGTCATAGATCTGGGTTTAATCCATCGTTCTTTTGCTCACCATGCCACCCCAGTTTGGACCCAGCCATATGCAAATTAGTCTTGACCCTGTTCCTCAAGGGAACAGTCCAGACCGAACTGCCAAGCCAGGTCCTCACTGGACCGGAAACAAGCATCCTGGGACCGGTTTCGGGGTTTCACCCCTCATCAGCCAGGCTAGCTTGAATCCAGTGGCATGGGAAGCACGGGACCCACGTCTGGGCATACCCTTCCCACTTAGGGTGACAAAGCAAAAACAACAAGTGATGGACGGAATGCTGAACATTGTCAAACACTCACCCCCAGTCATAGATCTGGGTTTAATCCATCGTTCTTTTGCTCACCATGCCACCCCAGTTTGGACCCAGCCATATGCAAATCAGTCTTGACCCTGTTCCTCAAGGGAACAGTCCAGACCGAACTGCCAAGCCAGGTCCTCACTGGACCGGAAACAAGCATCCTGGGACCGGTTTCGGGGTTTCACCCCTCATCAGCCAGTCTAGCTTGAATCCAGTGGCATGGGAAGCACGGGACCCACGTCTGGGCATACCCTTCCCACTTAGGGTGACAAAGCAAAAACAACAAGTGATGGACGGAATGCTGAACATTGTCAAACACTCACCCCCAGTCATAGATCTGGGTTTAATCCATCGTTCTTTTGCTCACCATGCCACCCCAGTTTGGACCCAGCCATATGCAAATCAGTCTTGACCCTGTTCCTCAAGGGAACAGTCCAGACCGAACTGCCAAGCCAGGTCCTCACTGGACCGGAAACAAGCATCCTGGGACTAGTTTCGGGGTTTCACCCCTCATCAGCCAGGCTAGCTTGAATCCAGTGGCATGGGAAGCACGGGACCCACGTCTGGGCATACCCTTCCCACTTAGGGTGACAAAGCAAAAACAACAAGTGATGGACGGAATGCTGAACATTGTCAAACACTCACCCCCAGTCATAGATCTGGGTTTAATCCATCGTTCTTTTGCTCACCATGCCACCCCAGTTTCCCACTTAGGGTGACAAAGCAAAAACAACAAGTGATGGACGGAATGCTGAACATTGTCAAACACTCACCCCCAGTCATAGATCTGGGTTTAATCCATCGTTCTTTTGCTCACCATGCCACCCCAGTTTGGACCCAGCCATATGCAAATCAGTCTTGACCCTGTTCCTCAAGGGAACAGTCCAGACCGAACTGCCAAGCCAGGTCCTCACTGGACCGGAAACAAGCATCCTGGGACCGGTTTCGGGGTTTCACCCCTCATCAGCCAGGCTAGCTTGAATCCAGTGGCATGGGAAGCACGGGACCCACGTCTGGGCATACCCTTCCCACTTAGGGTGACAAAGCAAAAACAACAAGTGATGGACGGAATGCTGAACATTGTCAAACACTCACCCCCAGTCATAGACCTGGGTTTAATCCATCGTTCTTTTGCTCACCATGCCACCCCAGTTTGGACCCAGCCATATGCAAATCAGTCTTGACCCTGTTCCTCAAGGGAACAGTCCAGACCGAACTGCCAAGCCAGGTCCTCACTGGACCGGAAACAAGCATCCTGGGACCGGTTTCGGGGTTTCACCCCTCATCAGCCAGGCTAGCTTGAATCCAGTGGCATGGGAAGCACGGGACCCACGTCTGGGCATACCCTTCCCACTTAGGGTGACAAAGCAAAAACAACAAGTGATGGACGGAATGCTGAACATTGTCAAACACTCACCCCCAGTCATAGATCTGGGTTTAATCCATCGTTCTTTTGCTCACCATGCCACCCCAGTTTGGACCCAGCCATATGCAAATCAGTCTTGACCCTGTTCCTCAAGGGAACAGTCCAGACCGAACTGCCAAGCCAGGTCCTCACTGGACCGGAAACAAGCATCCTGGGACCGGTTTCGGGGTTTCACCCCTCATCAGCCAGGCTAGCTTGAATCCAGTGGCATGGGAAGCACGGGACCCACGTCTGGGCATACCCTTCCCACTTAGGGTGACAAAGCAAAAACAACAAGTGATGGACGGAATGCTGAACATTGTCAAACACTCACCCCCAGTCATAGATCTGGGTTTAATCCATCGTTCTTTTGCTCACCATGCCACCCCAGTTTGGACCCAGCCATATGCAAATCAGTCTTGACCCTGTTCCTCAAGGGAACAGTCCAGACCGAACTGCCAAGCCAGGTCCTCACTGGACCGGAAACAAGCATCCTGGGACCGGTTTCGGGGTTTCACCCCTCATCAGCCAGGCTAGCTTGAATCCAGTGGCATGGGAAGCACGGGACCCACGTCTGGGCATACCCTTCCCACTTAGGGTGACAAAGCAAAAACAACAAGTGATGGACGGAATGCTGAACATTGTCAAACACTCACCCCCAGTCATAGATCTGGGTTTAATCCATCGTTCTTTTGCTCACCATGCCACCCCAGTTTGGACCCAGCCATATGCAAATCAGTCTTGACCCTGTTCCTCAAGGGAACAGTCCAGACCGAACTGCCAAGCCAGGTCCTCACTGGACCGGAAACAAGCATCCTGGGACCGGTTTCGGGGTTTCACCCCTCATCAGCCAGGCTAGCTTGATTCCAGTGGCATGGGAAGCACGGGACCCACGTCTGGGCATACCCTTCCCACTTAGGGTGACAAAGCAAAAACAACAAGTGATGGACGGAATGCTGAACATTGTCAAACACTCACCCCCAGTCATAGATCTGGGTTTAATCCATCGTTCTTTTGCTCACCATGCCACCCCAGTTTCCCACTTAGGGTGACAAAGCAAAAACAACAAGTGATGGACGGAATGCTGAACATTGTCAAACACTCACCCCCAGTCATAGATCTGGGTTTAATCCATCGTTCTTTTGCTCACCATGCCACCCCAGTTTGGACCCAGCCATATGCAAATCAGTCTTGACCGTGTTCCTCAAGGGAACAGTCCAGACCGAACTGCCAAGCCAGGTCCTCACTGGACCGGAAACAAGCATCCTGGGACCGGTTTCGGGGTTTCACCCCTCATCAGCCAGGCTAGCTTGAATCCAGTGGCATGGGAAGCACGGGACCCACGTCTGGGCATACCCTTCCCACTTAGGGTGACAAAGCAAAAACAACAAGTGATGGACGGAATGCTGAACATTGTCAAACACTCACCCCCAGTCATAGATCTGGGTTTAATCCATCGTTCTTTTGCTCACCATGCCACCCCAGTTTGGACCCAGCCATATGCAAATCAGTCTTGACCCTGTTCCTCAAGGGAACAGTCCAGACCGAACTGCCAAGCCAGGTCCTCACTGGACCGGAAACAAGCATCCTGGGACCGGTTTCGGGGTTTCACCCCTCATCAGCCAGGCTAGCTTGAATCCAGTGGCATGGGAAGCACGGGACCCACGTCTGGGCATACCCTTCCCACTTAGGGTGACAAAGCAAAAACAACAAGTGATGGACGGAATGCTGAACATTGTCAAACACTCACCCCCAGTCATAGATCTGGGTTTAATCCATCGTTCTTTTGCTCACCATGCCACCCCAGTTTGGACCCAGCCATATGCAAATCAGTCTTGACCCTGTTCCTCAAGGGAACAGTCCAGACCGAACTGCCAAGCCAGGTCCTCACTGGACCGGAAACAAGCATCCTGGGACCGGTTTCGGGGTTTCACCCCTCATCAGCCAGGCTAGCTTGAATCCAGTTGCATGGGAAGCACGGGACCCACGTCTGGGCATACCCTTCCCACTTAGGGTGACAAAGCAAAAACAACAAGTGATGGACGGAATGCTGAACATTGTCAAACACTCACCCCCAGTCATAGATCTGGGTTTAATCCATCGTTCTTTTGCTCACCATGCCACCCCAGTTTGGACCCAGCCATATGCAAATCAGTCTTGACCCTGTTCCTCAAGGGAACAGTCCAGACCGAACTGCCAAGCCAGGTCCTCACTGGACCGGAAACAAGCATCCTGGGACCGGTTTCGGGGTTTCACCCCTCATCAGCCAGGCTAGCTTGAATCCAGTGGCATGGGAAGCACGGGACCCACGTCTGGGCATACCCTTCCCACTTAGGGTGACAAAGCAAAAACAACAAGTGATGGACGGAATGCTGAACATTGTCAAACACTCACCCCCAGTCATAGATCTGGGTTTAATCCATCGTTCTTTTGCTCACCATGCCACCCCAGTTTGGACCCAGCCATATGCAAATCAGTCTTGACCCTGTTCCTCAAGGGAACAGTCCAGACCGAACTGCCAAGCCAGGTCCTCACTGGACCGGAAACAAGCATCCTGGGACCGGTTTCGGGGTTTCACCCCTCATCAGCCAGGCTAGCTTGAATCCAGTGGCATGGGAAGCACGGGACCCACGTCTGGGCATACCCTTCCCACTTAGGGTGACAAAGCAAAAACAACAAGTGATGGACGGAATGCTGAACATTGTCAAACACTCACCCCCAGTCATAGATCTGGGTTTAATCCATCGTTCTTTTGCTCACCATGCCACCCCAGTTTCCCACTTAGGGTGACAAAGCAAAAACAACAAGTGATGGACGGAATGCTGAACATTGTCAAACACTCACCCCCAGTCATAGATCTGGGTTTAATCCATCGTTCTTTTGCTCACCATGCCACCCCAGTTTGGACCCAGCCATATGCAAATCAGTCTTGACCCTGTTCCTCAAGGGAACAGTCCAGACCGAACTGCCAAGCCAGGTCCTCACTGGACCGGAAACAAGCATCCTGGGACCGGTTTCGGGGTTTCACCCCTCATCAGCCAGGCTAGCTTGAATCCAGTGGCATGGGAAGCACGGGACCCACGTCTGGGCATACCCTTCCCACTTAGGGTGACAAAGCAAAAACAACAAGTGATGGACGGAATGCTGAACATTGTCAAACACTCACCCCCAGTCATAGATCTGGGTTTAATCCATCGTTCTTTTGCTCACCACGCCACCCCAGTTTGGACCCAGCCATATGCAAATCAGTCTTGACCCTGTTCCTCAAGGGAACAGTCCAGACCGAACTGCCAAGCCAGGTCCTCACTGGACCGGAAACAAGCATCCTGGGACCGGTTTCGGGGTTTCACCCCTCATCAGCCAGGCTAGCTTGAATCCAGTGGCATGGGAAGCACGGGACCCACGTCTGGGCATACCCTTCCCACTTAGGGTGACAAAGCAAAAACAACAAGTGATGGACGGAATGCTGAACATTGTCAAACACTCACCCCCAGTCATAGATCTGGGTTTAATCCATCGTTCTTTTGCTCACCATGCCACCCCAGTTTGGACCCAGCCATATGCAAATCAGTCTTGACCCTGTTCCTCAAGGGAACAGTCCAGACCGAACTGCCAAGCCAGGTCCTCACTGGACCGGAAACAAGCATCCTGGGACCGGTTTCGGGGTTTCACCCCTCATCAGCCAGGCTAGCTTGAATCCAGTTGCATGGGAAGCACGGGACCCACGTCTGGGCATACCCTTCCCACTTAGGGTGACAAAGCAAAAACAACAAGTGATGGACGGAATGCTGAACATTGTCAAACACTCACCCCCAGTCATAGATCTGGGTTTAATCCATCGTTCTTTTGCTCACCATGCCACCCCAGTTTGGACCCAGCCATATGCAAATCAGTCTTGACCCTGTTCCTCAAGGGAACAGTCCAGACCGAACTGCCAAGCCAGGTCCTCACTGGACCGGAAACAAGCATCCTGGGACCGGTTTCGGGGTTTCACCCCTCATCAGCCAGGCTAGCTTGAATCCAGTGGCATGGGAAGCACGGGACCCACGTCTGGGCATACCCTTCCCACTTAGGGTGACAAAGCAAAAACAACAAGTGATGGACGGAATGCTGAACATTGTCAAACACTCACCCCCAGTCATAGATCTGGGTTTAATCCATCGTTCTTTTGCTCACCATGCCACCCCAGTTTGGACCCAGCCATATGCAAATCAGTCTTGACCCTGTTCCTCAAGGGAACAGTCCAGACCGAACTGCCAAGCCAGGTCCTCACTGGACCGGAAACAAGCATCCTGGGACCGGTTTCGGGGTTTCACCCCTCATCAGCCAGGCTAGCTTGAATCCAGTGGCATGGGAAGCACGGGACCCACGTCTGGGCATACCCTTCCCACTTAGGGTGACAAAGCAAAAACAACAAGTGATGGACGGAATGCTGAACATTGTCAAACACTCACCCCCAGTCATAGATCTGGGTTTAATCCATCGTTCTTTTGCTCACCATGCCACCCCAGTTTCCCACTTAGGGTGACAAAGCAAAAACAACAAGTGATGGACGGAATGCTGAACATTGTCAAACACTCACCCCCAGTCATAGATCTGGGTTTAATCCATCGTTCTTTTGCTCACCATGCCACCCCAGTTTGGACCCAGCCATATGCAAATCAGTCTTGACCCTGTTCCTCAAGGGAACAGTCCAGACCGAACTGCCAAGCCAGGTCCTCACTGGACCGGAAACAAGCATCCTGGGACCGGTTTCGGGGTTTCACCCCTCATCAGCCAGGCTAGCTTGAATCCAGTGGCATGGGAAGCACGGGACCCACGTCTGGGCATACCCTTCCCACTTAGGGTGACAAAGCAAAAACAACAAGTGATGGACGGAATGCTGAACATTGTCAAACACTCACCCCCAGTCATAGATCTGGGTTTAATCCATCGTTCTTTTGCTCACCACGCCACCCCAGTTTGGACCCAGCCATATGCAAATCAGTCTTGACCCTGTTCCTCAAGGGAACAGTCCAGACCGAACTGCCAAGCCAGGTCCTCACTGGACCGGAAACAAGCATCCTGGGACCGGTTTCGGGGTTTCACCACTCATCAGCCAGGCTAGCTTGAATCCAGTGGCATGGGAAGCACGGGACCCACGTCTGGGCATACCCTTCCCACTTAGGGTGACAAAGCAAAAACAACAAGTGATGGACGGAATGCTGAACATTGTCAAACACTCACCCCCAGTCATAGATCTGGGTTTAATCCATCGTTCTTTTGCTCACCATGCCACCCCAGTTTGGACCCAGCCATATGCAAATCAGTCTTGACCCTGTTCCTCAAGGGAACAGTCCAGACCGAACTGCCAAGCCAGGTCCTCACTGGACCGGAAACAAGCATCCTGGGACCGGTTTCGGGGTTTCACCCCTCATCAGCCAGGCTAGCTTGAATCCAGTGGCATGGGAAGCACGGGACCCACGTCAAGCTAGCCTGGCTGATGAGGGGTGAAACCCCGAAACCGGTCCCAGGATGCTTGTTTCCGGTCCAGTGAGGACCTGGCTTGGCAGTTCGGGCTGGACTGTTCCTATGAGGAACTGGGTCAAGACTGATTTGCATATGGCTGGGTCCAAACTGGGGTGGCATGGTGAGCAAAAGAACGATGGGTTAAACCCAGATCTGTGACTGGGGGTGAGTGTTTGACAATGTTCAGCATTCCGTCCATCACTTGTTGTTTTTGCTTTGTCGCCCTAAGTGGGAAGGGTATGCCCAGACGTGGGTCCCTTGCTTCCCAATCCACTGGATTCAAGCTAGCCTGGCTGATGAGGGGTGAAACCCCGAAACCAGTCCCAGGATGCTTGTTTCCGGTCCAGTGAGGACCTGGCTTGGCAGTTCGGGCTGGACTGTTCCTATGAGGAACAGGGTCAAGACTGATTTGCATATGGCTGGGTCCAAACTGGGGTGGCATGGTGAGCAAAAGAACGATGGATTAAACCCAGATCTGTGACTGGGGGTGAGTGTTTGACAATGTTCAGCATTCCGTCCATCACTTGTTGTTTTTGCTTTGTCGCCCTAAGTGGGAAGGGTATGCCCAGACGTGGGTCCCTTGCTTCCCATGCCACTGGATTCAAGCTAGCCTGGCTGATGAGGGGTGAAACCCCGAAACCGGTCCCAGGATGCTTGTTTCCGGTCCAGTGAGGACCTGGCTTGGCAGTTCGGGCTGGACTGTTCCTATGAGGAACAGGGTCAAGACTGATTTGCATATGGCTGGGTCCAAACTGGGGTGGCATGGTGAGCAAAAGAACGATGGATTAAACCCAGATCTGTGACTGGGGGTGAGTGTTTGACAATGTTCAGCATTCCGTCCATCACTTGTTGTTTTTGCTTTGTCGCCCTAAGTGGGAAGGGTATGCCCAGACGTGGGTCCCTTGCTTCCCATGCCACTGGATTCAAGCTAGCCTGGCTGATGAGGGGTGAAACCCCGAAACCGGTCCCAGGATGCTTGTTTCCGGTCCAGTGAGGACCTGGCTTGGCAGTTCGGGCTGGACTGTTCCTATGAGGAACACGGTCAAGACTGATTTGCATATGGCTGGGTCCAAACTGGGGTGGCATGGTGAGCAAAAGAACGATGGATTAAACCCAGATCTGTGACTGGGGGTGAGTGTTTGACAATGTTCAGCATTCCGTCCATCACTTGTTGTTTTTGCTTTGTCGCCCTAAGTGGGAAGGGTATGCCCAGACGTGGGTCCCTTGCTTCCCATGCCACTGGATTCAAGCTAGCCTGGCTGATGAGGGGTGAAACCCCGAAACCGGTCCCAGGATGCTTGTTTCCGGTCCAGTGAGGACCTGGCTTGGCAGTTCGGGCTGGACTGTTCCTATGAGGAACAGGGTCAAGACTGATTTGCATATGGCTGGGTCCAAACTGGGGTGGCATGGTGAGCAAAAGAACGATGGATTAAACCCAGATCTGTGACTGGGGGTGAGTGTTTGACAATGTTCAGCATTCCGTCCATCACTTGTTGTTTTTGCTTTGTCGCCCTAAGTGGGAAGGGTATGCCCAGACGTGGGTCCCTTGCTTCCCATGCCACTGGATTCAAGCTAGCCTGGCTGATGAGGGGTGAAACCCCGAAACCGGTCCCAGGATGCTTGTTTCCGGTCCAGTGAGGACCTGGCTTGGCAGTTCGGGCTGGACTGTTCCTATGAGGAACAGGGTCAAGACTGATTTGCATATGGCTGGGTCCAAACTGGGGTGGCATGGTGAGCAAAAGAACGATGGATTAAACCCAGATCTGTGACTGGGGGTGAGTGTTTGACAATGTTCAGCATTCCGTCCATCACTTGTTGTTTTTGCTTTGTCGCCCTAAGTGGGAAGGGTATGCCCAGACGTGGGTCCCTTGCTTCCCATGCCACTGGATTCAAGCTAGCCTGGCTGATGAGGGGTGAAACCCCGAAACCGGTCCCAGGATGCTTGTTTCCGGTCCAGTGAGGACCTGGCTTGGCAGTTCGGGCTGGACTGTTCCTATGAGGAACAGGGTCAAGACTGATTTGCATATGGCTGGGTCCAAACTGGGGTGGCATGGTGAGCAAAAGAACGATGGATTAAACCCAGATCTGTGACTGGGGGTGAGTGTTTGACAATGTTCAGCATTCCGTCCATCACTTGTTGTTTTTGCTTTGTCGCCCTAAGTGGGAAGGGTATGCCCAGACGTGGGTCCCTTGCTTCCCATGCCACTGGATTCAAGCTAGCCTGGCTGATGAGGGGTGAAACCCCGAAACCGGTCCCAGGATGCTTGTTTCCGGTCCAGTGAGGACCTGGCTTGGCAGTTCGGGCTGGACTGTTCCTATGAGGAACAGGGTCAAGACTGATTTGCATTTGGCTGGGTCCAAACTGGGGTGGCATGGTGAGCAAAAGAACGATGGATTAAACCCAGATCTGTGACTGGGGGTGAGTGTTTGACAATGTTCAGCATTCCGTCCATCACTTGTTGTTTTTGCTTTGTCGCCCTAAGTGGGAAGGGTATGCCCAGACGTGGGTCCCTTGCTTCCCATGCCACTGGATTCAAGCTAGCCTGGCTGATGAGGGGTGAAACCCCGAAACCGGTCCCAGGATGCTTGTTTCCGGTCCAGTGAGGACCTGGCTTGGCAGTTCGGGCTGTACTGTTCCTATGAGGAACAGGGTCAAGACTGATTTGCATATGGCTGGGTCCAAACTGGGGTGGCATGGTGAGCAAAAGAACGATGGATTAAACCCAGATCTGTGACTGGGGGTGAGTGTTTGACAATGTTCAGCATTCCGTCCATCACTTGTTGTTTTTGCTTTGTCGCCCTAAGTGGGAAGGGTATGCCCAGACGTGGGTCCCTTGCTTCCCATGCCACTGGATTCAAGCTAGCCTGGCTGATGAGGGGTGAAACCCCGAAACCGGTCCCAGGATGCTTGTTTCCGGTCCAGTGAGGACCTGGCTTGGCAGTTCGGGCTGGACTGTTCCTATGAGGAACAGGGTCAAGACTGATTTGCATATGGCTGGGTCCAAACTGGGGTGGCATGGTGAGCAAAAGAAAAATGGATTAAACCCAGATCTGTGACTGGGGGTGAGTGTTTGACAATGTTCAGCATTCCGTCCATCACTTGTTGTTTTTGCTTTGTCGCCCTAAGTGGGAAGGGTATGCCCAGACGTGGGTCCCTTGCTTCCCATGCCACTGGATTCAAGCTAGCCTGGCTGATGAGGGGTGAAACCCCGAAACCGGTCCCAGGATGCTTGTTTCCGGTCCAGTGAGGACCTGGCTTGGCAGTTCGGGCTGGACTGTTCCTATGAGGAACAGGGTCAAGACTGATTTGCATATGGCTGGGTCCAAACTGGGGTGGCATGGTGAGCAAAAGAACGATGGATTAAACCCAGATCTGTGACTGGGGGTGAGTGTTTGACAATGTTCAGCATTCCGTCCATCACTTGTTGTTTTTGCTTTGTCGCCCTAAGTGGGAAGGGTATGCCCAGACGTGGGTCCCTTGCTTCCCATGCCACTGGATTCAAGCTAGCCTGGCTGATGAGGGGTGAAACCCCGAAACCGGTCCCAGGATGCTTGTTTCCGGTCCAGTGAGGACCTGGCTTGGCAGTTCGGGCTGGACTGTTCCTATGAGGAACAGGGTCAAGACTGATTTGCATATGGCTGGGTCCAAACTGGGGTGGCATGGTGAGCAAAAGAACGATGGATTAAACCCAGATCTGTGACTGGGGGTGAGTGTTTGACAATGTTCAGCATTCCGTCCATCACTTGTTGTTTTCGCTTTGTCGCCCTAAGTGGGAAGGGTATGCCCAGACGTGGGTCCCTTGCTTCCCATGCCACTGGATTCAAGCTAGCCTGGCTGATGAGGGGTGAAACCCCGAAACCGGTCCCAGGATGCTTGTTTCCGGTCCAGTGAGGACCTGGCTTGGCAGTTCGGGCTGGACTGTTCCTATGAGGAACAGGGTCAAGACTGATTAGCATATGGCTGGGTCCAAACTGGGGTGGCATGGTGAGCAAAAGAACGATGGATTAAACCCAGATCTGTGACTGGGGGTGAGTGTTTGACAATGTTCAGCATTCCGTCCATCACTTGTTGTTTTTGCTTTGTCGCCCTAAGTGGGAAGGGTATGCCCAGACGTGGGTCCCTTGCTTCCCATGCCACTGGATTCAAGCTAGCCTGGCTGATGAGGGGTGAAACCCCGAAACCGGTCCCAGGATGCTTGTTTCCGGTCCAGTGAGGACCTGGCTTGGCAGTTCGGGCTGGACTGTTCCTATGAGGAACAGGGTCAAGACTGATTTGCATATGGCTGGGTCCAAACTGGGGTGGCATGGTGAGCAAAAGAACGATGGATTAAACCCAGATCTGTGACTGGGGGTGAGTGTTTGACAATGTTCAGCATTCCGTCCATCACTTGTTGTTTTTGCTTTGTCGCCCTAAGTGGGAAGGGTATGCCCAGACGTGGGTCCCTTGCTTCCCATGCCACTGGATTCAAGCTAGCCTGGCTGATGAGGGGTGAAACCCCGAAACCGGTCCCAGGATGCTTGTTTCCGGTCCAGTGAGGACCTGGCTTGGCAGTTCGGGCTGGACTGTTCCTATGAGGAACAGGGTCAAGACTGATTTGCATATGGCTGGGTCCAAACTGGGGTGGCATGGTGAGCAAAAGAACGATGGATTAAACCCAGATCTGTGACTGGGGGTGAGTGTTTGACAATGTTCAGCATTCCGTCCATCACTTGTTGTTTTTGCTTTGTCGCCCTAAGTGGGAAGGGTATGCCCAGACGTGGGTCCCTTGCTTCCCATGCCACTGGATTCAAGCTAGCCTGGCTGATGAGGGGTGAAACCCCGAAACCGGTCCCAGGATGCTTGTTTCCGGTCCAGTGAGGACCTGGCTTGGCAGTTCGGGCTGGACTGTTCCTATGAGGAACAGGGTCAAGACTGATTTGCATATGGCTGGGTCCAAACTGGGGTGGCATGGTGAGCAAAAGAACGATGGATTCAACCCAGATCTGTGACTGGGGGTGAGTGTTTGACAATGTTCAGCATTCCGTCCATCACTTGTTGTTTTTGCTTTGTCGCCCTAAGTGGGAAGGGTATGCCCAGACGTGGGTCCCTTGCTTCCCATGCCACTGGATTCAAGCTAGCCTGGCTGATGAGGGGTGAAACCCCGAAACCGGTCCCAGGATGCTTGTTTCCGGTCCAGTGAGGACCTGGCTTGGCAGTTCGGGCTGGACTGTTCCTATGAGGAACAGGGTCAAGACTGATTTGCATATGGCTGGGTCCAAACTGGGGTGGCATGGTGAGCAAAAGAACGATGGATTAAACCCAGATCTGTGACTGGGGGTGAGTGTTTGACAATGTTCAGCATTCCGTCCATCACTTGTTGTTTTTGCTTTGTCGCCCTAAGTGGGAAGGGTATGCCCAGACGTGGGTCCCTTGCTTCCCATGCCACTGGATTCAAGCTAGCCTGGCTGATGAGGGGTGAAACCCCGAAACCGGTCCCAGGTTGCTTGTTTCCGGTCCAGTGAGGACCTGGCTTGGCAGTTCGGGCTGGACTGTTCCTATGAGGAACAGGGTCAAGACTGATTTGCATATGGCTGGGTCCAAACTGGGGTGGCATGGTGAGCAAACGAACGATGGATTAAACCCAGATCTGTGACTGGGGGTGAGTGTTTGACAATGTTCAGCATTCCGTCCATCACTTGTTGTTTTTGCTTTGTCGCCCTAAGTGGGAAGGGTATGCCCAGACGTGGGTCCCTTGCTTCCCATGCCACTGGATTCAAGCTAGCCTGGCTGATGAGGGGTGAAACCCCGAAACCGGTCCCAGGATGCTTGTTTCCGGTCCAGTGAGGACCTGGCTTGGCAGTTCGGGCTGGACTGTTCCTATGAGGAACAGGGTCAAGACTGATTTGCATATGGCTGGGTCCAAACTGGGGTGGCATGGTGAGCAAAAGAACGATGGATTAAACCCAGATCTGTGACTGGGGGTGAGTGTTTGACAATGTTCAGCATTCCGTCCATCACTTGTTGTTTTTGCTTTGTCGCCCTAAGTGGGAAGGGTATGCCCAGACGTGGGTCCCTTGCTTCCCATGCCACTGGATTCAAGCTAGCCTGGCTGATGAGGGGTGAAACCCCGAAACCGGTCCCAGGATGCTTGTTTCCGGTCCAGTGAGGACCTGGCTTGGCAGTTCGGGCTGGACTGTTCCTATGAGGAACAGGGTCAAGACTGATTTGCATATGGCTGGGTCCAAACTGGGGTGGCATGGTGAGCAAAAGAACGATGGATTAAACCCAGATCTGTGACTGGGGGTGAGTGTTTGACAATGTTCAGCATTCCGTCCATCACTTGTTGTTTTTGCTTTGTCGCCCTAAGTGGGAAGGGTATGCCCAGACGTGGGTCCCTTGCTTCCCATGCCACTGGATTCAAGCTAGCCTGGCTGATGAGGGGTGAAACCCCGAAACCGGTCCCAGGATGCTTGTTTCCGGTCCAGTGAGGACCTGGCTTGGCAGTTCGGGCTGGACTGTTCCTATGAGGAACAGGGTCAAGACTGATTTGCATATGGCTGGGTCCAAACTGGGGTGGCATGGTGAGCAAAAGAACGATGGATTAAACCCAGATCTGTGACTGGGGGTGAGTGTTTGACAATGTTCAGCATTCCGTCCATCACTTGTTGTTTTTGCTTTGTCGCCCTAAGTGGGAAGGGTATGCCCAGACGTGGGTCCCTTGCTTCCCATGCCACTGGATTCAAGCTAGCCTGGCTGATGAGGGGTGAAACCCCGAAACCGGTCCCAGGATGCTTGTTTCCGGTCCAGTGAGGACCTGGCTTGGCAGTTCGGGCTGGACTGTTCCTATGAGGAACAGGGTCAAGACTGATTTGCATATGGCTGGGTCCAAACTGGGGTGGCATGGTGAGCAAAAGAACGATGGATTAAACCCAGATCTGTGACTGGGGGTGAGTGTTTGACAATGTTCAGCATTCCGTCCATCACTTGTTGTTTTTGCTTTGTCGCCCTAAGTGGGAAGGGTATGCCCAGACGTGGGTCCCTTGCTTCCCATGCCACTGGATTCAAGCTAGCCTGGCTGATGAGGGGTGAAACCCCGAAACCGGTCCCAGGATGCTTGTTTCCGGTCCAGTGAGGACCTGGCTTGGCAGTTCGGGCTGGACTGTTCCTATGAGGAACAGGGTCAAGACTGATTTGCATATGGCTGGGTCCAAACTGGGGTGGCATGGTGAGCAAAAGAACGATGGATTCAACCCAGATCTGTGACTGGGGGTGAGTGTTTGACAATGTTCAGCATTCCGTCCATCACTTGTTGTTTTTGCTTTGTCGCCCTAAGTGGGAAGGGTATGCCCAGACGTGGGTCCCTTGCTTCCCATGCCACTGGATTCAAGCTAGCCTGGCTGATGAGGGGTGAAACCCCGAAACCGGTCCCAGGATGCTTGTTTCCGGTCCAGTGAGGACCTGGCTTGGCAGTTCGGGCTGGACTGTTCCTATGAGGAACAGGGTCAAGACTGATTTGCATATGGCTGGGTCCAAACTGGGGTGGCATGGTGAGCAAAAGAACGATGGATTAAACCCAGATCTGTGACTGGGGGTGAGTGTTTGACAATGTTCAGCATTCCGTCCATCACTTGTTGTTTTTGCTTTGTCGCCCTAAGTGGGAAGGGTATGCCCAGACGTGGGTCCCTTGCTTCCCATGCCACTGGATTCAAGCTAGCCTGGCTGATGAGGGGTGAAACCCCGAAACCGGTCCCAGGTTGCTTGTTTCCGGTCCAGTGAGGACCTGGCTTGGCAGTTCGGGCTGGACTGTTCCTATGAGGAACAGGGTCAAGACTGATTTGCATATGGCTGGGTCCAAACTGGGGTGGCATGGTGAGCAAACGAACGATGGATTAAACCCAGATCTGTGACTGGGGGTGAGTGTTTGACAATGTTCAGCATTCCGTCCATCACTTGTTGTTTTTGCTTTGTCGCCCTAAGTGGGAAGGGTATGCCCAGACGTGGGTCCCTTGCTTCCCATGCCACTGGATTCAAGCTAGCCTGGCTGATGAGGGGTGAAACCCCGAAACCGGTCCCAGGATGCTTGTTTCCGGTCCAGTGAGGACCTGGCTTGGCAGTTCGGGCTGGACTGTTCCTATGAGGAACAGGGTCAAGACTGATTTGCATATGGCTGGGTCCAAACTGGGGTGGCATGGTGAGCAAAAGAACGATGGATTAAACCCAGATCTGTGACTGGGGGTGAGTGTTTGACAATGTTCAGCATTCCGTCCATCACTTGTTGTTTTTGCTTTGTCGCCCTAAGTGGGAAGGGTATGCCCAGACGTGGGTCCCTTGCTTCCCATGCCACTGGATTCAAGCTAGCCTGGCTGATGAGGGGTGAAACCCCGAAACCGGTCCCAGGATGCTTGTTTCCGGTCCAGTGAGGACCTGGCTTGGCAGTTCGGGCTGGACTGTTCCTATGAGGAACAGGGTCAAGACTGATTTGCATATGGCTGGGTCCAAACTGGGGTGGCATGGTGAGCAAAAGAACGATGGATTAAACCCAGATCTGTGACTGGGGGTGAGTGTTTGACAATGTTCAGCATTCCGTCCATCACTTGTTGTTTTTGCTTTGTCGCCCTAAGTGGGAAGGGTATGCCCAGACGTGGGTCCCTTGCTTCCCATGCCACTGGATTCAAGCTAGCCTGGCTGATGAGGGGTGAAACCCCGAAACCGGTCCCAGGATGCTTGTTTCCGGTCCAGTGAGGACCTGGCTTGGCAGTTCGGGCTGGACTGTTCCTATGAGGAACAGGGTCAAGACTGATTTGCATATGGCTGGGTCCAAACTGGGGTGGCATGGTGAGCAAAAGAACGATGGATTAAACCCAGATCTGTGACTGGGGGTGAGTGTTTGACAATGTTCAGCATTCCGTCCATCACTTGTTGTTTTTGCTTTGTCGCCCTAAGTGGGAAGGGTATGCCCAGACGTGGGTCCCTTGCTTCCCATGCCACTGGATTCAAGCTAGCCTGGCTGATGAGGGGTGAAACCCCGAAACCGGTCCCAGGATGCTTGTTTCCGGTCCAGTGAGGACCTGGCTTGGCAGTTCGGGCTGGACTGTTCCTATGAGGAACAGGGTCAAGACTGATTTGCATATGGCTGGGTCCAAACTGGGGTGGCATGGTGAGCAAAAGAACGATGGATTCAACCCAGATCTGTGACTGGGGGTGAGTGTTTGACAATGTTCAGCATTCCGTCCATCACTTGTTGTTTTTGCTTTGTCGCCCTAAGTGGGAAGGGTATGCCCAGACGTGGGTCCCTTGCTTCCCATGCCACTGGATTCAAGCTAGCCTGGCTGATGAGGGGTGAAACCCCGAAACCGGTCCCAGGATGCTTGTTTCCGGTCCAGTGAGGACCTGGCTTGGCAGTTCGGGCTGGACTGTTCCTATGAGGAACAGGGTCAAGACTGATTTGCATATGGCTGGGTCCAAACTGGGGTGGCATGGTGAGCAAAAGAATGATGGATTAAACCCAGATCTGTGACTGGGGGTGAGTGTTTGACAATGTTCAGCATTCCGTCCATCACTTGTTGTTTTTGCTTTGTCGCCCTAAGTGGGAAGGGTATGCCCAGACGTGGGTCCCTTGCTTCCCATGCCACTGGATTCAAGCTAGCCTGGCTGATGAGGGGTGAAACCCCGAAACCGGTCCCAGGATGCTTGTTTCCGGTCCAGTGAGGACCTGGCTTGGCAGTTCGGGCTGGACTGTTCCTATGAGGAACAGGGTCAAGACTGATTTGCATATGGCTGGGTCCAAACTGGGGTGGCATGGTGAGCAAAAGAACGATGGATTAAACCCAGATCTGTGACTGGGGGTGAGTGTTTGACAATGTTCAGCATTCCGTCCATCACTTGTTGTTTTTGCTTAAATATTCAACCTCAGTCAACCCAAAACAACACTTCTTCCTCTTTAACGTAAGACCTGCCCGATTTAAGCACCCCAACACCTCTCTTACACGCTTGTTGTGTTGCTCCATAGTATCAGCAAAAATCAAATCATCCTCATCCTGATAACATTTCACACCTGTCAAATCTTTCAACATAATGCGCTGAAATACTGCAGCTGCTGAAACTAGTCCAAATGGCATCCTCTTGAACTTATATGCACCAACAGGTGTAATGAAAGCTGTCAACTCTTGCAAACTCTCTTCCAATTCCACCTGGTGATATGCTGATGCTAAGTCTAAAGTGGAAAAATACTTTGCTCCACCTAACATTGACACAATTTCCACAATATTTGGAAGAGGAAATTTTTCCACAACCACCTCTTTGTTTAAGGCCCTAAGGTCCACACACAATCTTATGTTACCATCACCTTTCTTTGCCACCACTATGGGAGCCAGCCATTCCGTTGCTTCAACCTCTTCGATTACACCCAGTTTTTCCAATCTCTTAAGCTCTGTCACCACTGGTTCCTGTAAAGCCAAAGGAATTCTTCTCACATTTGCCACCACAGGAATGGCATCCTTCTTCAACCTAATCTTATCTTTGTAACTCTTAAGTCATCCTAAATCTTCAGAGAAAACATCTGGAAATTCACGTACAACACTCTCTCGTAATCATCTAATTTCTGCATCTGAAATTGCGGTTGAGCATTAGGGATTAGTATCTCCACCTAACAGTCTTTGATGTGCCCAACTCAGCAAATTATCACCCTGGTTGGATACATAAATCTTTCCTACAAGATGCATTCCTTTCAGCTCAAGATTACCCTAAAAATACCCTAACATCTTTATGGGTTGACCACCATAACCTCCAAGACACACATCCATCTTCTTTAACTTTGAATCTTTCACAGACAATGTATTGATACTCTGCTTAGAAATAATAGTCAACTGTGAACATGAATCAAAACGCATCAACATGCGAACTCCATCTACCATAACTACCTCACTAGGATGCTCACTACAATTTACTTGTGCCCCAACGTGAAAAACCATTTCCTGTGAAACCTCCTTAACCTCCCTCGTAGAATTACCAATGAAGTTTTTCTTCTTTTTATTACGACAACATTTTTAAAAATGACCCTTCTTACCACAGCTATTGCAAAATGCATTCAACGCTGGACAATTACTTGCATTCACCTTTTGACCACTCCTACCACATCTGAAACATTCACGCTTAAACTTCTGCATCTCATATTTCTTCTTCAAATCACCAATCTCCTTGTTTCTCACTTCACACTCTTCCTCATCAACCTTCACACCCTCATCCGGTGTAGCTTTCTTTACTTCACTCAACTCCTTCACACATTTCACCATGTGTTCCACCCTTATTGCCACAATGATGAATTCTTCCAAAGGTGGTTCATCCTTCAACCATAACTCCTCCCTAATTTTATCACTGCTGCATTTCAACACATATTGGTCTCTAATTCTCTCATCCATCAAAGCACCAAACTTACATGAAGCTGCCAATTTCCTTAAACTAGTTATATACTCTTCCACAGATTCATCCTTCCCTTGTTCTCTCTTACCAAAATAATACCTCTCCATAATCGAACTCACTCTGGGTAAATAATGTTTGTCTGATTTCATCACACATATCTCATATTCATTTAAATTCCCTACCCAGATCTGGTAACTTCTCCAGAACCTCCTGCCCTTCACCACCCAGACAATGCATTAGTAAATCATGTTTCCTTTCTGCATTTAAAGTTGGACCACACACCCTGGCATAATGAACAAACGTTTTTTTCCATTTTGTCCATGGATATATTGGTTCCCCAGGACCACTCAGAAAAAATGGTGGAAGTGTTACATTTGGCATGGTTACTTAATTTCTAACGCAGTTGCTCCTAAACTTTAAATGTACTCTACCAAAACACATCAGTATGTCACAAGCTTAAATAATATACATGTTTCTCACACAGAAAATCAAAACAAAATTCAAAGGTATGCCTGTCACCGCACACTTCAGTCACAATCCTTTGTGCGTTCTCTGAGGTGTGCCTATCACCGTATTCTTGAAATCCACGTTGACAGGCAATATAGGTCTGCCTGTCACCATGCTACATTCTGTGCTCCATGGAGATGATTGAAGTATATTGCTTGACACCTGTCTGACACTGCCAAACACTGCGATTTAGATTTGACACTTAAGCTTGAAAGAGCTCACAAACAAAAAAAAACTTCTTCAAAACACAGACGAGATTAAAAAAAACAAAATCGCCCTTCCAAACGAAAGCGCTGCCTCAACAACACAGTGAACCACAATAACGAAATTAACAGCTTCACCACTCCACCTCGGACCTCAACACACTCCTCCACGAAGATCCCTGTTCAAGGAAGTGATCCGGACGCAGGGAACGAGACACAGAGAACAAAAACAAGCCTTCCATCGCCGGTCTCCTACACATCATCGTGAGTAGCGCTACCAGGCATACTTGCACCGATGTTGAGGCGAGAGATCCAGAACTCGTCGCCAAATGTGAAGAGGTAGGTAACACCAAAACGCAGTTGTTTGTCGTTTACATTCAGCCAAAGTTTATTAACATAAAAATGCCTCATCCATCGTACACCTCACCATGCATTCACCATCGTTCCCCGAATCCTCCTTTCTCATTTCTCTGGTAACCGCTGAGATTGCGGTCAACATTCTATCATGAAGACACCACAGGTACACTTGCCAAGTCAAATTTACAGTTTAAAACTGCACACACAGACACTGAAGTGGAAGGTCTGAGCCATGTTTACAGGGCTACTAATGTGGGTGGCACAACCAGTGCTGCATGCCCACTAGTAGCATGTGATTTACAGGCCCTGGACTCCTGTAGTGCACTTTACTAGGTGCTTACTAGTAGATCAAATATGCCAATCATGGATAAGCCAATTACATACACATTTTGTATAGGAGCACTTGCTCCTTAGCACTGGTTAGCAGTGGTAAAGTGCCCAGAGTAACAAAAACAGCAAAAACAGAGTCCAGCACACAGCAACAACCTGGGAAACAGAGGCACAAAGTTAAGGGAGACCACGCCAAGGATGAAAAGTCTAACATACCCTCTCAAAACAAATTTGGTTTGGTTCATCAACCTAGTGAGTGAAATCCACTATTCAGTCTAAAATATAGCTAGGATTTCTCTGCATTAACAGTTTTGGTAGGAGAGTTTGGTTACGTATCTTTTTGATGATGTCATTCTTTGCGTCATAACTTGTGAAAATTAATTAGTGTGTTTTAATTATTAATTTTTGAAGATGTTGTTAAAATTTGATCAAATGATTTGCTAGATGCCTAAAGTGACTTTCCTCGGTCCTTGGAGGTTCCCTGGGTTGGTAGGGAGTGTTCTTAGCATTCTGTTGTTAAATTGAGTGAGTAGAATGTGCCCTTGCACAGCTTTAGCTAACTTGCAGTTGATTGAGTTGTTTGTGAGTTTTTAAGGGAGTTGGCGTGCTCCAGAAGAGAAAATAGTGTTAAAAAGAGAGTTGGCATACTCTGAAGTATTTGAGTAGGGAAGTTGGCGAACTTCACATGTGTGTGGCACTTGGTGCTCGGGAAACAATTGTCCACGTGGTTGTTAATAAGACGGACCTGATGGTAGTGGTCTAAGACTCCGGAGTATATTGAAAATTTTAGTTAGACACTTGGTTTATGTTGTAATTTGTCTATTTGGTAGACCAATCAGGCGTGGTTGGTAAGTTGAGTTTGGAAGTTAAATTGAGTGTTTGAAAATTTCTACTGAGATTTGGCGAGTTCTATGTGCACCAGGACTGTCTCCATTGATCAGTTGAGGGTGAAGTTTGCAGGTCGAATTTTGCTTGCAAATCTGGGGAACTGTGAAAAAGAATAGCTGCAAGAGTGGAAGCCGACAGTGAAATTTAGAAGATTCTTGAAGTGATTGTATTACCCTTACCTTTAGTAAATAGACAAATTTGTTTTCTTTTGGTTTTGAAGAAGTGCTCGCAATCCATTTTTGCATTTTAGTTTGAGTGTTTCGAGTCTAGGAGGACAAGCCGCACAACTTTGTCAGCCACTGTGTGTGAGTGTGACGTCAGTTTGTGCCTCGCTGGGATAGGTTGGTTAGTGAGAAGGGTCGCACATGGATTGGTGGACAATTGTGTAGTGCGATTGGACGAGAAGGGTGTTGATGAGGATTGTGGGATTGTGGTAACTTCCTGATTATTGTTTTTGTCGAAAAGATTTTGTGAAAAATTAGGTTTTTCAAAGCTTTTAAAAGTGCTCTTAGAGGAGATGAGTATATTCCGGCAAGGGAGGGAGAAATTTGTCTGCCAGAAGGTACTCCGGCACATATCGAAATTGAGGAAAAAGGCACCGGAGCATGTGTTTGGTTGAAACACTGGATTAAGATTATGAAAAAGGAAGGTTGTTTAGCTTTCCCTGAAAATGGTACATGTAATTTGAGATTTTTGGAGAATCTGAGACAGAAGGTGTATGCTCTGAGACCTCCACTGAGACCAGCTCAGTTCGAGGCTTTAGCGATCTGAGAGCTAGTAGCTAGACAGCAAAAGTCTTAGAAATTTGAGAGAAGAATGAGAAGAGCAGAAAAGTCACTAGCGGAGGCTAGATGGGACAGTGAGCAGAGACAGTAGAGACTTGATACCTTACAAGGTGTTCGGGTATTTCCAGCAATGGCAAAAGACAACGAAAATGAGACAAATAAGGTTTCAAAGACGACTAAAAAGAGTTCTTCAGCAGTCGAAGAGCAGACATCAATAGAGCTAGAAGATTTTTGTCTAATGATGATGAATCAGACAATGATGAGTTTATTACACAGATTTTGAGAAATCGTCCACCACCATATGTGGCTCAAGAGGGTTCTGGTACTAGTGATATAAGTTCAACTGCACCAATACCAGCTGTAGTGTCATAGAGTTCAGTTCAGAGTGATCATAACACAACTGAGAGTTCTGTACAGGTTAATCCCAACATGAACCAGAGTTCATTAGGACGGAGGTCACAGAGCTCAGGACAGACTAGTCCTTTTGGGCAAATATCAATGCAGAGTAGCTTTAATAAGTCGACAGACAATGTACAGCTACCAGAGATTAATATTCCTGAGATTTATGCAGATGTTCCGATTGTAAAGACAACTACTAATTTAGTGTTATCTTCGAATCAGAATCGAGAAGGACTGAGGTTGATTCAGAAAGAGCCTACTCCGATATTTTTACCACAGGTGCAGAATATGGGAATAATGCAGCCTCAGAATGTAGAAATCAGAAGCCCAGATGCAATTTCAGTACCAATTACATTTGGTCCACCTATGCCTTTATATGTACAGGGCAACAGGGGTGTAGTGAATCAAGGAGTTCAAAGTCTGAATGGATCATTGGGTTAATGTCATCTATGGGACAGACCCTACACAAGTCTAGGTGTTTAATAGATCTGTCTCGTGTAAGAAATTCTGAAATAATTGGATCATGCAGTGGTCAGGAGAGGAGATTATTGACTCCCCAACGTGTGAGTCTAATGCAGCAGCAGTTACTGAGTGTTCAGCCTAATATTGTTTCATTGAAGGGTTTAACTGCACAAGAAATAACAAAATGGTTAGAACATTCGAATGTTTCAAAAGCTCCAGAGACTCAAAATATGGGAGATTAAGTTATAAACAAAACTAGATTTTCAATGAAAGGGGGTGAACTTGTTGAAGGGACAATGGGAGTGAATAGACTTGAATCATATACTGAAGCCCAGTTGAGATACTTGTGTAAGTTAATTACAAAGGGAGCAGCTGAAGTACACCAGCAACTACAGGAATTACCAGACAAATATGAAATAGATCTTACAAAACTGAAGAACCTGAAGAGAGTTATAGATTACATTTTGATACTGAAGATTTCGACCACATGAGATCTGCAGGGATGGAAACACACCTTAGGGAATTACTTGAGAGAGTACAGATTTGGAGAGCATTGGAAAAATGGGAAGGTAGATGGGTCAAGTAAAACGAAAGGCAGAAGAAAGATCTAGATACTCCTCTTGTAGATATAACGCAGACAAGAGAACCAGTGAAGATGTTGCCAATGAGAGAAACTCCAGGAGGGAATTTTATACATGAACCTTGGAGCAGGGATGATATTTGGAGTTTTACAAATGATTACCCCAGGTTGAGAGAGAAACCAGTGGAATGGTACCAGCAGACAGATAGGTTTGTGAAACTTAAGAAATGCCTGTGGGAGGCCGTGAAAACTCTCTTTGAGATTGTTGTTCCAGCAGAGTTGTGGGCTGAGTGTAAAAGGAGTGTAGATTGGCCTACAAGAGAACTGCAAAGAGATCAGAATACAGGTGCACCATCTCCTGAAATAAGGAAATATTTCTATAAGGTCATTGAGTTCCTGAAGACGAGAATTTCGCCGGAGAACATTGATTGGCAACGCGTAGATAGAACAGCTCAGGAAGGAAAAGAGTCGATCCATGCGTGCTATGAAAGTTTGTTAAAAGTGTTTAAACATTACAGTGCTACAGAAACAAGCCGAAAGATATGATTCATTTTCAGGTTTGTCGAACGATTGAGACCAGAGATTGGCCAGATGATAAAGAGTAATTTGGTTTGTTGGCAAGCAAAACCGATTGATGAGATGTTACAGTATGCAAAATACTGTAGTAATGAGATTGAATCGAAACATAGAAAGTTGAAAGAGAAAACAATGGTGATGCAGATCAAAGCTGCACAGGCAGGAATTCAAGGGAATTTTCAGCAGCAGCTGCAGGGAATTGGTATGTTTCAAATCAAGTCAGAGGTAGAAGACGTGGCGGAATGACACTTCGGGTGGTTAATCAGGGTGTAGATTTAAATTCTGTAATGATGTAAGGAGAGCAGAATGGAAAAAGAATGTTACCTTGTCATGTTTGCGGGGCAATTGGACATTGGAAACGGTAGTGCCCAATATTGAATCAAGGGGGTGTTGTTCAACAGACAAATGGTATCAATACTTTTCAGAGCATGAGAGAACTAAGAATGAGAGGTCAAATTCAGAATTTCCAGAATGGTGTATATATCCGATGCAGGGTTTCCAACCCTTATAGCCAACGCAACAAGTGCAAAATGTACAACCGCAGGTACTACACGTACAAGAGCCCCAGGTACAGCAGTTATAGCTACAAGTGCAGATGGTGCCTGTACAACAAATTCAAATACCTAGGCAATTACTGGTGCCGCGGAGCCCTGTGGATCAGCAAAAGTTGATGCTTTCTCAGGTGGTCACAAATCAGAAATCAAACCAGAGTGAAAATACAGTAAATCAATTTCCTTTGCATAGTGAGAATGAAATAAACGATGTATGGCTGACGGATAGTTCAGATGAGGAGGAGTATGTGATGGCTACATCATTGGAAGTGGATCAGAAAGGCCCTTATGGTCAGGGAAAAGTGCATGGTCATGAAGTTTCTTTTCTGGTTGATACTGGATCTACACACTCAACAGTGAGATCTGTAGAGGTTCTAGATTTACCTCTGTCAGGGAGGACAGTTCAGATTGTGGGAGTTGCAAACAGCTATTTGACAAATCCTACGGAACCAGTTATTGCTAATATTGGTAATTTTAAGGGTTTGCATAAGTTTGTGGTTTGTGACTCAAGTCCAGTGTCACTCCTGGTTAGGGATCTGTTGTGTAAAACAAGATGCTCAATTACTTGTACAAATGAGGGAATTGAGATTCAGACAAACAGTGATGATGAAGATTTGACACATACTGTCAACAATGAGTCAGTGTCTGGGGAATTTCCTTTGATTAGTTTCGATGAGTCAGAGGTTGAGGAAAAACCTTTGATTAATTTCTTTCCAGTTTTTTAAATAAAAGATCTTCCGGTTGATTTGCAGAAGACTGTTAAGTCTAGAGTTTGGGATCTTTCAGGAAAGGATATTGGGTTCATCAAAGGAGTAGAACCAGTCAGAGTTGCAGTGAAGCCGAATGTGGTTTTCTCTCAGATTCCACAATATCTGATGACAATTGAGGCAATCGAAGGTGTAAGACCTTCGATAGAACAGTTCATGGAGAAAGGAATCTTGAGAGAGGTGTTGAGTAGCCCGTGCAATTCACCAATTATGGGTTTAAGAAAACCATGTGGGAAAATTTGCCTTGTATAGGAACTGAGGAAAATAAATTACATTGTGATCAAGTGTTGTCCGATTGTGCCAAATCCAGCTGTGATTATGTTTCAGATTCCATGTGGTGCTGAGTGGTTTACTGTATTAGACCTATGTCAAGCATTTTTCTTCGTGCCTCTTCATGAGGACAGTAGATATCTTTTTTTTTCATTCTTGGGCAAAGTCTACTGGTGGTGTAGAATTCCACAGGGGATTTCAGAGTCACCATCTATTTTCAACCAGATCTTGAAAAAGAATCTAGAGTCATTGGTTATGCCTTACCAATCGAAATTGGTGCAATACATAGATTATTTACTAAGTGCATCAAAGACAAAAGAACGATGTAAATAGGATACAATTGCATTGTTGAATTTCCTGGGAGACAATGATCATAAAGTATACCCTACTAAATTGCAGTATTGTCAGAAAGAGGTTAAATATTTGGGTCATTTGATTGAGAATGGAACTAGGAGAATGTTGAAAGAGAG
Source organism: Pleurodeles waltl (assembly GCF_031143425.1). NCBI lineage: Eukaryota > Metazoa > Chordata > Amphibia > Caudata > Salamandridae > Pleurodeles > Pleurodeles waltl. Next base: position 765,996,193 of record NC_090438.1, read on the forward strand.
TTGCAACAAGTTTGCCAATGAAAGAACCAAGGGGGTCATTCCAACCTTGGCGGTCGGTGTTAAACCAGCGGCCAAACCGCAAACAGGCTGGCGGGTAAAAAAATGGAATTCCGACCCTGGCGTAAACCGCCAACAGAGACCGCCACATTACCACACCGCCCGCCACGGCGGCACAAAAAAACAGCGCGGCGGTCACCGCCAACAGACAGGCGGGAGTTAATGTACCGCCCACCCTATCACAACACACCAATCCACCACCTTTTCCGGGGCGGTAGCCCCGCCGATAAAAACATGGCGGAAACAGCCATTTCAAACGGAAAACGCTCACCTCCATACACCCCACGAGGAATCTGGACAGCATGGAACCCGAACTCCACATCCTCCCAGCGATTGTCTTCCTGCTCCTCTGCCAGGAGCACGAACGCTGGCGCAGAAGACAACGGTGAGTACTGCACCTACGACACAGGGGAGGGGGGAGGAGAAAATATTACGGGGACACACATACCCGACACACCCACCCCCACCCTCACCCACTACAACACACACATCAATGCACAGTAATACATCACAGTTACCCCCCCAAACCCCCCGGAAGAATGCAAAGACAAAAGGAAATGATTATAAACATTGGAATATATTGTATTACTGGCTGAATTATATATATATATATATATATCTACACATCAAAAATACTTATATACATATATGTACAAGTCCGAGCATTGTAGCAGGCATTGTCCGTGGACCACTGGGCCCAAATCACATGGGCAAAGCCCACACAGGATACCTGACTCCAACGGAGAGAACACTGCAGGGGCATCAGATAGGAAAACTACAGGCACCTCAGGGGGAAGGGAAGGGGGGGCACCTCAGCCAAATGAGTGCACGACGCCAGATCCACGAGGGGCCTCCATGGCCACTGTTCAATCCTGGGGAGTGCATAGCCACAGTCTCTCAAGTCTCTACAGTGGGTGGGTTGCCCACTGTGCCATCCTGGGGAGTGCAAAGCCACAGTCTGTTCAGCTGTGCTTTGCCAGGGCGGTTCTGGACTGTTCAGCGGTGCTTTGCCATGGCGGTTCTGGACTGTTCAGCGGTGCTTTGCCATGGCGGTTCTGGACTGTTCAGCGGTGCTTTGCCATGGCGGTTCTGGACTGTTCAGCTGTGCTTTGCCATGGCGGTTCTGGACTGTTCAGCGGTGCTTTGCCATGGCGGTTCTGGACTGTTCAGCGGTGCTTTGCCATGGAGGTTCTGGACTGTTCAGCTGTGCTTTGCCATGGCGGTTCTGGACTGTTCAGCTGTGCTTTGCCATGGCGGTTCTGGACTATTCAACGGTGCTTTGCCATGGCGGTTCTGGACTGTTCGGCGGTGCTTTGCCATGGCGGTTCTGGACTGTTCAGCGGTACTTTGCCATGGCGGTTCTGGACTGTTCAGCGGTGCTTTGCCATGGCGGTGCTTGCTCAGTTCAGCGGTGCTTGAGACGGCGGTGCCCAGTTCAGTGGTGCTTGGGATGAAGGGCCCAGTTCAGCGGATCAGGCCATGGCGTGCAGGTCATTTGCCACCTGTCCTGTGGCTGGCGGGGCCTTCCTGCCCATCTGTCGAGTGGCTGGCGGGGCCTTCCTGGTCTGCAGTACCGGGCCTGTTGGTGTCCTCCTGCCCACCTGGGATGGGTCTGGCGGGGCCCTCCTGGCCAGCTGGGCTGATGGCGTTCTCCTCGGGCGTGCTGCCCTTCCCAGCCTTCCCTTTTCGTCTGTGGCCCTTCCCCACCTTGGGTGGTGTGCCACCTATCTCCACACTTCGTGCCGGAGCCATGGTAGGGATTTTAGTGCCTGGTGTTTTCACACTCTCGCGCTGGCCGCTGACTATCTTTGGGTGTTTCTCCGGGGGTGGGCTGCCCGTGCCTTGGCTCCATACTGAACTGGCTGCCCTTGAGGGTGGGGGACTCCACAGTCCATGGCAGACTGTCATCACAGGGCCCGGTTTTTTGGTGGCTGAGGTGCTGACTAGAGTCCTATGAGATGGACGGGGTGGGGGTGTTGTAGGAAAGAGGTTAAGTTTGGACAGGAATAGCAATTTAGGACCAGTGGGACGGGTAGGTGTAGTGGGTATGGGAGTGGAGGAAGAGGTTGTGGTTGTAGGAGTCTTAAGTCTGGTGTCTTTGGGTGCAGGTGCTTGGGCTGGAGGCTGTCGTGAGGTGGATGGCTGTTGGGTGGGTGGCTGCCTGCGTTTGTGTATCTTGGAAGAGGGGGTGACAGACACACTGGGAGAAGACACAGGGGACGTGTAAATGGTAGTGGGGGTGGTGACTGCACGTGTGCGGGGGGTTCTGGTGTGTGTGCTGGTGATGGACGTAGTGGCTGAAGATGTTGTGCATGCAGGTGTGAGTGGAGACGTGACAGGGAGGGAGGAAGGAGGAGGGAGACGAGGAGGAGAGGCACACAGTGGAGGCAGTGGGTGTTGGTATGTCTGTATGTGGATGTTGCTTGTGTGAATGCCTGTGTGATGTGTGGTGCTTATGTCTGCCTGAGCTTCCCTTGGGTGTTGAGGTGTGTGCAGGCTGGTCTGATGGTGTGTCTGGGATAGGCAGAGGTACAGGTGATAGGGTATGGGTGGAGGAAGTTGGAGGGGGGAGGCTAGAGACAGGGACAATTGCTGCCATCAGTGCTGAGGCCAGAGTGTTGAACGATCGCTGAAGGGCAGCCTGACCAGAATCAATGCCCTCCAGGTATGCATTACTCTGGTGCACCTCTCTTTCTACACCCTGGATGGCATTCAAAATGGTAGACTGCCCAACAGTGAGCGTCCTCAGGAGGTCAATGATCTCCTCACTGAGGGCAGCAGGGGTGACTGGGGCAGGGCCTGAGGTACCTGGGGCGAAGGAGATGCCCACCTTCCTGGGTGAGCGGGCACGGGGCAAACGCTGAGGGGCTGCTGGGAGGGCGGTGCTGGTGCGCTGGGTGGCGGCTGTACCTGTTGTTGCGGGGGGCACGGATGTTGCCGCCACCACAAGGGAGCTCCCTTCAGAGGACGAGTCCGTGTCACTTATGTCTGCCCGAGTCCCCGCTGTGGAGCTCCCCTCGCCCTCCGTCCCACTGGTGTATTCGGAATCCGTTGCATGGCCCTCCAGGGCCCTGTGGGATGCAGCTCCCTCGTGCTCCGATGCCACTTCTCCTCCGCCTGATGATGCTAATGCACACATGAACAGGAAGACCACAAAAAAGGGGGGGGGGGAGAAAAGAAAGACATGTTGAGTGCATGCATTGGCGACACCGTTGGCAGACAGGACAGACACAGAAGCCCCCTGCACTACGCCGCGCACTTGGGGTCCACTACTCAATCCGTGGGACATGGCCTACAAGCCTATGGACGACATCTGCACACATAGATGACACAGGGCCTTGAATAGCTGTACTTGGCACCCTACAGAGGTGGGGGGTGGGGGCACAGGGCCATGCCTTACGGAGGGGCCTAGCCTACAGAAATCGCCCTGGCCTAGGGATACCCACAGCCCTCCTCCCCCACCCAGACACCTCCACTGCGCGCAAAGTCACCAGAATGAGAGTGTACTCACCCCCTTGTGTCTGCTGTGATGTCCTCACGCGCCCATCCAAATCGGGGTAGGCCACCGCCAGGTTCCGGGACATCAGGGGGGTCAAAGCCCGACTGGCACCCCTCCCACGTTGGGAGGCCATCCCCAGCTGAGCCTCCGCCGTCTTCCTGCTCCAGCGTCGGATGTCCTCCCATCTCTTTCGGCAGTGGGTGCCCCGTCTGTGGTGGACCCCCAGGGCCCGGACGTCCTTAGCGATGGCACGCCAAATGTCGATCTTCTGGTGGGCGCTGACCTATGTGAAATGTACAGGGGGAGAAAAAGAGTCATCACCTTCTGCACCCTCAATGTGAGTGGCCCCCCATCCCTACCCTTGCCATGTGGCACATCCTGTCATCCGTCGTTTGATGCATGCCTCATTCGCTACCCTCCCCACCATCTTTCATCCACCCGACTCAACACAGCCATTGCCCCCAAAGCATGGTCCCAGTGTACTTACCTGTTGGTCTGGAGGACCGTAGAGTAGCGCATACTGGGGGAGGACCCCATCCACGAGTTTCTCCAATTCCTGAGCAGTGAAGGCAGGGGCCCTTTCCCCAGTCGCATGATCCATTGTCTCCTCCAGACCGAGGTCACAGCAGCACTTGCAGTGTAGGTCCTCTCCTGTCGAAGATCAGGTATCGAGTGATTAAGCAGATAGAAAATGGCGGTCACGCCCGCGGCGGTGCGTACCGCGACCGCCGGCGCACATCGTCATTGGCTCCTGAGACCCATAGGGTTCAATTTTAACCAATGCAGTTTTGCGCCGCGGTCTGCAACTGCCTACCGCCACGGTGTGCCACGCCAGCGCATTTACCTCACATCCCATTGTCACACTTCACAGATTAGGCAGCTGCCATTTCAAGGGCCCACATGGCTTACTTTTAACTGCGTCACACATACCTAGGCCTTGCATCAACACTCATACAAACCATTCAGTGCATTGGGAATCGTGTTATGTGCAAGCTGTGGTTTCGTACCTGTGGGTTGATTGACTCTGTGCTCGCTGTTGTCCTTCATAGGCACCGTCCGCTGGGACATGCGAGGAGATGGAGGAATCTTCCCGTGTACAGACCCCTGGTAGACCTGTCGACAATGGAGGAAAGACATGTCATACTGACATACAGGCTTGACCGAGCCACTATTCATGAACTGTGTGCCCAGCTGGAGCCAGACCTGATGTCACCCATCCGCCAACCCACAGGGATCCCACCTCTAGTGCAGGTGGTGTCAGTACTCCATTTCTTTGCAAGTGGGTCATTTCAAACAACAGTGGCCATATCATCAGGGATGTCTCAGCCTATGTTTTCCAAGGTGTTGTCCAGAGTGTTGTCTGCCCTTCTGAAACACATGCAGAGCTACATTGTTTTCCCTGAGGTGGGGGATTTGCCTACAGTGAAAGGTGATTTCTATGCCCTTGGACATATCCCCAACATCATAGGTGCCATTGATGGTACCCATGTGGCTTTAGTACCCCCCAGCAGGAGTGAACAAGTGTACAGAAACAGAAAGAGTTATCATTTGATGAATGTACAGATGGTGTGTTTGGCAGACCAGTACATCTCCCATGTTAATGCCAAGTTCCCTGGCTCAGTGCATGACGCGTACATCATGCGGAATAGCAGCATACCTTACGTGATGGGTCAACTCCAGAGGCACCGTGTGTGGCTAATTGGTGACTCTGGTTACCCCAACCTGTCATGGCTACTGACCCCAGTGAGGAATCCCAGGACAAGGGCAGAGGAACGGTACAATGAGGCCCATGGGAGAACTAGGAGGGTGATCGAGCGGACCTTCGGCCTCCTGAAGGCCAGGTTCAGGTGCCTCCATATGACAGGTGGATCCCTATTCTACTCACCAAAGAAGGTGTGCCAGATCATCGTGGCCTGCTGTATGCTTCACAACCTGGCTTTGCGACGCCAGGTGCCTTTTCTGCAGGAGGATGGTCCAGATGGTGGTCTTGCAGCAGCTGTGGAGCCTGTGGAGAGTGAAGACGAGGAAGCCGAAGAGGACGACATAGACAACAGGAACACAGTAATACAGCAGTATTTTCAATGACACACAGGTAAGATTCCAACCCGGCATATTACATATACTTAACCCCTACTGCCCCTCTACTGTCTGTCCTTTTCCCCCAGTGTATGGTAACTGAGTTGTGACTTTCCCTTCCAATTTCAGAGATGTGGGCCATACTGCGTGACATCTGCTTAGTTTCCCCATGGACTACAGCTGTGTGACAGTGGTATGTTGGCATCACAATGTAAATATGCATTTTGGGACGGTAATGTCTAATACATTAGTACAAAATCACAGCCAGACTCCTGATTGTTTTGTGCAATAACTGTGTTTATTTCAGTGCTCTATATTGGTGGGTGATTGCAAATCGGTGAGGGGTGATGGTGGAGGATTGTCCATGGCAGAGTCCAGACTATTAGTATCACAGGTGCATTGTCCAAATGCCTGTGGAAAGTGGAGCATGGGCAGTATAAGAATGGACAGGGTGTCAATGTGGGACAGTGGGATGACATTCAGGGAGGTATCCTTTCCTGGCGGGGGTCTTGGCATCTTACTCTGTCTTCTTCCTGGATCTCAGGGCCCGCTTGCGGGGTGGTTCTCCTTCTGCAGGGGGTGGGGTGCTGGTGGCCTGTTGGTCCTGTGGCGGGGTCTCCTGTCCACTAGCGCCGGCAGAGGTGGTAGGCAGTTCTTGGTCCATGCTAGTGTCAGGGGCCCTTTGTGGTGCCACAGTCTCCCGCAATGTGGTGACTACCTGATTCAGAGCCCCTACAATAGTGGCCAGGGCGGAACTGATGTTTCGTTGTTCCTCCCTGAACCCCAAATACTGTTCCTCCTGCAGAAGCTGGATCTCCTGAAACCTGGCCAGGACCGTCGCCATCGTCTCCTGGGAGTGGTGGTAGGCTCCCATGATGGAGGAGAGGGCCTCGTGGAGAGTGGGTTCCCTGGGCCTGTCCCCCCCCTGTCGCACAGCAGCCCTCCCAGTTCCCCTGTTTCCCTGGGCCTCTGTCCCCTGGACCGTGTGCCCACTACCACTGCCCCCAGGTCCCTGTTGTTGTTGGGGTGGTGGGTTAACCTGGGTGCCCTGTAGTGGTGGACACACCGCTGATTGACGTGTCCTGGGGACAGAGGGATGGGCCCGCTGGGTGGGTGCTGTGCTAGTGTTCCCAGAGGGGGGAAGGTCTGCTATGGGCTGTGGCTGTGTGAGGGGAACTGACTGTCCTGAGGTCCCCGATGGGCCGGGCTGGTCATCTAGATCCAGGTCGACAGAGGTGCTGTCCTCACTGTAGGCCTCTTCTGGGGGTGGAGTGGACATTTGTGGACCCTCCTGCGCGGTGACGTGGCGTTCGGGTCCCGCAGGGGTATAAAAGTATGGTTATTGTATTTGTGTGTGCCATAGCGTGTAATGGGTGGGTGCCCTTGTACCCCAGTGCTGGCATTCCCGTGTGGGGGCTTTTGTGACGGTGATTTGGTGGGGGATGGGTATGTGCAGTGGGCATGCTTTGTTGATGGGTGTCCATGCTTTGTGGTCGCATGCAGGGATTGGTGCTGGGATAGGTGGCTGTGATGGTGAGACATTTGCAAGGAGCAGGATGTGATGGGGGTGAGGGTGGGGGTATGAGTTGGTATGCTGGTGGGGTGGGGGGGATGAAGTAGTGATGATTTGACTTACCAGAGTCCATTCCTCCAGATACTCCTGCGAGGCCCTCAGGATGCAGGATCGCCAAGACTTGCTCCTCTCATGTTGGAAATTCTGGGGGAGGAGGTGGGGGTCCGCCGCCAGTCCGCTGCACCGTGACGTTGTGCCTGGATACCATTGAACGCACCTTCCCCCGTAGGTCGTTCCACCGCTTCCTGATGTCGTCCCTATTTCTTGGGTGCTGTCCCACAGCGTTGACCTTATCGACTATTCTGCTCCATAGCTCCATCTTCCTGGCAATGGTGGTGTGCTGCACCTGTGTCCCGAAGAGCTGTGGCTCTACCCGTACAATTTCCTCCACCATGACCCTGAGTTCATCCTCGGAGAACCTGGGGTGTCTTTGCAGTGCCATGGGGTGGTGTGGATGATGTGTGGGGTGGATTGTGTGGTGATGTGTATTGGTGTGTTGTGTGAAGTGCGTGGAAATATTGCTGGGTGAAAGTAAAATGCGCGTCTGGGTGCTCAGTTCTCTTTTTCTCAGTGCGAGGTCCCGATTCTGTAGCAGTGGGGATTTGTGGGTGATGTGGGTGTGTGTTTTATATTGTATTGGGTGGGTGGGAGTGGTGTGTGTATGTGTATCAGGTGTGTGTATTTGTAATTGTCCAATGTGGCTGTGTTTTGTAGGTGTGTGTGTATATTGAGCGTGGCGGTGTGTACCGCCAATGGAATACCGCGGTTGAAAGACTGCCGCGTGGATTCATGTGTCGTGATAGTGTGGGAGTATTTCTGTTGGCGTGACGGTGGAGGTTTGGTCATCGCCAGTTTCTCGCTGGCCTTTGGTGTGGCGGACTTTTGTGGATGTCTGTATTTTGGCGGTTTGCCTGTTGTGGGTCAGAATGACCGTGGCGGTTTACCGCGGCCGCGGCGGTATGTTGGCGGTCTTCTGACAGCGGTAAGCGGCTTTTACCGCCAAGGTTGGAATGACCCCCCAAGTACACAAAAAGATGTGAGGATGTTTTTGGGAATGGTTGGTTATTGTCGCCAATGGATTCAAACTTTCTCAGTTATTTTGAGATTGACTCATAAAGATGTTTCTGATCCTATAATGATGGATTCAGAGTGCATGAGAGCATTCACTGAACTGAAAGAGAGTTTGTGTTATGCTCCAACTTTAGATATGCCTGATTACACTAACATTTTTCTGTTGTTTTGTCATGAACATGATGCATGTTCGTTGTCTGTTTTGACTCAGACACATGGTGGTGTCAATCGTCCAGTAGCATATTTTTCAGCTACTTTGGCTCCGGTCGCAGCAACTTTACCAGGATGCTTGCGGTCCGTTGCAGCAGTAGAGCAGAGTATTGCTCAAAGTGAGAATATTGTTATGGGATAACCTCTTACTGTGATGGTGCCCCATTCAATAGAAATTCTGTTGACTCGTTCAAAGACACAGTATCTGACCAGTGCTAGACTGACCAGATATGAGACCGCAATCATAGGGTCACCTAATATGACGATCAAGAGATGTACAGTGCTTAACCCAGCAACTTTGCTTCCAGTGTTGGTTCAGATAAATTAGATGATACTGAACATGATTGTTTGGAGATTACAGAATTATGTACAAAGTTCAGAGCAGATATTAGAGACACCTTCCTGGAAGACGATGATCAAATTATCTTTGCTGATAGTTCTTGCTTAAGAGATAATGTGGGCACTTTGAGAGCAGGATATGCAGTATGTACTATCACTGGCATACTGGAAGCTTCATAGCTTCGGAGAGTGTTTTCTGCACAAGTAGCAGAACTGGTGGCTCTTACTACAGCATGCCAAATTTCGAGTCAGATGAAAGTGAAGATCTACACAGATAATCAATATGGATTCAACATTGTGCATGACTTTGGCCAGATATGGTCACAGAGAGGTTTCATAGCTTCTTCTGGTTCACCAGTGAGGAATGGTGAGAAAATTCATGAGTTGTTACAAGCAGTTCAGAAGCCAGAGGAAATTGCTGTGGTGAAATGCAGTGCACATCAGAGGTCACAAGATTACGTGTCAAATGCATATGCCGATAAGGTTGCAAAAGTTTGTGCCCTGAATAGCATATCTTTTAAAGGAAATTGGGAATTTTTACCCGAAAATGAAGTTTATACGAATTTTGCCGTGCAAATTATTGATGTTTTGGAAGAGCCGAAAGCTCTACAAGACAATGGTGGTCATTCTGACCTCGGCGGTAAAAGGCGCTTACCGCCGGTCAGAAATCCTCCATAATTCCGCCGCGGTCGCGGTAATCCGCCACGGTCATTCTGACCCGCAGCAGCCAAACCGCCGAAAATCCGACAGCCACAACAGACCGCCAGACCAGCGGTCGGCGGAAAAGTGGAGGTGACCAAACCTCCACCGTCACGCCAACAGAAATACGCCCATGCCATTCTGACCCACGAATCCACGCGGCGGTCTTTCAAACGCGGTTTTCCATTGGCGGTACACACCGCCGCGGTCAGAATACACACAAACGAACAAAACTCAGCAACATTGGACGATTTGAATTCCACACACCTGATACACATACACACACCACTCCCACACACAAAATACAATATAAAACACACACCCACATCACCCACAAACCCCTTTGACCAAAATCCAAAAAGAAGCACTGAGAGACACAGCAGCGATCATAGAACACCATCACACAGAGGCACACTACACCATCACCCACACAATATCCACACACAAAACAACACACACCACCACACTCAACACACTTAACTACACATACTCCACCCCACACATCATACACACCACTCCATGGCACCCCAAAGACACCCCCGCTTCTCAGACGAAGAACTCAGGGTCATGGTGGAGGAAATCATTCGGGTAGAGCCCCAGCTCTTCGGCACACAGGTCCAATACACCAGCATTGCCCGGAGGACGGAGCTATGGCAGAGGATTGTCGACAGGGTCAACGCTGTGGGACAGCACCCCAGAAATCGGGAAGACATCAGGAAGCGATGGAATGACCTACGGGGGAAGGTGCGTTCCATGGTATCCAGGCACAACATCGCCGTGCAGAAGACTGGCGGAGGACCCCCACCTCAACCCCCACAATTTACAACATGGGAGGAGGAAGTCTTGAACATCCTGCATCCTGACGGCCTCGCAGGAGTCGGCGGAGGAATGGATTCTGGTAAGTTGAAGCTTCAATACTGCTTCCCCCCCACCTGCATGCCAAATCATACCCCAACCCTCACCCCCATCCTCCAACCCCACCCTCACCCCCACCCCCATCCTCACCCCCACCCTCACCCCCACCACCATCCTCACCCCCACCACCATCCTCACCCCCACCACCATCCTCACCCCCACCCCCAGCACACCTATTCCCTGCCAATGTCTCACCATCACAACCCACACATCCCAAAACCTAGGCCTGCATGCGTCCACTAAGCATGGACACCCATCACCAAAGCATGCCCAATGCATATACACATCCCCCCCACAAGCCACCCTCACCAAAGCCCCTACACACGAATGCCAGCACTTGGGGACACGGGAACCCACAGATACACCCATATGGCACACATTGAAACTATAACCATACCTCTATACCCCTGCAGGACCCGACCGCCAACACACCGCCACGGAGGGCCCAGAATTCTCCACACCCCCCACCCAAGAGGCCGTCAGCGATGACAGCAGCTCTGTCGACCTGGACACTGATGACCAGCCCGGACCATCGGGGACCTCTGGACAGTCGGTTCCCCTCAGACAGCCACAGGCCACTACAGACCCAAACCCCTCTGGGAACACCAGCACAGCTCTCACCCAGCGGGCCCATGCCTCTGTCTCCAGGGCGCGTCAATCAGCGGTGTGTCTACCACTACAGGGCACCCAGGATAACCCACCACCCCAACAACAACAGGGACCTGGGGTCAGTGGTAGTGGGCACACCGGCCAGGGGGCAGAGGCCCAGGGAAACAGGGGAACTGGGAGGGCAGCTGTGCAACAGGGGGGGGACGGGCCCAGGGAACCCACTCTCCACGAGGCCCTCACCACCATCATGGGAGCATACAACCGCTCCCAGGAGACGATGGCGACGGTACTGGCCAGGTTCCAGGAGATCCAGGTACTGCAGGAGGAACACTATCGGGGGTACAGGGAGGACATCAGAGCCCTCACCTCCACCCTGGTTACCATGGTAGGGCTGCTGCAGGAACTCATCAACACCAGGACGGACACTCAACAACAACAAAGGGCCCCTGCCACTAGCCTGGACCAAGAACAGCCAACCACCTCCGCCGGCGCTAGTGGACAGGAGGCCCCCGCACAACAGCAGCCCACCAGACCCCCACCTCCTGCAGGAGAAGAACCACCCCGCAAGAGGGCCCTGAGATCTCGCAAGAAGACAGAGTAGGATGTCAAGACCCCCGCCAGCAAAGGATACCACCTGATGTCATCCCACTGTCCCACATTGTCACCCTGTCCATCCTTGAACTGCCCATGCTCCATCTCTCCACAGGCCTATGGACAATGCACCTGTGTGACTGTTACTCTGGACTCTGCCATGGACATTCCTTCACCATAGCCCCCACCCACTTGAAACCACCCATCCCATTTTGAGCACTGAAATAAACACCTATTTTGCACAAAACTATCTGGAGTCTGGCTGTGATTTCAAAATATTGTAATTGACATGACAGTGCAAATATGTCCTTGTACATAGTGAAGTCAACAACCCGCTGCCACAAAGCTGTAGTCCATGGGGAAACGAAGCCCAGGACTCGTAGTGGGGACCCCAGATCTGAAATAGGGAGGGAAAAGCCACAACTCAGTCATCATACACTGGGGCAAATAGACAGGCAGCAGAGATGCAGGAGAGTAGTTTACATTTACTAAATTATGTTTGAATTGTTACCTGTGTCCTATTGGAAGTACTGTGCAATGATTCTGTCCCTGTTGTCTGTTTCAGCCCCGTCGTCTTCCTCCTCGTCACTCTCCACAGGTTCCACAGCTGCCACAACACCACCGTCTCGACCATCCTCCTGCAGGAAAGGCACCTGGCGGCGCAAAGCCAGGTTGTGAAGCATGCAGCAGGCCACGATGATGTGACACACCTTCTTAGGTGAGTACATTAGGGATCCACCTGTCATATGCAGGCACCGAAACCTGGCCTTTAGGAGGCCGAAGGTGCGTTCGATCACCCTCCTAGTACGCCCATGGGCCTCATTGTACCGTTCCTCTGCCCTGGCCCGGGGATTCCTTACTGGGGTCAGTAGCCACGACACGTTGGGGTACCCAGAGTCCCCCAATAGCCATACACGGTGTCTCTCTAGCTGTTCCATCACGTAAGGGATGCTGCTATTCCTTAGGATGTAGGCGTCATGCACTGACCCAGGGAATTTGGCATTGACATGGGAGATGTACTGGTCAGCCAAACACACCACCTGGATGTTCATAGAATGGTAACTTTTCCTGTTCCTGTACACCTGCTCTCTTTCTTGAGGGGGAATCAAAGCCACATGGGTCCCATCAATGGCACCAATGACGTTGGGAATATGTCCAAGGGCATAGAAATCACCCTTCACTGTAGCCAATTCGCCCACCTCAGGGAAAAGGATGTAGCTCCTCATGTATTTCATCAGGGCAGACAACACTCTGGATAACACCTTCGAAAACATGGGCTGAGACATCCCAGAAGCAATTCCCACTGTTGTCTGAAATGACCCACTTGCCAAGAAATGGAGTACTGACAGGACCTGCACCAGAGGGGGAATCCCTGTGGGTTGGCGGATGGGGGACATCAGGTCGGGCTCCAGCTGGGCACACAGTTCATGTATAGTGGCACGGTCAAGCCGGTAGGTCAGGATAATGTGGCGTGCTTCCATTGTCGACAGGTCCACCAGCGGTCTGTACACGGGAGGATTCCTCCTTCTCCTCGCCAAACCCAGCGGACGGTGCCTAGGAAGGACAACATGGAGCACACAGTCAAGCAACCCACAGGTACGTACTCACAGCTTGCACAGTAAACGATTCTCTATGCAGTGAATGGCGTGTATGAGTGGCTATGCAAGGCCTAGGCCTGTGTGACGCAGTTGAAATTGAGCCATGTGGACCCTCGAAATGGCGGCTGCCTGACCTGTGAAGTGTGACAATGGGATGTGAGGTCAATGCGCTGGCGTGGCACACCGTGGCGGTAGGCGGTCGAAGACCGCGGCGCGAAGCCGCATTGGATAACATTGAAGCCTATGGGTATCAGGAGCCAATGGCGAAGTGCGCCGGCGGTACGCCCCGCCGCGGTACGCACCGCCGCGGGCGTGACCGCCATTTTCTATCTACTTATTCACTCGCGACTTGAACTTTCACAGGAGAGGACCTATACTGCAAGTGTTGCTGTGACCTCGGTCTGGAAGGGACAATGGCTGCTGCGACTGGGGAAAGGGCCCCTGCCTCCACTGGAGAAGAGTTGGAGGAACTTGTGGGTGGGGTCCTCCCCCAGTATGCGCTACTCTACGGTCCTCCAGACCAACAAGTGAGTTTAATTCAATATGGATTTGTGGCCACTGGCTGGCTTGGGGGCCTGGCGGGGGGCATGTTGGGCCTGGCGGGGGGCCTGGCGGGGATGGGGGGCATGTTGGGCCTGGCGGGGGGCCTGGCGGGGGCCTGGCGGGGATGGGGGGCATGTTGGGCCTGGCGGGGGGCCTGGCGGGGGGCATGGCGGGGATGGGGGGCATGTTGGGCCTGGCGGGGGGGCCTGGCGGGGATGGGGGGCATGCTGGGCCTGGTGGGGGGCCTGGCGGGGGGCATGGCGGGGGGCATGTTGGGCCTGGCGGGGGCCCTGGCGGGGATGGGGGGCATGTTGGGCCTGGCGGGGGGCATGGCGGGATGGGGGGCATGTTGGGCCTGGCGGGGATGGGGGGCATGTTGGGCCTGGCGGGGGGCATGGCGGGGATGGGGGGCATGTTGGGCCTGGCGGGGGGCATGGCGGGGATAGGGGGCATGTTGGGCCTGGCGGGGGGCCTGGCGGGGATGGGGGGCATGTTGGGCCTGGCGGGGGGCATGGCGGGGATGGGGGGCATGTTGGGCCTGGCGGGGGGCATGGCGGGGATGGGGGGCATGTTGGGCCTGGCGGGGGGCATGGCGGGGGGCCTGGCGGGGATGGGGGGCATGTTGGGCCTGGCGGGGGGCATGGCGGGGGGCCTGGCGGGGATGGGGGGCATGTTGGGCCTGGCGGGGGGCATGGCGGGGATGGGGCACATGTTGGGCCTGGCGGGGGGCCTGGCGGGGATGGGGGGCATGTTGGGCCTGGCGGGGGGCCTGGCGGGGGGCATGGCGGGGATGGGGGGCATGTTGGGCCTGGCGGGGGGGCATGGTGGGGGGCCTGGCGGGGATGGGGGGCATGTTGGGCCTGGCGGGGGGCCTGGCGGGGGGCCTGGCGGGGATGGGGGGCGTTGGGCCACTGGCAACGAAAATGCAGAAAAACTTGAACATGGTATTTCTCCCTCCCTGTACGTGTCACATAGGTCCGCGCCCATGAGAAGATCGGGATTTGGCGTGCCATCGCCAAGGAAGTCCGGACCCTGGGGGTCCACCAGGGACGGGGCACCCACTGCCGCAAGAGGTGGGAGGACATCCGCCGCGGGACCAAGAAGACCGCCGAGTCTCTGCTGGGGATGGCCTCCCAACGTAGGCGGGGTGCCTGCCGTCAACTGACCCCCCTGATGTTCCGGATCCTGGCAGTGGCCTACCCTGATTTGGATGGGCGCGTGAGGGCAGCACAGCAGACACAAGGGGGTGAGTACAAGCATAATCTACTCTGTTGTCGCGCAGTGGAGGTGTCTGGGTGGGGGAGGAGGGCTGTGGGTCCCCCTAGGCCAGGGCGATATCTGTAGGCTGGGCACCCCCGTAAGCCCCTGTGTCCCCAGCCACCACCCTCAGTAGTGTGCCAGTACAGCCATCCCTGGGCCGTGTCATCCATGGGTGCAGTTGTCAACTCTAGGCGTGTAGGGCATGTTCCACGGAATGCGTAGCGGACCCCAAGTGCGCAACTTAGTGCAGGGGGCATCTGTGTCTGTCATGTCCGCTAACTGTACCGGTGATCCATGTACTCAAAATCTCTTTATTTCTCTCTCCCCCCCCCCTTTTTGTTTGTCTTTCTGTGCTTGTCTGCATCAGCATCATCAGGCGGAGGAGAAGTGGCATCGGGGCAGGAGGGAGCTGCATCTCACATGGCCCAGGAGGGCCATGCCACAGAGTCTGACTGGACCAGTGAGACGGAGGGCGAGGGGAGCTCCACAACGGGGACGACTGGAGCCTGCAGCGACACGGACACGTCCTCGGAAGGGAGCTCCCTTGCGGGGGTGGCACCATCCGTGCCCCCCGCCATTACAGGTACAGCCGCCACCCAGCGCACCATCTCCGCCCTCCCAGCAGCCCCTCAGCGTTCGCCCCGTGCCCGCTCTGCCAGGAAGCCGGGCATCTCCTTCGCCCCAGGCACCTCAGGCCCTGCCCCTGTTACCCCCGCTGCCCTCAGTGAGGAGGTCATTGACCTCCTCCGAACGCTCATTGTTGGGCAGTCTACCCTTTTGAATGCCATCCAGGGGGTGGAGAGGGAGGTTCATCGCAGCAATGCGTACCTGGAGGGCATTCATTCGGGTCAGGCTGCCCATCAGCGATCGTTCCAGGCTCTGGCCTCAGCACTGACGGCAGCCATTGTCCCTGTCACCTGCCTCCCTCTACTAACTCCCTCCTCCCAGTCTCCTGTTCCTCTGCCTGTCCCACCCACACCATCAGACCAGCCTGCACACACCTCAACACCCAAGAGCAGCTCGTCCAAACATAAGCACCACAGATCACGCAGACATTCACTCAAGCAACATTCCGATGCAGACATGCCAACAGTCACTACCACCTCTGTGACCCCCACCTCCTCGTCTCCCTCCTCCCTCCCTGTGACGTCTACACTCACACCTTCATTCACCTCACCATCAGCCAGTGTTTCCATCACCAGCACACCCTCCAGTACAGTCCGCACACGTGCAGTCACCACCCCCACTGCCATTTACACGTCCCCTGTGTCTGTCACCCCCTCTTCCACACCACACAAACGCAGCCACCCACCCACCCAACAGCCATCCACCTCACGACAGCCTATCCCTCCTGCACCTGCACCCAAAGACAGCAAACGTGACTCACCTACAACCACATCCTCTCCCTCCACTCCCATTCCCACTGTACCTACCACTCTCCATTGTCCCAAGAAAATCTTTCTCGCTACTGCTAACTTCTTTCCTGACCCTGAGCCCCCCCCCTCCTTCTCGTCGGGGTAAGAAGAGCACCTCAGCCACCACCAGCCCTGCAGCCCCCTTGACAAGGGTGCAGGGGTATTGGAGCCCACCAGCCCGCATGTCTGGATCTTCGCCCAGCAGCAAGGGGACAGGCAGCCCACCCCCTGGGAAGAGGAGCAGAAGGCGGAAGGGCCGCCGCAGGAGCCCGGGTTCTATATCCCCCCAGGACACTAGCCAGCCACCGTCAACAGCCACAGCTCCAAAGGGAGGAAAGGGCCACAGACTCCCAACTAAGGAGGGCAAGGGCAGCAAGGCGGAGAAGTAAGGCAGCAGGCCTGCTGCCCATGGAGGACCCGTCACAGCTGCCCAGGAGGAGCCCACAACCCCCATAGCCGCTGCCCAGGGAGGAACCGTCACAGCTGCCCAGGGAGAGCCCACCACCCCCATAGCCGCTGCCCAGGGAGGAACCGTCACAGCTGCCCAGGGAGAGCCCACCACCCCCATAGCCGCTGCCCAGGGAGGACCCAGCCCAGCTGGCCAGGAGGGCCCCACCACCCACAGCCCAGGTGGGCATTGAAGGAGCACCATCCCCGCTGCCCAGGAGGGCACCACCAGGCAATGAGCAGTTGGCCATAGAATGGCCGCCGTCTCCAGCACCGCTCCGCTGGGGACCGCCGTCTCAAGAACCGCTGAACTGGGCCTTTCAAGGCAAGAACCGCTGAACTGGGCCCTTCAAGGCAAGAACCGCTGAACTGGGCCCCGCCGTCTCCAGCACCGCTCCGCTGGGGACCGCCGTCTCAAGAACCGCTGAACTGGGCCCTTCAAGGCAAGAACTGCTGAACTGGGCCCTGCCGTCTCCAGCACCGCTCCGCTGGGGACCGCCGTCTCAAGAACCGCTGAACTGGGCCCTTCAAGGCAAGAACCGCTGAACTGGGCCCTTCAAGGCAAGAACCGCTGAACTGGGCCCCGCCGTCTCCAGCACCGCTCCGCTGGGGACCGCCGTCTCAAGAACCGCTGAACTGGGCCCTTCAAGGCAAGAACCGCTGAACTGGGCCCTTCAAGGCAAGAACCGCTGAATTGGGCCCCGCCGTCTCCAGCACCGCTCCGCTGGGGACCGCCGTCTCAAGAACCGCGGAACTGGGCCCTTCAAGGCAAGAACCGCTGAACTGGGCCCTTCAAGGCAAGAACCGCTGGCCCTTTGGCAGACGTGGCAGGGCAGGATCTGTCTCGGGCAGGGCTGCAGGATGTCCTCTGGCCAACATGCCTCCTCCAGTGGCAGTGGAGTCTGTTATGGACTGTTTGGACTGTGGCTTTGCACTCACCAGGATGGCCCAGTGGGCAGGCCACCCACTGTATGGACTGTATGGACTGTGGCTTTGCACTCCCCAGGATGGCCCAGTGGGCAGGCCACCCACTGTATGGACTGTATGGACTGTGGCTTTGCTCTCCCCAGGATGGCCCAGTGGGCAGGCCACCCACTGTATGGACTGTATGGACTGTGGCTTTGCTCTCCCCAGGATGGCCCAGTGGGGAGGCCACCCACTGTATGGACTGTATGGACTGTGGCTTTGCACTCCCCAGGATGGCCCAGTGGGCAGGCCACCCACTGTATGGACTGTATGGACTGTGGCTTTGCTCTCCCCAGGATGGGCCAGTGGTCATGGAGTCCCCTCGTGGATCTGGCGTCGTGTACTCAAGTGGCTGAGGTGCCCCCCCTTCCCTTCCCCCTGAGGTGCCTGTCCTTTTTTCTTTCTGATGCCCCTGCAGTGTTCTCTCCGTGGAGTTCTTGTCGTGGGACTGGGCCTTGCCCCTTTGCTCAGGACCCCTGTGGTCCACGGACAGTGGTTGGACTACATATAGTAGATGTATATATTTTGTACATAGTTTATTTATTTATTTGGATTACTGCTGTCCATTTTTCAATATATCTGCCCGTTTAAGATCTCTTCTTTTGGTCTTTGCATTATTTCGGAGGGGGGGGTTTGTGGGTTGTGACAGTGATCTGTGGGAATGCATTGATGTGTGTGTTGTAGTGGGTGTGGGTGGGTGGGTGTGTGCCGGTAATCTTTTCCCTCCCCTGTGTCGTAGGTGCAGTACTCACCGATGTCTTCCGCGCCGCCGGGCGTGCTCCTGGTACAGGAGCAGGTATAGGAGTGCGGGGATGACCTGTAACTCGGGTTCCATACTGTCGGAATCTCGCGTGGAGTATGTGGAGGTGAGCGTTTTCCCGTTCGTAGTCTGTTTCCGCCGTGTTTTTATCGGCGGGGCTCCCGCCCCGGAAAAGGTGGCGGATTGGTGGGTCGTTATCGGGTAGGCGGTACATTGTCTCCCGCCGGGCTGTTGGCGGTGACCGCCAGGCTGTTTGTTTGTACCGCCGTGGCGGTCGGAGTGTTGAAGCGGCGGTCTCTGTTGGCGGTAACCGCCAGGGTCAGAATTCCATTTTTTGGACCGCCAGCCTGTCGGCGGTATGGTCGCGGCTTTAACACCGACCGCCAGGGTTGGAATGAGGGCCAATGTTTCTAAAGAAGAACGCAGGGATTGGATCAAACTTAAATGTGTCCAGAGGGAAGATGATGTCTGTGTGACAGCAGAGAGGAAGGTAGTTTTGCCAAACAGTCTTCTGACTCAAATGGCTAGAAACTATCATGGTCAAGCACACATAGGGAGTGATGCAATTGTTCAGAGTTTTAAGCAACATTGGTTTAATCCGAAATGTAGACAGGTTGCCGAAGCAGTTTGCCATAGATGCATTGTCTGCCAACAGATTAATGTTGTAAAGGGACAGTAGTACATATGGGACACATTGGCATGGCAAGAGGACCATTTAGAAGAATGAAAATGGATTTCATTGAGATGCCTGCAAGTGCTGGTTTGAAGTATGTGTTGGTATTGTGTGTATTTTCAGTCATTGGATTGAGGCTTACCCTAGAAAGGGGAAATGATAGTCTCACAGTAGCTAAATTACTGCCTAGAGAGTTAATTCCACGTTTTGGTTTCCCAGTCTCTTTGGAATCAGATAGGGGAAGCCACTTCAACAATGAAGTGATGAAGTTGCTATGTTCAGCTTTAAACATTGAGCAGAAACTCCATAGTAGTTACCGCCAAGAAGCTTCAGTACTAGTAGAGCAGATGAATGGAACTCTAAAGTCCAGACTGGCAAAGATGTGTGCATTCACAAACTTAAAAATGGCCAGATGCTTTGCTGTTGGTTCAAATGTCAATGAGAAGTACTCCTGACAAGAAAACAGGATTGTCACCCCATGAGATCCTCATGGGTAGACCATGGGACTACCAGCAGTACCTGCAAATGCTCTTATAAATATTAGAGGTGACATGGTGTTAGATTACTGCAAAGGCCCAGCTAATGTGGTTTGATCTTTTTCTCATCAAGTGGAAGCAACCACACTCCAACAGTCTCAAGGTCAAGGACACAACGTGAAAGCTGGGCATTGGGTCGTCATTTGTAAGCATGTGAGGAAGTTGTGCTTGAAGCCAAAGTGGAAAGGACCCTACCAGGTGATATTAACAACAACAGCTGTGAAGTGTGCAGGACCTGTGAACTGGGTGCATGCAAGCCACAGTCGGTAGGTAAACAATCAAACGGAGCAAGAAGCAGAGCTGTTGAAATTACCTGCAGCTGAACGTATTCCAGGACAAGAGAGAGAAAGAGAAGAACTAGAGGCTGTACCTGGAAGTATTCCAATTGATTTACCTACCACTGTCTCAGACGAAGTGGAGAATATCCTGGAAGAAGAGGGTGAATCATCTACAAATAGAGTGGTAAAAGAACCGGTCCAAGAAGAACAAGAAAGAGTACCGGTCGAGAGAAACACTGCTCAGAGGAGGGTGTCCTCAGAAGCAGGTGGTCTGATGAACCAGACTGAACAGGCGACTGACCCCAATGGAAAGAGAGTTGAGACAGATCCAAGCCAAGAGGGTTTGACTCCTCCTGAACCAGCGGCGGGAACGTCAAAGAGTTTGAATTTGATTCTAAAAAGAGTATTAACAAGAAGGCCTTTGAAAGGTGACACCAGGCCCAAGAAGAGCTCAGAAGCAGGCAAGATAAATGTGGTTCCATCAATTCAAGAAGAAAACAAGAAGAACAAAGGAGAAGATCTCAGTGAAAAAGAAGCTGGTATTAGTCAAAGAGTGAAAAGAAAGAGAGTTGAAAATCGGAAATATTCTGGTCCGGAATGGGCATATGTAACAACAAATGAATTGCAAGAAGAATTTTTGAAGTTTTTGTTTTAATAGAGACATTCTGAGCTTATATTCTGGTACGTGAAGAGAAAAGGGAAAACTGATGCTGAGTTTTTGAGAAAGTAAATGGAAAGACTTTGATAAAGTCGTACCTAAAGAGACTTTGATAACCTGATTTGCCACGCTGCTAAACGGATTTGACAGATTTTTTGCCGAATTTGACAAGGAGAATCCTGATAGTGTGAATGAACTTTAAAAAAAAAGAAATTAGGAGGGTTTGAAGTTGAAGTTTACAGTTGAAGATGTTTTTAATATGTTTGTCTTTAGTTTTTGTTTTGTTTTGATTTTTGCTGCATAGCCATATTTTGTTTACTTCTTTTTGGTTCTTTACAGACCATGGGAAACTTTAGCAACCAACACACAAAAAATAGTCAATGTAAATGTATAGGTATTGGTTTGGGAATTGTTTGTGTAATAGTATGTTTGTTATTGATTGTGTGTGTGATTGTTTTTGAGACAAATGGAGCCAACCATACTGGAGAGACACTCACAACTGTTAGTCCTTTAGAGTCAACTACAACTCATTCAGCAATAGATAGGGTTAAAATAGATGATAAATACACAAAGAGAAAGAACTTTCTTCTAATGTCTTCTTTTGCTTATTGCGTGAGTATGTTGATGCAATGGATGCAAAAGATTGTTATGCCTGTACACAGATTCCAGCCTCTGTTGAGGAAGGAATTGCTTATCATAGTTTACTGCTTACTTATGCTATAAGCTGTAGTCTTTTACTAACACAATTCTATGATTAGGAATGTATTCAATATTTATTTTCAAACTCTGATGTAGTCTTTTCCTGTGTACCTATAAATAGATGTTTAAGTAGAATAGTTAAGGAAAATGATTTGGTTTTAGTAAGGGGTTTCTTTGAATCTACATTAACCTTTGGCACAGCCTTTGCTCACAGAATTAATTTCACCTGTTTGCTTTCACCAGTAGAAAATACGTTTTTAGATAACACAGGAGATAGGAGAAGAGCAATCAAAGCTAAGATAGATAATGGAATAATTCACCTTAGACCTGAAACTGATCATGCTGACACTGACATCAGTAAACAAGGGAAGTTATAGTTAGATGCACAACATGTAGGGAAGCTTTGTATATAGAGGCCACAAAGTTAGTTTGATAGAATTTATGTTGGTATGAATGAATGTAGACATGTGTTTTGGTTTCAGAGTAAATTGAATTTTATGTTGAATGGTCATGATCCTCCAGTGCCTGATGTGTGGTGTATTTGTGGAAAGAATGCTTATTATTGTCTTCCTAGAGGATAGTATGGCACATGTTATTTGGGAATAGTCTTTCCGAAAATGTACCAGCTGGAAGACTTAAGTAAGTTTCCCAAATTTACTGAAATTCAAGCGAGACACACGCGAGAATCAGTTTCTGACATTGTGGGAGACATATTTGGAGCAATAATTCCATCAGTGGGAGTTGTTCTAAATTCAATGAAAACACAGAAGTTGTCTACAGTTGTGGATAACATGTTAATGGATTATTCAGGAGCTATTCGCCTCTTAGATACTGAAATGGCTGCTGCAAGAGCTATGGCTCTTTAGAACCGCCTTGCGTTAGACAGTCTCTTATAAAAAGAGGGCAGAGTTTGCAAATTACTTGGTCTGTGTCACTGTTGCTCATACATACCAGACAATACTAAATTAGTTAGAGGTTTGATTAACAACAGAACTAAAAGAATTAACTGAAACTACTGTCTGGGAAAAAGTTGGCAAAGGAATTGCTTCAGTGGGAAATTGGCTAGGCAACTTGGGAGCAGGTATTATATTAAAATTAGTCAAATGGATTTTGATTATTGTGGTTTGTCTAATTGGAATTTGGGGAATATATAAAATGTTTTGAATAATTAAAAGAAGAAGATTTGAAAAGAATCAGAGGAGGTTAGATGTTCTAATGGAAAGATTTTATGGGAGAAATTCAAAGAGAAAATGTTCCAATAAAAAGGTGAGAGAATTAAGATTCTAAATTTTGAAATGAAATAAACAAATTTATTTTAGTGTTTGTGTGATGACATATATAGTAATCAGAGGAGGGATTGTGGAAGCATAGATGTTGCTGATAAATTGTTGAGTCTTTATGTAATTATACTTACAGATTAAATTGTGAATTAATTAGATAATAATATTATGTTTACAAAAATGTGACTAATTGAATGGCCATCATCTTATGTAAGGCCTATATTTTGTTCTTGCTAACTTAAGCTGATGAAATTAGCCTGTCTTTACAAGAGAGTGTGTTTCTTAACTAAAACAAAAAGTAGAAATACATGTGTATTTAGTGGCCTCTGCTGGACTGAAGTAAAAGCATATGCAAGGTCATTGTTTAATGATAGCTGTATAAAATGTTTCTAATGTGTTCCGTAGCTTGACTGACTTAATTGTTGCAAGATATGTTTCTAACTTGTATGTCTTTCTTCGAGGGTAAAGAGATGATGAAGTAACATATTTTGTAATTGTTCTTCCTGTGACTTCGGATTTTCGGTGGAGTGGAAACAAAGGATCCACAGATGTGGTGGAAGAAGAGGAAGACTAGAATATAAAATGTATTAGTTTAGATTTCGTCAATGGAATAACGACAAATAGAAGAGCTTGAAGTAAGCTAATTGAATAATTTTTATATCTGTTAATGTTCTGATTGGTCATAACTTTCCCACCTAATGCTTTATCCAATCATTTTCATTCAGCAAGTTTAATTTAATGTTCAGTCACCATTGTTCGGGGTCATTCTTCGGGTGATTCGGCTTTGGGATTTTTGTGTATCCTGAGACCTAGTGATTCTATTGCTTTATGAAGAACTTAATGCTTATATGGTTTAGTGTATCTTATAGTCCAAAATTCTAAACCATTACCCCATCCTTATTCCTATCCTGATGTTGGTGTCTGATGTTGCTGTCGTACTGACGAAGTAGACGTTGTGGCGGATTACTTTAGTATTTTGGTAATGTATAAATGTGAATTGTTATTTGCTTTTTGTTTTTCAGGTACTGGCTGGAATTGCTTATTTACTTCTGCATATCTTTGATTGTGCCTTCGCTAGATGTTTTTTAAATTTCTGTTACTAACATTTTCACATGAAGCCCAACATGTTGATGCTAATTAGTGGTTAGTGAGGCGTTACTCACATGCTCATGATTTGTCTTTGATATTTTCTTTTGTCTTATCATTATTCAGATGTATTCAATTTCTTTTGCTCAGATTCTATTGCTATGGTTTTGTGTTATAACCATTGAGATAATTTGTCTTTTTGCGTTGATTAAACTCAGATATATTCGGTGGTCGAATCAGCCTTTTTTGTGTTAGAACTATTAAGATAATTTGTCTTTTTGTGATGATTAAACTCAGACATATCAGGTGTTCAAATCAGCCTTTATTGTTTCTCTATAAGTATCATTTGTGTTTGAGAATTATTTTTGTGACTTTAGCGTTGTTAATATAGGGAAATAAATTATTAACTTCTTAATAAACTGGTGTGTTTATTGAGGTTGAGCTAATTTCCATATGTTATTTGTCATGTTTATGATGTATTCTGAATGACATCCGCTCAAAACAAATTTGGTTCCATTCATCGACCCAGTGAGTGAACTCCTCTATTCACTCTAAAATATAGCTAGGATTTCTCCATGTTAACAGTGGCAGACTGAAACTTCCAAGATGGTGCACAGTTATGCCTTGTTTCAGAAGGACGAGGTGCTCTGGTGGAGGTGAAAACCTTTCAATTCATCCCTGTGAGCAGCTGGTCGAGACCGAAGAGAAGACACTCTAGAGCCTGGTCTAGACCTGCCAACCTCCAAATAAAACTCACTGTGTAAGAGGATGATTTGGGAAGGGGGTGGGGCCTTGAACTCACAGCCTCCCCAGCAATGAAGGTGCTTCTTAGGGGCATGGCCATTTAGGCAGGAGGAAGGGGCTTGGTACAGGTCACTGCCCGTGAGCCACTAACACCCTTCTGAAAAACAAACAGCCTTCAAAAGACAGATGTCCTGGGGAGGTATTAAAGCTCCAATGCACATCAGCTGAGTTACGCCTTACACACAATGTGAGTTGGAAACGTTCTCTACATGGGTTCTGAACTCATATTGTCTGCCCTGGAGGGATATCAGCTCCTCACCAGTTGGCGGTGTGAAACGAGCTGATATTGGCACTATGTTAGGTGGCAGGTTTCAAGACCAGCAGGTACATATATACTGACACATCAAGTGTTACAGTGGCTAAAAGGGGACACTCTTAGGATATTCTACCTGTTTATTGACATCTTTGTTAGCCCTTATTCAGCCTGTATGGACGCAAGGAGTTGTCAGATTGGTTCCTATCTGTGACATTAACAGGAGGTTACAGAGGAGCATTGTGGTCCCACACAGCCTATTTATGGTGCACAGAGGGACTCAGAACACTATTCTTGGTAATACTCTTTTTAGAATCAAATTCAAACCTTGCAATGTTCCCACGAATAAGCCTGAGGATATTAATTTAATTTGTAGCCCCCAAATTCAAAATTACTGCACATTTACAGAACATTTTGAAATTGTTCAGTTGTAAACATTGGTTCTTTAGTTATATATTCACAATGTATTAATCTGTTAATATTATTTCATAGTCTAAGTAGTAGCAGACCTCCTGAGTAGGCTTTGCGGATTTCCATGGGTTCCCGGACCACAGGTCAAGAACTACTGATTTAAAGTATGGAGATTTTGTTGAGAGACATTTTGAAAGTAGCTTATTTTGAGGTCATAAGGGCTGATTTAAAAAACATTGAAAGTCCATGATATTGCTTGAACTGGGACTGAAAACCAGGCAATTATTGTTCAGGACTGTGTCATGAAGAGGGTTATAACCCCTTCCTGGATCTTCTGTTGGGATTCAATCTTGTGATCTAGGGGGTTATAGACAGAGTTGTTGTTAATGAGATGGTCATTTGTTGGATTTGTTGTACTTTTTTTTTAAGTTCCTGAATCCTATTGAGTAATATATTGGATTTTAACAGTACGGAGTTGTTTTATTCATTAATTGAAGACTAGATCATATACACACATAATATATACAAGCAATTCCTATAGGAGCATTTTTAAGTGAGACATTGTCTGTACCCAGTTCCTAGGGGAATACTGGGTTGCCCCTAAGTGTGTTCACTTTTAGAAAGGGGTCATTTCTCTGCTCTTACAGCTCTGTGTGCCTGCAGCCTTTCTCCAATAGATGTTGGGGTGGGTGACAGCTACACTTTGTGCCTTCCCTCTAGACAGCCAAAAACACAGGAAGATTAGGTTTGTCTGAATACTTATCTGCACTCATTTGCCTTCTGATGGCTCTTCCTAAGCAGGAAGAGTGGGAGGGGATGACACATCTGAATAGGCAGTGCCTGTCCCCACACAAAGGGCTGATTACCTCCCTACTGATAGTCTGTGGCCAGGGCTGGGAAGAAAGGGCCTCTGTACACTTCAAAGACCCATCTTTGAAGTCTCCACCCTTTAAAGGCACAACTGGGTGTAAGTACTGGGTTTCCAAACCCACCAAATCAGACACTTCTGGACACACAGCTGACTGTATGAGAATAACTGCCATTCCGCAACAAGGACTGCTACTGTGCTGGACTGCGGACCTGGAAGGACTGCTTTTCTGCTGTACTGCCCTGCTGCTCCTTCACCTTGCTCAGGGAGAATTGGACTCTGCCTTGCACCACAAGTAATCTCCAAGGCTTGCTGGCTTGCATCCTGTTGCTTGAGACTCAGTGATATCAAAGTCTCTACCCCTGCTCCTGCGCCTGGTTCCCTGGAAGTGGACCCAGGTATTTGCATCACAGAAGTCAATGCATCTCCTGTCTGAATGTAGCAGAACTGGAGAATCGATCCGGTTGTGAGAGCAGAATTGGTGCATCGTTCTCTGAAACAATGCATTGCTTGAGAGCCCGATGCATCAGAACTGGGCTTTGGAGCTGCACCAGTCTACGGAGACTGAGTGCATCGCACTGTGGAACCAACACATCCCAGCTCCAGCACTTGTCTTAGAACCAATGCATTGCCATCACTGCGTGGGGCATCGATGCATCGCCATCCATGCCACGACCCGAGGGGTGCATCTCACTGCTCATCTCGCTGTTGAGACCAGGAAAGGTACTTTGTTCCCAGGGGCCTTATTGGGCCCCTTAGCTGGCCTGTGCTCCATTGCAGTCGGCCCGAACTTTAGCTTTGGTTCGGTCCTGCACAAGCTAAAGTAGCCCCTAAAAACACTATTTGATTCTAACTACTATTTTGCATTTATTTGTTGAAAATTGATATCTCAACTTCTATACAGTGGATTTTTGGCTTTCTAGTGTTATTTTATTTATAAAATCACAATCTTTTTTTAACTTAGTGTGGTGTCTTTTTGTGGGATTTTCACTGTGTTACTGTATGCGGTAATGCACAAATACTTTACATATTGCCTTCAAAGTTAAGCCTGCCTGCTCTGTGCCAAGCTACCAGAGGGTGAGCACAGGATAATTTAGGTTGTGTAGTGAATTACCCTGACTAGGACTGTGGTCCCTATGTGCACATGGTGCATACTTCTGCCAACTAGAGACCTAATTTCTAACAGCCATCCACTACAGTTGAAGTGCAAACATGGTTCTTAACCTATTATGTGTAGCCTGATTACTACAGTGCAAAACATGTAGCACACCTGTCAAAAAAAGTTTTTAATCGGTAAACATCCCCCTTTTAAATATTAATAAGTCATTTCTATCTAGGCCCAGTAGCCTACAAGGCAGGGTGCATGGTATTTAAAGGTGGGACAGTAGAGAATTACACTACAGCAACAAGGCCCTAAAAGATATTTTCACTGTGCCAGGCTTAACTGTTCTATGTTGAAAATCGGAGTACAGTTTACAATTCCAATACTGTATCTCAAAATGGGACCAGCTAGAAAAATAAACGACTAAATTTAATAGATTTAAAAATCCAAATAAATGGTGAATTTAGATTTTAATAAATATTAAGAAAACATAATGTTTAGAAAGTTTTGTACCTGAAGTTCCTGGAGACTAATTTTCATTCCCTCTCCAGCAAATCCCAGCCCGTGCTCAGCGCCAGGGAAGAGGTGTGCAAGAGGTGAGAATTTCCTCTGAGGTACACACAATAGTCTGATCTAAATGGGCAGATCTGACCCCTCTAAGCTCAATATAACATGCAGGGTGGAGGATGTGGGCATTCTATTGACACCACAGTGCTAAATCCTGCCTTTCAGGCCTATTAATCTACATGTAACAAGTGGTATACCTGAAAGGGGTAGAACAGGATTCCAGGACAATTCTTGTGAATCCCCTGTCTAGTTGCTGAAGGACACTGCTTTTGTCCTACCAGATTTCTGTCTCTGAGTTAGTTGTAGGGAGAGTGCCTCCTTTGAACTTGATTTTAGTGTTAGATGTGGGAGGTCACTAGTGATCATCGTAGTACACCCCCTACAAACCCACAACCCTTACAACCAAAGTTTAGTGTGGCTAAAGACTTTCACCATCTTTTACCCCATTGGTTAGGGAGTGCCCAGGAGTTACCCCACCCACTAGCTGGTGCCAGGCACAAATACATACCCCTTACAAACCTGGAAAAAGCCCTCGGAACAAGGCCAAACCTGCTGTCAATTACCTGACAGCAGCCACAAAGGTCTGGACCTGCTCCCCCTTGTACCCAAGACAAAGATGCAGACTCCAAGGGTCTGTGTGGCTACAGTGACACAGAAAGCTGCAAGAGGTCTTTTGCCACAAGTCCTACCAGACCAGTACCAACTGGAACATGGACTGTGCTTTGCCAATGGCCTCTGCCTGGCACACTGAGAGTCTGTAGGTGCCCTCTTCAGGTCCTGCCGGGCTCAGACGTGACTCCAGTGGTTTCTTGGGCACCAGGAAAAGTTTGGAAGCTTTACAAAGCTTCTCCTCCAGGCCAGTGGGACTTAGAAACAGTTTCAACATTTTTACTTCCAGGCTTTTACTGAGACCAATCCACTTGGTGTATCTGACCTGGACTTCATCCTGGCTGACCTGAAATTGCACCTAGGTCCCAGACTACCATGAGCTTTGACTATCATTTGCATTTTACCTTTTCCTTGAACCTTTTCTACTTAAAGCTTTAAAAATCCATTGCTTCGTTTAGCTTATTGAGTTTTTGTAGTTTTGGTTAATTTTGTTTGTTACATTTTAATTTCATGTTTCTAATTTAGTTTTGTGTTTTCATTCCTTCTTGTTTGTTTTGTTTTGACATTATTAATGTTTAAGTACTGCATAATTACTTTAAATGTTTCCCTAACTCAAGCTTTTCTGCTCTGTGGCATACCTACTAGTGTTGAGCTCAGGCTAAATTAGTGATTTTAGTGGTTTACCCTGACAAGAGTTGTGATTATTTTTTTAGATGGGCAGTAACCAACCCCAAATAATAATCTAGTTTATTATGCTGGCCAAAAGCAAATACACCATAAATATTCATGTTGCCTCCATCCCTACTAACCTCCCACTGTCTCAAAAGGAAAATATATTTCTGGCTGTCTTCCTCCTTTAATGCACCAAGGCCACAATAACAAACCCACTTTAGAATATCATGTCCTTTGACCACTTCAAGAATATCCTGCAACATGCTTCAGAAAGACCGTATTCCCTGCACTCATTCTCTCCTACCTCTCCTCACAATCTTGGATTGCTCTGGACTGTCCAGGATTGGATGAAGTGAAGCTCCACCTTTGCAATGTGGAGAGGCTTTTCCAGAGATGAAGAGCAAGACATCAAAAGTACTCTGAGATAGAGTAGAGAAAGAACTTAGTGTAATTTTTCAGGCTGAAGAATATAACAGGGTAAGGGCAAATAGTTTCAGAAAAATGTAGCAAAACCCTGCAAGAGGGGTCAAAATCAAAGGAGGCAATGATTGTGACAAAAAAAAACTCAAACCACTGCCTCACCTCCTTCTTGGTTTCAAGTTCCTTTATATAGGACTAGAAAAGGAAATTACTATCCAGGAAAATGGGGAACACATTCTTTGACAAGGAAGCTCTATCTACACAAAATGGGAAGACAACCATCTTGGACAGGAATGAATATGAGCCTAACCTATTGTCACATGTGCAGTGAGGGGGAGTGCTGCACTCTTCCTCATGGCACGTCACAGCCTGTGGCCCACCCCTTTTACCAAAAAACAATTATTATTGTTTTTTTGGTGAAAGATTTGCAGCTGTCGGTACTGTTGGGGGGACAACACTCCTCCGCCCTAATGGAGGAGCCAACCCTGGTAATAATGATGGTTGTTTGGATAAAACTTAAAAGGAATTGTAGCTTTTGGTTGGTAATATGGCAGCATTTATTGACATCTCTAGCATAATTACAGCGCCCAATAGAAGACAACACAATAACATAACACAAACTAAAATAACAACGCAACAAAAACATGAAAGGGCGATAAAACAAAACATATTACTTGAAATACAACTACAGTACAACACAAAAATGCAATATTGCAGCACATAAAAAACAGCACCACATCAAAATTCTGCACTAGAAATATGCACAAATATTCTTGTGACACTTACCACCTATATACAATCCTGATTTTTTTATAGGTTGCAAAACGGGCATGCAGCAGGGGTTTTCTTAATTAACACTATTGAAATGTAATAGGACCAGTTAAAATGTTTTGTGAACAAGCCTCCTGTTCTCTAAAGGATTTTCGTAAAGAAATGTGAGAATTAGGGCTCTCTAATTGAATTTGAGCACAGGGAGAGATGATATTCGCCAGAAATACACTATTTATTCAAAATATTGGAATGACATTAAGCAGTAAATCGAGACCGAAACGTCTCTCTCTGAATGACGTCGATTGGCTCATTGAAATCAGTGGCGCGCTTCTTTATTTTTGCATTTTTATTATCAAAACATGACAGGAGAGGATGTGCAGATCCCGAACAATCTATCCTTACGCAGTGCACGCCAGCAACCGACAAGCCGTCCCGGATCAAACAATATGCTTCTGATTACAGAGCAAACAGTTAACTTATTAGTGGTTCGCAGTGCTTGGCAGCTGTGAGCTACTGTGTGCGGAAGGCAGACTTTTATGTGGTTTCTTGAGCGCGAGGAATCCAGTTACGCAGATCGTCCCTGTCAGCCATATTGCGCCGCAGTTATACAGCCTCTGGTCTGTGTGTGAAGTCTGCACTGCATTGTAAGGTGAGTTGGAAAGTTAAACCATACACAATTTTATTTTGCGGCGTAAATTCTATATTTTCATGCCACACGCTGCGGCTGCCAAACGGCTGTCTCTCATCATGTACTCTACACATAAATATTGCATAATGAGAAAAAGGTGTCAGCTGGAGGCCTGTGGGCCCTGTCCAACACTTAACATTTTATACCCGTTTTCTTGATATATAACACTGTAGCAGTGGCGGAACGTATTAGACGGCAATTCCCTGACAAATTCAATAGTGAAAATTCTACTATTACACATCACTGTTTTTGTCCCAAAACACGTTAGTTGCCATGGCCCCGAGCTGGCCACATGAGAGTGAATGCTGTGTTTTTGTGCCAAACGCGCCAAATGATAACCTTCTTTAGTATTATTAAAAAGAAAGCTCACTTGAGTATCTGAGCTAAGTGAAGGCGAGGGTGGGGAACTGTGGTAAGGTGCTGCTTCGCTCTAAAATAACCTATCTTATGTGGAGTTGGCCTTGGTGGAATTTTTTAACGAGCATTGACAACGTCAATAGGTTTGAGTTCTTTTGTCAATAGGTTTGACTTTGGCAAAGTCTATCAACACCTACTCACTAGAGGTGGGCGGACCAACAAACTAACAGAGAGAGTCGAGCCAAGTGTGGGGCTTGAGTTCAGAGCCCGTGCACGAGCTCAGCCTTGAAAACATTGGGCATGTAAATCCTGCAACAATCATGTTGTAAAAATATAATAACGCCTTTTCAAAGTTCAAGAAAGTGTATTTATTTAACATACAGAAGCCTCTCACTTTATTATATCAGATTGTATCACCTAATTGACAAGTATTTATGAAACGTTTTTTGACAGGTACTTAGAAACATTCCTGGACCGTTCCCTCCACTCTGATGTTAGTACCATTTGTGAACTAAGAGGGATGTCAGATGTATACAAACTCAAAAGGTGACTTACATTCTTATTATATATGGAGCAACTTTACAGTCTATTAATCCCTTCGCTGCCAGGCTTTTTCCCCTCAGGTGCAGAGCCTGTTTTTTGGCTATTTGGGGTAGTTCGTGCTTAGGCCCTCATAAGTTTTGTCCACGTAAGCTACCCACCCCAAATTTGAATCCATTTTTCCAACATCCTAGGGATTTTAGAGGTACCCAGAGTTTCTGAGTAGCTGGAGTAGACCAAGAAATTAGCCAAAATACAGCTAAAACGCCCTTTAAAAAAAAAAAAAAACTGGAAAAAAAAGCGCTGCAGAAGAAAGCATGTTTTTTTTCCCCCCTGAAAATGGCATCAACAAAGGGTTTGCGGTGCTAAAATCACCATCTTCCCAGCTTTCAGGAACAGGCAGCCTTGAATCAGAAAACCACATTTTACAACACAATTATGGCATTTTACTGGGACATACTCCATTTTTTACTATTTTTTGTGCTTTCAGCCTCTTTCCAATTAGTGATAGAAATGGGTGTGAAACCAATGCTGTATCCCAGACAGCTAAACATTTCTGAACAGTAGACAACATTCTGAATTCAGCAAGGGGTCATTTGTGTAGATCCTTCAAGGGTTTCCTACAGTAAGTAACAGCTAAAATAAAAAAATATTGAAATTGAGGTAAAAAAAGAGCCATGTCTGTCCACGTTTTCTTCTATAACTTTTTTCAACTATGGCAAATTTTTAAAAGCAATATACTGTTACATCTTCTTGACTCTTTTGGTTGCGGGGATATATAGAGTTTGTAGGTTCATTAAGAACCCTAGGTACTGAGAGCCAATGAATGAGCTGCGCCTTGCATTGGGTTTTCATTGTATATAGGGTATATAGCAATTCATTTGGTGAAATATAAAGAGTCAAAAATAGGTATCAAGGAAACCTTTGTATTTCCAAAATGGGCACAAGACAAGGTTTTGAGAAGCAGTGGTTATTTGTGCATCTCTGAATTCCAGGGTCCCCATACTAGCATGTGAATTACAGGGCATTTCTCAAATAGACTTCTTTTTTAAACACTGTTTTACATTTGGAAGGAAAAATTTAGAGAAAGACAAGGGGCAATAACACTTATTCTCCTATTCTGTGTTCCCCCAAGTCTCCTGATAAAAATGGTACCTCACTTGTGTGGGTAGGCCCAGTGCCCGCAACAGGAAACGCAACACGGACACATCACATTTTTACATTGAAATCCAACGTGTTTTTTGGAAAGTGCCTAGCTGTAGATTTTGGCCTCTAGCTCAGCCAGCACATAGGAAAACCTAGCAAACCTGTGAATTTTTTAAAACTCGACACCTAGGGGGATCCAGGATGGGGTGACTTGTGGGGCTCTCACCAGGTTCTTTTACCCAGAATCCTTTGCAAACCTCACAATTTGGCAAAAGAAACATTTTTTGCTCACATTTCGGTGATGTAAAGTTCTGGCATCTGAGAGGATCCACAAAACTCCTTTCACCCAGCATTCCTTGAACTCTCTCAATACAAATGGTACCTCACTTGTGTGGGTAGGCCTAGTGCCCGTGACAGGAAATGTCCCAAAATACAACATGGCACATCACATTTTCCCAAAGAAAACTGACCTGTTATTGTAAAGTGCCTAGCTGTGGATTTTGGCTTCTAGGTCAACCGGCACCTAGGGAAACCTAGCAAACCTATACATTTTTGAAAGCTAGACATCTAGGGGAAGTCAGAATGGGGTGATTTGGGGGGCTCTCACCACGTTCTGGCACCCAGACTCCTTTGCAAACCTCAAACTTTGTCACAAAAAATCCTTTTCCCTCACATTTAGGTGCTGCAAAGTTCTGCAGTCTGAGAGGAGGCACAAACTTCCTCCCACCAAGCATTCCCCCAAGTCTCCTGATTAAAATTGTACCTCACTTGTGTTGATAGGCCTAGTGCCCACCACAGGAAATGCCCTGAAACGCAACATTGACACATCACATTTTTACATTGAAAACTGACATGTTTTTTGGAAAGTGCCTAGCTGTGGATTTTGGTCTCTAGCTCAGCCAGCACCTAGGAAAACCTACCAAACCTGTGTATTTTTGAAAACTAGACACCTAGGGGAACAGAGGGTGAGGTAACTTGTGGCACCCTCACCAGGTTCTGTTACCCAGAATCCTTTGCAAACCTCAAAATTTGGCAAAAAAACACCTTTTCCTCACATTTTGGTGATAGTTCTGGAATCTGAGAGGAGCCACAAATTTCCTTCCACCCAGTATTCCCGCAAGTCTCCAGATAAAAATGTTCCTCACTTGTGTGGGTAGGCCAAGTGCCCGTGAC
This sequence comes from Pleurodeles waltl, assembly GCF_031143425.1. NCBI lineage: Eukaryota > Metazoa > Chordata > Amphibia > Caudata > Salamandridae > Pleurodeles > Pleurodeles waltl. The sequence continues at coordinate 766,030,412 of NC_090438.1, forward strand.
AGGAAATGCCCCAAAACTCAACATGGACTCATCAAATTTTTCTTATGAAAACTGACCTGGTTTTTGCAAAGTGCCTAGCTGTGGATTTTGACCTCTAGCTCATCCGGCACGCAGGAAAACCTAGCAAACCTGGACATTTCTGAAAACTAGACACCTAGGGAAACCCAGGATGGGGTAACTTGTGGCGCTCTTACCAGATTCTGGTGATTATTACAACCCTGGCGGTCGGTGTTAAAGCGACGGTAAAACCGCCAACAGGCCGGCCGAAACAAAATGGAATCATGACAGTGGCGGAAACCGCCAACATAGACAGCCACGTTAACACTCCGACCGCCACGGCGGTACAAACAAACACCGCAGCGGTTACTGACAACAGACAGGCGGAGGACAATGTACCGCCCACACTATTACAGCCCACCAATCCACCACCTTTTCCGGGGCGAATTCACCGCAAACAAAAACACGGCGGAAACAGGAGTTCGAAGGGAAAACGCTCACCTCTACACACCCCACGAGGAATCAGGACGCCATGGAACCCGAGCTCCAGATTCTGCCAGCCTTTATCTTCCAGCTCCTCTACCAGGAGCACGAACGACGGCGGCAAAGACCACGGTGAGTACTGCACCTACGACACAGGGGAGGGAAAAAACAATGACACACACACGCAACACCCCCACCCCCATCCTCACCCACTGCAACACACACGCTAATACATATTGATACATAACAGTTACACCTCCCAACCCCCCCTGGAAGAATGCAAGGACAAAAGGAAATGAGTCGAATAATTGTGATATATTCAATTACATACATCAAAAATATTTACAAATATATAAATTTATACCATATACCATTATATACACCAAGAACACAAGTCCAAGGGATTCCACCATCATAGTCTGTGGATCACTGGGCCCAAAAGGCATGGGCGAGGCCCACACAAGATACCCTAACAAGACGGAGAGAACACTGCAGGGGCATCAGTTAGAAATAAAACAGGCACCTCAGGAAGAAGGGAAGGGGGGGCACCTCAGCCGGTTGAGTGCATGTCAGCTGATCCATGAGGGGGCTCCATGCCCACAGTTCAATCCTGGGGAGTGCAAAGCCACAGTCTCACAAGTCTCTACAGTGGGTGATTTGCCCACTGTTCAATACTGGGGAGTGCAAAGCCACAGTCTCACAAGTCTCTACAGTGTGTGGTTTGCCCACTGTTCAATACTGGGGAGTGCAAAGCCACAGTCTCACAAGTCTCACAAGTGGGTGGTTTGCCCACTGTTCAATCCTGGGGAGTGCAAAGCCACAGTCTCACAAGTCTCTACAGTGGGTGGTTTGCCCATTGCTTTATCCTGGGGAGTGCAAAGCCACAGTCTCTCTAGTCTCTACAGTGGGTGGTTTGCCCACTGCTCTATCCTGGGGAGTGCAAAGCCACAGTCTCTCAAGTGGATGCCTTTCTCCACTGGTTCTGGAGGGGGCTTTGTGCCCAGAGTGCTTCATCCTGCCAAGGACTGAGGTAGTGGATGCCTTTCTCCACTGGTTCTGGAGGGGGCTTTGTGCCCAGAGTGCTTCATCCTGCCAAGGACTGAGGTACTGGATTTTATACTCCAATGGTCCTGGAGGGGGCTTTGTGCCCAGAGTGCTTCATCCTGCCAAGTACAGAGGTAGTGAATGCCTTTCTCCACTGGTTCTGGAGGGGGCTTTGTGCCCAGAGTGCTTCATCCTGCCAAGGACAGAGGTAGTGGATGTGATACTTCACTGGTTCTGGAGGGGGCTTTGTGCCCAGAGTGCTTCATCCTGCCAAGGACAGAGGTAGTGGATGCCTTTCTCCACTAGTTCTGGAGGGGGCTTTGTGCCCAGAGTGGTTCATCCTGCCAAGGACAGAGGTAGTGGATGCCTTTCTCCACTGGTTCTGGAGGGGGCTTTGTGCCCAGAGTGCTTCATCCTGCCAAGGACAGAAGTAGTGGATGTGATCCTCCACTGGTTCTGGAGGGGGCTTTGTGCCCAGAGTGCTTCATCCTGCCAAGGACAGAGGTAGTGGATGCCTTTCTCCACTGGTTCTGGAGGGGGCTTTGTGCCCAGAGTGCTTCATCCTGCCAAGGACAGAGGTAGTGGATGTGATACTCCACTGGTTCTGGAGGGGGCTTTGTGCCCAGAGTGCTTCATCCTGCCAAGGACAGAGGTAGTGGATGTAACTCTCCACTGGTTCTGGAGGGGGCTTTGTGCCCTGAGTGCTTCATCCTACCCGTGGCGGACTCAGTAGCGTCGGAATCATTGGCGCTCACTGGCCTGCCGTGCTGCTGGCAGCGGTGTCCTGGGCAGCGGTTCAACTGGTGGCGGTGTGCTGGGCAGCGGTTCAGCTGCTGGCGGTCCTGTCTTTGGCAGGGGGGCTGCTGGCGGTCGTCTCCTGGGAAGCGGGGCTGCTGCTGGCGGTCCTGTCTTTGGCAGCTGGGCTGCTGGCGGTCGTCTCCTGGGCAGCGAGGCTGCTGCTGGCAGTCCTGTCTTTGGCAGCTGGGCTGCTGGCGGTCGTCTCCTGGGCAGTGGGGCTGCTGCTGGCGGTCCTGTCTTTGGCAGAGGGGCTGCTAGCGGTCGTCTCCTGGGCAGCGGGGCTGCTGCTGGCGGTCCTGTCTTTGGCAGCTGGGCTGCTGGCGGTCGTCTCCTGGGCAGCGGGGCTGCTGCTGGCGGTCCTGTCTTTGGAAGCGGGGCTGCTGGCGGTCATCTCCTGGGCAGCAGGGCTGCTGGCGGTCTTGTCCGCCGTGCTGATCTTCCCAGACTTGCAGGTTTTACTGTGCCCCTTCCCCACCTTGGATGGTGTCGCAGCTGTCTCCACACTCCCAACTGTACCCCTGGGAGCGGCTTTGGTGGCTGATTTCTTTCCCCTCTCCCGCCGGGCACTGTCCAACTTTTTATGCTTGACAGGTGGGGAATGTCCGTGCTGTGGCTCCTTGCCACACTGGCTGCCCTGCTGCACTCCATAATCCGGTGACTACTGGCACCACTGGTCCTGCCGATGTTGTGGCTGAGGTGCTAGGTTGGGACCTGGAGAGTCGGGCCCTAGGAGACTGAAGGGGTGGGGGAGGTGAGGGAAAGAGGTCAAGGTTGGACAGGAAAAGTTTCTTAGGAACACTGGGATGGGTAGCTGGAGGGGGTTTGGGAGTGGAGGAAGAGGTTGTGGTTGTAGGAGGTGTACGTTTGCTGACTTTGGGTGAAGGTGCATGGGCTGGAGGTTGTCGTGAGGTGGATGGCTGTTGGGTGGATGTGTGGCTACGTTTGTGTACCTTGGGAGGTGGCCTCATAGACACACTGGGAGAGGATACAGGGGATGTGTGAATGGCGGTGGGGGTGGTGACTGCACGTGAGCGGGGTGTGGTGGTGTGTGTGCTGGTGATGGATGTAGTGGCTGAGGATGTAGTGCACGCAGGTGTGAGTGGAGGCGAGACTGGGAGGGAGGTGGGAGGAGAGATGGAGGGGGACAAAGTGGAGGCAGTGGATGTTGTTGTGTCTGCATGTGTGTGATGCTTGCGTGAGTGCCTGTGGGATGTGTGGTGCTTATGTTTGCCAGAGCTTCCCTTGTTTGTTGAGGTGTGTGCATGCTGGTCTGATGGTGTGCTTGGGATTGGCTGAGGTACAGGGGTGTGGGTCTGGGTGGAGGAAGTTGGAGGGGGGAGGCTAGAGATAGGGACAATGGCTGCCATCAGTGCTGAGGCCAGGGTCTGAAAAGCTCGCTGAAGGGCTGCCTGACCAGAGTGAATGCCCTCCAGGTATGCATTGGTTTGTTGCAATTGCCTCTCTACACCCTGGATTGCATTCAAAATGGTAGACTGCCCAACAGTGAGGGACCTGGGGAGGTCAATGGCCTCCTCACTGAGGGCAGCAGGGGTGACTGGGGCAGCGACTGAGGTGCCTGGGGCGAAGGTGATGCCCACCCTCCTGGGTGAGCAGGCACCCGGCAAACGCTGAGGGGCTACTGGGAGGGCGGTGCTGGTAGGGGGGGGTGGCGGCTGTACCTGTAGATGCGGGGGGCACAGATGGGACCACCACCGCAAGGGAGCTCCCATCAGAGGATGAGTCCGTATTGCTGGTGTCAGCTCCTGTCCCCGCCGTGGAGCTCCCCTCGCCCTCCATCCCACTGGTGTATTCAGACTCCGTAGTGTCGCCCTCCAGGGCCATGTGGGATGCAGCTCCCTCCTGCTCCAGTGCCACTGGTCCTCCGCCTGATGATGCTAATGCACACAAGAACAGGGAGACCACAAAAAGGGGGGGGGGAACGGAAGAAAGACATGTTCAGTGTATGCAATACCGCTACCGTTGGCGGACACGACAGACACAGAAGCCTCCAGCACTACGCCGCGCACTTGGGGTCCACTATTCAATCCCTGGGACATGGCTTACGAGGCTATGGCCGATTTCTGCACACATGGATGTCAAAGGAGCCTGTCTAGGTGCAGTTGGCACTGTACACAGGTGAGGTGGGGTGCCACAGGGCCTGCCTGAAGAAGGGAACTTAACTCCCAAACTCGCCCTGGCCTAAGGGAACCCACAGCCCACCTCCCCCACCCAGACACCTACAATGCGCGCTGAATCAGCAGAATGAGAGTGTACTCACCCCCTTGTTGCTGCTGTGATGCCCTCAAGCACCATCCAACTCTGGGTACGCCACCACCAGGATCCTGAACATCAGGGGGGTCATGGTGCGACGGGCACCCCTCCCACGTTGGGAGGCCATCCCCAGCTGGGCCTCCGCCGTCTTCTTGCTCCAGCGGCAAATGTCCTCCCATCTTTTCCGGCAGTGGGTGCTCCGTCTGTGGTAGACCCCCAGGGTCCGGACTTCCTTGGCGATGGCACGCCAGATGTCCTTCTTCTGGTGGGCGCTGACCTACAGGAATTGTACAGGGGAAAAAGAGAAGTAATTACCAACTGCACCGTCACAGTCATTGGCCCGCATCCCTACCCTTGCCATGACGCACATGCACTCACCGTCGTTTCATGCACGCCTCATTCTCACCCCCTTCTATCTTTCATCCATCCCACTCCACACAGGCATTGCCCATACAGCATGCTCACAGTGTACTTACCTGTTTGTCTGGAGGACCGTAGAGTAGCGTGTACTGGGGGAGGACCCCATCCACAAGTTTCTCCAACTCCTCTGTGCTGAAGGCAGGGGCCCTTTCCACAGACACACGAGCCATTGTCTGTTCCAGACTGAGGTCGCAGCAGCACTTGCAGTGTAGGTCCTCTCCTGTCGAAGATCAGGTATCCAGTGATTGAACAGAGAGAAAATGGCAGTCACGTCCGCGGCGGTGCGTACCGTCACCGCCGGCGTACATCGTCATTGGCTCCTGGGACCCATAGGGTCCAATGTTAACCAATGCAGAATTGCGCCGCTGTCTTCGACCGCCTACCACGACGGTGTACAACGCCAGCGCAGTTACCTCATATCCCCTTGTCCCACCTTACAGGCCAGGCAGCCGCCATTTCAGGGGCCCACATGGCATTATTTTTTGACTGTGTCACACATACCTAGGCCTTGCCTAAACACTCATACAGGCAAATTTTGATTTATGAATATGTTCAGAGTAAGCTGTGTTTATGTACCTCAGAGTTGGTTGACTCTGTGCTCGCTGTTCTCCTCCATAGGCACCGTCCGCTGGGGCATGTGAGGAGATGGCGGCATCCTCCGGTGTACAGACCGCTGATGGACCTGACTACAATGGAGGAAAGACATGTGATCATCACCTACAGGCTTGATCGTGCCACAAACCAGGAACTGTGTGCCCAGTTGGAGCTAGACCTGATGTCAGCTATCCGCCATCCCACAGGAATCCCCCCCCTCAAGTGCAGGTGCTGTCAGTACTCCATTTCCTAGCAAGTGGGTCTTTTCAAACAACAGTGGCCATAGCATCAGGGATGTCCCAGCCTATGTTTTCCAACGTGTTGTCCAGAGTGTTGTCTGCCCTGCTGAAACACATGCGGAGCTACATCAATTTCCCTCAGGTGGAGGATTTGCCTACAGTGAAAGGTGGCTTATTTGCCCTGGGACATATCCCCAACATCATAGGTGCCATTGATGGGACACATGTGGCCTTGGTACCCCCCGCAGGAGTGAACAGGTGTACAGAAACCGGAAGAGTTACCATTCCATGAATGTGCAGATGGTGTGTTTGGCAGACCAGTACATCTCCCATGTTAATGCAAAATTCCCTGGCTCAGTGCATGACGCTTACATCCTGTGGAATAGCAGCATCCCTTATGTGATGGGGCCACTACAGAGGCACCGGGTGTGGCTAGTAGGTGAGGACATGGACCCAATACAGTGTGACTAGGTGTCTGGGTATGTCCCTAAGAGTTAGTGTGTGTCTAACAGTTGTCGTTCGCCATTTGCAGGTGACTCTGTTTACCCCAACCTGTCATGGCTACTGACCCCAGTGAGGAATCCCAGGACAAGGGCAGAGGAACGCTACAATGAGGCCCATAGGCAAACTAGGAGGATTATAGAGCGGACCTTTGGCCTCCTGAAGGCCAGGTTCCGGTGCCTCCATATGACAGGTGGTTCCCTATTCTACTCACCAAAGAAGGTATGCCAGATCATCGTGGCCTGCTGTATGCTTCACAACTTAGCTTTGCGACGACAGGTGCCTTTTCTGCAGGAGGATGGTCCAGATGGAGGTGTTGTGGCAGCTGTGGAGCCTGTGGACAGTAAAGATGAGGAAGCAGAAGAAGAGGACATCGACAACAGGAACACAGTGATCCTGCAATACTTGCAGTGAGACACAGGTAAGAAGACAACACTGCCTGCTACATCTAATTTAAATCTAATGCCTCTCTACTGTCTGCCATTTTCACCCAGTGTATGGTCTCCGAGTTGTCACTTTCCCTTACGATTTCACAGATGTGGGTCCCACTGTGTGACATCTGCTTTGTTTCCTCATGGACTATAGTTGTGTGACATAGGTATGTTGACATTACATTTGAAAGAGCATTTTGGCACTGTAATTGCTGATACACTATTTTGAAATCACAGACAGACTCCAGATTGTTTTGTGCTTTAAGGGAGTTTATTTAAGTGCTCAATATTGGAGGGTGTTGTAAAATGGTGAGGGGTGATGGTGGAGGAATGTCCACGGCAGAGTCCAGTCTATTAGTCTCACAGGTGCATTGTCCAAAGGGGCATAGGAAGTGGAGCTGGGGCAGTTTAAGGATGGACGTGGTGACAAGGTGGGACAAATGGATGACAATCAGGGTGGTCTAATTTCTTGGCAGGGGTCTTGGCATCGTTCTCTGTCTTTGTCCTGGATCTCAGGGTGGTTCTCCCTCTGCAGGGGGTGGGGTGCTGGTGTGGTGGTCCTGTGGCGGTGCCTCCTGTCCACTAGCGCCGGCGGAGGTGGTGGGCAGTTCATCGTCCAGGCTAGTGTCAGGGGCCCCTTGTTGTGCCACAGTGTCCCTTCTGGTGTTGACAAGTTCCTTCAGCACCCCTACAATGGTGCCCAGGGTGGAATTGATGGATTTGAGTTCCTCCCTGAAGCCCAAATACTGTCCTCCTGCAGCCGCTGGGTCTCCTGAAACTTGGCCAGTACCGTTGCCGTCGTCTCCTGGGAATGGTGGTAGGCTCCCATGATGTTGGAGAGGGCCTCGTGGAGAGTGGGTTCCCTAGGCCTGTCCTCCCCCTGTCGCACAGCAGCCCTCCCAGTTCCCCTGTGTTCCTGGGCCTCTCTCTCCCTGAACCGTGTGTCCACTGCCACTGCACCCAGGTCCCTGTTGTTGTTGGGGTGGTGGGTTAGCCTGGGTTCCCCGTAGTGGTGGACACACTGCTGATTGACGTGTCCTGGGGACAGAGGTATGGGCCCACTGGGTGGGTGCTGTGCTGGTGTTTCCAGAGGGGGGAAGCCCTGTAGTGGCTTGTGCCAGTTTGAGGGGAACCGACTGTCCCGAGGTCCCAGATGGGCCGGGCTGGTCGTCTAGATCCAGTTGGACAGAGCTGCTGTCATCACTGTGGGCCTCTTCTGTGGGTGGAGTGGACATGTCTGGACCCTCCTGTCCGGTATTGTTGGGTAGGGGTCCTGCAGGGGTGTAAAAGCATGATTATTGCATCTGTGTGTGCCATGGTGTGCAATGGGTGGGTGACCGTGTACCCCAGTGCTTATACTCCTGTGTAGGACCTTGTGTGATGATGGTTTAGGGGGGTGTTTTGGTATGTGCAGTGGCCATGCTTTGGTGATGGGTGTCCATGCTTTGGTGTTGCATGCACGGCTTGGTGTTGGGATGGGTGGTTTGTGATATTGGGACATGTGTGAGTAGTATGAGTGATGGGGTGAGGGCGAGGGTTGGGGTATGTGATAGAATGCAGGTAGGGTGGGGGATGAAGTAGTGAAAGATTTGACTTACCAGAGTCCATTCCTCCAGCTACTCGTGCGAGGCCCTCAGAATGCAGAATCACCAAGACCTGCTCCTCCCATGTTGTTAGTGGTGGGGGGGGGAGGTGGGGGTCTGCCGCCAGTCCTCTGTACCGCAATGTGGTGTCTGGAGACCACGGAAAGCACCTTCCCCCGAAGGTCATTCCACCTTTTCCTGTTGTCATCCCGTGTTCTTGGGTGCTGTCCCACTGCGTTGACCCTGTCCACGATTCTTCGCCATAGCTCCATCTTCCTAGCAATGGAGGTGTGCTGCACCTGTGATCCCAATAGCTGTGGCGCTACCCGGATGATTTCCTCCACCATGACCCTGAGCTCCGCCTCAGAGAACCTTGGGTGTCTTTGTGGTGCCATGGGGTGGTGTGGGTAATGCGTGGGGTGGGGTGTGTTGTGATGTGTGGGATGATATTTAGTGGTGTGTTGTGTGAAGTGCGTGGATGTTATGTGGGTGATGGTGTTGAGTGCCTGTGGATGCTCGTTTGTAGATGGTGGTGTCTCTCTCTGGCCTTCAGTCGCAATTGTTGTCGTAGGGTTTTGTGGGTGTGTGTTTTATATTGTATTGGGTGTGTGGGAGTGGTGCGTGTATGCGTATCAGGTGTGTGTATTTCGAATTGTCCAATGTGGTAGTGTTTTGTAAATGTGTGTGTATTTTGAGCGCGGCGGTGCGTACCGCCAATGGAATACAGTGGTTGAAAGACCGCTGCGTGGATTCGTGGGTCGTGATAGTGTGGGCGTATTCCTTTTGGCGTGACGGTGGAGGATTTCTTAGCGCCAGTTTATCACTGACCTTTGGTGTGGCGGACCTGTGTGGGTGTCTAGATTTTGGCAGATTCCGGGCTTTGGGTCATAATGATGGTGGCGGAATTCTGCGGTCGCGGCGGTGTGTTGGCGGTCTTCTGCACGGCGGTAAGCGGCTTTTACCGCCAATGTTGTAATGACCCCCTCTGTTACCTAGAATCCTTAGCAAACCTCAAAATTTGGCAAAAAAACACTTTTTCCTCGCATTTCGGTGTTGCAAAGTTCTGTTATCTGAGGGGAGCCACAAACTTGATTCTACCCAGCATCCCCCACATCCCCCCCAAAAAATTGTACCTCACTTGTGTGGGTAGGCCTTGTGCCCGCAACAGGAAATGCCCCAAAACACTCTATGGACACATCAAAATTATCAATTACAAAACAACCTGTTTTTGAAGGGGGTTGGGGCACCTGTGTTTTTGGTCCTGGGCTCAGCAGCCATCTAGAGAAACCTACCAAACCCAGACATTTCTGAGAACTAGATACCCGAGGGAGTCCAGGGAGGTGTGACTTGCATGGATCTCCCAGAGTTTTCTTATCAAAAATCCTCCGCAAACCTCAAATTTAGCTACAAAATCACATTTTCCCCACATTTCTGTGTTGGATCACTGCATGGCACAAATTTTCTACCACCCAACGTTCTCCTCAGTCTCCTGATAAAAATAATACCTCACTTGTGTAGGTGGGCCAAGTGCCTGTGACAGGGAAGAGCCAAAAACATGTCGCAATTGAGGGGGAATCAAAGCGGGTCCAAAAGGGCAGTTTGAAAAAATACTTTTTTAGGCTGACAAGTGGTGCAGAATGTTCATCGATCGGGATGCGACAATGCTGGGTGGTGGAAATTTTGTGGATTCCTGCAGATTCCATCACAAAAAATGTGGGGAAAATGTGTGATTTCAAGTTGGAGGTTTGCAGAGGATTGTGGGTAAGAAAATGTTGTGGGGTGCATGTGAAGCACACGACCCTGGACTCACCCAGATGTTTAGTTTTCACATGTGTCTAGGTCTCGTAGATTTTCGTAGATGGCAATGTCCCAAAGTCTAAAAAGTGTAGCCCTCACCATTCCAAGTAGGACGATTTTGAGAGTTAGCCAAGCTCTCATGGCCCAAATGTAAAATGAAACCCCAAAATAATCAAATGCCCTCTTGCTTGCCATTGGGATCAGATCTTTTACTGTGCGGGGAGGGAGAGTTGAAAACTGTTACCCCCTTCAGTTGGGGTAACCATGCCCATACTGGTTGGTAGCTACCTCTCCACTATTTTTTATATTTTAAAATTCCCTGCCATCTAGTAGGCTTTCTTCCCCCCCCCCCCGGAGAAGGGATCGGGGGTAATTGCACCATCTGCCCACCGGTGGGCAGAACAACTTTGTCCCCATTTATTTAGGGTGGGGGTATAGCCATACCCCCACCCTATTTTTTAAAAAAACAATATTCCCCGGTGTCTAGTGGGCTTTCTCTCCCCCCTTGGGGCCAGATGGGCCTTACAGAAATAGGCCGATCTTCCCCCAAGGGGCGCAGAAATGGCCAACAGTAATGTGCCCCCATGGGAAGCGACCCTTGCGCAAGAGAATGCCCACCAAACAAAACATGCACACCAATCCCTGGTGCCTAAGTATATCGTCAAGCGCGGCTACTCACCCGTGAGGGTCTCAAGGCGCTGGGGGCAGAGGAGGGGACTCATCCGAAGAGCCACGTCTTGAGGTTCTTTCTGAAGATGGTGAGCAACGGGCTTTGTCTGGGGTGCAAGGGGAGGTTGTTCCAACTCTTCGCTGCAGTGTAGGTAAAAGATCGTCCTCTGGTGGTGGTTTTGTGGATGCGAGGGATGGTGGCCAGGGCCATATGGGTGGAGCAGAGGGATCTTGCAGGGGTGTGGAAGGAGATGCGGTGGTTCAGGTAGGCTGGCCCTGCGTTGTGTATGGCCTTGTACATGTGGGTGAGAAGCTTGAAGGTGATTCGCTTCTCGACTGGTAGCCAGTAGAGGGTCCTCAGGTGTTGGGAGATGTGTTCTCAGCGAGGGAGGTCCAGAATGAGTCTGGCAGCTGTGTTCTGGGTGAGTTAAAGTTTTTTGATGTTTCTAATTGAGGTGCATGGGTGACTGTCCTGCGACAGTCTGCTGGGATCCATCTGAAGATCTTCCAGAGTTTGCTGAGTATGTGCTAGCAGGAGAAGGTGACAGAGTTTACCTGGTGTGTCATAGATAGGGAGGAGTTGAGGATGATTCCTAAGTTGCGGGCGTGCTCGTCGGCGCAGGGGGGACCCTAAGGGATGTGGGCCACCATGAGTCATCCCAACCTGAGGTGGCATTTCCGAAGATGATGAGCTCCATCTTGTCGGAGTTGAGCTTGCGGCAGCTTTCTCTCATCCAGGTGTCAACGGATTCCATTCCTGTGTGAAAGTTCCTTTTGGCCATGTCCGGGTCGTCGGTGAGGGAACTTATGAGTTGTTTGTCATCGGCATAAGACACAATGTTCATACCGTGGCTTCTGACGATGGCAGCAAGAGGAGCCATGTATATGTTGAACAGTGTGGGACTCAGTGAGGATCCTTGGGGGACTCCGCAGTTGACTCCTGTGGGTCTGGAGGTGTAGGGCGGAAGTCTGACCCTCTGCGTCCTCCGTGGAGGAAGGAGTGGATCCATTCCAGGGCACTTCTGCTGATTCCTATGTCGTGGGCTCTGGTGTGCAGAGTGCTGTGGGAGACCGTGTCAAAAGCTGCTGAGAGGTCAAGGAGTATGAGTGCTGCGGTGTGGCCGCGGTCTAAGAGAAATCGGATGTGGTTGGTGGCTGCCAGGAGTGCTGTGATTGCCTCGCAAGCCGAACTTGGAGCTGTCCAGGGAGTTGTTGGCCTTGATGAAATTCTGTAATTGTGCACTGCTTGCTTTCTCTAGTACTTTGGTGGGGTAAGGTAGCAGCGCGATGGGCCAGAAATTCTTTAGTTCTGATGGGTCAGCCGAAGGTTTCTTCAAGAGAGGGTGTGTATCCAGTGCTCAGGGACGGTGCCCATGCTGATGGAGCAGTTGATTGTGTTACGAGGCGCGAGGGTGATGAATGCGCTTGCTCTGATGTAGAGGTGGTTCGGGCAGGGGTTTGAGGGGGCTCCGGAGTGGGTGCTGCTCATGATGTTGACTGTTTCCTCTGTGGTGAGTCGTGGATGGTCTGTGCGGGTTCTGGGTGGGGGGGACAGTCACAGGTTCCGGTGCCAGGTGACAGAAAGCTGCTGTAGATGTCCTAGATCTTGTGTTGGAAAAAGGAGGTGAGTTTGTTGCAGAAATAGGCCGGGGGCAGAAATGGCCTAAAATAAAATTGCACCCACAGGGGAGCGACCCTTGCCTAAGAGGTCGCGCCCCCTTTGTAAAAAAAATAAAAATAAAAAAAAATCCCTGGTGACTACTGGTTTCTGCCCCCCACTAAAAGGAGGCCGATCTGGCCCCCAAGGGAGTCAGAAATGGCCTAAAATGAAATTGCCCCCCAGGACAGCGACCCTTACCTAAGGGGTCGCCCCCTTGCATGAAATTGCTGCAAAACAAATCCTGGTGTCTAGTGGTTGCTGCCCCCTTTGGGGGTAGATTGGCCTAATAAAAATAGGCTGATCTGCCCCCAAGGAGGGCAGAAATGACATAAAATAAATCCCCCCCAGGTGAGCGACCCTTGTCTAAGGGGTCGCTCCTCATCTGTTAAAAAAAAGATCCCTGGTGCCTAGAGGTTTCTGCACCCCGTTTGTGGCAGATGGGCCTAATTAACATAGGCCGATCTGCCCCCATGGGTGGAAGAAATGGCCTAATAATAACATTCCCCCTTTGGAGAGCGGCCTTTGCCAAAGGGGCCGCTCCCCTTCTTTGTTTACTAACAGTAAACAAAATCCCTGGTGTATAGTGGGCATTCCTGCAGCACGATGGCTATGCGATTGTGCTGCAGGAATGCTCAGAAAGACATGAAAAGGAAAGGAAACTCCTTCCCTTTCCTTTTCATGCCTCCCTGACCTCCCCTGTCCCCGTATTGAGGAGAAACTAATCAGTTTCTCCTCAGATCACGCTGGAAGCAATGCTTTCAGCTTGATTGAGGCGAACTCTGATGAGGTCAGCGCGCGATTGCGTGCTGACGTCATCAGACGTCACAGGGGGGTTGGGGTGGAAGGGAAAGCGATTCCCCTTCTATCCCTGCACAGGAGAGGGTGGTGGGAGGCCCATGGGGGAGCGCTAGCTAACGGTTACGCCCTCACCACCCGAGTGCCGAGCATGTAACCATTATGTCCTTGGCACCCAAGGGGTTAAATCAAACAAAAGAGCTTGTTATTTAGCGTACATTCTGAACTTCCATAGTTAAAGGTGCTCTCATATATGATAATGAAGAAAAGGTGGCTCGATAGAATAAAATATATGTTTCCACTCACACAATTTGCAAGCAGGGCAGCAGGGATTGATCACAGGTTTTCTAATTTTTATTGTGTAGTTCAGCCACTAAATAGACATCTTTTTTGTTTCCCGTTTTACATTATAGGTGAAGGCTTTGGACCTGGTTCACAAAGGTAACTCACACTTTTGAATATGTTTACACTTTTGAGTAAGTTTACTACTTTTCAGTATTCACAAACTTCACTTTTGTAGTAAGAAACACTTTTGAAGTAACTTACAATTTTGTCCGACACTACCCTTGGACTATCGCTGTATTGCAATACCCTACCACAGAAAATAATGGAGGTAAGGACTTAAAATAAAACTCCTTAAGAAATACGGTTAAATTACCTTGTTTACAAATTAACGTATATAATATTAGCTAAAAATATAAATAAATCTCAATGTTAAAAGATATTTAACTCAGTACATATTTATATAAATATAAAATTTATAAAAATAGTCACACACTGTCAAGAATAACACTGTTATACTCTCACAAGCTCTTGCACACCCGCTCACACCTGCTCTCACTCTCTTTTATAGACTCTCACAAACACGCCCATTTTTTCCAACCCTTCATTTATGAGTTTAAAAAACGAGTGCTAATGCCCCTGCTTTGCCTCTTGTTCCTCCTAGCGAAGCGTGTTAAAAATATTTTCTCAATACAATATTCAAAATTCAAAACATATGGCACTGTCAAAGTTTGTTTTCATGCATGATGTGAATGGAATAGTGCACTTCAATAAAATGGAACAGGGTTTATATTGGGTTTACATGAGGCTCATACAGTAACGTTATTGGAACTTGACTAAGCCACATAATAAAATTAAAATAAGTGATCCTATTTTGTGTGGTTGTTTCTCAGTCAATCTGCCTTTTTGCCAGCCACACTATGCACACTGGACGTTTTAGCCCCTGCTTGCAATGCTGAAAAAACTCTCAGAATGCAGCATTGTGCTGCCTCAAACACTAGAACTGACTAAAGAGGGTGGGGGTCACATAAGACAAGTGGCCTTGTGGTAACTAGTTGCAAAGTTAAAATAATATGTTTCAGTTTGTAATTCTGGGCAGCAATCAAAGGTTAACTAATGAAGTGTTGAAGGGCAGAAGATTGCATTTAATTTGCAGAGTTCAGTATTCGAGTACTAATGGGCAAACATTCACACTCCTTTAATACAATGGGGCTCGCTAAACTGTTTAGTGCCTACCACAATGAGAGACCTTATGGTACAACAAAAGGCACCCGCGTTTGGGCATACCCTTCCCCCGGATCCCATGATGCTTGTTTCTGGTCCAGCGATGACCTGGCCTGGCAGGTCGGACTGTTCCCATTGCAAACAGGGTCAAGACTGATTTGTATGTGGCTGGGTCCAAACTGGGGTGGCATGGTGAGGAAAAGAATGGTGGATTAAACCCAGATCTGTGAACGGGGGTAAGTGTTTCAAATGTTTCAGCACTCCGTCCATCATCCTTTTATGTTGCTAAAGTTGCCCTAGGAGGGAAGGGTATGCCCAGACGTGGGTTCTGTTCTCCCTGTGCCACTGGATTCAAGCTTGCCTGGCTGATGAAGGGTGATAACCTGAAATCGGTCCCAGCATGCTTCTCTCTGGTCCGGAGGCCCTGCCCTGGCAGTTCGGGCTGAACTTTTCCCATGGGGAACAGGGTCAAGACTGATTTGCATATGGCAGGGTCCAAACTTTGTTGCATGGTGGGCAAAAGAATGGTGAATTAAACTGAGATCTGTGACTGGGGGTGAGAGTTTGAAAGGTTTCAGCACTTTGTGTTGCTAAAGGCCTTATGGTACCACCTGCAACTCCCAACCCTCCTCTGGTTTCACTATGTAGCAGTAGCAGGAGCAACAGACATGTCGTAATTAGTAAAACGAGAAGTAAGCATCTACTGCCACCTCTGTCTCTGAGCAGAAACCAAGATTGGATACGCTTCATCTGAAGTAGTTTGGGGGCTTGAGTCTCAGTGCCCAGAGAAGTTGGCACCCATCACCATACCAACAGATATCCATGCACACACATGCCAACAGCCCTATAGCCACCCACGAACACAGATAAGGAGGACAAACAGGTGCCCATGTAGACAGGCCAACAGGCACCACCAGACGTGCACTCATCTACATAAGTCATGCTCTATTATATTGACTGGTTTTTTTTGCACATTATGGTGCTCCGAGACTATAATAAAAGCATTAGTTGTGGCAGGAGATTGGAAAGAAAGGAATATGGGTGAGGGAAGGAGAAAAGAGCATTCTGAGCATGGCAAAGAAGGTTTTTGTCACCTCATCTCAGTTCTAAGTCCTACCTTTGAATTAGTCACCTGTTTGGTTCACATAATCCTCCTGTCTACTAAGGCTGAATGCTTTAGCCATCAATACCAGATACATTCCACATGAAGCCTGATTCCTTGTTGGGAAATAAGTTAAGTGGGGTAGATCTGGAAGTCTTGCCCACAGAGGCTGCACAAGCAACCTTAGCACCTTTGTCCTGGTTCTCGGATGTTAAAAAATAATTAAGGGCCAGATGTAGGAAGCCGTTTGCATGGTGCAAACTGCGAAAATCGCAGTTTGCGCCATGCAAACAGCCTAACGCGATGCTCATTCACAATTTGCTAGTCGATTACCGACTCGCAAATAGTGAATGCGTCTCGCAAATAGGAAGGGGTGTTCCCTTCCTATTTACGACTCGCATCGCTATGCTAAATTGCTTTGTGACCGCGAATGCGGTCGCAAAGCAATTCGCAGTTACCACCAGTGTCACACTGGTGGTAACCCATTCGCAAAAGGGAAGGGGTCCCCATGGGACTCCTTCCCCTTTGTGAATGTTGCCAAAAAGGGGTTTTCAGAGCAGGCAGAGGTCCAATGGACCACTGCCTACTCTGAAAAACTGAAACCAAATGGTTTCGTTATTTTTATTTATTTTGCAACTCGTTTTCCTTTAACCCCTTCGCTGCCAGGCCTTTTCCCCCTCCTGTGCCAGGCCTTTTTTTGACTATTTGGGGCAGTTCGCGCTTAGGCCCTCATAACTTTTGTCCACATAAGCTAACCAAGCCAAATTTGCGTCCTTTTTTCCAACATCCTAGGGATTCTAGAGGTACCCAGACTTTGTGGGTTCCCCTGAAGGAGGCCAAGAAATTAGCCAAAATACAGTGAAAATTTCGTTTTTTTTAAAAAAATGGGAAAAAGTGGCTGCAGAAGAAGGCTTGTGGTTTTTCCCCTGAAAATGGCATCAACAAGGGGTTTGCGGTGCTAAACTCAGCAGCTTCCCAGCTTTCAGGAACAGACAGACTTGAATCAGAAAACCCAATTTTTCAACACAATTTTGGCATTTTACTGGGACATACCCCATTTTTGCAATTTTTTGTGCTTTCAGCCTCCTTCCAGTCAGTGACAGAAATGGGCATGAAACCAATGCTTCCCAGAAACCACAACATTTCTGAAAAGTAGACAGAATTCTGAATTAAGCAAGGGGTCATTTGTGTAGATCCTACAAGGGTTTCCTACAGAAAATAACAACTGAAAAAGAAAAATATTGAAATTGAGGTGAAAAAAACATCAATTTTTCTCTACGTTTTACTCTGTAACTTTTTCCTGCAATGTCAGATTATCGAAAGCAATATACCGTTACGTCTGCTGGACTCCTCTGGTTGCGGGGATATATAGGGCTTGTAGGTTCATCAAGAACCCTAGGTACCCAGGCCAATAAATGATCTGCACCCTGCAGTGCGTTTTCATTTTATACCGGGTATACAGCAATTCATTTGCTGAAATATAAAGAGTAAAAAATAGCTATCAAGAAAACCTTTGTATTTCCAAAAAGGGCACAAGATAAGGTGTTGAGGAGCAGTGGTTATTTGCACATCTCTGAATTCCGGGGTGACCATACTAGCATGTGAATTACAGGGCATTTCTCAAATAGATGTATTTTTTACACACTCTACTATATTTGGAAGGAAAAAATGTAGAGAAAGACAAGGGGCAATAACACTTGTTTTGCTAATCTAAGTACCCCCAAGTCTCCCGATAAAAATGTTACCTCACTTGTGTGGGTAGGCCTAGCGCCCGCGACAGGAAACGCCCCAAAGCGCAACGTGGACACATCCAATTTTTTGAAAGAAAACAGAGGTGTTTTTTGCAAAGTGCCTACCTGTAGATTTTGGCCTCTAGCTCAGCCGGCACCTAGGGAAACCTACCAAACCTGTGCATTTGTGAAAACTAGAGACCTAGGGGAATCCAAGATGGGGTGACTTCTGGGGCTCTGACCAGGTTCTGTTACCCAGAATCCTTTGCAAACCTCAAAATTTGGCTACAAAAAAACACATGTTCCTCACATTTCTGTGGCAGAAAGTTCTGGAATCTGAGAGGAGCCACAAATTTCCTTCCACCCAGCGTTCCCCCAAGTCTCCCGATAAAAATGATACCTTACTTGTGTGGGTAGGCCTAGCGCCCACGACAGGAAACGCCCCAAAGCGCAACGTGGACACATCCAATTTTTTTAAATAAAACAGAGGTATTTTTTGCAAAGTGCCTACCTGTAGATTTTGGCCTCTAGCTCAGCCGGCACCTAGGGAAACCTACCAAACCTGGGGATTTTGGAAAACTAGAGACCTAGGGGAATCCAAGATGGGGTGACTTGTGGGGCTCTGCCAGGTTCTGTTACCCAGAATCCTTTGCAAGCCTCAAAAGTTGGCTAAAAAAACACATGTTCCTCACATTTCTGTGGCAGAAAGTTCTGGAATCTGAGAGGAGCCACAAATTTCCTTCCACCCAGCGTTCCCCCAAGTCTCCCAATAAAAATGATACCTCACTTGTGTGGGTAGGCCTAGTGCCCGCGACAAGAAACGCCCCAAAGCGCAACGTGGACACATCCAATTTTTTGAAAGAAAACAGAGGTGTTTTTTGCAAAGTGCCTACCTGTAGATTTTGGCCTCTAGCTCAGCCGGCACCTAGGGAAACCTACCAAACCTGTGCATTTCTGAAAACGAGAGACCTAGGGGAATCCAAGATGGGGTGACTTGTGGGGCTCTGACCAGGTTCTGTTACCCAGAATCCTTTGCAAACCTCAAAATTTGGCTAAAAAAACACATGTTCCTCACATTTCTGTGGCAGAAAGTCCTGGAATCTGAGAGGAGCCACAAATTTCCTTCCACCCAGCGTTCCCCCAAGTCTCCCGATAAAAATGATACCTCACTTGTGTGGATAGGCCTAGCGCCCGCGACAGGAAACGCCCCAAAGCGCAACGTGGACACATCCAATTTTTTGAAAGAAAACAGAGGTGTTTTTTGCAATGTGCCTACCTGTAGATTTTGGCCTCTAGCTCAGCCGGCACCTGGGGAAACCTACCAAACCTGTGCATTTATGAAAACTAGAGACCTAGGGGAATCCAAGATGGGGTGACTTGTGGGGCTCTGACCAGGTTCTGTTACCCAGAATCCATTGCAAACCTCAAAATTTGGCTAAAAAAACACATGTTCCTCACATTTCTGTGGCAGAAAGTTCTGGAATCTGAGAAGAGCCACAAATTTCCTTCCACCCAGCGTTCCCCCAAGTCTCCCGATAAAAATGATACCTCACTTGTGTGGGTAGGCCTAGCGCCCGCGACAGGAAACGCCCCAAAGCGCAACGTGGACACATCCCATTTTTTGACAGAAAACAGAGCTGTTTTTTGCAAAGTGCCTACCTGTAGATTTTGGCCTCTAGCTCAGCCGGCACCTAGGGAAACCTACCAAACCTGTGCATTTCTGAAAAATAGAGACCTAGGGGAATCCAAGATGGGGTGACTTGTGGGGCTCTGACCAGGTTCTGTTACCCAGAATCCTATGCAAACCTCAAAATTTGTCTAAAAAAACACATGTTCCTCACATTTCTGTGGCAGAAAGTTCTGGAATCTGAGAGGAGGCACAAATTTCCTTTCACCCAGCGTTCCCCAAAGTCTCCCGATAAAAATGATACCTCACTTGTGTGGGTACGCCTAGCGCCCGCAACAGGAAATGCCCCAAAGCACAATGTGTACACATCCCATTTTTTGACAGAAAACAGAGCTGTTTTTTGCAAAGTGCCTACCTGTAGATTTTGGCCTCTAGCTCAGCCGGCACCTAGGGAAACCTACCAAACCTGTGCATTTGTGAAAACTAGAGACCTAGGGGAATCCAAGATGGGGTGACTTGCGGGGCTCTGACCAGGTTCTGTTACCCAGAATCCTTTGCAAACCTCAAAAGTTGGCTAAAAAAACACATGTTCCTCACATTTCTGTGACAGAAAGTTCTGGAATCTGAGAGGAGCCACAAATTTCCTTCCACCCAGCGTTCCCCCAAGTCTCCCGATAAAAATGATACCTCACTTGTGTGGGTAGGCTTAGCGCCTGCGACAGGAAACGCCCCAAAGCGCAACGTGGACACATCCAATTTTTTGAAAGAAAACAGGTGTTTTTTGCAAAGTACCTACCTGTAGATTTTGGCCTCTAGCTCAGCCGGCACCTAGGGAAACCTACCAAACCTGTGCATTTTTGAAAACGAGAGACCTAGGGGAATCCAAGATGGGGTGACTTGTGGGGCTCTGACCAGGTTCTGTTACCCAGAATCCTTTGCAAACCTCAAAATGTGGCTAAAAAAACACATGTTCCTCACATTTCTGTGGCAGAAAGTTCTGGAATCTGAGAGGAGCCACAAATTTCCTTCCACCCAGCGTTCCCCCAAGTCTCCCGATAAAAATGATACCTCACTTGTGTGGATAGGCCTAGCGCCCGCGACAGGAAACGCCCCAAAGCGCAACGTGGACACATCCAATTTTTTGAAAGAAAACAGAGGTGTTTTTTGCAAAGTGCCTACCTGTAGATTTTGGCCTCTAGCTCAGTCGGCACCTAGGGAAACCTACCAAACCTGTGCATTTCTGAAAACTAGAGACCTAGGGGAATCCAAGATGGGGTGACTTGTGGGGCTCTGACCAGGTTCTGTTACCCAGAATCCTATGCAAACCTCACAATTTGGCTAAAAAAACACATGTTCCTCACATTTCTGTGGCAGAAAGTTCTGGAATCTGAGAGGAGGCACAAATTTCCTTTCACCCAGCGTTCCCCAAAGTCTCCCGATAAAAATGATACCTCACTTGTTTGGGTACGCCTAGCGCCCGCAACAGGAAATGCCCCAAAGAACAATTTGGACACATCCCATTTTTTGACAGAAAACAGAGCTGTTTTTTGCAAAGTGCCTACCTGTAGATTTTGGCCTCTAGCTCAGCCGGCACCTAGGGAAACCTACCAAACCTGTGCATTTGTGAAAACTAGAGACCTAGGGGAATCCAAGATGGGGTGACTTGTGGGGCTCTGACCAGGTTCTGTTACGCAGAATCCTTTGCAAACCTCAAAAGTTGGCTAAAAAAACACATGTTCCTCACATTTCTGTGGCAGAATGTTCTGGAATCTGAGAGGAGCCACAAATTTCCTTCCACCCAGCGTTCCCCCAAGTCTCCCGATAAAAATGATACCTCACTTGTGTGGGTAGGCTTAGCGCCTGCGACAGGAAACGCCCCAAAGCGCAACGTGGACACATCCAATTTTTTGAAAGAAAACAGAGGTGTTTTTTGCAAAGTGCCTACCTGTAGATTTTGGCCTCTAGCTCAGCCGGCACCTAGGGAAACCTACCAAACCTGTGCATTTGTGAAAACTAGAGACCTAGGGGAATCCAAGATGGGGTGACTTGTGGGGCTCTGACCAGGTTCTGTTACCCAGAATCCTTTGCAAACCTCAAAATTTGGCTAAAAAAACACATGTTCCTCACATTTCTGTGGCAGAAAGTTCTGGAATCTGAGAGGAGGCACAAATTTCCTTCCACCTGGGGAAACCTAGCAAACCAGTGCATTTTTGAAAATTAGAAACCCAGGGGAATCCAAGATGGGGTGACTTGTGGGGCTCCGACCAGGTTTTGTTACCCAGAATCCTTTGCAAACCTCAAAATTTGGCTAAAAAAACACATTTTCCTCACATTTTGTGACAGAAAGTTCTGGAATCTGAGAGGAGACACAAATTTCGTTCCACCCAGCGTTCCCCTAAGTCTCTCGATAAAAATGGTACCTCACTTCTGTGGGTAGGCCTAGCGCCCACGAAAGGAAATGGCCACAAACACAACGTGGACACAACATATTTTTTCACAGAAAACAGAGGTGTTTTTTGCAAAGTGCCTACCTGTGGATTTTGGCCTCTAGCTCAGCCGGCCCCAGGGGGGTGCAGAAATGCCCTAAAATAAATTTGACCCCCCACCCCACCCATACCACCCCCCCCCCGGGAGCGACCCTTGCCTACGGGGTTGCTCCCCCTGTGTGACATTGGCGCCAAAAAACAAATCCCCGGTGCCTAGTGGTTTCTGCCCCCTTGGGGGCAGATTGACCTAAAATCGGCCCTTGCCTGATGGGTCGCTCCCCATCTCTAAAAAAACAAACAAACCAAAAAAAAACCACACAAAAAAAAAAATTGCCCTGGCACCTAGAGGTTTCTGCCCCCTTGGGGGGGCAGAAATGTCCTAAAATACAATTTGCCCCCAGGGCAGCGACCCTTGCCTGATGGGTCGCTCCCCATCTCTAAAAAAACAAACAAACCAAAAAAAAAACACACAAAAAAAATTTGCCCTGGCACCTAGAGGTTTCTGCCCCCTTGGGGGGGCAGAAATGGCCTAAAATAAATTTGCCCCCCCAGCCCTCACCCCCCCCCGGGAGCCTACGGGGTCGCTCCCCCTGCGTGACATTGCCGCCAAAAAACAAATCCCCAGTGCCTAGTGGTTTCTGCCTCCAAACAAAAAATAAAAATAAAAATGTGCCCTGGCGTTTAGAGGTTTCTGCCCCCGGGAGGCAGAAATGGCCTAAAATAAATTTGCGCCCCCAAACCCCCCCCCCCCCCCCCGGGAGCGACCCTTGCCTACGGGGTCGCTCCCCATGCGTGACATTGGCACCAAAAAACAAATCCCCGGTGCCTAGTGGTTTCTGCCCCCTTGGGGGCAGATTGACCTAAAATCGGCCAATCTGCCCCCAAGGGGGGCAGAAATGGTCTAAATACAATTTGCCCCACAGGGCAGCGACCCTTGCCTGATGGGTCGCTCCCCATCTCTAAAAAAACAAACAAACAAAAAAAAAAAACACAAAAAAAAAAAATGTGCCCTGGCGCCTAGAGGTTTCTGCCCCCCCAGGGGCAGATCCGCCTAATAATAGGCCGATCTGCCCCCGGGGGAGCAGAAATGGCCTAAAATAAATTTGCCCCCCCCAACCCCCGACCTCCCCCCAGGGAGCGACCCTTGCCTATGGGGTCGCTCCCCCTGCGTGACATTGGCGCCAAAAAACAAATCCCCGGTGCCTAGTTGTTTCTGCCCCCTTGGGGGAAGATTGACCTAAAATCGGCCAATCTGTCCCCAAGGGGGGCAGAAATGATCTAAATACAATTTGCCCCCCAGGGGAGCGACCCTTGCCTAATGGGTCGCTCCCCACCTCTAAAAAAACAAACAAACCAAAAAAAAGACACACAAAAAAAATTGCCCTGGCGCCTAGAGGTTTCTGCCCCCCGGGGGCAGATCAGCCTAATAATAGGCCAATCTGCCCCCGGGGGGGCAGAAATGGGCTAAAATAAATTTGCCCCCCCAACCCCCTCCCCCCCCCCCGGAGCGACCCTTGCCTACGGGGTCGCTCCCCCTGCGTGACATTGGCGCCAAAAAACAAATCCCCGGTGCCTAGTGGTTTCTGCCCCCTTGGGGGCAGATTGACCTAAAATCGGCCAATCTGCCCCCAAGGGGGGCAGAAATGGTCTAAATACAATTTGCCCCCCAGGGGAGCGACCCTTGCCTAATGGGTCGCTCCCAACCTCTAAAAAAACAAACAAACCAAAAAAAAAGCACAAAAAAAATTGCCCTGCCGCCTAGAGGTTTCAGAAATGGCCTAAAATAATTCTCCCCCCCCAGGGAGCGACCCTTGCCTAAGGGGTCGCTCCCCTTGCGTGAAATTCATGCAAAGAAAAAACTCCCTGGTGTCTAGTGGTTTCTGCCTCCCTTGGGGGCAGATTGGCCTCATCAAAATAGGCCAATCTGCCCCCAAGGGGGGCAGAAATGGCCTAAATATAATTTTCCCCCTAGGGGAGCGACCCTTGCGAAAGGGGTCGCTCCCCACCTAAAAAAAAATAATAAAACATAAAAAAAAAAAAAAAAAAAATGATCCCTGGTGCCAAGAGGTTTCTGCCCCCCCTGGGGGCAGAAAAGGCCTTCCCGAACAATGCCCCCCCCGGGAGCGACCCTTGCCCTAGGGGTCGCTCCCTTATGTCAATTTCTGATAAAAAAACAAAAATCCCTGGTGTCTAGTGGGGTTTCAAAAGCCGGATTGCAAGCAATCCGGCTTTTGAAACCCTGGGAGAGACTTCAAAGGGAAGGAAATACATTTCCTTCCCTTTGAAGCCCCTCCGGGCCTCCCCCACGTGATTGAAAGAGAAATCCGAGTCGCAATTTCCAAGTCGCAAAACCTGGTTTTGCTACATCTGGCCCTAAGTCCCAACAGTTCCTTGATGCTGGAAAGTCACTTCTAGTTTTCCCCACATCTTTTAGGTCATCAGGGCAGAAGTCTAAGCACCAAATCTCTGTCTAGTCGGGAATCTCTCAGGCTCCAGTACTAAGGGGTGAGTTGAAACTTCTTTGGAGCATTGAGGCATTCTGCCTTTTGTGGCATGGCCCTTTAATGACAACAGGAGGCCAACCACTTGCACCTTCAAGAACAGTTCAAGTCGCTGGGTACCAGTAGGAGCCATGAGTTCTTCTGACTTCTTTCTCCAGCAGACAGGCAGAATCTTCATTTTTCAGATGTTCTTCCATGAATGTTATGAAGAGGTAGGGGTGGTGAGGTGCCTTTCTTATTCTGTGCGCTAGCCAGTGATTGTAGAATTCCCTACTCAAAATCCTGGCAACTCTCCCATGGAAAACTAACCTTTTTTTGCAGCACCTTCTTTCTACAGTTACTGCAAAGCTACCCAAGGTCCCTTATTCAAAAGGACACTTGCCTTTTCAGCACTGCAAGAGATTGGTGTTATTGAAAATGTAATTGAGCCAACCTCCCATGTGGTAAATGAGTTTTTCCTTTTTCAGGGATCATAGACAGAATGTCTGGGTTGGCTTTTGAAGTGAGAGGATTCATCTCCTGGAACCCATGTTTGGGATCTATACTTTACTGGAAGAGCAGTTGAGGCATTTCTTTGTGTTGCCATCTGTTCTTGCCCCCCCTGCTAGATGACTAATTCCTACCAAATGGTCACTGTTGATACCACATCTGACTATCTGCGCCCACAGGCTGTTCCATTGTCAATCAGTATTACCTGTTCTGAAATGCATATCTTAGTCTCTGAAGTCAGGCTGTCAAACAAACTGATTGTAATCCACTTTGCTCTTGGCCAGCACATAGTATAGTTTTTAAAAGGTAATTTTCAACTACATCTATATTCACCATTCAATTCGAATATTACTAACAAGTAAAAAACAACTTTGATTATTGCTGTACCTTTTTCTTGGGCTTAGTTATCAATTCACAGTCTGTCCTGTTAATGGAAAATGTAGATTTGCCTAAAAAGGGAAAAAAGTGGTTTTTGTAGTTACACACTGCTGGGACACATTTTCGCTTAATATTCAGTATGCTCCATTTGTATGTGTAAAGACCCACCCATGTGGGATTACAAGGCACACAGAGGGAAAAACAAACATATAAAAACCTTTCTTTTTGCATGGCACAGCACTTTTCCATGATGTTCTTCACTGCAGTGGTTTTAAAAAAAGGGCAGCAAGGTGAGAACACAATTATGTTCTTTCCTCTGGAGCCGTACAATTTAGTCATAAATGTAGGTGGTGTAAATACACACAGCACAACATATACGACACTTAGCTTCCACGCTTGTGGTGGATTTCCTATGCCAACTTCCCATGGCCTTACTGGATAGTTAAATAATCCAATTGGGTGTAACTAATAAAAAAGTGCAAGTTTAGAGAGGACCACACATGTACTGCGACACCGATTATCATTGTAATAGTACACCAAGTCCTAAGACCAACAAAACCAAGCAGAAAGTGAAGAGGGGTCGACTACAAAAGGATGCGTTTTCTTACGCTAGGCAAGTTCTCAATCATATTATGTGGTGCAACAGTTTGGGGTCTGTTGAATCAGGATATTCTGCATAAAAATGGAGTCAAACCTTCACAGATGTTACTAAGGCTAGTGTATTTATTACCCATCCCCTTTCCGCTTTACCCTTTGCTCATCACTACTGTATGCCTACCAATGGTTTATGCTTAGGCAATGGCCAGCCAAACACTTCTGTCTGAACTCTCACGGTGAACCTTATATTTAATATTTTCTGTACTTTCTGACTCTATCAGTCTTATCCCTCCTATCAGTGAGTGTTTCTTAGTAAATGTCACATCTTACTGTACTGATGGTCTTGAAGCATTTCTGTGTACAACCTATCATTTAACAAACATTGCCAAAGCTGTTGCTGCACATAAAAATGCACTGAACAGAAAGTATACAAATATTTTAACTTAAGCTCCTTATCTGTATTATAATGTGGTCTAGAGCATCTGTCTAGTGCCTCCAAGGATGTGCGTGCTTCAGCCCTGACCCTCACTGTCCTATGAAGAGCATCCATATTTCCTTATCATTACCCACAAAGTCTTGAAGTTTTGTCATCTTTACCACCCCGGTCTGGAAATTCACTGGGGTAGCTAGAGGAGGTGGACTGAGTGATTTCGACTGGTGGTTTGTGAGATAGAGTCCACTAAACTTACTGTCACTAAAAAGGATCATTTTGGTTAGACTGAAACCCTGATCAGCTGCAATCATTGACTAGTAATCCACTGCCTACCTGACTTTTGGACTTCAGTCTACTGTGCCCCAGCACCTGCCACGGGAGACTGAGCATTGACCACCATAAATGTCTTCACTGAGAACCACACAAATTACATTGTTTCTTCTGCTACGTTTGGAAGGAGCTGTTCATTCTTTGGATGGTGTGTGTGCACCGACTCTAGAGAATTCAGGTGACATCCCATAGCTCCTCTATTGAAATAAAAAAATTGAATACCAGTTTCTCGTGAAAACTAGTTGAAACCAAGTCACTTTAACTGAATCCTAAATACTGCTACCTTAGCCATTGAATTGTACCTCTGGAACTGCTACTGTATTTCAGGTTTGAAATGTTGTAAAATATTGTTATTTGTGTCTTTTGCTGCATCACCAAGATATATAGGAACTTCTCAAACAGCCCTTATAGAATTACATGAGCATAGTTTCTAATGTTAACTGTAACTAAAATGCTTTAAAGTTGTGAGCCATATTGCTGTTTGAAATGAGCTCTAGGACTAGGAAGGTCCTAGACAGTTCTGGTTTTCATTAGCTATCCTAATTTGTATGTATTATTGTATGCTAATATGAAAGCAAGTACTTTTTCAAAAGTGAAGAACTGCTTACTTGGCAACTTTTGACTGCTCTTGAACCTCAAGTACAGGCCTTGAACTCAGTTGCATATAACAGATAATCCTGGCATATATACTCAGGAATCTTAAGAGCACTGTTATGCCATATAATTCACAGCTAGGCTTTTGATAGAGAGCGTTGGCTTCAGTTAGTACGTTTCAGTACTTAGCTGAGTCACAGATGGCAGATGTGTGGGCACTGAGCTCAGAAACCTAAGAGCAGGAACATGTTGGCTTTAAGAAACTAACACATGCTTTGTGGTTGTATCAAATCAAAAGTGAAATGTTGCCTTGACTCAAACAGTTGGAAGTTTGTAAAAGCAAGACAGTGCCTTGAAATATCTCTACAGCTAACGAGTGCTCTTTTTTAGTAAAAAAAAATATTTGATACAAATTGATGCTAAACATATGTGCCACATCTATCTACCATGTAGCCAGTTATGTTTTAAAAGGTTATTCCCTGTCAAAATCGTTAGTCAACTTTGAGTCTTAACCCACAGTAAGCATTGATCTTAAGATATACAGTCTATAATATAATTTGGAAATTCCTGCTTAACAGTCACAGGAAAATAAGAACACTTACCCACAGTCTTATCATCGGTCCAAAGATCTTTAAAGCATCTAAAAAATGTACTGACAGTGAAGAATAGTTTGACCGCTACACTCAGACAAATGTAGGTTTACCAAGTAGGCTACTGAACTCTGAAACTTGATCCCCCTGAAATAGGTCAAGCATGGTCTCTTAAGGTTTTTAGGCAGAAACAAATATTTTGACTTCACTAAACATTATTTCTAAACAAAGATCAGTGCTTAGGGAGAGCTTTTTGCATACTCATGCTTTGAATCATTCTTTAAATGTGTTTAACTTCTGACGTTTTCTAATTTTCTTTCTTTCAGGTCTGTATCAGTGAACATATATGTATGTGAACTCCAGGTTCTCTCTATAGCTAAGAGTTTTTGTCCACCTCTGGACCTCCTGCTATTGGCCAGGAACAACAGTTATTTAACATGAGCTAAAGAAGCAGCCTTAGCCCACCAACATGTGGTGGCACCAAATGACTACATGCTGCATCTATGAGGACGACATACGTGATTCCCTAGGAATTATTGTTTCAGCAGGGGTGTTTCAGGAGATGACATACATTATTGTATATGGTGCCATCGTTAGTGCTCGAGGAGCCACGTGGATTCACCGCTCCGTCAATTATTTGCAGCTACTGCCAGAAAGCATCACAGGGCGAGAGACACACAGGAGCAAAGGTAAAGGAAAATTGGTAAGAAACAAAGAGAGAACACTCTACTTGTGCTGTTTGACCACACCCGCTGTGTTGGTCACATTAATTATGCTGGATTTAATGTTCTTGGCATAAGATTGGGTTATCTAGCAAACATTACTTCTCTAACAATCAGCCTACATACATACATACAAACATAAAAGTGATGGTAGGGTTTCCTATCTGGTTTAGCAACGTGAAAAGCGGCTTGTCCTGCTGTCTTATAATGCACAGTATATATTACTAGTTGTCGATAGATATTGAGTTGTGCAGTGAACATATTACAAGAACATAGTGATGTATGGAAAGCTTCAATAAATCTCAACTACTGGCAATTGCTTGGGCATTATCCCAGTCCATCGTTTTTTTTGCCCACAATGCCACTCTAGACAGACCAATGATATGCAAATCAGTCTTGGTTCTGCTCCAATAGGAATAGTCCAGCCCAAACTGCCAGACCATGTCTCCTCCAGACTGAAACACAATCAATTGTGGCCAGACTTCAAACTTCTTAGGTCATATCACTGAGGTATAGTGTCAGTCCTTTGGCACAGTGAGCACTTAGCCCATATCTGGACATACCCTTCACAGTCAGGGCATCCACTACAACAATATTTTTAATGGATGGAGTGCTTTATCTATACTCAGCCAATTGCTTTGTCGGGGCTCCGGAGTGGGTGCTGCTCATGATGTTGACTGTTTCCTCTGTGGTGAGTCGTGGATGGTCTGTGCGGGTTCTGGGTGGGGGGGGCAGTCACAGGTTCCGGTGCCAGGTGACCGAAAGCTGCTGTAGATGTCCTAGATCTTGTGTTGGAAAAAGGAGGTGAGTTTGTTGCAGAAATAGGCCGGGGGCAGAAATGGCCTAAAATAAAATTGCCCCCACAGGGGAGCGACCCTTGCCTAAGAGGTCGCGCCCCCTTTGTAAAAAAATAAATAAATAAATAAAAAAAAAAAAAAAAATCCCTGGTGACTACTGGTTTCTGCCCCCCACTAAAAGGAGGCCGATCTGGCCCCCAAGGGAGTCAGAAATGGCCTAAAATGAAATTGCCCCCCAGGACAGCGACCCTTACCTAAGGGGTCGCCCCCTTGCATGAAATTGCTGCAAAACAAATCCTGGTGTCTAGTGGTTGCTGCCCCCTTTGGGGGTAGATTGGCCTAATAAAAATAGGCTGATCTGCCCCCAAGGAGGGCAGAAATGACATAAAATAAATCCCCCCCAGGTGAGCGACCCTTGTCTAAGGGGTCGCTCCTCATCTGTTAAAAAAAAGATCCCTGGTGCCTAGAGGTTTCTGCACCCCGTTTGTGGCAGATGGGCCTAATTAACATAGGCCGATCTGCCCCCATGGGTGGAAGAAATGGCCTAATAATAACATGCCCCCTTTGGAGAGCGGCCTTTGCCAAAGGGGCCGCTCCCCTTCTTTGTTTACTAACAGTAAACAAAATCCCTGGTGTATAGTGGGCATTCCTGCAGCACGATGGCTATGCGATTGTGCTGCAGGAATGCTCAGAAAGACATGAAAAGGAAAGGAAACTCCTTCCCTTTCCTTTTCATGCCTCCCTGACCTCCTCTGTCCCCGTATTGAGGAGAAACTAATCAGTTTCTCCTCAGATCACGCTGGAAGCAATGCTTTCAGCTTGATTGAGGCGAACTCTGATGAGGTCAGCGCGCGATTGCGTGCTGACGTCATCAGACGTCACAGGGGGGTTGGGGTGGAAGGGAAAGCGATTCCCCTTCTATCCCTGCACAGGAGAGGGTGGTGGGAGGCCCATGGGGGAGCGCTAGCTAACGGTTACGCCCTCACCACCCGAGTGCCGAGCACGTAACCATTATGTCCTTGGCACCCAAGGGGTTAAATCAAACAAAAGAGCTTGTTATTTAGCGTACATTCTGAACTTCCATAGTTAAAGGTGCTCTCATATATGATAATGAAGAAAAGGTGGCTCGATAGAATAAAATATATGTTTCCACTCACACAATTTGCAAGCAGGGCAGCAGGGATTGATCACAGGTTTTCTAATTTTTATTGTGTAGTTCAGCCACTAAATAGACATCTTTTTTGTTTCCCGTTTTACATTATAGGTGAAGGCTTTGGACCTGGTTCACAAAGGTAACTCACACTTTTGAATATGTTTACACTTTTGAGTAAGTTTACTACTTTTCAGTATTCACAAACTTCACTTTTGTAGTAAGAAACACTTTTGAAGTAACTTACAATTTTGTCCGACACTACCCTTGGACTATCGCTGTATTGCAATACCCTACCACAGAAAATAATGGAGGTAAGGACTTAAAATAAAACTCCTTAAGAAATAGGGTTAAATTACCTTGTTTACAAATTAACGTATATAATATTAGCTAAAAATATAAATAAATCTCAATGTTAAAAGATATTTAACACAGTACATATTTATATAAATATAAAATTTATAAAAATAGTCACACACTGTCAAGAATAACACTGTTATACTCTCACAAGCTCTTGCACACCCGCTCACACCTGCTCTCACTCTCTTTTATAGACTCTCACAAACACGCCCATTTTTTCCAACCCTTCATTTATGAGTTTAAAAAACGAGTGCTAATGCCCCTGCTTTGCCTCTTGTTCCTCCTAGCGAAGCGTGTTAAAAATATTTTCTCAATACAATATTCAAAATTCAAAACATATGGCACTGTCAAAGTTTGTTTTCATGCATGATGTGAATGGAATAGTGCACTTCAATAAAATGGAACAGGGTTTATATTGGGTTTACATGAGGCTCATACAGTAACGTTATTGGAAGTTGACTAAGCCACATAATAAAATTAAAATAAGTGATCCTATTTTGTGTGGTTGTTTCTCAGTCAATCTGCCTTTTTGCCAGCCACACTATGCACACTGGACGTTTTAGCCCCTGCTTGCAATGCTGAAAAAACTCTCAGAATGCAGCATTGTGCTGCCTCAAACACTAGAACTGACTAAAGAGGGTGGGGGTCACATAAGACAAGTGGCCTTGTGGTAACTAGTTGCAAAGTTAAAATAATATGTTTCAGTTTGTAATTCTGGGCAGCAATCAAAGGTTAACTAATGAAGTGTTGAAGGGCAGAAGATTGCATTTAATTTGCAGAGTTCAGTATTCGAGTGCTAATGGGCAAACATTCACACTCCTTTAATACAATGGGGCTCGCTAAACTGTTTAGTGCCTACCACAATGAGAGACCTTATGGTACAACAAAAGGCACCCGCGTTTGGGCATACCCTTCCCCCGGATCCCATGATGCTTGTTTCTGGTCCAGCGAGGACCTGGCCTGGCAGGTCGGACTGTTCCCATTGCAAACAGGGTCAAGACTGATTTGTATGTGGCTGGGTCCAAACTGGGGTGGCATGGTGAGGAAAAGAATGGTGGATTAAACCCAGATCTGTGAACGGGGGTAAGTGTTTCAAATGTTTCAGCACTCCGTCCATCATCCTTTTATGTTGCTAAAGTTGCCCTAGGAGGGAAGGGTATGCCCAGACGTGGGTTCTGTTCTCCCTGTGCCACTGGATTCAAGCTTGCCTGGCTGATGAAGGGTGATAACCTGAAATCGGTCCCAGCATGCTTCTCTCTGGTCCGGAGGCCCTGCCCTGGCAGTTCGGGCTGAACTTTTCCCATGGGGAACAGGGTCAAGACTGATTTGCATATGGCAGGGTCCAAACTTTGTTGCATGGTGGGCAAAAGAATGGTGAATTAAACTGAGATCTGTGACTGGGGGTGAGAGTTTGAAAGGTTTCAGCACTTTGTGTTGCTAAAGGCCTTATGGTACCACCTGCAACTCCCAACCCTCCTCTGGTTTCAATATGTAGCAGTAGCAGGAGCAACAGACATGTCGTAATTAGTAAAACTAGAAGTAAGCATCTACTGCCACCTCTGTCTCTGAGCAGAAACCAAGATTGGATACGCTTCATCTGAAGTAGTTTGGGGGCTTGAGTCTCAGTGCCCAGAGAAGTTGGCACCCATCACCATACCAACAGATATCCATGCACACACATGCCAACAGCCCTATAGCCACCCACGAACACAGATAAGGAGGACAAACAGGTGCCCATGTAGACAGGCCAACAGGCACCACCAGACGTGCACTCATCTACATAAGTCATGCTCTATTATATTGACTGGTTTTTTTTGCACATTATGGTGCTCCGAGACTATAATAAAAGCATTAGTTGTGGCAGGAGATTGGAAAGAAAGGAATATGGGTGAGGGAAGGAGAAAAGAGCATTCTGAGCATGGCAAAGAAGGTTTTTGTCACCTCATCTCAGTTCTAAGTCCAACCTTTGAATTAGTCACCTGTTTGGTTCACATAATCCTCCGGTCTACTAAGGCTGAATGCTTTAGCCATCAATACCAGATACATTCCACATGAAGCCTGATTCCTTGTTGGGAAATAAGTTAAGTGGGGTAGATCTGGAAGTCTTGCCCACAGAGGCTGCACAAGCAACCTTAGCACCTTTGTCCTGGTTCTCGGATGTTAAAAAATAATTAAGGGCCAGATGTAGGAAGCCGTTTGCATGGTGCAAACTGCGAAAATCGCAGTTTGCGCCATGCAAACAGCCTAACGCGATGCTCATTCACAATTTGCTAGTCGATTACCGACTCGCAAATAGTGAATGCGTCTCGCAAATAGGAAGGGGTGTTCACTTCCTATTTACGACTCGCATCGCTATGCTAAATTGCTTTGTGACCGCGAATGCGGTCGCAAAGCAATTCGCAGTTACCACCAGTGTCACACTGGTGGTAACCCATTCGCAAAAGGGAAGGGGTCCCCATGGGACTCCTTCCCCTTTGTGAATGTTGCCAAAAAGGGTTTTTCAGAGCAGGCAGAGGTCCAATGGACCACTGCCTACTCTGAAAAACTGAAACCAAATGGTTTCGTTATTTTTTTTTATTTTGCAACTCGTTTTCCTTTAACCCCTTCGCTGCTAGGCCTTTTCCCCCTCCCGTGCCAGGCCTTTTTTTGCCTATTTGGGGCAGTTCGCGCTTAGGCCCTCATAACTTTTTGTCCACATAAGCTAACCAAGCCAAATTTGCGTCCTTTTTTCCAACATCCTAGGGATTCTAGAGGTACCCAGACTTTGTGGGTTCCCCTGAAGGAGGCCAAGAAATTAGCCAAAATACAGTGAAAATTTAGTTTTTTTTAAAAAAATGGGAAAAAGTGGCTGCAGAAGAAGGCTTGTGGTTTTTCCCCTGAAAATGGCATCAACAAGGGGTTTGCGGTGCTAAACTCATCAGCTTCCCAGCTTTCAGGAACAGACAGACTTGAATCAGAAAACCCAATTTTTCAACACAATTTTGGCATTTTACTGGGACATACCCCATTTTTGCAATTTTTTGTGCTTTCAGCCTCCTTCCAGTCAGTGACAGAAATGGGCATGAAACCAATGCTTCCCAGAAACCGCAACATTTCTGAAAAGTAGACAAAATTCTGAATTCAGCAAGGGGTCATTTGTGTAGATCCTACAAGGGTTTCCTACAGAAAATAACAACTGAAAAAGAAAAATATTGAAATTGAGGTGAAAAAAACATCAATTTTTCTCTACGTTTTACTCAGTAACTTTTTCCTGCAATGTCAGATTATCGAAAGCAATATACCGTTACGTCTGCTGGACTCCTCTGGTTGCGGGGATATATAGGGCTTGTAGGTTCATCAAGAACCCTAGGTACCCAGGCCAATAAATGATCTGCACCCTGCAGTGCGTTTTCATTCTATACCGGGTATACAGCAATTCATTTGCTGAAATATAAAGAGTAAAAAATAGCTATCAAGAAAACCTTTGTATTTCCAAAAAGGGCACAAGATAAGGTGTTGAGGAGCAGTGGTTATTTGCACATCTCTGAATTCCGGGGTGACCATACTAGCATGTGAATTACAGGGCATTTCTCAAATAAATGTCTTTTTTACATACTCTCCTATATTTGGAAGGAAAAAATGTAGAGAAAGACAAGGGGCAATAACACTTGTTTTGCTAATCTAAGTACCCCCAAGTCTCCCGATAAAAATGTTACCTCACTTGTGTGGGTAGCCCTAGCGCCCGCGACAGGAAACGCCCCAAAGCGCAACGTGGACACATCCAATTTTTTTAAAGAAAACAGAGGTGTTTTTTGCAAAGTGCCTACCTGTAGATTTTGGCCTCTAGCTCAGCCGGCACCTAGGGAAACCTACCAAACCTGTGCATTTGTGAAAACTAGAGACCTAGGGGAATCCAAGATGGGGTGACTTCTGGGGCTCTGACCAGGTTCTGTTACCCAGAATCCTTTGCAAACCTCAAAATTTGGCTACAAAAAAACACATGTTCCTCACATTTCTGTGGCAGAAAGTTCTGGAATCTGAGAGGAGCCACAAATTTCCTTCCACCCAGCGTTCCCCCAAGTCTCCCGATAAAAATGATACCTCACTTGTGTGGGTAGGCCTAGCGCCCACGACAGGAAACGCCCCAAAGCGCAACGTGGACACATCCAATTTTTTTAAATAAAACAGAGGTATTTTTTGCAAAGTGCCTACCTGTAGATTTTGGCCTCTAGCTCAGCCGGCACCTAGGGAAACCTACCAAACCTGGGGATTTTGGAAAACTAGAGACCTAGGGGAATCCAAGATGGGGTGACTTGTGGGGCTCTGACCAGGTTCTGTTACCCAGAATCCTTTGCAAGCCTCAAAAGTTGGCTAAAAAAACACATGTTCCTCACATTTCTGTGGCAGAAAGTTCTGGAATCTGAGAGGAGCCACAAATTTCCTTCCACCCAGCGTTCCCCCAAGTCTCCCAATAAAAATGATACCTCACTTGTGTGGGTAGGCCTAGCGCCCGCGACAGGAAACGCCCCAAAGCGCAACGTGGACACATCCAATTTTTTGAAAGAAAACAGAGGTGTTTTTTGCAAAGTGCCTACCTGTAGATTTTGGCCTCTAGCTCAGCCGGCACCTAGGGAAACCTACCAAACCTGTGCATTTTTGAAAACGAGAGACCTAGGGGAATCCAAGATGGGGTGACTTGTGGGGCTCTGACCAGGTTCTGTTACCCAGAATCCTTTGCAAACCTCAAAATTTGGCTAAAAAAACACATGTTCCTCACATTTCTGTGGCAGAAAGTCCTGGAATCTGAGAGGAGCCACAAATTTCCTTCCACCCAGCGTTCCCCCAAGTCTCCCGATAAAAATGATACCTCACTTGTGTGGATAGGCCTAGCGCCCGCGACAGGAAACGCCCCAAAGCGCAACGTGGACACATCCAATTTTTTGAAAGAAAACAGAGGTGTTTTTTGCAATGTGCCTACCTGTAGATTTTGGCCTCTAGCTCAGCCGGCACCTGGGGAAACCTACCAAACCTGTGCATTTATGAAAACTAGAGACCTAGGGGAATCCAAGATGGGGTGACTTGTGGGGCTCTGACCAGGTTCTGTTACCCAGAATCCATTGCAAACCTCAAAATTTGGCTAAAAAAACACATGTTCCTCACATTTCTGTGGCAGAAAGTTCTGGAATCTGAGAAGAGCCACAAATTTCCTTCCACCCAGCGTTCCCCCAAGTCTCCCAATAAAAATGATACCTCACTTGTGTGGGTAGGCCTAGCGCCCGCGACAGGAAACGCCACAAAGCGCAACGTGGACACATCCCATTTTTTGACAGAAAACAGAGCTGTTTTTTGCAAAGTGCCTACCTGTAGATTTTGGCCTCTAGCTCAGCCGGCACCTAGGGAAACCTACCAAACCTGTGCATTTCTGAAAAATAGAGACCTAGGGGAATCCAAGATGGGGTGACTTGTGGGGCTCTGACCAGGTTCTGTTACCCAGAATCCTATGCAAACCTCAAAATGTGGCTAAAAAAACACATGTTCCTCACATTTCTGTGGCAGAAAGTTCTGGAATCTGAGAGGAGGCACAAATTTTCTTTCACCCAGCGTTCCCCAAAGTCTCCCGATAAAAATGATACCTCACTTGTGTGGGTACGCCTAGCGCCCGCAACAGGAAATGCCCCAAAGCACAATGTGTACACATCCCATTTTTTGACAGAAAACAGAGCTGTTTTTTGCAAAGTGCCTACCTGTAGATTTTGGCCTCTAGCTCAGCCGGCACCTAGGGAAACCTACCAAACCTGTGCATTTGTGAAAACTAGAGACCTAGGGGAATCCAAGATGGGGTGACTTGCGGGGCTCTGACCAGGTTCTGTTACCCAGAATCCTTTGCAAACCTCAAAAGTTGGCTAAAAAAACACATGTTCCTCACATTTCTGTGACAGAAAGTTCTGGAATCTGAGAGGAGCCACAAATTTCCTTCCACCCAGCGTTCCCCCAAGTCTCCCGATAAAAATTATACCTCACTTGTGTGGGTAGGCTTAGCGCCTGCGACAGGAAACGCCCCAAAGCGCAACGTGGACACATCCAATTTTTTGAAAGAAAACAGAGGTGTTTTTTGCAAAGTGCCTACCTGTAGATTTTGGCCTCTAGCTCAGCCGGCACCTAGGGAAACCTACCAAACCTGTGCATTTTTGAAAACGAGAGACCTAGGGGAATCCAAGATGGGGTGACTTGTGGGGCTCTGACCAGGTTCTGTTACCCAGAATCCTTTGCAAACCTCAAAATTTGGCTAAAAAAACACATGTTCCTCACATTTCTGTGGCAGAAAGTTCTGGAATCTGAGAGGAGCCACAAATTTCCTTCCACCCAGCGTTCCCCCAAGTCTCCCGATAAAAATGATACCTCACTTGTGTGGCTAGGCCTAGCGCCCGCGACAGGAAACGCCCCAAAGCGCAACGTGGACACATCCAATTTTTTGAAAGAAAACAGAGGTGTTTTTTGCAATGTGCCTACCTGTAGATTTTGGCCTCTAGCTCAGCCGGCACCTGGGGAAACCTACCAAACCTGTGCATTTATGAAAACTAGAGACCTAGGGGAATCCAAGATGGGGTGACTTGTGGGGCTCTGACCAGGTTCTGTTACCCAGAATCCATTGCAAACCTCAAAATTTGGCTAAAAAAACACATGTTCCTCACATTTCTGTGGCAGAAAGTTCTGGAATCTGAGAAGAGCCACAAATTTCCTTCCACCCAGCGTTCCCCCAAGTCTCCCGATAAAAATGATACCTCACTTGTGTGGGTAGGCCTAGCGCCCGCGACAGGAAACGCCCCAAAGCGCAACGTGGACACATCCCATTTTTTGACAGAAAACAGAGCTGTTTTTTGCAAAGTGCCTACCTGTAGATTTTGGCCTCTAGCTCAGCCGGCACCTAGGGAAACCTACCAAACCTGTGCATTTCTGAAAAATAGAGACCTAGGGGAATCCAAGATGGGGTGACTTGTGGGGCTCTGACCAGGTTCTGTTACCCAGAATCCTATGCAAACCTCAAAATGTGGCTAAAAAAACACATGTTCCTCACATTTCTGTGGCAGAAAGTTCTGGAATCTGAGAGGAGGCACAAATTTTCTTTCACCCAGCGTTCCCCAAAGTCTCCCGATAAAAATGATACCTCACTTGTGTGGGTACGCCTAGCGCCCGCAACAGGAAATGCCCCAAAGCACAATGTGTACACATCCCATTTTTTGACAGAAAACAGAGCTGTTTTTTGCAAAGTGCCTACCTGTAGATTTTGGCCTCTAGCTCAGCCGGCACCTAGGGAAACCTACCAAACCTGTGCATTTGTGAAAACTAGAGACCTAGGGGAATCCAAGATGGGGTGACTTGCGGGGCTCTGACCAGGTTCTGTTACCCAGAATCCTTTGCAAACCTCAAAAGTTGGCTAAAAAAACACATGTTCCTCACATTTCTGTGACAGAAAGTTCTGGAATCTGAGAGGAGCCACAAATTTCCTTCCACCCAGCGTTCCCCCAAGTCTCCCGATAAAAATTATACCTCACTTGTGTGGGTAGGCTTAGCGCCTGCGACAGGAAACGCCCCAAAGCGCAACGTGGACACATCCAATTTTTTTAAAGAAAACAGAGGTGTTTTTTGCAAAGTGCCTACCTGTAGATTTTGGCCTCTAGCTCAGCCGGCACCTAGGGAAACCTACCAAACCTGTGCATTTTTGAAAACGAGAGACCTAGGGGAATCCAAGATGGGGTGACTTGTGGGGCTCTGACCAGGTTCTGTTACCCAGAATCCTTTGCAAACCTCAAAATTTGGCTAAAAAAACACATGTTCCTCACATTTCTGTGGCAGAAAGTTCTGGAATCTGAGAGGAGCCACAAATTTCCTTCCACCCAGCGTTCCCCCAAGTCTCCCGATAAAAATGATACCTCACTTGTGTGGCTAGGCCTAGCGCCCGCGACAGGAAACGCCCCAAAGCGCAACGTGGACACATCCAATTTTTTGAAAGAAAACAGAGGTGTTTTTTGCAAAGTGCCTACCTGTAGATTTTGGCCTCTAGCTCAGTCGGCACCTAGGGAAACCTACCAAACCTGTGCATTTCTGAAAACTAGAGACCTAGGGGAATCCAAGATGGGGTGACTTGTGGGGCTCTGACCAGGTTCTGTTACCCAGAATCCTTTGCAAACCTCAAAAGTTGGCTAAAAAAACACATGTTCCTCACATTTCTGTGGCAGAATGTTCTGGAATCTGAGAGGAGCCACAAATTTCCTTCCACCCAGCGTTCCCCCAAGTCTCCCGATAAAAATGATACCTCACTTGTGTGGGTAGGTTTAGCGCCTGCGACAGGAAACGCACCAAAGCGCAACGTGGACACATCCAATTTTTTGAAAGAAAACAGAGGTGTTTTTTGCAAAGTGCCTACCTGTAGATTTTGGCCTCTAGCTCAGCCGGCACCTAGGGAAACCTACCAAACCTGTGCATTTCTGAAAACTAGAGACCTAGGGGAATCCAAGATGGGGTGACTTGTGGGGCTCTGACCAGGTTCTGTTACCCAGAATCCTTTGCAAACCTCAAAATTTGGCTAAAAAAACACATGTTCCTCACATTTCTGTGGCAGAAAGTTCTGGAATCTGAGAGGAGGCACAAATTTCCTTCCACCTGGGGAAACCTAACAAACCAGTGCATTTTTGAAAATTAGAAACCCAGGGGAATCCAAGATGGGGTGACTTGTGGGGCTCCGACCAGGTTTTGTTACCCAGAATCCTTTGCAAACCTCAAAATTTGGCTAAAAAA
This sequence comes from Pleurodeles waltl, assembly GCF_031143425.1. Lineage (NCBI taxonomy): Eukaryota > Metazoa > Chordata > Amphibia > Caudata > Salamandridae > Pleurodeles > Pleurodeles waltl. Next base: position 766,069,861 of record NC_090438.1, read on the forward strand.
ACACATTTTCCTCACATTTTGTGACAGAAAGTTCTGGAATCTGAGAGGAGCCACAAATTTCGTTCCACCCAGCGTTCCCCTAAGTCTCTCGATAAAAATGGTACCTCACTTCTGTGGGTAGGCCTAGCGCCCACGAAAGGAAATGGCCCAAAACACAACGTGGACACAACATATTTTTTCACAGAAAACAGAGGTGTTTTTTGCAAAGTGCCTACCTGTGGATTTTGGCCTCTAGCTCAGCCGGCCCCAGGGGGGTGCAGAAATGCCCTAAAATAAATTTGACCCCCCCCCGGGAGCGACCCTTGCCTACGGGGTTGCTCCCCCTGTGTGACATTGGCGCCAAAAAACAAATCCCCGGTGCCTAGTGGTTTCTGCCCCCTTGGGGGCAGATTGACCTAAAATCGGCCCTTGCCTGATGGGTCGCTCCCCATCTCTAAAAAAACAAACAAACCAAAAAAAAACACAAAAAAAAATTTGCCCTGGCGTCTAGAGGTTTCGCCCCCCCGGGGGCAGAAATGTCCTAAAATACAATTTGCCCCCAGGGCAGCGACCCTTGCCTGATGGGTCGCTCCCCATCTCTAAAAAAACAAACAAACCAAAAAAAAAACACACAAAAAAAAATTGCCCTGGCACCTAGAGGTTTCTGCCCCCTTGGGGGGGCAGAAATGGCCTAAAATAAATTTGCCCCCCCAGCCCTCACCCCCCCCCGGAGCGACCCCTGCCTACGGGGTCGCTCCCCCTGCGTGACATTGCCGCCAAAAAACAAATCCCCGGTGCCTAGTGGTTTCTGCCTCCTTGGGAGCAGATTGACCTAAAATCGGCCAATCTGCCCCTTGGGGCAGAAATGGTCTTAATACAATTTGCCCCCCAGGGCAGCGACCCTTGCCTGATGGGTCGCTCCCCATCTCTAATAAAACAAACAAACAAAAAAAAAATGTGCCCTGGCGTTTAGAGGTTTCTGCCCCCGGGAGGCAGAAATGGCCTAAAATAAATTTGCCCCCCCAAAGCCCCCCCCCCCGGGAGCGACCCTTGCCTACGGGGTCGCTCCCCATGCGTGACATTGGCACCAAAAAACAAATCCCCGGTGCCTAGTGGTTTCTGCCCCCTTGGGGGCAGATTGACCTAAAATCGGCCAATCTGCCCCCAAGGGGGGCAGAAATGGTCTAAATACAATTTGCCCCACAGGGCAGCGACCCTTGCCTGATGGGTCGCTCCCCATCTCTAAAAAAACAAACAAACAAAAAAAAAAAACACAAAAAAAAAATATGTGCCCTGGCGCCTAGAGGTTTCTGCCCCCCCAGGGGCAGATCCGCCTAATAATAGGCCGATCTGCCCCCGGGGGGAGCAGAAATGGCCTAAAATAAATTTGCCCCCCCCAACCCCCCACCTCCCCCCAGGGAGCGACCCTTGCCTATGGGGTCGCTCCCCCTGCGTGACATTGGCGCCAAAAAACAAATCCCCGGTGCCTAGTTGTTTCTGCCCCCTTGGGGGAAGATTGACCTAAAATCGGCCAATCTGTCCCCAAGGGGGGCAGAAATGGTCTAAATACAATTTGCCCCCCAGGGGAGCGACCCTTGCCTAATGGGTCGCTCCCCACCTCTAAAAAAACAAACAAACCAAAAAAAAGACACACAAAAAAAATTGCCCTGGCGCCTAGAGGTTTCTGCCCCCCCGGGGGCAGATCAGCCTAATAATAGGCCAATCTGCCCCCGGGGGGGCAGAAATGGGCTAAAATAAATTTGCCCCCCCAACCCCCACACCCCCCGGAGCGACCCTTGCCTACGGGGTCGCTCCCCCTGCGTGACATTGGCGCCAAAAAACAAATCCCCGGTGCCTAGTGGTTTCTGCCCCCTTGGGGGCAGATTGACCTAAAATCGGCCAATCTGCCCCCAAGGGGGGCAGAAATGGTCTAAATACAATTTGCCCCCCAGGGGAGCGACCCTTGCCTAATGGGTCGCTCCCAACCTCTAAAAAAACAAACAAACCAAAAAAAAAAGCACAAAAAAAATTGCCCTGCCGCCTAGAGGTTTCTGCCCCCAGGGGGGGCAGAAATGGCCTAAAATAATTCTCCCCCCCCAGGGAGCGACCCTTGCCTAAGGGGTCGCTCCCCTTGCGTGAAATTCATGCAAAGAAAAAACTCCCTGGTGTCTAGTGGTTTCTGCCCCCCTTGGGGGCAGATTGGCCTCATCAAAATAGGCCAATCTACCCCCAAGGGGGGCAGAAATGGCCTAAATATAATTTTCCCCCTAGGGGAGCGACCCTTGCGAAAGGGGTCGCTCCCAACCTAAAAAAAAATAATAAAACATAAAAAAAAAAAAAAAAAAATGATCCCTGGTGCCAAGAGGTTTCTGCCCCCCCTGGGGGCAGAAAAGGCCTTCCCGAACAATGCCCCCCCTGGGAGCGACCCTTGCCCTAGGGGTCGCTCCCTTATGTCAATTTCTGATAAAAAAAAAAAAATCCCTGGTGTCTAGTGGGGTTTCAAAAGCCGGATTGCAAGCAATCCGGCTTTCGAAACCCTGGGAGAGACTTCAAAGGGAAGGAAATACATTTCCTTCCCTTTGAAGCCCCTCCGGGCCTCCCCCACGTGATTGAAAGAGAAATGCTTTGCATTTCTCTTTCAATCGCGCTGGAAGCAGAGCTTCCAGCGCGATGGGGGAGGCCCCTGTGACAACGTCACAGGGGGGCTGGGGGGGGGGGAAGGGGAAGGTCTTCCCCTTCCATCCCTGCCTTGGGGGGAAGGGGGGTGCACAGGGGGGGCGCGCTAGCGCTCCCCCAAGCTCCCGTGTGCCTTGGACGAGGTGACCTCATCCAAGGCACACGGGAACTGTAGCCTTGGACGAGATCACCTAGTCCAAGGCACAGAAGGGGTTAAGGAAAACGGGCTGCAAAATAAATAAAAATAAATGCTTTATTTAAAAAGCAGTCACAGACATGGAGGTCTGCTGACTTCAGCAGGCCACTATCCCTGTGAGGGCAGGGACTCGCTGTGGGGTCGCAAAATGCGACCCACCTCATTAATATTAATGAGGTGGGTCTTTGCGACCCCATAGCGACTCGCAGAAGGTGTCTGAGACACCATTCTGCATATGGTTTTGCGACTCGTAAATTGCGAATCGATCCGAGTCGCAATTTCCAAGTCGCAAAACCTGGTTTTGCTACATCTGGCCCTAAGTCCCAACAGTTCCTTGATGCTGGAAAGTCACTTCTAGTTTTCCCCACATCTTTTAGGTCATCAGGGCAGAAGTCTAAGCACCAAATCTCTGTCTAGTCGGGAATCTCTCAGGCTCCAGTACTAAGGGGTGAGTTGAAACTTCTTTGGAGCATTGAGGCATTCTGCCTTTTGTGGCATGGCCCTTTAATGACAACAGGAGGCCAACCACTTGCACCTTCGAGAACAGTTCAAGTCGCTGGGTACCAGTAGGAGCCATGAGTTCTTCTGACTTCTTTCTCCAGCAGACAGGCAGAATCTTCTTTTTTCAGATGTTCTTCCATGAATGTTATGAAGAGGTAGGGGTGGTGAGGTGCCTTTCTTATTCTGTGCGCTAGCCAGTGATTGTAGAATTCCCTACACAAAATCCTGGCAACTCTCCCATGGAAAACTAACCTTTTTTTGCAGCACCTTCTTTCTACAGTTACTGCAAAGCTACCCAAGGTCCCTTATTCAAAAGGACACTTGCCTTTTCAGCACTGCAAGAGATTGGTGTTATTGAAAATGTAATTGAGCCAACCTCCCATGTGGTAAATGAGTTTTTCCTTTTTCAGGGATCATAGACAGAATGTCTGGGTTGGCTTTTGAAGTGAGAGGATTCATCTCCTGGAACCCATGTTTGGGATCTATACTTTACTGGAAGAGCAGTTGAGGCATTTCTTTGTGTTGCCATCTGTTCTTGCCCCCCCTGCTAGATGACTAATTCCTACCAAATGGTCACTGTTGATACCACATCTGACTATCTGCGCCCACAGGCTGTTCCATTGTCAATCAGTATTACCTGTTCTGAAATGCATATCTTAGTCTCTGAAGTCAGGCTGTCAAACAAACTGATTGTAATCCACTTTGCTCTTGGCCAGCACATAGTATAGTTTTTAAAAGGTAATTTTCAACTACATCTATATTCACCATTCAATTCGAATATTACTAACAAGTAAAAAACAACTTTGATTATTGCTGTACCTTTTTCTTGGGCTTAGTTATCAATTCACAGTCTGTCCTGTTAATGGAAAATGTAGATTTGCCTAAAAAGGGAAAAAAGTGGTTTTTGTAGTTACACACTGCTGGGACACATTTTTGCTTAATATTCAGTATGCTCCATTTGTATGTGTAAAGACCCATCCATGTGGGATTACAAGGCACACAGAGGGAAAAACAAACATATAAAAACCTTTCTTTTTGCATGGCACAGCACTTTTCCATGATGTTCTTCACTGCAGTGGTTTTAAAAAAAGGGCAGCAAGGTGAGAACACAATTATGTTCTTTCCTCTGGAGCCGTACAATTTAGTCATAAATGTAGGTGGTGTAAATACACACAGCACAACATATACGACACTTAGCTTCCACGCTTGTGGTGGATTTCCTATGCCAACTTCCCATGGCCTTACTGGATAGTTAAATAATCCAATTGGGTGTAACTAATAAAAAAGTGCAAGTTTAGAGAGGACCACACATGTACTGCGACACCGATTATCATTGTAATAGTACACCAAGTCCTAAGACCAACAAAACCAAGCAGAAAGTGAAGAGGGGTCGACTACAAAAGGATGCGTTTTCTTACGCTAGGCAAGTTCTCAATCATATTATGTGGTGCAACAGTTTGGGGTCTGTTGAATCAGGATATTCTGCATAAAAATGGAGTCAAACCTTCACAGATGTTACTAAGGCTAGTGTATTTATTACCCATCCCCTTTCTGCTTTACCCTTTGCTCATCACTACTGTATGCCTACCAATGGTTTATGCTTAGGCAATGGCCAGCCAAACACTTCTGTCTGAACTCTCACGGTGAACCTTATATTTAATATTTTCTGTACTTTCTGACTCTATCAGTCTTATCCCTCCTATCAGTGAGTGTTTCTTAGTAAATGTCACATCTTACTGTACTGATGGTCTTGAAGCATTTCTGTGTACAACCTATCATTTAACAAACATTGCCAAAGCTGTTGCTGCACATAAAAATGCACTGAACAGAAAGTATACAAATATTTTAACTTAAGCTCCTTATCTGTATTATAATGTGTTCTAGAGCATCTGTCTAGTGCTTCCAAGGATGTGCGTGCTTCAGCCCTGACCCTCACTGTCCTATGAAGAGCATCCATATTTCCTTATCATTACCCACAAAGTCTTGAGGTTTTGTCATCTTTACCACCCCGGTCTGGAAATTCACTGGGGTAGCTAGAGGAGGTGGACTGAGTGATTTCGACTGGTGGTTTGTGAGATAGAGTCCACTAAACTTACTGTCACTAAAAAGGATCATTTTGGTTAGACTGAAACCCTGATCAGCTGCAATCATTGACTAGTAATCCACTGCCTACCTGACTTTTGGACTTCAGTCTACTGTGCCCCAGCACCTGCCACGGGAGACTGAGCATTGACCACCTTAAATGTCTTCACTGAGAACCACACAAATTACATTGTTTCTTCTGCTACGTTTGGAAGGAGCTGTTCATTCTTTGGATGGTGTGTGTGCACCGACTCTAGAGAATTCAGGTGACATCCCATAGCTCCTCTATTGAAATAAAAAAATTGAATACCAGTTTCTCGTGAAAACTAGTTGAAACCAAGTCACTTTAACTGAATCCTAAATACTGCTACCTTAGCCATTGAATTGTACCTCTGGAACTGCTACTGTATTTCAGGTTTGAAATGTTGTAAAATATTGTTATTTGTGTCTTTTGCTGCATCACCAAGATATATAGGAACTTCTCAAACAGCCCTTATAGAATTACATGAGCATAGTTTCTAATGTTAACTGTAACTAAAATGCTTTAAAGTTGTGAGCCATATTGCTGTTTGAAATGAGCTCTAGGACTAGGAAGGTCCTAGACAGTTCTGGTTTTCATTAGCTATCCTAATTTGTATGTATTATTGTATGCTAATATGAAAGCAAGTACTTTTTCAAAAGTGAAGAACTGCTTACTTGGCAACTTTTGACTGCTCTTGAACCTCAAGTACAGGCCTTGAACTCAGTTGCATATAACAGATAATCCTGGCATATATACTCAGGAATCTTAAGAGCACTGTTATGCCATATAATTCACAGCTAGGCTTTTGATAGAGAGCGTTGGCTTCAGTTAGTACGTTTCAGTACTTAGCTGAGTCACAGATGGCAGATGTGTGGGCACTGAGCTCAGAAACCTAAGAGCAGGAACATGTTGGCTTTAAGAAACTAACACATGCTTTGTGGTTGTATCAAATCAAAAGTGAAATGTTGCCTTGACTCAAACAGTTGGAAGTTTGTAAAAGCAAGACAGTGCCTTGAAATATCTCTACAGCTAACGAGTGCTCTTTTTTAGTAAAAAAAAATATTTGATACAAATTGATGCTAAACATATGTGCCACATCTATCTACCATGTAGCCAGTTATTTTTTAAAAGGTTATTCCCTGTCAAAATCGTTAGTCAACTTTGAGTCTTAACCCACAGTAAGCATTGATCTTAAGATATACAGTCTATAATATAATTTGGAAATTCCTGCTTAACAGTCACAGGAAAATAAGAACACTTACCCACAGTCTTATCATCGGTCCAAAGATCTTTAAAGCATCTAAAAAATGTACTGACAGTGAAGAATAGTTTGACCGCTACACTCAGACAAATGTAGGTTTACCAAGTAGGCTACTGAACTCTGAAACTTGATCCCCCTGAAATAGGTCAAGCATGGTCTCTTAAGGTTTTTAGGCAGAAACAAATATTTTGACTTCACTAAACATTATTTCTAAACAAAGATCAGTGCTTAGGGAGAGCTTTTTGCATACTCATGCTTTGAATCATTCTTTAAATGTGTTTAACTTCTAACGTTTTCTAATTTTCTTTCTTTCAGGTCTGTATCAGTGAACATATATGTATGTGAACTCCAGGTTCTCTCTATAGCTAAGAGTTTTTGTCCACCTCTGGACCTCCTGCTATTGGCCAGGAACAACAGTTATTTAACATGAGCTAAAGAAGCAGCCTTAGCCCACCAACATGTGGTGGCACCAAATGACTACATGCTGCATCTATGAGGACGACATACGTGATTCCCTAGGAATTATTGTTTCAGCAGGGGTGTTTCAGGAGATGACATACATTATTGTATATGGTGCCATCGTTAGTGCTCGAGGAGCCACGTGGATTCACCGCTCCGTCAATTATTTGCAGCTACTGCCAGAAAGCATCACAGGGCGAGAGACACACAGGAGCAAAGGTAAAGGAAAATTGGTAAGAAACAAAGAGAGAACACTCTACTTGTGCTGTTTGACCACACCCGCTGTGTTGGTCACATTAATTATGCTGGATTTAATGTTCTTGGCATAAGATTGGGTTATCTAGCAAACATTACTTCTCTAACAATCAGCCTACATACATACATACAAACATAAAAGTGATGGTAGGGTTTCCTATCTGGTTTAGCAACGTGAAAAGCGGCTTGTCCTGCTGTCTTATAATGCACAGTATATATTACTAGTTGTCGATAGATATTGAGTTGTGCAGTGAACATATTACAAGAACATAGTGATGTATGGAAAGCTTCAATAAATCTCAACTACTGGCAATTGCTTGGGCATTATCCCAGTCCATCGTGTTTTTTGCCCACAATGCCACTCTAGACAGACCAATGATATGCAAATCAGTCTTGGTTCTGCTCCAATAGGAATAGTCCAGCCCAAACTGCCAGACCATGTCTCCTCCAGACTGAAACACAATCAATTGTGGCCAGACTTCAAACTTCTTAGGTCATATCACTGAGGTATAGTGTCAGTCCTTTGGCACAGTGAGCACTTAGCCCATATCTGGACATACCCTTCACAGTTAGGGCATCCACTACAACAATATTTTTAATGGATGGAGTGCTTTATCTATACTCAGCCAATTGCTTTGTCGGTTTCCAGTCCATTATTTTTCACCCACTGTACCTCTCTAGGCAGAGCCCATTCATATGCAAATAAGCCAAGGTCCTGCTCCAAAAGGATCAGTCTAGACCGAATGGCCAGACCATATCCACTGCAGACGGGAACACAGCAAACCCTTTAGTGATTTTGATCTACTTAAGTCTTGTCAGTGAGATATAGCACTGTGGCTCAGTAAGCATACGAGTCACATAATGCAAGAAAGATTATCACAGGTCTGTTAAAGCTACTACTGAAATATTAATAGCATTGTACAGAAACAATCCCCAATACTACTGCACGCTCATGGTGGAAAATTCAGAAATTCTCTTTGCCTTTATCCACTTCAACAATAAGTGGAACAAAAACTGAGTGTTGGAGTTCTTTAGCGAAATGTGGGACCCTATAACTTTGTTAGTGCTGGAATCTCACCTTGGCACAATCAGAATTGTGCCTAGGCTAATGGCAACCTGCAGCAAAACAGATGAGTTGTGAATACTGTGCCTCAAGGCCAACTTTGTAATGTCGTAAACCTAGGTAAAAGTGTGCAGTTGACACATAAATCCCAAACACAATCCTCTGGGGTGAAAGTGCTAGACATAAACTGATGAACTATGAACCGAATCATTAACTGACTCACTAACTAATCTTACTTTGATCTTGATCTTCCAGTAGGGACCTAAAAAAGTAACTGTGAAACGGGTGCTACAACCTGTACTTTGGACTCCTTGCACCTCAACACTGGAGAGCATGATGAAGTGCTGCAGGAACATGGGTGAAGTACTGGGGTCAGCTGTTCTTGAACTGAAGAGCAGAAGCCTGAAGAGATGCTACTGTCTTGTGTTCAAAAGTCTTACATACACACAGAAAGGTCTAGACTCGGTACCTTCAAACTAAGCAACAGCTGAGGTCCAGAAGGTCAAAGGTGTGACCCAGTAATGTGGTTACACATATTACTTTTTTTTGCTATTTGGATAGACAGTTTCATAACAGCATTTGTTTGTTTAATAATTAGAGAGTACATTTCCACTAGTTTTGTACTGTTTATTTATCTCTGTCACAGGCGTGTGTGTGTGTCCTAGTGCATGATGTTCCAATACCAGCTGGAGTTAAAGCACCTGAGATGTCATCTTCGGATTGCTGGGCTAATGCTAAACTGAAGGAGAGACTGCACAAAAGGTGATAACTGGAGGGAGAAGAGATAGAGTCAAGAGCAAAGAAGAAAATGAGTGGGGGTCAGATGCTGCAATTTGTTACAGTTAGCACTGAGTCTTCCGTCAGGTAGCCCTTGGGTTAACTCATATTTTAACGGTTATCTGGGGCCTCTCTCATCTTATCCTGAAAAAAGTAGCAGGCTTCTGATACCACAAATGTGTTTCAGTGAGCTGGCTTACCTCCTTCAACAAAATTAGTGGTGATGAAAATTGGATGAGAATCGGACCCCAAGGGAAGTAGTGCCCAGTGTACTCCACCAGAATATCATCTCTAAAATATCATCATACAATAATATTGTACACAAAATATTGAGCACCTGAGTACCAACAGGGTAAGTATAGGTAGGTAAGTAGTGTGTTCTTTACATAAGCCAACATCTACATATATGATGATATACATATATCTATAAGACACATACATGTGGTGTTAAGTATAGCAGTTCTATGTTTACCTAAATGCGCTAACTCCTTTGATATGTTAGTCTTATTTTGCCATACAACCAGTGCCCATGTGAATCGCCATGATTCCACAGAAGTGGCAATGGTGTATAAACCATGTGTGACTGATAACTTCAGATGATAGGCTGTGGGATTGCTAAAAAGTATGGATATTTATGACATTGTTACACAAGATGATGATTGCCCTCTGTTTCATGAAAAAAGTGATGTAGATGCAGGGAGCACATGGCATGGAAAACTGTTAACATTCATAGAATTTAGTCACTGCAGTAGTGAGTATGATGTTTATGTAAGATGAAATCATTTATTTCACCTGTAAATGGTTCGAGATCAATTCTGAGAATTATTTTTGTTTGTGGAATACATATTCAAAGTAAGTGTTCCATATGCAATATGTACCTAGTCTCAAAGTGAAATGTTAACCTTCATAGGGAGAGATAAAAATGTGTCTGTGGGGGAAACAAAAGGAAGAAGCACATATATATCAGGTTAAGCAGAGTTTCTAATCTATTTACGTTGCAGTTGCCTAACAGTTTAACAAACATGAGAATGCTTTACACCCAAAACAAGATGTGGACAATTCTTTATTGATGAAAGAGAAATGCACTATGGTTCACGTGTTCGGTCATGATGTACTTGCTCGTCCCCTGTAGTCTGAACACATACTAGTTACATAGAGGTGCATTACTTATTGCACTAGCAAAGTGGAGGCACCACATAATTGAAAGTTTAATATCTCATTCAGGTTAAAAAAACGAACTGGCATCATTGCATGATAGAGATAAACATATGTGATTTCAAAAGATCCGGATCGACTTTGTCTTGGACTGTATTGAGTGAGTGACGCACAATTGTATATTAGCAATCACCCATCACCAATAAATAAAATAGAAAGTAAATTTTCCCAATAATCAAGCGCATGCATGTACATAGGGCACCATTTTAGAGTTTGTATCAAGTGACTGAGGGATACTGCTGCAAGCAAATGCCTCAAAAAAGGCCTTTTCCAGTTTAGATGGGATTGGTACAGTAGTCAAAGTACCATTTTGCCTGGAAGACTGAAAATCCTTGCACCTTTTCCAGTGTTGATATCACTTTTATGTGGAAAGAAGTAATGGTTATGCCCTGTAAGTAAAAGTATCCCCTAAGACCATGTGGGCCCATGTTGGATGTACTCAGACTGAGAGGAAGCACACCAGCCGATATAAAGCATGCCTTTACCACTTTACCACACCTGCCTTTTCCAACAGACTCCTGTTTTCTGAACCTTTTTTTGTTGGCTTTTTAGGACCCTGCACTTTAACCCTGCTAACAAGTGCTAAATGTCTTGTGCTCCCTCTTTTAAACGTGGTAAATTCGGCTAACACCCAGTTGGCATATTCAATTTACATGTAAGTCCTTAGTAAAGTGGTACTACATGTACTCAGGGCTTGTAAATTAAATGCTACAATTGGGCCTGCAGCACTTATTGTGCCACCCACTTAAGTAGCCCTTTAATCATGTCTCTGGCCTGCAATTGCAGCATTTGTGTGCAGTTTTACAACTGCCATGTCGACCTGGCAAAATAATCTTTTTGTCAGGCCCAAACTTTACTTTTTAATACATATAAGTCACCCCTAGGTTAGCCCATACACAGCCGGGAGTACAGGGCCAGCCTATTTAAAAAGTTGGGTTGTACCTTTTAAGTTTTACATGGCAAGTAGTGAAAAACCTTTACATTCGTTTCACTACTGCAAGGCCTGCCTTTTCAAATGGAACGGTTAGACAGGTCAAGTTTGGTGTCTAAAAAGTTGTAATTAAACGCCCTCTTCAATGGTGAAGTTGGATTTTTAATCACAAATTCTGAAAATGCCATTTTCAGAAAGTTGTTATTTTCCTGTTCCAACCATTTGGTGTCTGCTGCCTGTATCATGGGTCACACGACTAGGTGTAGTTGGCAGTTGGTCTTTGTATTTTGCTCCCATCCAGCATGACAAGGGACAGTACGTGTGGTAGAATGGGCCCCTCTGAGTTTAATGAGGGGGAGGAGCTGTCACCTACCACACTTGCACATCACAAAGGCATTGCCTGAGGACTCTCCCAAAGGGGTTTGACACTGATCGTTTGTGAACTCTGCCAAGCTTGGGCCAGGACAAGGAGGAAAGGGATGTCTGACACCTTAGGGGCTGGAAACCTCTAGAAGCTTTTCCATCTTCAAACTAGCCACCAGGTATAAATATTAGACCCCAGGCCCCAACTCTTCAGTACATTTCTGGACCTGTGGACTCTGTTAGGAAGAAGGATTGCTGTGCTGCTGTTAGGACTGCCACTCTGCTGGACTGCTGCTATGAGGACTGCTACCCATAAGGACTGCTGCCCTCTTGCCTGGATGAGAAGGAGTGGGCCTGGTCTTACAGGTGCTCTGCCAGCCAATCTGTGGATTCTCCAGAACTGGCTCATCACCTCTGCTGCTTGATGCATATCCCTCGGAACTGATACATCAACTCTGCTGCATGGACTTCTCTGATGGGAGAAGATTGTATCACCACTGCAACCTATTGGAACCATCCCACTCTCCATCCGTATCTCCATGCAAGGATGTATCTCCACATAGCTCCTCACCTCGCTCCATACAGCCCTTTGGAACCATTCTGCATAAAGCATCTCCACACAAGGACATCGCCTCTCCCAACGCAGCCCATTGAAACCACTGCAATGCGATGCATCCCCATTCAAGGACATTGTATCGCTCTTCGCATCTCCCTGTGCCCCAGCTGTATGACACATTTCCTAGCCTGGGCCTTGCATTACCCCTGCTGCACGATGCGTCCTTGACACAAGACTTTGCATCTCTTCCCAACCATATGTGTTGAGTACCCTCCTAGTACCTGGGTTGGGCACCCCTGTCTAGCTTAGTTTCATGGCTTGTGACATTTATACACGTTTTTATTTATGTTTTAGCAGAACTGCTTTTAGCTGTGGCTTTTACATATTTTATCAGTTGCTTCATTTTAAAAAGGCAAGATTCATCTGGCACATTTAATCAACCATCATACCAAGTAAAATCTGTACTTCTTGTCCAAGGCTGTTAAATGCAATACATGATATGCTAACTCGTGTTGCCAGCCCAGAAGCCATCTTCTATCTCAGAGACACAGCGTTACATCAGAACTGTTGTCCACATGATGTATGGGTCATTATATAAACTACACATAGGCCCAAGGAGGGTAGAGGGCATTCTTGTCATAATCATCCTGGGATGTGTACTACACACCAGAAAGACTTGCTGGTACTGGTTTCTTAATGTCCTGAGAGGATTGCCATTTACATGGCAGACAGACCCTTGCAATTCTCTTCAGGTATGGCGCCGGAGTTAGTCCCTTATAACGGGACAGGCAGAGGGTTACAACCAGTATGCTCTCAAATGTAGACATAGGGTAGGAACCATCTAGAACCACACAACATGGTGGGGTTGTTTATTCTCTTCACTTTACTTGTGATGTTGGCTACCTTGCTTTTTTTCACCTGCCTCACTATCACAGCTCATGCTTTTTATACTGGAATACGATTGCTTAAATAAATGGTTTTAAAATCGATTTCACATTTTGTCTCGCCTTGGCATCCGTGAGTAACTCAGCGAAAGGGGTATGCTCTGTTTCCACAACTTCCCTGAGGAGTCAGAGTGTCAGGTTCGGCGTCAGAAAAATTGATGGGCTTCGCCACCATACGTCAATCTGTAATCAATAAGGACTCCTGATATTAAATAGTCGATGCGTTTTGGCCTCTTTACTTCTGGCCGGACGCATAAGAAGCATGTATTTCTTCACCTAAAAAAAAAAGTCCCATCACAAAAACGGGTCTAACCAAGTAAATCTTACTGTTAAAATAATATCCATTATATACATACTCTTGTGTCAAGAGTCCAAGCTAGCCAGGTGATTAATTTATCCCTTATTTTCATACATGAACCAAACACCTACACATGCCATATATTTTAACATTATTGTGTTCTTATGTTTTATTTTATACGTTGCCCAGTCCATTGTGCCCTTCGTGAAAAAAGAAATGTAATTATTCCCCTTTCTAAACCTGTATCCAGTGAACAAATAGTGGGATTTGTGAGAAAAAATAAAGCTCCACTTAAAAAAAACACACATGTAACATACCATTCTGTAAGATATGGTTACTGATAGGGTAGATCCACTCTGCATAATATCTCACTAGCACATGAGTTCCTTTTCAATAACAACAAACAATTATTAATAAAGCCCTCAATCTCCCGACTAGTTACGATGGGTGCCATACTGTGCAACCCTTCCTTTGTATAATGTACTCACTGCTTGAATCATGTAGAATCGCGTTGGAGTCGTGATACAATCTCCTTTAGTCGGGTCTCCCTGGGTTTCCCTTAATGGGGAAAACGGCAATGTCTATGAACTCCACGCTAGTGTGGCCGAAAATGACATATTGCTAGGTCTAAAACACTAGACCGCATATGTCCAGCCAGAAGAGTACTCAGCTGCGTTCTCTCTTCACTAACAGGTACATTCACACCTTCAACCAGAGCCCAGATCACTCCCAATTACACCAATCATATTTTGTGTTCTAATCATGTGGGATCGACCCAAAATGTCAAGTCTCCCTACTAGTAAAAACAACCTGGAATTATATAATAAAGCAGATAGCTAAAAAGGGGGAGGGGCAGAAGCAACTGGGAATACCGTATATTGCAAATAAAACTCAAACGCTTATATAAAAATATTGACAGAATTAATATTCAAGATACAGATTAGCATCTTGTTTCACCTGATCTGTAATGTTCTCAGTGGCCTACATATATGATATTGTGCATTAGCTTCCTTGCTTTATGCTGGAATTCTCAATGTTGCATTTGCTTTCATTTCTATTATTGTGTATTCACAACTTAGATTACAACATTGCAGATTCTACTTCGGATTGAGAGGACATGGATATGTAATTGTATGGTATGAAGAAAATCAATAAATAAAGTTTTAAAATGTTGAATTCATAAGTTGCATTCATTGAACCATATTAATTGAATGTATTGCTGTAATTTATTTGCGTTAGCCTAAGTGAAGCCTGCTAAGCTGTATTCCGTGACTGTGGAGAAAATGCTGATTTGTTCTTTAATGTGAGCTTTCTTTCAGATTTGTAAAGTGAAAGTGTAACAGTGTCCTTGAGTTTGGAATATTCCGAGCCATGGACTAACAAATTGTACAAATGTTTTAATGGTGTGTGGGCTACATGGATGGAAGATGTTCCCATGACAGACCTGGGAAGATATATGGATGTTGCAGTTTGAAGTTGTGTGATCGATTTCTATTTGATGATGCCCCTTAAACGTAAAATGTAGAACTTAGAATGCTGTGTGGACTTTATTATACTGATGACCAGTTGTAATTTGGTCAGATCTCCAGAATTCTAGAACCCCTGTTGATGAAGAATCCTTGAAGCTGTGCCCCTAGAAGAGGTATCTTCCTCTTTTGCTCTGCCCCTTTGAGATGCCCAACTGAGCCTTAGAAATATTATTTTACCTCCCTAAAGAAGACTCTCCACTGAGCTTCTGACATGCGGACACTTTCACTTTTTATCTATCTTTTGTCCACCTCAGCTGGTAGCTTACAGTCCAAGATTATTTTTTTTCAAATTTTTTTTGCCCTTTTTGTACTTTTTGTCTTTTGCCCACATGTGTTCTGCCCCACACTTCTTTCCCTGATTTGGCTAACTGTAGGGTTTTCCCCGTACTCAGCTAAATGATGACTCTGCTAAATTGAATTGACTGATGGTTGCTAATCTTGAGCAATATTTGATTTCTGTATCTCAGATATTTTTGTTGATGATAGGCATTCTTCTTGTTGAATGCATAGTTTTGTTAATGTTAGTCTGCTTGGATTTATTTTGTCGCTTTGGGCAACCTTTGGTGATACTGTATCTTTATAAACTTTGTTTTTGCAAATTTCCTACACGACTTTGAGCTTGAGTTTGTAATAAATTCTTAAACTCTGTTCCTGACTGGAGTTTTCACCCATGGCCACATTGGACATGGTGTGTGATTAATTGGATTTGTATTGAAAATGTGTTAGTGGTTCTACCACAATCTGAACTGGGTCTAAAGATCCATCAGCCACAAAGGGCATTGATTCCTGCTAGGTATGAAAATGCTCCAGCACAGAGAAGTGTTATCATATATCAAGCAATGCTGTCAATGAAATTCATATTTCAGGAAATTCCATAACATGTAAGTCAATAACATGATATTCCAAGCAGTCATAAGCTAAACCATATACTCTGTTATGCTATTATTAGGCTCACTAGAATTGTGCAGCAATGAAGGACTAGATTATGCAGCATGGTTGACTAAATATGTGGCAAGGAAATGCAAAGTACACAGCAGACAAATACCTACCCCAAGCCAACAATTGGCCATAGCAGTTCTAACTGAGAAACATTTCACCTCTTCAGTACCTTTTTGATATCTGAAGACAACAAACAGTGTCTACAAGGTGGCCAGTTAACCTTTGCAAAGGGTCTGACACATGGACAAAACAATATGGAAGGTACATTTACATGTTAATAATACCTCTTGTGCAATAACCATATACATTTGAATGCACCTTTTTAACCCAATGATAGTAGGTGGCTGCATTTATAGGTCGTGAGAGCCACATGTAGAGCCAATCATAACTTATGTATTTACTCATGCTAAATGTATCTTGTTGGCTGCCATCTTTTTCTCTTGCAGTTGAAATGACTTGGGCTTACGCCGCAATCACTCAAATTATTTCTTTAATAAATGCGTTGCAAGTTTCATGTTTTCTCTCCACAGCAGGTGCATTACAGAGGAGTACTTGTTAGCTAGAATAGGGTCTTTGTTTATTGTATAGAACTGCCAGATTTAGCTTGCCTCCCTTTGAGTGATGTTCAATGTAATGCAGAAAATGGTAGCAGACATTTTCCTGATCAAGTCAGGCGTTCAAGGTATGAAGTCAACTATGTGGGTGATTAATTGGTGATTCAATAAGGAATATGATTGACATTTCTCAGTGGAAGGTGACTGACATGTAAATGGGGATGACCACCCTACTGCTCAAGAGATGAATAGAGCAAATGGGGATGACCACCCTAATGCTCAAGAGATGAATAGAGCAACTCTCCAACACCATAAATGACTATGAAATGACAGGTCATTGCAATAATTCATACATTTATAGAATGACAAAGGGTCTGGTGTGCTGTAATTTGATGGAGCTTATGATGCATGGTTTGGATCCTGAATATCGCATACAGAACATTGTGGAACATTGATATTATAGACAGAATATTGAGGAACAAAATATCAACAGCTAAGTTTTTTGTAATTGCTCTTTATTGAAGGCCTTACATAGTAAATGCAACAGCAGAAAAAGGACAACAAAAGCAAAAACATATCTTTGCAGGTGGCACAGTAACAGATCATGTGAGACAGAACATTAGTTATCAACAGTGTGACATCCCAGCTTTCTTATATCCAACATAGCTGTGCCCGGGGATGGGTGTGATGGTGTAGGCAATTTCACAACCACTGGGGCTTGTGCATTCCCCAGTAACAGTCACTGTGGGATTACCCCTTCCGTGCAGGGGGATGTGAAGTGCATGGTGTGGTGGTGTAGGGTGATGCTTATGTTGGATCTCATGGTGATGCTATCCCTACTGTAACAGGCAGGCAGTGTGGTCTGTATCCCTTTCTATAAAGACCTGAGGTCAGAGCCCGGCTCCAGAGTCAACAGTATAGTGTCCAACCCAGTGATCTGCGGGACCTCCCTCACGCTGAAGAGCAACAGGTTGTTGACGTCATATTAAATTATAATCGAAAGGTAAAGATGCATAGATTTTCTTTACCTAACTCCACATCTATGTACCTTAGAGATAAGTATTGTTTCAAGGTACATAAATGTGGAGTTAAGAGAAGTAAATCTGTACTTCCCTAAGTGCACTTACTTTTTGTAATTTGGTCTCTCAGTATTTTGTCCATGATATTAGTGTGCCATGATATTCTTGTACCTAATAGTCCAGAGAGCAATCATGATGCATTTACTCTCAACAATTCTGCAGACTAATATTGAGGACCTCACAGGGTGCTGATAACCTGTCAGAACCAAGAATACCTCTAAGACTAGTACTGATATGATTTCTGCACTATACTGCCAGGACACAATTATATTTAATGAAAGGTTGAAGTTTAACAGAGATTTGGATTGTTGGAAAATGGGTTATTTATAAGGGCAGGTAGGTACCTACACTTAGCACTAGGCCACTAACCTCCACTTAGGTCCAGTTAGGTCTCGGTAAATTAAACCCAGCTCAACCCTTGGTAGCTTGGCAACGAGCGACAAGGCTTAACTTAGGAGACAGGGTGTAAAGCTTCAAATATCACAAAACAGTAATTATATAAAACACAGGAAACAGTTAAAAAATTATATTTTTATCTTTGAAATGACACAAAAACGAATAAAATCGGATAAGGGGAACCGGAGATATGAATTTTTTAAAAATTATTGTTTTTTCAGCGCCTAGAAACAAAAAGCGCCAATCAGGTCATCTGGTTGCACCTCGACCGGGGCAAAGTCAAAGTTTAAGGACAACCGTGATGGAGCCCTGCTCGGCTACAGCTCGCGGGAGGCCTCGGTCAAAAGTTTACCTTCAGACTTTGGGGATCATTTTGACCAGGGCTAAAATGACGGAACCACCGCCAACAGGCTGGCGGTGCTTCCTGTGGGATTACGACTGCGGCGGAAGCACTGTGGTCGCACCGCCGGGGCCGGCGGTTTTCCGCCACAATGGCCCCGGCGGTAGTAATCCGCCAGGGAAGAGCTGCCCAGGGTATTACGAGTCCCCGACCGCCAGCCAGGATGGTGGTACGGGGAGTCGCGGGGCCCCTGCATTGCCCATGCTGCTGGCATGGGCAGTGCAGGGGCCCCCTGATGGCCCCATTCTGCTTTTCACTGTCTGCTTTGCAGACAGTGAAAAGCGCAACGGGTGCAACTGCACCCGTCGCATGTCCGCAACACCGCCGGCTCCATTTGGAGCCGGCTCCCATGTTGCGGCCCACATCCCCGCTGGGCTGGCGGGCGGAAACTCGGTTTCCGCCGGCCAGCCCAGCGGGGATGTCAAAATGGGCACCGTGGGAGTGTGGCTGCATTGGCGGCCGCCCGACGGTTACAACTTGGCGGGCGGCGCTTGCTGCTCGCCAATGTTGTAATGAGGCCCTTAGTCTCTTTTCTGAAGATTTTCTTCACGGGGACAAACCTGCCAGTCCAATCCGACCTCCTGGAACCCTTATCCGGATACGCGTCGCGGGAATCCTCGGTGGAGATTTTTACCTTCGGACTTAGTCGTTTTTTCGAGGTGAAAATCCTTCGACCAGGGTAAACCTGGATCTTGATCCGACGTCCTTGAAGCCCTCCTCGGATACGTTGGCTGGTAGATCCTGGTCAACTTTTTACCTTCGTACTTAGTCTCTTTTTTGGAGATTTTCTTCACCGGGATGAACCAGCAAATCAGGCCGGGTGGCGGTTGAGGGAAGCCGGCTAGAGTTGCCGCGGCGGGTCGGTCCCTCTATGGAGCTTTTTTCAAAAGTTCTCCAAACGTCTCCAAACTTCTGGGGCTTCTCCCAGATGTTCTTTTAAGGTTCTTTTGGGGTCCACAGCTCACCCCAACGGTCCAGAAGTTCTGAGATGATCCTTGGGGGTGTGGACTACAATTCCCAGAATGCACCTGGCACAAACTCCTTTTTGGCCACTGGGCACTGGTCAGCTGGTTGATTTCTTCAGGAGTTGGTGCAGGGGACTCTGGTTAGCAATTTTTCACCTGTAGCAAACAGGAAGTCGCTCCTTGAACCAGTTGAAGCCAGGCAAAGTCCTTCTTGTGGTGAAGCCAAAGTGTGCAGCTGGTGCAGTCCTTTTGAGTGCAGGTTCCAGGTGCAGGCCAGGGGTCCAGCAGGGCAGTCCTTCTTCTCCTTTGGTTCATCCTTGTTGGAATCTGATGGGGATCTGAGGTGTGGGTGCAGGTCTGACAGTTTTATCCTTGCTCCTGGGTGAAAAACAGGGGGGGCCTGTTTCTCCAATCAGGTGCGGGGTCCTTCCCCCTGTGATGGCCCTCTTCCGGGGAAGTGTGTCAAAAATCAATCCCAGGAGTCAACATTCTTCAAAAATCCATCATGGCTGAATCTGATTTTTGGCGGTTACATCTGGCTGTGCCCACCCACTGGTGTGGCTACAAATCATAAACACACCCCTCTCCTGCCCTCTCCTAACCTAGTCAAGGGGGCACCTAGTTGTCTGGGGTTGCAGAATGTGGGGGTGTTGCTGGGTTTCTCTAAATGTCCTTCTCTGCCTTTGAAGACCAGTTTGGCAGCCCTCCCCCTTCCTGCCTCACCATCTGCTGAGGGGAAATTCCCTCCCACAGGCACATCTCTTTGTGTGAAGCCAGGCCACTTCACACCTCATCAAGGCAGCCAGAGGCTGGCCAATCAGAGCACAGCAGCAAAAATAATGCAGGGCTAAAATTGGCAACTTTTCAGGTAAAGTTTAATACTCTTTACCTGAACAAGTTATATTAAATCAAACAACTGGAAGTTGTGGGATTTATTATAGCAATTAATTTGATACCAAACTCTTGGTATCCATTACTTAAGGGGATTTTTAAAATTAGAATAAAGTCTCCCCATTCTAGCCTATGGAGGCCATTCACTACAATGAGGGGAAAAAAATGTGTCTGTTTTTACCTCACCAGGACTTATTAAACTATTTTTATAAGGTCCCTGCTTATAGTTACATGGCACCCAGCCCTAGGGGCACATAGAGCACACCTTAGAGGTGACTTATATGTAAAAATAAGGTAGTTTAAGACTTTGGAACTACTTTTAATTCCAAAGTCGAATTTGCATATAACTTTAATTTAAAAGCAGCCAGCAAGGCAGGCCTGCCTTTAAAATGACACTTGGCACCTCAGCAGTGCACCTATGGGTGCACTACCTATGCTGTGGTCCTTAAACCTACATGCCCTACCATATACTAGGGACTTATAGATAGGTTAACTTAGCCAATTATAATTAGCCTAATTTGCATATCCACTTTACACAGAGCACTGGCCCTGGGACTGGTAAGCAGTACCCAGGGCACAGGCAAGAGTCAGTAACCACCAGTACCTGTCCAAAAAGTGTGGGGGTGACCAGGGCAAAAAGGAGGACTTTCCTACAGGCCTCATTGCGAGTTTGGCAGTCTGTGGACTGCCACTGCAGTGCTGTAGGACCGCTGTATTACGAGTCATGTGGGCCTATGGAGCACACGCCACTGCGTCTCAGGAGGCGGAAACAGAGACTATAAAGGGAGACACTCACCTGCAGAAAGCCTCACATGTCCGGTGCTGCCTTGGAGCCTATCACACACGACCTGCCGCTGCTGCAGATCATCGTAGGTGCTCAAAATCCATGGAGCTGTGCATGCAACTGACTGCAAGTACACATACCTACCTGTGCCATTACACTCAACAAGAAATCATTGTGCCATCGGCCACATCACATCGGGGTCAAGCTATGGGTATCAAGTACCATTGTCATTGTGTCCCAGGTCGGAATCAGGCACAAATAAGGACGCATTCACAGTCACAATACACACCCTTCAGGCAGGTCACTCACACTGCACTGCAACACTACATACAAAAACACACCTACTTATCTCAGTCACAGGGACAGTGAACTGTACATAACATTGTCTCACAAAACACCAACAACACTGCAACATCACATCTACAAATACAACTCACATTGCACACATGCCATGGACTGTTGTCACATTCAACACACATATTTATGTATGTGGCATGGAACACAAACACCACTACCATTAAACAGCCCTGCAATGGACACACACATCACCCACCTTGCAACACCATGGAAGGACAAAGGGATGCACAACAGACAGACAGACAACTATACAAAGATGACTATGCAAACAATACCTGCACAATAGGGATGGATGCATCTGAAGCACTCAGGGATGGAGGCTACACTGGGACATATATCACTTTGCCAATGCCCTTTAAATAACATTTGCACAGGAACTGGTCCTACATGTATCACAGGGACAAACAATACTAGCCGCAAATGGCATGCCTATCTGCACAATGTGGAAGTACAAGTCAACAAAGCACATACAACTCCAACTACATGGGACATACATCTACATGAAGTAGCTGCAAGGTACACACAGCCAAATGGACACATGTACAGTCAAATGCAAACAAAGGTAGCACAATTGAAAACACTCCATGTCTGCGCAAACAAAACTAAAGCTGCCACTCATTAGATGAATCCATAATCCGTATCAGGAGGACAAGCCTAATACCATACATGCTCACATTGGACAGCAGAAGATGAAGTACTTACCATACCAAACACTACAAAATGCTATGACACCACCTTTGCATTAACACCCACATATACATACAGTCAACAAATACCTTTGTCTTGGGGGACCCCAGCACTGCCCACAAGGCTGAAACACACACAACTATAGGCAGACAACACAAGTTACTCAGAAACAACATAAAGGTAGGAAAGCGATTGCAAAACAAATGTGTGCCCAACAGAACAACTGTTTTGGTTCATTAATATCCAAACTTCAAAAATCCAAGGCCATTGGTCAGTCCATTTTGTAATGTACAGACACATCACTGTGCTGTCACCCGACTCCTAACTGCCAGAGAACCTCCTCAGGAAGGGGCATCAAGTGGACAGGTAGACACCTCTGGGATCATCTTTAGGGGGAGTTGGATTTGGGATGGGTCGGCTTGGGTTTGGAAAGGGTGGACTACATCTTAGGGGGTGAGATTCTTCTCGGGGTTTGGGGTATGGATGCTTGCAGGGGGCAGGTGTGACAAGGGGAGGACTTGGTGGTGGAATGGATGGGTTGGGACCTCTTGGGTTTGGGACAGGGTGGAAGGATCAGGAGAAAGGGCAAGGTCAAACAAAACAACTTTCTTAGGAACACAGGGACAGTTAGCAGAAGGGTGTGGGCATTTGGAGGGTGAGGGAGCGGTTGTCTGTTGTCACAATTTGAATATCTTGGGTGTGTGAGGTATGCTTGTGTTTGGGTGGTGTCTGTTGCTCGGGTGAGTATGGGTGTTTGCGTGTCTTAGGGGCTGAGAAGTGGAGGTGCTGGGTGATGTGGGAGTGGTGGATGTGTGTGTGTCTGGAGGTATGATGGATGTGGTGTATGTCTGTATGTCTGTTGCGGTGGTGTCTGTGGGTATGCTGGGTGTAGTAGGTGTGTCACTGACTATTGTGGTGGTGCCTGTGGGTATGCTTGATGTCGTGTGTGTCATGGTAGGAGTGGTGAGGGTGTCTGGGGAAGTAGTGACTGATGTGTGCATGGGGGTCTATTGTTTGCATGCATGCCAGTGTGTTTTATGGTGGTTGTGTCTATGTGTGCTGCTCTTGTGTGTTGAGGTGGGTGCATGCATGTTACTCTGTGTCCTTGGGGTAGGTAGGGGAGCAGGGGATTTGGATTGGGAAGAGGGAGGTGGAGGGGGAACAGAAGATGGGGGTGACTGCCTGCCATCAGTGTGGAGACCAGAGCCTGAAAAGATCTCTGTAGTGTAGGCATTGCACCATGAATGCCGTGTAGTAATGCATTGGTCTGCTGCAGTTGGGTTGCCAATCCCTGTCTAACCCACAGAGATACTCCTCAGGGAGTCAACAGCCTCCTCACTGACGGCAGCAGTGGTAACATTGGCTGGGGTGGACATGCCTGTGTCAAAGGAGACACTCACCCACTTGGGTGAATGGGCACCACCAGCTGTGTGGAGAGAAACAGGGAGGGTGGTAACAAATGCAGACCAAGATGCTACAGGAGTATGCCCTGATGGGTCCGCCACCACTAGGTAGTATCCACTGGAGGAAATATCCGATGATGAAGATGAAGTTGTTCTGGCCTCCCCATGGCACTCCCTTCACACTGTAGGCCACAGGGTCCCTCTGTGTCAGTGGTGTATTGACCCAAAGGTCCCGTGGCCAGATGCATCCTCACTGGGCTGTGTCCTATCTCCTTCACTTCCCTGGGCTGGTGCTGCAAATACCAAGAGAAATTAGGGTCATCACATGTCCATTAACACTTGAACAACAGTTCTGATCAGCAAACATTACCATAATGACAAGTTGACCCCAGCAACAAACTCCACCTAAATGGCTCATACATGTGCCATACCATATGCATGGATGCCATCTGAACTATAAACAGTTGCCCACAGGAAAATCAGGATCTCAGACAACTACAATTGCATGGCTGAAGTTGTGCAATCACAATAACCATTGAACTAGTAGGAGACTTTTGTAGGCCGGCACTTATGGGGGGCCTCGGTGTTCCGGATTTTGAACTCTATTACATATCTTGTCAGCTGCAATGGGTCGCCCGATGGCTTGCAGGGGACGGCCATTAGGATAGGTACACTATCAGCGGTGTGAAAGATAGAGTTTGGGTTTTAGCACGTATGACGGCCTGCGTGGGGGCAAGCAGGGAGGACAGTATCCTACTGAAAGTTGCGTTGGATTGCTGGATGCGCTGCTCCCGCCGAGTGGGGGTGGGAATGGCTTACTAACCGACTCTACCCCTATCGATGCTGGTGCAATTTCCTCCCAGGGGATCTCGACTAAGCTGTGGTCTGGGTACTTGGGCGAGAGCAGGGATTGAGACCGTAGGTGATTTCTTCTGTGTTGGAGTACTGAGGTCGTTTGCTGAGATGGCCGAGCAAGATGGGGTACCGTTTGGGCAGTTTCTGGCCTACCAACATTTATCCCACCGCATTAAGGTACACTGGGGCACGATTAATGCTGAACCCGACACACACAAGCTCTTGCACCTTCTCTTAACGTTGGGCGACGACAATCATTTGGTCACAAAGATATATAAGGCCCAGCTGGACTGCATATTAACCCAACTACAACAGTTACGGGAACGCTGGGAAAAAACATTGGAGGTTGACCTCACAGAGGCGGAGTGGAGGAGAGCGCTAACACACCCGAAGGCAGTGTCACGGAATACACGCTTGCGCTACATACAATATAATTATTTACACAGGACGTACCTTACACCTCACAGGTTAAATATCATCTATGGGGGTGAGGCAAGATCATGCCCCAGATGTATGACATTGGATGCTGATCTGGACCATATGTTGTGGCTCTGTCCGGGAATACAGAGGTCCTGGATGGGAGTATTGAGGGACCTAGAGGTGGCGTTGGGAGTTGATCTAGCCCATACCCCGGCGGTGTGCTTACTAGGCCTCCACCCGGGGGTAACTCTTAGAACGGTGACTACTCGGTTCTTAGAGTTGGCATTAGTACTTTACAGGAGACGAATTGCATTGGGTTGGAGATCGCCTGAATGTCCCTCTGTTGAGAACTGGAGACGTGATGTCTCACGGTGGGCCAGGGCCGAACTACTGGTTCTATGGCATGAAGAATCGAGGGGGATACGTCAGCTACCCATCGCCTCCAAATGGGAGGAGATTCTGGAAAAATGGCAACAGCGCGATGGGGAACAGGAACCCCATTAGGCTCCCCTCGGGTGATGGGGAGCACAAGTGGGACATGGTGGTACCACCACGGAGAAAGTTATATTGATTACTGGCCCCAGTGCTGATGGTGGTGACATACGTACAGCAACCACTATCGTGTAGGGGACGGATGATGTCCACACACAACAGATCCTGCGCTAGGTACAATGGGATGATATCCTACCGTCACCGCCTCTTTGGTGTGGGCGACCCCCGCGCTGACTAGTATCAAAAATTGGGCGCTTAATATGGGTGCACATACCCCTGGCACTTGGACCTCTCTCCTCATAAAGCGGACAGTTGCCCCTGTTAGTCACCATCGAGTTAATAGTTTGTTGATTTTTAGTTAGATATTTATGTCTACTGCTGTATATGAATATTTAAAGCCCAATTCCTTTCTAGATCTTCCGGCCAAATATGTATGGTTATTCAGGTGGGAAGTCTGTGGAAATCCAGGATTGCTCTGCTGTTAGGTGGAGCTGACTGATGCTTTACAGTATCAGTATTATATTTGTATTGGTGTTTTTAGAGTGGAAATATTAATAAATATATCTTTAAAAAAAACAACTAGTAGGAGCCTTCATCAACCTCAATGCATTGCCCCATGGAGCATACCTCAGTTACCTGTTGTCATATAACAGTATGCCAATGCCAACAGGTCCCACACAAGGTCATGCACACATCTATTTGTCACATACATAATGACCCAACAATAGGAAATTATGGTCCAAAATTCTGCCATGATGCTGACAAAAGTACAGTAGCCTGGAGAAGGTGACATGGAAATACTCATGTCACACTAGAAGAAGTTCCTCAACGCACACTTCATCAAGTGATATATGCCTTAACTGAGTCATGTAGGAAGTACTAATGTTGCTAAGATAGGTCACACATTTGGGATGGAAATGAACACTGTAGACATCATGTGCAATA
The DNA here is from genome assembly GCF_031143425.1 of Pleurodeles waltl. Taxonomy (NCBI): domain Eukaryota; kingdom Metazoa; phylum Chordata; class Amphibia; order Caudata; family Salamandridae; genus Pleurodeles; species Pleurodeles waltl. The sequence continues at coordinate 766,096,135 of NC_090438.1, forward strand.
TGTCAGGGAGAGATGTCTCTAACCTCCACAACACAATAAATCAGCAAGCCCCAGGGAAATCACCTCTAATGTGTGGCACCCCTTACAATGAAATGCATCAGTAGACGCTGTTAATCCCTTGGATGCTGGGGAGGCCCAGAGATTTGCAAGTACTTGTTGAAGGCACTCAACATATTGCCCAATTAGAAACTACATCATTCTCTCCATTATGGTCCTGCAAACCCAGATGTTTGTGGATGAATGCTTGCACCCAAACACATGTGATTTCAACATACCTGCAAGTCACTCATTGATACATGCTAACAGTCAGGTTACAAACCTTACCAATTTCACATGTGCTGAGCATTTTGCTACACGAGTCTACATCAATAGCATAGAGATTCACATTGTGGCTAACAACTCTAGGCCTATCATGTCCCTTATTGCTAATGCAGTTGTGCTTGCCAAATGACATGCTATGACGAATGAGGGTATGTGTCTGCCAATAAACAATGGTAATACAGTCCTGTATGTGGCACAACAACAAATGTACCCCCGTTGTAAATGTCTTATTCCACACACAGTTTGACATGCACATGTATATGAGGGAATACAGACATCATCCTATCAACATAGGTAGACCATGCATGAAACAGCAGCTTACAAAGGTTTTGCTAAAGAGAAAGGAACACATGCTGACATGTAGGCACAAGGAATGTTGGCAACAGAGATGGCACATAAATCATGTGAATGGACATTCCCCACTTACCAAGGGAAAGTACTAATCTGTAGCTCCACCCAAAAAACAATGTATGCTGTGTCACATGTATGATGTCCATCTTCACATTACAGACTGTCGTGAGGCACCAGCACCCATCATACGCTGAAGACAACTGGCTTCTGGGTGGCAGATGCCAAAATACTAATTTAACCAGATAGATGGCTGAGGACAGTGATCCATCACTTGCTTACCTTTGGCCTGTAACACTGAGGAGTAGTGGTCTGTTGCAAAGAATGTACACCCACTACAAAAGCACAAAAGAAAACAGTACTTGATTGATCACTGTACATAGCCATATGTTGTCCGTGGAGAGCAAGTTTTTTGTGGATAGTACACAGTTGTGTCCTAGGTCCCTGGGCCAATAGGCAAAGCACATCAGTATACAACAAATGACATGTCTACAAACACACCCATCTACTGTGTTACACATGGCTCATCCCTAATCGACAGGGGGAGCTATCAGAACCTAACACATTTACTTGGCAATGTGACAGGCAGTAATATGCCCTGTACTCACCCCCTTGTGGGTGCTGTGCTGTCCTCAAACACCCATCAAGGTCTGGGTAGCCACCACCAGAAAGCCAGCCATTGGGTTGTCATGGACCGACAGGCACCCCGCCCACGTTGAAAAGACATCCCCAGCTGAACCTCTGTGATGTTACGGGCCCCGCATCTCAGATCTTCCCACATCTTCTGAAAGTGGGCACTCTGCCGGCTGTGGATCCCCAGGGTCTGCACCTTCTTCACGATGGCTCTCCATAGTTCCTTTTTATGATAGGCATTGACACGCATGGATGCAAAAGACAAATCAAGAGATTACAATCACAAGTTTTATTACAAATGGTTGAGTCACACATGTCAGTAACACCAAGCTAGGACTTTTCTATTTGTTAATACTCCCCAAGTTTGAAACACATAAGCCAATAAGTACCGGGACTTGACTCCCAACATGTATTTGTATCTGCAGACTAATCCATTACCCTGCTCATGGCCTACATTGACTAAGCAAGCTTGCTGATATCAGGTAGTCCATGCTCTTCAAACTGTTCTGTGATGTGAACCACAATGAAACACTACACAACTATGTGGCTTCTGAAGGGTAAACTCCTTAGGCATGAATGGATCAACACATTCACTTTGTGAGAATGACTCACTGCATGCAGTCCCTACAGACAACTGCCAGAGTACAAACTTCAACATTACACATGAGTAACAATCAAGGGTCTGCCATTGTGGGTACTGAATGTGTCTTTGTAGTAAAGGTACCTTTCCAAAGTAAAACCAGGATGCTGAAGTGAGATCCAAGAGAAGTTTTATCCAGTTGTAGAGGTCCCATCCACACCACGTCCAACTGCCAGCTTTGTCTCCTTCCTCACATTCCAAGATGGATGTTCTATTTATCTCAAGGTTCTCTACTAAGCAGTGTTATCATACCTTTATGAATAATACACACCTACCTATTAACAAAACAACAACCAATAAACACATGCAAGTAAAGAAAATAAAACAAAAAAATAACACAAAAAAAGTATATATTATTAAACACAAGAATGCTACATACTACATATGTGCTACTTAACTTGTTGATGAATCAGAATTAACCCTTCCATCATTAAGTTTCCTCCCAAACATCTTACATTTGAGTACCACCACCCAATTGAGATTCCACATCTTAGAATCTTCCATCCTTACTGCATTGTTGAACAGTTTCACCACCCTTACAGGTTGTGACTTATCTATGCCTCTCCCTTTGTTCACAGGCTTACGAATGAGTACCCAATCTCCTACCTCAACCTTAGTTTCTTGTGCTGACTTCCTTGAATCAAAATATCTCTTTCAGGCTTCTATTTTCTTTTGTTCCCTCCTTCTCCAACAATCGTCTGACACTAACAGACCTGTCCTCAGTTCCATATCATTCACCCAACTAGGCGCCACAAATGTGTTAGGGTGTCTGGCTCTAAGCAATTCAAATGGCGTTTTCCCAGTAATAGAGTGAGGTGAGACTCTACACGCCTCAACCCTTTTGATCACCTCTTTCTTCCAATTCAGTCGATTATCCTTGGCCAAAGCTATAGTTTCCTTTAGCACCCTATTAAATCGCCCTACCATACCATTGCTTTCAGGATGGTAAAGCGCACATTTCTTGTGTCGTATGGAACAGTCTGCAAAAAATTGTTCCATTTCTCTAGAAACCAATTGTACCCCATTGTCTGTGAGGATAATCTTGGGAATACCCTCTCTCCCAAAAACTTCTTTCAGAAAACCAGTTAAATGGTTTGTCTCAATTCTTCTAGTAAACTTGATCTTCTGCCACCTCGAAAAAACATCAACCAGTATTAGGAGATATACATCACAATCCTCTCCACGGACAGGCCCCAGAATGTCGACGGCACCTTCCTCCCAAGGCTGTGTGGGACGATCTCTAATCTCCATAGGTTGAACCCTGAGTTTAACAGTTTTCACATTCATCACCCATTGCATACACTCCCTTACCGCCCTTTCTACCTGACAGTCCATACCTGGCCACTAGTAAGTCAAACGCAATCTTCCTTTGGTCTTAGACATCCCTTCATGACCCTCTCACACGCCAGAACTTTTGGGTTTCCAAACTCCCTTCATTCCTACTTTTCCAACCTCTCTTTATTAGGGATAGTACCTCAACCATCATGCCATCAAACTCACATTCTCTTCGCCATCTTCCCTCTGTCACAACACTGTCATCAAAACCGTTTCCTTCAATTTCACACACCAACTTTCCATCCTGTTCTATATCACTTCCTTCTCCCACCTGATTTTCTACTCCTAACTGTACCAACCTTGACAAGGTGTCAGCCACCCTGTTTTGTGCTCCAGGAATGTACTTGACTTCAAAATCAAAATCTTGTAGCGATACCTCCCATTTTGTGAGCCAACTTGATATTGCATCTACACCTTTCCTTTTATAAATCTCACAAAGTGGCTTATGGTCGTCCTTACTTCAAATTTGCTCACCCACAACAAATTCTAAGCTTCTTCACAGCACAATGTACCGCAAGAGCTTCTCTCTCAATAACCGAGTAGCTCAACTCAGCATCTTTCCGGACTCGCGACAAAAACAAAACAACTTGCTCAGAATTATGGTCACCTTGTTGCAATACAGCTCCTAGACCCTTTGCACTGGCATCTGTAATTAAAACTGATGAAAGATTAGGGTTAAAATTCTTCAATTTGGGAGCTTTAACTAACTTCTCCTTTATTTCTTCAAATTCTTTCTTACACTCCTCATTCCACACAAACTCTATGCCCTTCCGTAATAACCTCCTCATATTCACACATATTTCTGCAAAACCCTTCACAAATTTCCCATAATACTCAGCCATTCCAATGAATCTCATCAGTTTTTCTTTATTGGATGGCGACTGTAATCTTTTAATAGTATCTACTAGGTCCCTCTTTGGGGAAATGCCCTCTCCAGTGATCGTATGTCCTAAATACTCTATGGAGTCCCTTTGAAACTTACACTTCTCCATTTTAATAGTTAGCCCATACTCTCCAAGTCTCTCCAACACTCTCAGTACTCTTTCCTCATGCTCAAGATTGTTTTTCCTAAATACCAAAACATCATCTTGGTATATCCTTACACCTTCAAGACCATTCAAAACCTTTTCCAATGTCCTCTGAAACACTGAGGCTGCAGATATCAACCCAAATGGCAACCTGGTGTACCTAAATGTCCCAAAAGGGGTGACGAACGCAGTAAGATCTTTGGATTCCTCAGTCTGTCTTATTTGATGATATGCTGGCGTAAGATCTATAGTGGAAAACACTGTTGTTCCTTGAAGCAACATCAACATATCCAAAATATTTGGTAGAGGATATCTATCTACAATTACATTTTTGTTTAGTTCTCTTAAATCTTAAATCCACACATAAACGTAGACTCCCATTTGCTTTTCTGGCTGCAAAAACTGGTGCCAACCATTCGGTTCCTTCGACTTCCTCAATAATCCCTTCCTTCTGAAGTTTCTTCAATTCTAACTTCATTTCTCCACGAAGTGCTATGGGTACACCACGAACTTTGCTGTATACAGGCTTTGCTCCCTCCTTTACACGAATATTATGTATATAGTGTCGAAGACACCCCAATTTATCTTGGAAGACCATGGGAGCTTTCAATTATAGTTTCCCAACAAAATCATCATTGTTCGTAGCTTCTTGTTCAATAGTCGCATCTTGTTCCACAAGGGAATTCACAACTACTTGATCCCTTGTCTTTACAGGAGGGTCAATATTTGGATCAAGTATCACATCCAATTCTTTCTGATGAAACCAACTCAGAACACTGTCAACCTTCCTAGACACGTAAATCCTTGCATTAGTATATTTAAGTTTAAATTCAAGCAAACCCCAAAAGTACCCATGCAGCTTAATAGATTCTCCGCCGTAGGCGTAAGGCGTGATATCCGGTTTGAACAATTTGACTTTGTCTTTGAGTTTTCCCATGTAAAATTCCTTCGATACAATGGTAATCTTTGCTCCAGAGTCAAATAGAACTTTAGTTCCTGCACCATCTACCATAACTTAATCGATAAGGCCTTTCCTTCTCTCCCCTCCAACCTGAAGAACAATTTGACCACATTCAAAATCATCCCCATCCTTGGTGTCTGAATCATTTTTAACTTCATAGACACTACTTTTCCCATTTTGTGTTCTGCAAACACTGGCAAAATGGCCTTTCTTTTTACATAAGCTGCATGACAATTAAATAGCTGGGCATCTCCCATCATTAGCCATGTGACCTTGCTTGCCACAGCAAAATCCTTTCCTTTGGAAGGTACTTTTCTTTTCCTTTTTACAACTCTGTCTTCCTGGACTTTCTTGTCCCGTATTATCCTTGATCACTTGCACACTGTCACTTTTGCTCTCCTCCTTCTTGATGGTTTCGACACATTTGAGAGAGTGTTCAATTTTCTTTGCCATCACTAGGACCTCATCTAATGATGGATCATCCTTTTTCCAAATTTCCTCCCTAACCTTTTCTATGTTACAACCCAACATAAACTGAACTCTGTTCCTTTCCTCTAACGAAGGACCAAATTTACAAGATGAAGCTAATTTCCTTAGTTCTGTAACATAGCTCTCCACCGTTTCACTTTCTTCCTGGTTTCTCCTACCAAAATGATATCTTTCAAGTGTGGTACTAACTTTAGGAATGTAATGTCTGTCTAGTTTCTATATACATGCCTCATACTTGTTCCAATTTTCATCAACTATGTCTGGAAGATTGTCAAACACTTCCTGTCCTTCTGAACATAAACAGTGTAAAGGTAAGGTAGTTTTCCTTTTCACACTTAAGGATGCACCACACACCTTGGCGTATCTTTCAAAAACGTTCTTCCACTTCTGCCATTTAATAGGAGGTTCTCCTGCCATTGCCAAAAAGAAAGAAGGCACAGTGACATTTTGCATTGTCAACGAATTCCAAAAATAACACAAGCAAAAGTTAGTTGACAAGAGAATTGAGATAAATGTAAGTCCAAAACCTCCTCCGTTGTTTATTTCCCCAGTGCCATCCTTTTTCAAATAGACTGGTCGCTACTAATCAGTCCTCTCTCCATGTCCACAATGTCTTTCTTTTATTAGCACAGAGCTGAGCATGAAGATTTCAAGCTTTGGAAGAAATTGGTGCAGTCAAAGACCCAATAAATATCTGGGTGGCGCTCAACACAATAACGAGAAAAGAGAAGTAAAGTTATGTTTATTTTCAGCAGGTATTGTGTTTTTTCTTTTCCGTTCCCTTATATTTTCCACTTCAAATGCAAACTGCGGCTAAAAAGGCTGCACGCGTGTGTCTTAACACTTTGTTAAACAAATAAAGACACATGCGATGAAATTGGCACGGCAAACTGTTCAGCTGGTGAAATTGACACAGCGAGCTGTTCAGCTGGCCTCCGATGTGATTTACCTGCGCTAGCCATTACCATGGACACACGGCTCAGGAGACGCGCTCGGGTTCTCCAAACGCATGCAGCGCAGATGAGGCGTGGCTCAGCTGACGCTGTTCAGCTGGCCCGCGATGATAGTCGTTACCATGGAGACACGCTCGGCTCGGGTTTCCAATTCCCCAATTTTTTTTTACAAAAATTAAAATACCAGGAGTCACACAAAGCCACAAAACGTAGCTAAAGGTCTGAGAGCCCAATGCCTCCCAAAAACAAAAATACGGAAGGAGCGCTCACCTGATCTCCGTTAGACACATCAATCCTTAGTGTTGAGACCTCTGTTCCTTATTAAAACACAATGAAATGATGACACTCGGTTGAGAAAAAAACAGATCCTATCCTTGGTCGCCAGTGTAGTGAAGGTACCTCCTCAAAGTAAAACCAGGATGCTGAAGTGAGATCCAAGAGAAGTTTTATTCCAGTTGTAGAGGTCCCATCCACACCACGTCCAACTGCCAGCTTTGTCTCCTTCCTCACATTCCAAGATGATATCACTCTGTTCTATTAATCTCAAGGTTCTCTACTAAGCAGTGTCATCATACCTTTATGAATACTACAGTCTTCTTTGTCCATTTGTGGACATGTGGAATAACAAATGCAGACTCATGCCACTGCAGGGGTTGGGGTCTGTGGTATGTACCTATACCACAGAACACTCCTTTGGACATATGTGTCTATCCTACAGAGATGACGTCCAACAAACAGGTATGCTTGTACAGTTTCTGTTATGTGACCAAGCTAATGATTCACATATCATGGCCTCCTAGGAATCAACACACTGGCTGCACTGTGGGACTGTCAGTTATGCAATATGCCTGTACAGGACAAATATGACCTGTGTAAAGGTGACAAGAGAGCTGTGGGAGTAAGGGACGTGTCATGAGTCTAAGACACACATTGGCAATGATGCTAAATGCCATAGTCTAGCTAAATGCTACACTATGGACTAGATTAATGATTTACCTCTGTACCCATTTCTAATCTTTTCAAACAAAATGAGGCATTAGGGCATGTTTTGCCACCAGAGCATTGTATTGGCCACATCACAGGATCTGCTGGCTGTGGTACAGGGAGTAGACACAGTGCCAAAGTTACATAGCCACGGTGACTCTCCCATAGCATAGACTAGATCCCATACTTGGGAATACATTTGACAGGCCCTGGCGTCTGTAGGCTGAGCAGACAGAGCCTACATGACACTCCATTCCCATCACTTTCAAGCATGACAGTGCATCACGTAGCCAACAGCAATTTGGCATGTGGTGTGAGTGGCAATCTGAAGGGCAGGTTGACTCATGATATGCCTTTCACACAACAGTTTAGCACGGCCAAATGTGATTTGAAAGATCTGTGGCACTATACACATTGCTCACATGACTCTCAAATGACTCATACAACATGAATACACAGCTCATGTTGTCATGCATATACATGTTGTCTGACATTTACAACAATCATGAGGAAATAGATGGCAGTGGATGGCAGCAAAGTCTCCTTACCTAGTTATGTGCATCTAACACAAGGATGATCTAGGACCCCAAAAAGCTCACCCAACACATTATGACTGAACTTAATATATGGCACTGACCACCAATACCTGTACACTGTCCATCCCATTGATGCCACACAAACTGCAACTACAGGCACTCAAGAAGTCTAACTGGCACACACGGGCACATTCTAGCCTGTGAAGAGGTAAAGGATGGTGAAGTACAGAGACAATTGTGTACATGAGGTACTTACCTGCTCTTCTGGTGAGCCCTAGAACTGTTCATGCAGGGGTAGGACCTCAGTCACCAGCCTCTCCAGCTCCTCTGGTGTGAAGGCAGAGTACCTATCACCTGCTAGACATGGCATGATTACTCCCAGAGGCAGCACACAGCAGCTCAGGTAGTGGAGGTATTGCTGGTAGCAGTGTCAGGAGTCAAGTGAGTGAGTCTGCAGTATGTTATGGTCACATCCCCTACGTACACGGTCATCACCGCCGGTGGACACAGCCATTGGCCTGTGATGACCACTGGCAAGAACATTAGCCTATGGCTATGCCAGCCAAGGTTGCAACTGCTTTTTGCCATGATCACGTCCACCGGTAGTTGCGGGCAATTCCTAATGTCCAGTGGAGTAGATCAGGCCTCCACCATTTTGGTGGCCTGAAATTCTGTATTGGGCTTTTGAAACTGTGCACATATACATGTAACTCCCTGTACTTCACACTCTAATCAAATGTTGTCCTCCCAGGTGAGTACACTTCAATTGAAAGTTACCAACAAATTGTATTTGGCAAGAGAACACTGGACTGGTGGCTGGTTTTACAGATACAATGCCTTCCTGGACTTAATAGTCATGTCACTTCCTCTACTTTCCACATTTGACAAATGGTATCCACCCAGCTGAGTAAACTTAAATTGTGAGTTGCCAAACAGAGGTCTATAGACAAGTAGACACTGTTCTAGTATTTGGAGTTGCTGAAACAGTGCCTCCTGTGAGTTGCAGTCAGGTCACTCTCTCTACTACACACACACTATACGAATATTCTCCCCCAGGTGAAGATACTTTATTTGTGAGTTGACAAACAGGGGTATATGGGGAAGTGACCACTGTGCTGCTGTTTGGAGTTACAGAAACAGTTCCTGCTGGGAATTGGAGTCAGGTCAGTCCCTGCACTACACACACTATACAAATATGATACCCCCCAGGTGAGTACACTTCATGTTTGAGTTACCAAACAGGAGTCTTTAGAGGAAAGGACACTGGACTGGTCATTGGAGAGACAGTAACAGAGCCTCCTGGTAGTTGCAGTCATGTAACTCCCGGTACTACCCACACTAAACAAATGGTATCCTCCCAGGTGAGTACACTTCAATTGAGATTTAAAACACAGGGGTCCTTGAACAAGAGTGCACTTGGCTGGTGTTTGGAGTCACAGATAAAGGGCCTGCTGGGAGTTGCAGTCATGGCACTCCTTCTTGTTCCCAACTTGACAAATGGTATACTCCCAGGTGAGTGAAAAGCATTGGAGGCTATTACAAACAGGTGTATTTGGGCAAGTCAACACTGTGCTGTTGTTTGGAGTTATAGAAACAAGCGCTGCTGGGAGTTGCAGTCATATAACTCCCTGTACTACACACACAATACAAATGTTATCTCCCAGGTGAGTCCACTTCAATTGAGAGTTACCAAACAATGGTATTTGGAAAAGAGTACACTGGGATAATGGTTGGGTTTACAGACACAGAGCCTTCCTGGCCTTTGTAGTCATGTCACTCCCTCTAATTCCCACATTTGACAAATGGCATCCTTCCAGCTAGGTAAACTTAAATTGTGAGTTGCCAGACAGAGGTCTTCGGGCAAGTTAACACGGTTCTGGTGTATGGAGCTGCTGAAACAGTGCCTCCTGTGAGTTGCAGTCATGTCTCTCTTTCTCTACTACACTCACTTGACCAAGGTTCTCCCTCCAGGTGAGTACACTTCAATTGAGAGTTAACTAACAGATGTATTGTAGCATGTGACCACTGTGATAGTGTTGGTAGTTACAGGAATAGTGCCTTCTGGAAGTTGCAGTCAGGTTACTCTCTCTACGTCCCACACTTGACTAAATGGTATCCTCCCAGGTGAGTGAAGTTAATTTGTGATTTGCTAAACAGAGGTATGTGAACAAGTGACCACTAGTCTGGTGTTAGGAGTTGTAGAACAGTGCCTGCTGGGGGCTGGATGATGTCAGTCTCTTTCAACTCCCCAAGTGAGTACACTTCAATTGTGAGTTGCCCGATAGAGGTCTTTGGACAAGTGGACACTGGGCTGGTGAGTACAGTGAGAGTAAAAGTGACAAAAGGTGAGCTATGGGCATGCATGACATAACATTGTGATGACATTTTTAGTGTTGTGACTTACCAGGCTCCACTCCCCCAGGTATCCTGTCAAGTCCTCAGGATGCAGGTTGGAAAAGACCTTCTCTTCCTTAGGAAAGAGATTTAATGGGGCACTGGGAGGGCCACCACCAGTCTTCTTAGCCTGCAGCCAGTGCCTGGAGACCCGGGAACGGACCTTGCCTCTGAGGTCCTTCCACCTCTTCCTAATGTCCTCCCTTATGGGCAGGGTGGTGTCTACAGCATTCACTCTTTCAAGAATTCTGTCCCACATTTACATTTTCCAGCTGAAAGGACTATGCTGGACTTGTGTTCGAAGCAACTGTGGCTCAATTCTCATGATTTCATTCATCATGACTCCTATCTCATCCTCAGAAAAACTGGGATTTTTGGAATGCGACATGGTTGAACACAAAAAAGGGTGACAGTGACTTACTTAACAGGGGAAGTGCAATAGGGTGTGAATGGACAAAGTGTATGCAGGGTGTTCAATAGGGTGTTGAAACAAGGGGTACCTAATCAGTGCAATAATCAATATGTTCTGGCTGTGGTTCTTTGGTTATGAGTGGAAATGCAAGGTATTGTGGTCTGTGAAGGGGTGTGTTTTATAGTGTCCTTTGCAGGTGTGTCCATTGTGGCAACGTGTGCCAGCTGTGTTGTTTTCAAATTCATCCAATGTGTTGTTGTGTATGACTTTGTTGACCGCGGACCGTTGTTGTTTGGACCACCATTGGCTGACTGCCATGGGGGTTGGGCATGGAGACTGTGTGCTTGTAATAAGGTCAATGGTTGGTCGTGGTTTATACATCACCGGAGTTCTGACCGCCTATTTCCAGACCTCTGCTCCGCTGGCAGTCTGCCTTTTTTAGTTGGTAATCGGTGGTCCTGCCTGTATAACTCGTAATAGGACAGGCTGAAAGACAGGTAACATGGTGGTCTTTTTGAAACCACATGGCGGTCTTTTTTGGGACCTACAACATGGTGGTCTGGCGGTCGCGGTCTGACCGCCAAACTCATAATGAGACCCTTAGAATTGTTACTAGTAACTTATAGTGTTGTTGCTAGGTTTGTAGGGTGTTAGGATGGGAAGTTAATTAAATTATAATTAATTATGAATTAATCAATACTTTTTCAGTATGTGATTGACCATTATTATGTATATTATGTAATATGTATAGTACGTAGTATGCATATCATGTAACGTGGTTTAATCAATTATATTTTAGTTGTGGGTTGCTATGTTTGAAGGGGTATAAGGTGGGAAGTTAATTAGGTAATAATTAATGAATAATTAATTTTTAATGTATTATCAATTATTTAATTGATTTTTAAATATGTAAATTATGTAATAATAATAAATTCCAGTAAAAAGTTAGGTGTGGTTTCTAGGTTTGTAGTGGTATAAGGTGGGAAGTTAATTAAGTAATTATTAATTATTAATACATTATTAATGTATTATTTATTTTTGGAGTGATTATTAATTATGTACACTACGTAATACTGAATTATTTTAGCTATATTTTAGTTGGGAGTTGCTAGTTTTGTGGGGGGTATAGTGTTTTTGCTGTGTTGTAGGGGGATAGGATGGGAAGTTAATTAAACTATAATTAATTATTAATTAATCAATACTTTTAAGTATGTGATTGACAATAATTAAGTATAATATGTGATATGTACAATACGTAGTATGTATATTATGTAATGTGGTTTAATCAATTATATTTTAGTTGTGGGTTGCTATGTTTGAAGGGGTATAGGGTGGGAAATTAATTAGGTAATAATTACAAGTAATTTTTAATTTATTATTGTTATTATTTAATTGATTTTTAAATATGAAAATTATGTAATAATAATTTATTCCCGGTAAAAGTTAGGTGCGGTTTCTGGGTTTGTAGTGGTATAAGGTGGGAAGTTAAGTAATAAATTAATAATTTATTATTAATTATTGGAGTGATAATTATGTACACTACGTAATACTGAATTATTTTAGCTATATTTTAATTGGGAGGTGGTAGGTTTGAGAGGGTACATGGTGGGACATTAATTGAGTAATATTTAATTTAATAAATAATCATTATTTTGGCATAATTAAATATTTAGTTGATCAATACTTCTGCCAATTGTGTGATAATTATATATATTAGTTATATTTTAGGTGTGGACTGCTGGGTTTGTGCGGTTATTGGGTGGAAAGTGAATTAAGGTATTAATAATTAATAATTAATTAATAATTGTTAATTTGTTTTTTAATCATTTATGTAAATTTTGTTATACTTATTTATTTTAGATATGGGTTATAGAGTGGCAAGTCAATTGAGTAATAATTAAAGAAACATTTTTAAATTGAAACATTGCATTGTTTATGAGTTTCGCAAGTTGGTTAATTGTTTTTTTCAATACATATATTTACATATTGTTATATTTCTTTATATATATATATGTATGCATATATATATATATGTGTGTGTATATATATCCTCCAACTCTGGATCCATGAGTAAGGCTGCTGCCGAAACGCGTTGGATTTGTGTGCTGAAATAAATTGATTTGCACCTTGCACCTTGGAGGTGTCCTGGGTCTCCTGTTATTTGGAGGAGAGTTGGAGGATTTATTAGGGCCTCTCGGAGCCCACCCGGGACCGCTGTGTGGTGTTCCTGCAGTCCGAGTGTTTATGTGAATTATATATATATATATATGTACATATATATATATTTCTGTTAAGTAATAATGTTTAGATGTTTAGTTTGGGAGTTTTATATTTTTTCTAAATTATTACAGTTATGCAAATATGTAACGCATTTGAAGTGAAGTAGCTTACCTACTGCTGCTTAGATTGGAATGGAAATAGTGAAGCCTACGTCTCTGAAGTTCAGTGAGTTCCCTACTGTTGCTTAGACTGGAGTGGGAATAGTAATTTTAACCCCTCTGAAGTCTAAGGCTTTCCCTACTATTGTACAGATTGGAGTGGGACTAGTAAATTTTACCCCTCTAAAGTCTAACACTTACCCTACTGTTGCACAGACTGGATTGGGACTAGTAAATGTATCCCCTATGAAGTCCAATGCTTTCCATACTGTTTCGCTGTTTAGAGTGAGAATAATAATATTAACCCCTTTGAAGTTATACACTTTCTGTACTGTTGCGTACACTGAAGTAGGAATAGTGTATGTATTATTCCCAGACTTAAATACATTTCCTATTTTTCCTAATATTTCTTAAATATGTATATTATTCATATTTGTTTGTAATTTTGATTTTATATATATTTGTTTATATTTTATTTGTTTCTAAAATGTTACAATATGTTTTGTAAATGAGTTGTTTTTTATTTTAATTGTTCAGCAATTAATTCCTAATGTTTGCTTTGTTTCAGTGTCCTGAGTGAACATCTTTCTTTGTATTGTTTTCGCAGCATGCTTACTGCCAGTGTTATCCGCCAGTCCAGTGCTCCATCCTTTACGGGTCAGAAGTTCCTCAGAAGTAGTCTGTTCTGTGTATGTGTGTATATATATATTAGCTCGTGGCAGTCACCACAAGTTAGTTATAGTTAGGTACTAGTTTAGTTATGTTTAGGACCCAGTTTCTATAGAAAGAACATTTTTTGTTTTGCTAATAACTTTGGTGCCATTTGATGATCTTCAGGAAATTTTACAAGAAAATATAGCGCTCACTTTAGCTGCTGTCTGGAAAGTTTCAGGGTGATCTGTCAAGTGGGAGCTGAGAACAAGGGTGGTCCCAAAACACATTTTCTGCATTCATTTTTCCATAGGGATTTTGAACAATGATAGCGCTGAAACCACTGGACGGAATTACACCAAATTTGGCAGAAAGATTGGTCCTGGTCCAGAAAGGGACCTTTCCTTGTTTTGGTGTCAATTTATTCAGTAGTTTTAATGAAATTAAAGAACCTCCAAATCTGTATATCTAGGGACGCGAAGGATTCACAGCCCCTCCCGATCTTGTGCTGAGATCAGATTGGCTGACAGCACTTCAATAACTAAGCCATTGAAGGGTTGGCAGCCATCTTGGTACTTGGCTTCAGCCGAGTCCTTGGAAAAAAAGAATAAAACATACAAAAGGGGCCACAATGCAAACACCCTGACCCCTTGGCTCTGGTGCTGGGGTTCCAAAGGGACCCCCCCACAGGGCTAAAAAGCATTTTTTGTTTTAAATGTTCACCACAAAGTCACATCATGTTGTGAATTCGAAATACATTTTTAAAAAAAAACAAGCACCAGTCCCGCGCCCCGGGGAACACTACCCCTGTGGCAAAAATGCTTTTCTTATGTGTGGGAGGACCAATGGCCTCCCTCACAGCCCAGGGGACTACCACCTCCCTGGTGCTACAATGAATTTTGAGCGGGAGGGCCACATGGCCCCCCCACGCCCAGTCGATCACCACCCCCGGGGCAAAAATGCTTTTCATATGTGGAGGAGGCCCGATGGCCTTTAGCACAGCCCCAGGGACCACCCCACGAGGCAAATACTAAATAATGATAGGGGGTCAGTTTTGGACCCCATTAGCCTCAGAGACCACCACCTCCCTGGGGCTATGTGCACATTAGAGGGGGCCACATGGCTCCACTCATGGAGCCACTGATGGCCCTGGGTACCACCACCTCCTAGTGGGAATCCTGTTATGTCCCGGGGTGCCCACCCCTGGGATATAGCTGTTTGCTGTGGCTTGGCTGCAGCTTTGAAGCTGCAGCCAAGTCACAGCAAACACTTCACTTTTTGACAGTGGGATCTGTAAAGCAGGTTCACAATGACAAAAGTGGACCTTTCATCTCTGTCTCCTGCACACATGCAGGGAACAGAGATGAAATGCTTCAGCAAGTAGGGAGGTGCTGTTAAATGAAGCAATGACACCACTAGGTAAGCCTTTAGGCTTACCCCTGGTGCCAGACAGCCCGTAAAGGACACTTTCACAAATAATTAAAATAAATGAATTAATAAATATGTAGGGAATGGGGGGGAGACCTTGAGGGCTCCTTCGTGCTCCCAGATAGCCCATAACGGGCTAAAAAATAATGAAAAGATAAAAATAAAGCAATAGCTCAGTGTGAAGGTCGCAGACATTCACATTGAGCATTCAGGGGTTGAGTCCAGCCGTACTTGCTTCCCTGTTTTATTTATAGTACCAATTATTTTACTTTTTAAAAATGACCGATACTTTTTAAAAAAATTGTGCAGAAATATCTCATTCTATTTATATCACACATCAAAGTAAAAAAACTCGCTATTTCTCTCCCTCTCCCTTTCTCTCTCTCTATCTTTCTTTCAAACAATTTCCCCCACTCACACACCCACTCAGACACTTACGCACCCAATCACAGACCAACTCAGATACAAATGCACCCACTCACAGACCCACTCCGACCCACATGCGCTCATTCACAGCCCCAGTCAGACTCTCAAGCACCCACTCACAGACCAACTCAGACACTCACGCACTCGCTCACAGACCCACTCAGACTCTCACACATCCACTTACAGACCCATGTACACCTTCATGCAGCCCCTCAAGACCTCCACAGACACTGACACACCCACTAAGACATTGATGCCCACACTCTCACAGCCACTCTCATCCCCAGATACTCCCTCTTACACCTATTCTCACACCCAGAGAGATAGGCTGTGGCCCACTCTTGCAGCGCTGTGCCAATGGCACGTGTGCAGAGTAGGTTTTGGTGGTTAGGGTGTTGGCCGCACGGACTGGCTACAGGCCTTGTGGGCATCCTCTGCTGGGCTGTACATGTTGCAGGATTGGGTGCTTACATGAGGTTGGCATCAGGGCCTGGCTGCAGGCCAGGCCCTGTGGCCAACTGCTGCCGTGCACAGCCGAAGGCCGTGCATGGTGGTGGTTGGAGTAACATATAGCAATGAAAATTACTATGCATTGAAAAAACATAGAAATTTACTTAAAAAAACAAAGGTAACAGGGACGTTATAGTTAGGCTCAGATTTTAAACGTACAATACCATAGAAATGCACCAGTTAGAGTTACCTCAAGTAACTATAACTCGTGCCCTAAGGTAACTATAACTCGTGCCCTCACCTTGCACTGCTAATAACCCCACAAATTATGGCACTCATGACATCTTTGATAACATCATTGATAATATAACTGTAATATTTGAAGTAAAAGTTTTGACAAAAAAACTGTTCATGGCAGGAGCATAGTTACCTTAGGGCTCGAGTTATAGTTACTTGTGGTAACTCTATAACTTCCCTATATATATATATATATATGTAAAAATATATATATATATTTATATATATGTATAAATATATATATATATATATATACATATATACACACACACATACACACATATGTATGTATATATATTTAGATATATATATAAACGTGCTTTTTATAGTAGTACATTTAAAGAATTAAACAAAAGCAATCATGTGAAATATTTATTTATTAACTGTGCTACATTATTATAATTATTTATGTAGGTACATCAGTGGTTTTCAAACATTTTAATGCCGCACCCCCCCCAGCAGAAATTACATAATCATCAGCCCTCCCTCAAAATGCTTCACAATTATTCTATTAATTTGGCAATGTTTAATTATACCTAGATTTATTTAAACATTGCAGTTAAGTTCTTTTACCTTTTAAAAATTGTAATACCTTTGTTTCTGCTTAACACAAAGCCATGTTAACTGCACAATGCTTCTTTTGGCCTTAGCTTGGTGCCCCCCAGTTTGAAGACCTCTGAGGTACATATAAATGTACGCACATATATATAAATGTATGTGTTTATATAAGTATATATTTTAATATAGTATTAAATATAAGTGAAATTTGTTTATATTATTTTAATGGTATATATTAAAATCAGATTTTGTACTTTAAATTATGTATATTAAGACGTGATATTTTTGTATGTCTTTAATAATATTAGTGTGAAACCTTTTTTTCAATATTTTGTACTTACCATGATATGTATAGAAATAAAGATATCTGTCTATGAAAACGCCCAAATTCACCCCTGAATACTAGGGGTCTGAACCATCGCCCTCTCATCTATCCCTGCAGTGCCATTATTATGGGGCTGCAGATCACACTACTCAGATGGATGACCAGAGCAGTGGGAAGGTGACCTAGGATTGCGGCACGCTCTGTAAATAACAGCGAAGAATAGTCCAGTAGGGCTGTGTGGGTGCCCGGACATATGGGAGAGCGTGTGCTGGCTAAGGATGACTATCGCACGGAGAATGGGCTGGCCGCCTAGAGCCTCATGAGTGTTCAGGGCCAGGATGGTGAGCGGCACTGCTGTTGAAAGAGCCATGCATGTGGAGATTGCCCAGCAGCTGCCGAAATCCGGCCTACGGGGGCCGTGAAAGGGATTGCACCACTGTCTGTGTAAGTGGAGTGGCAGCAGTGATATTGTGGGCCCGCTCGTGTTGGTGGCCCCATATGTGACCATGGGGAACCCTGGAGGGTGGTAGCAAGGAGCGGGGACCCGATCAGAGAATAGCAAGAGAGCAGAGTGAACAGAGGGCTCATCACAGCTGGCTGGGTCTGAGCGGAGGCTGGCAATGGGCTGAGTGGAAATCTTCCGATGTGATTTTGATAACTACCTGCTCCTGTGTGGTATATCTTTAGTGGCACTTCTGGGCTTGTAGCCCCCACTGAGCAGACTGGCTGACTGTGGTTGCACATGCATAGCTGTGTCACCGTCTATGCTCACTGGAGGTTGGAGGCCCCTTGTGCTTGAGACTGTTTCTCCTTTTCCGGGCTGGAGGTGCACGGTGGCCCCTGTTGCCATGCATCGACATCACTATGCGTGATGAGAGAAGCAGCCTTCCCTGATGATATAGCGCAGGCCAAAACAAAAACACCTGTGCTGCAATACCGGGGGTGCATGCCGGCGCTGACTGTTGGAGCAAACTGGAGGTGAGATCATATGGTACCTTGTGTGCGGTAGTGCTTGGGCCTCCCGATTGACATCCCTAGGGGCCCTGCATAAGAACTTCCCTCTGGTGAGCCTGTTTGGGGGATTTTAGACACTACAGTAACAACTATGCCTGGGAGGGACAGCTGGGCCTGGTGCTTGAGGGGGTGACTGGCAGCACCCACCGCCCTTCCCACGCGCTGACTGAATACATCGGTGCAGCATCGCAGGGGAGGCTACCTGGCGACTCTTGCTCAATTCCGGGGGCCGCCACTCCTTACTGACACTTTCGTTGTAGCCATATGCCCCACATTGGATATTTCCTACTATAGCACTCCTGAGGCTAGGTAAGTGACTAACAATGGGCAAATACTCAAAAAAGAAGAGGACCATGGGCCATGTCTGCTCTCAGGACATACATGATGCTACTGTAGATGACACAGCTCCGAGAGCAGATCGTCTGTTTGAGGGCCAACAGGGGGCCACCCTAGGTACCATCCTGCAAACCATAGCTGCTCCCAGAGAGGCACTTGAACTGAAAATAGACACAGTAGCTGTAGATATTGGACTATTGCAGGATAACTGCTGTCAATTGGTCAAAAGAGTCACGGCCACTGAGCGTACGCTGGATGGGGCTGCTTCTGAAATGGTGTCAATGAGCGAATGGATGGCACAAGTTGAGGACAGGGTCAAAATACTTGAAACCTGCTGAAAGCAAGGCCCGAGGAATAACATTTTCATTATTGGACTGCCCACACACATTGAAGGCGCATCAGGCAATATGGCTAACTTCCTGGAGCAATGGTTTCAGGAAAATGTAGTCCCAGAGGACTCTCCCCATATTATGCACTCGAGCAAGCTCATAGGGTCCCTGCACCTCCATCGCTGCTGGGGGTGGCACCCAGGCCTGTAGTAGCCAAATTACTACATTATAGGGATCACAACCATCCCCTGGGACAGGCCAGAAAGAGAGGAAATATATTGGTGGAAAAACAAAATGTAATGGTTTTCCCAGAATTCACCAGAGAGGTTCAGAGGCAGAATATGTCATTTCTGGACACCAAGCAACACCTTTGGGAGTTGGGTATAACGTATGCTATGCTGTTTCCCGCACGATTGCTAGTATCCTTTGGGAATCACATAAACTTCTTCACCTCTCATCAGCAGCTCTGGGACTGGATCAACCACCTGCCTAAAGTGGGAAGGAGGGCTTGCCAACTGGAAGCCAGGAGGCATACTGTAGACCACCTTGGAAGAAGAAAAGGAAGAGTATCAGAACTGTTCCATCCCACTCCCAGGCTTTACGCAAACAACGAAAAGTGGTGGAAGGGGTCACAGCCACCAGCAACACTTGTTTGGGCCCCCCGTCCCTGTTGGGGTAGGATGAACCTGGAGACACAGACTCTGACCATGCATCAATTTCCAAGAACAGCTACAGAGACTCATAGTCATTGATTACACCTGGCACTTCAGATGAGATTATTTGATTATTTCTGGGTGGTTGCTGGGACTGGAAGCAGTGAGTTTAACGTGTAATACCTGCAAACAGTTTCTGCATTCTCTCCATCTGTTTGCTGTGTTGATTTTGGGCATATCTACCCTGTTTGTTTCCTGCATGGTGTGATGTGAACATGGCTGGTGCACCCCCCTATATCCACACATGTGAGGGATTCTTGTACGCAAGTTGAATGTGTGTTTTGAAGCTTGGATGAGGAGTTGTTCTCCTCCTATCCTGGGGTTAGGGAGTTGGGTTTATGTTTTACATGTTTTGGGATTCCTGTGTTGGCATGGCTCTGCCCACCTGCCTAACCAAACTTTGTTGTGATTTTGGTCTCCTGCAGACCTTGGAAATTCAAGGATTTATCTTAATGGATTACCGAGTAACTGCACCATTTCCTCATGGCACCCGCCCTAACAAATAACTGTATTAGATTAAATGTTAGGGGCCAAAATAACATGGGCAAATGATATAAGATACATACATACTTAAAAATATGGGAGGTACATATAGCTCCCCGACAAGAGACTCACCTTACTGGTGCTGAGAGGGAGGCACTGCGTAGAAAATGGAGGGGTCAGTTGTTCTCAGCATCCTACTGGACATTTGCTGGAGGGGTCCTAATTTGGATACGTCCTGGGGTGCCATTCCAACTATCCTCCAAAGTGGTTGATGCTGATGGAAGATACGTGGTGGTAATGGTCTGGTTAGCGGGTCGCAACTTGACTGTGGTAGGAGTTTATGCCCCCAACTCAGACCAAGGGGGACTGCTAGATGATCTATCCAGGGGTTTGGCCCCGTATGCGACACACAATATGCTGAAGTGGGAAGACTACAACTTCAGTGTGGACCTGATACTTGACAGATCTCACCCACCATTGAGGGATTCCCTGGTTTACCAACTAGCACAAGCATTCAAGTTGTGGCAGCAAGGTTGGTGGTTGCTGGATTCTTGGAGAGGATTGCACTCTGGGCTCTGAAATTACTCCTTTTACTCGGGGTACATGACCTGCATGTACACCCCAATACTTTTTTGTGCTCCCCGTGGGTTCATAGAACCACCTGGCATATTGAATATCTATGTTGCATGATATCCAATCATAACACAGTATTGCTCTCTTTGGGTTGGCACAGAGAGCGACCACGTATGCCCAAGTGGCACTTACGAGAAGAAGCTCTGGAAGACCCAGTGTTTTTTACACATCATAAGAGAAGCAACATGCAATTACTTAGTGGATAATGTAGCCACTGCTACCTCTTCCCTCATCGAGTGGAATGCTTTTAAAGCCTTCATTCGGGGACACTGTATAGCTGGGGTGGTGGAAGTGTGGGGTACATTGGTGAGAGAGGTGGGAACACAAGAGAGGGCACCATGTGAAATGGAACTCGCTCGGCCCGGGCATCGTGAGTTAAAAAAACCAACTTCTAGATGCAAAAGAACTTCTGGCAGTTCACATGAAAAAATTCAGTTGTTTCGACCACTTTGCCTATATGGAACAGGCCCATGCTGAACAGCACAAAACAGGAACACTGCTGGTGTGGTTGACTAAACCAGCGTCTAGGCATCCCTGATTCTTGACATAGAATCAGAAATAAAGGGAACACCTATATACCCAAGAAAGTATCAAGTGCAGATTTTCCGGGCACTGCATAGTGCTATATGCTCCTTCACTGGTATAACCTACCCAATTGATAGGAGACTACTTGGACACAGCGGCCCTCCTGACACTTACTTGAGAGGAAGCTGAGGGCTTGGGGGGTGCCATCACAATCCAGGAAATATGAGGGGCTATTAAAGCCATGGCACGTGGAAAAGTCCTGGGAATTTTATGTGGCCTATGCTGATTAATTGGCACCACGTTTGCTAACCCTCTATGAAATGGCCCGGGACCTGGGACACCTCCCTGCCACCATGAGTGAAGCACTGGTAGTTCCCTTGTTGAAACCGGGACGCCCACCCATGACGTCCAGGCATGCTGCCTATTATCCATGCTAAACATTGCCCATAAAATTCCTAACCGAACTCTAGCCAGCCACTTTCTTCACCTTACATCTCAACTAACACATGCGGGGCAAGCATGATTTATCCCAAGATGCAGCACAGCAACTAACATTTGTAGACTTCTCTCAGTCATCGAGGCTGATGTCCCTGACAAGCACAAGGCAGTGGTAATATCCGTAGACATCAAAAAAGCTTTCAATAGCCTTCAGTGGGACTTCTTATATCATACGATACTAAGACTGATCATTATACTGGGGTTGTGCAATGAACCAAACTGTTAAATTCAGAACCCACTGCTCAGATCAGCCCTGACAAATGCATCTCTGATTCTTCTGTTGTTGGACGGGGCATCAGTCAGGTTTGCCCTATATCCCCGTTGCTATTTGCCACCGTGTTGAGCCGTTTGCCAGAAGGGCCAGATTGTGCTCTTCCTTTTGGGGGCTTGAAATTAAGGGTAAATTACACCACATAGCTCTTTATGCTTCCTTTTGGGGGTTCAAAATTAAGGGTAAATTACACCATATAGCCCTTGAAGCTGACGCTTTATATCATGCTTATTTTGCATAATAGAAACGGAGACCACCCAGAAGCAATAGCACTCTTAGAGTGATTTGGGAGGGTATCAGGCCTCTGTATTAACTGGCAAAAATTTCACCTCTACCTGTTATGTAGGGAAAAACCCTGCCCACTGGATCTCCATGGCCTTACCTGGGGGCGTCCTGCCTGAATACCTAGGGGTCCTGATTTACCATGATCCGTTCAATCTACTGTAGGGCAATATTACCAAAGCCATCAGAGTTCTCCGTACCAATGTATACTTCTGGAAAACATTTCTATTATATGCAACTGGTAGGTTAGCAGTGGCTACGATGGTGGCCCTCCCTAGACTGTTGTATTTTTTTTCCACTTTACCCATTGTTGTCCCCCAGTGGGTTTTCTGGGACCTGAATTCCTTGCTAACTGACCTTATATGCAGGTTGAGTAGGTGTAGGGTAGCACTAACTAAATTGCAATGCTCAACAGTGGATGAGAGCCTTGCAGCACTAGACTTTAAAGTGACCAACTGCAGTGGTTCACAGATAGTGAACTGTTCATATATTTGGAGAGCATTCTGTTCATGCTTAAAGCCCCAGAAGGTGACATAACATAGATTTTTGAAATCACTTGACATGCTAACTCAATATTTGATTCTACAATTAACTGAAGCTAGACAGAACTCCTCTACTTCTACAGTGAGCCTAAATGCTTACCAATCCTCACCAATATTCCAAAAGTTTCAACATCACTGATATACCTGGGAATTTACTTTCTACTAACCCTTTCAAGCTTTGTAAAGATACCTTTTGATGATCTGTGGGGAACGTTAGTGAGTGAAATGATCTTTAGGAAGCCTCTGTCATTGTTCCTGATGGGAAATGCATCTGTTTTGACAGAATGGGTTCAAAACCACAGAGAAATTATCTCAGGTTTATGAATCCACCTATGTAGTCACAATATTTTGACCTGAATGTTAAGCATCATTGATATTCTAGAGTCAGTATTTAGGATCTGCACCAAAAGACTTTAGGAGTAGATGTGACACATGTGAATATGAGAGACACAGAAGCCCCTCTGAAACAGGTTCTGGCTTCTTCATTCATTTGCAGATGTGTGTGCAGATAGTCTCTGTGTATTACTATTTGAGAGAAGCCTCTCAAAGTATGAATTGCAATTCTTGCAACAGCATTGTCATAGTATTTACTGGATGATAGAAACATAAGTAACTTTGATGGAGTTCCCTTCTTGACCATGGGCACAGTCACATCAGCCGTGAATACAAGTTCAAAACTGCAGCCAAGGGATCTTGGTGTGTGGGTACCTTACAACACACCATTGGAATCCCATAGACCTCTAACATGCACCTGTTGGGTATACATTACTTTTTGGGGTAGGTTTTTGGGTGGCAGGTTGTTTTGTCTGCATGAACTTTCTGGAGTAAGATTCTCCCATCCAGGTTGATGAAGAGGAGCACCACAGATTGCATTTATCAGTTACCAAAGGCAAGCTTTTGTCCTTCCCATAATGTAGTCCACCTCACCAAACCCTGGGTGCCCTACATTCGTGAGTTATGAAACCATACTATCACTGTCATAATTCCATCTGGCGTAATTATAGTGTCCTAAATATCGTTTACAAAAATATCACCTCAATGGAATCATTTTGTAAGCAATATTTATGACAGAATATATTTCTGTAGACGATATTCTGCATGCAGCCATGCTTGTCCTCCGGATCATCTGAGAGATCTGAAAGGTCATGTGTGCTGCAGGCCTGATGTCGACTGGTACAGAAAAGTGAAGCCTTGAACCACAAATAATTGACTAGAACTGTTAACCTTTGCAGCCTGATGGCACATAGGCAGGGATATGTCTAAGAGGGAGGATTACTACAGGGGCTAGAAGGCCTGTTGCTAATTGGAATGAGGAATATGAATTCCCGGGTGCACCTGGCCATGTTATAGAACAAGGTTGGTAGGTTGGTAGGTAGTGACTTTATTTCATAATTACTTAAAATCATACAAAACTGCATAAACAAATAAAATAAATAATTCAGTTTAAATTGAGCAGATACAATAAAATGGTGTCCACCATGTGCAATAAAGTGATGAAAACATGTTGTACACTATGCCAACCACTACAGTGACAGTGGAAACATGACTGCAGTCCTGGCTGTGTAGTTTTAAACTGCAAATTTGCCCTGTCAAAATAACCTCTTTTGACAGGCTTAAATCATACTTTAAAATATGAATGTCACCCCTCTGTAGGCCTTACTACCCGTAAGGTAGGGTTCATGATATTCACAAGTAGAACATGCAAAGGTTTATTGTTAAACATATCCTTACCATGAAAGGCCCCCAGACGATTTTCCTGTATCAGAAAAGGCTGTTCCACAGGAAAGCATTGAGATAAAATATTCAATTTAATAATGTTATATCCATCTACAAAATTAATTATTGGATTAAAAAATATTTATTACATGCCCAATTTACTGGTGAAGCCAGATTTTTAATAAATATTTTGAAAAAGGTGCTTTTAGAAAGTTATCTTTTTTCTGCCTAGAGCCTTTAGAAACTCATTTGCAAAAACGTCAATAGCCACCTGGCAGCTGACTAGCTTCCTTGATGAGATGTGAACTTGCTCCCAGGGCAGAGACAAAGGCCTTGAGTGTGGGGAGGTGTTCTGGTCCTCTGTTAAGATGACCATGCGGTCTGTGCCCATGAACTTGATTAACTTTAAAGAGGCCTACTCTGCCATAGGCAAAGATTAACTGACACCTGAGCAGGGTTCTTCTTTGTTAGCCCAGACACCCAGGGGAGGGGTTGCCTTTTTCACAGGCCACACCTCTGGGGTAGACACACAGGCTCTGCACAAGAGTTTCAGTATCTTGGATTTAGGCAGATTGGTGCACTTTAGTACAAAAGTAAGAAAGTAAGCCAGAAGGTAAGGCAAATATGATGTACTGCAAAAGTGGGCACTGTTGCCTGGGAACTTTTACCCTATTGGTTAGGGGCGGGCCCGGAGTTACCCTCACCCCCACAGGCTGGTGGCAGGCATAAAAGTGACAACTACAGTACCCTCGTCAGAACACTTTCTGGACTTGTGGAAGAAGAGAAGAGGACTGGACCTGCAGTCTGAGACCTGAGAACAGCCTATGTAATTGTACCTGCTCTCTCTTTTGTAACCAGGATGAAGACCTGGATTCCAAAGGCCATATGGCAGACCTCTTGTTCAAGTTACAGAGGCACTGTAGACTAATGCCTTTTCTGCACCTGCCCAGCTTGCCAGTCACACCTGGACTTGCCCTGGGCCCTGCTGCTGGCATCTGCTGAAGTGAGTCTTAACTCCCCTCCAGTGCTGTTCAAAGGTCATGTTCTCTTGCCTAATGTCAAGTGGTACTCCTAATGTTTTCTGAAACCTGGGACTTAGGAAAGTTTTGACTCTGAAGACCTCGTGCAAACTGGGGCCAATCTGCCAAACCACTCTGATGAAAGTGTGTTGCAGCTGCCCCAAAGATTCAAGTTGCTCCTACTCTGAGCTTTTCCACAGCAGCACACCTGATTCAGTTGGATCTTGTATGGAAGATATTTGACATTATGGAGCCCTCTTTGGCCACAGCATGTAGCCTTGCACCGGTTGGAAGAATCTGAGTTCCAAAAAGTGTCTCAGCCTTAAGGAAGAAATCTTTAATGGACAAAGGTGCCAAAAGCACCTGCAGATGAGGGGCTTTCTCTGGACATGAAATTCACATTTTTTCTTGCTCACAGCTTTCCCACCAAAAGACAACAGCTTCACCAAGACCCCGTCCAGTGGCTATTCAACGAGGTGGCACACTCTTTGGCCACAGCCTAATTCTTTGCTCCACTGAGGATTTGTTGACTTTCATTTCAGAGACTAAGCCCCTGTTTTATGCTTTTTTCGTGCCGTATTTGTGTCATTTTTTGACACAAAAGCTGCATAAATTTACAAAATACAGTTGCAAAAAAAAGTATAAATCAGGGCCAAAGTTCAAAGGTAAAACTTCTGACCTGGTAGTACCTGGTTTTTGTATCAGACCCATACTCCATCATAGTTGGCCTTCGTTTGTGTCTAGGTACTGGTCAAGAGTAACCAGATGACCACAGATGGTGCATAATGCTTTTTGGCACCATTTTGATATCTTTATTTTTTTTAAATTCATATCTCTGGTTTCCCATGTTGATTTTTTGTTCATTTAGTGCCATTTTATTTATTGTTGATTTTTCTAAATTGGTTTGGGATTTTTCATGTGTTCTAGTCTTTTCTTGAGTTTATTACTGTTTTCATACTGCATACATACATTACACATTGCCTCTAAGTTAAGCCTCTCTGCTCTCTGTCAGAGCTACGAGGGGATGTGCTCAGGTTAATTAAGAGACTTTAGTGGTTGACTGTGTCAAGGTTTGTGGTTATTACTTAAGGTGGGTACTTAACCATCTCAACTAATACTAGGTTTGTGTTTTTGAAGGACCATTAATAGATTTATATTAAAATCAAAAATCCCTTTTGTAATCTAACAAAAAAAATAACTTTAATTTCTTTTTATTGACTTTTGAATTTTAATTGGCCATTTCTCCATTATTTCTCCATTTTCTTTCCTTCCTCTTATGCACCTGTAATTTTTGAAAGGATCGAAATGGATCTGTACAGCATTAAGAGCCTCAGCATGGCAGACCCGAGGAAGCTGTGTAAGGAGAGGGGACTGTTGCTGGCAAAGGGGCCCAAGAGGATGGAGTACCAGAGAGCCCTCAGAGCATGAGGGGGGAAGACATCCACTTGCTGCAGCCCAGCAGAAAGGAGCACAAGGATAATAGGGCAGGAGATGAGGAAGAAATAGAGGAGGAGGATTAGAGACATGACCTTGAAGTGAATCCAGCGCCAATGCAGGAGGAGGGCCCTTGGGATCCAAGTCACTGGCCTTGTCCAGAAAAAAGAGCAGTGTGTGTTCTTGTAGCGTGACTCAGAGTTGAAGGAAAGGTACGCTGAGAGGAAACTAAGGTTGATGCTGGCTAACCTAACCTTTGAGGAAAAGAAGGCAGCAGAGGAGAAAAAATTAATCTTGGCTTAGGAGGGGAAGAAGGCCCTACTGGCCCATGAGATGGGCCACAAAGAACTGGAACTGAAAGCAAAGAAGATCTCTGAGTCCAGTGATGATGGTAGCAGTGACAGTGAAGTACCTACGAGCTAAGAGAGCTAAAAGAGTCCACATCCCCAAAGTCCTGGTTCCTAGTTATGTGTTGGGGGATGACTTAGATAAGTGGTTTGAGGCATGTGTGGTGGCCCTGCATATGCATAGAGTAACAGAGGATGACTGGGAGGCTAATCAGTGGGAGCATGTGGCAATTGCTGAAAGGGATACCCTGTTCATCCTAGAGGCAGTTGAATACATGAGATATGCCCCCATCAAGGAAGCCCTTGTCACAATGTTTGGTCTAACCCCTGAGATATATCATAAGATGCTCAGGGATAGCCAGAAGCATTCACACCAGTCATGAGTTGATTTTGTGGACTCATCAACTAGGGAACTGGATGGTAATGTGAAAGGCATCAACATTTTATGACTATTATGGACTTTATGATTCTAACAATGAAAGAGAACATTTTGAGTAATTGATTTGTAGAGTTGCACCAGTATCTAATTAGTTCCAAGATAACTGAACCAACAGAGTTTGGGAAAGAGGCTAACCTCTGGATCATTACCAGAATGTCTAGGAATGCACCTGGAGGACCACTTGCCTGGGAGACCACATGAAATGTAGGTTGTGTCCCACTGTGAATACCAAAAGTTCTCTAAAGGCCTTTAAAGAGTTTTCAGGGTATGGAGTCTAAGGGGGTCATTCCGACCCTGGCGGTCCATGACCGCCAGGGCGGAGGGCAGCGGAAGCACCGCCAACAGGCTGGCGGTGCTTCCTGGGCGATTCTGACCGCGGCGGTAAAGCCGCGGTCAGAAAAGGGGAGCCGGCGGTTTCCCGCCGGTTTCCCGCCGGTTTCCCGCCGGTTTCCCGCCGGTTTCCCACTGGCCCAGGGAATCCGCCATGGCGGCGCTGCTTGCAGCGCCGCCATGGGGATTCCGACCCCCTTCCCGCAATCCTGTTCCTGGCGGTAATTACCG
The DNA here is from genome assembly GCF_031143425.1 of Pleurodeles waltl. Taxonomy (NCBI): domain Eukaryota; kingdom Metazoa; phylum Chordata; class Amphibia; order Caudata; family Salamandridae; genus Pleurodeles; species Pleurodeles waltl. The sequence goes on from NC_090438.1 coordinate 766,124,824, forward strand.
CCAGGAACAGGATGGCGGGAACGGGTGTCGTGGGGCCCCTGGGGGCCCCTGCACTGCCCATGCCACTGGCATGGGCAGTGCAGGGCCCCCCTAACAGGGCCCCATAAAGATTTTCAGTGTCTGCTTTGCAGACACTGAAAATCGCGACGGGTGCCACTGCACCCGTCGCACCCCTTCAACTCCGCCGGCTCCATTCTGAGCCGGCTTCATTGTTGAAGGGGCTTTCCTGCTGGGCCGGCCGGCAGTCTTCTGGCGGTCGCCCGCCGGCCCAGCGGGAAAGCCGGAATGGCCGCCGCGGTCTTTTGACCGCGGAGCGGTCTTTCGGCGGGAACCGCTTGGCGGGCGGCGACCGCCGACCGCCGCGGTCAGAATGACCGCCTAAGTCTCCTTCTTACCACAAGGGGTGGAGGGTTTAATAGAAGAACCCCATTAGGTCGTACCAGCCCTGGTTCTATGACTGTTACCAGTAGGGGCAAAATAAATGAGATGTCCTAGGAAGAAGCAGCCACCCACTGGTTGGTAAGCCCCAGTTATTGCTAGTGTATTGCTGGGGGAAGAGCTTGCCCCAGTTAGCTTGGTGAGTCGTGCACAGGGTACCCCTATTGTCTCTGGGGGGCAGAGAGATGGTGCTTAAAACTCACAAGCCTGATAACACTAAGAAGTACTGGCAGTGACTCCTATCGATGGACAGAAGGTGGAGGCTCTGAGAGACACAGGAGCCAGCATGACTAATGCTATGTGTCATCCGGTGTCCCCAGAGCAAGTTATTCCTCATGTAGTCCACCAGGCTGTAACAGCCAGCAACCAGATAAGCAATACCCTGTGGTATCTTGTTCTCTGAGAGTATCTGTGAGTCTAGCCAGGAATGTAGATGTATCACTGACACAATATTGAGGTGAACAATATGGTTTGACACAAATATTGTGTCCCTATACTTACAATGGTCTATACAAAAATATTAGGAAAAATATTGTTTAACACTAATATGGCCCAAAAATAGCATTTTTATAAATATATTGTTTAAAGTAATAAATCATAAAGATTTTAGTAAATAATATTGTATAACGTAAATTACAAGTATTCTGCTAATACTTAGTACTATATATATATAACTGTATACTTATATAAACACACACATACATGTGAATGTGGCTATATATAAATATATATTAAATATACATATATATGGACAGACACATATACATGTATGTGTATATATACATATAGATATAGATATGTATACACACACACACATACACACACACACACACATACACCCCAACGCACACGCACATGCACACACACACAGATAAATATTAAAAATATTTTTCCACTACAACATTTTGGCTTCTGCCTTCCTCAGGTAGTACCAGTTTGTTTGCTCAGTAGCCACACAGTTGACACTGCTAGATTTTCAAAAAGCATCATGATTGAAGCCTCCATTTGGTATGTGGAACCAATGCAGTCCTCAGATCTCTTGCGATATGCTGTAATCATACCATTTAAAATCATTGCATCCAGATGGACTAAACATTACTGACAATACCACCTGATTACAGCATATCTATCTATCTATCTATCTATCTATCTATCTATCTATCTATCTATCTATCTATCTATCTACACACATATAAATGTCCCGATATATACATATATATATATATATATATGTGCATAGTTATATATATATATATATATATGTATACAAACATAACTAGTGTAGATATATTTATTTAAAACTTTAAAAATATTAGCAATTCAATTAAAAATATTAATCAAATTATAAGTAAAGAATACATAAAAAAGGTAAAAAAACAAACAGAAATATTATATAAATTAAAACTTATATATACAACTTAAAACATTTAAAAATAAACACATACTAAAAACCATATATGTAATTAATATCAGGAATAGTATTGGAGTTTAGGAACACTAGATATACTATTCCTATTGTAGTTTATGCAACAGTAGGGAAAGTGTGGTACTTCAGAGGGGTTAACTTTACTGTTCCTGCTTCAAACAGCACAACAGTAGGCAAAGTGTTGGACTTCGAAGAGGTTAGATTAACTATTTCTACTCTCACAAGTAGTGAAAGTCTTAGACATCTTAAGAGTTACATTTACTTTTTCTATTCCAACAGTAGGGAAAATGTAGGGCTTTGGAGGGGTTAGATTTACTATTTCTACATTAGCCAGAGCAACAGTGTTGGAGTGTTGGATGGGTTAAATTTATTAATAACACAAAAGGATGATGGACGTAGTGCTGAAACTTTTCAACCATTCACCTTCAGTCACAGATCTTGGTTAAATCCATTGTTTTTTTCTCACCATTCTACCCGAGTTTGGATCAAGCCATATGCAAATCAATCTTGACCCTGCTCCCCATTGGAACAGTCCATCCTGAACTGCCAGGCCAGGTCCTCCCTGGTCTGGAAACAAGCCTCCTCCAACATCCTATCCTGTCCTATCCTGCTCATTAGAAGACAGTAGGTCTGGGAGAGGTTCTTTCTCTCCTCACCACCATCACCATGAGCATTGTCAATTCAGACCCTCAAAGTGTCGCTTGGGGCGAATCACCTGTGGTACCCAAAAGCGTTTCCTGGGAGTTTGGAGGTTCACCTGGTAGATGATCTCACTCATATTCTGTTTGATCTCATAGGGTCCATCGATCCTGCTAACGCGTCCCTTTATGATAATTTATTACACATCAGGACTCGTTTTCAGGCCAATGAATCTTTTGACCCAGTTGAGAGACACCGTAGGACGAGATAGCTAATCAATATGTCAATCAATACGTCAATAATGTCATCAATATTTATCACAACAATACATTTCACTTTAGTCAAAGTCATTAATCAATTCAAAACACTACCATGACCTTGCAGTCATGAATAACCACACCAGTTTAGTAGAATTTTTATGAGTTTTATTCCCTATTGTTTACAATTCTAAAGGCAGATGTGTTAATCTCAAAACCAAGAAACATAATAGCATAGTCACGATATGGCAACTTTGATAAGATTTCATTAAGGCGAGAATCACAAACATCAGAACATATCACGGCGTAAACATAGATCAATTTAGCAGAGTGTCAATAACGCGTCAGTTCAACAAGCATAGATTCGGTCGTTTGTGTATTTGCGTCAGTTTAGTGAACACCTGTCCTAACCACTGATTAGCATTAGCATGTTGGTCTTCATGCAAAACAATTTAGAACACCAATTGGGAAAACATCTAGCTATGGTTTCTGTCAAAAGTAAGCAGTTGGTACCTAGAAAGGAAAAGCAAACAGACAAATCAAAATTGTATTGTCATAGTTACCCTCCAAGGTTTAGGTCAGCACTCAGGCTCAGCCTTCGTCTTCAGGGCATCAGTCAAATCGCCATCAGTCAGAACTTAGCTGCGGGGCAAAATTGGCACTTCCCTCAAAAGGAGGTAAAGTGTAAAATGGGCAAATCTATGGACGAGGATGGTTTTAAACAAACCAATAAGTCACCAAACAGAGTGACAAAGTTTCTGGATAAAATCAATAGCATTCCCTAACCCACCTAAATGACTCCCCGTGTCATAGGTTTTTATCCCTTTTTCGTTGTACGTTCCCCTAAAATGTCATTGGTCGTTGGTTATACCCCAGTATCTTTATCCAATGGAAAAACAAATTATGTCATTAATCTTTCACCCCATATTATTTTACAAGCTTCTTATTGGTTCTTATGTTTGATGTCTGAAAGGTAGCACGTCCGGTATGATTCCATCTTTCTGTAATTCTTTGCAAATCTTTTGGTCAGTAGCTCCATTGTCTTCACCGGTTTGAATGACCTTGTACATTACATTAATCTACACTGTTGCATTTTGTCTAATATCACTCTACAAGCAATGAAGAATTCGTGAGAACGGATCTACTATGGTTACATTCAGCTTCTAGTTTGAAGAAAACAAGGGATCATGTCCTTTTCCGAGTCAGCACACTGCAAGATAGGAAAAATACATTTAATATGAGAGCCAACCGGCTAAGCTTCGGCTCATGCTAACTTAAGGCCTACAAGGATTTCAGCACAAATTCAATAACACAATGATTAATAATTAGTACAGAACTTATTCAATATAACATTTTATAAACATTTTAGTCATCATTATTAGTCTACATATACATTGATGGCCACACCCCGTGGTCACATTTCAAGTGCACGTTTAAGTAAAATTTACTATTCCAGTTTCTATAACAACATTTCATGTTAATATAGATTATAAAAGCTACGCTCTGTCAGTCCCTCCTCTGATGACGTTCGTCATCACACAAACCTTTCCCTTTTCGACCTTTCATTTTAATTTTTCACCTTGCGCATAATGCACATTTCAACATCCTGTCCTTTGTGTGAACTTTCATAAATTTCATTAAACATTTTCTCCCTTTCACTTTGCTCATTCTTCTTATTTCTCTTTGTCCAAGTTCTTCTAATTTTGTCATTAATTTTGCATGCTCCCCATAAACCTAATAAACACGCCAGAACAATTAATAAACCCCCTAGTATTTTTGCAAGAACCCCATTCCAAATGTTGCTAAACCAGCTCCCTACTCTGGCAATTCCTTTTCCCACTTTCTCCCACACTCCAGGTTCCTTCAAATCCTTCAAATCTGCACTATCTCTAGTTAGGTTAGTAAGCATACCTCTAATCGTTTTACTATTATCTGATATATATACGAGCAACAATGACGCTCATTGAGCATCTTGCAGACTCTGCCGCTCTTTGCTAAAAGAATGTCTAAAGCAAGCCGATTTTGAAGAGTCATAGCTCTTTCCGCAGCAAGTTCAGTATCCATCAGGAGTATACCCCCTGTAAAGTTTGTCAGCATGTTATCCACAATAGTAGACAACTTTCGAATCTTTATGGAGTTTAGAATAACCCCTACTGAAGGAATTATGGCTCCAAATATGCCACCAACTACAGCAGCCGCTGTCTCTCGTTTTTGTCTAGCATGTTGTAATTCAGACGTTTTAGGTATTTGCTTTAAGTCATCAATCTGGTAAATCTTTAGGAAAACTATTCCCAAATAACATGTCCCATACCATCCCTAAGGGAGACGGTAATAAGCATATAATCCGCAAATATAATAGATCCCAGGGATCGCTGGATCCTGTCCATTTAACATGAATGTCCATTTACTCTGAAACAAAAACACATGCCTGCATTCACTCGTTCCCACAAATAAAGTGTCATTTTCAGATTTTGGCCTATATATACAAAGCCTTCCTACATATAATGCATCTATAGCTAATTTGCCTTGCGTCTTTATTGCAGTGTAAGCATAATCATTTGCATATATGCGTTTCTCTAGCCCTTTTCTAATCTTTCTTTTAATGCTTTGCGTCTATCATCAGTGTGATCTAAGAAACTTTTCTCTACAGGTGTTAATAAGCAAGTCAGATTGTTGCAGTGTGAATAAGCTGTCCCAAATGTAAGTGTCGGTTCAAAGGAACCTCTAACTATCTTTATACTATGCTCCTTAGCTAATTTGTTCAGAAACTCAATCACTGGCACAAAAGAAAACACCACATCCAAATTTGAATAGAAATATTGCACATGCTCTTGATGATAGAATCTTGTTGGTAGCAAACTACAACTTATCCCGCAGGTTAGTGGGAGACTATGATAAGTGACCCCTTCTTGTATGGATGACGGAATCTTTGTACACACATAACAGTTTTTCGCATCCATTGTCTCAACATTCAGCAAGCGATAGAAGACGTTAGTGGAGAGTTCCCCTTTTGAGTTAGTTCCCTCATGCAAGTGTTTTGTATCTTGCTCAAACCTTTCCCACTGTGTTAGTGTAGTAGTCCTAGGTTTTGAAGCATTGTTAGTCACTTTCTTTTCCAACCACGGCATTCCCACAATCACACCTACAATTATTATTGCACACACAATGCCTAATATAAGGCTTAACCAACCACACACTTTACCCTTTTTGTTACTACCTCTATTATGAGCCATGGTCTGTAAAGAATCAGATAGCAAAATAACTCAAAGAAAACAATCAACTTGAGGACAATATAAAAGCTCTTTTTTTTTTTCTTCTTGATGTAGAGTCTCTCTTTCTCTCTGCGTGTATTTACAGCGTTTCACTCACTCCAGGACCCTTTTGCCAATCAGGTTATCAGCTTGTCATAATCGGGTTTCAAAGTCAATTCAGGTTATCAGTGTCACATGCGGTAATTTATAAGTCTCTTTCTCAGTTTTTCAGCTTTCAATTTCAATTTTAGTTTTTAACACAGTCTCTTTCTCTGATTGATTTCAGGTACCGTAGTATTGGCCTGGTACTTCTCGATCAAAACAGAACGCTAAGAATTCTTGTTGCCATTCAGATGTCGTTGCATATGCCCATTCAGGACCTGCGTACCTTCTATTTGTGGTTCTTTTTCTTTTCAACCTGCGTTCACTTTGCAATTCTCCTTCATTTAAATCCTCTACTCGGGATGTATCAATTTTTTATGCTATTGTTTCACCTGGCACGACCTTTTCTTTTGCAGCCTGCTTCTCTGGCCAGTTATCACCTTTATGCGTCTTCTTCCTGCCTGTCTTTTCAGGACGCTGAATAGCACCCTCCTCTTGTGCTATGGTGTTTTCTCTTGACGGACCTGCAACTGGCTCAGGGGATACCGGTGTGCTTTGTCCTCTCTCTACTATTTCCCCTTCTTCTTCTTCTGGGTCTGTTACAGGTTCGAGCTCTAACCCGTATCCGTCTACTTCTGGGAGAACCTGTCCTTGATTTAGTTCTCCTGCTGCCTCTACTGAGATAGGCTCACTGTCTCCTCTCTCGAGCTCATTTACTGTTTGAGGGACTGAGCCGTCCTCAGTGGGCTCTCCTACAGTCTCAGTTCCCCCTTGGCCGTTCTCTGGCCCTGGAACTTCCTTCTCTGTAGTTGCTGAGTTGGAAACTTCAAGTTCCTCATCAGTCGGACATGTTACCTTCTTTGTGTGACTGGCATGTATCCAGTTTGGAATGCCTGCACATTTCACAGCAGTGGTTGTTGTCAGTATTATTTGATATGGTCCCTTCCAGCGCGGCTCCAAACACGACTTTCTCATGTGCTTCTTGACAAACACCCAGTCACTGGTTTGCAGGGTGTGACCTGGATCACTGATCGGTGGCAATGTGTTGGCTTCCACCTGGTGGGAAAAAGAGCGAACCACATCAGCCAAACCTTTGCAGTGGTCCAACACCATATCATCCGTGATATTCACAAGAGCATTTGCGGGTACTGCGGGCAGACTCATAGCTCTGCCCATGACAATCTCATGGGGTGATAGTCCTGTCTTCTTATCAGGTGTGTTTCTCATTGACGTCAGCACTAAAGGCAATGCATCTGGCCATTTCATATTGGTGGCTGCGCACATTTTTGCCATTCTCGACTTCAAGGTACCATTCATCTGTTCTACTAGTCCTGGTGCTTCAGGGCAGTAACTACAGTGCAGCTTTTGTTCAATGTCCAATGCAGCACACAAGAGCTTAATTACCTCATTGTCGAAATGGCTGCCCCTATCTGAGTCTAAAGAGACTGGAAAACCAAACCTGGGTATTAGTTCTCAAAGCAACAGCTTTGCAACTGTGAGACTATCATTTCTATGTGTGGGGTAAGCTTCAATCCAATGGCTGAAAACACACACAATCACCAACACGTACCTCAATCCTCCACAAACAGGCATCTCAATGAAATCCATTTGCATCTTGCTAAATGGACCACCAGCTCTCCCTATGTGGCTCAAAGTTACCACAGTCCCTTTTCCGGCATTCATCTGGTGACAGGTGATGCACCTGTGACAGGTAACCTCTGTGGCTTTTCTGAATTTCGGGTTAAACCACTCAATCTTGAATGACCTGATCATTGCATCTCTCCCAAGATGTGCCTGTCCATGATAAAGCCTTGCAAATTGTGACAAAATACTTTTTGGCAAAACCAGTTTCCCCTCCTCTGAGACCCATAAGTCGTCAGCTTTCTGTACACATTGCATTCTCTGCCAGGAGCGTTTCTCCTCTCTGCTTGCACGACCCTGCAGTGATTTTAGCTCATCTAGTGTATCAACCACCCTCAATGCAAAGTTCGAGCATGTTTCATTTTCATTTTACGGTAATAATTCCCACTGGTCTTTGAACGATATACAGTTCAAAGCGCAAAACCTTGCAACTTGATCTGCATAGCCATTTCCCATTGACACAAAGGGCCTGATTACAACTTTGGAGGAGGTGTTAATCCGTCCCAAAAGTGACGGTAAAGTGACGGATATACCACCAGCCGTATTACGAGTCCATTATATCCTATGGAACTCGTAACACGGCTGGTGGTATATCCGTCACTTTACCATCACTTTTGGGACGGATTAACACCTCCTCCAAAGTTGTAATCAGGCCCAAAGTCTTGTGATTCAACATGAGCACTGCATTTCACCACGGAAATTTCAAGAGGTAACTGGATCGCATGTAACAAGTCCTTAATGTGTTCGCCATTTTTCACTGGTGAACCAGAAGAGGTCATGAAACCTCTCTGTGACCACAATTGGCCAAAATCATGTACAATGCCGAATCCATATCTGCTGTCAGTGTAGATAGTGACTTTCAGAGTTTCAGCTGCATGGCATGCCTTAGTAAGGGCAATTAATTCTGCCACTTGTGCGGAATACACTCTCTCGAGTCAGGAAGCTTCAATGATACCAGCTATTGTACATACAGCATAACCAGCTCTTAGCATTCCAACTGAGTCTCTCAAACAGGATCCATCAACAAACATAATGCAGTCATTTTCTCTTAACTGCATATCTTGTATGTCAGGTTTGGGCTTGGTACATAGTTCTGTTACCTCAAGACAATCATGTTCCACCTCCTCCTCATTATTAATCTCAGTACTTTCAACAGGAAGTAGAGTTGCCGGGTTCAATACAGTACACCACTTCAAGGAGACGTTTGATGACCCCAAAATAATTGTCTCATATCGGGTAAGTCGGGCATTTGTCATGTGCTGAGTTTTAGTTCGAGTCAACAGGATTTCAACTGAATGTGGAACCATTACTATTAAGGGATGTCCCATCACTATGCCTTCACACTGCGTGAGGCTTTGACCAACTGCTGCAACTGGGCGCAAACAACCCGGTAAGGCTGCTGCGACGGGGTCCAAGGTAGCTGAAAAATACGCCACAGGGCGGTTTGCACCTCCATGGACCTGTGTTAAGACAGACAAAGAACAAGCATCACGTTCATGACAAAACAGTAGAAAAGGCTTCGTATAATCAGGCATACCTAAAGCTGGTGCCCTGCACATACACTCTCTAAATTCCATGAATGACTCAAGCTCTTCCTTGGACAGAGTTATGGTATACGGTTCATCCTTGGTTTCCTTGCCTGTTAGATTTATCAATGGTTTTGAGATAATTGAGAAGTTGGGTATCCACTGGCGACAGTAACCCACCATTCCCAAGAACATCCTGACATCTCTCTTTGTTGTCGGGGGGTTCATTTGCAAAATAGCTGTCACCCATTCCTTCGATATTCTCCTGGACCCTCTCTCAATCAAGTGTCCTAAGTACTTCACCTCTTTTTGACAGTACTGCAACTTCTTTGGGGACATCTTATGTCAGTTTTTTCCCAAATGATTCAGTAAGGCAATTGTGTCATACCTGCAGTCATCTTTTTTCCTTGACACAATCAGCAAGTCGAACTGAAAGGCTGTTCCAGTGACTCCAAATCCTTCTTCAATATATGATTGAAGATGGACGGTGACTCAGAAAACCCTTGAGGAATTCTGCACCAACTGTACACCTTCTCCAGGAATTTGAAACTGAATAAAAACTGGCTGTCCTCATGAAGAGGCACCGAAAAGAAAGCTTGTGACAAGTCTACCACGGTGAACCATTCTGCATCACACAGAACCTGGACCATAATCACTGCTGGGTTCGGCACTATAGGGCAACATTTTACCACAATCTCGTTTATTTTCCTCAAGTCCTGCACAATTCGAACCTTCCCACAAGGCTTTTTCAGACCCATTATTGGTGAATTACATGGGCTGCTCAACACCTCTTTCAGAACCCCTTGCTATGAAATGTTCTATCAAAGTGTTGTACTATATTAAAATAATTAAATTAAATAATTAAAAAACTACATAAGCATCAATCAATCATTTAATTAACAAAAAAAATGAAGAGAAATATATTTTTTAAAATTTTAAATATGTTCCCATCGTAAACCCTTTCAAAGCCAACAACCTGCTGCTAATTGAAAATGATTAATTAAATGCAAACAATGTTAAATTACACCTGAAAAATTACAAACTACACAGTACATAATTATTATTGTAATACTAATACCTTAATATAGCTAGCATATTAAATTATTTAAAAAAGATATTTAACACAACTATATGAATCCCACACTTTCTCTGTCCCTGCTCCCTGTTACTCCGCTGGTAAGTCAGTCACTGTAAGCATCAGGAATAAGGTTATCAGAGGGTAATCCTCGTTTGCGGTTTCAGTCTCTAGTTCAGAAAACTGACCGTCATCCCCTTCATCATCAATGTTTGTTTGCACCTCTATTCCATCATTGGAACGTGTAATTGAACATTTTGTCTTACACAATAAGTGTCTTCCCAATAGGGATACGGGACTTGAATCACAGACTACAAACTTATGCAGTCCCTGGAAGTTTCCAATCTCAACTTGCACCGGATCCGTAATCGGGTTTGTCAAGTACTGGTTTGCTACTCCTACCACTCTTATGGTACGCCCTGAAAGTGGCAATTTTGGCACCTCTGCGCTTCTGACTGTAGAGCGTGTAGCTCTGGTGTCAACCAAAAATGAAACCTTGTGACCCATCACCTTTCCGTCTCCATAGGGTCCCCTCTGGTCTACTTCTAGGGATGCTGCAAGCCTGCACTCTTCACTGTCTGAACTATCATCCGACCATTCATCATTCACTCCATCTTCACCACGTAATGGGAATTGCTGCACCGTATTATTTTGGCTCACTACTTGACCTGTGACCTGCTGAGGAAGCATTACCTGTTGCTGTCCCATTGGAGCTAATGGTAATTGCATTTGCTGTCTAGGTACCATGGGAACCTGCTGTTGTACCTGCTGCATTTGTGCTGGTTGAACATGCGGCATTTGCATTTGCTGCACGGGCTGTAGCCCCTGCATCTGAACCATGTTATTCTGGAAGTTCTGATTCTGACCTCTTGATTTTGGACCTCTCATGTTTTGAAATGTACCGACATCAGTGCTTTGTTGAACGACACCATCATGCACCACATTTGGGCATTCCCGCTTCCAGTGCCCCACGCCCCACACGCGTGACATGGTGACATCTTTTTCATCCCTTGTACGTCATTTTGAACCACCACAGTATTCAGGTCCGGACCGCGATTCACAAAACCTCGACCTCGGCCTCTCGGTTGCATCTGAAACACACCATTCCCTTGCGGTTGTTGCTGTACCATCTGCTGGATTCCATTCCCTTGCATACCTGCCTGCGCCGCCCTTATCTGCATCACCAGCACTTTCTCCTTCAACTTTCTCTGCTTCAGCTCAATCTCGTCACTACAGTATTTCGCATACTGCAGCACCTCATCAATCGGCTTCGCTTGCTAACAGATCAAATGATTCTTAATCATCTGGCTAACCTCTGGTCTCAGCCCTTCAACAAATCTAAATACGAGATGGTTCATGTCTTTCAGCCCAATAGTTTCAGTACCACTGTAATGTTTGAACGCTTTCAACAACCTCTCATAGTAAGCATGGATCGATTCTTTAACCTTCTGCGAGGTCCGGTCTATTTTCTGCCAATCTGTCCCTTTCGGCGACACTTTCTGCTTCAAAAACTCAATCACTTTATGACAGTATATCATCACCTCCTCAGAGGGTGCTCCGGTCGCCTTATCCCTTGCCGGTTCCTGTGTCGGCCAGTCCACACCTCTCTTGCACTCAAGCCATAAATCGGGTGGAACAATGATCTCAAACAAAGTATTTAAGTCTTTCCAGAGACACTTCGCAAGCTTCACAAACCTATCGGTTTGCTGATACCACTTCTCCCTCAACCTGGGATAATCATTTGTGAAAGATAGAATGTCTCCCCTGGACCACGGTACATGGACTAAAACCCCACCAGCTGTTTCTCTCATTGGTAGCATCTTTACCCGATCCTGTATCTGGTGAAGCTTTAGCTTGACTTGATCCCCGACTATCGTTTTTCTTTTTATCTCTTTTCTTTGCCCATCTGCCTTTCCATTTTTCTAAGGCTCCCCAAATCTGAGCGCTTTGCAATATTTCCTTTAGATGCGCTTTCATTCCGACAGACCTCATGTGCTCGAAGTCCTTTGAGTCAAAGTCTAATCTGTAGCTTCTTTTCAAATGTTTGGTATTCTCAATATCGATATGGCACTTGTCTGCCAGGTTTGCCAGCCTCTGGTGTACCTTACCTACTTCTTTAGTGATTTTAGGGCACAGGTATCTCAGTTCTGCTTCTGTATATGACTCTAATCTGTTCACCCCCATTGTTCCCTCCTCTAATTCAGCAACCTCCACTCCCAGTCTCACAAAGTTCAGGTATTCATCTTTCTCAGACCTTTCCAACTTCTCTACAGTTGCTGCGGCTTTTGGAGCGTAAGTTTTTTCTAACCACTCATTCACTTGTTGCACTGTAAAACCTTGCAGTGAAATATTCCCTGCATGCATCATTGGTGAATGTGAAGCATTTGTACTTATTGACTGCGGGGTTGGCATACCTAGCCCTGCCTGTCTCATTGCCTCCAAAGGGGGTTCAACCGGGCTAAGGTCTAGCAAAGATCTTGGTTTTTCAACTGCTTGTTCTCTCGGGCCATTAACTGGGGAGTTCCTATGGACCCTCCTCTTATTGCATCTTGGGTCATTACTCCCTGATCACACATGCCAGGCTTACCTTGCGCATACAATGACACAGGCGGACCAACAGTAATTGGCAATGATATGGCAGCTGGTGTCTGACCTGGTCCCAAACCCCGTGGAGCAGCAACTCCCAAAGTTTGGTTCCCTGAAGCCGGGCAGGTACTAATGGAGGTCCTGCTGCTGGATTATATCCTGGTATCAGCTTTTGCTGCGGCAGGGGCAGCAATTGTGGAGTTTGCTCAAGCTGTACTAACCTCGATTTTGTATATATCGGGTCTGGTGGCACTATCAGATTTGTAGTAGTCTCTAGTACTGGGATGTCTGGATAGATTCCTTGTATCTGCTGTGGAGGTTGCAACTGTATCTGCATGCCTGCACACATGCTAAAATACTGAGAACATCCCCAACTCACTTAGGCAGGCTCTGAGATCCCAAGCAAGTCCTGGTGAATTTAGAAACACATCAGACCTCCAATTTTCATTATCTCAGAAAAACTATTTAAACAATAATTCTCCGTCCTAGGGCCCCAAAGGGCCAAAACCGCCGCTCTGCTACCAGAACTGCTAACGCGTCCCTTTATGATAATTTATTACACATCAGGACTCGTTTTCAGGCCAATGAATCTTTTGACCCATTTGAGAGATACCGTAGGACGAGTTAGCTAATCAATACATCAATAATGTCATCAATATTTATCACAACAATACATTTCACTTTAGTCAAAGTCATTAATCAATTCAAAACACTACCATGACCTTGCAGTCATGAATAACCACACCAGTTTAGTAGAATTTGTATGAGTTTTATTCCCTATTGTTTACAATTCTAAAGGCAGATGTGTTAATCTCAAAACCAAGAAACATAATAGCATAGTCACGATATGGCAACTTTGATAAGATTTCATTAAGGTGAGAATCACAAACATCAGAACATAACACAGCGTAAACGTAGATCAATTTAGCAGAGTGTCAATAACGCGTCAGTTCAACAAGCATAGATTCGGTTGTTTGTCTATTTGCGTCAGTTTAGTGAACACCTGTCGTAACCACTGATTAGCATTAGCATGTTGGGCTTCATGCAAAACAATTTAGAACACCAATTTGGAAAACATCTAGCTATGATTTCTGTCAAAAGTAAGCAGTTGGTACCTAGAAAGGAAAAGCAAACAGACAAAGCACAATTGGATTGTCATAGTTACCCTCCAAGGTTTAGGTCAGCACTCAGGCTCAGTCTTCGTCTTCAGGACATCAGTCAAATCACCATCAGTCAGAACTCAGCTCCGGGGCAAAATGGGCACTTCCCTCATAAGGAGGTAAAGTGTAAAATGGGCAAATCTAAGGATGGTTTTAAACAAACTAATAAGTCACCAAACAGAGTGACAAAGTTTCTGGATAAAATCAATAGCATTCCCTAACCCACCTAAATGGCTCCCCGTGTCATAGGTTTTTATCCCTTTTTCATTGTACATTTCCCTAAAATGTCATTGGTCGTTGGTTATACCCCACTATCTTTATCCAATGAAAGAACAAATTATGTCATTAATCTTTCACCTCATATTATTTTACAAGCTTCTTATTGGTTCTTATGTTCGATGTCTTCAAAGGTAGCACGTCCGGTATGATTTCATCTTTCTGTAATTCTTTGCACATCTTTTGGTCAGTAGCTCCATTGTCTTCACCGGTTTGAATGACCTTGTACATTACATTAATCTACACTGTTGCATTTTGTCTAATATCACTCTACAAGCACTGAAGAATTCGTGAGAACGGATCTACTATGGTTACATTCAGCTTCTAGTTTGAAGAAAACAAGGGGTCATGTCCTTTTGCGAGTCAGCACACTGCAAGATAGGGAAAATACATTTAATATGAGAGCCAAGCAGCTAAGCTTCGGCTCATGCTAACTTAAGGCCTACAAGGATTTCAGCACAAATTCAATAACACAATGATTAATAATTAGTATAGAACTTATTCAATATAACATTTTATAAACATTTTACTCATCATTATTAGTCTACGTATACATTGGTGGCCACTCCCCGTGGTCACATTTCAAGTGCACGTTTAAGCAAAATTTACTATTACAGTTTCTATGCGGCATTATCACACATTAATTCATAAACATTTCATGTTAATATAGATTATATAAGATACGCTCTCTCAATCCTATAAGGATTAAGGTTCCACAGGCTCTATGACCCACATTTTTGGGCCAACTTGGCATTCTACCAGACTGGCATTTAATCATAACATTGCTTTATTATTTCCGGACTGGCCTCAACATTTTCAGTGTCTTCTTTCATACAGCTTTTCATCTATAGCTCACTATGGGGGTCATTATGAGTTTGGTGGTCTCATGACCGCCATGTTAGTGGTGGCGTTTGTTCCACCAACAGGCTGGTGGAGAAGAGCACCAAGTTATGACCATGGCAGTATTACCAACAGAATACAGCCAATCCATCGTCAGTGCGGTCAGGCCGCCACGGATGATGCTAGCCACCTGCAGGCAGGCGGAGACCATGTTCCCGCCAGACAGATTCCGAGGCTGCACACCACCAAGGTTTCCGCCATGGTCGCACTACCATGGAAACCCTGGCAGGAAACCAACTCTATAAAAAGAGACACTCACCGTCAGAAACACACACTTATTTGGAGCCGCCATGACACCTGACCTACACGCCTTCCCGCTGCTCCTGCTCACCCAATGACTTCGGGACCAATGACAATGACAGCAATTATGAGTACACATATTTACCTGTCACTTTTGCAAAATGCCAATGTCCCTATGCACACACATCACACACTTCTGGAATGGGTGGCGAAGGTGACACACACATGTAACATACGGATATGCACACTCACAGAAACACATGCACATATATAGTACACACACTACGGCCATCACACACACACACGCCAAAAACACACACTGACTCCCAGATAAACAGCACTGGCACAGTCACACACAACAACACACAACACCACCAAATGACACAACTATACCAAAGCCGCAACACCTCAAAAGCACTGTTAAGCATCCACAATACACACCTCCACCTGACAAATCATACATACATGACAACGTTACTATACCAGAGAATGAACACACACAATCATGCATCCAAACAATGACGCATACGTCATATCCCACAAACACACATTACAACGGATCTGACATACAAATTACCACACACACTCACGCACAGAGTACAACCACACAAAGTCACACTTCACTGCAAATAACATGTCAACACAATCGCAAAACACAATACCAACACAAATACATGTCCTCAACTTATACATGCCCATCACATAATACACACTCATCACTGAGGGACAAATGCAATGCACACACCCACACATGCTGCCCAGACACAACTGTTAGCACAACCACCACACACACACAAAACTTACTCACACACAAACAAAAGCAGCCAAAACCAAAACAGACCTAAGAAAAGAAAGGCAGGACAAAGATGTAACCTTCGAACCAAAATATATGTGAATAAATAAATAAATATATCATGTTAAATACGTACAAAGATTAAGGACATAGGGCAGTCCAAACACATATGTGCAACATGCACATATGGCACTTCCAAGTGCCCCAACTTGACTCCTGACTGCCATGTAACCTCCACAGGTAGGGGCATCAAGGGTGTAGGCAGGCACCTCTGAGATTACGGGGGGCTGGAGGAGGGGGTCTGGGTTTAAGTTTGGGAGGGGGATCTTTGGGTTTGGGAGGGGGGCTTAGGTAGAGGCTTAGGGGAGGGCTGGGAACTCTTGCGAGGGGTCGGCTTCTTGATGGGACAGAGGCATGGGTACTTGCAGGGGGGCAGGGAGCAGGGAGGTGAAAGGGCTTGACTTGGGGAGGGACACAGAGTATTTTGGGGTATCACCGGGTGGGAGAGGAGTAGGGAAAAGGGAAAACTCTGAGAGGAAAGCCTTCTTTGACACACGGGGACGGTCATGGCAAAAGAGTTTGGGAGTGGAGGGAGAGGGAGTGGTTGTAAGAGGTGTTTTGGTGGATGTCTTGGGTGCATGTGTGTGCAAGGTATGCTTGTGGGTGCTGGTTGTCTGTTGGGTGGGTGAGTGTGGGTATTTATGTGTCTTGGGCTGAGGGGGGTGGAGGTGCTGGGAGATGCAATGGTGGATGGGTGACATTCTGTTGGGGTTGTGACTGCAGCATGGTGGATGTGCTGCATGTAGGCGTGTCTGTGGTTGTGGGGTCTGCGGATGTGGTGCTGGGGTGGAGGGTCTTATATTGTGCTGACTGTGGGTAAGATAGGAGTTGTGGCTGGATCGGTGAATGTTGATGTGGTGTCTGCAGGTGTGTCCGGTGTTGTGTCTGTGATGTTGGGGGTGGTGGGGAAGTCAGTGCAGGTAGTGACTGTTGGTGTATCTGCAGGTGGGCGTTGTTTGTGTGTATGCAGGTGGTGGGTCTTGTGGTGCTTGTGTGGTGCTTGCGGTACCCTTGAATGTTGAGGTGGATGCATGCTTGTCTGTTTGTGTACTTTGGTTGGGGCGGGGAAGAGGAGTTCGTGATTTGGCAAAGGAAGGTGGGGGGGGACGGAAGACAAAGGGTGACTGGCTGCCGACAGTGTGGAGGTCAGAGCCTGAAAGGATCACTGTATGCCAGCCAGTGCACCATGAATGCCCACCAGGAACACATTACTCTGCTGGACTTGAGTTGCTATTCTCTTGATGGCATTCACGATGGCCAACTGACCCAAAGAGATTAACCTTAGAAGGTCAATATCCTCCTCACTTAGGACAGCAGGGCTGATGGAGGCAGGGGCAGAGGTGCCTGCAGTGAAGCAGACGCCCACCCCCCTGGGTGAGCATGCACGGACAACTGGGTGGGGTGCTACAGGGAGGGCAGTGGTAGTAATGGGGGTCGCGGACAAAGATGGTGATGGTGTGGTCTCAGATGGATCTGTCACATCCAAGGAGTGCCCACTGGAGGAGGATTCCAAGGATGATGATGATGATGATCCAGTCTCCCCTGTGGCACTCTCCTCACCTTCTGGGCCACTGGGTCCCTTGCTGTCAGTGGTATCAGCACTCCGGGTCCAGTGGCCAGCAGCATCCCCACTCGTCTGTGCCCCATCTACTTCGTCTGCCAGCAGCATCCCCACTCGTCTGTGCCCCATCTCCTTCGTCTGCTGATGCTGATGTACACAAATAAAGAGAGAGGGAGGGAGAGATAGAGAGATAGAGAGAGAGAGGGTCATCACATTCTTCACATACACACATTACAACATGCACAACTGTAGCAGGCCATCCCATATAGAAATCTACATATCCTACATCATGTCACAACATGTTACTTCTATCCACCCCTTTATTTCATCTTTCTCAGCAACATCATAATCCATGTAAGGTAGCGCAACTTGAGCATTCCATCAAATCACCTGTAAAGCTATGTCAGCATGCTCATCATGCTGTGGCTAAAGCTGAAATTACATCCTAATCCTGATCATATCACCTCCTATCACCTTTAGGAAAAGCAGTTGACTGATCACACCATATCATGCATGTTCCGATTCGACACCTGACCAGTCCATATCCATAAGTTATGTCCCCTGCAAGTAAAGACAACTCTATTCACAGACGACACAGCACCTGCCATTCCAGTCACATGCCTAGATGAACCCTCTGTACATATATGCCATAATGGATACAATCTCTGTTGAAGGCACAACATGTAGCAATCCCATGCAGGTGCCATCTGATATTTAGAATCCATGTCTGCAGAACAGCCATGTCACTATGGTGGTCATTACAACCCTGGCGGTCGGTGTTAAAGTATTCCGTGTAGGGCCTATGAACGAGACAATACCATCTTCCTCCAGGAAGGGAATCTCGTAAACTGCCTCACGAAGCAAACGCAACCGCAGTGCACATGTCTGGGAATGAGCCCTAATCGGGAACATCAACAGATTAGCATCAACCACTGGGGGGCGCCGCAGTGAGAGACAGAGAGCCATCGCATGTTCAAACGAGCACCAGAGGCACCGAAACATGGGTTGCACACAATCCAAAACTGGTCGGAATGACAGAGACCAGTCACACTCCAAATGTCCCAGGAGTGTTACTCCAAAATGCTGCATCATGCGCTCACGACACAGCTGCGCTGACGGGAGCGCCCATATTGGATCTTGGCGCGGCGGGACAGCCATTGCAGAAGAACAACAGCAACAGCAAAACACCAGCCAATAAAGCCAAAGTGATCGGAAATCCCCCAAAGATGCTTCCGAAAATAGAATGTATAGCCGAAGGTATCAAACCGAATATGGAAGAGAAGGCATGAGCAAACCCAACACCAACGACTTTGAAAAAATTTGAAATTCCAGCAGTGCTGGACCCTTTAAATATACGTCCCACGAGTTCACCAATGTGGCTCGGAAAGTTAGTATTTAAAAGGGACTGTATTTCTGCCGATGACCTCGCCACCTGAAGTGCGTAGGTCTCGCGTGCAGATTTAAGGGCCACATGCTTTTGAAACAATAGAGCCTTTAGTCGACTCAACTTGTCGAAATTCACCTTGGAAGTAGCAATGAGAGGCCCTAAATTGAGTGGGGGGAAACAACACATTTTCGCTGCACGTAACGGCCTTGGTGACAACGACCACGTAAACTATTCCGGCACGCATGCCACAACAGGCTTCACTGTTAAGAAGGATGTAGCTGACGTTTGAAAGCACCTGGAATGTGTTTTTAATCACTGGGACTGGAACTCCCTTTAGATAGCAAACTAAATTCGCAACCGAGGCATTACACGCCCCATGCAAGGACAGCTGCTTACAAACCATCGAATGGCTGACAGAAGTTTCACATTCGCTAAAGCTAAGAAAAACCTCCCTCATACCATTAAGACATCTATATAAAAAGGGAAGCTCCCACACCTCATGTATGTAACTGTCTCCCAATTGCTCATATCTGCCCACCGGAATATGCTTCAAATAGGAAGTGAATTGCAGAGTAGAAATTGGCAAATTTATAACCCCGTGTATTAACCATTCAGCCGACGGAATCTCAGCCACAGTAACAGGCAACTTTTCCAATTTCTCAATATTCAACATAACATATGTCGCCTCCTTTTTAGCCATCAGCTGCTGCTGACGTGTCAAATTAAAGGAAAAAAATATCTCCCTGGCTCTGATGTGCTGCCACGAGACGCGACCCGCCTTCAACGTCTGTAGAGTCCAACCCAACTGCATAATGGACTGCGTTTGACTCTGCCCATGATATAAAGAAGACATATCCGATCTAATAATGTCTATAGCAGAGGAAACAATATTGTCAATCGTATATACACGGTCGGACAGGGTATGCATCCCATTATCCACAACAGACAATGCTTGTTTCAATTTTTCCTGATCTATCTGCCTCAACCGGGCCGCTGCTTCCTGCTGTGAGAGTTTCCATATCTCATTGTACACTTCATACAAAAAACGTTTCTTCCGGGGCACTCTTGGGCCTGACAAAAAATCTTGCAAGTCAGTATAATTAGACAGTAAAGTGAGATGTGTCTTAACTGCATCTAGCGTGGATGACTTTAACCATTGTTGACAAAGTTTCCCCACACTATGGGGGTCATTACAACATTGGCGGTATAAGGCGCTTACCGCCGTGCAGAAGACCGCAAATACACCGCCGTGGCCGCGGTAGACCGCCACAGCAATTATGACACACATCACGGAATCCGCCGAAATTCAGACACCCACACAACACCGCCACACCAAAGGTCAGCGATAAACATGCGGAAACAAATCCTCCACCTCCACGCCAACAGAAAAAACGCCCATGCTATTACGACCCACGAATCCACGCGGCGGTCATTCAACCGCGGTATTCCATTGGCGGTACACACCGCTGCACTCAAAATACACACACAGCTCCAAAACACCGCCACATTGGACAATTACAAATACACACACCTGATACACATACACACACCACTCCCACACACCCAACACAATATAAAACACACACCCACATCACCCACAAACCCCTACAACCAGAAATTCTGAGAGAAGGCGAGAGAAAGAGCACAGCTATTGACAACCCCATCATACAGAGGCACACAACACCATCACCCACACAACATCCACGCACAAAACACCACATACCACTACACTCACCACACTCATCACCACATACACCACCCCACACTCACACACACCACCCCATGTCACGCCAAAGACACCCCCGCTTCTCCGAGGAGGAGCTCAGGGTCATGGTGGAGGAAATTGTCCGGGTAGAGCCACAGCTATTTGGCTCACATGCACAGCACACATCAATAGCAGGAAGATGGAGTTATGGCACAGAATAGTGGACAGGGTCGACGCCGTAGGACAGCACCCAAGAAATAGGGAGGACATCAGGAAGAGGTGGGGGGAAGGTGCGTTCCACGGTCTCCAGGCACAACATCGCGGTGCAGCGGACTGGAGGCGGACCCCCACATCCTCCCCCACAACTAACAACATGGGAGGAGCAAGTCTTGACCATCTTGCATCCTGAGGGCCTCGGAGGAGTCGGTGGAGGATGGGACACTGGTAAGTCAAATCTTAACTATCACATCCCCCACCCTACCTGCATGCTATCACACCCCCCCACCCTCACACCCTCCCCTATCACCCCAAATCCTCACTAATCTACCCATAACACAAACCACCCATCCCAACACCAAGCCCTGCATGACACAACTAAGCATGGTCACCCCTCACTAAAGCATGCTCACTGCACATACCCAGAACACCCCCCCAACCATCATCACACAAGCCCCCGCACAGGAATGCTTGCACTGGGGTACACGCACACCCACCCATTGCACACCATGACACACACACATGCAAAAATCATGTACTTATACCCCTGCAGGAACCCGAAGGTCTGTCACCACACCAGAGGGTCCAGACAACACCACTTCACCCCCAGAAGAGGCACACAGTGACAACAGCAGCTCTGCCCCACTGGATCTTGATAACCAGCCCGGACCATTGTGGGCCTCAGGACAGTTGGTTCCCCTTGCCCAGCCACAGCCCAACACCGAGCTTCCACCCTCTGGTAATACCAGTACAGCATCCACCCTGCGGGCCCAAACCTCCCTACCCAGGACAGGTCTATCAGCGGTGTGTCCACCACTACAGGACACCCAGGCTAACCCACCACCCCAACAACAACAGGGACCTGGGGGCAGTGGTAGTGGGCACATGGTCCAGGGGACGGAGGCACAGGAACACCGGGGAACTGGGAGGGCTGCTGTGCGACAGAGGGAGGACAGGCCAAGGGAACCAACTCTCCACGAGGCCCTCCCCTCCATCATGGGAGCCTACCACCACTCCCGGGAGACGATGGCGACGGTCCTGAACAAGTTGCAGGAGACCCTGCGTCTGCAGGAGGAGCAGTATTTGGGATCAGGGAGGAGCTCAGGACCATCGGCTCCGCCCTGGGCACCATCATAGGGGTGCTGACGGACATTCAAAAGACCTTGAGGGACACCGTGGCACTCCAAGGGGCCCCTGACACTAGCCAGGACGATGAACTGCCCACCACCTCCGCCGGCGCTAGTGGACAAGAGGCACCACTACAGGACCACCACATCAGCACCCCACCCCCTGCAGATGGACAACCACCACACAAGCAGTCCCTGAGATCCAGGAACAGGACAGAGCAAGATGGCAAGACCCCCACCAGGAAATAAGACCACCCTGATTGTCCCCCCACTGTCCAACTTTGTTACCCTGTCCATATTCGAACTGCCCCAGCTCCACTTCCAAAGCCCAGATGGCCAGTGCACCTGTGAGACTAATAGACTGGACTCTGCCATGGACATTCCTCCACCATCACCCATCACCATTTTACAACCCCCCAACATTTTATGAGCACTTAAATAAACACCCTTGAAACACCAAAAAATCTGGAGTCAGTCTATGATTTGGTACTTTGTATTATCAATCACAGTGTCATAATGGGTTACCCATTGTAAGGCTAACATACCTATGTCACACATCACAAGCCCTTGAAGGATGCAAGCAGTGACACGTAGGTTACCACACTTGTGAAACTGAAATGGAAGGGTACAACTCAATTAACAAATAGTGAGTGAAATGTAGGTACAGGATAGAGGTAGACGTGTGAAAGTTAATGTAATGTCAAACCAGAAAATGTTCTCACCTGTGTGTCACTGGAAATATTGCTGTATGACTGACTCCCTGTTGTCGTTTTCTTCTTCCTCAGCTTCATCCTCATCACTGCCCACAGGCTCCACAGGCTCCTCAGCTGCTACAACACCGTCATCTGGATCATCCTCCTGCAGAAAAGGCACCTGGCGTCGCAATGCCAAATTATGGAGCATGGAGCTGGCGACGATGATGTCGCACACCTTCTTCGGTGAGTAGAATAGGGACCCACCTGTCATATGGAGGCACCTGAACCTGGCCTTAAGGAGGCCGAAGGTGCGTTCGATAACCCTCCTAGTCCGCCCATGGGCATCATTGTACCGTTCCTCTGCCCTGGGATTCCTCACTGGGGTCAATAGCCAGGAAAGGCTGGGGTAACCAGAGTCCCCCAATAGCCATACACGGTGCCTCTGGAGTTGACCCATCATATCAGGGATGCTGCTATTCCGCAGGTTGTAGGCGTCATGCACAGAGCCAGGGAACATAGCATTTACCTGCGAGATGTACTGGTCTGCCAAACAGACCATCTGGACATTCATGGAATGATAACTCTTCCTGCTCCTGTACACCTGTTCACTCCTGCGGGGGGGACCAGAGCTACATGGGTCCCATCAATGGCACCTATGACGTTGGGGATATGTCCAAGGGCATAGAAGTCACCTTTCACTGTAGGTAAATCCTCCACCTGAGGGAATATGATGTATCTCCTTACGTGTTTCAGCAGGGCAGACAACACTCTGGCCAAGACGTTGGAAAACATAGGCTGGGACATCCCTGATGCCATGGCCACTGTTGTCTGAAATAACCCACTTGCAAGGAAATGGAGCACTGACAGCACCTGCACGTCAGGGGGGATTCCAGTTGGATGGCGGATCGGTGACATCAGGTCTGGCTCCAACTGGGTACATAGTTCCTGGATAGTGGCACGGTCAAACCTGTAGGTGAGGATGACATGTCTTTCTTCTATTGTCAACAGGTCCACCAGCGGTCGGTACACCGGAGGATTTCGCCATCTTCTCATATGTCCCAGCTGACGTGCCTACGAAGGACAACAGCGAAGAACCAGTCACTATTCCTCCAGGTATGTACCCACAGTTACACACAAGACTACACCAGACACAAAACCCTTCCTGTATGTGTGTTGAGTGTAGGCCTAGCTATGTGTGATGCAGTAGTAAATGAAGCCATGTGGGCCCCTGAAATGGCGCCTGCCTGACCTCTAAACTGGGACAATGGGATTGTGGGGTAACTGCGCTGGCGTTGCACACCGTCGCGGTAGGCGGTCGTAGACCGCGGCGCAATGCTGCATTGGTTAACATTGGACCCTATGGGTCCCAGGAGCCAATGAACAGGTGCGCCGGCGGTGATGATGCGCACCGCCGCAGACGTCACCGCCACGGACGTCACCGCCATTTTCTATCTCTTCAATCACTAGATACCTGACCTTCGACAGGAGAGGACCTACACTGCTAGTGCTGCTGTGACCTCGGTCTGGAAGCGACGATGGCTGCTGCGTCTGGGGAAAGGGCCCCTGCCTTCACTGCACAGGAGTTGGAGAAACTTGTGGATGGGGTCCTCCCCCAGTACACGCTACTCTACGGTCCTCCAGACCAACAGGTTAGTACACAGGGAGCACATTGTATGGGCTAGGCCTGAGTGGAAGAGGGAAGGGGGCAGAGTACATAGAACATTAATGCATGTGAATGAATGGGCCACATGGCCAGAGTAGGGAGGGGGCCACTCACATTGACGGTGCAGTTGGTAATGACTGTTCCTCTTCCCTTGTGCATGTCATGTAGGTCAGTGCCCACCAGAAGAGGGACATTTGGCGTGCCATCGCCAAGGAGGTCCGGACCCTGGGGGCCCACCAGAGACTGGGCACCCACTGCCGGAAGAGATAGGAGGACATTCGCCGCTGCAGCAAGAAGACGGCGGAGGCTCAGCTGGGGAAGGCCTTCCAACGTGGGAGGGGTGCTAGTCGCACCATGACCCCCCTGATGTTCCAGATCCTGGCGGTGGCCTACCCGGAGTTGGATGGGCGCTTGAGGACATCACAGCAGACACAAGGGGGTGAGTACAACCTCTTCTGCGGACTTTGCGTGCAGTGGAGGTGTCTGGGTGGGGGAGGTGGGCTGTGGGTGTCCCTAGGCCAGGGCGAATTCGGTAGGCAAGGCCCCTCCGTAATGTAGGCCATGTGGCACTCAACCCAACCTCAGCAGAGTGCCAAGTTGAGGTATAGTTGCCCCTGTGGCATCCATGTGCGCATATGTCCACCATTGCCATGTAGGCCATATCCCAGAAATTGCATGTGCAGAGGGCAGGAGCATGGCGTTATGCAGGGGGCTGCTGCGTCTGTCTTGTCCGCCAACGGTAGCGGAATGCCATGCACTAAAACTCTCTTTCTTCTGTCTCCCCCCCTTTTCCTGCTATACCTGTCCTCTTGTACATCAGCATCATCAGGCGGAGGTACAGTGGCACCGGAGCACGAGGGAGCTGCATCTCACATGGTCATGGAGGGCCACACCACAGACTCTGAATGCACCAGTGGAACGGAGGGCGAGGGGAGCTTCACGTCGGCCACCAGATCACCAACCAGCGACATGGACTCGTCCACCGATGGGAGCTCCCCTGTGGTGGCGGCACCATCTGTGCGCCCCACTTCTACAGGTACAGCCGCCACCTCCCCTACCAGCACCGCCCTCCCAGCAGCCCCTCAGCGTTCGCCCCGTGCCCGCTCACCCAGGAGGATGGGCATCACCTTCGCCCCAGGCACCTCAGGCCCTGCCCCAGTCACCCCAGCTGCCCTCAGTGAGGAGGCCATTGACCTCCTCAGGTCACTCACTGTTGGGCAGTCTACCATTGTGAATGCCATCCAGGGTGTAGAATGAGAGTTGCAACATGGTAATGCATTCCTGGAGGGCATTCATTCTGGTCAGGCTGTCCTTCAGCGAACCCTGCAATCTCTGGCCTCAGCACTGATGGCAGCCATTGTCCCTGTGTCCAGCCTCCCCCCTCCAACTTCCTCCACCCAGACCCAAACCCCTGTACCCCAGCCCACCCCAAGCACACCTACAGACCAGCATGCACACAAGTCAACACACATAAGTAGCTCAAGCAAACATAGGCACCACACACACCACAGGCACTCACGCAAGCCTCACCCACATACAGACACAGCAACATCCACTGTCTACACTGTGTCCCCCTCCTCCACTTCTCCCTCCTCCCTCCCAGTCTTGTCTACACACACACCTGCATGCACCACATCTACAGGCACTAGGACTTGCACTAGGACACCCAGCACCACAAGCCGCTCACCTGCACTCACCACCTCCACTGCCATTTACACATCCCCTGTGTCCTCTCCCAGTGTGTCTGTGACGCCCCCTCCCAAAGTACACAAACGCTGGCAATCACTCACCCAATATCCATCCACCTCACGACAGCCTCCAGTACCTGCACCCAAAACACCTAAAGTGACACCTCCTACAACCACCTCCTCTTCCTCCACTCCCAGACCCCCTCCAGCTACCCATCCCAGTGTCCGTCAGAAACTATCCCTATGTCAAATTGACATTTTTGCCCCCACCCCTCCCTCCAATTCATCAGTCCCATCGTAGCGCCTCAGCCAAAAAGCCTCCAATACCAGTGGTGCGTGTTCAAGGTTTGTGGAGTGCACTGTCCAGCAGGGCAGGCAGTAGGACCCAGAGCCAAGGCACTGGCAGCCCACCCCCTGTAAAGGCTCTAAAATTGGAGAGTGGCCGACGGGACCGTGTTAAGACTCCTGGTGGGACAACAAGGGACATGGGTTCGAAGGGGATTGGTGAGTCAGCTGTAATTCCAACAAAGGTGGGGAAGGTCCAGAGGAAGTCTGCCCAGCCAGTTGTGAGTGTCACGACGGAGAAGTGCGCCATCATTTCCGGCGGTCCAGACACAACCGCCAGCACCGTCGTCACTGGTCCAGAGACCACCACCACCGCCGGAGTCACAGCCCAGGAGGGCCCAAGTATCGTCACTGGTCCAGAAACCACCGCTGGAGTCACAGCCCAGGAGGGCCCAAGTATCGTCACTGGTCCAGAAACCACCGCCGGAGTTACAGCCCAGGAGGGCCCAAATATCGTCAGTGGTCAGGAGACCACCGCCGGAGTCACAGCCCAGGAGGGCCCAAGTATCGTCAGTGGTCAGGAGACCACCGCCGGAGTCACAGCCCATGAGGGCCCAAGTATTGTTACTGGTCAGGAGACCACTGCCGGAGTCACAGCCCAGGAGGGGCCCGGATGCCACAGCCCTGCTTGGCAATGATGGAACGTCATGCCACCCACCAATGCCCATTGTAGAGAACGTCATGCCACACACCAATGTCCGTATCAGAACCGCCATGTCAAAGCACTGCTGAACAGTCCAGAACTGCCATGTCAAAGCACCGCTGAACAGGGCAAAGACCGCCATGGCAAAGCACCGCTGAACAGGGCAAAGACCGCCATGGCAAAGCACTGCTGAACAGTCCAGAACCGC
This sequence comes from Pleurodeles waltl, assembly GCF_031143425.1. NCBI lineage: Eukaryota > Metazoa > Chordata > Amphibia > Caudata > Salamandridae > Pleurodeles > Pleurodeles waltl. The sequence continues at coordinate 766,152,432 of NC_090438.1, forward strand.
CATGTCAAAGCACCGCTGAACAGGGCAAAGACCGCCATGGCAAAGCACCGCTGAACAGGGCAAAGACCGCCATGGCAAAGCACAGCTGAACAGTCCAGAACCGCCATGTGAAAGCACCGCTGAACAGTCCTGAACCGCCATGGCAAAGCATCGCTGAACAGGGCAAAGACCGCCATGGCAAAGCATCGCTGAACAGGGCAAAGACAGCCATGGCAAAGCACCGCTGAACAGTCCAGAACCGCCATGTCAAAGCACCGCTGAACAGGGCAAAGACCGCCATGGCAAAGCACCGCTGAACAGGGCAAAGACCGCCATGGCAAAGCACCGCTGAACAGTCCAGAACCGCCATGTGAAAGCACCGCTGAACAGTCCTGAACCGCCATGGCAAAGCACCGCTGAACAGGGCAAAGACCACCATGGCAAAGCACCGCTGAAAGGGGCAAAGACCGCCATGGCAAAGCACTGCTGAACAGTCCAGAACCGCCATGTCAAAGCACCGCTGAACAGGGCAAAGACGGCCATGGCAAAGCACTGCTGAACAGGGCATGCATCCCATTATCCACAACAGACAATGCTTGTTTCAAATTTTCCTGATCTATCTGCCTCAACCGGGCCGCTGCTTCCTGCTGTGAGAGTTTCCATATCTCATTGTACACTTCATACAAAAAACGTTTCTTCCGGGGCACTCTTGGGCCTGACAAAAAATCTTGCAAGTCAGTATAATTAGACAGTAAAGTGAGATGTGTCTTAACTGCATCTAGCGTGGATGACTTTAACCATTGTTGACAAAGTTTCCCCACACTATGGGGGTCATTACAACATTGGCGGTATAAGGCGCTTACCGCCGTGCAGAAGACCGCCAATACACCTCCGTGGCCGCGGTAGACCGCCACAGCAATTATGACACACATCACGGAATCCGCCGAAATTCAGACACCCACACAACACCGCCACACCAAAGGTCAGCGATAAACATGCGGAAACAAATCCTCCACGCCAACAGAAACACGGCCATGCTATTACGACCCACGAATCCACGCGGCGGTCATTCAACCGCGGTATTCCATTGGCGGTACACACCGCTGCGCTCAAAATTCACACACAGCTCCAAAACACCGCCACATTGGACAATTACAAATACACACACCTGATACACAGACACACACCACTCCCACACACCCAACACAATATAAAACACACACCCACATCACCCACAAACCCCTACAACCAGAAATTCTGAGAGAAGGCGAGAGAGAGAGCACAGCTATTGACAACCCCATCACACAGAGGCACACAACACCATCACCCACACAACATCCACGCACAAAACACCACATACCACTACACTCACCACACTCATCACCACATACACCATCCCACACTCACACACACCACCCCATGTCACGCCAAAGACACCCCCGCTTCTCCGAGGAGGAGCTCAGGGTCATGGTGGAGGAAATTGTCCGGGTAGAGCCACAGCTATTTGGCTCACAGGTACAGCACACATCAATAGCCAGGAAGATGGAGTTATGGCACAGAATAGTGGACAGGGTCGACGCCGTGGGACAGCACCCAAGAAATAGGGAGGACATCAGGAAGAGGTGGCACGACCTACGGGGGAAGGTGCGTTCCACGGTCTCCAGGCACAACATCGCGGTGCAGCGGACTGGCGGCGGACCCCCACATCCTCCCGCACAACTAACAACATGGGAGGAGCAAGTCTTGACCATCTTGCATCCTGAGGGCCTCGGAGGAGTCGGTGGAGGATGGGACACTGGTAAGTCAAATCTTAACTATCACATCTCCCACCCTACCTGCATACTATCACACACCCCCACCCTCACACCCTCCCCTATCACCCCAAATCCTCACTAATCTACCCATAACACAAACCACCCATCCCAACACCAAGCCCTGCATGACACAACTAAGCATGGTCACCCCTCACTAAAGCATGCTCACTGCACATACCCAGAACACCCCCCCAACCATCATCACACAAGCCCCCACACAGGAATGCTTGCACTGGGGTACACGCACACCCACCCATTGCACACCATGACACACACACATGCAAAAATCATGTACCATGCAAAAATCATGTACTTATACCCCTGCAGGAACCCGAAGGTCTGTCACCACACCAGAGGGTCCAGACAACACCACTTCACCCCCAGAAGAGGCACACGGTGACAACAGCAGCTCTGCCCCACTGGATCTTGATAACCAGCCCGGACCATCGTGGGCCTCAGGACAGTCGGTTCCCCTTGCCCAGCCACAGCCCAACACCGAGCTTCCACCCTCTGGTAATACCAGCACAGCACCCACCCTGCGGGCCCAAACCTCCCTACCCAGGACAGGTCTATCAGCGGTGTGTCCACCACTACAGGGCACCCAGGCTAACCCACCACCCCAACAACAACAGGGACCTGGGGGCAGTGGTAGTGGGCACATGGTCCAGGGGACGGAGGCACAGGAACCCCGGGGAACTGGGAGGGCTGCTGTGCGACAGAGGGAGGACAGGCCAAGGGAACCAACTCTCCACGAGGCCTTCCCCTCCATCATGGGAGCCTACCACCACTCCCAGGAGACGATGGCGACGGTCCTGGACAAGTTGCAGGAGACCCTGCGTCTGCAGGAGGAGCACTATTTGGGATCAGGGAGGAGCTCAGGACCATCAGCTCCGCCCTGGGCACCATCGTAGGGGTGCTGACGGACATTCAAATTACCTTGAGGGACACCGTGGCACTCCAAGGGGCCCCTGACACTAGCCAGGACGATGAACTGCCCACCACCTCCGCCGGCGCTAGTGGACAAGAGGCACCACTACAGGACCACCACACCAGCACCCCACCCCCTGCAGACGGACAACCACCACACAAGCAGTCCCTGAGATTCAGAAACAGGACAGAACAAGATGGCAAGACCCCCACCAGGAAATAAGACCACCCTGATTGTCCCCCCACTGTCCAACTTTGTTACCCAGTCCATATTCGAACTGCCCCAGCTCCACTTCCAAAGCCCAGATGGCCAGTGCACCTGTGAGACTAATAGACTGGACTCTGCCATGGACATTCCTCCACCAGCACCCATCACCATTTTACAACCCCCCAACATTTTATGAGCACTTAAATAAACACCCTTGAAACACCAAAAAATCTGGAGTCAGTCTATGATTTGGTACTTTGTATTATCAATCACAGTGTCATAATGGGTTACCCATTGTAAGGCTAACATACCTATGTCACACATCACAAGCCCTTGAAGGATGCAAGCAGTTGACACTTAGGTTACCACACTTGTGAAACTGAAATGGAAGGGTACAACTCAATTAACAAATAGTGAGTGAAATGTAGTTACAGGATAGAGGTAGACGTGTGAAAGTTAATGTAATGTCAAACCAGAAAATGTTCTCACCTGTGTCTCACTGGAAATATTGCTGTATGACTGACTCCCTGTTGTCGTTTTCTTCTTCCTCAGCTTCATCCTCATCACTGTCCACAGGCTCCACAGGCTCCTCAGCTGCTACAACACCGTCATCTGGATCATCCTCCTGCAGAAAAGGCACCTGGCGTCGCAATGCCAAATTATGGAGCATGGAGCTGGCGACGATGATGTCGCACACCTTCTTCAGTGAGTAGAATAGGGATCCACCTGTCATATGGAGGCACCTGAACCTGGCCTTAAGGAGGCCGAAGGTGCGTTCGATAACCCTCCTAGTCCGCCCATGGGCATCATTGTACCGTTCCTCTGCCCTGGTCCTGGGATTCCTCACTGGGGTCAATAGCCAGGAAAGGTTGGGGTAACCAGAGTCCCCCAATAGCCATACACGGTGCCTCTGGAGTTGACCCATCATATCAGGGATGCTGCTATTCCGCAGGATGTAGGCGTCATGCACAGAGCCAGGGAACATAGCATTTACCTGCAAGATGTACTGGTCTGCCAAACAGACCATCTGGACATTCATGGAATGATAACTCTTCCTGTTCCTGTACACCTGTTCACTCCTGCGGGGGGGACCAGAGCTACATGGGTCCCATCAATGGCACCTATGATGTTGGGGATATGTCCAAGGGCATAGAAGTCACCTTTCACTGTAGGTAACTCCTCCACCTGAGGGAATATGATGTATCTCCCTACGTGTTTCAGCAGGGCAGACAACACTCTGGACAAGACATTGGAAAACATAGGCTGGGACATCCCTGATGCCATGGCCACTGTTGTCTGAAATAACCCACTTGCAAGGAAATGGAGCACTGACAGCACCTGCACGTCAGGGGGGATTCCAGTTGGATGGCGGATCGGTGACATCAGGTCTGGCTCCAACTGGGTACATAGTTCCTGGATAGTGGCACGGTCAAACCTGTAGGTGAGGATGACATGTCTTTCTTCCATTGTCAACAGGTCCACCAGCGGTCGGTACACCGGAGGATTCCGCCATCTTCTCATATGTCCCAGCTGACGGTGCCTACGAAGGACAACAGCGAAGAACCAGTCACTATTCCTCCAGGTATGTACCCACAGTTACACACAAGACTACACCAGACACAAAACCCTTCCTGTATGTGTGTTGAGTGTAGGCCTAGCTATGTGTGATGCAGTAGTAAATGAAGCCATGTGGGCCCCTGAAATGGCGGCTGCCTGACCTCTAAACTGGGACAATGGGATTGTGGGGTAACTGCGCTGGCGTTGCACACCGTCGCGGTAGGCGGTCGTAGACCGTGGCGCAATGCTGCATTGGTTAACATTGGACCCTATGGGTCCCAGGAGCCAATGAACAGGTGCGCCGGCGGTGATGATGCGCACCGCCGCGGACGTCACCGCCACGGACGTCACCTCCATTTTCTATCTCTTCAATCACTAGATACCTGACCTTCGACAGGAGAGGACCTACACTGCTAGTGCTGCTGTGACCTCGGTCTGGAAGCGACGATGGCTGCTGCGTCTGGGGAAAGGGCCCCTGCCTTCACTGCACAGGAGTTGGAGAAACTTGTGGATGGGGTCCTCCCCCAGTACACGCTACTCTACGGTCCTCCAGACCAACAGGTTAGTACACAGGGAGCACGTTGTATGGGCTAGGCCTGAGTGGAAGAGGGAAGGGGGCAGAGTACATAGAACATTAATGCATGTGAATGAATGGGCCACATGGCCAGAGTAGGGAGGGGGCCACTCATTGACGGTGCAGTTGGTAATGACTGTTCCTCTTCCCTTGTGCATGTCATGTAGGTCAGCGCCAACCAGAAGAGGGACATTTGGCGTGCCATCGCCAAGGAGGTCCAGACCCTGGGGGCCCACCAGAGACGGGGCTCCCACTGCCGGAAGAGATAGGAGGACATTCGCCGCTGCAGCAAGAAGACGGCGGAGGCTCAGCTGGGGAAGGCCTTCCAACGTGGGAGGGGTGCCCGTCGCACCATGACCCCCCTGATGTTCCGGATCCTGGCGGTGGCCTACCCGGAGTTGGATGGGCGCTTGAGGACATCACAGCAGACACAAGGGGGTGAGTACAACCTCATTCTGCGGACTTTGCGTGCAGTGGAGGTGTCTGGGTGGGGGAGGTGGGCTGTGGGTGTCCCTAGGCCAGGGTGAATTCGGTAGGCAAGGCCCCTCCGTAATGTAGGCCATGTGGCACTCAACCCCACCTCAGCAGAGTGCCAAGTTGAGGTATAGTTGCCCCTGTGGCATCCATGTGCGCAGATGTCCACCATTGCCATGTAGGCCATATCCCAGAAATTGCATGTGCAGAGGGCAGGAGCATGGCGTTATGCAGGGGGCTGCTGCGTCTGTCTTGTCCGCCAACGGTAGCGGAATGCCATGCACTAAAACTCTCTTTCTTCTGTCTCCCCCCCTTTTCCTGCTATACCTGTCCTCTTGTACATCAGCATCATCAGGCGGAGGTACAGTGGCACCGCAGCACGAGGGAGCTGCATCCCACATGGCCATGGAGGGCCACACCACAGACTCTGAATGCACCAGTGGAACGGAGGGCGAGGGGAGCTTCAAGTCGGCCACCAGATCACCAACCAGCGACACGGACTCGTCCGCCGATGGGAGCTCCCCTGTGGTGGCGGCACCATCTGTGCGCCCCACTTCTACAGGTACAGCCGCCACCTCCCCTACCAGCACCGCCCTCCCAGCAGCCCCTCAGCGTTCGCCCCGTGCCCGCTCACCCAGGAGGGTGGGCATCACCTTCGCCCCAGGCACCTCAGGCCCTGCCCCAGTCACCCCAGCTGCCCTCAGTGAGGAGGCCATTGACCTCCTCAGGTCACTCACTGTTGGGCAGTCTACCATTGTGAATGCCATCCAGGGTGTAGAATGAGAGTTGCAACATGGTAATGCATTCCTGGAGGGCATTCATTCTGGTCAGGCTGTCCTTCAGCGAACCCTGCAATCTCTGGCCTCAGCACTGATGGCAGCCATTGTCCCTGTGTCCAGCCTCCCCCCTCCAACTTCCTCCACCCAGACCCAATCCCCTGTACCCCAGCCCACCCCAAGCACACCTACAGACCAGCATGCATACAAGTCAACACACACAAGTAGCTCAAGCAAACATAGGCACCACACACACCACAGGCACTCACGCAAGCCTCACCTACATACAGACACAGCAACATCCACTGTCTACACTGTGTCCCCCTCCTCCTCTTCTCCCTCCTCCCTCCCAGTCTCGTCTACACACACACCTGCATGCACCACATCTACAGGCACTAGGACACCCAGCACCACAAGCCGCTCACCTGCACTCACCACCTCCACTGCCATTTACACATCCCCTGTGTCCTCTCCCAGTGTGTCTGTGACGCCCCCTCCCAAAGTACACAAACGCTGGCAATCACTCACCCAACATCCATCCACCTCACGACAGCCTCCAGTACCTGCACCTGCACCCAAAACACCTAAAGTGACACCTCCTACAACCACCTCCTCTTCCTCCACTCCCAGACCCCCTCCAGCTACCCATCCCAGTGTCCGTCAGAAACTATCCCTATGTCAAATTGACCTTTTTGCCCCCACCCCTCCCTCCAATTCATCAGTCCCGTCGTAGCGCCTCAGCCAAAAAGCCTCCAATACCAGTGGTGCGTGTTCAAGGTTTGTGGAGTGCACTGGCCAGCAGGGCAGGCAGTAGGACCCAGAGCCAAGGCACTGGCAGCCCACCCCCTGTAAAGGCTCTAAAATTGGAGAGTGGCCGACGGGACCGTGTTAAGACTCCTGGTGGGACCACAAGGGACATGGGTTCGAAGGGGATTGGTGAGTCAGCTGTAACTCCAACAAAAGTGGGGAAGGTCCAGAGGAAGTCTGCCCAGCCAGTTGTGAGTGTCACGGCGGAGAAGTGTGCCATCATTTCCGGCGGTCCAGACACAACCGCCAGCACCATCGTCACTGGTCCAGAGACCACTGCCACCGCCAGAGTCACAGCCCAGGAGGGCCCAAGTATCGTCACTGGTCCAGAAACCACCGCCGGAGTCACAGCCCAGGAGGGCCCAAGTATCGTCACTGGTCCAGAAACCACCGCCGGAGTCACAGCCCAGGAGGGCCCAAGTATCGTCAGTGGTCAGGAGACCACCGCCGGAGTCACAGCCCAGGAGGGCCCAAGTATCGTCAGTGGTCAGGAGACCACCGCCGGAGTCACAGCCCATGAGGGCCCAAGTATTGTTACTGGTCAGGAGACCACTGCCGGAGTCACAGCCCAGGAGGGGCCTGGATGCCACAACCCTGCTGGGCAATGATGGAACGTCATGCCACCCACCAATGCCCATTGTAGAGAATATCATGCCACACACCAATGTCCGTATCAGAACCGCCATGTCAAAGCACTGCTGAACAGTCCAGAACCGCCATGTCAAAGCACCGCTGAACAGGGCAAAGACCGCCATGGCAAAGCACCGCTGAACAGGGCAAAGACCGCCATGGCAAAGCACTGCTGAACAGTCCAGAACCGCCATGTCAAAGCACCGCTGAACAGGGCAAAGACCGCCATGGCAAAGCACCGCTGAACAGGGCAAAGACCGCCATGGCAAAGCACAGCTGAACAGTCCAGAACCGCCATGTGAAAGCACCGCTGAACAGTCCTGAACCGCCATGGCAAAGCACCGCTGAACAGGGCAAAGACCGACATGGCAAAGCACCGCTGAACAGGGCAAAGACCGCCATGGCAAAGCACCGCTGAACAGTCCAGAACCGCCATGTCAAAGCACCGCTGAACAGGGCAAAGACCGCCATGGCAAAGCACCGCTGAACAGGGCAAAGACCGACATGGCAAAGCACCGCTGAACAGGGCAAAGACCGCCATGGCAAAGCACCGCTGAACAGTCCAGAACCGCCATGTCAAAGCACCGCTGAACAGGGCAAAGACCGCCATGGCAAAGCACCGCTGAACAGGGCAAAGACCGCCATGGCAAAGCACCGCTGAACAGTCCAGAACCGCCATGTGAAAGCACCGCTGAACAGTCCTGAACCGCCATGGCAAAGCACCACTGAACAGGGCAAAGACCGCCATGGCAAAGCACCGCTGAAGAGGGCCAAGACCGCCATGGCAAAGCACCGCTGAACAGTCCAGAACCGCCATGTCAAAGCACCGCTGAACAGGGCAAAGACTGCCATGGCAAAGCACCGCTGAACAGGGCATGCACCGTGAAGGAATGAAGAGGCCGCCACATCAGGCATCCTTCTACCATGTGCAGCAGGGACAGTGACAGGACATGAACTTTCACGGGGAGACTCATCCAGTCTGGGCACCAGTCCCACCCAGTACCAGTAGAGAACTGCATCTACTTGAGAGACTGTGGCTTTGCACTCCCCAGGATGGCACAGTGGGCAAGCCACCCACTGTAGAGACTTGAGAGACTGTGGCTTTGCACTCCCCAGGATGGCACAGTGGGCAAGCCACCCACTGTAGAGACTTGAGAGACTGTGGCTTTGCACTCCCCAGGAAGGCACAGTGGGCAACCCACCCACTGTAGAGACTTGAGAGACTGTGGATTTGCACTCCCCAGGATACATCAATGGGCATGAGCCCCGTTGTGGATCTGGCTTCGCATTCATGTGGCTGAGGTGCCCCCCCTTCCGTTCCCCCTGAGGTGCCTGTAGTATTTCTATCTGATGCCCCAGCAGTGTTCTCTCCGATTTTGGTCAGGTATAGTTTGTGGGCTTCGCCCATGCATTTTTGGACTGTTGGTGCATGGACATTGTTGTGTACATATCTGCACTACTTCTTGGATTGTATGTGTAAATAAGAGTGATTTTGAGATATATATATCTGTATATTTTTGTATGACATGTATATTGCCACATTACAATGTTTGCCCGAAATTCGCTTTGTGTTTTCATTCTTCCGGGGGGATTGTGGGTTGTTACTGTGATTTTTGTGACTGCATTGGTGTGTATGTTGTAATATGCGAGGGTGGGGGGGGTGTTTTTTGGGTGTCCCCCTAACTTTTGCCTCCTCCCTCCCCGTGTCCTAGGTGCAGTACTCACCGGTGTCTTCGGCGCCTACGTAGCTGTTGGTCGTGGAGGAGCAGAAAGACAAGGGCAGGTAGGATTTGTAAGTTGGGCTCATGGTGTTCTCCTTCCTCGTGGGATGTGTTCAGGTGAGCGTTTTCCCATAGCACAAGCTGTTTCCGCCGTGTTTTTATCCACGGTGAATCCGCCCCGGAAAAGGTGCCGGATTGGTGGGTTGTAATTGTGTGTGCGGTACATTGTCTCCGACCTGTCTGTTGGTGGTAACCGTCGCGCTGCTTGTCTGTACCGCCGTGGCGGGCGGTGTGTTAAAGTGGCTGTCTTTGTTGGCGGTTACTGCCAGGGTCATATTTCCCTTTTTTTGTCCGCCGGCCTGTTTGCGGTATTTACGCAGCTTTAACACCGTCCGCCAGGGTTGTAATGACCCCCTATATGTAGTAATGATATCAGCATGCTCTGGTGATATGTAGCGAGGGTCGGCCCTACTCGTCCGGAAACCTCCCGAAGAGGTGACAAAACGTTGATGACACCCATTAGTGTCTATGGGCCACAATAACCACCCGCCTGGACGTGTCAATGAAGTGTTAAGCGTACCATTCTGGACCCAGTCTGTAAGCTCACTAAACGTGGCATTTATATAATGTTGCCAATCTTTTAATTTGGAAGGGGACAGGTATGCCAGGCATATTTAACTCCCTAATCGTTGCTAAGCCTCAACAGCTAGTCTGTTGTACAGTGTCATTTAAAAAAATCATCTGGACAGGAATAATACATGCCCTAAACAATGTGTCCCTACCCCGCATTTGCCAATTTTTTGTTCCCCAAACACTTTTCAAATCAATAGTTTTTGACCAATATTCATACCCCTCAACCGATAGCTTGGATATAAACAAATTTGAATACAGTAATTTAGTATCAGTCAACAACATCTGCTTATTAACATGCAGAGTAACTCTAAAATAACATGACTTAGCATTTTGTTGATGATGCCCAGAAAAATATGCAAATTTGTCAGAATAAGTTTTAGAACTCCCCTGTGGAGGAATCGGTCAATGTTCCCATTGCATATACTCAAATATTGTTTTAGGGCTACTGGCTTTATGAATAAAATGGTGTCCATAATAATTGTAACAAAACATGTCACCATAATTATCTCTAAACTGGTAAGCATCTTGATTTTCATAGACAGTATAATACTGCGATTCTGTCAACATAGAATCTACTGTCTTCACATCCCAATCATCAGATACAATGCCTGGTATAACAATATCATTCATTGATAATTTGAGAACATACAGCATTTGTATTATTTCAGTGGGACCATATATATCAAACATTACTCTATCCCACACAATTCCATCCGGAATAGGTACAGCAGAAATGTTCACAAAGGATAAGTCTCTTCGAACCATATGTGATGAAAAACGCGGTTTCAACACCTTCTCCACCTGCTCAATCTCAGATCGCTCAGGAAGAAAATTACCATGTATCACCAGAAAAAAGGTGACAGCAAACCCCAGCCATAGGAAAAAAGCCATCACAGTCATGAAAAGCCAAAGATAGTTCCAAGGAAAAACAAAATATTTATGCTTGAGCCAACACATCAGCTTACGTGGACCCTGGGCTGGTGTCGAAGAGGATGAAGAGTCCGACACGGTATCATCATTGTTATTAAAGCAGCCGGAGGCAGTTCTCTCAAAAGGTGCCACCGTAAACAAAGGTGCAGAGTGTGGCTCACACCGTGGTACGCTGGAGACAACACCTTCAGCAACATCAGTAGTCACAGCAACTTGATCAAAAGATTCCAAATTATTCGCCGTTAGTGGAACAATCGCAAGATCATCTTCCCCAAGCTCGGAGATGAAACAGTGTCGGTGCAAATTACCTGCAGCGGAACATCTTCCCCAGTAGTGAGAGGGATTCGGGAACTACTGGGCGTTCCTCTTGGTCTGCTGTGCAGAATCGGCCACATGTTGTAACTTGACATTGTCGATTGATACAAAGCGATTTTCTTTGGGCCCTTGCAACGGCGGTAAAATCACAGTTCTTGTGCCGTGTATCCCCAGTACAGGGACTGGTGATCGATATGAAGGGCCAAATTATTTTTTCACAGCGACCTTTTCACACACAAGATCCCCAACTCTGGGAATCCAACCAGTAGACGTTACTGGCTCATCCTTAATTCCTGTGGAGGCAGCACTGGCAGAAGAGTTATCTTCACAGAATTGTTGTAAATCCTGCAAAACAGTGACACGATCATTTATGTCAAAGGGCGTATCTGCCGCCTCCACACCAGGACCATCTAGATCAGGAACATACATTCATGTTCCAAACAGGCACTCATATGAAGTACGACCCCCCAGGGACCTTCTAGGCAAGTTATTCAGTGTTCTCTGTACTCCATACAGGTGGGCTAGCCAGCTACGACCCGCACCTATAACTCTGGCCGTTAAGGATTGCTTTAAATCGCGATTTAAACGATCCACGTCAGAATTTCCCTCGGGATGAAATGGAGACGAGAACTGGAGCTGGACCTCCAATGAAGCCATGGCGTCCCTGAATGCCTTAGAGGCAAAAGCAGGGCCCTGGTCCGAATGGAAAGCCGCAACTGCATATATATCGACAAAGATGCGCAAATCTTAAATAACAGTTCGAGCGTCAGCCGAGCGCTGTGGCCAGACCCACACAAATCTGGAGCACGAATCTACAGCTACCAATATATATTTGTATGCACTATCTGGTGTCAGCGGACCACAATGATCCAAGTACACACACTGTAATGGTTTATTCGATATTAGAAGGGGCGTCTGCTGCGGGCGTCTAGCCGTGGAAACTTTAATTTGTTGACAGATGTCACAACAAAGGACATACTGCTTCGTCTCTTTATAGAGACCAGGCCACCAATAACGGGCCTGTAAGAGTGAAATCGTGGCTGCCACGCCAGCATGTGCAGATGCCGCCCCCTCATGAGCTAAAGTAATCAATTGAGGTCACACAATTTTATTGGGCATGTTGCGTACACCAACGCCTGGGATTTTAACTTCAGCGTTCAGCATACCACCCATGGAGTAATGATATTTAGAAGGGAATCCTTTAGGATATGGCGTGCCATCAGCCGTAGCCTGTATGGCAGCCAAAATCTCTGTGTCTGGTTTGGAACTCGAATGAGTTACTGCGGCTACAGTGGCAACTGTCACTGCCGATTTCGCAGCTTCATCAGCCAAAGTATTTCCAGCAACGTGTATCCAAACGCGCTGGTGTCCAAATGTATGCACAACATGGACTTTAGGAAGCGTTTCCTTCAGATCTGCAACCTTCCCCCAAAGCAACCTGTGTTTGATGGTGTTTCCCTTGGAATCTCTGAACCCATTCAACCTCCAGTAATGCAAATATTCATTGAAAGACTGAACACAGTAATAGGAATCACAAACAAGCAGCGTAAACTGTGCCAGATCCGCATGTTCCAATGCTAATAACAGAGCTTTCAGCTCAGCCAACTGTGCCGTACAATCTCCCAAGGTCTGTGTATAAGTATGTTGGGGGCAGAACTTCTCCCCCTCCATATAGCCGCTCACCACCACACATGCAGCAGAATACTGTTGTTTAGTTCCCACCGCTGGTTGCGCAGAACCATCAGTATACATGACCACTTGATATTGATCTGGTAAAAAAAATGGAATCACGACCGTGGCGGAAACCGCCAACATAGACAGCCACTTTAACACTCTGACCGCCACGGCGGTACAAACAAACACCGCAGCGGTCACCGCCAACAGACAGGCGGAAGACAATGTACCACCCACAGTATTACAACAGGCCAATCTGCCACCTTTTCCGGGGTGTATTCACCTCGAACAAAAACAAGGCGGAAACAGGAATTGGAAAGGAAAACGCTCACCTCTACACACCCCACGAGGAACTAGGATGCCATGGAACCGGAACTCCAGATTCTCCCTGCCTTTGTCTTGCTGCTCCTCTACCAGGAGCACGAACGCCGGCGGCGACGACCACACTGAGTACTGCACCAACGACACAGGGGAGGGGGAAGGGAAAAAAGAGTGACACACGCACGCAACACCCCCACCCACACCCCCACCCTCACCCACTACAACACACACACTAATACATATTGATACATTACAGTCACCCCCCCACCCCCCCTGGAAGAATGCAAAGAAGAAAGGAAATGATTTGAACGTTTGTAATCTATTAAAATCCAGTACTCAAACATATATATACACTACAAACAAATATATACACCAAGAATACAAGTCCAGGTATTGCACCATTAAAGTCCGTGGACCACTGGGCCCAAAAGGCATGGGCGAGGCCCACACTCAATACCCGGTCAAAACGGAGAGAACACTGCAGGGGCATCAGATAGAAATACAACAGGCACCTCAGGGGGAAGGGAAGGGGGGCAATGCCAGATCCACGAGGGGGCTCCATGCTAACTACTGTATCCTGGGGAGTGCAAAGCCACAGTCTCACAAGTCTTTTCAGTGGGTGGGTTGCCCACTGCTTTATCCTGGGGAGTGCAAAGCCACAGTCTCACAAGTCTTTTCAGTGGGTGGGTTGCCCACTGCTTTATTCTGGGGATTGCAAAGCCACAGTCTCACAAGTCTTTCCAGTGGGTGGGTTGCCCACTGCTTTATCCTGGGGAGTGCAAAGCCACAGTCTCTCAAGTCTCTCCAGTGGGTGGGTTGCCCACTGCTTTATCCTGGGGAGTGCAAAGCCACAGTCTCACAAGTCTTTTCAGTGGGTGCGTTGTCCACTGCTGTATCCTGGGAAGTGCAAAGCCACAGTCTTACAAGTCTCTCCAGTGGGTGGGTTGCCCACTGCTTTATCCTGGGGAGTGCAAAGCCACAGTCTCTCAAGTGGATAACAGTCTCCACTGGTTCTGGAGGGGGCTTTGTGCCCAGAGTGCTTCATCCTGCCAAGGACAGAGGTAGTGGATGTCTTTCTCCACTGGTTCTGGAGGGGGCTTTGTGCCCAGAGTGCTTCATCCTGCCAAGGACTGAGGTAGTGGATGTCTTTCTCCACTGGTTCTAGAGGGGGCTTTGTACCCAGAGTGCTTCATCCTGCCAAGGACAGAGGTAGTGGATGTGGTACTCCACTGGTTCTGGAGGGGGCTTTGTGCCCAGAGTGCTTCATCCTGCCAAGGACAGAGGTAGCAGATGTCTTTCTCCACTGGTTCTGGAGGGGGCTTTGTGCCCAGAGTGCTTCATCCTGCCAAGGACAGAGGTAGCGGATGTGATACTCCACTGGTTCTGGAGGGGGCTTTGGGCTCAGAGTGCTTCATCCTGCCAAGGACAGAGGTAGTGGATGTCTTTCTCCACTGGTTCTGGAGGGGGCTTTGTGCCCAGAGTGCTACAACCTGCTTGTGGCGGACTCAGTAGCGTCAGAGCTTTCTGCGCTCATTGGCCTGCGGTGCTGGTGGCGGCGGTGTCCTGTGAAGTGGTGCTGGTGGCGGTGGTATCCTTGGCAGCAGTGCTGGTGGCGGCGGTGTCCGGTGAAGCGGTGCTTGTGGCGGCAGTGTCCTGTGAAGCGGTGCTGGTGGCGACGGTGTCCTTGGCAGCTGTGCTGGTGGCGGCGGTGTCCTGTGAAGCGCTGCTGGTGGTGGCGGTTTCCTTGGCAGCAGTGCTGGTGGCGGGGGTGTCCCTGGCAGTGGTGCTGGTGGCGGCGGTGTCCTTGGCAGCGGTTCTGGTGGCCGGGGTCCTTGGCAGCTGTGCTGGTGGCGGTCTTGTCCGCCGTGCAGGTTTGCGGCTACTTACCTTTCTTTCTGTGCCCCTTCCCCACCTTGGATGGTGGTGCAGCTGTCTTCCCACTCCCAACTGTACTCCTGGGAGAGCCTTTGGTGCCAGATGTGTTGCCTTTCTCCCGCTGGGCAGTGGCCAACTTTTTATGCTTCTGAGGTGGGGGACTGTCCCTAGTCTGGCTCCTTGGCACACTGGCTGCCCTGCTGCTTGGCGCACTTCAGAAGCCGGTTACTGCTGGCACCACTGTTCCCGGTGATGTGGTGGCTGAGGTACTGGGTTGGGACCTGGAAAGGTGGGCCCTAGGGGACTGAAGGGGTGGGGGAGGTGAGGGGAAGAGGTCAAGGTTGGACAAGAAAAGTTTTTTGGACACACTGGGACGGGTAGATGGATGGGGTTTGGGAGTGGAGGAAGAGGTAGTGGTTGTAGGAGGTGTACGTTTGCTGACTTTGGGTGAAGGTGCATGGGCTGGAGGCTGTCGTGAGGTGGATGGCTGTTGGGGGGTGTGTGCCTGCGTTTGTGTAGTTTGGGAGGTGGGCTCACAGACACACTGGGCGAGGACACAGGGGATGTGTGAATGGTCGTGGGGGTGGTGAGTGCACTTGAGCGGGGTGTGGTGATGGGTGTGCTGGTGATGGACGTAGTGGCTCAAGATGTAGTGCATGCAGGTGTGAGTGGAGATGAAACAGGGAGGGAGGAGGAAGACGAGGAGGAGGGGGACACAGTAGAGGCAGTGGATGTTGGTATGTGTGCATGGGTATGATGCTTGTGTGAGTGCCTGTGGGATGTGTGGTGCTTATGTTTGCCAGAGCTTCCCTTGTGTGTTGAGGTGTGTGCATGCTGGTCTGATGGTGTGCTTGGGATAGGCTGAGTTATAGGGGATTGGGGCTGGGTGGAGGAAGTTGGAGGGGGAGGCTGGACACAGGGACAATGGCTGCCATCACTGCTGAGGCCAGAGTCTGAAAAGCTCACTGTTGGGCTACCTGACCAGAATGAATGCCCTCCAGGTATACATTGGTCTGTTGCAACTGCCTCTCTACACCCTGGATGGCATTCAAAATGGTAGACTGCCCAACAGTGAGGGATCTGAGGAGGTCAATGGCCTCCTCACTGAGGGCAGCAGGGCTGACAGGGGCAGGGGCTGAGGTGCCTGGGGCGAAGGAGATGCCCACCCTCCTGGGTGAGCGGCCACGGGGCACATGCTGAGGGGCTGTTGGGAGGGCAGTGCTGGTAGGGAGGGTGGCGGCTGTACCTGTAGATGCAGGGGCACAGAGGGGCCCACCACCGCAAGGGAGCTCTCATCAGAGGAGGAGTCCGTGTCGCTGTTTTCAGCTTCCCCCCCGCCATGGAGCTCCCCTCGCCCTCTGTCCCACTGGTAGCTTCAGACTCCATTGTGTCGCCCTCCAGGGCCATGTGGGATGCAGCTCCCTCCTGCTCCGGTGGCACAGCTCCTCTGCCTGATGATGCTAATGCACACAAGAAGTGGGAGACCACAAAAAGGGGGGGAAGACAGAGGAAAGACATGTTCAGTGCATGCAATACCTCTACCGTAGGCGGACACTACAGACACATAAGCCCCCTGCACTACGCCATGCACTTTGAGTACCCTAATTAATCACAGGGACATGGGTTACAAGGCCTATGCCCGATTGCTGCACACATGGAAGTCACAGGAGCCTGACTAGGTGTAGTTGCCTTTGAACACAGGTGGGGGGGTGCCACATGGCCTGCCTTACGAAGGGACCTTGCCTACTAAACATGCCCTGGTCTAGTGGAACCCACAGACCCCCACCCAGACACCTCCAATACGCGCTGAATCAGCTGAAAGAGAGTGTACTCACCCCCTTGTGGCTGCTGTGATGCCCTCAAGCGCCCATCCAACTCCGGATACGCCACCGCCAGGATCTGGAACATCAGGGGGGTCATGGTGCGACGGGCACCCCTCCCACGTTGGGAGGCCATCCCCAGCTGACCCTCCGCCGTCTTCTTGCTTCAGCGGCGAATGTCCTCCCATCTTTTCCGGCAGTGGGTGCTCCGTCTGTGGGGTACCCCCAGGGTCCGGACTTCCTTGGCGATGGCATGCCAAATATCCTTCTTCTAGTGGGCGCTGACCTACAGAAATAGTACAGGGGAAAAGGAGAAGATATAACCGTCCCACCGTCACAGTCATTGGCCCGCATCCCTACCCTTGCCATGACGCACATCCACTCACCGTCGTTTCATGCACGCCTTATTTCTCTCCCATCTTCCCTCCACACCACTCCACACAGGCATTGCCCATACAGCAGGCTCACAGTGTACTTACCTGTTTGTCTGGAGGACCATAGAGTAGCGTGTACTGGGGTAGGACCCCATCCACTAGTTTCTCCAACTCCTCCGTGCTGAAGGCAGGGGCCCTTTCTCTAGACACATGAGCCATTGTCTCTTCCAGACTGAGGTCACAGCAGCACTTGCAGTGTAGGTCCTCTCCTGTCGAAGATCAGGTATCAAGTGAGTGAACAGACAGAAAATGGCGGTCACGTCCGCGGCGGTGCGTACCGTCACCGCTGGCATACATCGTCATTGGCTCCTGGGACCCATAGGGTCCAATGTTAACCAATGCAGGATTGCGCCGTGGTCTTTGACCGCCCACCGCGACGGTGTACAACACCAGCGCAGTTACCTCATATCCCCTTGCCCCACATTACAGGTCAGGCAGCCGCCATTTGAGGGGGTCAAATGGCATTGATTTTAAATGCGTCACACATATCTAGGCCTTGCATACACACTAAGACAGGCACATAGCGGATTTCAAAATTTGTGGATTAAAGTTGTGTTTTCGCACCTCAGTGTTGGCTGATTCTCTGCTCGCTATTCTCCTCCATAGAGCTCGTCAGCTGGGGCAGGTGAGGAGATGGCGGCATCCTGCGGTGTACAGACTGCTGGTGGACCTGTCGACAATGGAAGAGCGACATGTAATTGTCACCTACAGACTGGACCGTGCCACAATCCAGGAACTTTGTGCCCAGTTGGAGCCATACGTGATGTCAGCTATCCGCCATCCCACAGGGATACCCCCCCTAGTGCAGGTCCTGTCAGTACTCCATTTCCTGGCAAGTGGGTCTTTTCAAACAACAGTGGCCACAGCATCAGGGATGTCCCAGCCTATGTTCTCCAACGTGTTGTCCAGAGTGTTGTCTGCCCAGCTGAAACACATGCGCAGCTACATCGTTTTCCCTCAGGTGGAGGATTTGCCTACAGTGAAAGGTGACTTCTATGCCCAGGGACATATCCCCAACATCATTGGTGCCATTGATGGGACACATGTGGCCTTGGTCCCCCTGTAGGAGTGAACAGGTGTACAGAAACCGGAAGAGTTACCATTCAATGAATGTGCAGATGGTGTGTTTGGCCGACCAGTACATCTCCCATGTGAATGTCAAGTTTCCTGGCTCAGTGTATGATGCTTACATTCTGAGGAATAGCAGCATCCCTTATGTGATGGGGCAATTCCAGAGGCACCGTGTGTGGCTATTAGGTGAGGACATGGACCCTATACAGTGTGACTAGGTGTCTGGGTATATCCCTAAGAGTTAGTGTGTGTCTAACAGATTTCCCTTGACATTTGCAGGTGACTCTGTTTACCCCAACCTGTCATGGATACAAACCTGTGACGGGCTGGTCTCCAACCAGCCCGTGCACAAAAACAACTGGTGCTGACGCTGCCCGAGGTGCTCGGGAACAACCTGGGGCAGGAACCAATGAGAGGTGCTCATCGGCCATGACGTCAGGTTTGCTAATCGGAAACCCGGAAGAAGGAGGGGAGAAAAGGCCGGCGTCTGAGAACGCTGTGGTGAAGAGCGGCGAGGAGGAGTGCGGCGGGAAGGAGAGCGGTGAGGAGAAAAGCGGCGAGGAGGAGTGCGGCGAGAAGGAGAGCGGCGAGGAGGAGAGTGGCGAGGAGGAGAGCGATGGAATTGGAGATCGGTTTCTCCCCAGCAGGGGAGACGAAGAGGAAGAGGCAGCAGACGGAGGTCTAAACACCGCAGTGGCCCCGGGAGGCAAAACAAAGAACTCCGCCACTCTTCTGGAGAAGCGTGGCATACGCAGGTGCGTATCCACACCGCAATAGGAATAATCAGGGGACGGGAGGACAGGAGGAGCGGTAATAGTAAACAAGGGGGAGTGGGTGGTGGGAACAAAACTAAAAGGGAACGGGACACTTTTAGAGCACCACAATAGTAAATGAATGCATATCGTCATATACCCACCAAGGAACTTAGTTGCAATGTAGTGACAGCACCGGAAGGAAGGGCCACAACCTTAAACCACATAAAGCTCAGTAAAAGACAGAGAAAGGTACTATAAGTGACAGGAAAGCCTGGAAGAGAGAAAGACAGTAAGGAAAAAGGAAAAACTACTTTCAGGAAGAGAAAGATAACCAGGAAACAAAAATACCAGAAGAACAGGGATACAGACTCCTAGAAAAGAAAGAGACAAGAGGAAGAAAGAAAGAAAGAAAGAAAGTAAGAAGAGTGAAAGACAGAGGCGGAAAGGAAAGAAGAGATAGAAAAGGAGAAAAGACAGTTAGAGAATACAACCACTTACCAATATTTTTCTTCTTCTTCTACCCGCATGTGCTTCCTGGGAGCCCTAAAAGAGAAGAAAAGACCAAAGGAGAAGTAAAGGTCCGGGGAAACGAGTCCAAAGCCATCTGAGAACACGACAAAAACACAGAGAAAAAACCTGTTGATACATCACTAAATTCTTCAATAAATCACATACCTACTTTACTACAGGGCTTTGTGTTGTCCTTTAACCTGGCCTACCACATGACCTCAGTGAGGAATCCCAGGACAAGGGCAGAGGAAAGCTACAATGAAGCCCATGGGCGAACTAGGAGGGTTATAGAGAGGACCTTCGCCTACAATGGTGCCCAGGGTGGTATTGATGGATTTGAGTTCCTCCCTGAACCCCAAATACTGTTCCTCCTGCAGCCGCTGGGTCTCCTGAAACTTGACCAGTACTGCTGCCATCGTCTCCTGGGAATGGTGGTAGGCTCCCATGATGTTTGGGAGGGCCTCGTGGAGAGTGGGTTCCCTGGGCCTGTCCTCCCCCTGTCGCATAGCAGCCCTCCCAGTTCCCCTGTGTTCCTGTGCCTCTGTCCCCTGAACCGTGTGCCCACTGCCCCCAGGTCCCTGGTGTTGTTGGGGTGGTGGGTTAGCCTGGGTTCCCTGTAGTGGTGGACACACTGCTGCTTGACGTGTCCTGGGGACAGAGGTATGGGCCGCTGGGTGGGTGCTGTGCTCGTGTTTCCAGAGGGGGGAGGCTCTGTTGTGGCTTGTGCCAGTGTGAGTGGAACCGACCGTCCCGAGGTCCCAGGTGGGCCGGGCTGGTCTTCTAGATCCAGTTGGACAGAGCTGCTGTCATCACTGTGGACCTCTTCTGTGGGTGGAGTGGACATGTCTGGAACCTCCTGTCCGGTGACGTTGGGTAGGGGTCCTGCAGGGGTGCAAAGGCATGATTATTGCATCTGTGTGTGCCATGGTGTGCAGTGGGTGGGTGACCCTGTATCCCAGTGCTTGCATTCTTGAGTAGGACCTTGTGTGCTAAATGTTTAGGGGTGTGTGTGGGTATTTGCAGTGGCCATGCATTGGTGATGGGTGTCCATGCTTTGTTGTTGCATGCAGGACTTGGTGTTGGGATGTGTGGTTTGTGATAGTGGGACATGTGTGAGGAGTTGGAGTGATGGGGGTGAGGGCGAGGGTGGGGGTATGTGATAGCGTGCAGGTAGGGTGGGGGATGAAGTATTTAAAGATTTGCCTTACCAGAGTCCATTCCTCCAACTACTCCTGCGAGGCCCTCAGGATGCAGTATAGCCAAGACCTGCTCCTCATATGTTGTTAGTTCTGGGGGAGGAGGTGGGGGTCTGCCGCCAGTCCTCTGAACTGCAATCTGGTGTCTTGAGACCACGGAACGTACATTCTCCCGTAGGTCATTCCACCTCTTCCTGATGTCATCCCGTGTTCTTGGGTGCTGTCCCACTGCGTTGACCCTGTCCACGATTCTGCGCCATAGCTCCATCTGCCTAGCTATGGTGGTGTGCTGCACCTGTGATCCGAATAGCTGTGGCTCTACCCGGATGATTTCCTCCACCATGACCCTGAGCTCCTCCTCAGAAAACCTGGGGTGTCTTTGCGGTGCCATGGGGTGGTGTGGTTGATGTGTGGGGTGGTGTGTGTTGTGATGTGAGGGGTGATGTTTAGGTGTGTGTGGTGTTTTGTGCGTGGATGTTGTGTGAGTGATGGTGTTGAGTGCCTGTGGATGCTAGTTTGTAGATGGTGGTGTCTCTCTCTGGCCTTTAGTCGCAATTGTAGTCGTAAGGGTTTGTGGGTGATGTGGGTGTGTGTTTTATATTGTATTGGATGTGTGGGAGTGGTGTGTGTATGTGTATCAGGTGTGTGTATTTCGAATTGTCCAATGTGGTAGTGTTTTGTAAATGTGTGTGTATTTTGAGCGCGGTGGTGTGTACCGCCAATGAAATACCATGGCTGAAAGACCGCCGCGTGGATTCGTGGGTCGTGATAGTGTGGGCATATTCCTGTTTGCGTGACGGTGGAGGTTTAGTTATCGCCAGTTTATCACTGACCTTTGGTGTGGCGGACTTGTGTGGGTGTCTGGATTTTGGCGGATTCCGGGCTGCGGGTCGTAATAGCTGTGGCGGAATTCCGCAGCAGCGGTGGTGTGTTGGCGGTCTTCTGCATGGCGGTAAGAGGCATTTAACGCCAATGTTGTAATGACCCCCTATATGTATGAAATCCCATAAGAAAATCTGCAGTCACTATACACGGATACACCACATGGCATCTTACATGCATGTACCGCTGCAGTGGCCTACATAACACACATGAGACATCCACTGACAATCACAGAGAGCAGTGTAAGAACAAAAAAACAAACGCCAGCCAGCTAAATCATAATAGGGTACTTAACATTCCACCTGACATGCACTTACAGTTCAATGATATGACAACATGAGTAAACCAACATCACTCACACCATTCTTAACATGTGATTACCTCTGCTTAAGTCCAGACAACACACATATCCCGCTGAAAAGACATGTACACATGATGTAAATATGGTCCTACATGACTGCCATTGCACTTACAACATATCCCACAACAGCAACACCTGTATGACCTAAAGTAGTTCAGCCAAACCATAACATCTCGATGTAAGGAGTGACCCAAAACCATTTCTTGTTCAACCTGTCCACATCTGCTAGATAGCAATGATTGTCCCACTCAAAAACATCTGCCCCCAAGTAACCCTTGTGACATAATATATGCTGCTAATACCATACGTTGCACTAGTATTGGTAGGCCATTGGCACTTATAGCATGGACATTGCACATTGTCAGAGGGAAGGACAGCCTAACCACTCACCTCCTCTAAAGCAAGGGCATTGGGGTAATAATGATTCGCCTACAGTCCAATGGCATGGAAATGCATGGTAAGGCCAAATATAAACAGACAGCGACAGTTGAATGTCCTTCCGTTACAAACTTCACATACCCCATTGTATGAATATGAAGGGACAACGGGGACTCCTCCACAAACCCATGTGTACAGTCCTATACTGGCCATATCTGTTGACTGATTGAAATGCCAGTCTCACATGGAGTTAATACCTTTACCAGGAAAAAAGGTAACTAGGCTCTGTACCAAATATGTCAGTCACTCAGTAGCAAATATAGGTAATCTACACAAATTGGAGGGGTCTGACACCTTAGAGCTACATATTCACATATTCAGATGTATGGACCTGGAAATACCTGATGGGTAGGAAGATACAGCAGCTTACATACATATATATGGCTGGGTGGAGTCACACATGTGGCAATCCACATGCAGTCATAGATATACTTTGACACAGGTGATCTAAATGTAAACATGGTCAACCCTAATGCCAGATCTCCATCTCTTAGTCATGCAATGTGAATACTATGTATTCCCACTAGTCTACATACATGTAACACCTACAAAATTATCACAGCTGCTAAAGTGTGACAGCAAACACCATACTACCAGAGGATAAGTCAGTACTTACCCCCTTGTGGCTGCTGTGCTGCCCTCAAATGCCCATCTACCTCAGGGTATGCCACAGCCAAAATGTGGACCATTAGGGGGGTCAATGTCCGATGGGCATCCCTCCCTTGTTGGGAGGACATCCCCAGCTGGGCCTCAGCAGTCTTCTGGGCCCAGCATCTCAGGTCCTCCCACCTCTTTCTACAATGGGTGCTCCGTTGGCTGTGGACCCTCAGGGCCTACACTTGCTTGGTGATGGCACGCCAAATTCCCTTCTTCATGCGTTGACCTGCATGGATGACACAGACAAAGGGAAAAGTCATGTACATGCATGCATCATAACAAAAGGAGTGGTCAGTACACCCTCACAAGTTTACATGCCCAATGCAACGTCACACACAACACCTATCACACATGGCTGGGGCACTAAATTCCCCAGCTCCTCTGATGCCCCCTAAAGCTGAACTTAAAGGGGTAGGAGCTCCTCCTCTTGCCTCTCAAGCTCTTCTTCAGGTTGAAGGCAGGAGCCCTATCACCTTCAGGACGTGGCATGATGGCTGCCAGAGGCAGTACACAGCAGCTCACGTCATGGAAGTCTTGCTGGCAACAGTGTCAGGAGTCAAGTGAGCAATACTGCAGAAAATGATGGTCATGGCTGCCACGTACAGGACCGTCACTGCCGGCAGTCATGGCCATTGGCCCATGTCCGCCAAAGGCAGAAATGTTAACCAATGGCAAGTTGCACGGCGGTTGCGAGCGCCTACCGCCATAACGACTTCTGCCGGCGGACTTAGGTTACTTCCAACTGTCCAATACAGTAGGTCAGGTGCCTGCCATTTTCGGCACATGTCTTCAATGGATGTGCTTACTTATCTGCGTCAATCACTTACTCCCCCAAAATGCTGTGTATCTGTTTGTGGTGCCGTCATGGGTGTGCAACATATTCTGCCAAATTTAACAAAATGACATGTTGAGGGAGTTTTTTTCGGTAAGATCTATGTAAAGCTACTCTGAGGTACATAGGCCACAAGTAGATATTGGTAGAATCTGAAACATATGTGGGATTAGTGCAGGACAGCGAAGTCTTACACACATGTACACTAGCATTAGTTTAATATGTACAATCCCATTTACATGTTATCCAATGTGCAGCAATGAAGGTGAATTAGGTGCATATCTATGGGCTGTACTGTATGTGTCATAAGTGCTACACATCCTCTACAGATGTTAGGTGTCAGGTAATATACAATGTCTTAATGATGTGTGCATACTGCATAACGCATAGTATATTCCCTTCTCCCAACATAGTTATGCTGCCATGAGGAGAGTGAGACAACCACCAGTGTACCATTCACTATCAGACCTGGAAACCATGGAGGAAAGGCATGTCATCCAGACATATCTTCTGAATCGTTATACCATCATGGATCTTTGTACTCAGGTGGAGCCAGATCTGATGCCTGCCATTCGCAACCCCTATGGCATACCTCCCATCATTCAAGTCTTGTCAGTGCTATACTTCCTGGCCACAGGGTCCTTTCAGAATACTGTCGCAGCAGGGATGTCTCAGCCCATGTTCATTCTGGTGTTGAAGGATGTACTGTGTGCATTGTTGAAACACCTGGACAGCTACATCAGGTTTCCCCAACAAGTGGATTTGGCCTATGTGAAGGCAGACTTTTATGAGATTGGCCACGTTCCTCATGTGGTATGAGCCATTGATGGCACCCATGTACCCCTGGTCCCTCCAGGTGCCAATGAACAGGTGTATAGGAACAAGAAGTACTACCACTCAATCTACATACAGGTGCTGTGTCCGGCAGACCAGTATATCTCACAAGTCACAGCCAAGTTTCTAGGATCTTCGCATGATTCCTACATCATGTGGAACAGCAGTGTCACACACCTGATGGCACAACTACAAACAGAGAGGGCCTGGCTGCTTGGTAAGTTTGCATTGTAGTGTGTGCTTGTATGGTATGTCACCTGTGGTCACAATATAGCCAGTTGCCGGACCTTTTTATGAGTTGTTCTATCATTGTGTTCACAGGTGACTCAGGCTATCCAAACCGTCCTTGGCTGTTAACACCAGTGAGGTACCCAGCCAGGCCAGGGGAACTCGGTTACAATGAGGCCCACAGGAGGACAAGGCATGTAATCGAGTGAACATTTGGGCTCCTGAAGGCAAGATTCAGGTGCCTGGACCGATCTGAAGGAGCCCTCCTTTACTTGCCTCAAACGTATGCCAAACAATCGCTGCCTGCTGCATGCTCCACAATCTAGCCCTGAGACATCAGATACCATTGATAGCAGATGTGGGGGAGGTAGCTAGACCTGTGGCTAGAAATGGTGATATGGCAAGTGATGAAGAGCCAGAGGGGAGCATGTGACTCTAGGGCAGATCTCATCAATCAGTACTTCCACTGACATACAGGTATGTGAAGTGGACCTTTTGATGTGTTGAATGTACACAACTTGAAGTAGATGGCTGCCATTAAACCTCCTGACTTGAATTGAATCATCAGTGGGGGTGTCATGAGCTCCAATGCCTAGGTGTGCGTTGTGGATGCAGACTGATAGATTGTAAAGTGTACTGTAGAATATGGTCTGCTATATCATGTATTGTTACATCTGATCCTAACATACACTTCTGTAATTGGCTACTCAGTATTGAGGTATGTGTCTTGCATTCTCCTATCCTCTTTAACTTCCACTCACTGAGATTGCTATTTTGTGTTTGGCTCTGCAGCCTAGGCTTGAGGTATTCATTGTCAGTAGCCAATGGTAATTGCTGACAGACATGAGAGGTATACCTGACTGATAGCTGATAAAATGAATATTGTTACAGTGGTACCTTGTTAGTACAAGTGGGATTGTGACTGCTTAGTCCTTGCCTATTACCAGTGGGGTTGGGGGATGTGAAATGGTGTATTACGTGTCAGTTGAAGTTTGTGGCCCATGTG
Organism: Pleurodeles waltl; assembly: GCF_031143425.1. Lineage (NCBI taxonomy): Eukaryota > Metazoa > Chordata > Amphibia > Caudata > Salamandridae > Pleurodeles > Pleurodeles waltl. The sequence continues at coordinate 766,178,671 of NC_090438.1, forward strand.
TGATAATTGGATCATGGCCTCTGGCTTCGCAATGGGTGGGGTACTTTGTGATGACCATGGGACCTAACTGTGTTTGTATTCTGGTGTTGCTGTCCAAGGTGCAGGTAACTGTATACTCACAAAGGTGAGTGACAATCCTACAGGTATGGAGCCTATGTTAGTGTATGGTTAAAGTACTGGGTTCCTCAGTGATGTTCTTTGTGTGTTCCATGGGATATGTGGTCATGTACCTAGGGTATGGATATGTGAAGAGCCTGTACCTGGTGATATATAGGTCCAATCTGGGTGCCCCTGCTCTGTAGGTAGTTTACCATGGGCATGACTTCTATTACGTGCATATGTGCATTGTATGCCAAAATGCCTTCCATCCTGATGGTACTCTCTGTCATGCTCTATTTGCAGATTGAAATACTGACTATAGTATTGTGTTGCCCTGGATTTCAACCTATCTGACATCTGTCCTGACATTTCTGTTTTCATGTGTTTCCTGCTGAGGGAGCCTCTGTCTGATGACCATTACACTGGCTGTTCGATGCAGGGGTATTCAAATTATCCAATATGATGTGGTGTTCTGACTGATGTGAGTTCTTACCGCGACAGTTTGTACCGCCAATGGTTTTCCGCTTGTGATCTGATGGGTTGATTTTTGTCGAGCTGGTGGTGCTAGTGTTGGACCGCCTCTTTCCTGCCCTCCAGTGTTCTGGCGGATTCGGATTTTAGGCTGAATTTTGGAAGTCTTCACAGTGTGACTCTTAATACAGCGGTCGGATTACCACCAACAAGCCACCCGCCACTGCAGTAGTCTTCCCAAAAGACTGCCAAACTCGTAATGAGACCCTATGTCTGGTGGGGGGTTTCCTGTGAGCTTACTCCAACTCCTCCTTGGCAATACTGAGAGGTCCTCTCACATGGAGCAGAATAAGTTAAAAGTCAAAGGGCTGAAACCCCCTCCCTTCAGTGGCAGCTTCCTATAGTCAAATAGCAGGATGGTAAAAGGACTTCCCCACTTATGTATTCTGGTCTCTGACAGGCCTGTAATCATTCCTTTCAGGGTCTTGTTGAACTCTCAAAATGCCATCTGTTTGGAGGTGGTATGGTGTGGAGAACTTGTAGGTTATCCCACACTCATCCTACGTGGCTTTAATGTAGGCAGTTACGAAGTTAGTACCTCTGTCTGACACAACCTCTTTGGGGACACCCAATTGGGTAAAGAACCCCTTTAGTGCCCTGGCTACCAAAGGCACAGTCACTGCCCCTAGGAGTATGCCCTCGAAGGAACCTTGCAGTATGGTCCACCAAGACCAGAATGAACCTGTTGCCTAATGCTGTCCTGGAATCCAGAAGCCTAATCATATCAGCACTTACCCTTTAAAAGTACGGTACTGCCTTACACTTTAAATCAGACTGACCACTGGCCTGAGACATAACACAGGATCTACAGAACACCTCTGATTTAGTCCTCCTCTGGGGTCAATAAAAGTGGGTGACCAGGCAGTTGAAGGTTTTGGCCTGTTCCAGATGTTCTGCCTGGGGGATGACAAGAGTGAACTCCAGTAGGAGGACCCTTTAGCAATGGGGGACCACCAAAACTCTGGTTGACTCAGGCTCGGGGACCTCAGGCTTATTATACAGCAGACCATTCTCCCAAAGAATGTGATGATCACCAGATGTGTCCCATTGGCCTAGGCCTCAGCCTGCCGCCATAGGCCCTCAAGAGCAGGACACTCCTTCTGCACCTTGCTGAACTCTGCCAGGGGTGTTTCTCCTGCAGCTTGACATCCAGTTAGCGCAAGCAAGTCTGCAGAGAAGCAATGGGGAATTCCCCCACCTTCAGTTTCAACCTCCCCGAACAGTGGGGAATTCCAGGGAGGATGTCCTATGCCCACTGTCCCACTTCTTCCTGACAGACACCCACGCTAAGGTTTCAGGCTTCAGGTCCTTCAGACTCACCTGACTTAGGCAATCCCAACATTTACAGACGGGACCTCAGCTCAACTTCTTTCTAGATAGTGTGCTTTAGGTCATTCCCCAGCAAACAACCTACAGGGGGTTTGATAAAATCTTGAGTTATAAATATTGGAAGACAGAAATATCGAAAATAAAATATCATGATACAAAAAGATCGTTTTTTCAGGTAAGCAATATTGTTTAAAAATTTTTTTTAAATATTTCTTTCAGTATTACTGTTGTACAAATATTGTTTTTTAATTATTTGAAAGTGTTTTAGTTCATTTATTGATTTTATATTACTATTATTTGCATAAATGTTATTAATTTCTTTAAATATAGGCCCTCATTATGAATCTAGTGGTAATCACTGCCGACCGCCATGCTGACGGCAAACAAAAGATCGCCAGTGGTGGTGGACTGCACACTGCCGAATAATGATGGCAAAAACACAGTTGCTGCAAAAATTTACAACTTCCACTCTCAGGGCCAACGACGGTGGAAAGGCAGGACACAGCACCCTGCCACCACCATCCCTACAAATCCTCCGCCAACCAAATAATGATGCACAAATCAGCGCAACAGACAGTGGATGTTGAACGGCCATTGGTGGTAATGACTGCCACGCTCAGAAATGGGAACCACCAACAACAGAAGCTCACATTGGAAATTTTGAAAACCACACAGCATACAGACATCCTCACCACTATAAAACACACTCACACACAACCCACAATCCTTTGCAATGCCAACAGCACCACAGAAAACCACAACACACATACAAACAACCACCGCAAAAGTCACACACACAACACACCACCCACAACACGCACCATAGCACCCCCTAAGCACCCCTGCTTCATCGACAGGGAGCTGAGGACCGTAGTGGACAAAATACTCAGGGCCGAGCTGCGGCTATTTGGGGCACAGGTGCAGCAGACACCCATTGTCAAGAAGATGGAGCTATGGCAGAGGATAGTCAACAAGGTCAACGCAGTAGGAATCCATCCACGCACAAGGGATGACATCAGAATGAGATGGAACGACCTGCGGGGGAAGGTGCGTTCCATGGCATCACAACACAACATTGCCGTACAGAAGACTGGCGGTGGTGCCCCACCTCTTTCCCCCGAACACACCGACTGGGAGGAGAGGGTCATGGCCATCCTGCACCCAGAGGGCCTCACTGGACTCCCTGGAGGAATGGACTCAGTTATGTCAACAACACCTGCAATGCATGTATCACCCCATCCCTCTCACTACCACCATGCCCCAGTCCTCTACCGAGCCCACAACACCCACACACACACCTACCCATGTCCCCTGCATGCCCACCACCCCCCATACAAACCAGTATCCTGCCCCCTGTGCACAGTCACCAACCCATGCATGAAATGGCAGGAGCACCACAACACCCAGAATGCACCACTCCCCCTCACCAAATGCATCCAAAAGAACACCAAGGGACCCTGCATGCCACCACATGGGAATGGAACCACCAATAACTCCTAAGCAGAGCTGCAAGAGACATGAAAGTGCAGGACACGTCAAGACATCAAGGAGTGCCAGTACTCCACCTGACGATGAAGGCCCCACTCAGGAGAGGGATGTCTGGACACAGAGGATAACCCTGGTTCATCCCGCAGCCCTGGACACTCACCCCCCAGTAGCCCCACACAGGACACCACTGACACCCGTACCACTCAGCCACAACCATCAGGTCTGGCCCAACACCCCCACACCAGTGTCTCCAGGCCACGGACTAGCTGCCCAGAGAACAGAGTCTCCACTCACCACCAGGCAGGATAATGATGGGCCTGGTGCAAATGGGACTGTCAGACCTGTGCAGGGGATACAGGTACAAGGGGCCAGGGCCAGTGGGACGGGAGCAGTGGGTCAGGGGGGTGGGCCAAGGAGGAATGCTGCTGCCCAGGAGGCCATTGCTGAGGTCCTGGGAGCATACCACCATTCCCAGGACAGGATGGCCCAGATCCTGGCCACGCTGGAGGAGAATCAGAGGCTGCAAGTAGCACACCATCACGAGGCCATGGAGCAATGGAAACACCTCAGTGCTACCATGGCCACAATTGCAGGGGTGCTGCAGTGCCAGTAAAACAACCAGCCTGAGTCCTCCACCCACCAGCAGGCCCCTTACACTAGCCAGGACAATGCCCTGCAATCCACATCAGCAGCTGCTAGTCGACTGGTGGCACTGCCAGAGGACTCACAGGACACCAGCACCCCTTCCACTGCAGCCCAGCTTCCCCTTCGCAAATGTGCCCTTAGACCCAGACATCCCTGTGAAACACCAGCCAAGACCAAGCCCACTGCCAGGAAGTGACTGTGCCCTGAACTGTCTACTTTGTGTGCCACTGAGCTACCTTGTCGACATGCCACTGCTGTTTCACCATCTTATAATGGCCCCAAGGACTATTCCCCTGTGCAACCAACAGCTGTGGAAATGTACTTGAGTATTTTGTACATCATGTGCCCCACTCCCTTACACTGTCCCATAAGTCATGGATGTGTTTTGTTTCAATAAAAAAACACCTGTGCACTCAAAATATCGGTCCTTCATTTATATGTGGAAACAAATGCAAATGTGAATATAGTGGGCAGTTTACATCATAATGCTGTTTTATTGCAGGAGGGGGTCTAAGAGACCGCAGTGTTCCAAGTGTGTCGCACTGTATATTCCACTGCTGTAACACACATCTTCTTCTTCACACATGAAGTCTACACATCACTGGTAAGGGACACCACAGCACTTTGCACATAAGTCACCCTGAAACAATGCAGTAAACCCATTGGTAACATAGAACACTACCTGAGAGTCGCTGGAAGTATAGCCGGATTAGCTGGGTCCTGGAGTTGATGTCTTCCCCCTTCTCTTCCCCATCACTCTTATCCATCCTCTGAGGTGGCAGGGGTGGTTGCACAGCATCCACCTCATCCAGTAGTGGAATAGCTTTGCTCAGAGCCAAGTTGTGCAGCATGCAACAGGCCACCACTATCTGACACACCTTGTCAGGGACATAGCACAGGGACCATCCAGAGATGAAGATAGTGGAATCTTGACTTAAGGAGTCCTGTGGTTCCCTCAATAACCTTCCTAGTGTGACCACTCACCACCAGGCAGGATAATGATGGGCCTGGTGCAAATGGGACTGTCAGACCTGTGCAGGGGATACAGGTACAAGGGGCCAGGGCCAGTGGGACGGGAGCAGTGGGTCAGGGGGGTGGGCCAAGGAGGAATGCTGCTGCCCAGGAGGCCATTGCTGAGGTCCTGGGAGCATACCACCATTCCCAGGACAGGATGGCCCAGATCCTGGCCACGCTGGAGGAGAATCAGAGGCTGCAAGTAGCACACCATCACGAGGCCATGGAGCAATGGAAACACCTCAGTGCTACCATGGCCACAATTGCAGGGGTGCTGCAGTGCCAGTAAAACAACCAGCCTGAGTCCTCCACCCACCAGCAGGCCCCTTACACTAGCCAGGACAATGCCCTGCAATCCACATCAGCAGCTGCTAGTCGACTGGTGGCACTGCCAGAGGACTCACAGGACACCAGCACCCCTTCCACTGCAGCCCAGCTTCCCCTTCGCAAATGTGCCCTTAGACCCAGACATCCCTGTGAAACACCAGCCAAGACCAAGCCCACTGCCAGGAAGTGACTGTGCCCTGAACTGTCTACTTTGTGTGCCACTGAGCTACCTTGTCGACATGCCACTGCTGTTTCACCATCTTATAATGGCCCCAAGGACTATTCCCCTGTGCAACCAACAGCTGTGGAAATGTACTTGAGTATTTTGTACATCATGTGCCCCACTCCCTTACACTGTCCCATAAGTCATGGATGTGTTTTGTTTCAATAAAAAAACACCTGTGCACTCAAAATATCGGTCCTTCATTTATATGTGGAAACAAATGCAAATGTGAATATAGTGGGCAGTTTACATCATAATGCTGTTTTATTGCAGGAGGGGGTCTAAGAGACCGCAGTGTTCCAAGTGTGTTGCACTGTATATTCCACTGCTGTAACACACATCTTCTACTTCACACATGAAGTCTACACATCACTGGTAAGGGACACCACAGCACTTTGCACATAAGTCACCCTGAAACAATGCAGTAAACCCATTGGTAACATAGAACACTACCTGAGAGTCGCTGGAAGTATAGCCGGATTAGCTGGGTCCTGGAGTTGATGTCTTCCCCCTTCTCTTCCCCATCACTCTTATCCATCCTCTGAGGTGGCAGGGGTGGTTGCACAGCATCCACCTCATCCAGTAGTGGAATAGCTTTGCTCAGAGCCAAGTTGTGCAGCATGCAACAGGCCACCACTATCTGACACACCTTGTCAGGGACATAGCACAGGGACCATCCAGAGATGAAGATAGTGGAATCTTGACTTAAGGAGTCCTGTGGTTCCCTCAATAACCCTCCTAGTGTGACTATGTGCCTTATTATAATGGATTTCTGTATCTGTCTTGGGATTCCTCACAGGTGTCAGGAGCCATTGCATGTTTGGGTAGCCAGAATCCCCTGCAAAAGTGGATGAAAGAGGGTTGAAACACACAAAATCTACTTGCATACAACATGCCTGTCAGCTATGGAACTGATCCAGTGTCATACACACTCACCTATGAGCCAAGCTCCTTCCCCCTGTAGTTGTTTCATCATGGGTGGCACACTGCTGTTTTTAAGGAGAAAGGAGTCATGGACTGATCCTGGGAACCTTGCATTGACATGAGTAATGGACTGATCAGCGGTACACACCAATTGGACATTAATAGAGTGAGCGTTTTTAATTTCTGAACACCTGTTCATTTACTCTTGGGGGGTATGAGGGCTATGTGGGTACCATCAATGGTACCTATCACATGGGGAATATTTGTAAAAGCTAAAAATCCAGATTTGATGGAGGTGAGATCAGCCCTTTGGGGAAATTGCACATAACTCTGCAGATGTTGCACCAAGGAATCCAGAAATGTTGACAGGATGTGACTGAACATTGCCTGAGATACACCGGCTGCCATGCCCACTGTCACTTGGAATGAGCCTGTGGCCAGAAAGTGTAGAACAGATAGTACCTGCACAGTTGTAGGGATGGCGTGGGGATTCCTGTTAGCTGGTATCAGCACAGGCTCCGTTTGTGCACAGAGTTTCAGGATAGTGGCACAATTCAGGCTGTAAGTGATGATGATGTGATGTTCCTCCATGGTGGCCAGGTCAACCAGAGGTCTGTAAACAGATGGTGCCCTCCCTCGCCACATGGATCTGTATCTAGGGGGGGAGGAGAGACACATTGATTTGCCACATGCACTTCAGTCACAATATTCCACAATACAACTTGCACATGCAACACTATTGCCACTCACACAGACGCAGAGAACATGGTAATCCTGTCTGGGTATTTCCTGGTGTGGTGTGTATTCTGCACTGAATCACAGTGTAGGCACTCTTCCCACTATGATTCAATGAGGAGGATCACTCATCATACCATTACTCGACGAAGAGTAGAGGGAATGGAGCCATGGATTAGGAACCCAGATAGACTATGAAGCAGTGGTTTATGCAAAATGTCTTCCCCCTGCCCTACAGGTAGTGTAGTTTAGGAAGTGACTACATTCTGCTGGCGTTAGTCGTCATGGCGGTAGGGGGTGTTCACCTCTGTGCACCTCTTCATTGGATAGCATTGGCATCTATGGGGAAGCAGAGCCAATCACGATCACTGCCGGTGGTGATGGTGCACACCGCCGAATAAATACCGCCATTTTGCCATGCCCTTGCCACTTGACTCCTACACCTCAAGAGGAACGGAACTCCACTGTGTGAGCTGCTGTGTTCAGACTCTGAGCCTAGTAAAGGCATGTGTTACAGGAGAACAGGCCCCTGCCTTCACAGCGGAGGAGTTTGAGAAGCTGGTGGACGGGGTCTTACCCCTGTATGCGAAGCTGTATGGGTGACCAGAGGCTCAGGTAAGCTGCCATTAGTCCTCCTTGAATGTGTATGAATGTGGCGGATGCCTGTATGCATTGTTGGTGGCTGTGTGGATGGTTACCCGTGATGTGTCTGGCAGTTGTCGTCTTAGCTATTGTCAATAAGTGTTTCTCCATGGGCTATGTGAGGTATAACTGGCATGGCGTTTGTGTATGGGGCACCCACACTGACGTCTGTTTCTTTACTATGTGTGTCCCATGCAGGTCAGCGCGCAGCAGAAGAAACGAATGTGGCAAGCCCTCGCCAAGGAAGTGCGCACCCTGGGGGTCTACAACCGGCAGAGCACCCACTGCAGGAAGCAGTGGGAGGACCTGCGGCGCTGGGCCAGAAAGACCAGAGAGGCCCAGCTGGGAACGGCCTCCCAACAAGGGAGAAGTGCCCGTTGGACCCTGACCCCCCTAAAGGCCCGCATACTGGCGGTGGCCTATCCTGATGTGAGCTTGAAGGCAGCACAGCAGCAACAAAGGGGTGAGTACCTACACTAATGTGATGCTACTATGCTGAGTGTAGTTAGGTGCTGGCATCCCAGATGCAGCAATTCAATGCGTTCCAGGAAGGCATTCAAGTGCCATGTCTGGCCTCCAGAGATCTTTTCAGGCTCTGGCCTCCTCTTTGACAGCAGCCAGTGTCCCTGGCCTTTCCGTCCCCCCTCCCTCAACCTCTACCCCTTCCAGTACGCCACTCCCTCCTCCCATCCCAAGCGCACATCGAAACAGCCATGCACCCAAATCAACACCCAAGAAGCATGCAGACAAACACAAGCACCACACGTCCCACCACATGCAGGTACACACCCAACATTCAAAGGCAGAAACAGCAACATCCCCCTCCCCCACTGTGTCCATCCCCCCTCCTCCCAGGACACAGAAACACTCCCAGAGATCCACTCCACCCACATCCACCAAACATGGGCAAACTGTACAGGCACCTACATCCAAGCACAGCAGACCTACACCTCATACCTCCACTCCCTCATCCTCCACTCCCAAACCTGTCACCTAAAACCCCTCCAGCTGCACATCGTAAGCTTTCCCTCACCCATGTTGACCTGTTCGAACCCACTGGCTCACCCCATCTTGTCTCTAAACGTTCCCTTGGCCTCCTGAAACCTACTTCTTCCTCATCCAAGTCCTCTGCAGTCCGCCCTACCCATTCCCATGCCCCTTCCCCATAGAAGAAGAAGGCTTCTGTTGTCCCTGGTCCCTCTGCCACCCCTTGGCTCAGGCCTACTCCTCCTCCTCCCAAGGGCAAGCCCAAACCCTCTCCATCTCCAGAACCTACCCCCAAGACTCCCCCTTCCAAACCTGAGTCCCCGCCCCGCCACCCCCTGCCCTTGAACCAGGGGGAGCCTGGCTGCCCCATCGATGCCCCTTCTCAGTGGAGTGTTCCTTTACATCGTGAGTGTCAAGTGTGGGCTATCTTTGCCCTACCAGGACTTTTATACTTGGCACTGGCCTTTTGTAAATATTTTTTTTTTAATTAAAATTTGCTGCCCAGCAGACGTGTTGGTGCTAAATAGAGCCGTTGTGCAGCGTTTCACTGTGGTGGTGTGGTGTGCATAGGTGTGTGCATTGGTGCAGGTAACTGTTGGCCTGTGTCTGGTAAGTACATTTTGTTAGCATGTGTATGGCTTGGGGTGGTATGAGGGGTTGGGTGTGCGTTGCAATGTGTGCGGGGGGCGTTATGTAATTGTGCCCTTTCCTCCCTTGTGTGCTAGGCTGGGGGACTTACTGTCGTCATCTTCGGCGGCAGTCACGGTCCTGGAGGAATATGGCTGTCATTATTTCTAACTCTGGCTCCATGTCGGGGTCGGCGTGTTCTGTGGGCCTCCGGTGAGTGTTTCCCTTTCATATGGGTCGTTTCCGCCAGGCTTTGAGTGGCGGTGGTTCCTGCCCTGGAGCTGATGGCGTGTGGTGTTCATAATATGCTGGTCAGGTTGGGCCCTTCCGCCGGCCTGGAGGTGGCCTCTGCCGTCGTCGGCGGTGCTTCCAAGATGGCAGTGGGTGGATGGGCTGTTGACTGTTTCTCCTATGTATCATTATTGGGCGGTCTGCACCACCGGCCTGCTGGTGGTAGTTACCGCCACCACCGGCAGTGCGGTCATTACCGGCAGGTTCAAAATGACCGCCATAGTTTGTAATTTTAGGCGATTTTGAATTTTTTGTTTAATTGGTAATGGTAATTTATAGTATTGTAGCAGGTTGTTGGGTTTGTAGGGAATACGGTATGAAGTTAATTAATAATTAATTATTAATTAATGATTTTTAATAAATCATGTGATTGCTGTTAATGTAAATTATGTAACACTGATTGATTTTAGTTATATATTAGGTGTGGGATGCTAGGTTTGTGAGGGTGTAGAGTGAGAAGTTAATTACGTAATAGTTAATTAACAATTATTTATTAATTTAGAATTACACTTTTTAATTATTTAATATGTACATTGTCTAATTGTTATATATTTTAGTTACGTTTTAGGTGTGGGTTGCTAGGTTTGTAAGGGTATAGGGTTTGGAGTTAATTTTTAAATAATTATTTAACAATTAATGATTAAATGTTAATTAATTATCGAATTGATTATTAACTTTGTAGAAAGCCCAATGTGGTATAGGGTGGGTAATTAATTAACAATTAATTGTTAATTATTTAATTTATTATGAATTATGTAAATTGTGCTATACCTATTTATTTTAGTTGTATTCAGAGTGTGGGCTGCTAGGTTTGTAGCGTACTAGGGAGAGGTAGTTAAGTAATAATTAAATAAAAATTTTAGTTGATAATTATTGAATTGATTAATACTTATGCAAATTGTTAAATTGTTTTTTTTAATAAAAATATATATATGTATATATATTTAGTGCTAATTACTAGTTTGTATATTAAGAGTTTATTTTTTTCTAAATTAATAGGGGTATTCAAATATGTAATGTGTTGAAATGAAGTACTTTCCCTGCTGTTGCTTACAATGCAGTCGGAATAGTAAATGTAACCCTTCTGAAGTCCAATGTTTTCACTACTCTTGCACAGACTGGAGTGGCAATAGTGAATTTTAACACTCCAAAGTCCAACAATTTCCTTACTCTTGCACATACTGGAGGAGTTGTTATCTCCTTTTCAATGAGAGCAGAGCAGCAGAGAAACTGTCTCCACTTACTAGGTCAATTCTTCTCTCTTTCCTTCCTTAACTTGGGCTCACCAACTAGGGTATCCATGATATTGATATAAGGGACAGAATGCCTGTCAAAAACAACATTTTCAGGCTGTCTGATTAGGTGAGGGCCAATATCAAAGATGGGGTTTCTAAAATGCTGAAGCTGGTGGTGAATGAGTCCTCCTGTACTGACAAGTCCAGCTCAATAGTTTTGATACCAAAGTCTGCCCCTCTGGCACCACCCCAGAACTCGGATTCTACATAGACTACAGGGGCCTCAGTTCATTCATCAAGACTGAGGCTGATCCCATTCCCAGAGCTCATTGGCAGATTTTTCTTTGGGTGGGAATTTATATTTAAATGTAACCTTCATAAAATATTTTTGTTTCATTTAATATATTCAAATAAATTAAAGATTTAATTCAAAATTATGTTATTAGTGTTGGAGTATTTTTTTTTTTGTTCTACGTTTTAATAAATATATAAAATTAATTTACATTAATATTTAACATAGAAATATTTTTCATGAGGGACAAAAACAGAGTAGAAACATCAGGAAGCTTGCTCTAGGGAAAAGGCACAAATTTTGCCAGAGGGGTCTGTTACATCCACAATGTGAACGGAATAAGATGCTACTGAGTTGCATTAATACGTGCACAGTTGAACTCACCCTCTTTTTGCCTTGACATCTGTGCAGGTGAGATATGCTCAGTGTTTCTCAGGACAAATTTGTGGCAGCATTTTGTACTCTTTACAAATTGCATTTAATTGCATGTGAAGGCCTACATAATTGCTGTTGTCATGGTCTGTTCGATAAATGGCCATTGCAATTAAGATACTGATTATTAAGACGTGCCTGTCGAAGATGTACAATGTCTCAGATGCCTAGGGATGAGAATACATTTTATTTGTTACAAAATGTAGGGGAAGTTAATGTTGAATGTACACCAAGTTTTGTAAAGCTTGCTTTTGGGAATAGGAGCAGCATAAAACAGAGAGACCAATACGAAGGTGTTAGCAGATGCTGCCTCATGGTGTCTATTTCTTTACACTGAGGTAGAGCCATTTTTGGGGGGTTCCATTCATGTACATGGAAAAGCAGTCTCTGACAGTGTTGTGATTTCTTGGATCCATCCCGATGTGAATCCTAATGTTGTTAGCCTATCATTGCTATTCTAGTTTGTGTTAGCTCGGGTATTGGTTGTTGGAGCTCCATTGTATTAAACAATGCCTGGGCATTGCCACTGGAATTAAGAGGGAGCAAAAACAACAAGTGATGGACGGAATGCTGAACATTGTCAAACATTCACCCCCAGTACAATGATCTGGGCATAAATCCATCGTTTTTTTGCTGCCCGTGCCATTCCAGTTTGGACCCAGCCATATGCAAATCAGTCTTGACCCTGTTCCCCATGGGAACAGTCCAGCCCGAACTGCTAGGCCAGGTCTTCGCTGGACTGGAAACAAGCATCCTGGGACCGGTTTCGGGGTTTCACCCCTCATCAGCCAGGCTAGCTTGAATCCAGTGGCATGGGAAGCACGGGACCCACGTCTGGGCATACCCTTCCCACTTAGGGCGACAAAGCAAAAACAACAAGTGATGGACGGAATGCTGAACATTGTCAAACATTCACCCCCAGTACAGTGATCTGGGCCTAAATCCATCATTTTTTTGCTGCCCATGCCATTCCAGTTTGGACCCAGCCATATGCAAATCAGTCTTGACCCTGTTCCCCATGGGAACAGTCCAGCCCGAACTGCTAGGCCAGGTCTTCGCTGGACTGGAAACAAGCATCCTGGGACCGGTTTCGGGGTTTCACCCCTCATCAGCCAGGCTAGCTTGAATCCAGTGGCATGGGAAGCACGGGACCAACGTCTGGGCATACCCTTCCCACTTAGGGTGACAAAGCAAAAACAACAAGTGATGGACGGAATGCTGAACATTGTCAAACATTCACCCCCAGTACAGTGATGTGGGCCTAAATCCATCGTTTTTTTGCTGCCTATGCCATTCCAGTTTGGACCCAGCCATATGCAAATCAGTCTTAACCCTGTTCCCCATGGGAACAGTCCAGCCCGAACTGCTAGGCCAGGTCTTCGCTGGACTGGAAACAAGCATCCTGGGACCGGTTTCGGGGTTTCACCCCTTATCAGCCAGGCTAGCTTGAATCCAGTGGCATGGGAAGCACGGGACCCACGTCTGGGCATACCCTTCCCACTTAGGGCGACAAAGCAAAAACAACAAGTGATGGACGGAATGCTAAACATTGTCAAACATTCACCCCCAGTACAGTGATCTGGGCCTAAATCCATCGTTTTTTTGCTGCCCATGCCATTCCAGTTTGGACCCAGCCATATGCAAATCAGTCTTGACCCTGTTCCCCATGGGAACAGTCCAGCCCGAACTGCTAGGCCAGGTCTTCGCTGGACTGGAAACAAGCATCCTGGGACCGGTTTCGGGGTTTCACCCCTCATCAGCCAGGCTAGCTTGAATCCAGTGTCATGGGAAGCACGGGTCCCACGTCTGGGCATACCCTTCCCACTTAGGGCGACAAAGCAAAAACAACAAGTGATGGACGGAATGCTGAACATTGTCAAACATTCACCCCCAGTACAGTGATCTGGGCCTAAATCCATCGTTTTTTTGCTGCCAATGCCATTCCAGTTTGGACCCAGCCATATGCAAATCAGTCTTGACCCTGTTCCCCATAGGAACAGTCCAGCCCGAACTGCTAGGCCAGGTCTTCGCTGGACTGGAAACAAGCATCCTGGGACCGGTTTCGGGGTTTCACCCCTCATCAGCCAGGCTAGCTTGAATCCAGTGGCATGGAAAGCACGGGACCCACGTCTGGGCATACCCTTCCCACTTAGGGCGACAAAGCAAAAACAACAAGTGATGGACGGAATGCTGAACATTGTCAAACATTCACCCCCAGTACAGTGATCTAGGCCTAAATCCATCGTTTTTTTGCTGCCCATGCCATTCCAGTTTGGACCCAGCCATATGCAAATCAGTCTTGACCCTGTTCTCCATGGGAACAGTCCAGCCCGAACTGCTAGGCCAGGTCTTCGCTGGACTGGAAACAAGCATCCTGGGACCGGTTTCGGGGTTTCACCCCTTATCAGCCAGGCTAGCTTGAATCCAGTGGCATGGGAAGCACGGGACCCACGTCTGGGCATACCCTTCCCACTTAGGGCGACAAAGCAAAAACAACAAGTGATGGACGGAATGCTAAACATTGTCAAACATTCACCCCCAGTACAGTGATCTGGGCCTAAATCCATCGTTTTTTTGCTGCCCATGCCATTCCAGTTTGGACCCAGCCATATGCAAATCAGTCTTGACCCTGTTCCCCATGGGAACAGTCCAGCCCGAACTGCTAGGCCAGGTCTTCGCTGGACTGGAAACAAGCATCCTGGGACCGGTTTCGGGGTTTCACCCCTCATCAGCCAGGCTAGCTTGAATCCAGTGGCATGGGAAGCACGGGACCCACGTCTGGGCATACCCTTCCCACTTAGGGCGACAAAGCAAAAACAACAAGTGATGGACGGAGTGCTGAACATTGTCAAACATTCACCCCCAGTACAGTGATCTGGGCCTAAATCCATCGTTTTTGCTAAGAGGGATCAGAAGACTAAGTGATACAGCAGCATTTGAGCTAGACATGTCTTTTTTTGTCAAAGTGTGTGAACTATGAAGCAAGTGGTAGATTATGTGGCTAATGCTGTAAATTCATAATTATGTGTAAAGTGCTGCAGCCCAAGTAAATGTTCTGGTTTTTCTTACCTACTAGAACAGCATTTTATACTGTGTACTGTGTTCAGTTTTAATAAATGGCATTTTTGTCAGAATAATTATAATCAAACAAATAAATAATGAAATGTTGCATGTATCTAATTAGCCAGTCATTTATCCCTGTTGCATAAAGGCAAGTGGATGTTGCTCAAACTCAGCAGGAATCTGTTTTAAAGGAGACATTGAACTGGTACCAACAAAAAGAGATGTGGTATAGTGAAGCACATCATTTCTGAGTACCCAAAGTTAATTGAAACATGTCTTTGATCGTATCTGTTCCGTCATACAAGTAAATCAGGGTTCCAACATTCAGAGCATCCACGATCACCATGTGGTCTTATTATTGGTTGTACTGCTCTGAGTGGGTATGAAAATCATTATCTTTAACTTGATGAATGACAATTGATTTACTTATTTAAATAATGTTCTGGTGTGGTACTTATATGTCGCCTTTCTTCTACTTCTGAGCATGTTTGTGCCAAAGGGTCAAATTGTGAAGTTCTGCATAGCTTAGCTCAGGTACACAGAGGTAAAGTCAGATATGTTGTGCTCTAGGAAGCGGTCAACTCCCTCTGTTCTTCTTACTCATGGTTCACTTTGAGACATGAAGAGAAAATAAGCCCTATTAAGTAGTATTCTACCATCTTGAAATCGGAAAATCAAAGAGACTATGGCGTAACTGAACTGCCACGCCGGCGGCCGTCTTTTGACTGCCATATAACGAGCCATTTCCCCGTTCCTACCGCCAGGGCGGTTGGACCCTCCGAGCCGGTAATGAGCATCTCTGACCCGGCATGCCACCCAAGCACCAGCACTGGCGGTCACTACTTCGGCGGTCTAAGCAAAAGACCGCTGAAGTCGGAATTACCCCCTTAGTGTCCATAGATAGTTTGTACTTATATAAGGGTGTCTGGGTAAGGTATAACTTGTTATAAAAAAAAAAAAACATCTGTGTGGTGTTGGCAGAATGAAAGGTACTGTGTATTTTAGACCAAAGTTTGAGCCATGACTGCAGGAACGGATTGTTAGAGATCAGCTTCCCATTGGACTTCAAAAATTGTTTTTGACCTATTTGAAGAATTCCTAAAGTGATTGTCAATATTTTTGTCAATATTTTTATGGATGAAGAAGGCCTTATAGGGAATTGCGAAGTTGAAGATAGGAGAACTATTGTCTGGTAGAAGTGAGTAGGTGATTGCGAGAAGGAGGTCCTAAGCCGATTATAATTAAGAAGTGAGGAAGTGTATAGTCGTTATTTAGTGTGAAGTGTGGAGAAAGGAGGAAGACAGAAGTTTGAGAAAATGTGATTCATTGTAACAGTACCCTTCAGGTCCAAAATCCTCCAGAATACAACTCTGTTATTTATTTTAATATGTTTGTTGTACTAAAGGGGGACAACAGCACAACTCTTTGTCAGAGTGTGAATGTGTAACAATGTGTTTTACTAAAGAGATGGAGAAGGTAATGAGAGCTGAGGAAAAAGATGTGGGTGGCTGTGAAATATGAACTAAGGGATGAAAGGGAAATGGGTTGTAACTGGAACATTCCAGTCCTTGTCAGAGAGTGGAGATGAAATCAAGATTCTCACTAGAGAGGTCCACATCTGTTTAAGGGTATAAGCAGAGTGATATTTTCTTAAATTTGGAGAAATTCACCCCTTCAAGTGCTTTGGGTTGTCGAAGTTTAATTAAGGAAATATATGCTTTCTTGTTTTTCCATAAAAATGTCCTCATTGATCAGTTTAAAAAGTCAAAAAAGATTGAGGGCACTTCACTGGTAGCATGCATAGGTAGCAGTTTATATTAGACAATATCATCATCTTAATGGTAAGTAATTGCCACAACCAGAACAAAAATAGTGGCAACCATTGCTCGGAGAGTTTGAGTATTGTTTGCCTATCTTTTGGCACATTGACCTGTATAGTGTCCTGTAATAAAGAAGATTATCTAATGATGATAGAGGTAGTACACCAAGGAAAACATGAACCTTTACACATTTCTTTAATACAGTATGTGCTAAATGGGAATAGCTACGAATTATGAATTTTCAATTTGTTATCTGATATCAACTAAAGGGTTTTCAGCAAAGGGAAAAAATCTGGAATAGTTTTAATGGGATCTGAAACAAAAAGAATGACATCATCAGCATAAGTTGTAAATTTGATGACAATGTCTCAGTCACACTTGCGGTGGCTGTTGGGCCGCCGTGGTGGCAGCGGTCTGACTGCCACATTACGAGGTTGGTGGGCAGCCCCGCCAACCTACTGCTGTCTCCACGGGGATCTTCGATCTCGAGGGGCTGATTGTGGCAGAGGTCGGAATCAGTGCTGCCCTGCTGATTACGACCTGGTTCTCTGCCAGCCTTTTCATGGCAGTTTCACAACCATGAAAAGGTTTGCAGAGAACAGGTGCAAGGGGCCTGGCATGGGCAGTGAAGGAGTGCCCCTGCCCAGCACTCTTGCAAAGCTCACTGCTGTGCAGACAGTGACCATTGTGAGGGTGCTAGTGCACCCTGAGGGTGGCAGCAATGTCGCCGGCTCCATTACTGGGCTGACGGGCGAAAACCTTGGCTTCTGCCCGTCAGCCCAGCAGGAAAGTCGGAATGGGCCTAGTGAAGAGTCAGCCTGTTCGGCGGCAACCGCCCCGTCTGAAGTTTGGCTGATGGGTCATCCCGTCCGCGGAACTCATAATAAGGCTCTTTATATTTAAAGCATCAGAAGTTGCTAGACCAGCGTATCTTTTTCCAAAATGGTTCAAGAAAAAAGGATGAATTATAAGAGGGGAGAGGGGCCATCTTTGTATAGCGCCTCTATTTAAACAAAAGAAAGAAGATTGTTGGCCACTGAGAAAAATGTAAGTAGTGGGAAATGAATAGAGAAGGCATATATATATTTTGAAATAGTAGGCACAAAAGCATGTAATTTCTGAGCTCAATAACATAAACTCCCAATTCACTCTGTCAAATACTTTCTCCGCTTTCTAGGGTGATGACTGTGAATGGGGAGAAGCAATTAGAGGCTAATTGTATAATATTTAGAAAGGTTATAGAATTATCAGTAATATGTCATCCTTTGACAAAATCCAATTACTTCAATGTCAATAACTTCTGGGACAATACTAATAATACTCAGGGCTAAAAACTTTGTGGAAATCTTGCAATCTGTATTGATTAGCAAGATTGGTCTATAGCTCTCGCATAGTGTTAAATCCTTATCTTTTATTCGAATCAAACAGAACATAGCCAGAAAGGATCCTTGTGCTTTTCTGATAGAGAGAATTTTTTTTAAAGTAAGAGCAGTTAGGGAATGAAAGATGGAAAATTTAGAGAATTTACAAATAATTTCCATAGAAACCTGTCTGGGCTGGGTGTTTTATCTTTGGGTAATTTAGATAAAGCTTCAAGAAGTTTAGTTGCTGAGAGATCCAGAGATGAGCGATCAACAGGCATATTATGATTTTTAAAATGTCACGGTCATTGTGGTGGTTAGTCCTGTGTTTCTTAAACCTACATTTGGGCCCTGCCCTCGCCTCCACCTCACCCCACCTCCCTGGTGTGACGCCTTGGTCTCCAGTATCTAAACCGAAGTTGCCAAAGGAGGTAAAGCTGCTAAAGGAGTTTTTTTGAACCACTGAGGCAAAGTGGCAAGAAGTCCCAGGGGATGTAGAGGTGATTGTGGTAATGGCTGTCTGGCTGTTCTTTTCTTGCGCCTGAGCTAAAAATGACATTGAGGAAACTTTGATCTGGGTGTTTAATTGGTGATTTCAATTAATCTAATAATCTATTGAGATTTTAAAAACTATTTGTTGCAAGAACTCCCAACTGTCGTATCTGAAGCCTTATCCTTCCATCACAAGCTTTCTATTAAAAATTAAACAGACAGGGGGTTGTCTCTAACCATGGCTGACCCCCTGTGGGGGCAATATGTTTTTTATTAGAAGCAAGGTTTCCCTGGGGGCTACGATCACCCCCCCAGGGAATCCACAGAGCTATAAAAAAATATATATATATATATAAATATATATATATATATGTATATATATATATATATATATATATATATATATATATATATATATATATTTATATATATATATATATATATATATATGCAGAGAGAAAGAAAGAGACTATAGGGGATATATAGCAAGGTTTTTAAGCATAGGATCAGCACAGTGCTATCCACGCCGAGCTAGATAGTGACAAAGTCTTCTGCCATTTGTACAGCAAAATCTTTAAGCATAGGATTGGCACAATGTCATCCTCGCCGAGCTGTAAAATGACAAAAGCCATTTACCACTCCATGCACAGTATTACAGCTTTGGACTGGTCAAATACTGTCCAAGCCAACCTGGAATGAGTAAAGCAATCCCTTACACATGTTTCGCTCTCATTAGAGCTCTTCAGAGGGGTTTAGCTTTGTCCAGACACAAGCTCGGCGTGGATAGCACTGTGCTGATTCTATGCTTAAAAACTATGCTAGATAAGCAGGCATTTGAGGTGAGTAAATCTAGAGTGTCGCTGGTGTTGCAGGGTGCTCCTTACTAGAGCTGCTCTCCACCTAAAATTGGGAACTTCCCAGAGTTCTCCTTAGTGTTTTGCATATATATATATATATATATTTATATCGAGATCACTTTTTTCAATGCATGTTTGGTGTTTGGTTTCCCTGGGGCTGCGATTGTCCCCTGGAAACCACTCACACATATATAAAGGAGAGAGAGACACTCTATATATATATATATATATTTGCCACCAGTTGTCTCGCAGCGCACGTCTTTAAAGCAATGCACATAATGTACATACTCAAACCGACACGTTCCAACCATAGCTTTTAGACAGCAATAAAAAAGTCAAGCGGACTTTTGTCTAGTGGCAGTGTTGATGCCATAAAGTAGCGCAGAATGTTTATATGTCTGCTGCAAAGATCAAATCTGTATTTTATGTGAATAGATGAGTGGAATAGTAAATCCAGCCATTACCTGTGCTATAATACAAATGAAATGTATGTGCAAGGGGGGCTATAGGGAGATGAAGGGCACTTTTGCTGGGTGGTAGTGAGGGAATCTGAAAAGGAGGTCATGGGAGTGGGAGCACCAGAAATGATTGTTGGACTGGGTGCCACAGGTGCTGAAGACTGAAGATGGGTATGTGGCAAGGTGAAGTAATAGTGTGCTTTTTGTTTTCTTTCAGTGTCTTCAGACAATCTGCTGATTGAGGGAAGAAGCGAAGGTAAGGTGACTGACCTTTACTGTTGCACACATCACACACACATCCATGAGCAATTTTGTGACTGTCTATGTAGGCTAGTGTTTTAGAGGGACAGTTTAGCCAGTAGCATCGATGGCATCTCATTGGGTGACTGCTGTTCAAGCCCTAACTCGGGTTATGGAGGACAGCTTTGACGTAGGATCAGATGACTGAGACAGCAGATGCTGAGACAGCATCTTAGGGATAGGACAATGGAGCAGATTCTGGAAGAAATTTTTCAGTTGGAGGAGTCCCATTCGACAACTCTTCTTCCAGTGATTCTGAGGGAGGTGATGAGGACAGAACATGCTGTCCCTTTGCAAGCACAGTCTATGCAGCGGGACAATAGCAGGTTAGCCCAACACAGAAAGCAGGTGCATGTGGCTGCAAGAACAGACAGAGTGCTCTCTTGGGAGCTCTCCAGTTTAGTTCAGCCACAAATTCCACTGCCCAAATCGTATTGTGGAGACATCAAAATTATCTATCACAAAACAACCTGGTTTTGTAAGACCGGCACCTGAGTTTTTGGTCCTGGGCTCGGCTGCCATATAGGGAAACATACCAAACCCAGACATTTATGGAAACTAGACACCCAACGGAGTCCACAGAGTTGTGGCTTGTGTGGATTGCCTTAAGTTTTCTTACCCAGAATACCCTGCAAAAAGTGAAATGTTGAATAAAAAATCTATTTTTTCCTGCGTTTCTGTCACACAAACTACAGGAATGTGCTGGGATCCACAAAATTCCTACCACCCAGTGCTTTCCCACCTGTCTTGATAAAAACATTACCCCACTTAAACGCCTGTGCCTAGTGCCTGCGTCTGGAATGGATCACCCCAGGGTCAACAGTTGCCCTCCTGTAAGGACTAACAATGACAGTTATGTGATCCATTCCTGTCACGGGCACTAGGCCTACCCACAGAAGTGAGGTACCATTTGTATCAGGAGATTTGGGGGTAATGCTGGGTGGAAGGAAGTTTGTGGCTCCCCTCAGATTCCAGAACTTTGTAACACCAAAATGTACGGAAAGAGTGTTTTTTAGCCCAATTTTGAGCTTTGCAAAGGATTGTGGGTGACAGAACCCAGTGAGAACCCCACAAGTCATGCCATCCTGGATTCCTCTAGGGTTCTATTTTCCATAAATGTATCTGTTTGGTAGGTGGTCCCTAGGTGCCGGCTGAGCTACAGCCCAAAATCCACAGCTAAGCACTTTGCAAAAAAATAATGTTTTCAATGGAAAAATGTGATGTATCCACCTTGCGTTTTGGTTTCCTGTCGCGGGCACTTGGCCTACCCACACAAGTGAGGTACCATTTTTATCAAGAGACTAGAGGGAACACAGAATAGAAGAACAAGTGTTATTGCCAATTGTATTTCTCTAAATGTTTGCCTTCCAAATATAAGACAGTGTGTGAGAAAGAATTCATTTTGAGAAATGCCCTGTAATTCACATGCTGATATAGGGACCCCCGAATTCAGAGATGTGCAAATAACTACTGTTTCTAAACTCCTTATCTTGTGCCCATTTTGGAAATACATAGGTTTACTTGATACCTTTATTTCACTCTTTATATTTTACCAAATTAATTGCTGTATACCCTGTATACAATGAAAACCCATTGCAAGGTGCAGCTCATTGACTCCGAGTAGCTTGGGTTCTTGATGAACCTACAAGACCTATATATCCCGCAACCAGGAGAGTCCCGCAAACATAACGGTATGTTGCTTTAAAAAATCTATCATAGCTGGAAAAAGTTACGTAAGAAAATATAGTTAGAAAGGGCTGTTTTTTTCAACTCAATTTCAATATATTTTTATTTCAACTGTTACTTTCTATAGAAACAACTTGAAGGATCTACACAAATGACCCCTTGCTGAATTTAGAATTTTGTCTACTTTCCAGAAATGCTTAGCTGTCTGAGATCCACCATTGGTTTCCCACCCATTTCTGTCACTAACTGCAAGGAGGCTGAAAGCACAAAAATAGTAAAAATGGGATATGTCCCAGTAAAATGTCAAAACTGTGTTGAAAAATTAATTTGGTTTTCTGATTCAAGTCTGCCTGTTCCTGAAAGCTGGGAAGATGGTGATTTTAGCACTGCAAAACCTTTGTTGATGCCATTTGCAGGGAAAACAACAGATGCTTTCTTCTGCAGCACTTTTTGTCCCCATTTTTCCCCAAAAAGAACACATTTTAACTGTATTTTGGCTAATTTCTTGGTCTCCTCCAGAGGAACCCACAAACTCTGGGTACCTTTACAATCCCTACAATGTTGGAAAAAAAGGACGCAAATTTGTCATGGATAGCTTATGTGGACAAAACGTTATGGGGGTCTAAGCGTGAACTACCCCACATCGCCAAAAAAGGGCTCAGCACTGGGGGGGAAAAAGGCCCAGCAGCTAAGGAGTTAAGAGGGATCCAGGGTGATCCTTTGGGCTGCCTGTGTGTTCAAGGCACCCACCCAGCTTTACTCAATTCACCTGGCTGGGCGAATTCTACTGAGGCACATGGTGAGGGCCCCTTCATGTCTGAGGACTATACCTTGCCTGATGTTGGCACTATAAACAATAAGAATCTGAAGCGGGGAGTATGCCTGAAAGCATTTGCCACTTTGGGGGAGGTTACAAGTTGGATCAGGCCTCACAGTGTTTACCCAGCCAACCATCCGTGCTGGCATTATATTGTAGCACTCCCTCTCTCAGGCATTCCTTGGTCATGCTGAGCTCTTCATATTCATTGAACTATATGAACACTATGAATGTATTAAATTGTGATTCTATTGTGTTTAAAAAAGGCTCACAAAAAACTTCACAGCAGCCTAATAAGGATGGGGAGGGTGAGGGGAAGGTTTCATCTGACATCTGTACTGTTGTCTATTTTATCCTTGCTGGAAAGTGTGGTTTCTAACTCTGATCATGTGTTGGATGTGCTGTCCTCTATCCTTTTGGGTGTACAACACCTTACTGCCACAGGCTGGGGTCATATGCAAGGCCAAAAAGTAAAAGAGGCAGAATTGTAGGCTACCCAAATCAATAGCGTGGTCAGAGGGGGTTGCAAAAAACTGACACGCAGGTGGGTAAGCCCTATGGGGCAGGAGAGTTCCCCCAAAAGTGGCTAACAAAAAAACAAGCATTAAATCTGAGGAGGAAAATGTGTATTTTATAGAATATATATTTCAGGGATGTGATCAGGAAGAATGAACTGATCAGCGGTTGGGGAAAGCTTTACCTGTCTACTCAATCTTTGCCAAAGAAGCAGCTTCCTCTGGTGGTGTTCAACTCCGCTCCGGTAATGCCCCTCCCCCAGTCTCTGTTAATTTGGCCCTGCGGGACCCAGAGTAAAACTTTCTAAGGGAAAAATTAAAAGGAAATGGCACATTCCAAAACATAAGTCTAGAAAGTTAAGGTTTGCAAGTATTATTGTTGAGACCGCACCTTTGGAGTCTCATGGAAAGTGAATCAGGTCGAATGATGCCCTCCTTAATTCGTGCACTGGGCCCTGTGGGCTAGAAATACCTCCCACACCTGTATCTATAAATGGTCCGTATGGGTTTGGCTTAAATATTCCCCGTCAGGAACTGGGGTCTGCTTGTATTAAGGAGGAGTTCACTGCTGAGATCAATGATGCTACAAATAAGACACTGGAAAATCATGGGAGTGGGGTGGTTGGGGTGATGAAGGACTAGGGCCAGAGTAATATATAGAGGTCCCCAAAAGGCAAGACAGCGTCTAGTGCTGTCCTCTCTGGTTTGCCCTCTGGGGATTTCGTCCATTCATGACAATCTAATATCTCCTAGACCTCTCAAAGGTGAGGCACAATCTTTTTTCCCCCCACTATTGAATTTTTCTGTTGGCCCCAAAATAATTGCTGGGAAATCCATGGAGGGCGAGAAAGGGTATGGTCCAATTTCAAATATATTTGAATTTGTAACTCTGTTTGATGCAGAATTTGGTCCTTTGAACAGGCAATTCATTCTGCATTTGTTTTGGGAAATTGAGGCTTTGAGACTGATCCCAAGAAAAGACATTGACACTGTACACAATAATCCATCTGCTATTTTCCAGAGTTCACAGGTAACATTTTACTCTATGATCATGATGTCACTGAGTTTAGAGAATGTTTATCACTTTAGGAAGACAAAAGTTGATGTTTTCTGTGCAGAACCCTGTAAAGAGCTAAAATATGATAGTCCGAAACAGAATGCTCAGGATGCATGTTCTATTGGATCTGTTAACCTGAAAGATAGAACCATTTCTGTAGGAAAAGATATGGGGAGGAGAGTAATAAGCATTGGGGGAATGGAGACTTCAAGTGGTTGGACCCCTGGGAGAAAAGATGAGTCTTCTACTTGGAATTGGGAAGCTGACACATTGAATGGGGCTAGAAACAACCCAAAGTTTCCAGTGCTGCAGAAGTAGCCCTCAGAGCAAATTAGTTTCCTGGAACATAGCTGGCTTAGGTCAACTTAATGTAAAATTAAATTATGTAGCGCACCTAATGGCGTTAATTTTATGTTTTCAGGAAACTTGGGTTTGTACTGATTTTCCAGTTGATAATTATTTTGTTTACTCTTGTGGAGTGATTCCCTCCGCTCAAGGTCATGCCAGTGAAGGAAGGGCAATTTTGTTTCAAAATAATATTAATTGGAATCCAAAGGTATTTGTGCATCCCTCTAACTTATGCCTCTGCTTAAAGCTATCAGTGATTACCGAGTGCGGTGGGCTGTCATCTTTTTTGCTTGCATACGTTTACATTTGCCCTGGTAAGGCAAAGGATTCTTTAGTTACATGCTTTCCTTTGTGTGTAAGATTAGTGATGTAGAGGAATGCCCCTTGATAATAATTGATGGTGATTTTAATTCAATGGTGTATAATTGAGCTTGTATGTCTTTTAGCGGTTGTGAAATGGATGAGGCCGGGGGTATTACAGATGTGATTTTACCAGAAACAAATGAAGTGGATAGGAGGGGTATTTGTTTTTTAGAAAGTATGGAATCAAGTGAATTTGTGTTTTTGAACAGCAGATATCCTGAGGATTCTCCTGCCTCTTATATTTTCATTGTCCACGAGGACAGTCCTTAATTAATTATATGTGGGAGTCCTATCAAATTTTCAATGCTTGTACTCAACTGCAGATTCTGCAGACTGATTTGAGTGATCATGGTATTCTTACTGAGTTTGTTGATTTAAATTTCATAGCCCTTGATGAATTTAGCGAAAGTCACTGCTGAATATAACAAAACTAATAGGTGTACCGTTCGGTCTCATGATAGTATGAAACTTTTGGACCAGAATTTGGAAATTGCATGCATGTAACCGTTTTCTCTGTCTTTTCGCGATCCGATCTCCTGGTTTGAGAAGCAGATGGCCGTTTTCTGAACCTTGTGGGTAAAGAAAGTGTTAATCGATCTAACCTTGTTTTTAAGGTTACCTGGACTGTGGAAAAGATAAATTAAGAAATAAATTGCCTTTTTAGGGAACAATTTAAGTCTTTTGTGCCTTCTAGGCAGAGAGAGATTAGCCGCCGTAAGCAGAAGAGAACAAGACTGAAGGCTGTAGAACATAGGAAGGGGGGAGACAAGAAATGGATCAGTCTTAGGGAAGCAGGTGTGTCATATAATTCTCGTAAATATTGGGCTTTAATAGCCAAACCAAACAAAAGTAATTCAAGTGATTGTGATCAGCCTGTTCTATAGGACTAAAGCAGAGGATCTGGAGTTATTTGGTCTGCCCTCTTGAAAGGAGATTGAGGGATTTATTAAAGGTGCTCGAACTTCACGTGCTATGGGTCCTGAAGAATTGTTGTTTGATTGCCATTGTTAAATAAAAGTCGTCTCAATCAATCAATTCTGCTTTATTTCGGCAAAATACCATAAAAGCATATTAACAAAGATTCTAAAATTTAAAAACGCTTGAAAAAAATCAATGAAATTCAGATGCACCTTAGTAAAACTCAGATCCAAAGCTCGCCCAAAGCCATGTGATACAAATATGCAAGATGTCAATAGTGTAAATAGAATAAAAAATACATAATACACATCACCATAAAAATATTAATACATAGCTATAAGTACAAACCTTTGTGCAAAGAGCAATAAGGACCTATCGATTCACGCAATATATGAAATACTTTGTGTCCTTCACCCGTTTGTAGAAATAAGATTCCCATTCTGTTGTCTCACTGTTGATTGCAAATGATTACATCTAGCAGATATGTTCTCTTGTTCGCTAGAACTGTATGTGTGAAAAAATAATATCCATGATAAAAAAATAAAATGTATACGTTTGTACTTAAAAATTTGCCTCTGATGTACTAGATTGCCTCTAAAAACCTTGCAAGGGCGCATACCACAGTCATGCCTGGGCTTGTTTTGCAGATTCTAAGAGCCGAGTGGCGATCCCTGATACCCAGCGATTTGCATAATGGTCTAATCCAGCAAGCCCTCTGTTTCTTGTACACCTGGCAAAAAAATAAAACATGTGCAATACTCTCTCGGGTCATACATCCCATTGGACAGAGATCAATTGGGTTTTCTGTTTGTTCCCATCTTGAAGTAAAAGCCCGCAGAGGTAGTGATCCAAGTCTAAATCTGATATAAAGTGCATGAGCTAAAGGTGAAGTTATTATATCTAAATAGTGCTCAAACTCGTAATGGCACTTGGTCGTCTCTATGGGCTCCTTTTCTATGACCCCGATTTCAGCATTGCTATTCGTCAGGTGATGTCCCATCTTCCAGGAAGGGTAGTATTATTGTACCACTATATAAAAAAGATCTGAAGGCCTCTCCCACCAGTTATAGACAGATTACTCTTCTTGATGTGACTGGTAAATTATTTGCTAAACGTTTGCTTTCTCATCTTAAAGATTGGGCACTTCGCAATAACCTTATTCCAGCTGAACAGGCGGGTTTCAGAAGAACTGTGGGACTCTCGATAATAATACTGCTAATCAAAAGTTGATAGAAATGTACCCCAATAGCATGGGCATGCCTTTGAATTCTGCCTTTATTGATTTCTCCACAAGGTTCTATAGGTTAGACCCGGGGACGCTGTGGAGTAAATTATCTACTCTAGGAATTCCAGCTCACCTTTTCAGACTAATCATTGCATTGCACACCTTTACTTGGACCCAGGTTCTAATGGAGGGAATCAAGGCTTGTTTAGGAGAGTGGCAACGCAAGATGGCTTAAAGCAGAAGTGCCTGCCTTCTAGCACCACTTCTTTCCCTTTATACACATGACTTGCCTAGCACAGTCGGTTCTATAAAAAGGAGATACACCTAAACTTGGGCTAATATGTGTTGGTTGTCTCCTTTACGTGGATGGTGTTATCCTGTTATATTTAACATCAATAGGTCTCCAAAGACAGCTTTGTGCTTTAGAAAAATATGCTAAGGAATACTTCTTGAGCAAAGTAATGATTTTTTAAAAAGGCGGGGTGAGCTTAAAGAAAATGTTTAACTGGTCTCTGGGAAACTCTGGGATGGAAGCAGTGCAGTTTTACCCCTATCTCCGAAGAATATTCTTCAGTAATTGTTCTAGTACTGGTCACATGAATCATTGCAGAAGTAAAGCACTGGCTCAGGCCTCATATCTACAAATATTGTACAGATGTTGTGGGCAGAGGCACTGTCACACGTTTTAATGGTATATAAATTAAAAATCCCACCCACTTTTGAGTTACGCTTGCAAAGGGATGGGCGTTCGGTGTTGGATTTTCTTTGAAAAGACAGCGGGTGTAGTGGGCGTTGAATTTGTAATTTTAACTCCACGGCCCTTCCTTCAGCTCTTTGGCTGGAATTTGGTTTACCCTCCACTTTTGTGCTTACATTGGCAACAGTCTTGAGGTGGGGGAACAATCTATTGGGTGGTAAAATGGGCTCTATTTGTGCTGTGCTGAATTCTGAAATCATTCAAAGTCTGAGAGGAAAAAGTGCAATGAAAGTCATGGAAACATTTACATTTGCTCAGGCTGAGAATCTCCCTTTCCCAAAATCAGTCTATAAGAAATTAAATAATAATAGGTAGTAGTATCCCAACCCCAAAATTATATTCTGTGGAATCTTCCACATGGGGTACATCAAATGATCTGGTTGCTAAGGTTACATCTACTACCACTATGTGATATTACAGGAGCCTGGGAAGGTATACCAAAGGATGAGAGGTACTGTGAGCTTTACCTCTCTTATGTTCAAAATTTGAATCATCTAATTTTTGTATTCGCAAATTTGCACCTTGCACACCGCCACTTTTTGAGCCCAATTTTCTTGAAATATAATATAACTTTGGCTGCTGATGCTAGACTCTTCTTGTTTGCCCCTCCCTCCAAAATTATTTGTACGAAAATTTTTAATTTAAAAAAATATCTTTTGAATGTGTTTTAAAATCTTCAGGTTGGTGCGAAATCATTTTGAATTCAATTGTACTGGCAGATAATTGAAACTTTTGCTAGCTATTGTTGAAATTGTTTCAGTGCTTTTGTATGAGTAGTTTCAGCTTTGCCTGTTATGTACTTTTCTATTATTCTGCATTTCGCACCTTATATCGGATTACTGTATTTTGTGATTTGCACATTTGTGTCAAGTTTCAGTCTCGTCTGTTATTTGCTCTTTTATTACTCTGCTTTATGCACTTTATTATGGACTATTGTAATTTGCAATTTGTGCATTTGTGACAAGTACTTTTGTTCACTTTACGGAATTTTATCACTGTTGTTTTTTTTCGGTGTGTTTTTATTTGGTCTTATGTGGAAGTACTGTTTTTACCGATTATTTTTATGTGGACCTCAGTTGAGATCCAAAACATAAATAAAATGAATTGAATTGAATTGAAATGAAACAGGATTATAAAAACATTTTACGGAAAATGGCAGGAGACCAGTAAATATTTCCCACCCGTTGTTTTTTAAGAGAATTCATATCTGTTTCTACCAGGTGAGTTTTTTAAAAGAAAACGATCTGGCATTTCAGTCTAGATAAATGAGTCAAAGTTATTTGTTTTTTTGTTGGATTGTGAAGGGCTTTAACATTCCAAGAAACAATACATATGCTCCCCATAGTGAACAGACTCAAGGGGAAGCGTATACAATAACAAATCAATTCAAAGGTGAAGCAGGGACTCAAAGGGGAAGCAAGATGGCAGCCAGGAGGTCTGGCCGTAAAGCAGCTCTCGCGCTCAGGCTCTCAGAGGCTGGAACACTAATGATCTATTGCAAATATACAACACCACGGACACCCGGCTGACCAGCAATGCTTCCTGACTTGCTGGTGCATCTCTTATGAGCATTACAGTTGAGGAAGACTCGCTCTCCCTTTGTTTACAGCAGCTGCAAGCAGCTCTGCCACATTTGGGCACGACTCACAGTGGGGCTCCTGCAAATTTTACAACACAGGAAAATCAACTGGGGGTCTCCCACATCCCATCGAATCTTATGCCCCCCCCCCCCCAATTACTAAGGGAAAAAAGCATGTTCGGATCTGGAGGACAATGAAAAAATAAATCTGTGTCAGACTGGTCAGAAGGGGACTCTGTAACAGCTTCTGAGTCTAGTAATTAGATCGTATTGGAGGACCAGGAAAATAGGATGAGACACACTCATCCCCCCAGGCCTGGTTAAAGCCAGGTATCTGCTAAGGGGCAGAATTTAAAATGGGACTATATAGCATGAGAACATCTAGTAGGAGACAGACTTGAAGAATCTCGTGATTTTCCTGGTTCTAATCCCCCACGCTGAAGGCAAGGTATGCAAGTGCCATGTCTCACAGGAAAAAAACACGACTCGATAGCTGTCGGGCCCAGGTGGCTACCCGGAAGTTACAAGGTACTATATGTAAAATTATCCAGTCTTGTGCTGCCATAGGTGATCCATTATCGGACCTTGTAACCATGACAACAGCACTAGAGACGGATGTGGTTGGGGCCTAGGATCAGGTGGAGGTGCACGAAGCCCAGCTTGTTAGCATCCAATGGAAACTTGAGGATCAGGAAAATGGACAGCACCTCAATAACTTGCGGATTCTTGGGATACCTGAGGGTAAAGAGAGCTCTGACTCTAGATTGTTCATTGTGGACTTGTTTCAGAAAGGTTTTCCTGAGTTGGTCCTGAGAAAGCCAACAAGTCCCTAGAAATGTGTTGGTATTGAAACTTTCTAAATCAACCTCTGAAAATCTAGGAGCTATTCTGGTCTATGTTGGCAATTTTTTATTAAAACAAGCAGTCTATGAGAAATCTAGACCTGATGTTAAGAGAACGGTTGGAGACATCTCTTTTTTCACAAAACCAGACGTTTGTCATTTCACAGTTGAGGAATCTTGGTGGCTCTGACAAACCATAATACCATTCCAGGACAAGGAGTCACAGGCCTTCCTACTGAATCCGACATGCTTGAAGGTCAAGTGGAATAATAACATGTGGATGTTCACGTCGGAGATTAAAGCAAAGGAATTTTTGGATAATAGTTGATGAATTTAGATACACTTGAACTATTTCATTATTACCTTATTGTTGGCATTCACACTTGAGTTTGTTATTTTTTTTCTTGGTATGAGCTGGGTTGGAGAGCCGCATACATCACATCAGACTTTTGGTTGGTCTGTTAGTTTCTCATGGGGGGGTTGAGGATGGGGACAGGGAGAAGAAGGGGCTGCGGGTGATTTGTGGCAAGGGAGCGTCGGGTGGGTGCAGGCAGCAGAACAGAGGGAATCAGGAGTTGGGTACGAGGTTGGGAGTCAATGAGAAAATATATTTCCCGCTGTGAAGTCTTGATTTCTGGTATAATGAGTTTGAGTAATATATTGGTTATTGCTAATACCTTGATCTTTTGTATAATGAGTCAAGTAATATACTGGGATTGCTAAAGCTTCTGGAATGTGTAGTTGCAAATGAAGGGCTGATTGATTTCAGAATGATCAGATATGCAGTTTATCCGAATGATGGTATTTATCACATGCAGCGTTGATTAGTTCTTGTATGAATGAGCAAACTGACATTCTGCTCCATTAAGGTAGTTGGCCTTAATGACAGATTGACGTGTCAAAAGGTTTCAGAGATACTTAGAACTTTAGCAACAGATTTTATTTGTCTACAGGAAACCCATATATCTTGGGTGACCTGATTGCTGTGCTAGGTTATTTATTATTAGAATGCACTCTACAGACTTACCTTACTAGAGAGGTGGCCATATGAGCAAAGAATTACATTGGACCAGCAAAGCGTAAGTTAGGCAATAAATGTGGAAGGTGGCTAGTGGTAGCGTGGTCTGTTTTGGGGACTGATTTACCATCTGCTTGATATATGGATCAAGTCTGGATGATCCAGCGCTGTTTTCTGAGCTTGAAATGGAATTGTCCACTTGGCTCGTACCCACTAATCATCTGCAGCGATTCAAACCTACATTTGCGGATTGGAAGTCAGCAGCTAGGTACCTAGGGAAAAGAACAGGTGTTTTGGGCATTGTCTTCGCTCATGGTTAGTCATGTACTGATAGATGTATGGGGAGAGAGGAACTCTAAAGATCCAGGCTATACCTATTTTTCATGTCCACATAAGAAATTTGTGAGGTTAGACTATTTCTTAGTTTCTACTAACCTTCAGGCCATCATCAATATTCTTAAACTTCTTATGCTTTTTTCTGATCTTAGCCCCCTGGTGCTTGAGGTAATAGGCTTAAGTGGTTTAAAACTACAGGCTAAATGGACATTCAATAGAAAGTTGCTGGTCAACTCCCAGCAAGTACATTGCACACATAGCAAAACGGATTAAGATGTTTCTTGAACTTAATAGATATATTACTTCATGGGAGATGTTATGGGACTCTCTTAAGGAAGAAATAAGGGGCAAAACTGTTAGTTATGTAGCAGGGGCCAGGAAGATTCAACAGGCAAGAATTAGAGAACTTTAGAAACAGCTGGCTATTCTGGAGAATAGGCCCTTGAGGGAATTATAGGGGGACACGATACAGTACAAATTCAACGGGAATTTGCCCTAGCTAAAGCTAAGATTAATAGTTAGTATGCCAAAGTTATTGCAGAGAAATATCAAACATACAAAAGGGATCGTTATGAATTTGGAGAAACAGTAAGCAGACTTTTAGCACTATGCACTAGCCAAAAACAGACTCTGCGAAACAGAAACACAATAAAAAGAGTGGATGGGTTAGCTATTACTGAAGTAAGTAATATCATAAAAGACTTTGAGGAATATTATTAAAGACTATGGGGGACATTACGATCTCGGCGGTCTTTTTGCAAGACTGCCGAGGGACCACTGTGCGGAAGACCGCCTGTGCAGGCGGTTTGCCGCTCGGCGTATTATGACTGTTGGCTGCTCTCCGTCGTTATTCCGACGGAGAGCCGCCAACAGCCATACTTGCGGGCGGCGGGGAAGTGGAGGTTGCTCCACCTCCACCGCCACGCCAACAGAACACCGCCCAGCGAATCACGTCCTGTGATTCGCCGTGGCGGTGTTCTGTTGGCGGTGTGGTGTCGGCGGAGCTGCCACCATGGCTCCCGTCCCCTCCCGGAGGATCGACAGACCAGGTAAGTTGATCGTCCGTTAGGGGAGGGGGGTGAGGGGGTGTTGTGTGTTGGGTGCGTGCATGGGGGTGTGCGTGTGTGTCTGTAGAGGGGGTGTGTGAGTGCGTGTATGCTTGCGGGGGTGTTCTGTGTATGGGTGTGTTAGTGCGTGTATGGCTGTGGGTATGTCTGTATGGATGTGTGCGTGTATGATTGAATGTGGGTGTGCATGTCTGACTGTGTGTGTGGATGTAGGCATGTATGTTGGGGTGTGTGTGTTGGTGGTGCCTGCATGCGTGTCGGGTGTGTGTGAGTAATGTTATGTTGGGGGTCGGGTGGGGAGGGGGGCCCTGCCACCTTTGGGGGGTGGCAGGGGTGGTGGGGGGTGTAGGGGAGGGAGTCGGGTGGGGGTGGGGGCTGGGGTAGACCCCTATCAGTGCCAGGGAAGGAATTCCCTGGCACTGATAGTGCTTACCGCCATGGATTTCATGGCGGTTGAAACCGCTGGAAATCTACGGCCGTAAGCCGGGTCCAAATACCGCCGGCGGTATACTGACGGCCGCCGGGCTGGAGACCACTGTTCATGATATTGGGGGTCATTACAACCCTGGCGGGCTGGACGGAAAACCGGCGGATGTCCATGGCGGTAACCGCCATGGTCATAATACACCAAGGTAAGACCGCCAGCCTGTTGGCGGTCTTACTGCCGGTTCTCCGCCATCCGCCAGGGTTGTAATGACCCCCAATATCATGAACAGTGCACTGGTCTTCAGCAGGGGCCCAACCACAAGAGGAGGGCATTACCTTGGTGCAGAGATCCATAGAGAACTGGAAGCTCACATCACTGTTGAAGAAATCGCCAGTGCATTAAAATCTCTGGCTTCTAGCAAAGTGGCAGGCCCTGATAGAATCGCACTCAAATTGTTTAAACTATTTTATTGGATATAGCTCCTCTAATTCTTGTTCTGTTTCTAGGGGTCCAAAGGACTGGAGGTTCCCCCTCCACGTGGCAGGGTACTGAAATCACAGTTTGTCTCCAAAAGAACAAACCACCAGATAATCCTTGCTCTTACTTACCAATAACCTTGATCAACTCTGATTCTAAATTGTATGCTAAAGTGCTGGAGACTCAGTTGGGGAGGGTTGTGGCTAAACTGGTCTCACCTTGGCAACACAGGTTTGTCCGAGTAGAGGCACATCGGAGTATTTCAGGCATGTCATTGCTGTGTTTGACATTATTAATGTAACTAGAGAACAAATAGCATTGATCCTCCTAGATGCGAAAAAGGCATTTGACAGTGTGCCATGGCATTATTTATGGCCATTACTGGAGCAGAAAGGATTTTGCACCTGTTTATTAAGGCAATATATTGCTCCCCATATGCCAAGCTTCAAATTATGGGACACAAAATGGGAGCTATTACAATTACAAGAGATACAAGACAGGGTTGTCCTTGTTCTCCAATTCTTTTTGCTCTTTATAGTGATCCATTTATACAACAAATAATTCAGAGTCAGGTTATCAAGCCAGTTCTTGTGAGAGAATTTGATACCAAGGTGATAGATAGCTTATGTGGATAATATTGCAATAAATACTTCTGACCCTCAGACTGCACTTTTAGAGGATGATCAGTTAGCTGCTGAATGTGGGAAGCACTCAGGCTATTTACTTAGTCCCGATAAAACTCAGATAATCTGTACAGATAACATTGATTTAGCAGATCCTCGTAGATTAGATGTTGCTACTTATCTGGGAATTAAGGTCTCAGCTAGGGTTAGTACTATTTTTTAGATCAACTTTGATCCGTTGTTTAAACAAATCAGTTCTGACCTGTGTCGAATTCACAGGCTTCATCTATCCCTGATAGGGAGGTGTAATGTTCTTAAAATGTTGGTTCTGCCCAAGGTTGCTTAACTTATTTCAAACTATTCTTCACAATATCGATATGATTTGGCTTAAGAAACTTGATTTAATTTGCACAAATGATATTTTACAGTACAAAAAAACAAGGCGAGCTCTTAAATGTTTGGGCTCCCTCAAGAACGGGGTGGATGCGCAGTCCCAATTTTTTTAAATTATTATTGGGCTGGCCTTCTCCAACATATGGTGATCTTGTTTTCAGTGAAACATGATTGTCAAGTAGAGCCAGATATACACTTGCCCCTCCCCCACCATTTATGAGTTTGCACTGGGTACTCAAGTGCGTGATTGTTTTTTGCGTCAGACTGAAACAAGCTATTACAGAAAAGTGAAATTGAAGGGAGTCACTGTGGCCTGGAAGACGTGATGTAGAGTTCGTAAATTTCTTGGTATATAACAATGTAACGTTTATACTCCTCTCTAGTGCTCACCACTATTCCCAATAATATCATATAACTCCACTGGGAGGCAATAGTGCCAATCTCATCTTAATAAATTGGGGGGATCTTTCTTCAATAGATCAACTTTCCTCCTTTTCCGAACTTCAACTAGATTACAGTTTAATCCTGGTACATTCTTTAAACATTTTCAATGAAGGGACTTTTTGAATAGGATTAATCAGGGGATTGTCTCCCTGGAAAAGATCCCCCTGCTGGATGCCATCCTGCAGACAGACTGTAAAATTGGGTCTATTTATAAGATTTTTATTAATAGTCTACCTGATAATTTAGAGCAACAGGAATGTATATTGACAAAGAAGTTGGGGGAAGAAACTGTGGATATGCAAACAGCTTTAGCGATAGGACGGAAAGTTCTTCTTTTATCTAGTTTGCGAGTAAAGCATTATAAGAGACTCTTCAGACTTTATTATACTCCCAATAGGCTCTTCAGATGGAGTAAAAGAAATGTATTTGATGTGGGGAAGGCCAAGAAGACATGTTGCGCATGTTTTTTAGATGTGATACGTTACAACCTCTCTTAAAGGGAATTGGGTCATTTTTAATTCAGTTATTTGGGAGGGAAATTCAAATTACCCCCAGCATGATGCTCCTTGGGTATGACCGTCTCTTTGAGGGGGAGTTAAATGAATTGTATTTTATTTGTATTGCACTTGCAAAAGTTTGTCTTCTTACCACAATGGTATGGAGAAATCCTTAACCCACTACAATCTATCTGTGGTTTGGACATCTATTGGCCATTTACAATCTGGAACAATCTTTATATAAATGCAAGGGGAAATGAGCTATGACTCGCAGTAAATGTATTTGGTTTGCCCTGGCTAAATGGCTCCCCCACTGAACATTACATGCAGATTAGAAGACAGATAATATGGAACCAGACTAAGGGGGTTATTACAACTTTGGAGGATGTGTTAATCCGTCCCAAAAGTGACTGTAAAGTGACGGATATACCACCAGCCGTATTACGAGTCCATTATATCCTATGGAACTCGTAATACGGCTGGTGGTATATCCGTCACATTTGGGACGGATTAACACCTCCTCCAAAGTTGTAATAACCCCCTTAATCATTTTGGAATGGACTATTTTTCTATATACTGTATCTTTTTAAGCAATGGGGGTCATTACAACATTGGCGGTAAAAGGCGCTTACCGCCATGCAGAAGACCGCCAACACACCGCCGTGGTCGTGGAAATCCGCCACAGCTATTATGACACACATCCCGAAACCCGCCAAAAATCAGACACCCACACAAGTCCGCCACACCAAAGGTCAGTGATAAACTGGCGAAAACAAAACCTCCACCGTCACACCAATAGAAATACGCCCATGCTATCACGACTCACGAATCCACGCTGCGGTCTTTCAACCGCGGTATTCCATTGGCGTACACACCGCCGCGCTCAAAATACACATACATCTCCAAAACACCCCCACATTGGACAATTTGAAATACACACACCTGATACACATACACACACCACTCCCACACACCCAATACAATATAAAACACACACCAACATCACCCACAAACCCCTACAACCAAAAATGTAGATGAAGGCCAGAGAGACAGCACAGCATAGACAACCCCCTCATACAGAGTCACACAACACCATCACCCACACTACTTCCACACACAAAACACCACACCACTACATATCACCACACTTATCACCACATACACCACCCCACACATCAACTACACCACCCCATGGCACGGCAAAGACACCCCAGGTTCTTGGCGGAGGAGCTCAGGGTCATGGTGGAGGAAATCGTATGGGTAGAGCCACAGCTCTTTGGATCACACGTGCAGCACACCTCCATAGCTAGGAAGATGGAGCTATGGCGACGAATAGTTGACAGGGTCAACGCAGTGGGACAGCACCCAAGAAATCTGGACGACATCAGGAAGAGGTGGAACGACCTACGGGGGAAGGTGCGTTCCGTGGTCTCCAGACACAACATCGCGGTACAGCGAACTGGCTGCGGACCCCCACCTCCTCCCCCACAACTAACAACATGGGAGGAGCAGGTCTTGACTATGATGCATCCTGAGGGCCTCGCAGGAGTCGGTGGAGGAATGGACTTTGGTAAGTCAAATCTTAACTATCATATCCCCCACCCTACCTGCATGCTATCACAGACCCCCACCCTCACCCCCTCCCCTATCACTCCAACTCCTCACATTTGTGCTACTAACACAAACCACCCATCCCAACACCAAGCCCTGCATGACACAACAAAGCATGGACACCCATCACTAAAGCATGCCCACTGCACATACCCATAACACCCCCCTCAACCATCCTCACACAAGCCCCACACAGGAATGCTAGCACTGGGGTACCCGGTCACCCACCCATTGCACACCATGACACACACAGATGCAATAATCATGCTTTTACACCCCTGCAGGACCACTACCCAACGTCACCAGACAGGAGGGTCCAGACATCTCTACCCCACCCACAGAAGAGGTCCACAGTGATGACAGCAGCTCTGTCCAACTGGATCCAGATGACCAGCCCGGACCATCGTGGGCCTCGGGACAGTTGGTTCCCCACACCCAGTCATAGGCCACCACAGACCTTCCACCCTCTGGTAACACCAGCACAGCACCCACCCAGCGGGCCCATACCTCCGTACCCAGGACACGTCAATCAGCTGTGTGTCCACCACTACAGGGAACCCAGGATAACCCACCACCCCAACAACAACAGGGACCTGGGGGCAGTGGCAGTGGGCACACAGTCCAGGGGACGGAGGCCCAGGAACACAGGGGAACTGGGAGGGCTGCTGTGCGACAGGGGGCGGACAGGCCAAGGGAACCCACTCTCCACGAGGCCCTCTCCTCCATCATGGGAGCATACCACCACTCCCAGGAGACGATGGCAACGGTCCTGGCCAAGTTTCAGGAGACCCAGTGGCTGCAGGAGGAGCAGTATTTGGGGTTCAGGGAGGAGCTCAGAACCATCAGCACCGCCCTGGGCACCATCGTAGGGGTGCGGCAGGAGATACTTAACACCAGGAGGGACACTGTGGCACTACAAGGGGCCCCTGACACTAGCATGGACGATGAACTGCCCACCACCTACGCCGGCGCTAGTGGACAGGAGGCACCCCCACAGGACCACCACACCAGCACCCCACCCCCTGCAGACAGAGAACCACCCCGCAAGCGGTCCCTGAGATCCAGGAACAGGACAGAGCACAATGCCAAGACCCCCGCCAAGAAATGAGACCACGCTGATTGTCATCCCACTGTCCCACTTTGTAACCCTGTCAATATTGGAACTGCCCCAGCTCCACTTCCTATGCCCATATGGGCAGTGCACCTGTGAGACTAATAGACTGGACTCTACCATGGACATTCCTCCACCATCTCCCCTCACCATTTTACCACTCCCCTCCAATATTTAGCACTTCAATAAACACCCTTGAAGCACAAAACAATCTGGAGTCAGTCTGTGATTTTGAAAATGTGTATTAGCAATGACAGTGACAAAATCCGTTCTCAAATGTAATGTCAACATACCTATGTCACACATCTCAAGTCCATGAGGAATGTAAGCAGATGACATATGTTGGTAACCACACCTGTGAAACCGTAATGGAAATGTACAACTCAGTTACCGTATACTGGTTGAAATCGACAGACAGGATCGAGGTAGAAGTGTGAAAGTACTTGTAGTAGGCAGGAATGTGTTCTCACCTGTGTGTCACTGGAAATATTGCTGGATAACTGAGTCCCTGTTGTCAATGTCTGCTTCCTCTGCTTCCTGCTCATCACTGTCCACAGGCTCCACAGCTGCCACAACACCGTCATCTGGACCATCCTCCTGCAGAAAAGGCACCTGTCGTCGCAAAGCCAGATTGTGAAGCATACAGCAGGCCACGATGATCTGGCACACCTCCCTTGGTGAGTCGAATAGGGAACCACCTGTCATATGGAGGCACCTGAACCTGGCCTTCAGGAGGCCGAAGGTGCGTTCGATCACCCTCCTAGTTTGCCCATGGGCCTCATTGTAGCATTCTTCTGCCCTGGTCCTGGGATTCCTCACTGGGGTCAGTAGCCATGACGGGTTGGGGTAACCAGAGTCCCCTAATAGCCACACACGGTGCCTCTGGAGTTGACCCATCACATAAGGGATGCTGCTATTCCGTAGGATGTAGGCGTCATGCACAGAGCCAGGGAACATAGCATTTACCTGGGAGATGTACTGGTCTGCCAAACATACCATCTGTACATTCATGGAATGATAACTCTTCCGGTTCCTGTACACCTGTTCACTCCTGTGGGGGGGGGGACACCAGAGCTACATGGGTCCCATCAATGGCACCTATGATGTTGGGGTTATGTCCAAGGGCATAGAAGTCACCTTTAACTGTAGCCAAATCCTCCACCTGAGGGAAAACGATGTAGCTCCGCATGTCTTTCAGAAGGGCAGACAACACTCTGGACAACACGTTGGAAAACATAGGCTGGGACATCCCTGATGCCATGGCCACTGTTGTTTGAAATGAGCCACTTGCAAGGAAATGGAGCACAGATAGCACCTGCAATTGAGGGGGGATCCCATTGGGATGGTGGATTGCTGACATCAGGTCTGGCTCCAACTGGGTACACAGTTCCTGGATTGTGGCACGGTCAAACCTGTAGGTAATGATCAAATGTCGCTCCTCCATTGTCAACAGGTCCACCAGCGGTCGGTACACCAGAGGATTCCGCCATCTCCTCACCTGTCCCAGCGGACGGTGCCTAGGAAGGACAACAGCGACCACAGAGTCAAACAACTCAGAGGTATGTACCCACAGTCTACATAGAACACCATTCATACACAGAATCTGGCCTGTATTTGTGTTGTGCAACAAGGCCTAGGTCTGTGTGACGCAGTTGGTAATTAGGCCATGTGGGCCCCTGAAATGGCGGCTGCCTGAC
Source organism: Pleurodeles waltl (assembly GCF_031143425.1). Lineage (NCBI taxonomy): Eukaryota > Metazoa > Chordata > Amphibia > Caudata > Salamandridae > Pleurodeles > Pleurodeles waltl. Next base: position 766,218,651 of record NC_090438.1, read on the forward strand.
CTCTAAAGTGGGACAATGGGATGTGAGGTAACTGCGCTGGTGTTGTACACCGTTGCGGTAGGCGGTCAGAGACCGCGGCGCAATGCTGCATTGGTTAACATTGGACCCTATGGGTCCCAGGAGCCAATGACGATGTACACCGGTGTTGATGGTACGCACCGCCGCGGACGTGACTGCCGCGGACGTGACCGCAATTTTCTAGCTGTTCAATCACTCGATACCTGATCTTCAAAAGGAGAGGACCTATACTGCAATTGCTGCTGTGACCTCGGTATGGAAGAGACAATGGCTTGTGCGTCTGGGGAAAGGGCCCCTGCCTTCACTGCAGAGGAGTTGGAGAAGCTCGTAGACGGGGTCCTCCCCCAGTACACGCTACTCTACGGTCCTCCAGACCAACAGGTAAGTACACAGGGAGCACGTTGTATGGGCGATGCCTGTGTGGAGAGGGCTGGTTGTAAGAAGGAAAGGGGCACAGTTTTGCGTGCATGAAGGACTGTGAATGCATGTGCCACATGGCAAGGCTAGGGATGTGGGCCACTCACTTCGACGGTGCAGTTGGTAATGACTTCTCTTCTTCCCCTGTACATTTCATGTAGGTCAGCGCCCACCAGAAGAGGGATATTTGGCGTGCCATCGCCAAAGACGTCCGGACCCTGGGGGTCCACCACAGACGGAGCACCCACTGCCGGAAAAGATGGGAGGACATTCGCCGCTGGAGCAAGAAGACGGTGGAGGCTCAGCTGGGGATGGCCTCCCAACGTGAGAGGGGTGCCCGTCGAACCATGACCCCCCTGATGTTCCGGATCCTGGTGGTGGCCTACCCTGAGTTGGATGGGGGCTTGAGGGCATCACAGCAGACACAAGGGGGTGAGTACAACAACACTCAGTGGACTTTGCGCGCAGTGAAGGTGTCTGGGTGGGGGAGGAGGGCTGTGGGTTTCCCTAGGCCAGGGCGACTTACGTAGGCTAGTCCCCTCCGTAATGCAGGCCATGTGGCACCCCACCCCACCTCTGTAGAGTGCCAAGTACAGGTATACATGCCCCTGTGTCATCTATGTGTGCAGATGTCGACTATAGCCATGTAGGATATATCCCAGGAATTGCATCTGTAGAGCCCAACAGCGCGGCGTAGTGCAGGGGGCTTCTGTGTCTGTATTGTCCGCCAACGGTAGCGGTAAGCCATGCACTCAACCTGTCTTCCTTCTGTCGTCCTCCCCCTTTTTGTGGTCTCCCTGTTCTTGTGTGCATCAGCATCATCAGGCGGAGGTACAGTGGCACCGGAGCACGAGAGCTGCATCCCACATGGCCATGGAGGGCCAAACCACGGACTCGGAATACACCAGTGGGACGGAGGGCGAGGGGAGCTTCACGGCGGTCACAGGATCAGCAACCAGCGACACGGACTCGTCCTCTGATGGGAGCTCCCTTGTGGTGGCGGCAAAATCTGTGCCCCCCACTTCTACAGGTACAGCCGCCACCCCCCCTACCAGCACCGCCCTCCCAGCAGCCCCTCAGCCTTCACCCCGTGCCCACTCACCCAGGAGGGTGGGCATCACCTTCGCCCCAGGCACCTCAGCCCCTGCCCCCGTCACCTCTGCTGACCTCAGTGAGGAGGCCATTGACCTCCTCAGGTCACTCACTGTTGGGTAGTCTACCATTTTGAATGCCATCCAGGGTGTAGAATGGGAATTGCAACACACAAATGCATTCCTGGAGGGCATTCATTCTGGTCAGGCTGCCCTTCATCGAACCCTGCAAACTCTGGCCTCAGCACTGATGGCAGCACTTGTCCCTGTGTCTAGCCTCCCCCCTCCAACTTCCTCCACCCAGACCCAATACCCTGTACCCCAGCCTATCCCAAGCACACCATCAGACCAGCATGCACACACGTCAACACACAAGGGAAGCTCAGGCACACATAAGCACCACACATCCCACAGGCACTCACGCAAGCATCACACACATGCAGACACACCAACATCCACTGCCTCCACTGTGTCCCCCTCCTCGTCATCTCCCTCCTCCCTCCCAGTGTTGTCTACACTCTCACCTGCATGTACTACCACTACAGCCACTACGTCCTGCACCAGCACACCCACCACCACACCACACTCACGTGCACTCACCACCCCACTACCATTTACACGTCCCCTGTGTCCTCTCCCAGTGTGTCTGTGACGCCCCCTCCCAAGATACACAAAGGCAGACACACACCCACCCAACAGCCATCCACCTCACGACAGCCTCCAGCGCATGCACCTTCATCCAAAGTCACCAAACATACACCTCCTACAACCACTACCTCTTCCTCCACTCCCAAACCCCCTCCAGCTACCCGTCCCAGTGTTCCTAAGAAACTTTTCCTGACCAAGCTTGACCTCTTTCCCACCCCCCCCTCCAAATCATAGGTCCCGTACTAGCACCACAGCCAAAAAATCTCCGGGACCAGTGGTGCCTGTTGTTACAGGTATGTGGAGTGCACCGGCCACCAGGAAAACCAGTGTGACACGGTGCCACAGCACAGCCAGTCCCCCCCCTGTGAAGCACCAGAAGTTGGACAGTGCCCGGCGGGAGAGGGTGAAGACTCCAGCCAGCAAAGCCGCTCACAAGGGTCCCGGGGGGAGTGTCGACTCAGCTGTGACTCCTCCCAAGGTGGGTAAGGGGCAGAAGAAATATCCAAAGTCTGGGAGGAGCAGCACGGCGGAGAAGACCGCCATCATCCCCACTGCCCAGGAGGCCACAGCCAGCCCACTCGTCAGTGGCCAGGACCACCGCCAGAGTCTGTGCCCAGGAGGGCAGCCCGATCGTCAGTGGCCAGGAGGCCACCGCCAGAGTCAGTGCCCAGAAGGGCAGCCCGATCGTCAGTGGCCAGGAGGCCACCGCCAGAGTCAGTGCCCAGAAGGGCAGCCCGATCGTCAGTGGCCAGGAGGCCACCACCAGAGTCTGTGCCCAAGAGGGCAGCCCAATCGTCAGTGGCCAGGAGGCCACCGCCAGAGTCAGTGCCCAGGAAGGCAGCCCGATCGTCACTGGCCAGGAGGCCCCCGCCAGAGTCTGTGCCCAGGAGGGCAGCCCGATCGTCACTGGCCAGGAGGCCACAGCCAGAGTCAGTGCCCAGGAGGGCAGCCCGATTGTCACTGGCCAGGAGGCCTCCGCCAGAGTCACTGCCCAGGAGGGCAGCCCGATCGTCACTGGCCAGGAGGCCACCGCCAACCACAGCCCAGCTGCCCTTGAGGGCCCCGGCAGCCATAGCCCAGCTGCCCAATGAATGACCGCCAGCCCCAGCCCAGCTGGGCAATGAAGGACCGCCATGGTAAGCTCCGCTGAACAGGGCAAGCACCGCTGAAAAGGTCAGAAACTAGAAACTCAAGCTCCGCTGAACACGGCAAGCACCGCTGAACAGGTCAGAAACTGCAAACTCAAGCACCGCTGAACAGGGCAAAGACCGCCATGGCAAGCACCGCTGAATAGGGCAAGCACCGCTGAACAGGGCAAAGACCGCCAAACAGATCAGAAACTGCAAACTCAAGCACCGCTGAACAGGGCAAAGACCGCCATGGCAAGCACCGCTGAACAGGGCAAGCACAGCTGAACAGGGCAAAGACCGCCAACGCAAGCACCACTAGCCCATGGGCGGCAGGGGCAGTGACGCAACTAGGACCGTCACGGGGTGAGTGATGTACTCTGGGCACCAGTCCCCCTCCAGAACCAGTGGAGACATGCATCCACTCCATCTGTCCTTCACAGGATGAAGCACTCTGGGCACCAGTCCCCCTCCAGAACCAGTGGAGACATGCATCCACTCCATCTGTCCTTCACAGGATGAAGCACTCTGGGCACCAGTCCCCCTCCAGAACCTGTGGAGACTGTTATCCACTTGAGAGACTGTGGCTTTGCACTCCCCAGGATGGTACAGTGGGCAACCCACCCACTGTAGAGACTTGAGAGACTGTGGCTTTGCACTCCCCAGGATGGTACAGTGGGCAAACCACCCACTGTAGAGACTTGAGAGACTGTGGCTTTGCACTCCCCAGGATGGTACAGTGGGCAAACCATGTGGCTTTGCACTCCCCAGGATGGTACAGTGGGCAAACCACCCACTGTGGAGACTGTTGCTTTGCACTCCCCAGGATGGTACAGTGGGCAAACCACCCACTGTAGAGACTTGAGAGACTGTGGCTTGGCGCTCCCCAGGATGGTACAGTGGGCAAACCACCCACTGTAGAGACTTGAGAGACTGTGGCTTTTCACTCCCCAGGATGGTACAGTGGGACACCCACCCACTGTAGAGACTTGAGAGACTGTGGCTTTGCACTCCCCAGGATTGAACAGTGGGCAAACCACCCACTGTAGAGACTTGAGAGACTGTGGGGGTCATTCCGACCTTGGTGGGCAGCTACCGCCGCCCGCCAGGCGGAAACCGCCATGCGGCCGCCAATGTGGCCGCACTCTGCGGACCTCATTCCAACATTCCCGCGGGGCCGGCGGGCACTAACCAAGTTAGCGCCCGCCGGCCCAGCGGGAATGAGGCCGCAACACAGAAGCCGGCTCCGAATGGAGCCGGCGGTGTCGTGGCCGTGCGACGGGTGCAGTTGCACCCATCGCGCTTTTCACTGTCTGCTAGGCAGACAGTGAAAAGCTGCCCGGGGCCCTGGTAGGGGGCCCCTGCACTGCCCATGCCAGTGGCATGGGCAGTGCAGGGGCCCCCAGGGGCCCCAAGACACCTCTTACCGCCAGCCTCTTCCTGGCGGTGAAAACCGCCAGAAACAGGCTGGCGGTAAGGGGGTCATAATCCCCAGGGCAGCGCTGCAAGCAGCGATGCCCTGGCGGATTATAGCCGCCAGGGCAGAAATGGCGGGAAACCGCCGGCCCCGGCGGCCCGACCGCGGCTTTACCGCCGCGGTCGGAATGGGAGATGAAAGCACCGCCAACCTGTTGGCGGTGCTTTGGTCTTTTTCACCCTGGCGGTCTCTGACCGCCAGGATCAGAATGACCCCCTGTGGCTTTGCACTCCCCAGGATTGAACAGTGGGCAAACCACCCACTGTAGAGACTTGAGAGACTGTGGCTTTGCACTCCCCAGGATACATCAATGGGCATGGAGCCCCCTCGTGAATCTGGTGTGGTGCACTCATCCGGCTGAGGTGCCCCTCCTTCCCTTCCCCCTGAGGTGCCTGTTGTATTTCTATCTGATGCCCCGGTAGTGTTCTCTCCGTTTTGATCAGGTATCTGTTGCGTGTGTGTCCCTGTCTTTTGCCTCCCCTATGTCGTAGGTGCAGTACTCACTGTTGTCTTTGCCCGCCGGCGTTGATGATCGAAGTATACGAGCAGGAAGACTAGTGCAGGAAGAATATGGAGTTCCGGCTCCATGGTGCCCTCCTTCCTCGTGGAGTGTGTAGAGGTGAGTGTTTTCCCTTTGAAATTGCTGTTTTCGCCGTGTTTTTATCCGCGGTGAATCCGCCACGGAAAAGGTGGCGGATTGGTAGGTTTAGAAGGGAAAGGGCCTTTAATGGCCGGTAGAGCCCGCTACGGCGGGTTCTAAGGCTATTAGAACATTCTGCCACTCAGGGCAGAATGTTCTATTAAAAAAAACTAATTGCTCACGGAGCCCCAGGGGATTAAAATCCCCTCGGGCTCCATGAGGCTTTGTTCACAGCTGTAGCTGTGAACAAAGCGAACATTGGAATGTTGGCGCTGCGGGCTTTTACCGGCCAGTAAAAGCCTGCAGCACTCCATTGTTTTCAATGGAGCTGCCAACGTTCGAATGTTCTAATGTGTTTTATATGTCCAGACAGTGAAATACTGCTAAATTAGTTTTTCACTGTTGCAAGGCCTGTCCCTCTCATAGGTTAACATGGGAGGTACCTTTAAACATGATTAAAGTGTGGATTCCCTTTGGGAGCGGATAGACATGTTGAGTTTGGGGTCTCTGAGCTCACAATTTAAAAATACATCTTTTACTAAAGTTGATTTTAAAATTGTGTGTTTGAAAATGCCACTTTTAGAAAGTGAGCATTTTCTTGCTTAAACCATTTCTGTGACTGCCTTTGTGGATTCCCTGCCTGGGTCAGTTTGACAGTTGGGCTGGTTGCACCTCTCACTAGACAGTGACACAAACGGAGCTGGGGTGTAGTCTGCATTTCCTTGTGAGCCACCTGTGCTAGGAGGGAGGGGAAGAGTGGTCACTTGCACCAGAAAGGGCTGTGCCTGCCCTTACACAATGCAGTCTCCAACCCCCTGGTGTGTGTCTGGGGCCTGGCCTGGGCAAGGCAGGATTTTACAAACAAGAGATTTTGCTTTGAATTAAGCCTACTTCAAAGGGCAAAATGGGAATAAAAAGTGCACCCAAAACCACAGACTTTAGAACACTTCTGGAAACCAAGAGGAGCCTCTGCCCGGAGAAGAGCTGAAGAGCTGAGGAAGAAGAGCTGCCCTGCCTGTGAATACGCTTTGTGGGGCTATTCTGCAGTTGCTGCTTCTCCCTGTGCTAGTGAACAAAGACTGGACTTTGTGTTGCCTTCCTTTCTGTGAAGAACTCTCTAAGGGCTTGGTTTAGAGCTTGCCTCCTGTTATTTGAAGTATCAAGGACAGTTAAGACTTCTCTCTGCCAGCACCTGGAACCTCTGCTGAGACTCCTACTCTGCCAAGTGGTGCCTTTCCTGTTCCTGAAACCCTGAAAGGAGAAGCTGGTAGGTCAAGAGTGAGAAATCCATGCACAGACAGCTGTGCGGGGAAAAGATCGACGCAACTCCGATCAGCGGCTGAAAAATTGATGCACTACCGTCTTTGAGGCTGATAATTGACGCTCGCCTGCAGCCCGGCTGGAAGATCGACGCACGCGGCTGGAGAAACGATGCGCAGCATCGCTGACGGAGGCTGGTGAGATCGCAACCCGCGCTGCATGGTTTTCGGATCATCGTGCGGCTGGATTTCCGACACAAACACCACTGGGCATGTAAAAACGACGCAAGGCCTGCCTGGACTCAAGAGTGCTGACCGGATCGACGCATCGCTGGCCTGCGGAGAGAAGAAGCGACACACGTCAACCCGACTGAAGGAGAAACAACACAAGGTCTAACTCGTGAGTGATATCAACACATCGCAAGCCCTTTTTGGCACACACTTGCCTGTGCGGCATGATTTTTGACACGCCCAAGGTACATTTTCATGCTAACAGCATTAGCGTTGTGTTTAAAATTACATGAAGACTCTTTTTGTATTTTTATTGATAACTTGATTTGTGTATTGTGGATTTTTGTCGTTGTGGTCTTGTTTTGTTTAAATAAATATTTTCTACTTTTCTAAACCTGTGTTGTGTCATTTTGTAGTGTTTTCATTAAGTCACTGTGTGTGTTGGTACAAATACTTTACACCTAGCACTCTGAAGTTAAGCCTGCCTGCTCGTGCCAAGCTACCAAGGGGGCGAGCGGGGGTTAGCTGAGGGTGATTCTCTTTTACCCTGACTAGAGTGACGGTCCTTGCTTGGACAGGGGGTAACCTGACTGCCAACCAAAGACCCCATTTCTAACACCAACTAATGTTTTGTTTTCTTTTAAAAGAAAAATTACCCCAATGCACACACAATTAATTACTATACTCAAAATGACAAATATTTACACGATTTCAGTTGGAATTAAAAATTGTGACACCTCCGTAGGGGCCTCACAGATTAGCTAGAGTGCAAATCACATATTCTGAAGAATTATAATTGGGGGCGACTAAACTGTGAATATAGTCTGCTCCCACTATCTGTGAGGTACCATGTGGAATTTTGTGCACCACAAGGCTTTAACCCTAAAAGCCAGCAGTACACCTACTTGGACCTATTGGAAAACATGAGGATTTTGATAACCAAAAAGATTAAGCCTATAAAATTCGTTAAGACTTTCAAAATGTATAATCAGAGGGCTACCGCTGTTGTCACCACACTTAATAATCAATAAAGCAATCTTGGGACCCTTAGCGTGAAAATAAATAAATATGACAATGTGGTCTCTGCCTAGAGATGAGCTTCAAACATTTTAGAATGATCTTTTGTCAAAAGGGCTGAGGGACGAGGCATTCCTATATCTGTGTTGCCTTGATTTTATGACAAATTGTTCCTCTGTGTATTCATTTGCTTTAAGAATATAAGCATACTTGCTTGATCCAAGTTATACATAAAAAACAATAAAAAGATTTAAAACAAGATGTCTCAAAGCATACATTGATACAAACCCTAAATCTCCCTCTGGAGATATCTGGAGATATTAAGTATTTTTCAGGGCAAGACCAAGAAAAGGAACTTCCTATTTCATTGATCAGAGAATTCACAATGTAAATCCTCCTCCCTGTTGTATTTACCGGACAGTTAAAATGTAAAGCTCTTTCCAGTGGTATGTGTCCTGGAGTTCACAATGTAAACCCCCTTCTCATTGAATTTGTCAGAGAGTTCACCTAGCATAACTACTTTATGTTGCATTTGTCAGAGTTCATAAGGTAATGCCCATTCCAACTGAATTTGTCAGAGACTTCACACTGTAAAGCCTCTTGCTATGGTGCTTCTAATAGATTCCACAGTGTAAGAGCCTTTCTTGTATTTGTTAGAGAGCTCACAATGTAAAATCCCTTTATTTATGAAGTTGTCAAAGGTTCGCATTGTAAACCCCTTTCAAATTATATTTGTCAGAACTGTCAACGTCCTTCTCCTTCCACTTGTGAGAGTATCAATTTTGAAACTCCTTCTTAATGTATTTGCGACAATGTTTACATTATAAAACCCCTCCCATTGCATGTGTCAGAGGGTTTACAATGTAAACCACTCTACTATTGTACTTGTCAGGGAGTTCACAGTGTGATGCCATTTTTTTGTTTATGGCAAGCACTTCAAGTAAAACCCCTTCCTATAAAATTTGTCAGAGAGTTCATAATGTGAACCCCTTCCTACTGTATTGATCATGGGGTTATGATAAGCAAAGTCACCCTACTATATTTACCTGGGGATGTCATCAGAAAATACTTGCCTTCAGGCTATAATGCAGTGTAATAACAATACACCACAATACATCAACAAAGGCCTACAGGATTTAACATAACAACTGGAAGGAAATTATATACATTTCATACATTTGCCAAAAGTTGTGCAGTTTCTGAAAATGAGGATTATTTTCTTATCACAATAGTGTTACATTATAATTAGCTGGGGTCTGATTCTGAAAGATTTTGAAGAGACTTGTTCTTGTAGAGTTCCTGAGCTCCAGATGTAAGCAGGGATGAAGCTTCAGGGGGAGGTGTTTGGGATGTTACACCCCCAAGTAAATATGGTTTCTGATAAATAGTTGGGTGCAAGTGCTTCAGTTAGATATGATGAAGTGTCTGTCAGACTTCACCAGAGATTTTTAATTGTACACAGACAAAGACGCATGCACACTCTCCTGCTCTCTGTTTTCAAAGTTTTTAAAAATGGCGGTTATTTTTACAAAGTCTTGTGTTTTCTCTTACTTAGTAACCCAATGAATATGCATTCCTCTCCCTTTCCACTTCCCCTTACGCCCCCCTCATGCACTTTAACATCAAAGCACCAGGGTGGTTATTTGAAATTCCTAAGATCACCCCCAACCCCACTGAGCAGGCTAAGACCCTGGCCAGTTTACACCATGAGTACGCCTGACTTACTCCTGGAGTACAAACCTTAAGCCAGAAGTACTACAAGAGTAATTTGCACCTACTTCTAACAAAATCTTTGTGAATGGGGTCCCTGGAGTTTGGATGTTTTTGAGTGGTATAAGTAAAATATATTGAAATCGGTCAAGTAAGTCGTATAATCTTCTGTGGTCAAATTGAGCCAATACACAAAAAAATACCTGAGAGTACGCCTGTAAATCAGATGTATGTTTTTTTTTCTGATAACACCAGGCCTATGTTTTGATACCAAAGGATAGTCTGTAGATTTATGTGAGAGTCTCAAGTATTTGTCCATTTTTTTGCCTATCCAACACAAAATGCATATTTACTCAAACCTTCTTTAGAGCAAAGTTTCGGGTGTATTTTGAAATTCGAAATGCATTGAGGATGTTGGTGAAAACTCACAAAGTGACAAGTTTGTTTATTTTCCAAGCTTTCTCAAAGGACAATCCCGTTGCAGCTACCGTGCTAGCTCCAATGTTTCCATTCTGTTCCAGAATTTACATCAACAAAAAATCTATCCATGTGGTGAATTTCCATTGTAACTTCCATATGCGAGCATAAATGTCCACAGACCAGAGATCTTGTATTTTGCGCCTATACATGACGCTTTTCGTGCAGTTAAATTTAGGTGCGCAAAATATATATTTTTTTAAATCTTTCCTAAATGGCCGTTCTTCTGTAAGTGTGTGCAGACTGGCATCTAGATGTCAGAACACTTTTTTGATTAACATAGCTTTTAAATTATTATTTTCCCTTGAAAAGAGGCAGTTTAGCTCTTTGCTGGATCGTGAGTTTTTGGAATTCACGACTGCAGTTTCTCGCCGGTTCACAGCAGATTAGCACTCCCTACTCAGAGATAAGTGAAACAAGTAGTTGATAATGTAAACTCAGACAGGGTTTCACTGCCAGTGACCTTAATAGAGAGAAATGGAGAGTGAATTCGAATCTGTAGGCCGGGTAATTAATCTTAAACTTTGACAGCATTGCGAGCCATGGGTGGAAGTCTGAGAATGTCTGCCAGCACTTCTACAGTCACAGAAAAAAATATGTTGCACAGGCTCTTAAGCACTCCACAAAAAATCCTTTGTGCTGGCCCAGCCAGAGAACATTATTTTATTCTAACATTCACTTAAGTTCTGCAAGGAGTATTGAACTTGAAACCTTCCGAGATTCTTTAGTTTCAAATAGTAGTTTTGCAGTTTCTAACACTATCACGTCTTGACGTTGATTGTGTAATTGTGTTTGGTCTACAAGGAAGGACAATTTATATTTCTCATATTACCCTTTGGTTTGGGAGATTTTTGAGTTTTTGTTTAGTTTTCGCGGACACTGCCGGATCCAGTTCATTTTCTGGGGCGGGAAAATGTGTTACAGACTACTGCATTTTGCTAAACAGTAGAAAACTATGAGCCAGGCGTGCTAAGAATCGATTTGCAAAAATCGGTTGCAAGTTGCACACCAACTTTTTGCTGATAGATTCTGACTTTACAATCTGACCTAAGTACCACTGAGTCAGTTCGTAAAATGACCATTTGGAGTGGGTCGCAATCCAACCTACCTCATCGATATTAACGAGGTAAATCGAGCGAGAACACGGGAGAGGGTTTGTTAGAGTTATTGGGGGAATAGCGCCCAAACTCCACTTCGATTGGCAAGCACGATTAACTCATGTACCATTTGCTGGGGGTGTATTGTATGAACCACATTAGGAAATGCTGCATAGATAAATGTTGCATAGATATTGCATGGGTTATACATTGCTTATGTTCGATCGTGATCCCACGCAGATGGGATACCTGTAGCAAAACCTTTAATAAAAAAATCTTTAAAATAAAAATGAGGTAAGACATAAATCGCAACTCACTCTGATTGGGCTCTACCACAGGGATGGTGGCGTGCCAGGGCCAGCAGACCACCATGTAAGTAATGGCCTTTCAATAAAGTATTTCATTTCTTTTAAATGTCCTTAAATTGTTTTAAATGTTATTGTCCTTGAAGTAAACAGGCCTGCACTTAAAAAAAGAAAATAAAAACTTAAAAAAATATACATGTATAAGGTTGTTTTTAACATTTGCAAAGGGGAAAGGATCCGAGGTGGACCCTTTCTCTTTAGTGAATGTGCAACCTCCGCCTTTGAAGTGATAACTTTTCAGTGGTTTTCAACCTGAATTCTGATAGCAAACCATTGATACTTTTTTTACTGAATAGCTGTTTGGAAGGGATTCCCTAAACTCACCCCTTCCAAATTGCGATTCTGTATTCATTTCTAAGCTCCTCTTGTGATTTGGTAAGCCTTTACTGGATTTAGGGCCACATGTAGCAAAGTTCCGATTTGCGACTCGCAAATTGCGAGTCAGAGCGACTCGCAATTTGTGACTCGCAAATCCGAATGTAGGGTAGTGTCCTTGACATTAATTGCGACTTGCAAGGGGGTCGCAAATGCCCACCTCATGAATATTCATGATGTAGGTAGCAATTTGCGACCCCCTTGGGAATGGCGGCCCTCGCAGGGATGGTGGCCTGCTGGAGACCGCAGACCACCATGTCTGTGACTGCTTTTCCATTGGACCACTGCCTGCTCTGAAAAAATGTTTTCTGTGACATTCACAAAGGGGAAGGGGTCCCAGGGGGACCCCTTCCTGTTAGCGAATATGTTACCACCAGTGTCACACTGGTGGTAACTGCGATTGCTTTGCGACCGCGTTTACGGTCACAAAACAATCCTACATCGCACTGCGAGTCGCAATTAGGAAGGGAACACCCCTTCCTAATTGCGAGTTGCAAACCCGTTTTGCGATTAGGTAACAATGTTCTCAAATCGCAAAACTGGGTTTGTGCATTGGGAAGTGCTTTTTGCATGTCGCAAACAGACAGATTAGCTGTTTGCGAGGTGCAAAAAGCTTTGTACATGTGGCCCCAAGTGAATACCCAATAGCCGTTTTATGGTCGCAAACCTTCTAATTTTGCGAATATCAGTATTTGTAATCACTAAATGACTTAGTACACCTAGCTCTTAACTCTGGAGTAAAATATTATTTATAAATGTTTAACAATTAAGGTTTTCTCAGCAAGCTGAGAATCCGAGTTTTGTTAAAGGCTAACTCCAGCTATTGTTTTGAAGTAAAGAAGGTTCTTGCCAATGCAATCTCACAGTGCCGGGTTTATTCATACACGTTCTACCCACTGAGGCATGACAAGTACAGGAGTATAGGACTGGATCAGCCAAGTGGGTAAGATGCATCCTTTGGCGATGGTTAACACCACAGAAAGTGATACTGTATGACCTTTGACCTGATTTCATCATAGAAAGTGAAGTCACATGAACTTTGTCCATGGTGACATAGCAGGAAATTAGGTCAAGGAAGTGTAAAAAAAAAACTGTACTGTAAGTCCAAGAATAATAACATAACAAAAAAGTAACTAGATTAGATAAATATCTAGTTGACTTAACACCGTTATGTTACCATGAATGGTAGGGGTGCAGCCAAGATAAGACAGGGACAAAGCTACTGTTTACTCATTAACAGCCGTTATATGCCTGGCACAGTTGTTATATGACTAAGCATGCCTTAAATGTTCAGATTCAGTACCACAAGTCTAAATACTGCCCTAACTGTGAAATGATAATGCCAAATTCCCATGCACAGACATTATATGCCCAAACACTTCCCCATTCTTTGTTGAATATGAATTCTTAAAGTCTTCAACAAAGCCTGAAATAATCTATAAAAATAAAATAGATTGAGCGAGCTATACGTCAGAGAGGAGTTTCACACTAGGCGAAAGAAGGACATAGACACAACCGCGCATCCACCTTACCCAGAGATGGAAGGCAGTCGACCTGCACTAATTGCCTGGCAGTACTGCTGTTGACCGTGCTTATCACAAGCACACACAGCTGCCTTTGTGAACGAAAAGTAGAACTTCTTGTTCTGGAATAACGAATGTGGGTGTGAACCATTTTGAAACTCAAAGTAGGTTTTTATTATTAATATGTTACTAATGTAGTTCAGCTAATGAAGATATATATAGTAGTAAATGAGGATGTTGGTTATATAGAAAACATAGAAAAAACGTTGGACTTTTTTTTACTGTTCACATCACGTATATACTTTCTTGCTGCCTTAATGTTTACCTTCATTGTGGTAAAACCCCATACCATGTGCACAAGAGTAGGGTTTTAGGTTTAAATAAATATTTCAAAATGTGTTTTATTCATCCTTGAGTGTATCATTCATTTATGAAAGATGACTTGGTGATCTACTATCAGTGCTTGTCATGTCACGTGGGATTGCACATTACCTGAAACACATCTTAGGAAACATTACTCAACGGATTGTGTGTGGGTTGCAGGTCAACTGCTTTTTTGATTCGGGTTGGCACATTGACTGAGTCCTTTATGCCAGTGTTCAGAAATACAAACCTGTGACCCTAGAGAACTCAGAGAGCATAATATTGGCACTCTACAATGAAACATGGATTATCTACATCTTTGAGTAATATCGGATGACACACTCAAGAGACCAAGTATTATTGGTTACCTCCTTCAGCTCAGATAGGTGCTCCCTATTTGCTGTAGTTTTGCCAGACGTTTCACTTATAAAAGGTTATTCACCATTTTTGTTTTCTAGAGTTTGCATCTCGTCTTTTGAATCTGTTAAAAATGGTGCAGGTGGCTCCTTTAGCATTAGGAGTACACTACAGGGTGCCAGCTATACAACATCACCTGGCTAAGGTTAACTCTAACACAGGCATGTGATAACATTTGCTATAAATACACACAATGCACACCCTTTTGAAATATTTTCGTAATGGGTGGAGTTTGATGTTGTAGATCTCAACAGATTGGACTTTCATTCATATTGAGATATAGATGTTCCCGCTCATTACTTATCCTATCCTGCCTGGAAGTCACTTTATGGTATCATGAACACCAGGCATGGTTTGCTGGTCATCTACCTCATGTGTAGTTCACAATGTTAGAATGAGCAGTAATGAGGAGTCCGCTGGACCTGTATTAGCTGTATACACTCCTTATCCTGATACAGCATATCAGCTTTATGTAGGTATGGCACAATTATTAAATTAGTGAATGTGTATTCGCAATTTAGACAGGATGTTTTGCAAACAGTGACAGCTCCTCCTGAACCACAGTACATGTATTCAGCTTACAGCCCATACATGCTATCAAGGGCAAAACGCCCATAAAACTAGACAAAATAAAATTCTGGCTTGCGTGCAAGACCAACAAGTTGGAAGTATTCTATCCTCACACAACGCCCCAAGACAAACATAGAAATTTGTGTCTTCCCCTTGCGGGGGAGCAGCCAGTAGATGATTGCAACACCTAGGGGAGGATATTTGCTAATATTACATGAGTAATGGCAGACTCATCATTAGTGGTATTACCTGAGGTGTTGAAAAAACTACAGAATGAGTATGGAGCTGCAGTATCTCTAGATTCAGGGATGAGATTGGTGGGCACTTTTGAAACAGTCTCCTCAATCATTCTGAGTAACATCTGAAGAGAACCTGCCCATCTGTCAGTATGCCAGAGATTGGCAACAGTTCTAGATCAAGATCATGAACAGGAGTTACCTAAAATTATTTCTGAAGTTTACACCTCTATGGGCTGTGATATCTTAAGTTTGAAGGCACTTAAACCACTTCTCAAAGAAAAAAAGTAGATTGAAGGGTCAAGCAAGGAGAAAGCCATGCCAGAATTGAAAATGAAACAAAATCAAAACAAGGACTGGAGCTCCTTCAACAAGGGAACCCAGCAAGAGTGGATATAAGTTGATGGGCTGTGATAAAATTAACAAGCCGGAATGGTATCAGTACCCTGAGAGCTGTTCTTCTTGTTATTTTCAGGATTCTGACAGTAAAAAGGCTAACAGAAGTGGACAAACATAGCAATGCAGAAAAGACAAGTATGCCAAGTAGAAAAGTGAATCAGGATGTGAGGCTGAGATTAATGTAAAGATGGAAGAGAATGGATCAAACTCCAAGACTCACCTTAAAAAGAAGAAAGTTATTGGGCTAAAAAGCAGAAATATGCCAATCAAACTATGAATATTTCTGTGGAATGTAACTTGGGTGATAGTGCTTCTGAACAGCACATGAGAAGTGACAATAATTGGCCAGAATCTCAAACAGCACCTGGTGATGACTCCAACTGAAATATATATACAGATTGAAATGACAGATGGACATGTAAACCGTCTCCTTGAAAGAGGTTGATAATGAAGAAATCCAGATTAAGGAAGATATAACACAAAGCATGAAAGCAATATTCTGGCCTTTTTTAGTGGATAATAATAATTCTTGCATAAGATGACTGTCCTCCAATTTTTATAGGGATGCAACACAAGGTGAGGAGGTAATAATGCAAGCATTTTCCTTCTTACTCAGAAAAAAATATGCAAGCAAAAGGGCTTGGCAACAAGATCCTGTGCTGCATAGAAACCAAGCAAGGTGTAGCAAAGAATCTGTTCCACACATAATTCCTTTAAGGAGTGACCCAGAAGCGCAGATTCAATATCCTTTGAAGCCAGAAGCTAAACCCAATATAAAAGCCAAAGTAAATCAGCTACAATATAAAGGTATAATAGTGCCTTGTAGTTCTACTATTAACACTCCTCTTTTCCTGGTATTAAAAATTGATGGATGCATATAATACTTTAAGATTAGAAATTTAAGCACTCATACGTGCACTTAAGCCTACAAAATGCTCACACTACAGTACTGATGATAAATCTAGTGCAACAAAAATACAAAATGAACCTGAATGTATCCAATGTATTTTTTGTAGCCTAAATAAAGCACTTGAAAGTCAGTAGCTAACCACCTTTTTTGTTAATGGATGCCAGTACTGCTATACAGGTTGTCTATTGCTATAATAATAGTCCTGGATTACTTGCAGTAAGAAACATGGAGCGCTTCCAGGAAGATCCTGAGGCCCTATCTTTTATAGATGACAAATACATCAAAGACGATGACTTGACTGAACCCCTGGCTAGAGTGGACATGATAGTGACATTGTTATCCCAGTACAGATATAAAAATAATTTTAAGAAATCCAAAATTGTGCATTTAAATGTGATTTTTTTTGCACATGAGTTATTCAGGGACGGTAAAGGCTTGGCACTTAACCTCTTGCATAATTGTGCTATACTAAAATCTCCAAGTACATTAAAAAGGTAAGATCTAATGGAGTTTCTTAACTTCAGGAGAGCTTACCGGCCACATTATGCTGAGCAAGTGAAGCATTTGTATGGTTTGATTTCTCATACATTTTCTGAAAAACATTAGCCAAAAGAGCACACAACTATCTTACATGGACTGCAAGCAAACCTGTTAGAAAACAAAGATATGCAGACCATAGATCACAAAACAGAACCTAGTAATTAAAGTTGTTCCCAGTGCCTCAGGCTATAGGTACATAAGGCCTCATTACAAGTTTGGCATGTGGCGGAGGCTGAGTGTGTAGGAGCTGCTATGGGGGAGGTACCTCCTGGGTCAGGCAGCAGTGGTGGTTCTAAGAGCCTGACTCCAGAGGAGCTGGAGGACAGAAGAGAAGCCAGGAGGCACCAGATTGAGTTGGAGAGATTGAAAATGGAGGAGAAGAAAATGCTGTTGGAGCATGAACTTAAAGTAAAGGAGCTAGATGTGAGGAGCAGGTCCAGCACTGATGGTAGCAGCAATACCTCAGTGCAGGCAGACAGAATTGTGCACATTCCTAAGAGCGCAGGGAGAGAGTACAAGAAGGGAGTTGACATACAGAGGTGGTTTCCGAGATATGAGGCATCCATCCACATGAAAGGGGCCCTTGAGAAGATTCACCACTTCACAGAGGAGGCGAGGGACACTTTGCTAGCTTTGGGTAAGGGATAGAACCTCACCTATGGTGACATGAAGGAGGCCCTTCTCACTAGGTATGGTCTCACTCCTGACAAGTACCGGGATCAGTTTAGGCAGAGTAAGAAAACTGATTCCCAGACCTGGTTAGAATGTGTAGATTCTTTTTGCAGAGCACTGGATGATTGGGTAGAGAGCATTAATGTGACAGATTTTCAGGGGCTGTACAACTTAATTGCTTGGGAGCACTTGGTTTTGCAGAGCTGCGCCAGCACTTGACTGATAGTAAGCTGACTGACCCCAGGAAGCTTGCTATGGAGGCGGACCGCTGGGTGAGTACCAGAATCCACAAAAAGGTATATGGAGGATATTCTGCCAAAGGTGGGCAGGGTTTCCAGCAGCAGAGTGGGGGGACAAGGGTAAACAAAAGGAGTCTTCCAAAGGGTCCCAATCTAGTAACCCAGGTAAGAAATTCCACCCCCCAGAAAATAAGAAACCATGGGCCGCTTCAGGAAAGCCTGCAGAGGCAGGGCACCGTAAGTGCTTTGCATGTGACCAGCAGGGTCACATGAAGGGAGATCCCAAATGTCCCAAGTGGACACCGCCACCCAGCTGTGGGCAGACAAAGGGGTTGGCCTGTGTAGCGCTTGAGGAGGAGGTGGTTCCAGGTGGGTGTGGGGATCCCACAGAGATGACCCTTGTCTCACTAGGGGACGGTGAGATGGTCTAGAGAAACCTAATGCCTGATAACACTAAGAAATACAAGCAGTGGGTGACCATCAATGGGCAGAGGGAAAAGGCTCTCAGGGATATTGGAGCCAGTGTGACCACGGTCCGGTGTCACCTGGTGTCTGAAGAACACATAGGGGGTCATTCCGACCCTGGCGGTCCATGACCGCCAGGGCCGGGGACAGCGGAAGCACCGCCAACAGGCTGGCGGTGCTTCCAGGGCTATTCTGACCGCGGCGGTAAAGCCGCGGTCAGAAAAGGGGAACCAGCAGTTTCCCGCTGGTTTTCCCCTGGCCCAGGGAATCCTCCACGGCGGCGCTGCTTGCAGCGCCGCCATGGGGATTCCGACCCCCTTCCCGCCACCCTGTTTCTGGTGGTTCTTACCGCCAGGAACAGGATGGCGGGAACGGGTGTCGTGGGGCCCCTGGGGGCCCCTGCACTGCCCATGCTATTGGCATGGGCAGTGCAGGGGCCCCCTAACAGGGCCCCATTAGGATTTTCACTGTCTGCTTTGCAGACACTGAAAATCGCGACGGGTGCCACTGCACCCGTCGCACCCCTGCAACTCCACCGGCTCCATTCGGAGCCGGCTTCCTCGTTGCAGGGGCTTTCCTGCTGGACCGGCGGGCGGCCTTTTGGCGGTCGCCCGCCGGCCCAGCGGGAAAGCCAGAATGGCCGCCGCGGTCTCCTGACCGCGGAGCGGTCATTCGGCAGTAACCGCATGGTGGGCGGCGACTGCCGCCCGCTGCGGTCAGAATGACCGCCATAGTCTGTGGTGTATTCCACCAAGTAGTTGCAGTGGACAACTTGGAGCGCCAATGTAAGGTGGTACAGGTTCCTTTGAGTGGGGAGGAGTCTCAGGTTCCTTGAGAGTAACTGTGAGTCCCACCATGCCGGTTGACTGTCTGCTGGGCAACGACCTGGAGACTTCCACCTGGAAGGAGGTGAAGCTCAGGTCACACTTGGGGATGTTGGGGTTGCCAGAGTGGCCACGCATGACTACTCGGTCCATGGCAGCCATACAGGGTGATCAGACAGATCTGGAGCCTGAAACAGTGGCCAGGTAACTGCCAAGAGGAAGGGCAAGGGGTGTGGAAAACCCACCCCGATCCGGGAGGAGGCTGACCTCGAGGGGGACGCCTCGGCATCTTCAGGGGAACAAGTGGCCGAACTGGGAGACCTGCCTGAGCTGACCCATTGGCAGCAAGAAGGGGACCCCACCAGGGAGGAGTTCTGCGCAGAGCGAAGGTGTGCCCTACTCTCGTGGGAATTAGGCAGCAGGCCCAAGACCAAGACTAGATCACCTGATCTACTGGGAGTATGATATCCTGTATAGCGAGCCTAAGGCTGCTGAGCCTGGGGAAGCCCATGTGCCTGTGGTACCCCAGCACTTCAGAGCTTTCCTTCTGGGTTTGGCTCATGATGTGCCTCTGGCAGGACATTTGGGGCATGGAAAGACCTTTGACAGGCTTGTTACCCACTTCTATTGACGGACATTTGGGGCAGGGCAAGAATTTTGACAGGCTTGTCACCCACTTCTATTGGCCTCTATGAGAAAGCATTCAGATGTGTTCTGTAAATCCTGTCAGACTTGCCAAGCAAGTGGCAAAAGTAGAGAGAAATGTAAAGCCCCCCCTCCAACCCTTTCCTGTCGTGAGTATCCCTTTCGAGCGGGTGGGCATTGACATAGTGGGGCCTCTGGACCCCAAGACAGCCCTATGCAACAGGTTCATCCTGGTCTTGGTGGACCATGCCACCTGGTACCTGGAAGCTATCCCTCTGAGGACAGTGATTGTGCCCGTTGTGGCCCGGGCACTGATGGGGATCTTTACCCGCGTGGGTTTCCCCAAGGAGGTGGTATCTGACCAGGGTACCAACTTTATGTCCACTTTCGAAAGGCCATATGTAAGGAATATGGAGTGAACTACAAATTCACCACTCCTTACCACCCCCATAGTAATGAGTTGGTTGAGAGATTCAACCGAACTCTGAAAGGTATGATTGGGGGTCTGTCAGACTCCATGAGGCGTAAGTGTGATGTAATCTTACCATGCCTTCTCTTTGCCTACCGCGAAGTACCACAAAAGGGGATTGGCTTTAGCCCCTTTGAACTGTTATATGGGCACCTGATCAGAGGACCTCTGAGTCTGGTGAAAGAAGGCTGGGAGCAAGCTCCTAGGAAGCCACCCTAGGATGTATTTAGTTACATGCTGGCCTTCAGAATCCAGACTGTATGCTTCAGGAAGCTCGCACAAGAGAACCTAGAGGCAAGCCAGGAGGACATGAAACGTAGGTATGACCAGAATACCACTCTGGTTGAGTTTCAGCCTGGCCAGAAAATGTGGGTCATGGCCCCCGTAGAGCCTTGTGCCCTGCAGGACAGGTGGTCAGGGCCATTTGAGGTGAAGGAGCGCAAGAGTGGCATCACCTTTCTGGTGGACTTGCAGACACCAAGGAACCCCTTGAGGGTTCTCCATGTGAACCACCTCAAACCCCACTTTGAGAGGTCCAAGTTAGCCAGGCTTCTGGCTACAGATGATGGGGTGCAAGAGGAGAGTGAACCTCTCCCTGACCTCCTGTCTGCCAAGGAGCAGGATGGGTCAATGGAAGGCATAGTCCTCGCTCCTTCTCTGACTCTAGAACAGCACAGTGAGCGTTCCCAGTTACTAGGACACTTTGCCACTCTGTTCTCACTCACTCCAGGTGTCTCCCGTCTATGCACACATGATGGGGACACTGGGGACAGCTTGCCTGTGAAAAACAAGTTTTACAGGTTAGCGGACCAAGTGAAGAACAGCATCAAGGAGGAGGTCTCCAAGTTGTTGGCTATACGGATGATTGAGCGCTCCAGTAGCCCTTGGTCGAGCCCAGTGGTTTCGGTACCAAAGCCTGCTGCACCTGGTGCCACACCAGAACTTCGGTTCTGTGTTGACTACCGGGGGCTCAATGCCGTCACCAAAATGGACACCCACCCCCTCCCCAGAGCTGATGAGCTCATAGATCGGTTGGGGGCAGCCAAGTTCCTCAGCATGTTTGATTTAACATCTGGGTACTGGCAGATTGCCTTAACCAAGGGGGACAAGGAGAGGTCAGAGTTCTCAACACCATAGGGAATTTTCCAGTTCCAAATCATGCCCGTTGGGTTGAAGAACGCCCCTGCCACCTTCCAAAGGTTGGTCAATCAGGTCCTCGCTGGGCTTGAAAACGTCAGTGCTGCCTACCTTGACGACGTTGCAGTGTTCAGCTCCAGCTGGGAGGACCACCTGGACCACCTCTGGGAAGTGTTGAAGGCTCTGCAAACTGCAGGCCTCACTATCAAGGCCAGTAAGTGCCAGATAGGGCAGGGGCCAGTGGTGTACTTGGCACCCCTACAACCCAAAATTGATGCCATCCTGGCTTGGGCACCCCCAAGACCCAGACATAGGTGAGAGCCTTCTTAGGTCTCACCAGGTTCTACAGGAGATTTGTCAAGGGGTATGGCACCATTGTTGCCCCCTTGACAGAGCTGACTTCTATGAAGCAGCCTAGACAGGTGATCTGGACTGAGGCGTGCCAGACTGCGTTTGACACCCTGAAGGAGGCCATGTGCTCAGCGTCCATGCTGCTGGCCCCTGACTTCTCCAAGGAGTTTCTGGTAAAGACAGATGCATCAGAGCATGGTGTGGGAACAGTTCTTTCACAGCTGAATGAAGAGGGCCTAGACCAGCCATTATTCTTTCTTAGCAGGTGACTATTCCCCAGGGAACAGAGGTGGAGTGCAATTTTAAGGGAACCTTTTGCTGTGATCTGGGCACTGAAGAAGCTAAGACCTTACTTGTTTGGGTCTCACTTCCGGGTTCTGACTGACCACAGGCCCCTTAGATGGTTAATACAGATGAGAGGTGAGAACCCAAAACTGTTGAGGTGGTCCATTTCCCCACAGACGATGGACTTTACGGTGGAACACTGTCCTGGCACAGAACACGCTAATGCTGATGGTCTGTCCAGGTTCTTCTGCCTTAGTGATGAGGACTCCCCAGGAGTTGGGTAGTTCCACCTATTCTCAGCTGGAGGGGACATGTGTTAGATCTGGCAGCCTTTTGGTGTGTCTCGCCTGTCTTTTTGCTTGATGTTTTTATGTTTTACTGGACTCTGTTTTTGCTGGTTTATTGTCTCTGCACACTTTACCACTACTAAAGTGCAAGTGCTCCCTAGGTAAATTATACTGTTGATTGGTTTATCTATAATTGGCATATTTGGTTTACTGGTAAGTCCCTAGTAAAGTGTACCAGAGGTGCCAATGGTCTGTAAATCAAATGCTGCACTGATTGTGCCACCCACATAAGTAGCCCTGTAAACCTGGCTCAGAACTGCCACAGCAGTGTCTGTGTGTACAGTTTTAGACTGCCAATTTGACCTGGCAAGTGTACCCACTTGCCAGGCCCAAACCTTCCCTTTTGGTACACGGTTAGCACCCCTAGGGTAGGACCTAGGTAGCCACATGGGCAGGGTGCAGTTTATTTAAAAAGTAGGACATGCACATGTCCTAACAGTGAAATACTGCCAAATTTGGGTTTTACTGTTGCAAGCCCTATCTCCCTCATAGGTTAATATGGGGATTACCTTTAAATAACCTTAAAGGGCAGATTCCCTTTGAGGGCAGATAGAAATGTGGAGCTTAGGGTCTCTGAACTCACAATTTAAAAATTCATCTTTTAGTGGGGTTGTTTTTTTAGATTGTGTGTTTGAAAATGCCACTTTTAGAAAGTAGGCATTTTCTTGCTTAAACCATTCTGTGACCCTGCCTGTTAGTGGATTCCCCATCTGGGTCAGTTTGACATTTGGCCTGTTCACACCTATCCTCTAGACAGTGACACAAAGGGAGCTGGGGTGTAGCCTGCATTTCCTGATGAGCCATCTGGGCTGGAGCGGAGGGAGGAGTGATCACTTACACCTGAAAGGACCATGCCTGCCCTCACACAATGCAGTCTCCAATCCCCTGGTGTGTGTCTGGGGCCTTGCCTGGACAAGGAAGGATCTTGCAAACACTTGAGACTTTGCTTTGAAGTTTTCCAACTTCAAAGGGCAGAAAGGGGTGTAAGAAAAAGACCCAAAACCCCAAACTTTTAGAATCTTTCTGGAATCAAGAGGAACCTCTGCTCATGAGAAGAGCTGAAGGAGGAGTATTGTCCCTTTTCTGCGTTGCTTTGCTGGACTGGCCTGCAGTTGCTTCTTCTGCCTGAAAAGAGTGCAAAGGGTGAACTTTGCTGTGTGTCCTGCTTGAGAGAGTTCTCCAGGGGCTTGGAGTAGAGCTTGCCTCCTGTTGGAAGTCTCAGGGACACCAAAGACTTCAGTTTCCTTGACCTGCAGCAATGAGAACTGTGTGTTTTGTGCTGTTTAAGAGGAGAAACCACTGCAAAGCTGGCAATAAAGCGGCTGGCCTGCACCGTGACCTGCCGGCGCCGCACGGAACTGCACTGCCCGCTGCACACCGTGACCCTGATGTCACTGACGCCGTCATTGGACGACTTCACCGAGCCGCTGCTTACACTAAGACCTGTGGGCCCCACACTCCGGCATCGCCTGCTCACACCGCAGCCTGGCATCCCCGCAGCCCTAATCTCACCGATGCCGTCACCGAGCCGCTACCTGCACCGTGACCAGTGGGCACCGCACGTCACATCATCCTACTTTGCACAGCAGGCCCGACGCCATCCAGGCCAGCGCTCTTGACTTCATCAGTTCAGAGGGCGATCTGCAACACGTGTGACTTCAAGGGCCCGATGACCTCTCGCACCGACTCCGGAACTGACACCGCGATGCTGCTCTCCGGAGCTTACCGCGAGGATTATGACGTCCTTCAATTCCAAAGGTACTGTTTGCAGGTCTCCCCGACAACGTAGCTGGCCTACGACGCCGGGGCCGGCCTGAACTGTTGGTTTTGTTGATCACAACGCCGTGATAGCCCCAGGTGGAGCTATCGCCTTCAAGGAACTGTATTTTTGAGTAAATGTTGCAGAATTCATATCTTTAACACCGCATGTTGGAATTTTATTGTTTTGGTCTTGTTTTACAAAGATAGAAATTGGCTGTTTTTCTAAAACTGGTGTGGTGTCCTTTTGTAGTGTTTTCACATATTACTGTGTGTTATGTGCAAATGCTTTACACATTGCTTCTGAGATAAGTCTGACTGCTCATGCCAAGCTACCAAGAGAGTGAGGAGGGGTTATCTGAGTGGGTATCTCCATTATCCTGACGAGAGTGAGGGTCCCTACTTGGAGAGGGTGCAAACAGACTGCCAACTAAAGACCCTATTTCTAACATCTTTCAATTATTTACATCCTGGCAACTAGGGATCTTTTCAGGGATCATTGTGTGGCCTCTTTCCTGCAATTCGTGGTACTGCTCATATCCCTTGTTATTCAAATTATCATGCACCCTAGTTTAGTGCCACTTTATCAGTGCTGCAGCAACAATATTGGTGGCCATATTTACCAACATAAACAAATACATTTGTGCAGCAATGCCATATTTGTCAACAGATAAAATACTCTATTGTGAGACCAGTGCAGTCTTCCTTATCTCCGACAGACAATTTGGAGTAATTTTTGTTGACCATATTGAGGCAGTGCAGAGTGCAAACCAATAGAAATGCAAACTAGTTGCTGTTGATTCATGTTGCAGATTCCAGTTGGTTTGCTAAACAGTATACAAAAAATGTATGAATGAAATGCTTGAATTAATCTCAGCCCCAGGTAATTATTTGGGCAGCATCCCATTACCTTGTTATTTTGCACACCATGCCACCTAATTTTGGACCAAGCCATATGCAAATCAGTCTTTACCTTGCTCCAGTAGGAACAGTCTAACCCGAACTGCCAGGCCAGGTCCTCCCTGAAGCAGAACATAAGCAACCCAGGGCCGGTTTCAACCTAGTTAGGACTCATCAGCCAGGCATAACTATTTTCCAGTGGTGCAGTATGTATGGGACCCACTTCTTGATATGCCCATTCTACTTAGGGCAACATACTAAAGTACCTAAAAAAGTGATGGATGGAAGGTTTGAAAGAATCTTTGCCACAGGTGATGACTGTGGGTTTAGCCACACAAGACCGCCTCTCCTTGAGCTGTCATCAGGAACAAATGGACTCATAGACTGAGCCAACGGTACACTCAAACAACCCTTGAAGACTGGGTGTATTGAATACAGGAATGAGTTGGCTGAATAATCTGTATGGAGTCCTGAGAGCATTAAATAATCTTGCTAGAGGAGTATCTGGTGATTGCACCCCATAATAGGTACTTTTTGGAGTACCAATGTATGTGCCTGATCTTGATGTCCATGAAAAGATGGTAGAAAAAAACCTAATCCATCATAGATTTAATTTTGTTGCAGAACATCAAAGAAGTCAGAACTAAACTTTCTAACATTAAGTTTTATGAGTCTGACACTCATAGAGATAAGATTCCTAAAGCCTTTGACAGGTAATGCCATAGAGTGGGAGATTTAGGCTCTCATTTTGACATTGGCGGTAAGTACCGCTTACCGGACTGCCGCCAACATACCTCCGCCGCAGCGGATTAGCGCCACCAGTATTATGACCCACACATAACAATCCGTCACTATATAGCCACACACACAACTCCGCCAGCCCAAAGGTCAGTGATAAACTGGCAGTAGCAAAACCCACACCGTTATGCCAACAGAACTACGCCCACAGCATTATAACCCACGAATCACCGCAGCGGACATTCAATGGCGGTAAACCATTGGCGCTACATACAGCCGTGCTCAAAATACACACACACATACAAAACAACACTACATTGGACAATTTGAATAACACACACCACACCCACACACCCACACCACTATAAAACACACACCCACATTACCCACAACCCTTTACGACTAAATACAATTGCCACAAGGGAGATAGCAAGACCACAGCCACACACCACCATCACCTATACACCATCCATGCACCTTACATCACACACCCCAACACATCACCCTACACACCCTTACCCACACCACTCACACTACACCCATAGCACCACAACAACACCCCAGGTTCTCAGAGGAGGAGCTCAGGGTCATGGTGGAGGAAATCATCCGGGTGGAGCCACAGCTATTCGGATCACAGGTGCAGCAGACATCCATTGCAAGGAAGATGGAGCTATGGCGGAGAATCGTGGACAGGGTGGAAAGGTGTGTTCCACAGCAGCAAGACACCAAATAGCTTTACAGAGGACTGGCGGTGGACTCCCACCTCCTCATGGGAGGAGCAAGTCTTGGCAATCATGCATCCTGAGGACCTGGCAGGAGTAGGAGGAGGACTGGACTCTGGTAAGTCAACTCTCTATTACTATCACCCCCCTACCTGCATGACATCACAAACCCCTACCCTTACCCTCACTCCCATCACTCCACCACCACCTCACACTCACACCCCACCATCACAACCCACCCCTCCAAATACCAAGCCCTGCATGTGACACCAATGCACGGACCCCAATCACAGACCTGCATGGACAACCATCATTAAAGCATGCACAATAGAGAGAATCACCTAGCTCACAAAATAACTACTCACACAAGGCAAAGCTGACAGGGCAATAACAACCACAGAGGGCAACACACCCATGCACAAGATGACACACACTGAAACAATAACATTGCATTTACATCCCCACAGGTCCCCCACCCAACGTCACCGAGAGGAGGTGCCAGCAATGTCCAGTCCCCCCCCCCAGAAGCCCCACAATGATGACAGCAGCTCTGGACGCCTGGATCTGGATGACCAACCTGGCCCATCAGGGATCTCTGGACAGTTGGTAACCCAGGCACAGTCCCATACCACTACAGAGCCTCCCCCCTCAGGAAACACCACCACAGCACTCACCCAGCAGGCCCATACTTCTGTCCCCAGGATACGTCAATCAGCAGTGTGTCCACCACTACCGGGACCCCTGGCCACCCCACAAACACAGGACGATCAGGGACCTGGGGTCAGTGGCAGTGGGCAGACGGTTCAGGGGACAGAGTTGCAGGACAACAGGGAAGCTGGGAGGACTGCTGTGCGACAGGCCCACGGAACCGACTCTCCAGGAGGCACTCACCAACATCCTGGGAGCATACCACCCATTCCCAGGAGACAATGGGCCAGATCCTGGACAAGTTGCAGGAGACCCAGCGGCTGCAGGAGGGACAGTACCTGGGGATTAAGGAGGACTTGAAGGACATCAACACCACCCTGGTCACCATTGCAGGGGTGCTGGCAATCATGGCCAACACCATGAGGGAGGCAGTGGCACGCAACCGGGCCCCTGACACTAGTCAAACCGATGAACAGCTTTCCACCTCCGCTGCCACTAGTGGACAGGAGGCCCCGCCACAGGAACAACAGTCCCTAGCACCCCACCCTCTGCAGAAGGAGAAACACCCTGCAAACGGTCCCTGCGATCCAGGCAGAAGCCAGAGACTATTGCCAAGACCCCCACCAGGAAATAGGACTCTCCTGATTGTCACCCTTGTGTCCCACTCTGTCACCCTGTCCACCTTGAACTGCCATTGCTCCACTTCCTATGCCTCCTTGGACAATGCACCTGTGATACAAATTGACTGGACTCTATCCTGGAGATTCCTCCACCATCACCCCAGCCCATTGCACATCCCCCTCTACTTATTAGCACTTAAATAAACACCATTTGAATAAATACAAGTATGGAGTCTGTCAAATGATTGAAATATGTATTTGTTTAACACGCTTTAAACACTGCAATACAACTGTACAGTAATGTATACATAGGAAAGACCTGTAGTTGGCTGCAGTCAACACACCAGGAGCAATAGTGGGGCACAAATATCTGCAAATAGAGATGCCAAAGGGTACAGTAAGTGACCATAGAAGATGGAAATTCAGCCTGCCAGTGACAATGTCAAACACAAAACTGTCAATGTAAAGTGAAATTACAGTGTCTTACCTGTGTGTCATTGGAAGTATTGTCGTATTATAGCACTTCTGTTGTCCTCATCCTCATCCTCTGCCTCCTCATCTTCACTGTCCACAGGGTCCACTGCTGCCACACACCCATCTCCAGCCTCATCTTCCTGCAGAAAAGGTACCTGGCGACGTAAGGCAAGGTTGTGCAACATACAGCATGCCACGATGATCTGGCACACCTTCTTGGGTGAATAGTACAGGGATCCACCTGTTAGATGGAGGCAACGAAACCTGGCCTTCAGGAGGCCGAATGTCCTTTCAATTGTTCACCCATGTGCCTCATTGTAATGTTCCTCTGCCCTTGTCCTGGGATTCCGCACAGGGGTTAGTAGCCATGAGAGGTTGGGGTAACCAGAGTCACCTGCAAATATCGAGGGACAACTGTTAGATACACACTGACCCTTAGGGCCCACACCATACCCATACCCCAACACCTACTGAGTGGGAACCAGGGCTCCCCTATTAGCCACACATGGTGCCTCTGGAGGTGAGACATTACATATGGTATGCTGCTATTCCTCAGGATAAAGGCATCATGCACAGACCCAGGATACTTTGCATTGACATGGGAGATGTACTGGTCCGCCAGGCACACTATCTGCACATTCATAGAGTGAAAGTTCTTTCGATTTCTGAACACCTGTTCATTTCTCCGGGGGGTGGACAAATGCTATATGTGTACCATCTATTGCCCCAATTATGCTGGGGATATGTCCCATTGCATAGAAGTCAGCTTTCACTGTGGCTAAATCCTCCACCTGGGGGAAAACGATGTAGCTGCACATGTTTTCAATCAAGGCAGACAACACTGGTCAGCACTATTGAGAACATTGGCTGAGACATTCCTGCTGCCAAGCCCACTGTCACTTGGAAGGAGCCAGTCACCAGGAAATGGAGCACTGATAGCACTTGCACAAGAGGGGGGATCCCGGTGGGGTGATGGATAGCAGATATCAGGTCAGGGTCCAATTGGGCACACAGCTGTGTGATTGTGGCCCTGTCCAGTCTATAGGTGAGGATATGCCTGTCCTCCATTGCTGCCAAGTCCACCAGGGGCCTGTACACAGGGGGATGCCACCAACTCCTATTCATCCGCAGCGGTTGCAATCTAGGGGGAAAACGGTGAGCAGCTGGTCAGTATTCCATATTTCCAAACACTGCACTGCATTGCATGTTGTGACTGTAACAGTATATTGTTGGATAGGCCCAAATGGTGCCTATGTGTACTGTGACCAAGTTAGTTACCATGGCCTGCCCCACCGTGAAATGGCATCCGCCTGTCCTGTATTGCGCGACATGTGGAAATGGGGTAATTCCGCTGACGTTGTGCGCTGTTGCGGGAGGCGGTCCAGAACTGCTGTGCAACTCCTCATTGGATACCATTGGGCCCTATGGGTTACAGTGGCCAATGGTGATGTATGCCTGCGATGACAGTACGCACCGCCGCAGACATGACTGCCATTTTCTATCTGTTCACTCACTTGCCACCTGACCTTCAACAGGATAGGACCTACACTGCAAGTGCTGCTGTGACCTGTGTCTGGAACTGACCGTGGCTTGTGTCACTGGGGAAAGGGCCCCTGCCTTTACCGCTGCAGAGTTGGAGAGACTGGTGGATGGTGTCCTACCCCAGTTCCAAATGCTGTATGGGCCTCCAGACCAACAGGTGAGTACACTGTGAGCACGAGGCATGGGGCATGATTGCATGGAGTGCTGTGTGTGAGGGCCTCGTGTGGGGGAGTTTGGTGGAAGGGCCCTGGGCAGCGTGCTGCACGTTTGGCGGGCAATGTCTGTGCGTAAGTGGAAGTGAGTGCTATGGTGGGCCATGAGTGTAACAGGCAGGACGGTCTGACTGATTCCTTTTCCTATATGTATTTCTCTGCAGGTCAGCGCCCATCAAAAAAGAGTACATGGTGTGCCATCGCCAAGGACGTACGTAACCTGGGGGTCTACAGCAGGTGGAGCACCAACTGTCGCAAACGGTGGGAGGACCTGAGATGCTGGGCATGGAAGACGGCAGAGGCCCAGCTGGGGATAGCCTCCCAACAAGGAAGGGGTGCCCGTCGAACCCTGACCCCCCTGATGGCCCACATACTGGCTGTGACCTATCTGGAGCTGGATGGGCGCTTGTGGGCATCACATCAGCCACAAGGGGGTGAGTACAGTGCCCCATATACTACTTGCGTGTGGTGGGGTGGCATCTGGGTGGGGGATGTGGGCCTGTGGGTGACCCTAGGCCAGGCCGGACATTGCAGGGTAAGGCCCATGTTGGGAAGAATCTGATGTACACCTCCTCCAACCAAGTTAGTAGGCATCCACTACTGAGCAGGTGTCTGTGGGTCTCAGGTATGCTGCAATTGGCATTAGGGATCCCTGTCCATGGGCTGGTGACTAGCATTGTGACTGTTAGTGCATTGCCTAGTGCGTAGGGCTGTTCCCTGTGTGTGTGTGTTGTGTACGCCAATGGTGGTGTTGTTGCCGCCATTGACCAAGGGTATCCTTTGTCTCTCCCCCCTTTTTGTTTTGTCACCCTGTCCTTATGTGCATTAGCATCATCTGGCGGAGGAGCAGAGGCAATGGCGACGGGGAGAGCTGCATCCCACAGGGCCCAGGAGGCCGAATCCACCAACGGTGAGGGCACCAATGGGACGGAGGGTGAGGGGAGCACCACGGCGGAGACTGGAGGGGACAGTTCTGACAGTGATACCTCCTCCGATGGAAGCTCCCTGGTGGTGGCGGACACCTCTGTGCCCATCCCAACTACAGGTACAGCCGCCACCCTGTACCAACACCGCCCTCCCAGCAGCCTCTAAGCGTGTTTCCCGTGCCCACTCACCCAGGAGAGTGGGCATCTCCTTCGCACCAGGCACCTCAGGCCCTGCCCCAGTTAGTCCTGCTGCCCTGAGTATGGAGGCTATTGACCTCCTGCGATCCATCTCTGTTGGGCAGTCAACCATTGTGAGTGCCATCCAGGGGCTGGCAGCCCATTTGCAACAAACAAATGCATTCCTAGAGGGCATTCACACTGGCATGGCGGTCCAGCAGTGATCAATCCAGGCTCTGGCCTCCTCCCTGATGGCAGCCATTGACCCTGTTTCTAGCCTCCCCCCTCCAACTTCCTCTGCCCAGTCCCATTCCCCTCAACCCCAACCTATCCCAAGCACACAGGCAGACCAGCATGCACTCAGGACAACACACGAGAGTGGCACAGGCAAACACAAGCTCCACACATCATCCCACAGGCACTCACTGTCGCACAGCAGCACGCTGCGTGAGCCAAATGTTCAGCTCAGGACGCGGCGTGTGGCAGTAGGACGCGCCGCGCCCCTAGCCTTTCCTATCTCTGTTGAGGCCCAAAATTGGGCTTGGGGCCTCACTTCTACATTGGTGTGGCGCGCCCCGTTAGTTCCTGCATCCCCACTCACCTATTTCTTTTTCCTTCTTTTCTGTCATCCTCGTTTTATTCCTAACTTATACTTTCCTATCCTACCCATGTTGCCCTTCTTTTTCCATGCATGCCTTCCTTTTCCCTGCATGCCTTGGATCCTTATTTAATATGGTGCTTTTTCTATAGAATTCTATGACATGATCCCAATCCAATATGGCGACTTTTACTTCCTGTCAGTCACTTCATGTTCTTTGGGTATATAAGGTGTGTGATTCCTTTTCTCTTGCGCTGCAACACTTCCTTTGGGTGGTGATCTTCGCTCTTGTTCTTCTGCGTCAGATATTGATCTTCTGATCCAATTCCAGGTTTTTCCTGGTCATTTTTGCCTTTTTGTTCTGATTTACTTTTACCTTTGTTTAAGGAGTTCCTTTTTTTAGTTTTTTTCCCTAAGGGACTCCTTCTGGAGGGCACAGACTGCCTTTGGCGTTCCCTCCATCAGCAGCACCGTGGCTACCAGAAAGGGTCGCCCCTATTTGGGCCAAGGCAGAACCTACAAGAACAAGAACCTCGCCACAGTGGGCCACAGACACAGACTACGAGTAGGTCGTGACAGATTGCAGCGCCCAACAAACCAGATCTCGTCAAGCAGAATGGAAGATACTGTAACGGCGGCTGCAGACCCTGACCAGTCCCTACTTGTAACTATTCAGCAACAGGACCAGGAACTGCAACAATTAAGAAATGAAAATGTGGCTTTATGAGAAGCCTTGGCATCCCGAAGTACTGATGTTCCTACTGTCTCTACTACAACTCCTCAGTTTTCAGGAGACCCAAATAAGCTGCGAGAATTTCTGGATGCTCTGACTGTCTACTTTGCTTTCAGACCCACACAATTTTCACAAGCTAAGACGAAGGTGGGTTATCTCATCAGTGCATTATCAGGTCCTGCCTTGGCCTGGGTGACTCCGATAGTAGCCTCCAACAACCTGTTACGACTCGGTCGTCCCATTTCCAGGGGGCGCTGTAAGGGGACTGTCAGAAGCCTGGGAATCACCTTGAACACCTATCTAGAGTCCCTTGCTGACTCCTGTTTGTTTCTCTTTTCTCCATGGTACACTTGTGTAGGACTACATTTGCTTCTTGGGACTGCAAATCCCATAATGCACAGCTTGGTAGTCAGGAAAACCCGGATTCTGTTTCCCATTGTTTTCAATGGGAGAAGTCCAGTTGCTCCTTTTCACTGGATCCTCTCCTCCAGGACTTGCAAGTGTCCGAAACCACACACACCTGAAACCTCTCCTGTGCAGCCCAGCTTGGAACTGCTTATAAGCAGCCATTTCCTCAAGCTCCCCGTCGTGCATCGGACTTCAATTCCTTTGTGTTACAGACCCCTTGTCGGATGGTGTTCCAGTTTTGTTCCTGTTCTGTTCCAGCCTGATCCTGTTTCCTGTTTCTCTGCCCTGCTCCTGATTGTTCCAGCCAGAGTCTGCTCCCTACTTCTTAGCCTTGTACCCGTTTGTTTCTTCCAAAGCCTGCTCCCTGTTTCTCTGCCCTGCTCCTGCCTTGTTTCAGCCTGAACCTTCTCTCTGTTTCCCAGTCCTGTTTACTGCTCATTTCCTACTCCCTGTATTCCAGTCCTGTCCTTGCCTGTTCCAGCCAGAGCCTGTTCTCAGTTTCCCAGTCCTGTCTCTGTCTGTCCCAGCCAGAAGTTTGCGCCCTGTTTTCAAGTCCTAGTCCCGCCTTTGCTTCAGCCTGAGCCTGTTCCTAGTTCTTGCCTCTGCCTCTTTGTTTGTTCCCTTCTGTTTCTGTTTCTTCTTGGTTCTTTGTGTCTGGTAAGTGTTCTATCAGTCTTCACCAGTGTATACGTGTCCTCCTGTGTACTGGGGTTGGCTCCTGGTTTCCAGGAGGCAATTCCAGCCCCCATCCTTGTCCAGTGTTATACGTTGTATTTCGTGCCTAACAGTGACAGTGTGCTATTGCTGTTTTCTCAGGAATCGCCACTGTGTTTCGAGCTGGACCCACAAGAGCGTGTCCTGTGTATGTAAGTACTATCCTTGTTTGTGCTCTAGGGTCCAGAGACAGAATCACTTCTGCTGCCTCCTTTCTATGGGGCTGGCAGGGTGACTATCTGTAAGAGCAAACTGCACAGAGGCATTGAGATTCCCTGTCACTGTGGGAGGTTCTGCGCCTTACTCTGTGTACAACCCCAGCGTGTTTGTCCACTGGTAATCTGTTTCCTGTTTGTTCGCACAAGGGTTGCTCTGCTTTTACTTTCCTGTTTCCTGTGCCTATCCATAGCTGTCCTTTCCGTGTATGCCTTTAGCTGCTCCTCTGCCCCAGTGTACTACCTCTTTAGGATATTCGGTGACCTCAAGGGGTGTCCCAACCAAAGTCCTGATCAGACCCGCCCGAAACCGTGACACAACCCAGTGTTGTCTGATTACTCAGCCTTTGTGAATAGATTCAAACAGATGTTTGAACGCCCAGGATTGGAAGCATCAGCTGAAGAAGCGCTCTGTGATATTCAACAAGGCACTCAAGATGTTCCTCAATACATCACAGGCTACAGACAATTGGCGGCTGAGACAACATGGGTAGAGCGTACCCTGGTAACTCTGTTTCGCAGAGGGTTGCGAGAAGAAATTAAAGATGAATTAGTACACTCTACATGAGTAGAAGATCTTTGAGGTCTGATGGCTTTAGCTCTCTCTATAGAATATCTTCTCCAAGAACGTCGTTTGGAGAAAGGAAAGAATCGAAGATCTTCCCAACAAAGCACCTCACGTGTCTTTGTACATCGTCCTGAAGAACCTCGACCTATATCTAGAGAGACTGAAGGAGAAACTTTGCAAGTAGATACTGCTCGTGGTCCACTCTCAACCAGCGAACGTGAAGATAGACGGAGAAGAGGATTGTGCCTTTATTGTGGTGCCGCTGGTCATCTGCTTCGTACTTGTCCAGTTCGTCCTATGAAGTCTTCGGGAAACGCTACTACCCGTCCTCTGTGAGAAGGGAGGGGACGGGATCTTCTGTAATGCCTTCCATCAGTTCTTCTAAGGAAAATGCCACTATTTTATTTATGTTACCTGTTATCCTGCAATTACCTGATGGTCGTGAAGTAAGAACCCTGCATTATTAGATTGTGGAGCTAGTGGCATTTATATGGATATGACCTGGGCTAAAACACTACAAATTCCAACACTGCCTAAAGATGTTCCAGAACAAGTGCACACTGTAGATGGATCCTTACTATCCTCCAGTCCTGTTATAACTACCACCTCGAGTTTAGGTCTACAATTTGGGAAACATCAGGAACATGTCTCCTTTGATTTAATTTCCTCCCCCAATCATTCTATAATCCTAGGGATTCCATGGTTCATAAGACATGATCCATATATTAACTGGGAAACCAGAACCATTTCTTTGTATTCTCAGTTTTGTCACAATCACTGTTATGCCTCGGACATCTATTTGTCTCCCAAAAAGATAATAACCTCAGAACCAAATGTAGGGCTTTCCATAAATGCAGTCCAGGAGGTACCAAGCCAATATTTGGAATTTCGAGACGTATTTCAAAAACCATCTAAGCCCATATTACCTCCACACAGAGACTATGATTGTGCCATTCCCCTGGAACCTGGAGCAATTGTTCCTTTTGGGAGAATGTATTCCCTCACTGAGCCAGAAAGAGAGATTCTCAAGGATTATCTACTAGAAAATGTACACAGTGGTCTTATTACACCATCTTCTTCTCCGGCAGGGGCTCCTCTCTTCTTCATACCTAAAAAGACGAAAGATTTTCACCCTTGTATAGACTTTCGTGGATTAAATAAAATCACCATAAAAGATTGTTATCCACTACCCCTAATCAAAGACATTTTGGAGGCTGTCAGAGGGGCACAAAGGTTCACAAAATTGGATCTTTGCAGAGCCTATCATCTCTTGCGTATTAAGGAGGGAGACGAGTGGAAGACTACCTTTCCGACTCCTTTTGGACATTATGACTATAAGGTAAAGCCTTTTGGTTTAACTAACGCCCCCTCAGTGTTTCAAAGATTTATGGATTCTATATTCTCCGATTTGTTAAACCACACTGTAGTGATTTATTTGGATGATATCCTCATATATTCCAGACGCCCTCAACTTCATTCTACACATGTGAAGCAAGTCTTAAATAGACTCATGCAACATCAACTTTACTGCAAACCAGAGAAATGCAAATTTGATAAAACTGAGGTGAAGTATTTGGGTTATCATATCAGTCCAATTGGTATCTCTATGGATCCGGAAAGGGTTCAAGCCATTCTAGATTGGCCATCCCCTTCATCAATCAAGGAAACTCAATGTTTCTTAGGGCTGGCCAACTTCTACCTTCAATTTATCCTGGACTTTGCAAAACAAACCAGTCAAATTACACAAACTCTCAAAAAAGAGATTCTGCGAAACGGATTCATCTGGACAGACGCGGCTGAGATGGCTTTGTCAAAACCTAAAACTGGCCTTCACCCAAGCACCCATACTGAGACATCCAGACAACAATAAACAATTTATTGTTGTTACGGACGCTTCTGAAAGAGCCATTGGGGCAGTATTACTACAACAACAAGACGACGATGGTTTAGAACATCCAATCTTTTACCTATTCCATGTGCTCTCTGATTCTGAACAACATTATTCAGTACTGGAAAGGGGACTGCCTTTGGCGTTCCCTCCATCAGCAGCACTGTGGCTACCAGAAAGGGTCGCCCTAGTTGGGCCAAGGCAGAACCTACAAGAACAAGAACCTCACCACACTTCCAGTGGGCCACATACACAGACTACGAGTAGGTCGTGACACTCACACAAACACCATTCAGATGCAGACATACCAACATCCACTGCCTCCGCTGTGTCCTCCTCCTCCTCCTCGTCCACCTCCCTCCCAGTAGCTTCTACACTCACACTTGCATGCACTACACCCTCATATACTACCACCATCACGCCTATCATTACACGCCCCTCACTGGCAGTCACCACCCCCACATCCATGCACACATCCCCTGTGTCCTCTCCGAATGTGTCTGTCCCCCCTCCTACCAAAGTACACAAACGCAAGCACTCAGACACCTAACAGCCATCCACCTCACAACAGCATCCAGTCCATGCACCTGCACCCAAACACAGCAGACAGACACTTCCTACAACCACTTCCTCCTCCTCCACTCCCAAACCTTCACCCTCTTCCCGCCCCAATGTCCCTAAGATGCTTTTTCTCTCCACCCTTGACCTCTTCCCTACCACTCCCCCCCGTCCTTCACGTCAGGCCAGGGTGGTCAGAAACCAGGCGAGCACCTCAGCCACCCAGTCCACGGGCACAGTAGTGCCTACAGCTACTCCAGGTGGGAGAGGATCCCGGGCACCAGGCAGCAACACTGACAGGGTGCCTGCACCAGGTGCATCAAGGAAGGGCAAGGAGGCACCACCAGCTGCGACAGGGAAGGGCAAGGAGGCCCCACCAGCAGCATCTAGGAAGGGCAAGGAGGGACCACCAGCAGCGTCTAGGAAGGGCAAGGAGGCCCCACCAGCTGCAGGAGGGAAGGGCAAAGGGCAATCCCCAGCTGCTGACAGGAAGGGCAAGGGGCCTGCACCAGCAGGCAGGAAGGACAGGAGGCCTGTTGCTAGGACTCATTCGGAGCCCCCACCACCAACCATGGTGGTTCAGCCATCCGAGGCTGCAGGGGAAGGGCTGGAGCCTCCCCCCACCACTGCCAGCGCCGCCACCAGCACTGCCGACAGCACTACCGCCAGCAGCAGCAGCCCCAGTGGGCAGCCGTCCGAGGCTGCAGGGGATGGGCTTGAGCCTCCCCCGACCACTGCCGCCACCAGCACCACTGCCAGCACCGCCACCAGCACCACAGCCAGCAGCAGCAGCCCCAGTGGGCAGCCATTTGAGGCTGCAGGGGAAGGGCTGGAGCCTCCCCCCACCACTGCCAGCACCCCCACCAGCACCACTGCCAGCAGCAGCAGCCCCAGAGGGCAGCTGTCCGAGGCTGCAGGGAATGGGCTGGAGCCTCCCCCCACCACTTCCAGCCTTGACACCAGCACTTTCACTGCCACCGCTGAGCAGCAGTCACTGCCGGCGGACATTGTGTAGTCCTGCGTCCATAGGCTGTTGTGCGGCCTGCAAATCCTGTGGGTCTGACACCCAGGTGAGAGACTGTGACCTTGCACACCCCAAGATCTGCATCACAGGGCACAATGCTCCCTCCAGAACCAGTGGAGAAGCCATCCACTCACCCCATCCTTCCCAGGATGAAGCACACTGGGCACAATGCCCCCTCCAG
This sequence comes from Pleurodeles waltl, assembly GCF_031143425.1. NCBI lineage: Eukaryota > Metazoa > Chordata > Amphibia > Caudata > Salamandridae > Pleurodeles > Pleurodeles waltl. The sequence goes on from NC_090438.1 coordinate 766,256,596, forward strand.
AACCAGTGGAATAAGCCATCCACTCACCCCATCCTTCACAGGATGAGCACACTAGGCACAATGCCCCCTCCAGAACCAGTGGAGAAGCCATCCACTCACCCCATTCTTCCCAGGATGAAGCACACTGGGCACAATGCCCCCGCCAGAACCAGTGGAAGAAGCCATCCACTCACCCCATCCTTCCCAGGATGAAGCACACTGGGCACAATGCCCCCTCCAGAACCAGTGGAGAAGCCATCCACTAGCGAGAATGTGGCCTTGCACTACCCCAGGACCAAGCAGTGGGCAAACCACCCACTTGAGAGACTGTGGCCTTGCACTCTCCAGGACCAAGCATTGGGCAAACCACCCACTTGAGAGACTGTGGCCTTGCACTCCCCAGGATCAAGCAGTGGGCATGTAGCCCCATCCAGGACCAGTGGCGTTGTACCATCTTCCGGCTGAGGTGCCCCCATTCTCCGTCACCCTGAGGTGCCTGTGTATTTTCGACCTGATGCCCCTGCAGTGTTCTCTCTGTGTTGTTGCAGGAGTGAGGTGTGGCCTTGGTCTATGTGATGTGGCCCTGTGGCCCACGGACTTTGAGGACTGGGCAGTGTCCTGTCCCTCCAATTGTAAATATGTATATACGTTTGTATTTTGATGCACTTTTTCATGTTATTTTATTGTATTACACTCACTTTCTTCCAATCATTTTGTCCTTGCATTATTCCTGACGGGTACGGGGTGGATATGTAATGTTTGTGCATCTGATTGTGTCTATAGTGTTGGGGGTGGGGGTTGCGTTTGCGTGTCACTCTCTTTTTCCTCCCCCCTCCCTTGTGTGCTAGGTGGCAGTACTCACCGTCATCGTCTTCGCCGGCGTTGCTGCTCATAATGCAGGAAAAGGTAGACGAGCATCGGAAATATGCGCAACTCTGGATCCATGGCGTTGTGGTTGTTCCCTGAGTCTCCAGAGGTTAGTCCTTTGACTTCTGTGTTCTGTTTCCGCCGTGCTTTTGATGTCATTGGTTACCGCCCCAGAAAATGTGGCGGATTGGCCTGTCGTAGTAGAGTGGGTGGTACATTGTCTTCTGCCTGGCTGTTGGCGGTTACTGCCTTGGTGCTTGTTGATACCCCAGTGGCGGTCGGTGTGTTAAAGTGGCTGTTTGAATGGTTTCTGGTGTGGTCATAATTCCATTTTTGTTTCCGCCGGCCTGTTGGCGGTATTACTGCCGCTTTATCACCGACCTCCAGGGTTGTAATGAGGGCCTTAGTGTCAGAAACTATCCTCATTGGGCCATCCTACAGGCCACCAGTTCCAGTTCCTGGCTCAATGAAAAACAGGAAGGTGTTCATTGAATACATTAAAAAGCAATTAGGGGGTCATTATGACCCTGGCGGAAGGCGGAGAAGCGGCGGTAAGACCGCCAACAGGCGGTCTTTTTTTTTGTATTATGACCATGGCGGTTACCACCATGGTCATCCGCTGGTTCTCTGTTCCGCCCGCCAGGGCAGAGACGACCGCCGGGCTGGAGACCTGGGTCTCCAGCCCGGCGCCCATCACTATACCGCTGGCGGTATTTTGGTCCGGCTTACCGCCGTGGATTTCCTGCGGTTGGAACCGCCATGAAATCCATGGCGGTAAGCACTATCAGGTGCCAGGGAATTCCTTTCCTGGCACTGATAGGGGTCTCCGCCACCCGACTCCCTCCCCTACACCCCCCACCACCCCTGCCACCCCCCAAAGGTGGCAGGGCCCCCCTCCCCACCCGACCCCCAACATCACAGGACTCACGCAGACACGACATGCACGCAGGCACCACCAACACACACACGCACACACACCGACATACATGCCTACATCCACACACACAGTCAGACACGCACACCCACATACAAACATACACGCACACATCCATACAGACATACCCACAGACATACACGCACTCATTCCCGAACACGCAACACACCTGCAAGCATACACGCACTCACACACCCCCTCTACATACACACACACGCACACAACACACAACACCCCCACCCCCCCTTCACGGACGATCCTCCGGGAGGGGACGGGAGCCATTGGGGCAGCTCCGCCGACACCGCCACGCCAACAAAACACCGCCACGGCGAATCAACGGACGTGATTCGCTGGGCGGGGTTCTGTTGGCGTGGCGGTGGAGCAACCTCCACTTCCCCGCCGCCCGCCAGTATGGCTGTTGGCGGCTCTCCGTCCGTAAAAGGACGGAGAGCTGCCAACAGTCATAATAGGCTGAGCGGCAAACCACCACCACTGGAGGTCTTCCGCACTGCGGTCCCTCGGCGGTCTTGGAAAAAGACCGCAGAGGTCAAAATGACCCCCTGTGTGTTTGATTCTGTTCAGGAAATCCCTGATGGTGCCAAGGTGCCTCTGACGTAGAACAGCACACCCTCTCCTTACTTTACAAGAGCTATCCCAAGAAGAGTACAGCCAAGCTGAAATGAAGAGCCCCATTGCAGGGACTTCAGAAATTGCTGTGTCTTCACCTTTACATTAAGTACCAGCTTCCAAGGCGTAGCTGGATGCTGTCGTTTCATTGATCACTACAATTGAAGCTACTGCTGTGGTTTACTATGAGCCACCATCTAAACCAACTAACATGAATTGAAATGGTGCGCTACTAAGAAGTTGTGTTATATGGGAATGATTTTGATGGTGATTTTGAAATAAGAGGCGTCATAAGCTGCTCTACAATTCATCAACATTGCAGATGGAATACAGTTTGCTGTTGGCTTTGTGACAGATACCTTTCTCCCCCATGGTCTTATATTTTGAGTGTTACTACAATATTTCTCCTTCTAAAGTGAATTATGATGCTGATTACAGATATATGGGAACGATATTCCTGATGAAGTTGTGTTGTCTCCTATGGTTCAGGAATTGCAGCTACATTGTTCTTCTCACAGATCATGTCTGGTTCATCAAATTGTGAACATTACTGTGAATCCTGTGCTGGATGCTGCAGTTTGAAAAAAGGTTCCATATCTAATTATGGGACTGACAGAAAGGATTCAGATACCCTATGAATTGAAAGTGTCTGTAGATGATGTAATAACCCCTGGTGTGTTTTCCAATTCCAGGGACATAGAAGCTGTTAAATACATGCACTAAGAATTGTTTTGCTTCCATCATGACATACATAGAAATAATTGTCCCTCAGAAATATATAATTATACACTATGGGAGCACTTATAGGCAGTCCCAAATGCTTTTGGTAGAAGTTCCCTTATTTCAATAGCGATGGCATGTCTGACCTATCTGCTTTTTATTGTTCCTGAAAACCAGAGAAACTCCTGAATAATTTGGTTATCAATCACCGATTGTACTCTACACAATTCATTGAAACATTTGCTGTCAAAGTTTATGAGAACTGGAAACAAACATTATTGAGAAAAGCATTTGGGGTACCAAATTTTGGCAGATTGAAAGTAGAGATGTTTATTTAGAGCATAGATGATACTAGGCTAAATTATGTTTTTAAACAAAACAATGGAGATGATGACATGCATGCGATTTGCCTCCATTAAAGACCCAAAACACCATATATTCCATAACTTAATTTGGCACAGTTTTTAGATTAGCGGTGGAGGGAAACTGTTACTGATAATGAGCTGAATAACATAATTCAGAATGGGTCCTATTATTTGACCGCATTTAATTCAGATGGTTTGGCCTTATGACTCATAGACACGTGAACTGATTCTTTGCAAAAGCTCATGGTCCTTTACCAAACAGACCATACCCAAGCTATAAAATATACACTCCCATCATCACAACCACATAAAGGGCCTGATTATGACATCGGCGGATGGAAAAGCCCCTCCACCGAAATTCTGACAGGAAGGTTGCCGCCAATGTGGCTGCCTCTCCGCCAGGGCCATTACGAGTTTCCTGCAGGGTCAGCGGGCAGAAACACAGTTTCAGCCACTAGCCCAGCGAGAAACAGCCTTCAGCAAAGTCTCCGGCTCATAATCGAGCCGTCGGCAATGCTTTAGTGCTTAGGAAGCACCAGCATCCGTCGGAAAGCAGACAGTGAACTTTGCAACAGGGTCGGCCAGGCGGCCCCCTGATTTGCCCATGCTAAGTGCATGGGCAGTGCAGGGGCCCCCTTGGGGCCTCCTACGTCCCATCTCCACCAGCCATTTTATGATAGTGCTACCGCTATGAAACTGCTGGCGGAGAAGGGAGTCGTAATCCCAAGGACAGGACTTCTTGCAGCGCTGCCCTGGCAGATAAGAACTGCCAGCACCACCACACCGTTGTTCTGACTTAAAGTGGCGGTGCTCGCGGTCTGACTGTGTTGCTACAGCCGCGGTCATAATGTGGCGGTCGGAACGCTGCATTGGGGGTGGTCCGACCTCCATCGCGACTGTGGCGGTCTTAAGACTGCCACGGTCGTAATGAGGGCCATAGTGTGGGTATATAATACCAATGATGGCTAACGTATTCCAGCATAATTGCTATGAAGGGGTACTTGTCCAAAATTAGTATATGCCTTCATTAAAGAAGAACAGGCGAATTCAGAAAAGGAAGCAACAGAAAGAATTAGACATGCAGGCAGCAAAATAATGAGAAAAACATTTAAAGTAATTGAGAATGGTTTCCAAACACTCTCAAAACGATTGTATACCATAAGGACTATAATGATATCTGCTCTATATCTTCTTATAGGACATTCACATGTGTTGCAACTTGGGCAACGTGAGTTATAAAACAACTAAATTGTGCTTTAATAAAGTTGAAAGTTGGCAAAGTGTCATGGCAGCTCATAAATGAGTGTGCCAATGTTTTAGCTCACATCTGACCTCAAACCAGAAAACAATGGCTAAATACAAAGCAACATGCACCCTCCTAAGTATTGAGGAGATTAAAAGCACAGCATTTTTATTGACCGAAGATCCACATATTACGTGGCTCCTACATGGAATGATGTCATTCCCAATTACTGCTTTTAAGTTTTGATTGTCTAAAAATACAGACCCTTGAGCTGGTATGAAAAAATACACTATGCCTTATATCATATATTGGAATTACCGTTTATATTCCATTGCTAAACTGCAGGCAATCCAGCATTCATAAGCACATCCTTGAGGTCTTACACTAATCCCTGAGGTCAATCACTTCTTTGAGATTCTATCACTCTGTGTGGAGCTTGTAACCCATTGATGCAGGGATTTATTTGTAAGCTGCTTGTGACTCCTCCCCCATTCAATCCATCTCATCATACACTTCTAGGCAAAAGGTCCTATCACATAAGGGCGATTGACAGCTGTTGTGGAATGTCAGCTGGGTATGCCTGTGTGATACCTGTACAAAAAACTGTAAAATGTTGTGGTATCATTCTGTGTTCTACTCTCCAAAGGCTGTTTAAAAATATTTGATGGACAAAAAATGAAAATAATAATGCACTTTGATAAATTTAATAAGCAATATTAATACAAAATGAGGTATCTTTAGCAGCAGTGACAGAAGACTTTGCCTTGCAAACAGCCCATTCTAAGTCTGAAATTAAAAGGCTCTTGCTGATGCAGTTTCAAACTTATTTAGCTGACCTGCTGCACACGACCTTTCGTTCTTCGAACACAACAGGCATTACTAATGATTTCAATAGCATTAGATCTGGTTTGTTGACTGGCTTTTGAGATTATTTTTCAGCTCTTGTTGTTCTCCAATTTGGCAGATTTTCAACATATTTGATAAGTGGGTGTGCAATTCTCATTTTTCTTCTATTAAAGAAATAAACCCATGAATGTCAACATAAATAGAAATCATGACAAACATCAGCATCAGTGCTGGGACAATAAGCCATTCAATTTTGAAGGTGATTTGTTCTCATCAAACAGTGAACATTTAACTTTGTCATTGCTCAAGCTGTGAGCTCCTCAAATTAGACCATCTTTATGGTGCCTGAACTGTTTTAAAACTTCTGCTTGGATGCTCCCTTGGACTTGCCACCCATTGCATATTTTAACAAGGGAAAGAAGGTACACAATAAGAATGCACCAAGTATATTGCACTGCAACATGTTGTCCATCCTAAAGTGTGCAGCATACAATGGGCCATCAATACCAACAGCACCTAGAGGTGTCTCCAAACAGTAGATTGCAAGCTATCATTAGCTCCCAGACACCTTCAGAGTAGCTCATGGCCCTGAGTTCATTTTTAAATCAGCACAGGGTTCCATTTCCCTTTTAAAGTTAAGGAAAGGATTTGATTGTTTTGAATTATTATCCTCAAGTTGCAGATAGCAGGGCCTGATAATGAGCACTGCTCTTTAATTCAATATTGGAGAGTGAGAACAAAATGATGTTTCTGAATGCTGTTAAATGGGAGAAAATTAAAATGAATAGTTACCTTAAAGATTAAGTTAACTCTTCATTTTAATGTTCTGCTATTTCAAAGTGTCACATTTACAAGAAGTAGGCCTCTGGAGCCCAGTGGCCAGTAGACACTGTGCCATATGTATTTCGGAAAAATACAGTATTTATTTAAATTAGGAACTATTTAAAGTGCAGAAAAATGTTCGATATTTTAAAACTTTTTATAGAACATTTTTCTGCACTATAAATGTCTTCCATTTACAAAAATGGTTGATGTTTGTGTTCTAGATGTAACTGTTCCACATATGGTTAAAAGTATGTACTGTGCCACAAGTACATACAATACAGGCTCTCAGTCACCCATACACATATATATCATTTATATGCACAAATGACCATGCTCTCATTGACACACATGGTAGCTCTGTCATAGTGCCCCTAGTCAAAGTATCTTGTTCAAACCATAGTACCTGACTCTATGGACATTAGTCTTAAAGTCCATGAAGCTGGCCGTGGGGGTGTCTGGTAACAATGCCTGAGTTGCATAGCCTTCAGTAACTCACTATGATTTTTACTGATTCAGAAGTAACTCTCACTACAGAAATGCTTGGAGACCGCTGACCTATTCCAGCACCTCTTTCAACAGGTGTTGAACCTGTCACCTGCTCTGGCATGAGTCAGACCACACAGCCTTTCTTTCACATTTTATTCTATTGACGCTGCGCTTAATCAAGTATACACCTCATCTTCTCTTTAAACAACAAAACCAATGTTGTGAAATTCAGCTGTAGCTGTTCTGTAAGCTATTACAGCTTCAGCCTTAACATCAAGCTCATTTATCTTCTAAGCCTTCAACTTATACATTTGTGAAAGACTGATATGTACACAACCAGTTGAAACAAAGTAACAGCGACCAGATATGCATTAAGCATGCAAAGAACTGTTCCTACTTTTTTGGAAATTACATGAAGATTATGGGCGTCATTAGGAGTTTGTCAGTCCTGTCACCACCATATTGGTGGTGTTGGTCCGACCGTCAACAGTCTGGTGGAGAGGACTGCCAGATTATGAGAAAGGAAATAGGAGACCGCCAGTGGTCCGCCGCCACCGCCAGGCAGCACAGACCGCCACAGTCTTCTGGAGCAACACACAGGCCAGCGGAGACCATGTTTCCGCTGGGCCTATTACAAGGTTGCACACCACCAACTTGACCCCTGCGGTCCAACCACCATGGAGCACCAGGCGGAAACAGATGGTATAAAGGGAGACACTCACCTGCACACTGCAATACACATCCTGAGCCACCATGGAGCAATACCTCAGGGTCATGCTGCTGCTCCTGCTCGCACACTTCAGCCAGCACCCACACACACTGCATGGCAATAACACACATATACGCACAGCTACACAACTCAATCAGATCAGGGACACCAAATGCCAAACAATACACACACACACACACAGCAACAACAACACAACTAATGCACATATACAAATACATTCCACACACTCACACACAACACTGGCCAGGAATTAGCCACACCTACAACACACATATACATCATCTGCCATGGCACACACACTACACCAACATCAGACAACAATGCAATCGACATGCCACCAATAGTACAATGCATCAACAATGGCATGCACAATACACTTGGAGACAAACACGCAAAAGACACAAGGCGAACCACCACAACAACACCTGCACAGCAAAGCTGGGACCAGCGGGATCATACATGGAAGGAGGCAACATTTGGACACATCATGTTGAGAAAGGCCCCGAACAACATGCACACAAGAAATGGCCACAATTGGATCTCAGGAACAACCAATACTAATAACAATTATTAAGCACAATCCTACAATGGGGGGAGGGCAAGGCAACAAAGAACACACAAACCACACTCCGTGGGACATACCCCTACACCAACGAGCTGCCAGGAACACACACCTAACTGGACTCATGCACACTCAAATTCAAAGCAAACTACCACAACTCCACAAACTCCAGGTTTGCCCTGACAAAATTCAAGAACACACACACCACATGTACCCAAAACCCATATCAGGGGAACAAATCATACACCATACAAGCCCACATCACACAACACAAGAAGAAACACATAGCACTACAAACACAGCACAATGCCATTACACCAACATTCAATCTACATACACATACCCATCACAAAACACGCACCCTACCCTTGGGGGACAACAGCACTGCACACAGACTCACAGACTGCAACAAACATGACATGGAGCAGCAAGCAGCACAAACACACATAATTACATGCACACAAACAATGTCAGTCAAGAACATAAGAAACTTGGGGAAGCAAATGCAGGACAAAAGTGTTACGCAAACTCCAAAAACAGGTTGGGTTTATTTGTAGAAAAAATAAAAAATTACTAAACGAGTCCAAGGCCATAGGCCAGTACAATCATTGAAGGACCAAAAGGCACCATCCAGTCCCCAAGACTCGACTCCTGACTACCAAATAACCTCCACAGGTAGGGGCATCAAGGGTGCAGGCAGGTACCTCAGGGATTATCGGCAGTGGGGAAAGGGAGGGTGATGGAGTGGGGTTGGGTTTGGAGGGGTGGACTTGGGTTTGGCTTTGGGGGGGGGTTTGGTTTGGCCTTGGGTGAGGGGACCTTCTTTGGAGAGGGATACTTCTTGGCAGGGGGAGGGGCGTGGGTGTCTGCAGGGGGAGCAGAGGATGGCTTGGATGTGGAAGGGATGTTCTTGGGGAGTGTAACTGAACTTTTGGGGGTGGTACGGGGGTGGGAAGAACAGGGGTAAGGTTAAGATCACAGGGGAACTTTTTTTAGGCACACGGGGATGGTCATCAGAAGGCGGACGTGATTTGGAGGTTGAGGGAGTGATTGTATGACGTGTCGGGTTGATGTCTTGGGTTCGTGTTTGTGGAAGGCATGCTTGTGTGTGGTGGGTGTCTGTTGGGTGGATGTGTGAGGGTGTTTATGTGCTTGGGGCTGAGGGGGTGGAGGTATTGGTGGATGCCGTGGTGGGTGGGAGGGTGTCTGTTGGGGTGATGACTGCAGGTACGATGTATGTGCTGCATGTAGGTGACTCTGTTGTTGGGGTGTCTGTGGGTACGCTAGGTGTAGTGGTTGGATCTGTGACTGTTGATGCAGTATCTGCAGGTGTGCCATATGTTGTGTGTGTGATGCTGGGGAGGGGTGTCAGAGGAAGTTGTGACTGTTGCTGTATCTGCAGGTAGATGTTGTTTGTGTGCGTGCCGGTGCTGTGTGTTGTGGTGCTTGTGTTTGTGTGTGCTACTAGTGTCTGTTGAGATGGATGCATGGGAGTCTTTCTGTGTGCTTTGGCTGGGTTGGAGAATGGGGGATTTGGACTGGGAAGAGGAAGGTAGAGGGGGGACGGAAGACAAAGGGTGACTGGCTGCTGTCAGTGTGGTGGCCAGAGCCTGAAATATTCTTTGTCAGCCAGAGATTGCACTGTGAATGCCCTCCAGGAATGCATTACTCTGTTGGATCTGGCTAGTCAGTCCCTGGATGGCATTCACGATGGCCATCAGACCCACAGAGCTCGACTTCAGGAGGTCAATAGCCTTGTCACTGAGGGCAGCAGGGCTAACAGGGGCAGAGGTGCCTGCGGCAAAGGAGTGGGCACGGCCAACTGGGTGGGGAGAAACAGGGAGGGTGATGATAGAATTGGGGCTGGTGGACAAAGATGGTACAGGGATGGTCCCCAGTGGGTCCGCCACCACTAGTGAGAGGCCACTGGCGGGAGAATCCATGGATGAAGATGTTGATCCAATCTCAACTGTGGCACTCTGCTTCACTTTCCGGGCCACTGGGTCCCTCGCTGTCAGTGGTCTCATGACATGAGGTCCCGTGGCCAGATGCTTCCGCACTTAGCATGGCCACGTCTCCTTCACCTGCTGGTGCTGATGCTGCCAGAAAAAAGAAAAGTAAGGTTATGACATCACCATGAAGACAGAGCAATTACAAATCAGAGAGGCAAAAAATACCTTCATGTCAACTGACCCCCAACATTAAGTGACAGCAAAGTGCTACCGTCAAGTGCCAATACAAAAACATTCATGCCATCTGTCTGGAATCCCAAAAGAAACACATTAGCAATTTCTAGTGTCACATAACTACAATGACATGGATGACGTTTAGCTAGTATACCAACCGTACCACAATTAGGTGACCACTCCACAGCAAACTTGTGAAACATCCAGCACACCACATCGAACCAGTAGCCAAACTATTGACCCCTCTGTAAAGTACCCTACCTATTACACTGACACAAGCCTATACACACATCTAAATTGCACTGGTATGTTGTCTCATGGACAAATGATGGTGCTAAGGTAAGGCAATCAACAATGCTTAAATCATGCCATGGCTGGATTAGGTGACATGAAAACATCTTCTTCAATAGGGACACAACACAACAACGTACAGCTCCACATGTCACACCTTATCAAAATGAGTCAAGACTGGTATTTGCCAGGTCCACTCAGATGTGGCACACATCTGTCGTTTCCACAAACTATATGGAAATCAGGTACCATAGCTCATGGAGAGATGTCTCATGAATACCCACATGAATGGTCTAGTAAGGCACATTTCTATCTGTACTCCTGAGTGTGTCTGTAGTAGATAACTGTCCCATGTAGAAAGGAGGGACACAGACCTTGCAATGACTATCAGGAGGACACCACATCACTACCCCATCACAGACATGATAAGCATGGCATCTGTATGTGGGGGATCCCTGAACCAAAACACATGTCATGCTGACATCACTACAAGCCAATCCATGATACATCCATGCAGTCAAGACACAATTCCCAAGCAACACACAAGTTCTAGGAAACCACAAACATCATATCACATCAAGGGTACAAATCATCAGCAAGTGGATCAACACCCTGCCCCTATCTGTCATGTCCAACATGCCTACTGCTGTTACACATGACTAACAACATACTATGAGGCATGAATGTATCTGTCTGACTACATATAAAGGCGACACAGTCCTCTCTGGGACATCACAGTAAATGGACAACCATTGCAGATGTATCATGACTACAACAGGACCCCATGGACACATATGCGAGGGAGCTGGAATATCATGCCATCTCCATGGCTACCACATGCCTACATCTCATGCATGGATATTTACTGTATTGGAAATTGACCAGATGCAGACATGTAGGCACAAGGCATGTTTGTTAAACTTATGTCACATCGCCAATGACAATGCACATTCCCCACTTACCAAGGGAAAGTGTTATGACTCTGTCGTCCCATCTCTAGGGGGCACTGTAAACAGACTATCTGTAGCCTGGGAATCACCATTTACAGTTACCCAGTGTCCCTTTCTGACTCCTGTTTGCTTCCCTTTTCGATATGGCATGCTATGGAAGAACTACATTTGCTCCCATGGACTTCAGGTCCCATAATGCACTGCCTGGTAGTCAGTAAAACCTGTTAACTGCTGCCCACTGCTTCCTATGGGAAAAGTCTGGTTGCTTATTTGGACTGGATTCTCTCCTCCAAGACTTATGAGAGACTGAAACTGCACACACCTGTGACCTCTCTTGTGCAGCACAGCCGTGTGACTCCACCCTGGGTTTGCTGCTGCCTGGAACTGCTTATAAGCTGCAATTCCCTGAAGCTCCTTGTCGTGCATTGGAGTTTGATTCCTTTGAATACTAGACCCCTTGTTGGATTGTGTTCCAGTCCTGTTCCTGTTCTGCTTCAGCCTGAACCTGCATTCTGTTTCTCAGCTCAGTTCCTCCTTGTTTCAGCCAGAGTCTGTTCCCTGTTTCTCAGCCAGCCCTCTTCCTGCCTGTTTCAGCCACAGCCTGCTCCCTGATTTTCCAGTCCTGTTCCTGCCTTGTTTCAGCCTGAACTTGCTCTCTGTTTCCAAGTCCAGTTCCTGCTTGTTCCAGCTCCCTGTATTCCAGTCCTGTTCTTGCTTGTTCCAGCCAGAGCCCACTCTCTGTTTCCTAGTCTTGTTCCTGCTTGTTCCATCCTCAGCCAGCTCCCTGTTTCTCTAGTCCTGTTCCTGCCTTTGGTTCAGCCTGAGCCTGTTCCCTGTTCCTGCCGTTACCTCCTAGTTTGTTCATTCTTTTTCTGTTTCCTCTTGGGTTATCGTGTCTGGTAAGTGTACTATCAGTCCTCACCTGTGTATAAGTGTTTTCCTTTGTACCAGGGTAGATTCCTGGTTACCAGTAGGCAATTCTAGCCCTATCCTTTGTCTAGCATTGTATGTAGTCTTTAGTGCCTAACAGTGACAGTGTGCTATTGCTGTTTCCCAGGAATTGCCACTGTGCTCCCAGCTGGACCCATAAGGGCTTGTCTCATGTATGTAAGTACAAACTTTGTTTGTACCCTAAGGGTCCAGAGACAGAATCACTTCTGCTGCCTCCTTTCCATGGGGCTTGCAGGGTGACTATCTGTAAGAGTAATCTGCACAGAGGCACTGACATTCCCTGTTGCTGTGGGAAGTTCTGAGCCCTACCCTGTGTACAACCTTAGTGATATCTCCAGCTTGTTTGTCCGTTACTGATCCGTTCCTTGTTTGATCACACTAAGGTTGCTCTGCCTTCACTTTCCTGTTTTCTGTGCCTTACCATAGCTGTCCTTTACCCATGAATGCCTTTAGCTGCTCTTCTGCTTCGGTACACTACCTCCTTGGGAGATATTCTGTGACCTCAAGGAGTGCCCCAATCTGAGTCCTGACAAGACCCGCCCAAAACCATGACAGAAATTCCCTTGCTACAGCTGCCAAAACATTTGCCATGTGCATCATGTCACATGTATGGTGGACACCCAGGCAATATAGACTGCTGTGAGGCACAAGCACACAACATACAATGGAGAAAACATGATCCTGGGTTGCAGATGTTCACCTACACATATGCCCAGACACATGACAGAGGAAGTGGCCCACATCCTACTCACCTTTGGACTGTAACATTTGTCTGGAGTGGTTTCGGTGTGTAAAGTTACATTCAGCAGGGTTTTTGCAACACTTTGCTGGAGACCTCACACTGACATGTGTGCACACAGCTGGACAATTATACAGAGGTTCACCATAATACAGTCCTAGGCCCCATCTCCTAAAGGATGAGCACACCAATTGGGAACACATGGCCTTTCTTCAAAAATTGGATGGCAGAAGATTTGTGACACATGACACATGCCAGTGTGTCAGGGGAGCAGTGTATCCCTCACTCAATCACTTGGCAAAGGGGCAAGCATTTCATACATATATGTACTTACCCCATAGTGGCTGCAGTGCTGCCCTCAAACTCCCACCCAAAGCTGGATAGGCCACTGCCAAAGTTCGGGCCATTAGGGGGGGTCATTATCCGATGGGCAACCTGTCCCCACTGGGAGGACATCCCCAGCTGGGTCTCTGCAGTCTTCCGGGCCTAGAGGCTCTCGACAATGGGTGTTCTGCCGGCTGCAGACTCCCAGGGTCCTCACCTTCTTGCTGATGGCTCTCCATATCCCCTTCTTTTGATGGGGGTTGACCTGCATGGATGCATAAAGACAAGCCAAGAAATCATGTCCACAAGTCCAATAAAAAAAATAGCAGTCACATACATGTCAGTTTACCCAGCCTAAAACATCCTGTCTTAACCTTCCAGTCCACCTGTGGCACATAGCAGTCATTGTATACATGGACATGATTGCAAACACTTTCCATTTGGGTGTGCTAGACACCCCTCAGCTCAGGCCCTCCACTGACCAATTGTCAATACTGTAACTTTTGTGAATCATGACATGATCACCTGACACTGATTAGGTGCAAGATGAAATACATCCCACGAAGTGGCAAGTGATAGTTACAGATGACTGCAAACAATGCACACACAGATACACAACCTCCAAATATCACATGCTGCTAAAAGTCATGAGATGTAACAACTACTGTTGCACATAACAGGGTGTACCTTGATCTGTAAGTTGGTCCATCCCAGGTAGGTAAACTTCATTAGTGAATTGACAGACAGTAACACGATGTCATAGTGGAAACTGGCCTGATGATTGGAATTTCAGTAACTGGCCCTCCTGGGCTTTCAAGAAATGTTACACCAACTACTACAGACAGCATACATAGGTCATCCTCTCACATGTGTAAATTTTCATTGTGAGTGGACGTGGGAGGATGTTGGTACTGATTCACATTGGGCAGGTATTTTGCTTTGGGTACACAGTGCCTGCTGGCGTTGTCATTGCTGTCTTTGCCTGTCCTCCCAACACAGTATACAGATGGAATCCCCTGAGGTGAATACAGTTCAGTAGCTGAGTAGAGGTCATAGTAGGTGAGTACACAATTGTTACTGAGTGGAGTGACATTCCTAGTGCCTTCTGGTCTTATCATTGCTGTCTTTGTTTGTCCTCCCCACACAGTATACAGATGGTATCCCCTCAGGTGAGTACAGTTCAGTAGCTGAGTAGAGGGAGAAGGGTCATAGTAGGTGTGTACACAGTTGTGGCTGAGTGGAGTGACATTCCCAGTGCCTTCTGGCCTTAGCACAACTGTCTTGACCTGTCCTCCCCACACAGTATGCAAATTGTATCCCCACAGGTGAGAACAGTTCAGTAGCTGAGTAGAGGGAGAAGGGTCATAGTCGGTGAGTACACAGTTGTGGCTGAGTGGAGTGACATTCCCAGTGGCTTCTGACCTCATCATTGCTGTCTTTGCCTGTCCTCCCCACACAGTATACAGATGGGATCCCCTCAGGTGAGAACAGCTCAGTAGCTGAGTAGAGGGAGAAAGATCATAGTCAGTGAGTACACAGTTGTGGCTCAGTGGAGTGACATTCCCAGTGCCTTCTGGCCTTAGCATTGCTGTCTTCGCCTGTCCTCCCCACACAGTATACAGATGGTATCCCCTCAGGTGAGAACAGCTCAGTAGCTGAGTAGAGGGAGAAGGATCATAGTCAGTGAGTACACAGTTGTGGCTAAGTGGAGTGACATTCCCAGTGCCTTCTGGCCTTAGCATTGCTGTCTTAGCCTGTCCTCCCCACCCAGTATACAGATGGTATCCCCTCAGGTGATTGCAGTTCAGTAGCTGAGTAGAGGGAGAAGGGTCATAGTAGGTGAGAACATAATTGTGGCTGAGTGGAGTGACATTCCCAGTACCTTCTGGCCTTAGCATTGCTATCATGGCCTGTCCTACCTACTCAATATCCATTTAAATGCCCCTCAGGTTGGTACACTCCAATGTGAAGTTGTTAAAGGTGGGATGTTTTTGGATTGGTACTGTGGTCTGGTATTAGTGATAGTAGCATAGTGTCTGCTGGGAGTTGTAGTGTTGTCTATCCCTGAGGTACACCTGGTTTACTGGTATGTTATCCCCACAGGTGGGTCTCATTAAAATGTTGGAGACCAGACAGGAGTCTATGGACAGGTGGACACAGGGTGACATTGTAAGTGGATAAAGGTGAGCAGTGGGCATGCATGACAATACATTTGGGGGAGATATTTTATAGTTGTGACTTACCTGACTCCACTCCCCCAGGTATTCCTGTCAAGCCCGCAGGATGGCCAAGGCCTTCTCTTCCCATGATGTGAACTGTGGGGGAGGAGGTGGGGAACCACTGCCAGTCTTGTGTACTGCCAGCTGGTGCCTGGCGGCCATGGAACAGACCTTGCCCCTGAGGTAATTCCTCTTCTCGATGTTGTCCCTTGTGCATAGGTAGCTGCCAACAGAATTCATTATGTAGACTATTCTTTGCCACATTTCCATTTTCCGAGTGATAGTAGTCTGCCGGACTTGGCCTTCAAATATATGTGGCTCTTCGCTAATGTTTCATCCAACAAGCCCCTTAACTCCTCATCCGTGAATCGTGGGTGTTTTTGTGGTGACATGGTGGTGTAAAAAATGTGAGGGAATGGAAAAAAATAGAAATTTGTAGGTGCTGTGTGATGAGTAGGTGGCATGCAGTGAAGTGTGTGATAGTGTGCAAATATGTATTGGGGGTGCAGTGCGGATGTGGGATGTGTGGCTTATGTGAGGTGGAGTGGTGCCTATCAGTTTGCTTGCACTACTGTTGTTGTGTTCTGCATTGTGGAGGCAAAGGATTGTGGTGTGTGAAGGGGCGTGTTTTACAGTGTGGTTGGTGGGTGTGTCAAGTGTGTGTATCTGTATCAGCTGTGTTGTTTTCAAATCTATCCAATGTGGTGTTGTGTATTACATTGGGGACCATTGACCGCCACGGTTTGCACCGCCATTGGAAGACCACCATGGCGATTTTAGAGTTGTAATGGGTTTGGTGGTTGATTGGCCGGCTGGCAGTCCCAGTGATTGGACCACCTATTTCCCACCCTTCAGGGTCCTGTCGGAGTCAGGATTTTGGCTGTCTTTTGGCAGACTTGGCTGGGTAACTCGTAATACGGCGGTCTGTATGACTGCCAAAATGACGGCCTTTTGGCAGCCTCCACCATGGCGGTCTTGCAGTCTGACCCCACAAACTCGTAATCAGCCCCAAAG
Source organism: Pleurodeles waltl (assembly GCF_031143425.1). Classification (NCBI taxonomy): domain Eukaryota; kingdom Metazoa; phylum Chordata; class Amphibia; order Caudata; family Salamandridae; genus Pleurodeles; species Pleurodeles waltl. The sequence continues at coordinate 766,273,454 of NC_090438.1, forward strand.
TTTTTAAAAAGGGACAGTTTGTACTGTTTTGTTTAATCTTTTTTTAAATATACATTCTATCTTGACGCAACAATTAGAACGTGATATTATTCATCAAGTTTTTTTTTACTTTATCATTTCTTATATAATCTTATAACCCCTAATTCAAGAAGGACCTTAAAACCTGGCTCTTCGACTGAAGCTTAGAGAACAAACCCCCTTAGAGCCTTGAGAACCTTACTGGCGAGTAGTTGTGCTTTATAAACCCTGATTTGATTTGATTCATATTCATATATACATGTGGATTTATTGTACATCTTTCTTATCATTCTGAGGATGTTGTAAATATAATGCTCTGTCTTTCCCTTTTAGAGCTTGTGAACAACACGTGCTAATTAATTAATCAAAAGAGAATTTGAGTGAATAAATGAAATGCACATTATTTTTCTTATTGCTTTGTTGCTGTGTGTGTGATAATTAAGCTTACATGAATCTATTCATGGTATGTAATCATTGCTTTAGGTTAGCTTTATGCTTCACTAGTATTTTGAGATGATAGTGTTTTTAGATGGATAACTATGTGCTATATGTTTCTTTCCATGTGAACCCTGCTTGATGGAGTAAAACAAGTTGATAGGGCATTACAACATTCTATGTTGAATATTTAATCTAAATGTCTTTAACACAGCCTGGAATGATCTATAAAAACTAGATAGAGCTAAATGTCAGACAGGAGATTCACATCAGGTGACAGAAGAAGAGATTCACAGTCACACACCTACATTAATCAGAGCTACAAGGGAGTTCCTCCTGGTGGCTGCTTGTGACACCGTTGCCAGTTGGACCACATGGCTAATTTACATGAAAGTCCAGACATGTAATTCACTTTGCATGATGCATGCTTGCTGTGCTGGTCTGTCCATAATTTGTATGGATGTGCCTGACTAGGTACTACATACTCTCTATAAATCTATGAATGTCCTCCTGCTTAAAAAAGTCAGATAAGGTGGGTAGCATTCCTGTGGATTGATTATTACCAAAGGAAAAAAGGTTTAAAATTTATAAAGTTTGCCAATTATTGTGTAACTAGTTAGTATGTGGAGGACAGCCTGCACACCGTTTTACATATGTAGGGTTTTCATAATGAGGCAAACCATCAAATAGGACCAGGAATAAGAAAATGCATGTGCAAAGCTGAAGTGGGAGTGGTATATTACGAATAAGAACTGTTTGGATAAATGGTTGGATTTTCTTTTCTGACTATTTGTGAGGTATATGTAAATCAAAGACAGATGCAACTAGGAGGTATCCAGAGTTAAAGTAATTATATGCAATAGGACCAATTCACAATCTGCATTTTATAGCATGTTTAGTGGTACTACAATAGTAGTAATCATCAACTTCAAAATGCTATTCATGAACCTATGTATGCAGGTCACCAACTCAACCTCTCCTATTTTTTCTGTGCTGAAATCTCTGCCCTGACTGCAAAGATATTTGCACACATACTTCTACCTTTTTGTACTAAATGTGAGAGGGACAGGGGAGAGTCTGGAAAATAGGCAATATGTACTACAAAATGGGTGGAGTTTAAGGAGGAGTAGGGAAGGTGAGACAGTGTAGCTTTATATGTTATAAATTAGACTAACAATATTTTGATCCGTGTGTTAATATATGTATGGAGAAGCTATACTTTGCATAACTAAAAGTATAATCACTAGCTTATTGTATATTCATGTTTAACCAGATGAATTTTCTTAAGTTGGCTGGACTGTGAGTAAGGCTCAGCTGTTCAAAGATCCTTCACTGTTAGCCATATTTTCATTTTGAAATGTGCTTTCATGTTTTCATTCTCTTTTCAGGAGCAAGATAACAAGCTTAGTTAGAAAAAGAGCTCATTCTATGTTTTATAAAAGTTAGAGCAGATAACTATAATAACCAGTTAGTTGTGGTTTACACTCTGCAAGAGGATGAGAAGGTGCCTCCGGTACCATGCCGTCCTGACTGATGATACATCCAAGGTTGTGCAACTGAGTTCACTTTTGCACGAGGATGGGATCAAGGGTAAACTACCTATTCTAAGATGATGGAGCAACCTGATTCTTAGGGAGTTGGTGGGAAGAAATTTCTGGGAGAAATTGTATGTCTTAGAATAGTGGTTAGGACATCCTGTCTTGGCTTTCCCGAGGAAAGACCTTTTCCTAACTCTGCTATCTGAAACTCCATATTCTTCTTTTTGGAGTAAGACTCTTGAACCCTTATGCTCTTCTTTGCCCTGAGCCTTTAATTGGTTCAATTCAGACTGACACATTCTGTTTAGGATTTTCCCCTGTCATTCTTAGACATCTTATTTAGTTTAGGTAAGTTTCTTTATGGAACTGCTAATTTTTATGCTTTACATTTTGTACTCTTTAAATGATGTATGCTATACATTTCCTGACCATGCACTGTTGGATTGATTAACTTTACTGAATTTCCACATAGGAACTATTGTTAACTTAGATTAATTTATTTAGGCTTTTCAAAAATATATATCAATTTAATTTCATTTCAAAATTGTTTTATATGATTAACAATAAATAAGACTTTATTTTAAATTATTTTAATACCCTTTTTAATTTAAAAATAAATCTAACTTCAGGTTTTATTAAAGATACTTAAATAAAGTTAAACCAATTATGTGCATTACGTGTAGTAATGTAGTAAATAAATATACACATTTAAATTTAGGCAGGTATTTATTAATACATCTTTAAACATAATTTTAATTGAATATATTTAAAATAATTACATATTCATTTAAAGATTAAGCTAGTAGTGCTGTAGTATTGTTTATACTTTGTTCTGCATTTTAAATAAATTATAGAATTAATTTACATTAATATGGTTTATAAAAATACGTTTGCTAATTTATTTCAGTTCAATAAATGTTTTACAATTTTTCTATACTTTACCATGCGGAGGACACTTCCCCTGTGGTTGAAACCTCTGCCTATGTATGAAAAGTTACTAGTATTAACTTTACACTTGTAAATTATGCTCCACCCCTTGAAATCAGGGGTGGAGACATGTAGGTCTACAGTACATAGTAAATTCACAATAATTGGAGCCTATTCACAAAGGTAAATTTAAAGACAGTAAATCTATACATGTAAATGTACTCTTACACTTTGTACTGGCTTCATTACTGTTGTCTGTTCACCATTTCAGAATGTAAAGTTACCACTAATTAATCATTTTTAGCTTTATTTCTTACAGGGTTCAGTTTAAAGTCTTGTCTCCATTATTTCCTATGGGAGGGTGTTATAGTACCAGTGGTAGGCCATGTATGGTGCTTGACTTACCACAGGTCTGAAAAGGAGCACATTTATGGCTGTTTTGTATTCTTTTTAGATGTGTACTTTGAAGTAGAAGAAGGCTTACACTTTTGTGGGTGGAGGCATTTCCCTTTCTAAACCCCTCCTCAATCCTCTGTATGACCCTCCTTCCTCCTCCCTAAACCCCTCTCATTTTGTAGTAAGTAAGCCTTTGGGAGCCCCTGACAGCGTGAGATGGGCTTGGGACAGCCTGCTCAAAATGTGGCTTCTCTCAGCCTAGGATTAGTGAGAAATATCTGGGTCTTCAAAAGACATAAATTTATAGAAGTGGGTTCTATGTATACCTTAAAAAAGCTGAACAGTTTCTGCTTATTTCACCAACATTGACTTCTAGGTCCATGTGTACTTTGTTCATCTGGTAAAAAATCACTCTTTTGGCAGTATCTCTGCCTTATGAAGGTTGCACAGCCTGTGTCCATGTTGCCATCTTTCTGAGTGGCTGTCTACTTGATATTTTACCGTAATAGGTATAAACACATTTTGAGCTGTGCTGCCCATCTGGCAATATTTGTGCTTTGCAGATGATATAAGCATGCTAGAAACGTTACCGTCTCCCCCAAATCAGAAATGAATGCTACAGCACAATGGCTCCAAACACAACAACTTCCCACAAAAGATGTTGGACACCCACATTGCTTACATCCAACGCAGCATAGATATTCTACATAAATGAACATTATCATGCATGAGACAGAACTTGCCACTATAACATGGCACACACTAATATGGAGCAGGACACTCTGAACAAAGTGTGTAACAAACATTACACTCAGCTTAGATAAGCCATGCATTTTGCGAGTTGAGGTACGTAACAGCATTGGGCACCTCCATCCAAAATGCCCACTACTAACTACCTTTTCCTGCCACACTTCTAAGGTGTTTGCCTTAAACTTAAAACAATATACGGACCTCTTGATCCTCTTATGTGTACAACATGGCACCAAAACTACATCGTTAGCAAATGGCTGCCAACTGAACTTCACCCCTCTAGAACCACACCTGCATACACTTCTGGGACACAGAGAAAGTTAGCTTAAATCCACTACAGCCTCATTTTGCAATTATTATTGTAAGTTAGTAGCAGAACATGCCAAAATAGCTGAACCATCGAGATCGATTGTTAAAAGAAATACACCAATAAGGAAGTCATCATAAAAAAGATAACATTTATGATGAGTAAAAGAAGAGTGAAAGGTCATCAGACTGTAACCTGACTGTAACTGTAAACTGATGAAAGAAATAAGAATTACCTCGAAGGCACAGCATGTGAATCCTATCTGAAGCTTTTATTACTAGTTTTCTATTGCAAAACCATGGTTTCTAAAACCTCTGAAGTTTTCAGATTGCTAAATGAAAACGTAAAAAGGGTGCAACTGAATGTCTGCAGGAGTTAAACGTGGAGATCTACAATTTGCATTGATTTACCTAGTGTACTCGTCTTGTGAATCATAAACCTCGAGTAAATCTATGAAACTCCTAGGAGTAAGTCATTGAATCATAGATGCATGTCCAGTGTAGAAATGGATATCAGAAAAGTGGGCCTCACTACAATTGTAACAAAGGATGTGGAAGGATATGTTTGAAAAACTATGATTAATTGTAATCTTTTAGTAATGATCTTTAATTTGAAATTAAAGTTACTTTGTTTAGTGTTTCAAACAACCTTCCAGTGATCTTTTGTGGTGTAAGAACGTAAGCCAGAATAGTTAAGGAGATAGACATATTTTTTCAATAGAACCTGTGTTTGAGTCCAGTTGTAACATGTTATATGTATATTTAGAGATCTCACATATATCTGATTTATTCTTAGTTGTAAAAAGTAGCAATGTAAAACAAGTTTTTTCAAAAGGACATGAAAAAGATATTTGGTGAAAGCGGAAGGGGTAGTCTAAAGAATGACCTCTATATGTACCACATAGAGAGATAGTGGAAGGCACTAAAATCAATATTTAATAACCTTGGGTTTGTCACATATTTTAAAAGAAAAATGGGATCCCAACAGGGATACCAAAAGGTATTACATGTGTTGGTGCATGGAGCTGAACAAATAGGATAGAATACATTTTAGGATTGAATGTATTATAGGGTCCTTTTCAGGCATATTCACCCTCTGGTTGCAATATGTACCGCACCAGTTAGACCTGACCAGCATTGTAAAATGAGATCATGGCATATGTCATCTCATAAACCACAGAAGAAGTGGGCAAATTCAAGAAGGTGATAGTGAGTTTCAGGATAACCATTGACTAATTATGTTCTGTTTAGATTGAGTGTATGCATTGTTTTGCTATGTGAACATCTTAAAACTCTAACGTGGATTGTTAGACTTGTCAGCCTTATGGTAGTTTTCACCCAAATATTTTGCATTTTTCCCCTCAATTTTTACTGAGATTCATTTTTGTTGGCCTTAGGACTCTGTACACCTTACCACTGCTAACCAGTGCTAAGGTGTTTATGCTCACTCCCCTAAACATGGTAAAATTTGTTTACACTTGATTGGAATATTTACTTTACTTTTAAATCCTTTGTATAGTGGTATAACCTACACCTAGGCCTGCAAACTGAATGCTGCCAGTGGGCCTGCAGCACTTATTACTCTACCCACTTACGTAGCCCTTAAAACATGCCCCATACATGCTGTTGCAGTCTGAATGCAGTTTTAAACTGGCAATTCAACTTGGCAATATAACCCCTTGACAAGCCCTAAACTCCCCTTTTATATCATATAAGGCACTCCTACAGTAGTCCCTAGGTAGCCCATAGGCAGGGTGCATTGTAACTAAAAGGTTGTGTGTCTACTCTTGGGGTTTACATGTCCTGGTAGTGAAAAACTCCTAAATTATTTTTACTACTGTGAGGCCTAACTGTCCCAGAAGATAAGATGGGATTACATTATTACATTTAATAAGTGCTAGCTCTTGATTGGGAGAAGACAAGCATTTCATGCTTGGTGTTAGAAATGGGGTCTTTGGTTGACAGTCAGGTTACCCCCTGTTCAAGCAAGGACCCTCACTCTAGTCAGGGTAAAAGAGAATCACCCTCAGCTAACCCCTGCTTACCCCCTTGGTAGCTTGGCAGAGCAGTAGGCTTAACTTCAGAGCGCTAGGTGTAAAGTATTTGTACCCACACACACAGTAACTTAATGAAAACACTACAAAATGACACAACACCAGTTTAGAAAAACAGGAAATATTTATCTAAACAAAACAAGACCAAAATGACAAAAAATCCGACATACACAAGTCAAGTTATGAATTTTTAAAGTTTAAGCTCAAAAATAGCGCTTAGAAACAAAAATGCTTCAATGAGGTGTTAACACGGCGTCGTGACGGAGTCGTTCCCAATAAGCCGACACCAGCGGCGCCGGACACGGAGTCGCGTAGACCCCCAAGTACAGTACCTTTGGTGAAGAGTGAAAACAAGTCGATGCGCGAAGTCGGGGATGGCGTCGTCGGTGCGAAACGTTGAATCCGTGCACTTCGAGTGGCGTCATTCATGACGTGGTGTGGTGACTTCCACAGAGTCGCGGACTTCAGCGGGGCTGCAGCGGTGTTGGGCCTGCGAAGAGCGTCGCGTTTCAGCGAAGGTCACGGCGTCGGGTGCATGCGGCGTCCCTGGATTCAGCAGCGGGGTCGGTCCAAAGTCGTCCAAAGTCGATTTCCTTGGATTTCCACCAGATTTCCTTTCAAGGGCCCAGGGACTGGATAGGGCACCACTTGTCAGAGCAGGAGTCACTCCAGAGACTCCAGGTGCTGGCAGAGAGAAGTCTTTGCTGTCCCTGAGACTTCAAACAACAGGAGGCAAGCTCTAAATCAAGCCTTTGGAAATTTCTTCACAAGATGGAAGGCACACAAAGTCCAGTCTTTGCCCTCTTACTCTGGCAGAAGCAGCAACTGCAGGATAGCTCCACAAAGCACAGTCACAGGCAGGGCAGCACTTCTCCTCAGCTCTTCAGCTCTTCTCCAGGCAGAGGTTCCTCTTGTTTCCAGAAGTGTTCTAAAGTCTGTGGTTTTGGGTGCCCTTCTTATACCCAATTTCTCCTTTGAAGTAGGCCTACTTAAAAGTGAATTCTCTTTTGAATGTGAAATCCTGCCTTGCCCAGGCCAGGCCCCAGACACTCACCAGGGGGTCGGAGACTGCATTGTGTGAGGGCAGGCACAGCCCTTTCAGGTGTGAGTCACCACTCCTCCCCTCCCTCCTAGCACAGATGGCTCATCAGGATATGCAGGCTACACCCCAGCTCCCTTTGTGTCACTGTCTTGTGTGAGGTGCAACCAGCCCAACTGTCAAACTGACCCAGACATGGAATCCACAAACAGGCAGAGTCACAGAAATGGTATAAGCAAGAAAATGCTCACTTTCTAAAAGTGCCATTTTCAAACGCACAATCTTAAAATCAACTTTACTAAAATATGTATTTTTAAATTGTGAGCTCAGAGACCCCAAACTCCACATGTCCATCCGCTCCCAATGGGAATCTACACTTTAATCAGATTTAAAGGTAGCCCCCATGTTAACCTATGAGAGGGACAGGCCTTGCAACAGTGAAAAACGAATTTAGCAATATTTCACTGTCAGGACATATAAAACACATTACTAAATGTCCTACCTTAACCATACACTGCACCCTGCCCTTGGGGCTACCTAGGGCCGACCTTAGGGGTGTCTGACATGTAAGAAAAGGGAAGGTTTAGGCCTGTCAAGTGGGTACACTTGCCAAGTCAAATTTACAGGTAAAACTGCACACACAGACACTGCAATGGCAGGTCTGAGTCATGATTACAGAGCTACTTATATGGGTGGCACACAAGTGCTGCAGGCCCACTAGTAGCATTTGATTTACAGGCCCTGGCACCTCTAGTGCACTTTACTAGGGACTTACTAGTAAATCAAATATGCCAATCATGGATAAACCAACCACATACACATTTTCTAAAGGAGCACTTGTACTTTAGCATTGGTTAGCAATGGTAAAATGCCCAGAGTAACATAAACAGCAAAATCAGAGTCCAGCACACCTCAACAACCTGGGGAACAGAGGCAAAAAGTTAAGGGGGACCACGCCAAGGATGAAAGTCTAACACTTGGTATCTATGAGATTGTAAATAACAATTCTATTTAATGGTAAAGTTAGAGTTTAAATTATGATTTTGAGAATGTCACTTTTAGAAAGTTAGCATTTTCCTGCCCTTTGCTATTTGGAGCCTGCAGCCTGTCCTAAGTCACAAGACTGGGTGTAGTTGGCAGTTGGACTTTGTGATTTTCTCCCAGACAGTCACACAATAGAGGGGTTAGGTGTGCCTGAATGGGGCATCTGCTGGCACGATAGGGGGTGTAGCTTGGCACATCCCCCTTGTGGACCTTCACACAAAGGGATTGTCACTACTATGTTGTCCTTGCAGCCAGCTTGGAGCCAGGGCAGAAGAGTCAGAAAATTCCAAGCACTTCAAAAAGAAACCTATAGAAATTTCTCCTCCTTCAAAGAAGGCACCAGGTATGGAAAAAGGGACTGTCAGATCCACTCTTTAGTTCACTTTCTGGACCTGCAGAAGAATTCTCAGAGGACTGCCGGCTGTTGTGTCCTGCTGTATACTCCACAACACTGCTTTACTGCACCCTGAATGATTGCTTTGAGGCCTGGAGCCTGTCTTGAACCCTCCAAAGCCTACTCTTCTGCTTGAGCCCTGTTTCACCACTTGAACCTGGGACTACCAGAGTGACTCAGAGGGCTAGTTTGCTGGCCTTCTGTTCAGAGCCACAGGGACAAAACAGGGTCCTACCATCTTGAACCTGCACCTTGACCCAGCCAGAGTGAGTCCTATCCCTCAAAGTGCTGTCCCTCCAGTCCTGGACCCTTGATGGCGGTGCTAAAGGTGCCCAGATTGACAAAATCCCAAATTTGAAATTTTTGGCTAAAAACACCTCTGAGAACCGAGGGAAGACTGGGTCCAACATGCTTGTCAAGCCACCCAAGGTACATCACCATTTGGCCCAACTTTGTGGTAGCCCCGCTATGTTCTTCTTTGCAGCAGCAAATCTTGTACATCGGTCTCTTTGCAAAAGGGAATCAGGCCTCCTAATACTCTCGTTGGCTACAGCTTCCAGCTTTGTCTCGTTGATGGTTTTCGACTTCCAAAAAAGAGACTGAATCGGAATGTAGAAATCTTTGCCGCAACCCTGTCCGGTGGCGCCACAATGACAACACTCCTTCCTCGGACACTGCCCGCAGCCTTCCCCCTCTGAACCTTACCCTCTCCGAACATTTAATCAAAATTTATTCTAAGTCCAAAGGCAAGTGCCCGCCTCACCCAATCTACTTCTTGTATCTGACCCACGCTCAATCGGCCACATTTTTCCACTTTGACCTGATCTCGCGCAACTAGATGTCCACCATTGGTGATTTGATCTTTTAGGGGCTAGTTTTTACTAAGAAATTTAAAAAGTCATAGCTCTGGTTCTACTGATTGGATTTTTGCCATTTTGGTGTCAAATAATTTATCACAATGTACTGTTTTTTTCTAAATTGGTGTGGGAGTTACCTTGTGTTATGTTTTCACTTTATAACTGTTAAGTGTGCTGCAAAAACAACTTTGCACATTGCCTCTAAGTTAAGTCTGTCTATTTTTATGCCAAGCTACCCAGGGAAAAGCACAGGTTAATTTAGTGACTTTTGTGGTTCACCCTGACACGGATCGTGGCTGTTGCTTGTCCAGGGTTAACATCCCAGTCAACAAACAACCCAATTTCTCAGGTGAATCCAGCCCACGCCTGCCAGACCTATTATGAATAGCCTTGCAAAAGAAACAATAACCGTTGCACAAAAAACATACTTCATTTCAATTCACTTAAGAACGACAGAGAAGTAACAGCTGTATAATATTGGCATGAGTATTCTAAAGTTTAAATCCATTAAATGTCATTAAAGAACTCTAAACAATCTGCTAAAGCACAGATTTAACCGATGTATCTGGTACAGACCTTACAGCTCAGTCTTTGGTATTGGGCTAAGAAGCCACTGCTTTTGCTGCAGCGACTACTGGGGTAGTGTGTTTTAAGGGGACAACATACGCAGAGCAGGCAGCTACAGAGAGCATAAAACAAGACATATTAATTAATAATAAGCTCAAGTGAGTGGTTCATGCATGAAATGCAGGATTGCTAAATAGAAATACCCAGGTGCCTTGATCATAAGCCAAATCTTGTAGCCGGTGGGCGAGGTGCATAGAGAGAAGTAACTCAATACCAGGCTTTACTCTGCAAGTTTCAGGTAGTTGCATGACTAAACTTAAACCGAGAACGCTGGCATGCCATCAAGTCGATTTAAAAACTGCTACACGTGGCATTGGAAACAAATTCTTTCCAAGTCTTGATCTGGCTGGATGGAGTCTGAAACATGAAAGTGCTCATAGCTTTGTTTTTTACTCTTTGAGTTCTGGAAACTGACCAGAAATTGAATTTTCAACATAAATATTCTCTTTTTTTCTTTTAGCACCATGAGGTGAAGGAATCCATCAGGATTACTTTTTCAAACAGCTTTCCACAGGCTTACATTTTGAAAGGGCATCTTTGGCGGAACTGCTTGGCTGAAAAGTCAAAGTGTAGTGTGTGGTGAGTATTTCCTGGCAGGAAAGCAGTGGGTGTATGGCATTATGTGCAAGCTGTACGATTCTGGATTTGCCAATGGGCTAAGGGTGACATGTAGGTGTACTAGAGGTTCATTGAATGACATGCCAACAACATCTGTGCCCCCATGTATCTTCATCAATGCCTTCCTACAGGAGCCGCCTCTCGTAACTGGCTTCTCTCTGTATGTATGCGTTATTTGACTGTGCTTTTATTATCTTCCTCTCCTGTTGTATAATTCCAAAATGGAAAGCGAGGATATTGCTCCACGGCTACAATTTCATTTCGACCTCAGTTTTCCTCTATTACACTGACTTGGACTCACACTGTTTGGCCTTCTCCAAGGATCAATAGCATATGTTTCCCCACTCAGGCCAGTTACAAAGGCTAGGTTTATGAGAACTTTGATGAGTAACCACATATGTCTTTAACTTCTTTCAAAGGAGTGCTTGCTGACACTGCCAATTCAGAGAATAGTGTGGCAAGTACGTGTAGTCATTCCAGTCATCACGTGAATAGCCAAGCACTGTTACATACACTTCTTCTTGAGGCTGATTTCCAGGCCAAAGTAACAGTTCAAATAACCAAGCAAAAACGGAACGAAGAGGATGCACATGTACCAGGAGAAAATTGGTAGGGGTGTATGAGCTCCCTGTTCAACCCCTGACCATGTGCCTCCTGCCTCTTATACTCTTTTGACTTCTCTTAATCTACCCCAGTTATCTCCAACCCGATTCCTAATCATTCCTGAAGTTTCTTTCCTATTAGGTGGGCCAGTCTTTCCCAGAGACCTCCCATGGAATAAGCTGGCCAGTTTCCAGACCCCGTCAAGTGTTAGTGTTTTCTTATTTCGGGTTTTGCTGGTATCTCCTGTTCCCCAGTGGCTTAAAACAGTGGCATAACATCGCTTGCCGCAGTACTTTGGTTGTCTTTGCATGAAGTCCCAAAGTACCTGACCCTGTGGAACAACAGTCTAAATTGCTCCCTGCATATTGTGCAGCCTGAAAATGCTGAAAACATCAAACAGGTTGCTTTGCGGTCCCTCTCTTCACACTGACCTTGCAGTCCCCATCGCAGGGCTAACATCTGCTCTGACCACAGACTCCTCTGCTTTGAAACACTCGCAGGGAAAAAACAATAACCTGGCAAGACAACATGTCTTCTTCTCCTGCTTTATTTGTCTTCTGGACCTGGCTGAGGGAAGGAAGTACACAAATGTTTCTCCTGGAGCATGCCCTGGTAGGTTATACATGTTAGGTGCACTCACATTTTCACCGCCACAGCACATTCTGGCCATACGTCAAAAGATGGTCCTTCCCAGAAGTCACTTACCGGAGGCAAACTCTGCCCTAATCTGTGTGGATAGATTTTTTTTAACTTAAAAAATGCGCTGACTCCTCTCTGCAGTACACTGCTGCCTAACTGTTGTGAACTGGACATGTGAGCTGGAGCTACACCTTGGCTTGAAGAAGGACACTAATATCGACTGCATCTCTCAGATATGCATGCACCATCCTGTGCTCCTTGCAGAAAATGAAGATCATTGCTGTCCTTTTGCTATTTGTTCCTATTTGTTTAGAACAATCCTGAAGACCCTAATGGTCTGCCCTGCTGCTGACTGAGTGCCGTACATGGATGGAAGCCTCAGCCAGCCTAACTTGTCCAGAGATGTGTTTGGGCCTAGGAAGCCACTTCTATCTCACTCAAGACCTAAAGAGGGCAGCCTCAAGATGACATCCTCTGTTGCAGGTGAGCTGAGTTGTGACTCTGCGTTGCGACCATGCTCCCTCCCTCCACTGCCATTTATAGGTTTTGATTCCCCTGATCATGACTTTGTGTGTAGCGATTCAGCACCCGGCCAGCACGCTGACTGAATTTAGAAGTACTTGGGTAGTCACAGTGTATTCCCTTTTATCCTATGGGTTCACACACCACTTATATTTATTTGTAAAGCATTTGGATACCCAAAGGATATCATGGCGTTGAGTCACTGTTGTCCCTGTGGATCAGTCTATTGGTTTGTCTCTTCATCACTGTGGGCTGTCCATCAAGAATGTGCAACCTCTGACCGAAAGTTCAGAAGGACCAACGTTGCAAATTAAGCACCATTTAGGAGCCAACCTCCAATAATTAACCGAGAGTTTTGTTAATGTAGGATGTTTGCTGCCCACTCCAGGACCCCGAGACGTTGTTTTATTTTGCAGAACTACTATATCGCTCTTTTATTGCTTTTCATTGTTTTATTCAGTATTCACAGTCATCAGAATTGTGGTTGGCAAATGTTTGCGAACCCGATACTGAGCAACCAGAGTTTGGCAGGATAATTGGGATCCTGTTAACTACATTGTCAGCTTCTTTCTTGTCAGTGAGATGTATATGTTGCTCAGGTGAAGGTTTTAGGAGGGATAGAATTTTTTTCCTGAAAGAAGATTAATGGCCTCATTACGAGTTTGGCGGTTGGACCGCAAGACCGCCATGTTGGCACTCCTGAAAAGACCACCATGCTGGCGGTCCTGAAAAGACCACCATGCTGGCACTCTTTCAGACCACCTTATTACGAGTTACACGGGCAGGGCCACCGAGCAAAAATGCCAGACCACTGGCAGCGCAGAGGCCTGGAAATAGGCGGTCCGACCTCCAGCGCTGACAACACCGTTGCCAACCACTGAGCACATTACAAGCACATAGTCACTGTGGTGAATCTTTCACGGCGATCAGCCAAAGGTGGTCCGAACCACAGTGGTGTGCAGTTAGCAAAGTAATAGATACCTGTGCATTGGATGAATTTGAAAACAACACAGCTGACACACATTGCCACAGTGGACACACCTACAAATGATACTACAAAACACACCTCTTCACAGACCACAATCCTTTGCATTTTCAACACAAAACACAGAAGCCAGAGCACCTTATTTTCAAAACGCTGCATAGATTGGGCACCCTTCTTTTTCACCATCTCATAGAATACTCTGCACAAACTTTGGTCCATTCACACCCTTTTGCACTTCCCCGTTTAGGAAGTCACTGTCACCCTTTTTTTCCACCATGTCACATTTGAAAAATCCACGTTTATCAGAAGAGGAGTTAAGAGTCATGTGGGTGAAATCATATGAGTAGAGCCATAATTGTTTGGAGCACAAGTCCTGCACACTCCTCTCCGTAGGAAAATGGAAATGTGGGACAGGATAGTCCACAGAGTTATGTTGTAGGCACCGCACTGCACACAAAGGAGGACATCAGGAAGAGGTGGAACGAACTCAGGGGCAAGGTCTGTTCCCTAGTCTCCAGGCACCACCTGTCGGCCAAGAAGACTGGTGGTGGCCCTCCCAGTGTCCCCCTGGTAGGGGGAGGTCTTGTCCATCCTGAATCCTGGGGTCGTGAGAGGAATACCTGGGGGAGTGGAGTCTGGTAAGTCACAACACAGAAAATGTCACCAAAATGCCATGCCATGCATGTGCACCTTTACCCTCTGCCTTGTTCATGTACCCCACCAACATTCAATACCCATAGCATCTGAGTTTAAAAACCCTCAATGTGTATTATTGGACTCAACAGCACGGCTACCAAGGCCCATCACATGAAATAAGACAAAATGTTGCCTGTAAGACTTTCAATATCAGGACTCATGGTATGTCTCAACAGGTAAATATATATGCCCAACCCCAAATGCAGTCTGCATACAGATATGTAATACACATCACTTGTATAGTGTGTGTAGTACAGAGAGTTACCTGGCTGCAACTCCCAGGAGGCACGGTTTCTGCAACTCCAAACACCAGACCAGTGTTCATGTGTCCACAAGCCACTGTTTGACAAATCACAAATTAAGTTCACTCACCTGGGAGGATATAATTTGTCAAGTGTGGGAAGTAGAGAGAGTTACCTGACTGCAATTCCCAGGAGGCACTGTTTCACTAAATCCAAACACGAGAACAGTGTTCACTTATCCAAAGACCCCGGTTTGGTAACTCTCAATTGAAGTGTACTCACCTGGTAGGATACTATTTACCAAGTGTGGGAAGTAGAGGAAGTGACATGGCTGCTGAGGCCAGGAAGGCCCTGTGTCTGTGAATACAACCACCAGCCAAATGTACACTTGCCCAAATACCCCTATTTGGTAACTCTCAATTCAAGTGTATTCACCTGGGAGGATAATATTTGTATTGTGGGTGTAGTAAAGGTAGTGACATGACTGCTGAGGCCAGGAAGCTCTGTTACTGTTACTGCATTCACCAGCCGAGTGTTCTCTTGTCCAAAGACCATTGTTTGGTAAACCACAAATGAAGTGTCCTCACCTGGGGAGATCACATTTGTATAGTGTGTAGTACAGAGAGTGACATGACTGCTGAGGCCAGGAGGCTCTGTTACTGTTACTCCACTCACCAGCCAAGTGTTCTCTTGTCCAAAGACCCTTGTTTAGTAAACCACAAATTAATTGTTCTCACCTGGGGAGTATACTACTTGAGGGAATAACCTGGCTACAACTCCCAGGAGGCACTGTTTTGCTGAATCCAAACACCAGACTAGTGTTCACTTGTCAAAAGACCACTGTTTGGTAACTCTCAATTGAGGTGTACTCACGTGGGAGGAAACCATTTGCTACTTGTTGGGAAGTAGAGGGAGTGACATCACTGAAAAACCCAATAGGCCCTGCAACTCTAACTCCAAACACCGGCGCAGTGGCCACTTGTACAAATACCATTGTTTGTCAACTATCAAATGAAATATACTTACCTGGGACTTAGCAAGCACAGATCATGCCCAAATCAAAGATGTATCTGTCAACATAGCTCCATTTTGAATTGCTAACCCAAGATAAAGTTGTGGAGGACAGGAATGACACCTTAAACACTGTGTATAACAAGTATTCATAAGGCCTCAAGATGCATAACCAGATTGGTATTGTCAGCAGACACATTCACACTGCACTGTACATATGACTCCAGTCACATATACAACAAAGTCCTGGGTCTTCCTCCATCACACTCAACTAGGCCTCCTAATGGGTAAAGCCATATCTTGTCAAGCCACTGTTTTGCCTGCAATGGTGGCAAGATGGCATTTTCAGGCCATCCTCCCTAGTGCTAATGATTTGCATATTTCAGCAGCAGCTCGAGTCACAATGAATTGGCATGCTTAACACATGGCATGTCAAGACATCCAATACCATGCTTACTTACCACAATAGGATTAACTGCAACTTAACTTTGTACAAGGTCTCTGCTTGCTGTAACTCTAAACCATTGGCGGTAGATGCCACAATACAACCAGTAACATTGTACGTTTTACATCAACAGGTCGAGCTGCCGCTGGGCACACAGAGGCCACAGAACAGATTGCCACTACCCCTTGGATGAAGTCCTCAGTGAAGAAGACACTGCTGGATGTCTGGACTTGGAGGACGGTTCTGGCTCATCTGGGCAACCCAGTCACCCCCAGCCAGGTTGCCTCTACATCACAGGCATCCATGCGTCCCAACCTGTGTCCCGAGCACAGTGTCTACCATCTCAGGCCCCCCAGTCCTGGATCCTGAGATGCAGCACAACACTTCCGACAATGAGGGTCCAGGAACAAGTTGGAGATGGCACCCTCTGGCAAGGGCGCGGGCCCATTGAGGTAAGGTGCGTAGGCCACCATCAGCCATGTCTTGGGGTCCTATCAGGAGTCCCAAGGTGTGATGGGCCAGGTCTAGACTGAAGTCCGGGAAATCAAGCAGCTACAGAGGGACATGCACAGAGACATGTGGAAACAGATGGAGGCTCCCAATACCAACATGGCCTGTCTAACAGGGGTGCTGAGGGACATTCACCACACTGGGTAGGGCTTTTCAACAACAATCTACCCCTTCCTTTGGCTTATCACCATCAGGCACATCAACATCGGTGGCAGCCACTGAAAGAGAGGCCCTGCCAGAGGAAGAACCAGACCCAGACACCCCTGCTTCTGTAGCAGCAGGTCCCCTTACACAAGCAGGGATGTCCAGCAAAGAATCCAGGAGGTGCAGATGGTAAGACACCTACCACTGCCAGCAAGTGACCTCTTCCTAAAGAGGGTGACCCATTCACTCTATTGACTGATCCTCAACCAACTACGACCTCCAATTGGAGGAGTATTCTGGACTTTGGACTCCCAGTGGTGTGACATCTACTCCAATGATTTCATTCACCATGACTGACCCCTTCACTTTACATATTTTGTTTCTTTCTGTACACATTTTATTTTCAGAATTAGGATTGTAATAAATATACCCATCATAACTCATTGTCTGCTTGCTTAATTTTCATATTTCGCTATGTAGAGATGTAAGACCACGTGAACCATACGATGAAGACACAAGTTACTTATGCAAGCAGTGATATGTTACAGGTACACACCAACACATCAGTACAAGTGTCTGGTCAAACCAAAAAAAATATTACAGTGTACAGCACATAGGCCGTCAATATGTCTGTACTCTTAGGAACAAGAATGTGTGACTCACACTATATTAAAGTACATATTTCAAAGTAAAGACCCCCAAACCATGGGAGGAAGGGATTTGTTGGAGATTGTCCTGTAAAATAGGCAAACATTAAAGTGGTTGATGTCAGCAGCTTGAGCCGTATCACATACCACACTAAAGTAATCCAACATTACTTAACCCAAGATACAGATAGATGGCAGTTAAGCACTCCCTGATCATCATAAGCCAGTTACCATGCATCAGCGGTATGCCATAAACATATGTCAGTGTTGTGGCACAGGAACTGTGGCTTTCAATGAGGAAATACATCTGCAGCTCTTAACAGGTCATACAAAGAGAGTTTAGCCAATGTGAAGGAAAAATGACGATCACAATCTAGGACTACATATTGTCAGACCACATGAGGACACAAATGATGCATCGGGCCCACCAAAAGACACAAAACAAGTTCTATGTGCACTTCTGTGCCTCTGCCTAAACACTGTGGAAACTGTTTTGGTTCAGGTCTCATAGATCCAAACTTTACGACCTACATTAACTGGAACAGTCCATGCCCAGTTTGTATGTCAGAACAGCAGCAGATATCTGCCAATGTCACCACTCTGAAATGCCCAAATGAAGATGCCATGGTGAAGGTACCTGTACAAAGAACAAAACAAGGAGTATATGCTTGAAACCATACCTATGACACAAGTCACATAACAAGTAAATGGAAAATAAAGTGCATTGCAAGAAAACTTACACAAACAATCCAATATCATCAAGATGGGGATGTGTCAAAAGCTATCTTATCAAGCAGCCTTTGACTGAATATTGCAGAGTCACAGCTCCCTAGCTGTTTCTAAAAAACTCAACTCCATACGTTCTCACAACTACAGTTCATCATACAGTCACAGTCATTACATCACATGACATTCTTACACTCATGAAAAGTAGCTGTTTATGAGATCTTTCTGCGAGTCATCTGTTTCCTCTTCTCCACTATCATCCTCATTTAGCATTTCAGGATTCTCATCTGGTGGCACTGCAGGCACCCCCGCCATGCAGCAAGCCACAGTGATCTGATGCACTTTCCTGGGTGAGTAGAGAAGAGCTCCCCCAGTCTGGTCCAGACAGAGGAATCTGGCCTTCAGGAGCCCAATAGCCCACTCCACTGACCACTGTGTTCTTTCATGGGACTCAATGAAGCAGACTTATCCTGACGTAGTTGGATTCCTCAGTGCCGCCAACAACCAAGGGTGGTTTGATATGCAGAGTCTCCTGTCAAGGAATAGGATATAGGTGCAACAGTGAGTCCCTTACTGCATGACTGTAGCACCTGACATTGCACACATACAATCAGGACAGATGTGACTTACCAACCAGCCAAGCCCTCTCTGGGAGCAGTTGTGACAACAGCTGGGGTATGGTACTGTTCCGCATTATGAAACAATAATGGGCTGAACCCGGATAACGGGCACAGACGTGAAATGTAGAGATCTGCCAGACAACTTGCACATTAATGGAATGAAAGTTCTTTCGGTTGTGATAGACTTGTTTAGAGGCCAGCCGTGGCACCAAGACAACATGTATGCCATCATTGCCCCCCCCCCACATGTGGGAGATGGCCAAAACCATAAAAGTCAGCCTTCACATTGGCCAAATCCTCATATCGGGGGAACCTGACATAGCTGTCAATGTGTTTCACCATTGCTGAGAGGATATTCTTCAATACCAGACTGAACATAGGTTGGGACATGCCAGCAGATAGGGCCACTGTATGTTGGAAGGACCCTGTGGCTAGTAAGTGCAATACTGACATGACTTGTACAGTGGGGGGTATGCTGGTTGGATAACTAATAGCAGGCATCAGATCTGGCTCCAACTGACAGCATAAGACAACTATTGTTTGCCTATTCAGATGGTAGAGTTATATGACTTGGTGTTCTTCTATGGTCTGAAGGTCTGGTAGTGGACAGTAGAAGGAGGTTGTTGCATCCTCCCTCTCCTAGGATCTTTGTGTGACAAGACATGATTTGTAACATTAGTCAGTGTGTCCACAGCAACATACATGATGCATGCCAACAATATCATGTGACAAAGAATTTGTGACTGGATAGACAGTACCCATCCCAGCTGACAACTACACAGGAAGCACTCGTGGCCACCATGGTTTTCAAGGCATGTGGCCACAACATCAATTTGGATGGAAGTCAAAGATGTGCTACACAATTACCCCTCGGAATGTGACTATATATTCCAACCACCAAAAAGACCGTCGGCGGGGATGGCCCGTGCACTGCTGTTAAATGCCATCTGTGCCCTGCAACACACTACAATGGGGGTTGAATAGAAGGACCTACATGACAAGACAGAATGATGATGTTTGTGATGCAACTAAACATATATTTACGTGTGATGCAGTTTATAAAGCCAAATACACCATTTTAGTCCACCAAAATGGCAGATGACTGACCTATTCCACTGGACATTAGTAACCGCCTGCGACCAGCGGCGGAAGTCATCAGGGTGGTAGGCAGTTGCTACTGTGGCAGACACAGCCATAGGCTAACGTTGTTGCCTGTGGTGGTTGCGGCCCAATGGCTGTGTCTTCCGGCGTGAGAACCACGTATGTGGTGGATGTGACCACCATGTTGTGCAGATTCACTCACTTGACTTCTGACACTGCTGCCAGCAGCACCTCAACAACCTGAGTTGCTGTGTGCTGCCTCTGGGAGCAATAATGCCACGTCAAGCAGGTGGTAGGGCTCCTGCCTTCTCTCCAGAGGAGCTGGAGCGGCATGTAAATGCGGTCCTACCCCTGTATGAACAGCTCTATGGCTCACCAGTGGAGCGCGTAAGAATCTCATAGACACAACTGATACTGTTCAACACCATCCTTTCCCCGCCTCAAAGGCTACAATATGCCCCTGTGTGCCAGTTAGTCTTCTTGTGTGCCTGTTGTTGCAGTCTGTGAGGGATAAATGGGATGTACATGGTGCATGTACTGGTTGCCAGTATCATAGGCTAAGTTCAGTCACATTGTGTTGTGTGAGGTTTTTGGGTCCTAGATCCTCCTTCTGTAAGGAGACTTTACTACCATCCAATGAAATATTTTTCCTTGATGTTTGTAACTGTTAGACAACATGTATGTGCATTTTGTATGAGTCATTTGAGGATCTTGTAAGAAATGTGTATTGTACCACAAATCTTTTACCCCACATCTGGCCTTGCCAAATGTAGTCTGGAAGGCATATCCTGACTCACTCTTCCCTTCAGGTTGCCACACACACCACATGCCAAATTGCTGATGGCCACATGATGGACTGTCATGCATGGAAGTGATGGAAATGAAGTGTCATGTAGGTTCTGTTTGCTCAGTCTGCAAAGACCAGGGCCAGTCAAATGTATCTACCAGTATGGGACATAGTCCAGGGTGTGGTAGGGTCACTGTGGCTATGCCACCATGGCAATGTGCCCACTCCCTGTACACCAGCAGATCCTGTAATGTGGCCAATATGGGGCTGTAGTTGCACACTTGCCCTGAAAGCCTTACTCCATTGATTAGATTAGGTATCAGCACTGGGGTTTATCCATTAACCAGTCCATGTGTGCATTTAGCATCATTGTCAATGTGTGTCTTTGACTTATCACAGGTCCCTCACTCCCACAGCTCTATTGTCACCTTTGCATAAGTCATATTTTTCCCATACAAGCTTATTGCACTGATGACAGTCCCACAGTGCAGGCAATGTATTGGTTCCTGGGAGGCCATGAAATGTCACTCAGTAGCATGGTCGCATATCAGAAATTGTACAATGCATACCTTTGCATGCTGGTTGCCATCTCTGTGAGATAGACACATATGTCCAAAGGAGTGTTCTGTGGTACAGGTACATACCACAGTACCCACCCCAGAGGTGGCATGAGTCTGCATTTGAAAGGCCAGGTGTCCACACATGTACAAGAACAACACATTTGGTACCCACCATGCCAGCCCCTTCATTGTTACTCAAGTGTGTAAGGGTGAAGTCTGTACTATGGCAGTTGACTTTAAGGAATGTATGTGGTGAGTCAATCTCATAGAGTGTGAATGTGTTGGTCCAGCCAGGCCTCAGGAGTTTACTCTTCAGAAGCCACATATCTATGTATTGTTTAATTGTGGCTCACATCACATGTTGCTGAAGCACAGCCTACCTGATGTCAGTAGGCTTGCTTAGTCCTTGTAGGCCATGAGCTGGGTAGTGGGTTGGTCTGCAGATTGATACAGAGTGCGTAGTCATGTCCCTGTACTTATTGGCTTGTGCGCTTTACACTTGTGGTGTGTTACCATATTGAAAATGTATAGCTTGCTGTTTCTGACAGGTGTGTGACTCAACCATTTGTGTGAAAACTTGTGATTGCAATCTCTTGGATTGTCTTTTGCATCCATGCAGGTCAATACCCATCAGAAGAAGGAGATATGGAGAACAATCACTTGGAAGGTACAGACCCTGATGGTCCACAGCTGACGCAGGGCCCGCTTTTGCAAGAGGTGGGAGAACCTGAGACGCTGGGCCCAAAAGATCACAGAGTTCCAGCTGGGACTGTCCTGCCAATGTGGACGGGATGTGCATCAAACCATGACCCCCCTAATGTCACGCATCCTGGTGATGGCATACCCAGACCTTGATGGGCATTTGAGGGGAGCACAGCAGCCACAAAGGGGTAAGTACAGTGCATAATCCTGCCTCGCACGTTGCCTTGTTAATGTATTGTTCTGACATATCCCCCTGACGATTAGGGATGTGCCATGTGTGACACAGTAGATAAGTGACTGTTTGTGTAGATTTGTAATATGGTGCAAACTGATGTGCCCTGCCTATTGGCCCAGGGAACTATGCCACAACTGTGTACAATACACAAACAATTTGCTCTCCAGGGGCAACATATGCACATTGAGCAATCAAGTACTGTTTGCTGTTGCAGTGGTTGTAAATTCTGTGCAACAGAACACTGCTCCTCAGTGTTAAAGGCGAAAGTAAAGGACGTGATGAATAACTGTCCTTAGCCATGTGTCTGGTTAAATGAGTATATTGGCATCTGCCACCCATAGGCTACTTGTCTTCAGCATGTGACAGGTGATGGCACCTCACTACTGTCTTTAATGTGAAGATGGCCATCATACATGTGACAGAGCATACATTTATCTTTGGTTGCAGCTGCAGATCAATACTTTGCCTTGGTAAGTGGGAATGGCCATGGACATGATTTGTGTGCCATCACTGTTGCCAACATTCCTTGTGCCTACATGTTAGCATGTGTGACTTTCTCTTTTGACAAAATGTGTACACTGCGGTATCATGCATGGTCTACCTGTGTTTATGGGATGACTCCTATATTCCCTCACATATATGTGCATGCCAACCTGTGTTTGGAACGGGACATTTGTAATGAGAGTACATTTCATGTGGTGCCACAGTCAGGAGTGTGTCACCATTGATTGTTGGCTCACACATTCCTTTAGCCATCATTGCATGCCATTTGGCATGTACAACTGCATTAGCAATGAGTGACGAGATGTGTATGACTAGATTTTTAAGCCACAATGTGGATGTCCAGGCCATTGATGTGGCACCATGTAGCAAAGTGCACTGCTCATGTGTAATGGGAAAGGTCAATTAGCTGACTGTTGGCACACATCATGGAAAGTCTTGCAGTTATGTTGAAATCACATGTGTTTGGGTACAACCATTCATCCACAGGCATATGGGTTTGCAAGACCAAAATAGAGACAGTCATGTAGCTTCCCATTGAGCAACAGGTACTTGCAAATCTTCACGGTCTCTCCAACATACAAAGGACTAATGGCTTCTACTGATGCAATCAGAGCATGTCCTTGTAAGGGGTGTTAGACATTAGAGCTGATTTTCCTGGGGCTTGCTGATTCATTGTGTTGTGGATTTTAAGGACTTTGGGCCACATGTACAAATATCAGGTTTCACAATTTGCGAGTCGCAAAACCTGATGTACAACAGTGTCAATGACACTGTTTGCGATTCCCAATAGGGTCGCAAATGACCTGCCTCATAAATATTCATGAGGTAGGTCGCAATTTGCGACCCCATTGGGAATGGCTTTCCTCCCAGGGATGGTGGCCTACTGGGGACAGCAGACCACCATGTCTGTGACTGCTTTTAAATAAAGCAGTGTTTTTCTTTTTTTAATACATCTCATTTTCCCTAAAGGAAAATGGGATGCATTTAAAAACAAAAAATGAAAAGTTTCCCTTTCATTTTTCCAGAGCAGGTAGTGGTCCGTAGGATTACTGCCTTCTCTGCAAAAATATTTTCGCATCCATTCACAAATGGTAAGCGGTCCCATGGGGACCCCTTCCCGTTTGCGAATGGGTTAGCACCAATTCGAAATTGGTGCTAACTGCAATTGTTTTGTAACCACATTCAAGGTCACAAAGCAATCATATATCGCACTGCAACTCACAATTAGGAAAGGAACGCCCCTCCCTAATTGTGACTCGCAAAACCTTTTTGCAATCTGGTAAATAGATTACTGAATCGCAAAACTGGATCTGTGCATAGCAAAATACTTTTTTCTTGTCGCAAACAGCCAGATTCAGCAAAAAGCTTTGTACATGTGGCCCATAGCTCACTGACAATTTCCACATGATGTCTACAGTGCAAATTTCCATGCCCAATGTGTTGCATATGCAAGCATTTTAGCACTACCGCTATGACTCCTATGGGACAAATTTCACTTTGTGAAGTGTGCATTGTGTATACATTTCCAATGGGAAATTAGTTTCCATGTCACCTTCTGAAGACTTTTGTCAGCAACATGTCATGTTCTGGGAGCATCATTTCTTATTGTTGTGTTATTGTGTATGTGACAAATGCATGTCTGCGTGGCCTTGTGTGGGATCTGTGGTAATGCAGTTGGCATTGGCATACTATTGTATGACAGCAGGTAAGTGATGTATGCTCCATGAGGCAAAGCATTGAAGATGATGTGGTCTCCTACCTGTTCAATGGTTACAGTGATTGCACAACTTCAGCCATGCTATTGTAGTTGTCTGAGATCCTGATTTTCCTTTGGGCAACTGTTGTCAGTTCAGATGGCTTGCATGGATATGGTATGGTCTGTAGGGGCCACTTAGGTGGAGTTTGTTGCTGGGGCCTACTTGACATCATGGTAATGTTTGCTAACCAGAGCTGTTGTTCAAGTGTGATCAGAAACATGTAGTGACCCTGTTTCTATTTGTATTTACAGCATCAGCTCAGGCAAGTGAAGGAGACAAGGCACAGCCAAGTGGGGAAGCATCTGGCCACAGGACCTCGTGTCAAGACACCACATACACAGAGAGACCCTGTGACCCAGAGGGTGAGGGGGTTACCACAGAGGAGACTGGATCTACATCATCATCATTGGATTCTTCCTCCAGTGGCCACTCCCTAGTGTTGGTGGACCCATCTGGACAAAATACATTACCATCTTTGTCTACCATCCCCAGTTCTACCGCCACCGTCCCTGTTTCTCCCTACCCAGTTTTCCATGCCCGCTCACCCAAGAGGGTGGGTGTCTCCTTTGCAGCAGGCATCTCTTCCCCAGCCCCTGTTACCCCTGCTGCCCTGAGTGAGGTATTATGCAAAAAAAGAGGGAACCCGATAACCCTCACCTGACTTGGGTTCAATACCAATAAATGAGCAAAAAGTGGTCTACCGGTAGGGATGAATTAAATTAATATTTCGGAAAAAACAGTATTCATTACTGTCTTCATGGATTATTTACTTTCCAACATTTTAATTCAATTAGTTGAGTGCAAGGCAAACCAATGGCTTATACATGTATTGTACAAAATACGACATATTTACAAAAAATATATATACAAGGAAATATCCAGAATATTTGCAGAAACAATTTTTTACACACAAAAAAAGGGACATTACATATATTTGATTCTAGTACTCCTAGAATCGACATTGGACAGCTTCTAGTTTTTAGTAATCTCAAAGCTGACCATATCGTCAGTAGAGGGTTGTGCCCATCAACCTTTCTTTATAGAATACTCGTGGTCACAATGTCACATTTTGTAGATGTAATCCACTGAATTGCGATGATTGAAAAGTTCACGGACAAGCAATTAACAAGTGCCTATATATTTCTTTTTGGGCCCTTGTAGTGCATATTAGATGATTTTTTTAAAGCTGACTCCGATTAAAGAACACAATCTCGCCACTGTCTATGTCAACGTGTTTCGGCCTCGTCAATCAGGGCCTCATCAGGACTATCGGGGGCTACGTCGCCTCTATTGATGGTAATATCCGTATTGTATATCTGGAACCACCACATTTAAACATAAAGCTGGTGTATGTCACTGGAAGTCGGGAACTGCCTTGTGGCTAATTAGAGCACCCGAGACTGCTTAGCGTGGCGTTTTGTTAGTTAAATTGCTTGGCCAACTGTAGACATGCCTCCAGATGGAGGAATCATCCCAGGCGGAGCGGCTGAGAATAACTTCAGAATCGATCTATGTCTTTCCGCGTGTATCATTGACAGCAGCCAGTCACACTCCACATTCCGTCCCCCTTCCACCTTCCTCTTCCCAATCCAAATCCCCCAATCCCCTACTCATCCCAAGCACAAAGACATATTCTCATGCACCCACCTCAACACACACAAGCAGCACACATAAACACAAACACCACAAAACACACTGCCAGCAGAGCACTCAACATACACCCACACACACACAACATCAGCCACCACTTCCCCAGACACCCCCACCATCCCTAATGGCCCACACACTACATCAAGTATACCCACAGGCACCATCACAGCAGGCAGTGACACACCCAACACACCTGGCAAACCCACAGACACCAGCACAACAGACACATAAACATCAACCACATCCACCAAACCTGCAAACACTACCACAACAGACACACACACACATCCACAACTACAAGCATACCTGCAGATCCCACCCCAAAAGACAGACCACATCCTCTACTCCGACATCACCCAGCACCTCCACCTCCCAGCCCCATGACACGCAAATGCACACATTCACACATGCAATAGACACCACCCAAACATAAGCATACCTCACAAACGCACACACCCAAGACATCAACACCGATACACCAGGCAACCACCCGCTCAACCTCCAAACCCCCAATCCCTTCTGATGACCGGCCCCATGCTCTAAAGGAAAGCTTTTTATTTTAACCGTCTCTTTCCCCTGTTCCTACCACCCATCATCCCAAACCCAAGAGGCCCCAACCCACATCCCAATCCATCCCTTCCACATCCAAGTCCTCCTGTCACACCTGCCCCTCTGCAAGCATCCATACCCCCAAGAAGAAGCCACTCCTCCTAAGAAAGAGTCCACCCTTCCCAAATCCAAACCCACCCATCCCAAATCCAACCCACCAACCTCACCCAAGGATGATCCCTGAAGTGCCTGCCCACTTGATGCCCCTTCCTGTGGAGGTTCCCTGGCAGTAATAGGATTCAAGTGTGTGCACAGTACTGTGCACTGAAAGAGTGCTGGACTGGCCAATGGCCTTGGACAATTTGCATTTGGTTAAAAATAAATCCAAATAGTTGTTTTTTTGGGTGCATATTTGTCCTGCACTTCCTTTTCTACCTTTATGTTATTCCTGAGTAACTGAGTTTCTGATTAATTTGTGTTGTCTGCCTACAGTGGTGTGTGTTTCAGCCTGCTTGCTGATCCATTTGCTGTTGTTTGCAATATCTGACTTTGGTGTTACCCAAGACAAAGGTAGATGATGACTGTATGGATATGTGGGTGTTAATGCAATTGTGGTGTCATTGCATTGTGTTCTGTTTGGTATGGTAACTTTTTCATCTTGTGTTGTCCAATGTCAGCATGTATGGTGTTAGACTTGTCCCCCGGATATGGATTGTACATTTGTCTCAAGGGTGGGAGCCCAAGTTTTGTTTGTGCAGACATGGAGGGTGTTCAATTGTGCTAGCTTCCTTTGCATTTGATTGTGCATGTGTCCATTTGCTGTGTGTACCTTGTAACTACTTCATCTAGATGTATGGCCCATGTTGTTGCTGTTGTATGTGCCTTCCTGACTTGCACTTCCAGATTGTGCAGATAGGCATGTCACTTGGCTCTACTATTGTTTGCCCCTGAGATACCTGAAGGGCCATGTGCAAATGTTGTTTTAGGTGCATGAGCAAAGTGATATGTGTCCCAGTGCAGAATCCTTCCCTGAGTGCCCCCAACCCTAGTATACAGGTATTGTTTGTATATTGAGCTTTGTATATTTGTCTCTTTCTGTTGTGCATCCCATTGTCCTTCCATTGTGTTGCAATGAGGGTGATGTGTGGGTCCATTGCAGGGTTGGTTCATGGGAGGGATTTTTGTGTTCCATAACACATCCATACCTATGTGTGTTGAATCTGACGATAGTTCATGTCATGCGTGCAATGTGAGTGTGTCAATTATATTGGTAGATGTGATGTTGATGTGTTGTTGGTGTTGTGTGACACAATGTTGTGTACATTTCACTATCCCTCTGCTGAAAATGTGCAGACATGTGTTTTTGTGTAGGGTTGCGTTGCAGTGTGAGTGACCTGCCCAGAAGGGGCGTTTTTTGGCTGTGAATGTGTCCTTCTTTGTGAATGACTTTGACTGTGTACACAATGACAAGGGTATTTGGTGCCCGTAGTGTGACCCCCATATCCTGTGGATGGCAGCGCAATGATTTGTTGTGGAGCTTAATGACACAGGTAGGTGTGTGTACTTATGGCCGGATGCATCCATGGGGGCGTGGATTTTGTACTCCATCGATGATCAGCAGCAGCGACAGGACATGGGTGATGGGCTCTATGGTAGCATCAGATGTGTAACACTACCTACAAGTGAGTTGCTCCATATATAGTCTTCCTTTCCGTCTTCTGAGATGTGGTGGTTGGACAACCATGGTCACATTAGCGGTGTGCAACCTCATAATGTGTCCGGCGGTAACACAGGCCCTGTCAGCCTGTTTGTGCTGCCTCGTGACAGTGGCAGTCAGCACTGCCTGGCTGTGTCGGCGGGACCGCAGTGGTCTTTGCTCCATAGGCCCGCATGACTGGTAATACAGTGGTCAGACTGCCAAGCCGATGGCGGTAGGACTGCCACTGCCGCCATGGCAGTGCATGGACTGCCAAACTCGTAATGAGGCCCTTAATATTTGGAAGACATGTCCTTGGCAGGAATTGCACTTTTGTCTCTTTCTTTCTGATTGATCATTGCTGTTTCAATAATTAATAAATTTCTGTGTGGAAAATAGTCCTTAATTGTTTCAGTTTGGGGTTCAAGTGTTGCCAATAGTCATATAAGTGTGAATCATATTTTTATTTTCAGGACTCATAGATTATGAATATGCAATATGTTTTTAGATGTTTTTATATTCTCTAATTAAATTCATATTTCATTGTCTTGGATGTATCAGGGCTAGAAAAAGGACCATGCAAAGGAGTGTGGGCACTTCAGTAGTTAATGTAGCAACCTAAATATGGGATACAGTAGCCCGTGCTGTACATTACAAGCATATTGCAAGTCATGGAGGAGATCAATGACCAAATAGAGGGACATGGCTAATGGTTAGGTTCCTTTTTAAGGTCATGGAACTTTGAAGTGACTTGCAATATCCTTATAATGTATGTCAGGGGGCACTCTATTCCTTATAATACATAGTCATGACATCATCCTTCTCACAAACTGCTGAAGCTTTGGTGTCTTGCTCTCTCATGTGGAAGAAATATTATGATTGCAAACATGAATAATAAAAGATGTAGTGTGAAATTAAGCACACCAAAAATCAGATAGTATTTTTTGCAAAAACGATATTAAAATCAGGTTAAAAAATGATGTGGCTCCGATTCTGTACAAACATGCAGAGATGCTATATTTCCTGCAATCGCATATAATGTGAAAAATATACACATATTTCCATTAATATCTCTATTCTGCTAAGCACCTTTTATGTCAAGAAAAAACTAATCAGAAGAAGGAAAAGACAGTTCCCGGATTCCTTGTTCAAGCCACATCTGTAATTATGCTCCATGACCAGCCTTTCATCCTGCCTACTGCCTCTAACAACAGGCATTGTGACCTCACTGGGTGTCTCCCTTACACCGGGAAGCAATGCACATCACTAGCAGCTGGCCCCGTGTCTAGAAAAAGTAGCCGGTTGAATGACAAACTGTTGTCTCAAAATAAATTGGGAAAAGATAGAGACTATGATATTGAGCAGTAGTCCCAGTCTACTCTTGAATGGCCGGATTTCCTAGGCAAAGCGTAATTCCCTAAATCCCCAATTAAAAGCCCGGTAATGTGACTTGAGAGCTCTCTCTCTAAGGACATACAATCAAACAATCTTGCTGCTAGTTGTTATGGCATCCTCAGAACACTTAAAAAATACTATTTCTAGTTCTGCATCCCTCAAGAAGAATTTTTGTCTGATCCCTAGTACTTTCTTGTCTTGACTGTGGGAACTCCCTTTACCTAGGCTCCCCTAGACACATAACAAAAAGACTTCAGTTGTTTGTTCAAAACATTGCCACACAGTTGCTGCTCAATGTTCCAAAATACTCCTTCTCTAAAAAAAGCATTGACCTCACTGAATTGGCACCCCGTTGTGCAATGGGTGAAGTTAAAGGCACTATGCCCAGTACACAAACGACTACATCTCTGCTAAATGCCATACTAACTCCATATACTCCAAGTAGGGCTCTGAAAGCACCTGATGCCCGACTTCTAAAGGTATCACAAATACAGCACCTCTAAAGGGGCAGACGTTCCTTTTCCCATTTAGTCCTAAAACATTGGAACTCACTACCGATAGAACTATAGGTTGTAGACAAGGTGGCTCTGTTTAGGAAAAAGTCAAAAATGTGGCTCTTTCCCAATGAATTAACCACTCATTATGTGGATCCTTGTTCAGAAAAGGTGCTCTACTGTGGGTCGGCTAGCACTGGAAAGCCTCATGGTATCCATGCATTTTAGAAATCACCTAGAATAGAATAGAACTGTAAAAACGTATTAAAGTTGAGCCACTACTTAATTATTTTATTTCAGGTGAATAGAGACATCACAAGTCATCTCCAGTAAGAAAACGTGAGACAGGCTTTAATATGGTGATTGCAGGTTCCAAATGTAATATAGATGTATTCAAAGCAATATCTGACTCCATCTGCAGGGCTTTGTTAAAATCCGTCGTAGCCTCAATGCTGGGATGCCAGAACATCATGTAAGGCATCACTAAAATGGTCCTCCGTGACTGAAGTATCCAGGTCAGTAACTGATGCACATCAGGTCCTTCAGCAAAGAAGATAATAAGTGAGTGGTTGATATCATATTGTCAAGTATAAAACAATGTTTATTGTTCTGATAAGTTCATTCAGCAGCCCAGTGAATTTATGCCTCTAGATAAGACACAGTTAGAAATTATGTGCCTGCCTTAAATCATGTTGAATGACAATCCACTCCATAATGATCAATTTGACTATAAAGGAGCAAAAATTTAAAACATAAGTTATTTGTTTAATGAAAATGGCAATATGTTTCTCGTAAAATAGTGGGATGAGATAGTAAACTCATGAGCATAAGTACCACAAATGTTATTCTCAGACGGAAATTCCAGTGGCAAACACGGACTATAAATTCCCTTCATAATCTAAATGTTGTTATTTATAGTATAGGGCCAAAGTTCCTTTAGACAGACCTATAGGTAGTCTAACAAAACAGATAAAAAATTAACATAATTTTAAGTTCAATAAATAACAATGTTTAGTCTGGATATTATATATCTCCTGTACCCTTTTTGTACTGGCTACCTGGTTATGAACCAATCACGTGTGGCTCACAGTTCAACTGGGAGGGTAATACTGGTCAGTTAATACTGCATCCTCTATTCCTGATACTGTTGGAATCTGTAATTTAGGAGTGTGATATTACTGTAGGATTATGTGTAATTCTGTGACACCCCCAACAAATGAGAACTGATATGTGAAAACTGGTGCTACTGGACCAATTCCTCAATTATATTTATGAATTCCAGGTTTTTACAAAGTCTATTAGGGTTTTCCTGGAGGATTTAAAGCTAGAATGAACAACAAATGCTATATTATTACCCTTCTCATAAATCCACTGTTCATACACAAATGCCAAAACCAACTCCTAATATGGACCGGCGTGTTTGGTTTGGATTTCTTGTTTGGTATTAAGATGGTAGGCAGTGAGAGTCCATGAGGATCTCTGTAAAATGAAAACCACTAATCGGACTACACTGGACAGCACATCACGGTATCTCCATCATAGGGCAAACTGCAGTTGCCCTCCCCAGTTCAATCCATAGCATTCCAAAGAACTCCCATACCTTGGACATTTCTTTCTTTAAGACCAGTAAACAAATGGCCCACAAATAGATGCATAACAAAGAAAATATAACACGTTCCATTCTTAATACCAAAATAAGTAAACAACCCACAAACGACCTGAACAAAAATGTAACAGGTGATCTTAAAACCCATTTTTTACAGACATATTTTCATGTGTTGTCACACCACTGGCACCGGTTGTTGACATTTCTTCATCTGCTGTGACGTGACTAGAGTTAGCACCTTACCTATGTTCTTCACTTTCATCGTCTCTCACAATTGCACAGCCCCTTTAAATGTCAACCATACTGTGCCTTGCTTCTGTTTCTTCTTTTCCACTCTCTTCTTGATCCTCAGTCTACTGCATGATCTTAAAACTCATTTTTTACAGACATATTTTCATGTGTTGTCACACCACTGGCACCAGTTGTTGACATTTCTTCATCTGCTGTGAAGCGACTAGAGATAGAACCTCACCTATGTTCTTCACTTTCATTGTCTCTCATGATTGCATAACTGTCCATGTTTCCATCTCAATGCATTGTCACTGACATCTTCAACTCTAAACATCCCCAAAACACAACTCTCTCTTTCACCTTATTCCTAGGTACCTTCTCACACATCAACTCAACTGTTTCAGCCCCTTTAAATGTCAATCACACTGTGCCTTGCGTCTGTTTCTTCCTGCTCCACTCTCTTCTTGCTCCACAGTCTATTCCATTACTTCCTTCTCCTTAAATTAATTCTCAGCATCTTTCACAGCCACTATATTAAATGTTTTAAAACAGGCAGGCCACATCAAACCCTGCACTCTTCTTCCCTGCAATTTCCTAAAAGATGCATTCCTGTAACTCTGTGAAGAGTGATATGGTAAGACCACACCATGGATCTCAATGCCACTGAGCGTGATGGTGTAATTTCTACCCACAGACTAAAATGTCACCCAGAAAGATCATAGCCTACTTCAGACCTTTCAAGACTTCCCATGCCAAGTTGGAAACACGGCTGCTGAAGAAGTCAAACCAAATGGCAAACAACTGAATTAATAGACTCTGTTAGTTGTAACAAATGCAGCATAATGTCTAGACTGCTTTGTTAAAACCCCTTGATGCTATGCAGTACATAAGTCTAATGTAGAAGAGAAAGTGAACACCAACTCACCCAGCATGGGAAGGGGACGGTCAGCATTTCAAATGGCTTTATTCATACACAATGGCTTTTTTTCACACTCAGATTGACAGAGATCATTAGTTTATTGGTACGTTTATGTACTATGTAAGTCAGGGACAACCAACGTGAAGATTTCAATGATTTGATGACCCCTTTATCACGCATCTCTTTAAGTAACACACCTAATTAAGTCCTCACACTTTTTGGCCCACATCTTAGTTTGTGTTTTTAAGAAATTGCATTATTATTTGCAGTGGGTGAATACCACCCTAAAGGAATAATCGTAACCTTTGTCAGGGTGAACCCTCAAAGTAACTAAATTCACCTGAGCTCACTCTCCTGGTAGCTACGGCACAGAGCAGAAAGGCTTAACTTAGGGCAGTGTGTAAAGCATTTATACACTCCTAAAACAGTAATAAAGTAAAAATGAAAAACAAGAAACCAAACCAAATTAGAAAGATAGAGTGCAGTTTATTAAACACAATGACACTAAATTGACAAAAATCCTATCAGGGGACTGGGAGATATTACATTTTAAGGTTGTAAGTAGAAATAGCTCCAAAAAGTACAAAGCGCCAATGATAGACAACGGTCGTGGTAGACCAAAATCTAGGGACATTTTGAGACAGATGGTGATGGAGCATGGCTTGGATGCACCAGCCAGGTTCATCCTAGTCAAAGATGTTACCCTCTGACTTAGAACCTGACTTAAAGTTGGGCGGGTGGTTCACTCCATCACAAATATGATGGATATCCCATCCACTGTATTATAAGTGCATTATATGCATTTGCATTCGTGATATGGTGAATGGGATATCCATCACATCTGTTAAGGAGTAAGCTGTCTGCCAAACTCTAAATCAGGCCCTTAGTCTTTTAAGTCCCAATAAGCACAGGAGTACATTTCCAAAGCCCCTCCCCCAAGACCTCAGAGGCAGAACTTAGAGATGCACAGCAAATAGCAGGGTCCAGTCGAGGCCTATTTGACACTGGTCAGCTGGACACCTCCACGAAAAGACCTCTTGTAGCTTCTTGTATCACTGTAACTTGAACAAGAGCTCAGCCTTATGTCCCTTGGAGTCCTCATCTTTATCCTAGACACAATACAAGTCAGTCCAATCTTTTAGGGCTCCTCTCAGGTCACAGACAGTAGATTCAGCCCTTTTCTATTGTTCTTCAGGCCAAGAAGTGTTCTGAAGTGGGTGCCTGGAGTTGCCACATTTATGACTGGCACGAGCTAGTGGGAGGGAATGACCCCTAGGCATGCCCTAACCAAAGAGGTCAAATTTCTCGGTCCAGCCCTCACCACTTTGGGCATTTGTTTAAGATGGTGAAAGTCTTCAGCTACACTGAACATGGGCTCTGAGGGCTAGAATTTGTGTCTGGGGATTGTACTATGGTAGGCCAAGAATTTTCCTATATCTAATACTAAAATCAAGTTCGAAGCAGCCACTGTATCCTCAATAAACCCAGAGGCAGGAGACTGGTAGGACAAAAGTAGGATTTTCCAGCAGCCAGACATTGGACATACAAGAATTTTCTTGGTATCGTTTTTCTTCCTTACAAGTATTATTTGTAAAACTAAGAGATAGAATTCTGGTAGGACAAAGCAGGGGTTTCCAGCAACCAGACAGTGGACACAGAAGAATTATTTATTCATACTTATGCCCCAAGTGTTACATGTAGCTCAGCAGACATGTGAAACAGGATTCAATTCTCCAACATTATTTACACTGTAGTGTCAAAAATGATACCCATAGCCTTCATGCTGCAAATTCTGTGTGGTTCAGAGTAGTGATCTTTGTCCACTGAGGTCAGCCTACTACATGCTCCTAGGAGGCATTTCACACATTGTTCACACAATCAAATGCTGCTCTCTGTCTGGAAGAAAATGAAGAGCAGATCAAAATTAGCCTCAAGAAAATTCAGGCAGGGAAAATGTAACGTTTTAAAAGTTACTTTTCCTTAATAACCAATCCAAATCCAAATTCAGGATTGAATTTGATTTTTAATACCTATTAAAATAGTTGCTTAATTATTTTTCTAGATAATTCCATTCCTGAGATATGATATTAGGGTTTTAATCTGTACCCTGGTTTTCCACATAGGACAGTTAGGCCACAGTGAACAATAGCTTGTGTAAGCTAGTCACTGTAAGGACACATTAACATTACATTTCTACATTTTCTGTTTTTAAATACAGTGCACCCTGCCTTGTGGGGGGTATGAAGTCTATATAAGAGTTACTTATTAATATTCAAAAAGGAGGTTTTTACCTATCAAAAGGGGTTCTTTTTACAGATGTAATTGTGGTTTTTACACTTTTACAGACAGGCTGCATTGGTAGGCCTGAAGCCAAGTTTTCAATGCTACTGGAGTAGATGGCACATAAGGTGCTGCAGTCCACTGGTAGCATTTAATTCTTAGTCCCTTGGTATACTTTGTACCATACACTTGTGACTTATAGGCAAGTAAAATGTACCAATTAAGGATATGCCAATTCAACCATGTCTAAAGAGGGAACACATGCTCTCCACTACTGACTAGCAAGGGTAAAGTGCACAGGGTTATAATGCAAGCATAATATTAAGTCCATCAAAAAGTGAAAAACCAGGGTGATCATGCAGAAAATGCAGATTTCCTACAGTGTTCCACCAATATGTAGTTATCCTTCTCCTGAATTACATATCCCAAACTGGATAACATACTCAAAGTATCTTCCAAATTATTTGATTCCACTCTACCACATCCTCACATAGCCTTTCATTAGCACTGTCATTCAGATTCTACTCTCACCCACCATGTGAAACAAATAACAATTGCTACTTACACCTTGGCCTTTAATCAATGCCCAGATATCTTTATTGATGCTAACTGTACATGTGAGGGCTAACTGTGAATGCATACAACTTACCCCAAAGACTGCATCACTTAAAAGGCACCAAAGTCTCAAAATACTGTCCTAGATTAATAGTGTTAACTCCATAACCCTCCCTTCCCCAGATTGCTATCAGGAGGAGAAAACACATGGTTTAGACCTTTCTTCTCCATAGATTTGTGGATTTAATAGTTATTCCCGCCCCAAGTGGGTCACAAGGGGAACAACTACACCACTAGCCAAAATATCCTTGAGACAGTCCTTAAACACAGATATAGCCTTCTCATCCACTCATATTCACTACACTAAACACTTACACTACAACCATGTTCACTCAATTACACTCCCAACTCACTTTGTATTCTCTACCAAAAATAACCTAGAGCTCTACACTTACTAAACTCTTTGGCTAAAGCAGGACAAAACTTGTAAGATGAGGCATGGAATCTCAACTAGTTGTATATCCCATTGCAAACCTATACCAACCTCATTAATTGTGTTGAATTGTTTGATCACGCTGGCCTGGTTGGCCTTCTCTCCACAGGCTAGAATATCAATTCAACATGCTATAAACAGTAAAGAATTATATTCCTAAGCCACACACAATAAATTGGGCTAGGCTCATCTTGAATTATACATCCATGAATTCAAGTGATTTTGTCAAGTAATTAATTTATTCATATTAAATGCATTCCATTTTCATTAAGGCAAACGTTCTTTTAAGTATATTCCATATTTTTGATTATGTGAAAAACATCAAAGACTTATTTTATTGTGGAACAATTCCTAATGCATTTTGGACAAATTGTCCTTCATTGGAGAAAGGTTATTTTGCTAGATACCAACATTTGTGAGATGTAAACCTAATTGGTATATAAATTCATCAGTGTAACTAACAATAGGTTCACAAGCAGAACCACACCCTGAAACTATCAGGTGAAACAGAGGATCTTGTGCATTTTTGTGAACTTAAGGGATCATGTTAATTCGAGGTCGGCGTGGGAAAATTATTGTGAAAAACATATTTGTATTAGCGTTGATCCATTCCATTTCGTCTGCTTGATTCAGAATAGTTTCAAAAGTGTTTTGAAACTAGTTGGTAGGATCCTAGTTAAGTTCCGGATATGTAAAACGATCATGTATGTGTTCATCCACTTTTCATGTGTAATACTTAGTATCCACCATTATCAAGGCTCACCCTGATCCACTTTTTGGATGGTTAGCTCACTTCTTTCTGCCAAGGCCATGATAGCATCCCTATCTTTTGTTGTGAAATTGGCTTTTATAGATCCTTCGAATTTGAATCATTTCAAGTCAGCTTGGGTGAGTGTTTCAAAATTATCCTGTGTTTTATGAAATATTGGTGCTAATTGTGAAGTCTTTTTTTTGAATTCCTTGTTTTTGATCTGATGTTTCTACACTTCCATCTCCTGTTGCAAGTGAACAAATACTTTCCCGCATAGTATCATCATGAATTTGGAGACACATTTCACTTTCAAGCATATTACTGTGGTAAGTGGGACGAAAGAAATTCATTTGGATAAGACAGTAAGCTGATGTTTAGATTATTAGTAGATAGATTGATTGTGAGGTTTTTGCTTCCCTCCACAGAATCTGACATGTTGTTTTGTAATTTCTTTCTTTGTCCTCTCCTGATTTTGGGGATTACTTTGTTGCATGCTGCTGAACTGGTAGATAAAAAACTGGATCTGAACATGTTAATGACATTGATGCTTGATTCTGTCCAGGTTGTAGATCCTCATTGTGTTTTTATATGTAGGGTACTGCTTGGCACAATCCAATTTGTCATCCTCTGGTGCACTACTTTCTTTCATGGTTGTCTCTGAAGATTTCCGAACTTTCTTTTTTTGGTATATACTTCTGCACATGTGTACACCTCTTGTAATTTTTAATCAATAGCATCCCATCAGAAGTTTCACATTTTTCTTTCCTTGGTTTCCTTTTTATGTGTTTTTGATTTGCTGCTTAGCCCTTCCAGTGTTTTATTCAAAGTGTTTCCCTCCTTGCAAAGTGTTGAATCCAAATTTAATTTGTGTATTTCCTCCTCTAACTCTGTGAGTAGTTTTGCTAGTTCTTCGATGATCAGCAAGATCATATCCAATGAACATTTTTTAAGAATTGAATAAAAATTTTAAATAAATTGTTCTTACATAATGGTTTTTAGGCTATTTAAAAGCCAAAAGAAATCT
Source organism: Pleurodeles waltl (assembly GCF_031143425.1). Classification (NCBI taxonomy): domain Eukaryota; kingdom Metazoa; phylum Chordata; class Amphibia; order Caudata; family Salamandridae; genus Pleurodeles; species Pleurodeles waltl. The sequence goes on from NC_090438.1 coordinate 766,311,536, forward strand.
TTTTAGCCTTATCATTTTGAACCCATGTTGTGGCATGTTATGTGTCCTTTTCTGTTGATTTGATATAGTGTGGCTAATCACCCAGTAAGGTATTCAGGCACTGGAGCAGGAGAATGGGCGTAGGATTGTGGGTGTAGGGAGTCAACCCCAGAGAATTAGTTGAAAAGTCAGAATGTCAGCTTCTTGCGGAATTCAATGACTGAGGAGGAGGCCCTGATGTGTAGAGGGCATGTAATCTATGGTTTGCTTCTCTCTTCATTAGGTATTGCAATTGTTTTAGATTATGATGTACTTAACCTACTGATCTGGTTAGTTCAGTTTACCAGATTTGTGCATAAATATCAGATGCTTCCTCATTAGTATATGTATGAGAAGATGCTATGTGTTCTGTGAGGTCAGCAATTTCATGAAAAAACATTTTGTGGTGGTTGTGAAGGAACTAGTGGGTAGAAAATGTTGTCCATTAGTTATGGTTCCCACAAAATTCCTAGGTTAACCTGCGTAAATATGTTTAACCATTTGATCATGCTGGCCTGGTTGGCCTTCTGTCTACAGGCTAGAATATCAATTCAAGATGCTATAATGGATAAACAATTAGAGTACCAGGTCACACTGAATAAAATGGGCTATGCCTTCTTCAATCCTCCATGAATTCAAGTGATTTTATGAAGTAATGTTTATTCATATTGAACCTGTTCACTTTTCATTAAGGTGAACTTACTTTCTGCTTGTGAACTTTAGGCAGCAAGTACATCCGAGGTCAAAGTGGGGAAATTTTGACAGCCTAACTAAAAAGAGAGAATTAACCTTTGAAACAGTGGTTAAAGATGAAGCTTTGGTTGTGATGGATCATCCATACTACACACACAAAATGGATTAACAGGTATATGATCATTCCACGTGCATCTGGAACTTAAGGCCTGAATCTCACTGGGAGGACACCACCTTTATACCGATGGCACCCCCCAAGCATATTATAATGTTCCCACCAGGCTGACTAGTGGGAACATTGTATAGCGCGTTCTCACTGGGATGACCTGTGGGAACAGTGCTACGATATTTGTCTCGGCTTTAAGGGAGCCGAGGCCAATACTGTAGCACAGCAGAAGTGTCTGCAAAGCAGACAGTGCATGTTCCAATGGTGCTGGGTTGGGCCCCCCCTGCGGCTCCCAACACTCGCTTTTCACCAGCCTTTCCATGGCAGTGTTCCCGCCATGGAAAGGCTGCCGGAAAGCTGAGTTGTAATCAGCCAGGAGGCGCTGCATTCAGCACTGCCATGGATGAGTACAACTCAGACCGCTGTCAGTACATCTGCAACCATGTTCCTGGTCCACCCGCCATGGCTTTAAAGTGGAGGACAGATCGCCTGAAGTGCGGCGGTCCGACCATCACCACAAGTACTGTGGTCCTCAGACTGCCACACTCATAATCAGGCCCTTAATCAGGACCCTACTTTGGAGTTTCAAAAGACCCTTGAAATTATAATGAATCAAGCAGAGGAAATGGAATAGATCAATGCTAACACAAACACATTTTTGGGAAATAACTTTCCCACGCCAACCTTAGATGAAAAAGCATAAGGTCCTACGTTTTTCCTGATAGTTTCAAGGTGCAGTTCAATTCATGAAGCTTTCGGTACAAACACTGATGAATTTCTACAACCATTAGGTTTACATCTCACAATAGTAGATATCTAGATGAACAAGAAAGAACGCATGAAGTAATATTAAATCTCTTATGACATAGGACAATTTTTCTGAAATCCTTCAGGAATTTTCACAATAAAGTGTGTCTCTGATTTTATCCTAACCTTGTATACTTAATAAAACCTCATTCAGGCCACCAATTGGTAGTTTTAGTTTGCATTTTTTTCTACTCCTTTCTGTAACTTAGCCCCCTCCCCTGAGTCTTTCCCTACTTATCAATGGCCGCATTCTAGAATTCAACCGTGCAATAACTGATGAGCCCCCCTGTACTGGAGTTGTAGCTTGCAACTGGATCGTACAGACTGGTGCCAGGAGGGGCACTATGATGAAGCATTCCACCTGTTAGGTGGGTGAGGGCCTTCCGTCCCATGAATAGGAGTACTCTTGACTCTGAAATCAACTAACAAAATATTATTTTGTGTCCATAATAGTAAAGGAATATTCATATTCAGTTCATGCAAATTGAAACAACTATGCCCTTTTTGCCCTTTTACCAGTAGAAGGTTGGATGTTTTGGCCCTATTCCTAAAGGCATAAATAAAACAAATACTCCTATACTACTACTTCCCGTACTCATGAATGCTTTAGCGAATCAGTCGAATTTGGAGGCAAAGCAGTCTCCCATAGATTACATTTATCAGGTGATAGGTGTGACAGCGGTCTTGGACAGTAAAATATGTTTTCCTGGGCTAAGCTGGAAAACCAATTTTGCCACTGATTTACCCACAGTACATCAAATGCTCCCATCATTACTTTATAGTCAGAATTAGGGGTGAATGTTTGGTCAACTTTTGGTTTGTTAAATTTTGGATACGGACTTTGGCTTAGGGCCATATTGGAGAAATACAGTCATGGAATGATAAATATATTGAGCAAGACTAGGACTGATGAATCCCGTCTTTGGGCATATCATCCACTCTGACTTACAAGCATTTTTGGTCAAAAGTGATGCTCTACTGAACTACTTGAAAATCGATCCGTAAAAATGGAATTCATTGAGGCTCCTAGTGGGATTGCATGCTAACTCTTCTCACATCAATGAACAATGAAGTTATATTTTTGGAATGTGGAAACTATTGGCTCATTGCCTATTGAAAAGATTCTTGAAAACATGATTGAACAGACTTTAAGTGGACACATAACACTGAAAACAACTCTGCAGAGAACTCTGTCACTCTTGGTTTTATGAGTGGAGGCCTCCAGCTCTGCGTATTAGTTGTAAATGTGGGAAGAACAAGGGGAGTGCCTGGAAAATGAGGAATACTTACACCAAAATCAGATATGTTTTGCGAGAAGTTTGGGGTGGGACATGCAAATACAAATATCCACCCACAAAAGAGTAAGCCCATTGCTATTCACAAACTACACTTCTAAAGTTACTACTGCCAAAACAGTCCCAATATAAAACAATAGTACACATGCTCCAGCTCAACCTATGAGTAATGATACTGCTATACACTACCATTGAAAATAGTGAAGGAAGGGACGTAACCTAACATCTAATAAGAAATAATGTTAAATGATTTTGACTTTTAAAGTGAGTATATATTGCCTAATGTTAAAAATATACATAATTGATATAAAACTGAAGGGTTGCACTATCCACATGGGTTGGTTCAGAACACATTTGAATGAGCTAATTTTTCTGTAAGAAGAGGGATATTTGTGCTGCCACCATCTTACCTGCTTTCATCTCCCCTTGAACCAACGCATCATGAAATTGGGGTATGTTGATGATGATTTTATGGTCATAATTAAAACCCTACTTCTTTAATTCACATATTTATATAGTAACCAGCTATAATGACGCATCCTGCTAGCCCAAGTTACAGTTACTGCTGTAAAAGAGTACCTTTAAGTGGCCACAATATGACTTCAAGGCACTACATAAAAAAAAACAAAGCTAAACAAATGAAAACATTAATAAATATATCATCTTTTAGGGTATCAGGTACATAATCAACTCCTCCAGTGTACCACCAGTGTACCTCTTTTCAGTTTCTACTATAATGTTGAACTCGAGCACAAATTGCACCCGAACCTGAGTATGGGACCTTGCCAATTCCTCAGGTACTACCTGGAGAAATTTTAATGGCCAGAACAGTGCAGAACGTGGAGTTCCATGAGGTTTTACCAGTCATAAATACCTTCCCTGCATGTAATTCCTTATTCCCACCTGAAAACCTGAATACCAGGTGCTAAAAGTGTCCAATGAAATGCTGTGAGTGTGTGGTTAGGGTATTTACCTGAGCGGTTTTATCACCTAGGTGCAGATTGTCAGTTGTAACAAGGCCCTGTATGTGATGGTCAAGTTCACAGAAGTAAGATGTTCATGATCCGTGATCTGTGATCTCGTTCGAAACCTGGAGATGATAAACATTTTTCTCGAAACTTGCCAGTTTGTGAGCATCTTTTGATGGCTGCTTGGTTACCTTCAACCAATGTGGTGTACCCTACTCAAAGGCATAGGGATGGTGGCCTTGGGCAGGTGGAGGTATGCGGATGGGTCCCACATTCCTTAGTATTTTTTAACGCCTTCTGCCAACCTGCAATATTCCAACATAATTGTTGAGAGAACTGAGCTCCAAGTGCTCATGGGAGACTGCCTGGACCTGGGCTAAATGGAGAACTGCAGCACTCTTGAGTTTCTGCTCCTTTTCTTGCTGACTCCTAAGCAGAAGGAAGGGACACACGGAACAACAGGGAACAATGGCAATCAGATAGTGAGCTCCAGCTTTGGTCCTAATTACGTGGAGCAGAATTCCCTTCATGAGTAGCCCTGTGTTCCTGCACCAGATTTTCTTGGATGCAAAAACATCTGACCTGATTACCCACATGGGAATTCTAGCCGACAAATTTGCTAGAAACTTCAGGAGCCAGACCACAGAACCAGTCCATGCCTGACCTTTGCTGCAGTAAGAGATGTTCGCGCCCTGCAGAGCATGTTTTCCTCTACCCCCTACAATCCTACTCCCCCTAACCGTGCTCTGCACAGAAGCTCCTACTTCCATGTACTACTTTCTCAGAATAGGTGGTAAATGGGAGCGTTAAACCCTCGGAATAAGGACGCCTGTGTGGAATTCTGCACGATAATGCTGTGTCTGCACAGGAACAGTGAATTTATCAAACTGGAATGTCCACCTGTAATTATGTCTGGCTGGTAACCAGGGCCCGAATAGTAGCCCAGTGCCAGTAGCGTTAGTGGCATGACCGTGGGAGAGAGCAGTGCTGGGCTGAAAGAAAGACAAAAGCTTCCTTGACAGAAATATTTATTCAAGCATCATATTATGCTGGATACTGTTGAATTTCTTTGCAAGTTTTTGTGAGATTCTCCCCAAAGAAAATTCCGAATCAAAAGAGGCAGAATGCCCATTTTTATAAAATAATTTTTCCAAATGTATTGGCTAAAAAGCCACAAGTTTAATAGTTTAATGACAATTTAGAAGTAAAGCAAAATTACAAATCTGCCATAATACCCACGAGGATCATTTCTTCTTATCACAAAAACACGAATGTGTCTATGACAAAATTCTGTGCTCAACACAACACGTTGGATGCCAAAGAGCCAAACAGGAATGGATTTACTTACACATTCTTCACCACTGGCAAGAGAGAAAATGAAAAATCCACTGCCAAGAGAAATGCCATCAGCCAGCTCTGTGCCCAGGATGCATACTGATATCACAGACTCATTGCTGCAGTGTGCAGATCATTCACAGCAATTCCCACGGTTGCCCTTACATATATAAAGGCACAAAGAGGCACGCCCTGACACACACAGACTATCGCACACACTTGAGGCTGAGTTGCTGAGATCATGTAGGCTTAGGATTTAGAGTTATTGCTGACGGTATAGCAATTGGGTAGGCCACGCTTTTAGACAGCAGAGTTATCTCCAATTTGTAACACATTTCAAAGGCTCAGGTTTTAAGCAACAAAGTCATCTCTATGTTTGCCCATATTCTTTAAATTCTGGAATGTGACAGAAAAACTAACACTGAGGTTCTGCAGCTTTAACAGGCTTGCGTCCTACAGCAAAGCTATAACACATTTTTCACCGACTTTACAGACTCAAGCCTAAAGCAATGGAGCTATCCTTCTTAGTATATAGATATTACAAGCTTAAGTATCCGACACCAAAGCGATCCATCAGGTTGCACTGAGCTTGCAGACCTATCACAAGAGTTCTCCCTTGGGTTACTCCATTATCTTCCAATCGCACATCTGGAAACAAAGCTATCCCTCGGGTTATAGGCATCTTACAGATTCAGGCCTACCAGGGCAGACTTACAGGTCAGTTTACACAGTTTTCAGTTTTCAAAACTCAGACTTCTGACTGCAAATATACCACTCTGCTTATATAGATGTGGGATCTTACAGGTGCAGGCCTATTGCATCAAAGCCCCTTCCACCACTTTAGCCCGCAGATAATACCTAGATGCATGCCTAGCTTATTAAAGCTATCCCTCAGTTTCTCAGAAGAAAAAATAAAATGATAATGAGGGATCGTTACTATCATTTTATTTTTATCTGGAGCCAGGTTAGGGTGGGGCGGGGCTGGAGGGGGCTGGAGGAGGGCTGGAGGAGGAGTGGTATGTGCACCATAAGTGCACATGTCAGATTGGTTGGCTGTGTTGGGCCGGCTAAACAGACATGTGCACTTAGCATTTCTCCACCCCGGCTGTGAGGAGAAAGTGCAGAGGGTCTTACTACCTGTGTGAGCGCCGAAAGAGGCCGCTCACACCAACCACAATGCTGCTGTCATACTGGTGACAGGAGCGTCCTGATTGGTTGAGGGGAGTTTGGAAGCCTGTGTGCTTCCCGGAAGAGGACCAGGACAGAGGAGACAAAGCTGTCTCCTGACGAACCAGGTAAGTGTTTTTTTTTAATCCCCTGCCATCCCTGTTCAGTAGCATCCGCCACTGGTTAAACATATCTAACAGACTCCAACCTATAAGAGCAGATTTATCTTTCAGGTTTCTAACTTTGAAAACGTTCTCCCTAGTAGAAAAATGTTCTCAATTACATATGACTGTCAAGTCAATCCTGAGCTCTAGAGCACGATTCACGATGGCAAGCTTTTGAAGACAAGAAATATATTATAATGCAAGTAATCTGTTCCCAAATGTCCCAAGAAAGAAAAAATAATAAAAAAATAGTCTGTATTCAAATTTGTTTTGGAATGTTTCATAAGAACTACCTACAGCTAGACGAGAGAAAAATTAGCATTGTTTCTTTATTTTTTCTTTGTCAATTGTCAATGAAATGCAGAGTGGGTCTTGAGGAATGATTGCTATTCACAGTCTGGCTGACCAGTTGCCGCTCCCTGCACCATTCACACACTAATGAGTGATAGCAGATATTGACGCATGGAGGCACTGGCTGGCGGAAGTGACTAGCTATCAGTATCGTCTTGTGCATGCACACTTTCTTCCTAACACAGACCTGATTTTATATTGTTCCAGCAACACATGCAAAGTTTCCTGTGCACGGCACTGTGGTGTTCGTACACCCTCACTGTCTGCATGGTCACCCACGTCTGTTAGCTATTGTGGAGGAAGATGCATGTAGTTCAGCTGTACAGACGTAATAGGTGCAGGTATTGGCCGGCTTCTAAATGCAGCTGCATCCCACACGGGGGGTGGGGGTGGGGGGGGGGGGGTGGAGGGGGGGGGTGTAAAGGGGGATAAAGGGAATCATGCCGTACTAATATCAGGTTGAACATGTACAACCAAGTCTGAATAATCACAAGGTTGGGCGTTTTGATGCTCGGCAGTTTTCGTGATGGAATTTCACATGCATGCAGTTCCATGCATTGTTTGGGGGGCAGAGTTCCATGTATTGCAGTTTCTCTGACCAGCGTGGGAGGTGGTCGATAATGGCTGTATCTTCAATAAAGAACCAGCTTGACTATACAAAGTGAAGATTCAGTTTTGTTTGTGTTCTACAGGCAGGCATGTCCAGTAGAATTCCATGACCAGTAAGAGTAGACCTGGTTAGTTACGCAGCCAGGGACAGCAGGACCGTGTGAGGTTTGTGGAAGGGTACAGAGGAGGTAGCCCTCAAGCGGCATTGTTGCATTTCTGGATTCAGGGTATGCTGCAGAGCAACCCATCTCCCATGTCCTCCAGGCGGTAGACCCAACTCAGCCACCTCTGACTGTGTTGAAAAGATTCAGACAGGTGAAGTAAGAATGTGAAAAATTAATCATACTGCAGTAATTAAGGCTGCGGGAAATTATACTTCCCCAAGCCCTAAAGACTGTCTCAGGGAGTGTATGTACTCTCCCTCTGCCTCTCCCCCAAGCTTCACCGGCCAGCATGAAACATTTGAGTCCCAGCTTGGAACCTTTAGCAAGAGGAAGATTGCTGTACCTCAAAGAACACTGCTGCATAGAAGACTGTGGCATGTTCAGTGTTTCTCAAGGCCACATGAGTCATTCATTTGTGTCGTTTTATGACATTATGGTGTCAGATCACAGCGGCTGCCAGATCTAATTTTTAATCACGCCCATAGCCTGACCCTTTCCCCTGCCAGCATGCAGCAAGCCACTACTGGCCCCTGATCACATATATGCCGCACTGAAGTCTCTGCTGCTGTCGGGAAACAGCCTTTACCTGAGGGCCGAACCACACGCTGCACTTACAAGGTGGTCATTACATCAGATGAATCTTTACCACGCATTGCTTTGCCACGCATGTCGTTACAATGATATGCCTTAGGGAAAGCAGCATCGGACTTTAAAGTCCAACGCTTTCCCTGCTGTTGCGTAGACTGGAGTTGGAATAGTAAATTATTCTGCTCCAAAGTCCAATGCTTTCCCTGCTGTTGCATAGACTGTTGTTGGACTAGTGAATTATTCTGCTCCAAAGTCCAGCGCTTTCCCTAAGGCATGTCGTTATAATGATATGCGTGGTAAGAGAATGCGTGTTAAAGACGCATTCATTGTAATCACTGCGGAGTAACGGCATGCGTTGTAAAGGCCTGCGTTCTTCGGACATACAATCCTGCTGTCAGGTTATAGTATCGAGTCACAGGGGGCATTGGTGCCAATTTTATCTGGACTGTTATTTATTTGATAGAAAGTGATATGGCACTCCTTCGAACCCTTCTCACAACCCATTTGGGGGGGTAGCAATACTCTTGCCCCAGCAGCAGTAGCCAAACAGCACAGCAGTGCACCCCAGTCTACAACAGGCCAGCCACTGAGTCATCAGCATACGCATCAGCAACAATCTGCAACAAAAAAGGTTACGATTTTTCTGGTTTCAAAATCATTAATACTTTATTAATGACATCACGGCCAACTGCATAATATTGGGTGAGGACAGAAACGCAAATGGGACCAACTTATTCCTAATGAGCAGTGCAAGATGGAGAGATAGATAATTTATGCCTATGTCCCAAACCATCCTTTGTTTTACAGATATCCTGACTCCAGATCTCACTTTCTGAGTCCCCAACCTGGTGATTTAAGCGTGGCAAGGTGATGAGTGGGTAGCCGGTGAGCAGTGATGCATGAGGTGGTGCTACTACCCAGCTTTTGCCCATGCTGGCCGTGGTTTGTGCCAGTGATGTATGTTGGTGGCTCGGGCAGTGGCGAAAGGCATGATTGCACCCTACTAAGCAGATTTTTGGGCAAGACACCTACTATTTTAACAAATTAAACATTGGTCCAAGTTCTGATTGTATGCTGAATATGGGGCTGTACATTGGAAAGTGCCACAGGGAACACAGTGGGCGTGAGGGCCACTTTCCGTGCCCTTATGGCATTTTGGTATTATAGAAGAGGTTGCGAAAGCCAGCACAGCTCCTTTTGTAATACAGATCCTGCCTGCGCAAATGTAGCACCGGTGGGATCTTAAGGGGGCAGCCCTCATTTGCATTGGGATGCATGTGACCACTTTGCCTCCGACACACACTATAGACATACGTCCAGAGGGCAAGAATCTGTCAGGAGGCATGTTTAGTGCTCCACCTGAGGGGGACCCTTGAGATCAGGGAAAGGGGCTCCCATGGAACCACCGCAGATATTCCTCCGTGGGTGGGGGAACCCTAATCAGTATTCATCTTTAAAATGTGAGTGACTGTTTACGGTGCAAAGTCAATTTGAGAAAGGTAGAATTGCTAACACTTACCTGAACCTGAAGGGAGTTAAGTGTCTGCATATATAGCAATGCAGGTTAGCATCTGGTCGGGGAAGCGTTTCTGAGTATTGGAATGAATAATGGTTTCTGCCATTCCAGTAATTCTCTTCCCTACTACTTATCGTTCATAAAGTTCATTTTTAGCCAGCGTTTGTCCATTACAGTTAACTCATTTGGTGTAGAGAAGATTGAAATGGCGAAGCCAGGGAATCTACTGACCCAAATGGCAGGATAAGAAATCATCTATAATCTCTTTGTTAAAAACTGCTTCAGTGTTGCACCATAATGAGCACCACAGCAGTTAGGTAGCTAAGTTAACATAATCCTCCACAATAGCTAGTCCAGGCTCCTCATGGATAGTGTAAGTTGGCCAGTGTTAGAAATTCGGTCTCTAATTTGCAGAGGTTTGCACTCTGTCCAAGTAGGGAGCACAATTCTAGTCAGGGCAAGTAAGATACACACTAAGGTCCTCATTTACGAGGCCCTAGTGGCACACTGAACCAACAGAGTGTCATTTTTTTTCCGCTTCGGTGATGCAGTGTGCCAGACCATATTTACAAGGCCATGCAAAGCCACCTTGCATGGCTTTTCATGGCCTTGTAAATATGGACCCATTTAACGTATGAAAGGGGCATTCCATGGTTGTTGCTTGGGGTATTCCCAGGCAAAACCCATGAAACCAGATGAAATCTGACGCACTCCCAGATTTCCAAGGCTAGGAAATCAAAATGCAGTGCTTAGAAGTCAATAGCCCCCAACTAGGGCAATCTGGTCGCGCTGGACCGGGGAAAGTCAAAAAGTTCAGTCTCACCATGATAGAGCATGGGCCAGGTACAGAAGTCACGCAGACCCACTGACAGTACCTTGGTTCTGTTCATGCTCCGTGATGATGCATTGATCCAAAGAGGGAATGCGTTGTGCTTGCAGGCGATGCATCGTTTCCTGATTGGGCAATATTGTTGATGTGTCAATGTCCAGAAGTAGTGAGTACTGGTTCTGATGCATTGTTATTGCTTTGGCCAAGTCGGGCTGCATTGAAAGTCAGGGTCGCTGCGTCACGGAGTCGGTGAGTGGTGTCCACGGCTTCAGTTCAGGCAGCGACAAAGCAACGTTTATTCAGCGGGATGCATTGGTTCCACGTGAAGTGCCGGTGTCAATGAGTCAGTTCTTGTGTTGCAGCACCACACTCACCTTCAAGGGTCCAAGACTGGATATGGCACCACTTGGCAGAGCGGGACTACCAGCAGAGAAGCCCAGGTGCTACTAGCAAGATGCAGGTGATGTCTTTGATATCCCTGAGACTTCAGAAACCGGAGCCAAGCTCAGGCAGAACATGGGAGAAACTTTAGATTTCAGCATGTAGAGAGTGAAGTCTGGTCCTCTCACTCCCAGGCAAGAAGCAGCAGGCATCAGGCCAACTCAGCAAAGCAAACAGCAAAGAGGCAGTCCCTCTTGACAGCAGAGCAGTCCTTCTTCTTGGTAGAATATCCTCAGTCCAGAAGTGTTCTGAGTATATGGTGTCAGAGGCCCAGTACTTAATCCCAAAATGGCCTTTAATGTAGGAGTAACTTCAAAAGAATTATCTGAAGTACACAAGGTTCCCTTTCAACTCAGCCCTGGCTCCAAACTACCATTAGGGGAAATCAGCCCTTTGTGTGAGGGCAGGACACAGCGTATTCAGATGCAAGTGTGAACTATACAAGTGTGAACCAGGACGACTATTAGTATGCAGATGAATGCAGATGTAGCTCCTGTCATACCCAGCCCTTCCTGTTTGTGGCTGTCTAGAGAAAATGTACAAATGTAGCTGTTACCGAAACCCAGACGTGTATTCAGAGACAGTCTAAGGCACAGAATGGTTAAAGTAAGAAAATGGCAATTTTCTAAAAGTGGTATTTTCAGCCCTGCAATTTAAAAACCTCCTCTACAAAAAGATGTGTTTTTTAAAACTGTGAGTCCAGAGACATCAAACTCCATATTTCTATCTTTTCCCAATTGGAACTTACACTTGAATGATGTTTTGAAGCAACCCCAATGCTAGCCCATGGGAAAGACAGTCCTTGCAAAATTAATTTAAGAGTTTTTCACTATCTCGGCATGTAAAGCTTAAAGGTTCATGTCCAACATTTTAAATACACTGCACCCTGCCCTTGGGGCTAACTAGGGCGTATCTTAGCAATGGTTTACATGTAATAAAATGTAAGGTTTGGGTCTGGCAAGTGGGAACACTTGCCAGGTCAAAATGGCAGTTTAAACTCCACATACAGGCTCTGCAATGGCAGGCCTGAGACATGTTTAAAAGGCTACAGTAGTGGGTAGCACGCCCAGTGCTGCAAGCCCATTAAGAGCATTTAACGTACAGGCCCTGGGAACACATAGTGCATTTTACGAAGGACTTACTGGTAAATCAAATATGCCAATCATTGGGAAACCAATGTTACCATGATTTAGACACAGAGCACATGCACTTCAACACTGGTCAGCTGTGAAAAAGTGTGCAGAGTCCTAAAGCCAAACAAATGAAGTTCAGTACACAGTCAAAACAGTAAGTCAGAAAGCAAAACATCATGGGAAATCACAGCAAAAGATGCCAGGTCTGAAAGGCAGCTAGCTGGAAGATCCAAGATACACCTACAAACTCTATTTTCCACTGCCTGACCAGGTAGCTAACAGTGTTGTAACCCCACACTCCAGAGCCATAAATTAGAACTGGTAGGCATTTTCTTTTATACAATCAACGAGGGAGGCAATTGGCTTCTTGCCAATATTGAAAGGCAGATTGAATAGGAAACCAACAGAACTAGAAAACCTCTCTGAGCTAAGAATGGGCCTCATGAACCCTGGGAGTCAATAGTTACTCCCAGATATAAGAACTCATGAGTCCTCACTATTGATTTGTTGTGGACCACAAAGCAACATGACTTAAGCTTTCTAGGGCCACAGGCCATTACAAAGCTTTGGGTTGAGTTGGTTTCTAAACTCAACTGGTCCATAAAGTTAAGACCAGCTTGGTCAAACACGTTGGATGCAGCCAGGCTGCAGGGTGGCTAGTGCAAGACTCTAGGTGCTGCCTCCCACCCTCTGTGTTTACCTGTGCAGATGTAGGTGTTTTCTCTTCAGCATCAGAGGGAGAGGATAATGCCATAGACAGGTGAAGGAGGTTTTCCCCCTCAATGCCTTGCTTCTTGAGACTCTGCAAATTAGTGAGCATGAAGCAGGGATGAGGATGAGAAGTGCACCTTGGAATAGTGAGGGGCCCTATACATACACTCCATGGTTATCATATCTGGTGACAGAGTTTTTCTCTCCGAGACGAATGCTTGCCTGGTATCAAGGGAGATGCAGTGAGCTGCTGAAGGTAGCGCTCCCTCCTTTCCTCCCTCCCTCCCTTCTTCTCCAGGTGCGACAGAAGCCAGACCAAACTATAGAGCAAGGTCAGCTATGCTGTGATAAGATGCTGGGAGACCATATGGATTAGAAGAGAGAAAGTTACAATTTGAAATTCTGGTTCTGAGTTTATGCTGAATTCTTCTCTTACCCCATGCAATATCAGGGGAGCATATGTGGCGTACATTCATTTTCCTGCCCCCTATAATCTATGATCTTAGCAACTCCCTACAGCCTTCCATCTTCAAGCAGTGGCATTTGATTCGACCCCCTCAAAAGCAGTTACAGCATATGCAGCAGACACGAGGAGTCCCAAATTGGCTGAGTGCCCTTGACTATTTTCTGTATTCTATATTTTCTTAATAAATGATTCAGCCATCCCTTTATAAAGATTCAGAGGAGGGGATGACACGTAAAGGGGGGTTCAGACGCTGACACAAGAGGTTTTTGCTCCCTGTTGAGCTAACAGGTCAACCTCCATAAGACTGGGAACCACGTGAGGATGGTACCTAAATTTAAACAAGAATCAGCTAGGTGTCTGGGTCCCAGGGCCTGAAGGGGGTTGTATGTGCAGGATTGTTGACAGACATAAGCTCAATTGGAAAAGGGACAAGAAGAAACCAGCTGGAGCTGTGTACTGTAAACTCAGGGGTTCAGAGATCTGACACCCTAAGGAGAATGCTGGAGGAGGTAAGGAGGTCCACCTGCACTTCCACAAGCCTAGATAACCCCGCTGAGCTACAATGGGAGGATACCCCAGAGACATGGGCAGGATATGATTTGGTTGTCATGGCCTCGACATACAAGAAAATGAGAATCCTCATTCCACAAGCACGGAGAGCGTGGGGGAAGGGGATCAACAAAGGCCTCTGCAAGAAAAAAGTATAGGCCAGATGACTGGTAAAAAGAGCCCCTTTGGATCATCTGATAGGAGAGAGTAACGATATGGACCCAACACCAGCTATGAACCAAAAAGATAAAAGGGCAGAGTCAGGTCAGGAGAGGCAGGTGGAATATGCACGGTATACTTTGAGAATATATGAGGGCAGTGGACTCAATCAGAAGCAGAATCTGGCCTCTAATAGGTTTGCAGCTCTGGCAATGCTGACAGAAGCCAGCATTGGTCCAGTTCCAAGAAAGACAACTGACCAAGTGGCAGGAAGGTCAGATAAAAATGAAAGGAGCCCATTGGCCAAGGAGGGAAGAGACAGATCTTAGCTGACTCAGATAGCGTAATGGCCTCTCTCCCTTTTGGCGAGTCATCTTCTAGGCAGATGATCAAGTGTACCTTCTAAGAAATTAGGACGGTAAAGAAGAAAAAAGGGAACAAGATTCTCATTAATCAAAACTAACAGAAAAGGTGGAGGCTCTAGACACAAAATTGAACTCTCTTTTGACCAAACAGCAAGAGATGAAAAAACATCTGTTGAATCTCGAGGAGCATGTAAAATCTAACACTACCAACGCTACCGGCATGAGCCAACAAATGAATTCCTCAGTGAGAAAGTGTGAGGACTTTGTGAATTGGTCTTGCCGGTCAATAGTACAGGTCGTGGGGGTCCCGGAGGGTTCTGAGTCATCACATCCAGGTATGGGAAAAAGGGAGTCACTAGGTTCAGATATCATGGAACTGTCAACTCAAGATCTGTCAACAGCAAGGGCCCATCGGGTCCCGGCATGCACCCCCAGGCAGGCACAAAGCCACAAACGATTATTGCTTATTTCGAAGACTATTGGATTAAGGAGTCAGCTGTGAGTGTTGCTAGGGCAAGCACACACATTTCTTCGGACAGGGGCCTCACTTTCTCAATCTTTCCAGATTTAGCCTTGGAGAGTGCAAGAAGGCAGAATACATTCTGGACTCTGCTGCCAGAAATGAAGGTCCTAGCCATCGCTGCTTCTATCCACAGAGCAACTTTAAGGACTAATTGAAGAGGAAACTTCCAGGATCTTACGGACTCTAATGAGGCTCAAGCCTTACTCTCTGATCGTAATACCTCTTTGTCAGGAAGAGGGGAACCCTGAATTGTACGGAGAGAATTAGAGACCTTAGTTAACATACCTTCGGAACATCCAGAATATTTACATTTATACGGCTGGGAGGGGGTTGGCTGATTCCTGGATGTTCAGACCATGGTGCCCTAGATAAGTGGATATAGTTATATAATTAACAGTTTTTTCTCTTTTGGGTCTCTTTTTTTTCTTCTTCTCTTCTTTCTTTCCTTTCCTTTCCCTTCCTTTTTTCTTTTTCTCTTCTTTTTCACAAAAGTGTAGTGTGGGGGATTAAGGCGGGGCGTCACCCATATTTGGACAAGGGTGATATACATCGCATCCATGTGGGCGAGGGGGTGGATCTGCCTAGCAGCGTGGCTGGCTCAAGAATTTGGAGAGGGGAGGAGGGAGAGGGGAAGGGGAGGGTAGAGGATAAGTAAAAGAGAAAGGTGATTCTGAGTTACTAGAGCCGATACGACGAGAGGGAGCAGAAAGGGAGAAGAGCATAGTACAGAGAACAGAGGAATGTTTTTGCTTTAGGTCGGGGTTTGGAGCAAGCTTCTCTTTGAGAAGAGTTACAAACTGGCCTGGGTGATGGCCAATCGAATGTTGGTTAGCTCTAATGCTAACGATTTGAACAACAAGGCTAAGAAGGCAGTCGTGTTTGCTTGGTTTCAACAATATAAATGTAGTATTGTTTTGATATAGAGGACTCACTGGATGTCATAAAGGGAAAAATATAAAGTCAGGCATTTGGATGCATGGGATGTACTCTTCAGCAAACATGGCAAACAGGAGAATGGCTACTTAAGAAAGATCTACAAGGAAAGTACAATAAGGAGCATGTGTGGTCGGGCCATTCTTCCCATAGAGGTGGGGGTTCACAGGATTATCATAGGGAACTATTATGGTCCAGTTAGTGATGATTCTAGTTATCTTCATAGCTTGACATGGTCCCTGTGTCCCCTTCCTGGGGAAGTTATTCTGGGTGTGGATTTTAATTTCTTGTCAGGCCCAGCTTGGGTTCCTCTAATCTAGCATGCACCCAGCACAAAAGACAAACGGAGAGAGCCTTTAGTGATGTGTCTACTCGTTTAGGTTTCTAACAAGTCTGGCACTCAAAATGCCTGGTTGAAATCCATCACCTGTGATTCCAAACATTTTCACTCCCCTTCAAGGATTGATTGCTTTCGGCATCATATTCCTTGGCCACAACAAATATATCCCATCATGTCAGTGGGCTTTCTGATCAATCAGCTGTAGTATATAGTTGTTTAGTTCCATTTCAAGGGGCAAGGCTAAGATGGATAATGGATAAGATCATGCTCTTAGAGACGTAGCGCCAGATTGATACTTTTCCACACAAAACTGCATTAGCGCAGTTTTGTGTGATATAGTATAGCGACGGCTAGCGCCATTCCAAGACTCCGGCAGGGCGCCATATTTATGGAATGGTGCTAGCCAGCGCTAATGCCCTGTAGGGGAAACCGGGGCATGTGCGCCGAATTATGGGGCTACATTGTTTAGAAGCATAGAAATTGCTTCTAAGCAGTGTAGCGCCATTTTCTGGTACATAGCCCCCATGGATATGGCTCATGTCTTAGTAAAGACAGGACCCATGCCCACAACCCCAATGGCCATGCCCAGGAAAAATGTCCCCTGGGCATAGCCACTGGGGCCAGCGCCGTGCAGGGGGCCCCAAGTCAGGGCCCCCGAGCGGGGTAAAATAAAAAAATATAAATACTTACGGGGAATTACCTGGGATGGGTCCCCCATCCTGTGGTGTCCCTCTGGTGTGGGTGGGGGTGTCCCTGGGGCCATAGAAGGGCACCTGTGGGCACTTACCATCGTCTCTGACCATGGAAATATGCCTACAGGTCCCCTCACGCCCGCCCATACCCAGGTGCTAAATAATGGCGCTAAGCAAGCTTAGCGCCATTATTTAAGGCCCCATCCCCCCCTGTTGGATTTTAGCACAGGGGGATGGGATAAATATGGCACAAATGTCATATTGTCCTTTTCTGGACGGCAACGCCTACCTTGCATCTTTAGCTAGGTTTTCACATCCAGAAAACAATGTTAACGCCATAACTTTGGTGCTAGACATGTCTAGAGCCAAAGTATAAATATGGAGTTAGGTTTCTGCTGATTTGGCGTAAAAAAAAAGACGCTAATTCAGTGCAAACCGAGTATAAATATGGACCGTATTGTTTGGAACAGGTGAATCTGGAGATCCAATTTTTTCTGTCTACAAATGATGCCTTGCTCCATCGGTAATCTGGGAGGCATTTAAATGTACCATTGGGGGTGGGGGTCTTCATTTCCCAAGCAATGTTTTGAGCTAAACAGGATTGGTGAAATAGTCTCTTCTCTGCAGCTAAATGTTGACAAAACTTATCAAGTTGCACTCTCCAATAGTTCCAATAGCTCTCTGCAACACAGCTCACTGGAGGCAAAAAGAGGGTCAGAGACTTTTATCTTCAAAAAGAGCTGATAAATAATCAGACCTTTCAGTGTCAGGTGTACGCAAAATGAGAGTATGTAGGCCGGGTTTTGGCATGGCGGGCGAAAAAGAAACAAACCACAACTTGATCCAGCAGATTAAAGACCCAATCACAGGTCAGCGGATGGACAGGTCTGAGGATATCTGCCAAATTGTCCATCACATATTACTCAGGATGGGAGGTGTAGAGTTGGAAACGTAGCAGGAATTAGAGAGCTTTCTGGTAGATCTGGACCTGGGGTGCCTGACATGGGAGGCCTCTGCAATATTAATTAATTTAATCACAGAGACGTCGTGAAGGCAATAGGGCAGGTGGCAAATGTTAGGGGGCCAGGGGAACAAGGCCTGTGTCCAGAGGTCCTCAACTGCTTCCCTCGTTTATTGCATTTCGCTGCAGGTATCGTGATAGATGGTGGTGAGGAGGCCAGGGTCATTTCAATCATGGATGGTAAAGAATCATCTGAGACCTTGGCTAGATTTATTATCCACCATAAAAGAAGGATGTTTTTGGGATACCTGGACCTCCTTATCAATAACACCCACAGCTCGTTCGATTAAACTGTTTAAGGTAGAATCTTTAAGCACTTTAGATGTGGATCCACCTAATTTGCACCTAATTGCACTGTGCCATATTCTCTATGTGTTTTTATGTGAAAATGTATGGAACAAACCTGCAGTACACGTTGTCAAGGGGAGTATGGTCATACACACACTGCCAGAGCAGATTCAAGTGTTAAAACAGACGACTCAGAGCCCAAAAAACAATTGTTAGGCAGGAATAGCGTTCACAAACCAGAGGCATAAGATGCTACCTTGGTGCCCAACCATGAGTCAGATAGAAACCACGAGGTGTGGGCCCAGCCTACTTTAGGCGATGATGGGCTAAAATGGGTCTGCCCTTGGCCTTGGCTTTGCCGCGGCGTGGCTTGCGCAGTTGGAGAGGAGTCCGCACTAAATAGCACTCGCCAGGAGAGCAATCGGCTTCCTCCAGCCCCTCCTCACAATGCAAAGCAATCTAGGACTGGTAGTGCCTTCCAGACAGTCTGCAAAGCACCGTGCACAGCGGGAGAAGAATCCGTGCTAAATAGCACTCACCAGGGAAGTGGTTTGCTGTCTCCAACCCCTCCTCACAGTGTAAAGCAGTCTGGGACTGGCAGTCCCTTTCAGACATTCTCCAATGCATCCCTGGTTTTCAATTATAAACCAGTTTTTAAGTTATCCTTAACCACACATATCCTACAGTAGTTTGAATAGAAAACACAACTTTTGCCCCACTGCTCCATGATTAACCTTCTCGAAAGCTGTCATTATCTGTCTTTTGTGGATAAATATTTTTTGGGGATATTTCTTGCAATTTGGTCAAAGGCGATCACATTTACAAACCACCACAAATGTGCTTTTCATCTCCATAACAGAAAATTTACATACAGAGTTATGTTTGACAAAGGCATATGCAAACTCCCTGGGACAATACAGGTTATATCTGAGTACATTTATAATGTAAAAATACTTAGTTAATTTATCATTGTTCTATAAACACTGACTGAGACAGCTTGGTTTTAAGAGCGTTGTGGCTGTCATGGGTAGATGTACTTGAAGTAAGGTTAACATAATTTTACACAGAAAGGACAAATTATTGATTTCATTTACAGCAAAATGTAGTTCTGTGACTGCTTATCATACCTTATATCTTTAATTGATATTTCACTACAACTTTACCTTTTAAAAACATTTCTTTATGAGTTCCATTCTGGTTGTATACTGTATTACGTTCAGCTATAAGAAAAGTAAGATAGTAGAAATCAATTGTTCATTTTTTATAACTTAGTTGTTTTGGTGGATGAATACTACATAATTCACATGCATGTTTGCCTTAATCTCTTTTTCAAATTTAGGCAAATTTCCCATATATTATTTCAGAAAGCACAACCTTTCCTACTTCCAAAGTCATATCCCTGCAACCTGACAATAATAAGGGCCTAAATCAGAGTTTGGAGGGCGGGTTACTCCGTCACAAACTACATTTGTAAAAGATCCTATGGCATTTGTAATTAGGAGGAAAAGTATTAAACCATCAAACAAACTCTAAATCAGGCCTTTACCTCACCTATTGATTCCATCAACCATCTGTATAAAGTCACAAACTTCCCCACTAATGAGCAGACCTAACTCCAATTAATTTAACCTACCACAAAGAAACTGGAGTAGCAAGGATAGGTTTTAGGGCCAGATGTACGACCGTTTTGCGAGTCGCAAATCGGCCGCAACCCGTTTTACAACTGCAAAAATGGCCATACACATTGTACGACAAACATTCACAAAATTAAAATAGCAATGCAAGCAATTTGTGACTCACAAAAAATAGCACCTGGATTGTGCAAGTCGTAATTAGAGAATCCCTAATTGCGAGTCACAAAACTGCATGTACAAACGATTTGCAATTTGCGATTAGTCACGAAGTGTCCCATTCGCTTGTGCAATTTACCACCAGTTCAAAACAGGTGGTAACTGGGCCCAGTCTATAAAAAATGCCTCAGAATGCATTAGGGACTTCCACAATGGCTGCTCTGTACCTGATAGCGAGGAGGATGAGGATACTGGCTGCTCAGCAGAGGAGGCAGAGACAGGAGAGGATATTCAGAATCAGGCTGACCCTATTTGAGAAGATGGAAAATGAATTTTTTGAGCAATACAGGCTGAGTAGCAATGTGATCCTGGAGCTAAAAGCCACTTTAAAGCCACACCTTGAGAGCAGTACACAGCGCAGCAATGCAATCCCCACTCATGTCCAGGTCTAGTGTTCCCTACACCTATTGGCCAGTGCAGTTACTAACATGTCATAGCAGTGGCTGGAGGGGTGTTGCAGAGGGCACTGTCATGTTTCTTTTCACAATTTCCTAGACACCATGCTCCACCACATACACCAACACATCTACCTGCCCAAGGATGATATGGAAATGCAAAATACAAAAACACAATTCTACTGGATAGCCAAATTCCCACAGGTCATGAAGTGCATAGAGGTGACCCGTGTGCCCTTATAGAATACATATACCGGAACCGAAAAAACACCTATTCCATCAGCATTCAAGTCATCTGCAATGTACAGAACATCATCAGAGACATTGTGGCCAAATATCCAGGTAGTACACATGACTCCTATATATTCAGGCACAGTGGTATATACCAGCAACTAGAAAGAGGGGAATTTGATGAAGGATACTTTCTAGGTACTGAATGTAATGTTCACAGTAGAATGTTGCTTCAGGCAGGTCGCTCCCCTGCACCGCGTGCCGGTGCTACTGCTGCTCCAGGTTCCCTTTTGTTTTTTGTTTTTTCTGCCCCGCCGCTGTGTCCCTGGTGCCCCGCCCCCCTCCCTCCACTTCAATTTCCCTTTTCCCGCCGCTGCGTCCCTGCGGCCCGACCCCTCCCTCCACTTCAATTTCCCTTTTCCCGCCGCTGCGTCCCCGCGGCCCCATTCCCCTCCCTCCACCTCAATTTCCCGCCGTTGCGTCCCTGCGGCCCCACCCCCCTCCCTCCACTTCAATTTCCCATTTCTCGCCACTGTGTCCCTGCGGCCCCGCCCCCTCCCTCCACTTTAATTTCCCTTCTTCCCACTGCTGTGTCCTTTCCGCCCCGCCCCCCTGCTCGCCCATTCCCTGTCCCCTCCCTCCTCCCTGCTGCCCCTCCCTCCCTCCTCCCCTTATATGGCAGCCGCTGTGCAGAGAAGGGAGCGACTTTTGACCCTGCTTCAGGCAGGTCGCTTCCCTGCACTGCGTGCCGGTGCTGCCGCTGCTCCAACTTTTCCCGTTGCTGCGTCCCTGAGGCCCCGCCCCCCTCCCTACACTTCAATTTCCCTTCTTCCCGCCGCTGTGTCCCTGCGGCCCCACCCCCCTGCTCGCCTATTCGCTGTCCCCTCCCTCCTCCCTGCTGCTCCTCCCTCCCACCTCCCCTTATATGTCAGTCGCTGCGCAGACGCGCAGTGGACGCTCGCTGCTGGCGCGGTGAAGGTGCGCCTAAGGCAAGCCTGTCTGCGCCCGTCCGCGCCCAGACCGCACCCAGCGCCAGGACCCCTGGCCCCCAAGACCACCACAGCCAGCAACGCCATTACTCCGCCAACACCCTCCGCGCATTCAAGGCCTGCTACCTGGCCTTCCCTAAGCACACCCAGGAACCCTTCACCTGCCGGAACTGCAGCCTCACCAGCCTCTAAATCGACAAACCTCCTGCCCAGCCTGACCGCAACTACCTCCGATGCATCCTACTTAACACCCGCTCTGCACGCAAACACGCCGTCGAACTCTGGGACCTCTCAACACCTCCACCCCGGACGTCACCTTCCTGACGGAGACCTGGATGAACTCCTCCTCGTCTCAGACATCGCCATAGCCATTCTAGACGGCTACATGATCACCCGCAGGGATCGCACCAACGGATTCGGAGGCGGAATTGCCATCGTCCACAAGAACACCATCAGGGTCACGACCTGTGCCGACGACACCCTCAACACCGCCGAACACCTGCACTTCCAGATCCACACCAACCCCAACACCACCCTCAGAGGAACCCTCATCTACAGACACCCCGGACCACGGCCTCAGTTCTGCGACTCCATCGCCGACCTTGTCAGCAGGCATGCCCTAACCTCCGCTGACTACGTCCTCCTCGGCGAGCTGATCTTTCACCTGGAGAATAACAACGACCCCAACACCACCACCCTAATCACCAACCTCGCCACCCTCGGACTCAGACAACTCGTCACTACTCCAACACACTCTGCTGGCCACACACTGGACCCCCTCTTCTCCGCTAGCCCCCACGTCACCTTCAGTCACACTACCGAACTCCCATGGACCGACCACCACTGCATCCACTTCACCTTCCAGAAACCCACCACGCATCACCGCACCCAACAGATCCCCCACTGCAACTAGAGCAAAATCAGCCAAGACCAGCTGAACACCAGCTTCGCCTGAAAACCACCCACCAAACCAACCAATCCTGACCTCGCAGCCTGCAACCTCTCGCACTAGATCGACGACTGTGCCAACACTCTCGCCCCGCTCAATAAACCTTCCAACAGAGGTGCCAACAAGCGAGCCAGTTGGTTCACCTCGGACCTTCAAGCCTCCAAGCAATCCCTGTCAGAAACTGGAGAGAAAGTGGCTCCTCGAACAGACACCGGACAACCATGCCGCCTTCAAGAACGCCATCCACAGTCACCATCACCTCATCAGATCTGCCAAGAAAACCTCCTTCAAAGATCGCCTGGACAACAACGCACACAACAGCAGGGAGCTCTTCAACATCGTGAATAATGAACTCTCCAACCCCAGCTCCAGCACAAACTACATCTCACCTTCATAAGACCTGTGCAACTCCCTCGCTGCCTTCTTCCACCACAAGATCACAGACATCCATGACAGCTTCAACAGCCAGACCACCCCGCCAATCACCGACTCCTCAGAGTCTCCACTCACTTTCAACTACGACCCCGTGCTCGTCTGGGCCAACGTGAACGAAGACGACACAATCAAAACCATGGGCACCATTCACTCTGGATCTCCGTCAGACCCATGCCCGCACCATATCTTTAACAAAGCAAGCGCCACCATCGCACCCCACCTCTGCAAAGTCATCAACATCTCCTTCGAGACCGCGACCTACCCCGAGAGCTGGAAGCATGCTGAAATCAAACCCCTGCTCAAGAAACCCATTGCGGACCCGAGAGACCTCAAGAACTTCCGCCCCATCTCCCTGCTCCCATTCCCGGCCAAAGTCATCGTCAACAGACAACTGACTCACTACCTCGAAGAAAACAACATCCTGGACCCATCCCAGTCAGGGTTCCGCAGCAACCACAGTACTGAAACCGCCCCCATCGCTGCCACCGATGATGTCAGGGCCCTGCTTGACAACGGCCCTCATCCTCCTGGACCTCTCGGCTGCCTTCGACACCATCTGCCACTGCATCCTACGCAAACGCCTCCACAACGCAGGGATCCGGGACATAGCTCTGGAGTGGACCACCTTCTTCCCCTCTGGCAGAACCCTGAGCATCCGCCTCCCCCCTTTCCTCTCCGAAGCCTCCAAGATCATCTGGGGCGTTCCCCAAGGTTCGTCCCTCAGACCTACACTTTTCAACATCTACATGGCCCCGCTCACCCGCGTCACCCGGCTGCACAACCTCAACATCATCTCCTACGCCGACGACACCCAACTGATCCTCTCCCTCACCAAGGACCCCCTCACTGACAAATCCAACCTCCACGAAGGAATGAAGGCCGTCGCCGAATGGATGAGGATCAGCAAACTGAAGTTGAACTCAGATAAGACGGAGGTCCTCATCTTCGGCACCAACCCCTCAGCCTGGGACGACTCCTGGTGGCCAACCGCTCTGGGAGCAGCCCCAACACCCTCCAACCACGCACGCAACCTGGGCATCATCCTCGACTCAACTCTCTCCATGACCAAGCAAGTCAGCGCTGTCTCCTCATCCTGCTTCAACACCCTCCGCATGCTCCGCAATATCTACAGATGGATCCCCACAGATACAAGAAGAACACTCACCCAAGCCCTCGTCAGCAGCAAACTTGACTACGGAAACACCTGCTACACAGGAGCCCCGGCGAAACTCCTCAAACGACTGCAAAGCATACAAAACGCCTCCGCACGACTGATCCTCGATGCCCACCGCCACAGGCACATCACTCCCCTTCTGAGAGACCTACACTGGCTCCCCGTCAACAAAAGGATAACCTTCAAGCTCCTTACCCACGCACACAAGGCGCTCCATAACACCAGCCCAGCCTACCTCAACAGACGACTCAACTTCTACACCCTGTCCCGCCAACTCCGCTCAGCCGACCTCTCCCTCGCCACTGTCCCCCACATCCGAAGAGTGACTACCGGAGGCAGATCCTTCTCCGACCTTGCCGCCAAGACCTGGAACACCCTTCCCTTGCCCCTACGACAGACCGAAGACCTGCTGACTTTCAGGAAGCGGCTCAAAACCTGGCTGTTTGAGCAGTAGCAGCACCCTCCCACCACCTCAGCGCCTTGAGACCCTCAAGGGTGGTAGTGTGCTCTACAAATACACTGATTGATTGATTAAATGTTGTGGTACAATCATTTTTCTCTGCACGCTGTCTCACTCTTATATGTGTCTCAACAGGTGACAGTGCGTATGCCCTGCGGCCATGGATCCTGAAACTCTACCTGTCTCCCACCAGCTCGCATGAAATGTGCTTCAACATGGCACATAGGCACACCATGTCGGTGATAAAATGTATGTTTGGCCTCCTCAAACTGTGCTTTCTGTGCCTTCACAAGAGTGGGGGAGCCTTGCAGTATGCTCCTGCGACTGTGTGCAAGATTGTGGAACCTGTGCAATACTCCACAACATTACTCGCAAGGGAGGCTTACACCTGGATCAGACTCGGAGGATGATGACCCTGATCTACCTGCTCAACACTCAATCAAAGAAAGCAGAGCAGCAGAGGGGAAAAGGCACAGGGACCACATAGCAAAAGATTACTTTGCAGGTAAGAAATCTCCATTGACACAATACTCTGCATAAATTACAAGACTACTATTTGATTTTCAAAAGTAGCCAACCCTCTAATGTCAGGGTACACAGAAAATATTGATGGGCACCCAGTCCATCATTAGAAATGTTACTTAAATTGATGCACAGGTTGTGCTGTTACTCCACCGCAAAAACAAACAGAAAATGTAAACACCACACAGTCACACTGTCAGTGTGCAGTTAGTTTTGTGATGTATGTACAGCATGGAGGGTGCTCCCAGTCAAAGGTGCACATTGATGGCTGCTGCTCCTATGCAGCACACGTGTCTGCAGCAGAAACACTACTCAGGCTTGACACCTCACTGTCTAGTGCTTCACCAGTAGCCCCACTGGCAATGCTGGCTGTCTGCAATGCCTCCACAGCTGCAGTTATCTGTTACAGGCCTCATACCACATCACATCTAGCCCCCCAATTGCCCCATTCATTGCTTCCAACCTGGTAGCTCTGATATGCTCCTGGTGCCTTTGCTGGTGTCTGTCCTCTGTCAGCTCTGTGCAGAGTTGCCCAATAGCTCCTGCAAGGGCATCAAATTTAGCATCCAGGCAGGCATGGTTGTC
Source organism: Pleurodeles waltl (assembly GCF_031143425.1). Taxonomy (NCBI): domain Eukaryota; kingdom Metazoa; phylum Chordata; class Amphibia; order Caudata; family Salamandridae; genus Pleurodeles; species Pleurodeles waltl. The sequence goes on from NC_090438.1 coordinate 766,337,417, forward strand.
AGATATCTGTTGAGTAATGTTGGAAAATCCCTGTGATCTGTTTCTGCTGCAGGCACTGAACAAAGTTTGGCCTTTTCTAGGCTGCCAAGCTCCACCTGGTTGCTGGATCCTGCTTGGGAGTAAGAGACCTGCCTAGCCTGCTGGTGCCTACATGCCTGCTGAGTTGAGCACAGTAGCCGAACCCTGGTGACAGGAGTGTGTTGAGGAGTGGCTGGCTGTTGGACTTCCAGAACCTCAAATTCAGCTGGCTGTGGGGAGCTGAATGCAGCATTGGCCTGGACATGGGAAGTTCTCGGCAGACTCAGGGGCACCTCACCCTGCTCTTCCTCCACCTGGGGCTGGCCTGGAATTCTCCCTCATCATCATCCCTTTGCTGTCGTTCACCAGGTGTTTCTATGTGGTAAATAGGGAGACAAATAAAATGCATGTGTGAAACACTGGCTCATTAGTGTACTATGGTATTCAGCTTATGTCTCACTGTGACAGCACTATTTATGTACATGCCTACATGTTCCATAATTCACCAGGTATGAAATTTGGATCATTAATGTGGACCATCCTGATATATCTGGGTGAAGGTGTATTTCATGGATGTGGACAGCAGGGTATTGGGCAGGAATGTTGGCATAGTAGAAATATTGCACGTACCAGTGGTTGGTGGGGATGCAGACATGTTGAGGGACCCGAAGCTGCACACTGTCTCTGGCTCCAGTGTTGTTTCCACCATTGCCTCCGCAGATGAGGGTGGGATGACATTAGATGGAACTCCTCCTGTTCCCTGGGCATCCTAGAGCTCTGCTGTCACCCTCTCCTTGGCTGAAGAGCACAGGTCATACCACCTTATTTTAACCTCATCTATGGACCTGTCTGTCACACCCAGGGCATTGATTCTCAGTGCATCTCACTCCATATTTTCTGAGAATCAGGGACAGTCTGAGAATAACGCCCAAATAGCTCCTTGTGATGGTTTCAGCATTTGTCTGAGAGTATATCTAATTTCCTGTCAGAAAACTTTAGTTTGCGGTGGTGCTCCCCTTCTGCCTTCTCGCTCTGTTGTCTGGCCACTGCAGCGTTTTGTTTGGAGCTTGCATGCACTGTAGGTCTGTGCTACAGGACTTTCCAGTGTGTTCTGACTGTTGAGCAGGATTCTTCAAGGACACCACTTCCTGTTTTAGGGTCCTTCAGCTGTCCCAGAAAGTGAATTTGGGATTTTTAAAACTATGGTCGCTAATTGCAATCATGGTTGGTTACCAACTCAGATTTTGCGCAATTGGTATTAGTTTTGTACACACATTAGATTTAGCACCTTGTAATTTTCGAGTTATTTTCGCAAATTGCGAGTCGTTAATTCTAGCATTGTGCATCTGGCCCCTAGAGTGCACAAGACCACTCCAAAACCCACAAAATAATTAACCACAGGATTTACCACTAACCTTCCTAACCTGCATTAAGTCCATCAATGCCTCCTCAGGGCTAGTAAGCGCTATTTAAATGCAATTGCTTTGTAATACAACACAAGTATGCCCCACGTTTCAAGATTATATTTTGAAACAGGACAATGTATTTTACTGAAAATACATACGACATTGAACATTTTGTTCGAATGCACTGTCTTTTCCTCTCCCCCTCCCTGTATGCTTTCGGAATTCTTTTTGTTACTCACTCTACCCTTGAGAGCTGCAAACGTTCACTCCACTGCCATGCACTTGTTAACAACAGAAATATATGAAGAACAAAATCCATAAAAAGATAATTTGGGGAATTAGATTGACTCATATCTTCCAGTCACGGAGTATGTCCATGAGAAAAATGTTCTGTGACACACACAGTATCGCCAGGCTGTTGCTTGCTTTTCTTCTCCCACTCCATCCTTCCTCAGTGGATATTTTCCTTTTTCATTTTTTAAGTTTCAGATAGGTCAGAAACCTCTTGCTTGCCAGGGGCACACCATATTAGAGGGAAGAATCATTTTTGGCCCCTGGAAATCATCCCATCTCAAACTTTGTGAGTTTTGTGAGCTTTCACTGAGTATGGAAGTGTGCAAAACAAAAACTTCCAAAGAGGAAGTCTTTAAAAAATCCACGGTTCTAAGGGAGGCTGCAAACTTCACATTCTTCCAAGTTTAACAATTTCAGAAGAAAGATGGCATCTGATTCGGTTCTGATGGCATTACATATTAACCCACTAGTCTCTAGACAGACTGGACTCACCTTTTGAAGGTACTGGTTAGAAATGCAGAACTGCTTTGTCCTGTTGTACCTTTTATGGAATTGTGAACAGCAACATATATTCCTTAACAGAAAACATTCAGACCCCCAACGAGTGACTCTGACCTGACAAATTTCACTTTAGACATTCACGTTTCCACCTTTGTCTGACCATTTATTTTTCAAGTAGCCCAGTTTGATCGAAACAATAATAAAAGGCAAGAAAAAAGAGTAAACAAACGTTTTCAAAGCAAAATATTCAGGCCTGTTCATATTTTGCACGCAAATGCAATAGTGACAAGACGAGCTTAAAAGTAATAAAACCTAAGTATTCTGCAGTCTAAAGGCATTTGTTTACAAAAAAAGAATAAATGAAAAAAGAAACCATGGTAAATTTAAACATAAAAACATGGAATGAAAGCAGAAATGAAAGCAGAGATAAGCCTACCAGTCTTGCATTTGGGTGTAGATATTTTATGCGCATGTGCACATGAGCACAAGGGCAATGCTGTCACAGAGAAGCGAGCCAGTGACTGAATTGGGCTGATCCACTGCCACATGATCTGTGCTGTAGCTGGCAGATAATCATCTGGTCACGTTATTGCAATATACCATTGGGAAGTGTCATTGTTCCGTTAAGTATTTTGGCTTGACCCCAAATGGCGTATGTAATCGAGATTACAAGTCAGGTGTGCTTCCCACCCATTCCTATCATCTTCGAGTTGGGGTTATTTATCACAGCCAGGACCTCCTAGAAGTCTATCAACATTCGAATAAATCTGGAGGGATCCAACTGTTTACATTTTTAGGTCTAGCCTTTGAGTCGTTTAATGTAGTCTTGCAAGGCTATTGACTTTCCAAAAAAACATACACACAGACACATAATATGCTATGTAAAGAGGTTTTTAGTGGTGTTTAATTGCCGTTCACTTTTTTCTTCTAACCACAAAAGCGTAATGCATGGGACAAATGGTTAAGTCCACTTTGTCCACTAGCTGTATTCACTTTAGGTGTCAGCACAAATTATGTGCATATTGCTCACCTTCATCTAAAATACTTCCTTTCTCTTCACAAACACAGCTGGTTCAAAGCGTGCATTTTATTACATTTATTTACATCAACTTTAAATATAGGCTGTTTACCCTGACTGCCCTTGTCGTGCCCCGTTAGATTTATTTTTCATCATTATGTCAAAGTTGGTGTTCCAAACTGAGATTTTAATATAGTAGGTGACTGGGATTCGAGGGCTTGGTTAGGTGTTGATGTATTTTTGTCTCCTTCGCAAATAATAAAATAGAAGACATAACTGAACGGATCTGTATTTAAATAAAAAACACTAGTAGGACAGCCGCTTCGGGGATTTTTTATTTATTTTACATTTGTATTGCAATCATGAAGCAACTATATTTAAATGGTGGCCCACTTTCTTTGTTTTCCATTTTTCTTCTTGTACCATATGTTTGCAATAAGAAGAAAAAAAAAAATTTAACCATCGCACCAGCCTGCCACTGTCAGACCACCAAATATCATACTCAGTGAGGAAGATACACACATACCAGGGTGGAACTAACTGGCAAAAAGATGCAGAGCATTGCAAATTCCTGTGTCGCACAATAGAGGTGATGCATCGATTCCGAGGAGATGCGAAGCTGTGATGCGAGATCCTGCATTGTCACCGAGGAACCTGTCAATGAGGTCATGAATTGCGTTGTTCAACGTCAAGGATGCGTTGCTCAGTCATGGCGATGCATTGGTCCTGAGAAGCTACAAGGCTAAAATGCCAGGACATCAGGGAAGCTTTGCACAGCGACGGTTCCGATGTGGGCTGTGAGGTCGATGCAGAGTCCTTGCTGAGAAAAACATAGTAGCAGAATTGATGCATCGGTTCTGCTCGGGATTGTGCTGCACAGCAGAGGGGATGTGCCGGTTCTGCTGGATCCACAGATGGGCTGGCAGAGCACCTTCAGGCTCACCTCCAAGAGTCCAGGATGGGGTGTCACAACTTGGCAGAGACCAGGTGATAGGTTCAAGGACTTTAGAGTCTTCTGCCCTTGAAGTTGTAGTCAGTAGGCCCATCAGCTAGCCCAGGTCGTAAATATGGGGTCCTGGATTCAACTAATGCAGGCCAAGTCCTTCTCACCCAGGCATGAAGGCAGCAGGCAGCAGGGCAGCATAGCAGGGAAACAGACCTTCAGAGCAGCAGTCCACACTGCTTTCAGCCACACAGCCACACAACAGTCCTTCTTCCTGGCAGAGTATCCACAGGACTAGAAGTGAATTGACTGACTGGTGTCTGAGGTCCAATATTTATACCTGGTCCTTCCTTTGAAGTGAGAGAAGCTTCTAGAGGTTTCCCTTTGAAGTCCCCAGTCTTCTTACCTTCACCTCATGGCTCCAGACTAACTACACGGGGTGTGCCACCCTTTGTGTGGAGGCAGAACACAGACTATTCAAGTGTAAGTAGGGCTGTGCCCTGCTCTGTCCTCCCATCCTGCCAGTGATGGCTCATACAGGCACACCTAAGCTTTCTATTGTATGTGGCTGTCTAGAAGAAATACACAAAGCCTAGCTGTTTAGGCTGCAGGCACTAAAAGGCTAAGGCAGGAATATTCCAACTTTCTAAAAGTGGCATTTTCAAAATTGTAATTTAAAATCGTATTTCACCATCAAAGAGGATTTTTCATTACAATTTCAAAGACACCAAACATGAACTCATTACCTGTTCCCATTTGGAGGTTGCAGCTTAATAAATATAATAGGGTAACCCCAGGCCTTACATTAGGGGAAAACACATTTAAGAGTTTTACACTACCAGAACATGTGAGGCTTAAAATTACATGTCCAACTTTTTAAATAAATTTCACCCTGCCCTAAGGGCTGTTTAGGGTCTTCCATAGGGGTGACATATGTATTAACACAGAAAGGTTTGGGCCAAGGTTTATTTTGCCAGGTCGAAATGGCAGTTTAAAACTGCTCAGACGGGCTGCAGTGACAGACCTGAGACAGGATTGAAAGGGCTACTTAAGTTGGTGGCCCAAAGTGATGCTGGCCCACTTGTAGCATTTTATTTACCTGCCTGGGGTACATGTAGTACCACTTCCCTAGGGACTTGTAAGTAAATTAATATGCCAAGTGGGGATAAGCCAATGTTACCATGTTTGTGGAGTGAGCACTGGTTAGCAGTGGTAAAGTGCATAAAATTCTAAGGGCATCAAAAACGAGATTAGCACAAATAGGAGGGGTGAAGGCAAAAGGTTTGGGTGAAGCTCACCATAAGGCTGACAGGTCTAACATGCCCATTCAGGATTGCTCATTCTCCACATACATACAGTCGCTGCAGGCAGTGAATCATTGCCAAACATGACAGCTCATTTTAGTTCACACAACCGGAGACTCATGGTCCAGGAACAGATGTGTTTTATTTATTGTATGTGAACATCATGTGTACATCAGGCCTATGAAACATATATTATTATTACATATTAATTATGGTATAGGGAAGATACTTTACAAATGTTCCAATAGTTAAATATTATTTCCATAGGTCTTTTGATAAAAATGAAGAAAGCATAACATCAATCAATCAGTCATTTGTAGAGTGCTGCACGATCACCTTGGGGGTGTCTAGGAACAGGTGTGCGTGGTCTCAGTCGAAGTCTGAGTGGCAGGGTGTTCCAGGCATGGTGTCGGTGTAGAAGAAGGAGTGGCCACCACTGCGGCTGCTATGGATGTGGGGCTGTGTGCGAGGGCTAGTGAGGAGGAGCGCAGTCAGTGGTTGATGTAGGCTGGTCTTTGGTCATGCTGTGCCTTGTAGGTATGTGTCAGGATCTTGAGCTGACATCTCTTCTGAATAGGGAGCCAGTGGAGTTCTTTGAGGTGGGGGATGATGTGGGAGCGTTTGGGGAGATCCAGGATGAGTCTGGCTGCTGCGTTCTCTATGGTCTGGAGCCTTTTGAGGAGCTGTGTGGAGCTGCCAGAATAGAGTGCATTGCAGTAGTCAAGGTGTAGTTGAGGTGGCTGGTGATGATGGCCTGGGTGATGGTTTTCCTGGTGTTGACTGGGATCCACCTGAAGATCTTGTGTAGCAGGGGAGGGTGTAGAAGCAGGAGGAGGGGATTCCTTTGATTTGTAGGTTAATGGTCAGCTTGCAATCAAGGTTGATGCTGCGTGGTCTGTAGGTGTGGGCCCGAGTTTGGATGGCCACCAGCTGTGGTCCCAGATGGATGTTTTTCTACCAAAGATTAGGACTTTTGTTTTGTCGTAGTTGAGTTTGAGACAGTTTGTTTTAATCCAGTTGGCTATATTGGTCATGGCATTGCAGAAATTCGTCCTGGTAGTGGGTGGGTTTTCGGTGAGTGAGAGGATGAGCTGTGTATTGTCCTCGTAGGATACAATGTTGGGTCTATGGGATCTGACAGTGTCGGCCAGGGGAGACATGTAGATGTTGAACAGTGTGGGGCTGAGGGGCGAGTCTTGGGGTACACTGTAGATGATGTCCTTAGGTTCAGAGGAGAAGGGCGGCATGCTGATGCTCTGGGTACATCTATTCAGGATGGAGGCAATCCATTTCAGAGCGTATGCTCATATGCGATGCTGCTTGCGAGGGTGTGGTGGGATACAGCGTCGAATGGTGCTGATAGGTGGAGGAGGATCAGGGCAGCGGTCATCCATGAGTGTAGTCTTGGAGCTGTGTTTGGCTTGGAATCCTGATTGTGAGTTGTCAAGAAGTTGTTTTGATCCAAGTAATCAGTGAGCTGCTGATTGATAGCCTTTTCGAGTACTTTGGCAGGGAAGGGGAGCAGCGAGATTGGTCTCTGGGCTCAGTGGAGAGTTTCTTTAGGAGGGGTCTAATCGCTGCATGTTTCCATTTGTCCAGGATGGTTGCATTGGCGATGGAGGTTTTGAGGCGGTGAGTTCAGCGCTGATGAGATTGATTCTGAGGTTGAAAAAGTGGTTGGGGCACTGGTCGAAGGGAGCTCCAGAGTGGATGGATGACATGGTGGCAGAGGTAGATTGAGAGGTGAGTGGTGTCCTGGTGATGGCAATTCAGCGCCGGTTCGTCGATGCTGGTGAGGTCAAGAGCTGTGTGTTCAGGGTCAAAGTTGTTGTATATGGTGGTGGTCTTGCTGTGAAAGTATAAACTAGAAAGTTGAGGCTTTGTCGGTTCTGGGTGGACCTCGTAATTTCCAATTTGCAAAATCGTATGCAGAATGGTGTCTCAGACACCTTCTGCGAATCTCAAGGGGGTCGCAAAGACCCACCTCATTAATATTAATGAGGTGGGTCGCAATTTGCAACCCCCTTGAGATTCCCTGCATTCACAGGGATGGTGGCCTGCTGGAGACAGCAGACCTCCATGTCTGTGACTGTTTTTTTAATAAAGCAGTCTTTTTTTTTGTATTGCATCCCGTTTTCCTTAAAGGAACTCATAATTGATATTTAGGGGTGACTTAACACACAGTTTAATATGTGGAAGAACCATAAGAAGTAAATATTTTTGGGTGACAAATGTTTGTGGCATTCAAAGTTTGGAGTAGGGTTTTGCTCTCACAATGCTACCAACTCTCTACTGCTTGCATCGTTCTACCACTCTGAGATCAATAACATTGATAGCTAATCTGAATATTTTGCTGAGTTGGCCAGTGCCTTTATGACGCCAGCGGGTGTGGGTTAGAATCAACCACTTATAGGATGATTCCTGGCTGATTCTCCATAATCTTATTTCAGCAGTCATAAAATCCTACCTTCCCAACATATTCCGTAAAAGACTAATTCCACCCCAGCCTGTTGCCTTTCAGTGTAATCTTTGTCTCAACTTTTGTCAGTAGGCAAGGTCCAAACTGTGGCTCTTAGATCCTTTGTGTGCCTCCCTCCCCTAACTTTCATGTGTGGAAGAAGATGTGGAATAACAGCCAGAGCTGCCGACTTTGGAACTGAGGAACCAGGTTTGAGCCTCTGCATCAGCTCAGCATCCGGTGATTCTGGACAAATCACTTAATCTCCCCGTGCCTATAAAAAGTTAACGTATCCTTGTGTTATGTAAGTGGTGTTCATGTAGAGTTCTTCAATACCTTTGGGTCGAGTTTGCGCTATATAACACTGCAAACAAATGTGCTTATCACACAAAAGAAATGTAACCAGAAGTTTCATTTTACTGCGTCCCATCTCCCTTACACTGGTCAGACAAGATTCAGAGCAGGGATTGGAGGAGGTTACTCTGTCCAGTATACTACAGTTCTTGCCCTTCACTATCCTTGCCACTGGAAGCAAAAAATGTACATTAATTTGGAGAATTAAAATTTGCAATTATTGTAATGGAGAACATCGTATTCTCAGATTCTATCTAGAGTGAAAACACAAAGCAAACGGCACATTAGGCAACAAATCTCGGGACGTGGTTTGCAGAAGAAAAAAAGATGCATAATTTATCTCTACACAAAGTGACAGTGCACAATTAATACATTCATGTACTTAAATAATGTCTCTACAAATAGTTTTCTCAGGCACACTTTCCTACAAATATATTGCATATGTTAGATAGATGGAGCAGTGCACTGGCCAATCTAGACTGTATAGTTTGTTGTGTATGTCACTTCATTCCACACCTCCGACACTTCTATGCACTGTAAATAACATGTGCTACTATTGCAAAATGTAATATTCACTTTACAAGAAGGATTGAAGGCAGAGCTGGCCTTTTCAGAACTGAAAGTTATTGTGACCTGAAAATTACAGAAAACGCCAATGGCGAGTATTTGAGTCACGGAGCCATCTTGCCATCTTATTTGAGTGGTATGGCAACCATGTTTAAGAGTCACCCTTTCTTAAAGGCACTTTACTTCTGGTTAGCAGGGGTAAAGTTTCTTTAAGAAAGGCCAGAAAAAAATAGAGGGTCCAGAAAAATGGAGCAAATCTGGGGTGAGCACTCAGAAAGGGCAAATTTCTTACTGTCAGACTGTTAATGTATGCTCATCTACACAACCTGCTTAGGTCTTCTTAACAAAGATCAATTAGGCTAAATTTTACAAGCAAATTTACATCAATATACGATTGCCAGGAATTCACATAGTGATGCCTGGCAGGAGTAAAGCCATTTACATGTGCTGAGATCCCAGCAAAGAGTGCATATTTCGCTACAACTATACATTTCACTTGGGTGGGTGTATTTAGGGCATTTCAAGTCATGGTTAGCCTTGGTAGTTTGTCAACACCACATTCATAAGTTCACTTTCCAACCTAGAAAGGGTAGCAGATGTAATACGGATAAGAGATGATGCACATCCCTTTCTAAGGGTGAAAAGGGAAATATATTTCCCTACATTTTTGAGGGTGCAGGGAAAGGTCTTTCTCCATGAGTAAAATGTTTTTCAATTGAGATTTTTCTAAATTAATTGTGTATTTGCACAGGGTATTCCATTCAGCTGTGCAGAGGTCTCCACTAAAGAAAGGAAATCACATTGTTTTTCATGGAATCCGGATGGGAACTTGCACCAGACACACCTTAATGTACAGATTTCAATCAGAATTCAAGAATTCCACACAAGAGTAGTTACACACAGACGTAATAAAAAAATACGGGTGTAGATTTACTACTTTCTTTGTGAATAGGTCCCGTGAACAGGTCACGTAATGGAGACCCGCATAAACAGTATTTTTCATTACATTTTTACTATGTGCCTTTTATAGGGATGCAAATGTTTTCTTCAGAAAAAAAGATTTGGATATCAGGGGCGCCCTTACCAACTAGCTCATCTATGTTCAGGAGAAATATCTCTAATAGGCTGTTTTGATTTACAGGCATCAATCGCGTCCAGTGCAACTGGTTCAGCTTCCCAGGAGCAATACGTGAATTCTTTGACAATTCAAAGAAAGTCGTGAATTGAATAATTTACAAAAAAAATATAGACCTAATTTTATATGTTACTTTCCTACGTTCTATGTAATCTTCCATACATGTACTTTTAAGTTTTAAGCTGAGCTGATAAATGCAAACATTGAATTGAATTCGAAAGTTTCATCCATTGTCTAAATTCCATTACATATTAATTAATTTATCTAGGTGTTAACCTCGGCATTTGAAGGTACTGTGTAAGGCTGAAGAACCAAAACCGCTTGGGAATGTGCAAAATGGTTATAAAAGCACCTATAATCCACCCGGGCAGATGCTTTAACAGGTGACAGCTGAGTGGGCACTGTTCAAATTTTCAACATATTAAGAAAACACACAGATACAGCTTCTGAGATAATATTGAGCTCTTTTTCAACTACGAGCCCGTTATTTAAAATCTCACTTCAGATCCTGTGCTCGACTCCGGTTTCCAATGGACACGTGAGGCCTGGACAAGAGACCTTGGTACCAGCTGAGAAAACAAACGTGAAGCGGAGGCATCCATGATGGGAGATCGGGTTAAGCGTCCCGGCATAGGGGTGCCACCTGCCCCACTTTCCTATTTTTTCTTAGAAGCCCAAGTGATGCTATTCTGTCAGGAAACCCGAGGCTGATGGCAAAGCATGCGCGCCTGACTGGGGAATCTAGAAAATAACTTTCTAAATAAACAGTTCTAACACAATCCATAACAAAAGTGAAAAGAAAAAAAAAATCTCACAAAGGGTCTGATTAAGAGATAGGTGGTAAGGGAAAATCTTACAATTTATCCAAGAATTGCTTAGTCATCATTTGGAAGATTCTCCTCTGGTGAAGATTTAACTTGCGATTTAAATTATATAATCATTAAAGGTTATTGACATAGTCCACAGACATCAAAAATGAAGTTTTTGGTGTTATTTATATTATTAAATACATATATAGATTTATATTTTCCTACTGGTGGTGTCCAGTAGGTAGTTATAGTTAGGACCTAGAGCCTTATTACGACATTGGCGGTCTGCACTCCAGGTGGTCTGACCACCACATTACAACCCTGGTGGTTGGACCACTAGAGGACCGCCGTCCCCGCCAGGAACATGGTTCCTGATGGGCTGACAGCTGTGTGACTTGTGCTCAGCTACGGCGGTGCTGAGTTGAGCACCGCCGTACTGAGCAGGAGTCTCCTTTCCACCAACCTTTCAACCACCATGGAAAGGCTGGTGGAAAGGCTCTTCTGAGGGCCACAGGGGGCCCCTGTATTGCCCACGACATGGTCATGGGCAGTGCAGGGGCCCACTGCCAGCACCCTGGGAATGCGCACGCTCTCCGAGGGTGCGGTAGTGCTATGGCATTGGCCTCTGCCACCTTAAAGGAGCCAAGACCAATACTGTAGCACTGGTCCCGCTGGGCTGATTGGTGGAACGTTGTAATATGATGTTTCCGCCCGTCACCTTGGTGGGAACATTGTAATACAACTTGGGGGAGGCAGCTGGCTTGATGGCTGCCCCCTCCCATGGCTTCTGCTGGCATGTAAAGTTGTAATGAGGCCCCTAGTTTCCAATGGCAAAGTGTTTTTTGACTTGTCTATACCTTTGGCACCATTTGACGAATCTTCACAAAAGTTTCCAAAAAAAAGTGTGCCCATGAATCTTGTTGTGCATGGGAATTTTTGGAGTGATTTGTCAAGTGGAGGAAGAGAAAAAAGGGCATGAAAAAAAGTGCATTTCCCATATTAATTCTCATAAGAGTTTTGAACACCACAACAGCCGAACCACTGGAGAGAATTACATCAAATTTGGCAGAAAGGAAGCTTTCGGGCGCCAGATTATGCTTTTTGTTGTTTGGTGTAAATCCGTTCAGTAGTTTAAGGGAAACTAAAGGAAAACCAAATTTGTATATTGAGAGGCATGAATGCTTTGTAAATCCTCCGATCTCGTGCAGAGATCTGATTGGCTGCCAACACTTCAACCAGGAAGTGTTGGCAGCAATTTTGAGGTTTGACTTCAGCTGAGTCTCAAAAACAAACATAACAAAAAAAAATAAGGGCAGGGTACATTTACCCTACACCCCTAGCCTTGGTTCAGGGTTCTCCCAGGGACTCCCACCCCAGGGCTTATAAGGTGAAATTCACAAATATTCACACATTTTGCAGTGAAATGTAAAAAAAAAAGAAAAAAAGTTTGTCTCCCATGCTTGCTTTTAATATTGCCCCCGGTTGGGTCTGGTCCCGGGTGCATTGTGGAAAAAATAGAAGGTGGGTGCATTGGCCCCCCACTCTTAGGAAGTGTGGAAGCCCTGGGGACCACCACCTCCTAGGGGTTATGCATAAGAATATGCGGGGGGTGCACGGCCCCCCTAAGCCCCAGGAATCACCACCTCCCCATGGCTTAGTTATTAGTGATATAATGGGCTATGTTATGCATGAGATGAACTCAGTGGCCTCTATCAGTTTCTACAACCTCCACTAGCTATGCAAGATCTTCAGATGGATCACCCATTGAATCCAGAAAGACGGCAACACAAGCCATCATCACCAGTCGACTAGACTACACAAACGCCCTATACTTTGGACTACTCACCCAGCTCCTCCACCACCTCCAGCCCATCTAGAATGCAGTAGCAAGACTTCTCCTGGACCTCCCAGGCAGACCAGCATCACACCCACCTCAGAAGTCTCCTCTAGCTGCCCGTTCACAAGAGGTGCAAATCCAAGGTAAACACCATTGCATGGCCCCCCTTTATGGAGCGATAGATGGCCCTCGGGACCACCACTCCCCAGGACCGGCTCCTGCTCCCTCCCGAGATGCCCACCCTCAGGAGGTAGATGTTTGCTTTTGCTTGGTGGGAGCTGACAACTCCCACGAAGCAAAAGCAAACTTAACTCTGCGTTCAGCAAGTGAGAGCTGTAAAACAGCTCCCTCTTGCTGAGATTGGCGTTTATCTCTTTCCCTTCACTCAAACGTGTGTGCAGGGAAAGAGATGAAAACATAGCTCCCACAAGCAGGGAGCTGTTATTTAAAGCAGCTCTCTGCTTTCGGGAGCAATGCCAGCTCTCACAGGACATGAAGAACTGGCTGGGGCCCTAGGGGCCTTCAGGCTTCCCTCTTTGAGTTGAATGTCATAGTAATGTCTGGAAAACCCATAATCAGGAATAACCTGTGTTGTAGTGGCTAATGTCTTAGACACTTCGCTGAAGGTTAAGGGTTCTAGTGGAAGTTAAGTGTATCAGTGGTAATTTCCCTGTTCAATTTCTTTTCAACTTGAAATGTTTAAGGTACATACTGAAAGGTGATCACTCTCTTTTTATTTTATTTTTATTGACAAATACATTTTTTTTCTCAATTTATCCTAAAATATTTCATTCTACGTATATCATTCATCAAAGTTTAGCAAAAACTCTCTCTCTCTCTCAATTTTTCTGTCAAAGACTTCCTCTAAATATCTCTCCCTCTCTTACTTTCTCTTGCTCTCTCTCCCATCCCATAATAGATTAGTATTGCAATGGTCTCTCTATACAAAGACTTCAAAGTATCACACTAGCAAGATGTGTGGTTTGAATGTTATAGCCATGTTTTGATACACTGTATAGCTGAGTCACTTAGACTGACACTCAGTAGGTAGGCGGGTTCAAATCCTCCTATGCGATGCTAGTGTGTCTGTTTATTTGCTAATATTTTGAATGTTATACATTCCTCGTGATGGAATATTGAAGCCTTTTTCCCAGCAAAATCTTTGTGTTGTGGACAATCCCCTATAACCACCCAACCTTAGGCCGGGCCCTGCAGCCAGTCCTCACAGCGCATGGCCAAAGACTGTGCATGGCACAGGTTTGGGTGGGTATAGGGGGTAGGCCACAGGCAACCTCTTCCGCGCACGGCTGAAGGCTATGGGTGGCGGTGGTTGGATTAACATATAAGATTTTAAATTACTTTACGTAAAAAAACAGAGAAATTCACTGAAAAACAACAAAGTTTAGAGGGGCGTTATAGTTAGGAAATAGAATTTTGAAAAAACATAGAAATTCACTTAAAAAACAAAAGGTTACAGGGACGTTATAGTTAGGCGTGGACTTAAAATGTACAAAACCATAGAAATTCAACAGTTATAGTTATAGTTATTTCAATTAACTATAACTCGTGCCCTAACTTTCGCCCTGCATTGCTAATAACCCCAGATATTACAGCACTCATGACATCTTTTATAACATCATTGATAATATCACTGCAACATTTGCTGTAAAATGATTTATAAAAAACCTGTGCATGCCGGGGGTACGCATTATTATTTACCTTAGGGCATGAGTTATAATTACTTGAAATACCTCTAACTATAACTGCTGCATTTCTTTGGTTTTGTGCGTTTAAAATGTGAGCCTAACTATAATGTCCCTGTAACCTATGGTTTTTTGTGTGTATATATATATATATATATATATATATATAAAAAACTGTTGGCAGTCACCAGTAGGTAGTCATAGTTAGGACTTAGTTTCCATTAAATAAGCATTTTTTGTTTTGCCAATAACTTTGATTCCATTTAATGAATCTTCACAAAATTTTCAAAACTGTTACAACAGTCAGTTCAGCTGATGGCTTGAAAGTTTCGAGGTGATTCATCAAGTGGGGGATTCGAAAAATGGGGGGGGTCCCAAAAAGCTTTTTCCCAATGCAATTTTCCATAGGGATTTTGAGCACGACTACAGCCCAAACCACTAGAAACCAAATTTGGAAGAAAGGTAGGCCTTGTTCCAGAAAGAGCCCTTTTGCTGTTTGTTATAAATCTTTTCAGTAGTTTTAGAGTAGATGAACAAAAACTTAAATTGTTTGTGTAGGGGGGCAGAGCCTCTGCGGATCCATGAGACCGCATATGAAAATCTGATTGGCTGCCAACACTTCAACCAGGGAGAGTTGGCAGTTAATTTGAGACTCAGCCGAGTACCAAAAATAAAAAAAATAAAAAAAGAAAAGGGGAGAGGGGAGAAGGTTGGAATACCCTGACCCCCTAGCCCTGGTGCTGGAGTCATCCAGGACCCCGTGAGGGCAAAAAAGCATTTTTTTACAATTTTTGCCATGAAATCACTCAGGGTCTGCAAGTCCGCAGCAACATTTTTTAAAAACAAGCACCGTCTCCAATGCTTTTTTTAAAAATTAGCCCCCGGATGGACCATGTCCTGGGGCATGTAAAACAATTTGGAGGGTGTGCATGCAGTCTCCCATCCTCAGGCTCTTTTGAGCTCTATGGACCACCACCTCCCTGGGCCTTTATGTAGTGGCCACGCACCTTCCTTGTGCTTCTAAGCACCCAGAAACCACCACCTCACTGGGTCTTTAAAACTAAATTGGAGGAGGTCCGAGCAGGCCTCCTCCTTGTCCTTGCAGTGCCCAGGGGACTACTACCTCCAGGGTCAACAAATCGAAAGAAAAGAGGAGAGAGGACAAAAGGCCTCCTGCTGGGCCATTTTGAGCCATGAGGACCACCAGCTCCCAGGGCCATGCTAATTGTAAGGAGAGGGGCTGGGGAACCCCCACCTGGAGCCATTAATGACCCTAGGTACCGCAACTCCCTAGGGCCAGCTCCCTATACCCTGAGGTGCCCACCCTTTGGGAGATAGCAGTTTGCTTCCAATTGGGGACGACTTTGACATCTCCTGCCAAGCTAGAGCAAAGTTTAAGTCAGCTCCCTGTTGGCATGAGCAGGAAAGCTGCTCCTGCTCTCTGGGAGCTTACTTTCATCTGTTTTCCTGCCCACTGCTTCAAGCATGTGGGAGCAATGCCAGCTCCCACAGGAGACAGGGAGCCTGCAGAGACAAGGTTCCTCGAGGCTCCCTGTGGTCCCTAGGAGGGCAAAATGAGTTGGATGCCTGCCAGTAGCACATATACGCTAGTTATATGCAACTTCTTCCTGACTTTTTCCAGGATGAAGGACAGCTTACAAAAAGCCCCCCCTCAGCACCTTTTACCCCAATTTTGGAGATGCATCCTTAATGCAGAGGAATATGAGCTCCATCAAACAAAGAAGTGCTTACTACTTATAATTAAGTGGAAGTACCTTTGTTTGGTGGAGATTCAACTCTTTGTAGTTTTGTTGTCTTCTCTACCCTAGGATTCACGTTATTGCAGACTGCTGTATGAAGACACCGGACGAACAATCACACGGACAAAATTACAGACACACAAGATCACTGAAGACATTACCTCGGGGCACTTTACACAGCTGTAGTGTAGGAGATGCATTTACCCAATGAGGTAGCACTTGCTAATTAGCCAGCAGAGAGTGCTCCAATTGGGTAGACATTTTGTGCAAAGCTGTGGCATCTTCTTGGATGAATAAGCAGGTCAGGATGCATTCTGACACTGATGCTTATTTTATAGAAATCAAACCTGAGTGGGAAGCACTTACAAATATGAAAAAAGCAAGTCCCCAGGTGAAGCACTGCTTCCAGGCTCTTTGGCCAACACCCACCACCATGTGTAGTGTGAGGTTAGATGTCTACAGGTAGTTGGCTGCAAGGCCTGGCCTGCAGTCAGGCCCAGTGGGCAACTCCCCCTCCACTCACAGCTGAAGGCAATGTGAGACGTGCCACTGAATGAATGTGGGGGGGTGGTTGCAGGGCCTGGTGGCAGGCATGGTCCTGTGGTCAAGCCCCCCCCGCTGCATTAAAAGAAACCTAGAAATTCACTGAAAAAAACAAAGGCTACCAGGACATTATAGTTAGGAATTAGCCTTTAAAAAAAACGTGGAAATTCACAGAAAAAAACAAAGGTTAGAGGGACGTTACAGTTAGGTTCGGAATTTACACGCACAAAACTATAGAAATTCAGCTGTTATAGTTAAGAGTTATTTCAAGTAACTATAACTCATGCCCTAAGGTAACTATAACTTGTGCCCTCGCCATGCACTCCTAATTACACCACAAATTATATGAGTGATGACATCTTCTGTGGCTTCATTGATATTATCACTGCAACATTTGCAATAAGATTATTCATGAGAGAACTGTGCATGGCGGGCCGTGAGTTATAGTTAGCTTAGGGCATGAATTATAGTTCCTTGAAATAATTCTAACAGCTGAATTTCTATGGTTTTGTGCATGTAAATTGAGAACCTAAGTATAACGTCCCTCTAACCTTTGGTTTGTTCAGTGACAAAAACAATTATATATATAATTATTGGTGTTATTATTATTATTACTATTTTAATCTATACTACACAGTTAATTCTGCCACAGAACTCACTACCACGAATCAACCCTCCAAAGGAATCTTTAGCATCTGTTCAACCTTCAATCGAACACAGAGGGGCATATTTAAGTAGTGCCACTTTTCTTGCGTGCCCTACTGCCATCTAACAACACCATGGCTGCGCCATATTTACAATAGCATAAACATTTTTGACTCTATTGTGGTGATTTGCTGCACTAGCGTAAAAAATGTTGCCGATAGTTCAGCAAAGCACAAGGAGGACCATTGATTTCAATGGGTGCGTAATTTTAATGCTTGACCCGAGCAGGTGTTAAAAAACAATGGAAAAAAATGGCTTAGTGCAATGTGAATTTCACTGCAACATTTTTTCGGGTCTCCTAATGGGCGAACGGCCCCCCTTGCATACATTATGCCTGGTGCAGGCATAATGTGGCGTAAGGGGTTACAAATTGGCACAATGTATGCATTGCACCATTTTGTAAATATGGTGTGGGTAAAAGGTCTCTTTAGCGTCACCTTAGCATAAAAACAATGACGCTAAGGCGGGACAATGGACTTGTAAATGTGCTCCAGAATATTTCAGGATTAGTCAAATGCCTCACATCGCCCTTCCCCTTGATATTTCAAACTACACGGAAACCTCTGCACATGCCAAGCAATGCAATCACTGACAAAGTCAGTGGGTTTTTGTTTTGTTGACGAGTGGCCACATGTGACCAAGGGAAAGGA
This sequence comes from Pleurodeles waltl, assembly GCF_031143425.1. NCBI lineage: Eukaryota > Metazoa > Chordata > Amphibia > Caudata > Salamandridae > Pleurodeles > Pleurodeles waltl. Next base: position 766,355,422 of record NC_090438.1, read on the forward strand.
GCAGAATGAAGGATTTAATTTTCAGTATGGCTTGACACTGCTGTACTTGCCTGCCAGAGCTTATATCATTAAAGCCATGGGCGTAGCATGGGCTCTTGCTGCCCCTGCTGTCCAGAGGCACCCACACATCTTTAATGTCAAACGCTCCTGCTGGCCTCCTGAAAAGGAATTTAAAAAACATAACTTAAAAATTGTGAGGATAGAGAGGCCTGCTAAGACCTGGTTGCTCTGGCAGAGGTATTAAAATACCAACAGCGGCCGCCCAGAGTTAATTCTGCTCCCAATGCTGCCTTACATCTACAGACCGGACCCTTACTTGACTGAGGCGCCTCCAAGGTGCTGATAGGCTTGCCCCACCTGCACCCTCTCTGTATGATTGACATCACTGGGCAGGTGAGGCATGAAGACCTACCTAGCACTGCCAATCACAGAGAGAGTGTGAATACATTCTGAGTGCTTTGGAAGTAAGGACGACTTTGGAGGAACGGAGCATTGTGATGAGAAGAACATTTTGTGCTGCAGAATTAAAGAGAGAAATTATACAAAATATCAATGTTACTTAAGGGAGGAACTAAGAAAGGGAGATGTGTGCCACTCAAGCCCTGACCATTACTCTGCCAAGAACGTAGCTATCAAAAGTGAAACAGAAGCATTAGAAACGGGCTCTTGGGATGAGAATTAGTTATGTTGTTTATTATCAAAATTTGAGGAGTGGATCAGTTTTCCTTGCGTGTAATATGACTTCCTGGCACCGCCGCTATGCCGCTACTCGGGACAGGCCTATTGACCCTACCGGCCAGTCCTGACTGTTACATTCCCGTTTCCACCCTAAACAACTCCCCACCAACAGACTCTGAAATACTCCATTCTTCCCACCAACCCTTACAAATTCGACTGCACACTCTGCATCCACAATCCACAACCTTGTACTAGAACCTGCAGCCAATCCCCCCAGACTTCCAGGCCAGTAGTTACACACATACATGTTTCCTGAGAATCTTTATTGTGTGGAAAAATAACAATTAGGTGAGTGGAATTATTCTTTCTGTTCGAACAAAACGGGTTTAGCAGAATCACATTGAGGAGGTCAGAGAATGATCTCTTTGTGCACTAGGGCGTGGCATTGAGTCAGGGGTCACTTATGGATGGTAGAGTTAAGAGGTAGTGTGCAACTAATGCCCTCTACAAATATTCGTGTAAATTCCACTTGGAAAGCTTGTCTTTTCCTTCCTGTAAAATTAACATTAAAAAAAATGCTCTCAAGTGTTATAAAGGGGTAGTTGCATCTGGAGGTCCAAATATGAGGCCACAAGAGATGCTTTTTTCTACCGAGATCTTGGAATATGTGCTCCAGGTATTAAAAGAAGGATGATGCCAGGAATCTTGTGGCCAGGTTTGAGTTAGAGAGAGAGAGAGAGAGTGTGTGTGTGAATACAGTGTGTGTCTCAGCCCAAGCAAGGGTGGAGAGTGATTAAAAATAGGGTATATGCTGTGTCAATCAGCATAGAAACTTCACTTAAGTCATGAGTGGGCCCCTTTAAGGCAGTGTCCTCTCAAGGAACTGTCCCCTTCACAGCCGAGATTCAATGTCATATCAGAGTGGGGGTTTTGCAGAGCCTTGTCATTTTTGGAAAACACCGTTCATAAGTTCTGGTCTCTGTCAGTGGGCTGGCCTCTGCCTTTCTCAGGGGCTAGCCCTTCTCAAACTCGGCCTCTCAGGGGATGGCCCTTACAGACTCGTTGATCTTCAAGTGAGGTGAATTCTCAAGGACCTCATGTCTCGACAGAAGCCTTCCTTTAACAGCTCCGCTACCATGTCTGCCATGTGGCTCCTCTGCCCTGGCCGGGGTCTGACTTCTTAGAAATATTGTACAAGGTCAGGGAACTGGCTCTCACAGACTCTCTGCATTTCAAGTGTACTGGCTGTGCAATTTCATTGTAAATGTGTGTTCAACTAATAATTACAAAATACTACTATAAACTAATGTCACCAAAGATATCTAAATTTAATTTGCAAAATGTTTCAAATAAAATATGCAAATATAACAATAAACAAGCAAAGTGTTCAGTCCATTTGAATTGGCATGTCTCCAAATTGCTCCTGCGCGTTACATCGTCTTTTCTTCTTTAACATTGCATGCATTTTTAGGTTTGGCGTTAGTCAAGATCTTTTGACTTTACTAAAATTACATATATAATTCGCTTAATTCAAGTGGATTTCTGCTAGCCATCTTCAACTTACAGCATGGGGCAATAGGTTAGTCCACTTCTGCCATTGGCAAACTAAACAGAGTGACTGCATTCCCCTCTTTCACAAGAAAAACACATGCACCAGCATAAGTGATCTGTTGCTGCAATGCAGAAGGTCCCTCCAGTACCAGAGCCTACTATGCCAAAGTTTACTCTTTGAGACCAAGAAAATATTTTTGCTTTTAGCCAATATGTTTTTTCAATATTGGCAAAGGCTTTTCAGCACCCCGTGGAAAAAAGTTTTATAAAACCTGTAAAAAAACAAGCACAGAAAAAGGCTTGCAAAAAACGCTACACCTATTGACACTGTTATTGCCTGTTCATTTTGTGATACAGAGCACACAATTCTGGCTTCTGGCCTTATAGAAGTTGCATAATTAGTTATAACTAGCATTGCTCACTTCTCATCAAATGTTACTCTAAGCGTGCCTTTCTCCTGACCCTGGCGTTCAAGATTGTTCAGTGAGCCATCTGAGTGTTGACAGTTGGTAATGAGTTTGAGCAGAATCAAGTAAGCCTTTCATCCTTGTGAGGTCAATAAACTGTTGACATTAAATTGTGATGTGCTCTTAGTGGCAATAAAATGGTTCTATAAAGCATTATATTACACATGAGAAAAGCAAACCATTTGCATTTAAATGTGATGAATACATAGGGCCTCATTATGAGTTTGGCAGTCTGACGGTAAGACTGCTGCTGTAGCGTCCGCCAAGAGACCGCCATGTTGGCGGTCATCCGATCGCCGTATTAAGAGATCCACAGCTCAGACTGCCAGAAAACAGCCAATTTCTCAAAACTGCCAGGACACTGGCGGGCTGGAAAAAGGCAGTTAGACCACCAGCACCACCAGCCTGACAAAAATCTACTGATCTAATAATGAACCACAAATCATGAGAGTGGTTCTTCCATGGCAGAAAACCACTGGTAGTGCTAACCGCATCAGTCTGAACTCACATCAGTAAGAACACTACACCACAATGGATAGTTTGAATACCCCACACCTGACACACATTCACAAACCCCACAAACCTACACACTGCACTAAAAAACACACCCCTACACAACCTACAAGCCTTTGCAACCAGAACACCACACACAGCCAGAGACTAGATAAAGATAAAAAGAACTAGCAAAACAAACAATAGACACCCATACACATTTCACTCAGCATCCATCCCACACGTGCACAAACTACACAACACACAATTTTGTATCCCACACAATACACAACTGTCACCCACTCACATCACAGCACACACACCTCATCACTAAAAATTTACCAGCTCAATTTTCACTACCTCACCTTCTCTACTACCTCGTCCATGACTCCACAAAACATCCACATTTCACTGATGATGAGTTGAGGGTCATGGTGGATGAAAATGTCAGAGTAGAGCCATACCTTTTTGGAGCAGAGGTTCAGAGGTTTACATCAACAGCCAGGAAAATTGAGTTGTGGCAAAGAATAGACAACAGAGTGAATGCAGGAGGCAGTTACCCACGCACAAGTGAGGACATCACGAAGAGGTGGAATGACTTCAGGGGGAAGGTTAATTCCATGGCATCCAGGCACCAGCTGGGGGGTCTCAAGACTGGCAGTGGGCTTCCACCTCCTCCACCACAGTTCACATCATGGGAGGGGAAGTTCTTGAACATTCTGCATCCAGAGGGCCTCACAGGAATACCTGGGGGAGTGGAGTTGGGTAAGTCACAACAACATTCATGTCACCAAACAGCTTTGTCTTGCCTGCTAACTCATCACCTTTCCCCTCCTCAATGACCAAACCACCCACCACCCCTGGTCCAAATCTCCAAATACCCCTTGCTGCCATGCCAAATGTCAAGTAAACTCACCTTGGGCTACAGTTTGTGGGAAGGGAATGTGAGGTCCTGGTAACTGACAGCACTACAACTCCCAGAAGACACTGCTCCAACATTAACAAAACCAGAACCGTGTACCACAATTGAAATGTCATGCATGTAAAACTGACAATCAAAGTAAAACCAAACTGAATGGTCCACCATGTAACAGTTTATGGCAACGACAGCTATGCAATGGCCTACTACCAGTACTATTTCAAGCAAATCACAACTACAGCTGTGCCCCATACAAAAATGGACTCAGAGAAAACATCACTAATAATATCATGTACTCAGCTGGGGGGGCATCTAAATGCCAAACTGGACGCACTTGCAGTATATCCAAGCAGAGGGCAATGACAAATTGTAACCCCAATTTAGTGTGCCAGTTCTGACACCATTGTGCAGTGTTCTGCTTCTAGTTGGCTCAATAATGACATACACCTTAGTAGGAGTGAAATGTACATTGTCATACCTTCACTCAGACAAGATATGAGGGTATTTACAGCAATTTAAACATCTGCATACTGCGAGACCATGGAGCATGCTGTATGCAATTGGAAATCTACGTGTCCCAGATTAAATAGTAGCTGTCATTGCCATGTCAGGTGATCATGTAAAGACTGTGTGTGCATTTCACACACCATGTTTAGTTGCTAATTTATACATCATCTGCTGCATCACTTACAACAACTGTGTGGTCCACTTCTCCTACAGGTAACTTTGCCATCCCTAACATGGAGAGGATACAAGAGACAGATACTACCCCTCTGGATGAAGGCCCCAAAGACGAAAAATGCCCTGGATGTCTGGACACTGAGGACGAAGCTGGCCCATCAGGGACACCTGGTCAGTCAACAACTGTCAGCCTCAACCTGCCCACAACGACTCCTCCCAGCCCTGTTGCAACTACATCACAGTCACCATTCGCCTGTGTCCCAAGGATGCTTTCTTCCATTGTGTACCCCCCAGTACAGGTACCTGAGTCTCCTAACATCACCCCTGACAATGATGGTCCTGCCACCAGTGGGAGTGGGCACACTGTGCCAGGGGCATAGGTACGTGGGGGTCGGGGGTGTGGGAGGAATGGTGTGGGCCAGAGGATGAGGGCTCCAAGGTACACCACTGACCATGAGACCGTCTCCCAAGTCTTGGGAGCCTAGCAACGTTCCAAGGTATGATGTGCCAAGTACTGACCATGATGGGGTAGATCAGACAGCTGCAGAGGGACAACCACCAGGAAGCCATGCATCAGTAGCAGGCCCAAAATGCCATTACGGCTTCCATTGCTGGGATGCTGAGGGACATCAACACTACACTGAGTAGATTTGGCACCCAACGTCAGGCCTCTTCCACTATCAATAAATCAATCAATCAATCAGGGAATTTTTAAAGTGCACTACTCACCCGTGAGGGTCTCAAGGCGCTGAGGGGGGATGCTACTGCTCGAGCAACCAAGTCTTGAGAAGTCTCCTGAAGGTAAGGAGGTCCTTGGTCTGGCGTAGGTGGGTGGGAAAGGTGTTCCACGTCTTGGCGGCGAGGTGGTGTCGGTAGTTGTTCTGCAGATCCGTGGGGCGGTGGCGAGGGCAAGGTCAGTGGAGCGAAGCTGTTGATGTATTCTGGTCCGGTGTGGTGCAGTGCCTTGTGAGTGTGGGTGAGGAGTTTGAAGGTGATTCTCTTGTTGACTGGGAGCCAATGCAGGTCTCTCAGGTGGGCTGTGATGTGGCAGTGGTGGGGGATGTCCAGGATAAGGGCTGCGGAGGTGTTCTGGAAGCGTTGCAGCCTTTTCGGGAGTTTGGCTGTGGTTCCTGCATACAGGGCATTGCCGTAGTCCAGATTGCTGCTTACGAGGGCTTGGGTGACTGTTCTTCTGGTTTAAGTGGGGATCCATTTGTAGATCTTTTGAAGCATGAGGAGGGTGTTTAAGCAGGAGGAGGAGATGGCATTGACTTGCTGGGTAATAGATAGTGAGGAGTCCAGGATGAATCCCAGGTTGCGTGCGTGGTCGGTGGGTGTTGGTGCAGTTCCCAGTGTGGCAGGCCACCAGGACTCATCCATGCAGAGGAGGCGAAGCTGAAGATGAGGACTTCAGTCTTGCCAAACTTCAGTCTTGCCGGACTTCAGTTTAAGGTGGCTGTTCTTCATCCATTCGGCGATGGCCCTCATTCCTAGCCACGAGACATCAGGCCCCTCAACATTTGTGGCTGCTAGTGGAATTGAAGCCCTGCCAGGGGAAGAGAATGCCTCAGACAACCCGCCCTCTGTAGCAGAAGAACCCCCGACAAATGGGGACGTCCACCCACACACCAGGAGAAGCAGATGCCAAGACTAAACCAACTGCCAGTAAGTGAACCTCTCCTGATTGGTTCCCCTTGTGTGTGACTGATACACCCTGTTGACTGTTCTGATACCTAACTCAATTTTCCTATGGTGCAAGGACACCGGACTTGTGTTTCGAAATGGTGTAGCTGCTACCCTGATGATTTCATCCATCGTGACTGAACCCTTCACTGTTGAATTTTTTCCTTTCTCTTTCAATTCTTTCATTTAGTTGTTCACCCCCCAATAAATACCACCTAATCACAGATCATGTGTAAGTTTGATGTGTCAATCATATACAACTCTCATGTATGATAACTACTGTCCCAAAATGTTCCTCTCCAATGTTATACCTCTGTCATGGTCATCACACATGTACTGGACAACCAGGATACATATAACATTGGGATTGTAACATACACATGACACATGTCACCTGTATTGGACATCTCCACATATTTATTTGAAAAATGGCAATCAGCACATTGTGAAGTCATGCTGTGGACCTCAGTGTTTCAGCTTAGGTGTCATTCACTACCAACCCACAGAATACACAAGTTAGGGACATGTCAGCCTATCACCATACCAGGAGGCAGAACGATTGGTTCAATGTACCATCAGCTAAGACCTTATCACATATCCCATACCACAACTTCCCAAATGATCATACCCTATCAAACAGGCAGAGGCTAGTAATGATCTCCCCAGGCATGGAACCTTCCACTTACCATGGTCAGGTAGCTGTAGGCTTGCCACTCACCTATGTGAGCCTTCAGACACATGCCCATTGCTCTGCAATGAGGAAACACACTGACAGCTATGCACAAGTTAGGTTATACACAACACAAACCATAATGATGGTAGAGTATCTTGGCACCACATTATGACATGTGTCAGACACAAATGGACACCCACTTGCCACCATTTGAGCAACTTCCACTACCAAACTGGTCTATATTGTTTGGAAAGGACACTTCAGGAGGAGGCTTAAGACATGGCTCTTCGACAAGTAGCCAGTAGTGCACTGGAACCTCCTACAGCACCTAGATTCCGTCCGGGGGTGAAAAGTCACACTTTACAAATGGTTTGATTAATTGATTGATTGATGGACCGCTCACCCCCGCTCTCCGGGGACCACCACCTCCCTGGGACAATGTCTGAATGTAATAGGGACGTCCTGTGGCCTTCCTGGCCCGAGAGACCGCCACCTCCCCGGGGCTATAATTTTGAAACATGCATGGAGCCATGAAACTCCCCACACACAGTGGACCACTACCTTCCCAGAGCAACAAAGAAAAAGTAAAAGTAGAGGGTCCTATGGACCCCCCCCCCAGATCTCGGGGACCACCACCTCCCTGGGGTTACAAATAGATTGAAGAAGTGGGTTCATTGCAGACTCCCAGCCCTGGGGACCTGCACCTCCCTGGGGCAAAACTTAAAAGATGAGGGGGCTTGTGGGCACCCTTGTGGAGCCATAGATGGCTCTGGAGACCACCACTCCCCAGGACTGGCTCCTGCTCCCTCCTGAGGTGCCCACCCTCGGGAGGTAGCTGTTTGCTTTTGGTTGATGTGAGCTGACAACTCCCATGAAGCAAAAGCAAACTTATCTCCGCTTTTAGCAAGCGAGAGCTGTAAAACAGCTCCGTCTTGCTTATAGTGGAGTTTTTATCTCTTTCCCTTCACGCAAACCTGCGTGCAGGGAAAGAGATGAAAATGTTGCTACCACAAGCAGAGAGCTGTTTTTTAAAGCAGCTCTCTGCTTGCGGGAGCAATAACAGCTCTCACAGGTCACGAGGAGCTGGCTGGGACCCCTTCAGGCTCCCCCCAGCAGGAAATATCTTGCTTGTGTGCTGTTTAAAGTCATTCTATGGCGAGACCTTTGCAATAACAATAGCAAGGGTCTCTCCATATAATTCCTTCAAAGCGGTACACAAGCAGAATATTTAGTAGGGATGTTATAGTTATGTTTTCATGCACCACAGAATGGGATCACCTGGTGCCTACTGGAAAAGGTCTTACACTGTCACTCAGTAGGTTGAAGGGTCAAGTCATGGTATCTCATGGCAGTATGTCTGTTTACTTATTTGTGTTTTGAATGGTAAACAGTCCCTGTAATGATACATTGAAGTATTTTTCCTATCAAATTCTTTGGGTTGAATGTCATAGTAATGTCTGGAAAGCCCATAATCAGGAATACCCTGTGTGTAGTGGCTAATGTCTTAGACACTCCCCCTGAAGGTTAAGGGTTCTAGTGGAAGTTAAGTGTATCAGTGGTCTCTTCCCTGTTCAATTTCTTTTCAACTTGAAATGTTTAAGGTACACACTGAAAGGTGATCACACTCTTTTTAATTGACAAATACATTTTTTTTTTTCAATTTATCCTAAAATACACTATTCTATGTATATAATTAATCAAAGTCTAGCATAAGTCTCCCTCTCACTTTCTCTCTGTCAAAGTAATCCTCTAAATGTCTCTCTCTCAATCTCTCACTTTCTCTCGCTCTCTCTTCCACCCATAATGGATTAGTATTGTAATGGTCTCTCTATACAAAGACACACTGTATAGCTGAGTCACTTGTGGCCTACTGGTAAAGCTCTTAGACTGACACTCAGTAGGTTGAGGGATTCAAATCCTCCTATCTCATGGTAGTGGTTCTGTTTATTTGCTAGTGTTTGAATGTTATACATTCTTTGTGATGGAATATTGAAGCCTTTTTCCCAGCAAAATATTTGTGTTGTGGACAACCCCCTATTACCACCCAGGTCGGACCCTGCGGCCAGTCCTCACAATGCATGGCCAAAGACTGTGCATGGCACATGTTTGGGTGGTTATAGGGGATAGGTCACAGGCCAGTCCCTGCGTCCAAACTCTAACATGCACAGCTAAAGGCTATGCGTGGCGGTCGTTGGATTAACATATGAGATTTTAAATTACTTTACGTTAAAAAAAACATAGAAACATTATAGTTAGGAAATAGAATTTTGAAAAAAACGTAGAAATTCACTTAAAAAAACAAAGGTTACAGGGATGTTATAGTTAGGCTCTGATTTTAAATGTACAAAACCATTTAAATTGAACAGTTGTAGTTATAAGTATCTCAAGTAACTACAACTCGTGCCCTAAGATAACTATAGCTTTCGCCCTTCACTGCTAATTACCTCAGAAAGTACAGCACTCATGACGTCCTTTATAACATCATTGATAATATCACTGCAACATTTGCTGTAAAATTATTCATAAAAAGTCTGTGCATGCCGGGGGCACGAATTATAGTTACCTTACGGCATGAGTTAGAATTACTTGAAATAAATCTAACTATAACTGCTGCATTTCTAAGGTTTTGTTTGTTTAAAATGCCAGCCTAACTATAAAGTCCCTGTAACCTTTGGTTTTTCGTGTGTTTGTATATATATACATATATATATATATATATATACATATATATATATATATATATATATATATATATATCTATATCTATATATATCTATATCTATACCTATCTATATATATATATATATATATATATATATAAGTGGAGTGATGAAGACTCCAGGGGAGTTGAAACGCGTTGGTGGCTGTGCAATTCAAATAAACTATTGATAATTTTATATATATATATATATAAAAACCTGCTGGCAGTCACCAGTAGGTAGTTATAGTTAGGACTTAGTTTCCATTGAATAAGCAATTTTTGTTTTGCCAACAACTTTGATGCTATTTGATGAATCTTCACAAAATTTTCAAAACTGGTACCACAGTCAGTTCAGCTGGTCTCTTGAAAGTTTCGAGGTGATTCATCGCACTGGGGTTGAGAAAAAGGGGGGTACCAAAAGCTTTTTCCCCCATGCAATTTCCCATAGGGATTTTGAGCATGACTACAGCCCAAACCACTGGAGGGAATTACACCAAATTTGGAAGAAATGTAGGCCTTGTTCCAGAAAGAGCCCTTTTGCTTTTTGGTATAAATCCTTTTAGTAGTTTTAGAGTAAATGAAGAAAAACTAAAATTGTTTATGTAGGGGGGCAGAGCCTTTGCGGATCCAAGAGACCTCATGTGAAGATCTGATTGGCTGCCAAGACTTCAACCAGGAAGAGTTGGCAGTTAATTTGGGACTCAGAATCAGCCAAGTCCCAAAAATAAAGTAAAAAAAAAGAAAAGGGGATAGGGTAGGAATACCCTTAGCCCTGGTGCTGGAGTCACCCAGGGAAACCGTGAGGGCAAAAAAGCATTTTTTTTACAATTTTGCCATGAAATCACAGAGCATCCGAAATTCTGCAGCAATTTTTTTTTTAAATAAGTACCGTCTCCCATGCTTTTTTAAAAACTAGCCCCGGGTGGACCATGTCCTGGGGCATATAAAATAATTTGGAGGGTGTGCACACAGTCTCCCACACTCAGGCTCTTTTGAGATCTATGGACCACCACATCCCTGGGGCTTTATGTAGGGCCACGCGGACACCCTTCCCTGTGCTCCTAAGTACTCGGAGACCACCAGCTTACTGGGGCATTAAAACTAAATTGGAGGAGGTGAGCAGAGCAGGCCTCCTCCTTGTCCATGCAGTGCCCATGGGACCACCACCTCCAGGGTCAACAAATCTAAACAAAATGGGAGGGAGGGCAAAAGGCCTCCTGCAGGGCTATATTGGGCCATGAGGACCACCATCTCCCAGGGCTGTGCTAATTGAAAGAAGGGGGGGTGGGGCACCCCTTGGAGCCATAAATGACCCTAGGGACACCAACTCACCAGCTCCCTATACCCTGAGGTGCCCACCCTTGGACGATAGCAGTTTGCTTCCACTTGGGGGCAACTTTGACAGCTCCTGTCAAGCAGGAGCACATTTTAAGTCAGCTCCCTTTGGGCATGAGCAGGAAAGCTGATCCTGCTCACTGGTAGCTTACTTTCATCTGTTTACCTGCCCGCTGCTTCAAACTTATGGGAGCAATGCCGGCTCCCACAGGAGATGGGGAGCCTACAGAGACTAAGAGTCCGTGAGGCTCTCCCGTGGTCCCTAGGAGGGCAAAATTAGTTGGAAGCCTGCCAGTACCACATATACGCTAATGACATGCAATTTCTTCCTGACTTTTTCCAGGATGAAGGACAGCTTACAAAAAGGCCCCCCTCAGCACCTTTCACCCCAATTTTGGAGATGCGTTCCTAATGCAGAGGAATATGAGCTCCATCAAACAAAGAAGTGCTTACTGATTAAGAGGAAGTACCATTGTTTGGTGGAGATTCTAATCTTTGTAGTCTTGTCGTCTTCTCTACACCAGGATACACATTATTGCAGACTGCTGTATAAAGACGCCGGAGGAACAATCACATTGACAAAATTACAGATACACAAGATCACTGAAGACATTACCTCGGGCACTTTACACAGCTGTGGTGTAGCAGATACATTTACCCAATGAGGTAGCACTTGATAATTAGCCAGCAGAGAGTACGTACTCCATTGGGTAGACATTTTGTGCAAACCTGTGGCCTCTTCTTGGATGAATAAGCTGGTCAAGATGCATTCTAGCACCAATGCTTATTTCATAGAAATCAAACCTGAGTGGGAAGAACTGAAGCTCCCCCACACACAGGGGACCACCACCTTCCCAGGGCCCCCTCCACTCACAGCTGAAGGCCATGTGAGGCATGCCACTGGATGAATGTGGGTGGGTGGTCACAGGGGCTGGCTGCAGGTGTGCCACTGCGACCAGGTCCCCCCTGCTGGATTAAAAAAAACCTAAACATTCACTGAAAAAAAGCAAAGGCTACAGGGACGTTACAGTTAGGAATTATCCTTTAAAAAAAAATTAGAAATTCACAGAAAAAAAACATGGTTAGAGGGACTTTATAGTGAGGTTCTGAATTTACATGCAGTAGTAATCCAGCTGTTATAGGTAAGAATTATTGCAAGTAACTATAACTCATGCCCTAAGGTAACTAAAACTTGTGCCCTCGCCATGCACACCTAATTACCCCACATAGAATATCATTGTTGACATCTTCTATGGCTTCATTGATATTATCACTGCAACATTTGCAATAAAATTATTCATGAGAAAACTGTGCACGGCGGGCCACGAGTCATAGTTAGCTTAGGGCATGAGTTATAGTTCCTTGAAATAACTCTAACAGCTGAATTTCTATGGTTTTGTGCATGTAAATTGAGCACCTAAGTATAACATCCCTCTAACGTTTGGTTTGTTCAGTGACAAAAAAATAATATAAATATATAAATATATATCTATATATATTTATTTATATGTATACAGATATATATATATATATATATATATACATATATATATATAGCAAACTGAAAATGCGGCTTAATCGTGGCGCCGCGCTCCTTAAAACCGGTGCTCAGACCGAGGGCAAGCCGTACCCTCGATAAATTAATGAAAAAACAAAGTCGGTCGAGCACTCCACCAGGGATGTTTATATTTTAAAATGTATTCAAGTAACTGTGACAAACAAAGAACAACGCGTTTCGACCAACACGGTCTTTATCGAGTTCTAAAATTCATGAATCCATTTGTGTCTTATTTATAGCTACTTGCACTATTAGCCAGAATGATGCATGCTGGAACTGATAGTACCACATGCAAAGAGATAGAAATAATAAAAATACTACGACCAATCATTTCATATTGATCTGAATGATTATGCTAACAAATATAGTATGATTATATACATTTATAAATTAAATTTATAACAATTATGAACCACTAATGAAAAATTATTATTCAGTTAGATTAAACAATAGGAGCATATACAATTTAATTGATCATTGTATTATCCAAAATTAAAGTTTCAGATGCGTATTTTATCACTCAAATTCCAGATTTGTTCATCTTTCACACTGAAAACACCAATTTAAATAAATGTGTGCCAAATGGAGTTAGATACACTTCTTAACCAATTGATTTTAACATCATCTTAAATATTCTCAAGTGTCTGTGATAAATAGTATGAGAACACTAATACATCAGGTACAGGAATTATTACTGTTTCAATTTATAAATGGACATAGAGTTCCTCATCATAATTCATCCCATAAGGGGCCCTCGTTCGCATTTGAATTATTTATCTGGATTCTAGTTGACGCAGTTTCTTAATTCGATTGCCCCCTCTTTCCTGATCTGGTATGTGATCTATCCCGTAATACCTTAAACTTTTCCAATCACTTGATGTGTGTGTTTGCAAATGTTTAGCAGTTGCGTATGTGATATCTTTATTGGTTATTGCTCTAATGTGCTCTAGTATCCTTTTCTTTAACATGCAAATGGTACTTCCTATATATTTGAGACCACAATGGCATTCTATAAAATAGATTACAAATTTAGTGTTACAAGTGATTTTATGTTTAATCACCAACCTCTGTCCATTCGGGAGTGATACCGTCTTTATTAACTTGCCTATTTTGCATGCTTTGCAACTATTACACTTGGAGAAACCCTTTTGTTCTTGTTCCAACCAATTAGAATCTTTTCTTAAGGTAAAGTGACTTCTCACCACCATATCTTTAATACTCAGTGCTTTTCTGTATGAAAAATTAGGTTTGGAACCGACTAACGGCCCCAAATCTGAATCTTTCTCAATTATTTTCCAATGTTTCTCAATTATATTCCTTATACATCCACTTTCTTTTGTATATCTCATAATCATTCTAAGTGGTTCATTCACATTTAATTCTTTTTTCTTAAAAAGGATATCTTCTCGTTTCCTTGATGTAATCAAATTCATATTTTTCTTTAAAACATTTTCATTATATCCTCGATTTCTGAATCTTTCATAAGTTTCTGAGCATTTTAAATGTAACTCCTTATCATTAGAGCGGATTCTTCTCATTCTGATAAATTCCCCCATGGGTATACTCCTAATCAACGATTTTGGGTGGAAACTATGCCCGTGTAACACACTGTTACAAGCTGTATCTTTCCGATATACTGTTGTTTCTACTTTGTTATTCTCAATATAAATAGTAATGTCTAGAAAATTTATGGATGTTTTGCTGGTTTCACATGTAAATTTAAGACCTTCTTGATTATTATTGAGAATAGTGAAGTATTGCATGAATTCATCTCTAGAACCATTCCATATAATAAAAAGATCATCAATGAAACGGACCCACAGTAAAACTTTCTCAACAAAATAATCATTATTTTTATCCCATGCAATTTCTCTTTCCCACCAACCGATCACCAAGTTGGCATAGTTTGGGGAAAGAGAAATGCCCATGGCAGTGCCACACAATTGATGAAAAATCTCATGATTAAACATAAAAATATTATTCTTTAAGCACATGTCAATCATGGCTAACAGCATGTTAGAGTGTTCTAGTTCTTTAATGTTACGTTGCTTTAAAAAATATTCAACTGCCTTTAATCCTACTTCATGATTTATAGATGTATATAGCGAGACTGCATCAATTGTAACCAACAAATAATCTTCATGCCAGTCCAAATCCAACAAAATATTTAATAAATCTCCAGAGTCCTTGATATATGAACTCAGTGTTCTAACCATCGGGGCAAGATAAATGTCTACATAATCCGACAACCTTTCAAATAGTGAATCACATGCTGATACAATCGGTCTTCCTGGTGGTGATATTAGTGATTTGTGAATCTTTGGTAAAAAATAGATTGTCGGTAAAGTTGGATTTTCTTTTTTCAAATAAATATATTCCTCACGATTAAGTAATTGTTGTTGATGCCAACCATCCAATTTAGAATGCAGTTGCATAGTCATGCTCTTTAACGGATTTGTGGTTAGTTTCTTATAATCATGTGGATTATTCAATTGCCTATAGGCTTCCTTCATACAGTATAATCAGATGTGTTGAGAATTACGATATTGCCTCCCTTGTCCGCTGATTTTATTATTATCTGATTATTTAACATCAAACTTCTCAATGCTAATCGTTCCCTCTTGGTCAAATTTCCTGGATGATTCATATGTCTTTTATTACACAGTCGTTCAATATCCTCTAGCACAAGTTCCGAAAATAAATCCACTTTATTTCCAGGTGACAATATTGGACAGAACTTTGATTTCTCTTTTAATCCAGAAGGTTTATGAGCTTTGATGTCAATATTTAATTGTTGTAAAATGTCATGTTCTGTATAAGCTTCATCTTGTAAGTCATGAGATAAGTCAAATAAAGTTTTTAGGTCAGCGACTTGATCTATTCTTGGTTGAATCTCTTCCGGTTCTTCAATCATCTTACTAATCATATTAGAAGTTACCTTTTTACTTTGCTGTGCATGAAATTTGAGTAGTTTCAACTTTCTCACAAATTTATAAATGTCAATCCGAGTATCCGCATAATCAAAATGAATCTCAGGGCAAAATGACAAACCTTTATTCAAAATTTTCTCTTCTGTATCAGTTAATTGATAGTTCGAGAGGTTTACTACTAAATTTGGGGTCATTGTTACTTCTTCTGACTTCACAGAGGGTATTGTCTTTTTTCTGCCTCTTTTGGCTCTCCTTGTTTTTCTCTTATTGATCCAATTTGATTGCGTCTGAAGCCAGAGCCACGACCCCTGCTTCTGCCCCTTCCTCTCGATAGTTTTTGATCCAAATAAAGTACCTACATTTCCTCTAAAAAAGTGCTGCCATCCATAGAGCCCTCTCCCTCACTTGATTCAACTTCTGATTCTATGGAAGTTTCTTCATCATTGCGTTGTTGTTGAAATTTGTTATATCTCGATTCTTGTTTCAGATGTTCAAATCTTTTTGCAAAGGTATATACCCTGCCAAATTTATAATCTTTCTCATCCCTTAAATATTTGCTTCTTTTTCTCTCTTGAATCTCATCCTCATAATTATTGAGTCGCTTCTCCATAGTTTGTTGTAAGGAAATCTGTTCACTTTTATCATCATAACTACTAAGTTTGTCTTCTAATTCTTTAATTTTTGTTTGAACATCTTCTACATCTGATTTTGCATGTTTTATAAGAATCCTCATCATGTTTAGTGAACATTGTGTATTATTTTCTGCCCATTCCGTGTATAGTTCAGGTTTCATCCCTGAATATGTTGGAATTTTCAGAATTCGTAGACCTCTTGGAATTCTTTTTACCTCAATATACTTTTCTAAGGAAAGAATCTCCCAGCTTTTATTAATTTATTTTTTGTAATATTTTTCCAATTAAAAAAATAGTTGCTTCACAGATAAGTTTTTACATAAGTTCACCGCTGTATCTGTTAATTGTTCCTCATTGTACACTTTACTGGTATCAAAAAGCTTTGTTGCTATCTCCACTCTTTTTGCTTTTCTATTCTCCATTTGAATGTAGTATTTCAAACGTTCTCTCTTTCAACAGCTTTCACAATTTCACAGTACACGTTTCTGGCTTTGATATAGTTTTGAAATATGCTCCTTGGTGGCCCCAAACACTTATAGCCGTGATGGATTTGTTTGTCACAGTTACTTGAATAAATTTAAAAATATAAACATCCCTGGTGGAGTGCTCGACCGACTTTGTTTTTATATATATATATATATATATATATATATATATATATATAATTATTGGTGTTATTATTATTACAATTTTAATCCATTCTACACAGAGTTAATTCTGCCACAGAACTCACTACCACAAATTAACCCTCCAAAGGAATCTTTAGCATCTGTTAATCCTTAAATTGAACACAGAGGGGATATATTTACAAGAAAGTGGTGCAATTTTTCTTGGGTGCCCCTACCGCCATCTAACTACACCATGGTTGCACCATATTTATTATAGCGTAAACATTTTTTACTTTATTGTGGTGCTTTGCTGCACTAGCATCAAAACTTTTGCCGATAGTGCAGCAAAGCACAAGGAGGCCCATTGATTTTAATGGGTGCATCATTTTAATGCTTGCCCCAAGCAGGTGTTAACAAAGATGGAATAAATGGCTTAGTGAAATGTAAATTTCACTGCACCATTTTTTCGGGCCTCCTAAAGGGGGAACGCCCCCCCCCTGCATACATTATGTCTGGCGCAGGCATAATGATAATGTGGCTTAAGGAGTTACAAAGTGGTGGAACGCATCCATTGTGCCACTTTGTAAATATGGCGTGGGGAAAAGGTCTCTTTAGCGCCGCCTTAGCATCAACAAAATGACGCTAAGGAGGCGCAAGGGACTTGTAAATATGCTCCAGAATATTTAAGGATTAGCCAAATGCCACACATCGCCCTGCCCCCTTGATATTTCAAACTACACCGAAACCTCTGTACATGCCAAGCAATGCAATCACTGACATAGTCAGTGGGTTTTTGTTTTGCTGACGAGTGGGCACGTGATCAAGGGAAAGGAGCAGAATGAAGGATTTAATTTTCAGTATGGCTTGACACTGCTGTACTTGCCTGCCAGAGCTTATATCATTAAAGCCATGGGCGTAGCATGGGCTCTTGCAGCCCCTGCTGTCCAGAGGCACCCACACATCTTTAATGTCAAACGCTCCTGCTGGCCTCCTGAAAAGGAATTAAAAAAACACAACTTAAAAATTGTTAGGCCAGCGAGGCCAGTTAAGACCTGTTTGCTCTGGCAGAGGTATTAAAACACCAACAGGAGACACCCAGAGTTAATTCTGCTGCCAATGCAGCCTTACATCTACAGACCGGACCCTTGCTTGACAGTGGTGCCTCCAAGGTGCTTGTAGGCTTGCCCCAACTCTGCTAGCGCAGGTGCTTTAATTATAAATTTATTAATGAGTGTTATGTATTTTGAATAATGAATTATGTAGAAAATGAATAACGTAGAAAAATAATGCACGCATTTAAAATGTAAAAATGTGACCTCGAAGAATGGCCACTAGTGTTCACGAAATGTACTAATTGATGATTAATACTTATGAAATATTGATAATGTACTAGACTTATGTAGTAATATGTCATATTAAGGGTCATGAAGTGTGCTCTAGCTTTATTAATTGGAGGCCTTAACTTAGCGAGTGTCTTGGCCTAGGCTTGCCAGGCCTCATGCAGAAGCTGTATTTGTTAGCGGTTAAAAAATATGCTGACCAAGTGAACTATACTGTGAAATGTCCATTGTCTTGTTAAAAGTGCTTAACAGAAGCTTTTCGTGAGAACTGACTGTAAGGGGACGATGTATCCACTAGTGTAACAACTTATGTGTAATGTGTGTGATTTGTACTTTCCCAGGACGAGAACAATGAAGACACTGGCTGGAGCTGAAGATGCAACAATATTGTTACCTGACGAGCTGGATCATGAGGACATCGTAAAGGGACCAATCAACTTCATGTGAAGAGTGAAATATTAGAATTAATAGATTTGGTGTAGAAATATTATTGGGTAAAGTGCTAACGTATGATTAACTGACCAATAGGGAATTAGGGGATAGTTTAGGTGACTTTGATATAACAATGCAACAGAGGAGAATTATTCAGATATTTTTCCAAGATTTTGAGTGAAGAAGAGACTTTAGGAAAGATTCGAGATTCATTCTGTCATTGGGCTCATACTCTCTGACTGAGAGCCTGATGCTTTACTGATCGATTGATGACCTGAGGACGAAGAATGATTCTGCTTGCTGACCCATACCATGGATAGGTAGATAAGACGAAATGTGACTGTTATGCATTTTATGCCTTTTCTTTCTAGGTACCAAGTGCGCTGTTTTGACAGATCTGTAGCTAGATGTTTTTCTAAATTTGTGTTCTAAATTGTTTTGCATGAAGCCCAACATGCTGATGCACTCAAAATGACTGACGAATTACAGGGACTAATGATTGACGAGTTATTTTGCTGAATTCTACGTATGTTATAACTTCGTCGCAGCTGACTCTGCTATTGATTTGCACTGTAGCTCTAGAATGTGTTGTGGTTCAAGCTTTGATTAGATTGCGTTTTTTCCGCCGCTTTGGACAACCAGTATTGTTCATATATGTGTTTCATTTGATTTTTAGATTAATCTACATGACTTTAGCATTGTTAAAATAAGGGAAGTAAACTTACTAAACTTTCACTAAAGGTGTGACTGTTCATGGCTGAAAAGTCATGGTGCGTGACATTTACTGACTCCATTAAATATTGATTTTATTGATTACTAATGATTATTGATTATTGTGTATTGATTATTGATTTATGTACGGGAGCAATGGTAAGAACTTCTTAGTACGAGTCAAAAGGTTCACCAACCTATTTGCGTCCGCTTGTAAGTTTACTTATTAAGGTCTGATGCGCTAACACCACCACCCTCTCTGTTTGATTGAAAGAGGTGGCCAGATGAGGCCTCAAGACCTACCTAGCACTGCCAATCACAGAGAGAGTGTGATTACCTTCTGAGTGCTCTGGAAGTAAGGATGACTTTGGAGGAACGGAGCATTGTGATGAGAAGAACGTTTTGTGCTGCAGAAAAAAAGAGAGAAATTATACAAAATATCAATGTTACTTAAGGGAGGAACTAAGAAAGGGAGATGTGTGCCACTCAAGCCCTGAACATTACTGTGCCAAGGATGTAGCTATCAAAAGTGAAGCAGAAGCAATAGAAACGGCTCTGGGGATGAGAATTAGTTATGTTGTTTATTATCAGAAATTGAGACGTGGATCAGTTTTCCTTGCTTGTAATATGACTCCTGGCACCGCGCTATGCCGCTACTCGGGAAAGGCCTACTGACCCTACTGGCCAGTCCTGACTGTTACATTCCCATTTCCACCCTAAACAACTCCCCACCAACAGACTCTGAAATACTCCATTCTTCCCACTAACCCTTACAAATTCGACTGCACACTCTGCATCCACAATCCACAGCTTTGTACTACAACCTGCAGCCAATCCCCCAGACTACCAGGCCAGTACTTACACATATACATGTTTCCTGAGAGTCTTTATTGTGTGGAAAAATAACAATTAGGTGAGTGGAATTATTCTTTCTGTCTGAGCAAAAGTCAGAGAATGTTCTCTATGTGTACAAGGGCGTGGCATTGAGTCAGGGGTCACTTATGGATGGTAGAGTTAGGAGGTGGTGTGCAACTAATGCCCTCTACAAATATTCATGTAAATTCCACTTTGTTTGTTTCCTTCCTGTAAGATTAACGTTTCAAAAAATGCTCTCAAGTGTTAAAAAAGGGGTAGTTGCAAGTGGAGATCCAAAGATGAGGCTACAAGAGATCTTTTTTCTATGGAGATCTTGGAATATTTGCTCAAGGTATTAAAAGAAGGATGATGCCAGGAATCATGTGGCCAGGTTTGATGTCTATAGAGAACGTGTGTGTGTGTGTGTGGGTGGGTGTGAATACAGTGTGTGTCTCAGTCCAAACAAGGGTGGACAGTGATTAACAATAGTGTATATGCTGAGTCAATCAGCAAAGAAACATCACTTATGTCATGAGTGGGCCCCTTTAAGGCAGTGTCCTCTCAAGGAACTGTCCCCTTGACAGCCAAGATTTAGGGCCTGATTACAACTTTGGAGGACGGTGTTAAACCGTCCCAAAAGTGACGGATATACCACCTACCGTATTACGAGTTCCATAGGATATAATGGACTCGTAATACGGTAGGTGGTATGTCCGCCACTTTTGGGACGGTTTAACACCGTCCTCCAAAGTTGTAATCAGGCCCTTAATGTCATATCAGAGTGGGACTTTCACAGAGCCTTGTCATTTTTGGTGAACACCGTTCTTAAGTTCTGGTCTCTGTCAGGGGGCTGGCCTCTACCTGACACTTTATTTTCTCAGGGGTTAGCCCTTCTCAAACTTGCCTTTCAGACTCGTTGATCTTCAAGTGAGGTGAATTCTCAAGGACCTCATGTCTCGACAGAAGCTTTCCTTCAACAGCTCTGCTACCATGTCTGCCATGTGGCTCCTCTGCCCTGGGAGGGGTCTGACTCCTTAGAAATATTGTACAAGGTCAGGGAACTGGCTCTCACAAACTCTCTGCATTTCAAGTGCACTGGTTGTGCAATGTCATTGAAAATATGTGTTCAACTATTAATTACAAAATACTACTATAAACTAATGTCACCAAAGCCATCTAAATTAAATTTACAAAATGTTTTCAAATAAAATATGCCAAGATAACAATAAACAAGAACAGTGTTCAGTCCCTTTGAATTTGCATGTCTCCAAATTGCTCCAGTGAGTTACATAGTCTTCTTCCTTTGACACTGCATGCATTTTTAGGCCTGGCGTTAGTCATGATCTTTTGACTTTCCTAAAATTATATATATAATTCACCATTGTGCTAGGAAAAGGATATTGGAACATAGAAGAGCCATTAAAAATTATGATAGTAATTATCCCGTGGCAAGACACTTCCATGACACACACTTTGGAAACGAAAACCTACTTCAGTTTATAGTGATCGATCAGGTTAAAGTGAATTGTCAAGGAGGAAACAGAGAAAGGGAGCTATGGATTTTGGAATTAAAATATATAAAATAATTTGATGCATTGGATCCTTTGGGGCTGAATTTCAGTGACAAAATGTGTATACACTTGGGATAAAAGTAAATGATTTGAAGAAATGTATGAGCCTTTTGAAGTTGTATAATATTTTATCAATATTTTGTTAATCTTTTTTATTATTTAGGGTAGTGGGTATTTTTGTATTCAAACTCCCCAAAGCTGTTTTGGTAGGTATTGGCGAAGTTGCATCTAATTTGAAGATATGTTGATAATAAGGTTGTAGGCTTTTTATATAGTGGAATATGAGATATGCATTCAGTTAAAAAAATACTAAAAGTGTTATGGAAACCCAGTTACAATATGATTTATAGAAATCATTTCTTGGCAATATTAATAAGAGCAGGTTCACAGTCTTCCCACTAGGGTTAGGACAATATTTTTTATAAAAGTTTGAAAAGAAAGAAATTACCATGTACAAGAATAGTGATCAAAAGGGTTGATATAATAGGACATTAAAAGTAAATAGGAATAGAATGTATTCTTTGAAAATATAGATACAAATAAGAATGTACGTCTATATGTTTAGAAATCCTTTCACCATTCTAAGATGGCCGCCAATATGTGAATGTTCACACTGAGATGTGGACGAAAGTCTGTTTTTTATGTTTGGTGCTATTAACAGATGTGCTTTACAAACCTACTCCATCCGTGACCAAGGCTACGGCTGATACGCGTTGGAGGGCAGTCTTTTTTCTCCACAATAAAACAATTTGTTTCTACTGACAGTTACTTGGAGGTGTCCTGGCTTTCCTTGTTATCAAGAGGAAATTTGAAGATTTATGGGAGTTCTAGGGCTTGGCTGGGACCACTGCGATATTGCTTCCACATTCCAGACTTTGATTTAGGGTATTTGTTTTGCAAATGTAGGAGCATGCTGCGATCGTGAATAGTTCACCATTCAACTTCGTGAACAATGGAACTGTGTATTTAAGATTGACGAGCACCTTTAGTATGAGGACGTTGGAGGAAACACTGACTGGAATGCAGACTAAATTATTCATGCGTTTTAAACGCGTAGATGCTTCGACGCGCTGGATGAAGCTTCAAACGTAATACAAAAATAAAGACTCACGCGCTTTCAGCATGTGTTTGTCCTGAGAGTATGTGACCCGTAATTTGCGAGTCATCAGAGTTAACACTGCCGAGTCTACAATAACGGCTTTGAGGACGTCCGTACGAGGAGCTAAACAATGATTTATGTGCTGTTTAAACGTGTGTAGGCTCAAAGGGGACGCCCACATGAGGAGTATATTGTGCAATGAAAAATACAACTGTGCAACTCCGAAGAGAGTCAGCATTGCAAGTTTATAAGGACTATACTGTGGATGTCCATATGAGGAGTATTAAGTAAAGAAAAATGAAGATTGTGGAAAGGTTTTATGATTTGGTTTCTGATATCTGGCATGCCTCAAGTCCTCCGGCTTGGATTCCCTTTTTGCCCTGGTGAGAAGCATTGTGGGTAAACACAGATAAGTGCACTTTTCATAACATCAATTGGATTGTAGTAATGATGCCACATATGTGGATTGGATACGAAAATATCTGGCTATGAGTACAATTTGAACTGCTAATATAAGTGGCTACAACTACTCTGTGTATTTATGTGCATTTTGTGAGACAAAAGAAGTCTATTGTTACTTCAAGGTGTGTTTTGTAAAGACTATTCAGTGTCTTTATGGATGGAATTGAAATGAAAGGAAAGGGGACAGGTTATAAGAGGACATAGTTAAATGAGATCATCGGTGCATTCTAAGTATGAAGTTGGAATTATAAACATATATGTAAAAGGACATTTTGGAGGACAATGTTTTACATTTACAATCTTTATGAAGCAGCAGCAGAGTGGACTACTTGCAGAGGTTGAATGACGCATGTTGTCCACATCCAATGATAGTACTGGAAGTATACATACACATATATAGATAAGATTTAACTATATTTTACTGGAGAAACATGGCTTCCTCTTTGGAGGCTCAACGCAAAGAGAAGTCTAAGAAATTATTTTTTTCCCAACTGGAAGAAGCCTAAGTGGATCAACCCGATCCTAGTAATATAAGGACTGAAGCAAAAATACAAGTTCTATATCAGAGACTGGAAAAATTATGTAGAAAATAATTGTCCTATTGGTGGTAGATTGAGTCTCTGCAAAGGTATGTTTATGTCAAAAGAGTACCCAGGGGTCTTCGTGTTTATACAATTCCAACTTATGAGGACCCTGATCCTGAAATCTTGGAAGAATGGGCAGTGAATTCAAAACAAAGTTCTGTAAATATGATAAGGATTTTGATAAGATATGCAGTGAAAGACAGAGTTAACATTTTGGAAGACATTGAAAAAATTAAAATAGAATTGTTAACAGCAGTAACACAAGATATACTAGATGAGTTTCTGATGGATATGGACAAGAAACTTACCTAATTTGAGGACAAAATTATAATAAAAAACTAAGACAATTTATATAAGATTTCAAAGACTATCAGGCTGGAAGGATTTTGACTTTTCATCGGAATTATGATCATATGTATACTGAGGAATCAATAAGTCCAACAGTGCATGACATTGCAAGAAAAGGATCATCTCCAAAGGTACAAGAAGAAAGCAATGTTTCAGATAGTAACCTCTCGGATGTATCAGATTCAACTTTGTCAAAAGGATTGGATTTAGATAAGGCTACGAATAGGTCCAATTTTTTAAAACAGTTTCAACTTCTGAATCAGGGGAGGACAGAACAACACAGAGAACCTCATTTTCAGAGGGGCGGAGGGAGAGGAGGAAGAGGAATAGGCCAGCAAAAGAGAGGAGACACAAGAGAAGATTTAGGCTTTGGTGTAATGGCAACAAGGGCCTGCAAACAAACACGATGAATGTGATTAACTTGTCAAAGAGAGGCCTATCTGAAGAGGAAGAGATCCTCTTATCTCTAGGCCTTTCCTTTTGCCCTACCAGTAGGTTGGATTATACACAAACTAGAATTGATTTGTTTAAATTTGTGAGGAAGTTGAAGCTTAAAAAATGGTATTGGACTAAGAATAGGAAATGTCCACAATTGAAAAGAAGTTTGGAATTAAGCAAACTGTGTATTACAGATATTGACACTCTACATACTTTGACTGATTTATGTGATGGGACTGTAGCACATGAAGATCCAATTATGAATTTGGAGACACTGGGTTTGATGGTGAATGCGACATGTCCCAGTACCTTTGGACCCAAATCTACCTTTTTACCACCTATACAGTGCAATGCATTGGAGGTATTTGAATGAGATGTGATTCAACAATTAAAAAGCATTAGATATAAATAAAGTAATGCAAAGATAAGGAATTAATCAAAACTACAATTGAAAGCTTTAATGGAACTAAAACAGGAGAGAAGCATTGTTATTAGACAATCTGACAAAGGTGGCAATGTAGTAATTTTGAATGTTGATAAGTATTTGGTAGAGGGAGCAAGACAGTTAAGTGATAGAAACTGCTACATGAAATCTAACAGAGAGGAGGTCAGGAGAACTAATTAACACTACTTTGGAATGCTTTGTAATTAGAAAGAAATGCGTTTGATAGAATGGGAAGAGTATTCTTTTTGTTAAAGGTAAATCTCCAAAGATCCCTATTCTATATCTTTTACACAAGGTGCACAAGGATAAATTAAATCCACTGGGGAGATCGTTTGTGCCAGCTATGGGTTCCCTTTTGGAAAATACCTCTAAATATATTGATTATTTTCTCAGTGTGTTTGTAGAGACAATACCATCTTATGTGAAAGACAGTACACCTTTTGTGAAGATCACAGAAGACATACAATGAGAAGATGGCTATTTGCTGTTGACATTAGATGTTACGAGTCTTTATACCAGCATTGATCATGAGTTCGGCCTGAAAGCAATTAAACATTATGGGGGTCATTCTAATCTTGGCGGGCGCCAAGCGGGAACCGCCAGAAGACCGTACCGCGGTCAAAAGACCGCGGCGGTCATTCTGAGTTTCCCGCTGGGCTGGCGGGCGACCGCCAGAAGGCCGCCCGCCCGCCCAGCGGGAAACCCCCTTCCACGGGGATGCCGGCTCTGAATGGAGCCGGCGGATTGGAAAGGGTGCGACGGGTGCAGTTGCACCCGTCGCGATTTTCAGTGTCTGCTATGCAGACACTGAAAATCTTTGTGGGGTCCTGTTAGGGGGCCCCTGCAGTGCCCATGCCATTGGCATGGGCACTGCAGGGGCCCCCAGGGGCCCCACGACACCCGTTCCCGCCAGCCAGGTTCTGGCGGTCACAACCGCCAGAACCAGGCTGGCGGGAAGGGGGTCGGAATCCCCATGGCGGCGCTGCCTGCAGCGCCGCCATGGAGGATTCTTCAGGCCAGGGGAAAACCGGCGGGAAACCGCCGGTTTCCCTTTTCTGACCACGGCTTTACCGCCGCGGTCAGAATTGGCCTGGATGCACCGCCAGCCTGTTGGCGGTGGGTCGGAATGACCCCCTATATGCAGGCGAGATATATATCATTACTATTACACACAGAAATGTTGTGTGATATGATAAATTATTGTTTGAGGAATAATTTCTTTTTCTTTGATAATCAGATATACAGACAGTTGCAAGGAACTGCTATTTGTGAAGGTGCATCGATTCCATATTAGTAATTTGGAATGGTGATGTGTCTTCAGCTCTGAGATTTGTTCAGAATTTGAATCAGAATGATTACAATTTAAGGTTTGTTGAACAGCATAGTTCAACAAGTATTGAATTTTTGGATGTGGAGACAGTGGTAAAGTGATCAACAGGGTTTATGTAATAAGACATTAAAAGTAAATCAGAATAGAATGCATTGTTTCAAATATAGATATAAATAAGATTGTACATCTATATGTTTAGAAATCATTACACCATTCTAAGATGACCGCCAATATGAGAATGTTTACACTGAGATGTGGACGGAAGTCAGTTTTGTATGTTTGGTGCTATTTATAGATGTGTTTTACAAACCTACTCCATCCGTGACCAAGGCTACGGCTGAAACGCTTTGGAGGGGAGTCTTTTTTCCCCACAATAAAACAATTTGTTTATACTGACAGTTACTTGGAGGTGTCCTGGCTTTCCTTGTTATCAAGAGGAAATTTAAAGATATAACTCACTTAATACAAGTGGATTTCTGCCAGCCATCTTCAACATACAGCATGGGGCAATGGGTGATTCCACTTTTGCCATTGGCAAACTAAACAGAGTGACTGCATTTCCCTCTTTCAGAAGAAAAACACAGGCACCGGCAAGAGAGATATGTTGCTGCAAGGCAGAAGGTCCCTCCAGTACCTGAGCCTACTATGCGAAAGTTAACTATTCTAGACCAAGAAGATATTTTTGCTTTTAGCCAATATGATTTTTAATATTGGCAAAGGCTTTCCAGCACCCCCTGGTAAAAAGATTTCCAAAACCTGTGAAAAAACAAGCACAGAAAAAGGCTTTCAGTAAACACTACACCTATTGACATTGTTATTGCCTGTTCATTTTGTGATACACAGCACACAATTCGGGCTTCTGGCCTTATAGAAGTTGCATAATTAGTTATAATTAGCATTGCTCAATTCTCATCAAAAGTTACTCTAAGCATGCCTTTCTCCTTATCCTGGTTTTCACGATTGTTCAGTAAGCCATCTGAGTGTTGACAGTTGGTCATGAGTTTGAGCAGAATCAAGTAAGCCTTTCATCCTTGTGATGTCAATAAACTGTCCTGTTGCGCAGCGGCACGCAGCATGAGCCGAACATTCGACTTGGGATGCGGTGCGCGGCAGTAAGCCTCTCCTGTTTAACTCGAGGCCCCAAATTGGGCATGGGGCTTCGTTTCTATACTGGCTCGGCGCACCCCCATTGACTCCTATGGTTTTCCCCCACTTACCTTCTATTATGTTCCTTCTCTCTTGCTGTCACCCTGGTTTTTTCTCCCTTTTTTATGTTTTCCTTTACCCATGATTCCCCTCTCTTTCACAGCCTGCCTTGGTTCCCTTTTCACTATGGTGCCTTGTCTATTGCTTTCTGTGTATTGTTCCCTATCTAATATGGTGTCCTTTTACTTCCTGCCAGTCGTTTCCTGTTCTGTGGGTATTTAAGAGCTGTGGTTCCTTTTTTTCTTGCGCTGCAACACTTCCTTTTGGATGGTGGTCTTCGCTCCTTCTCCTTTGTGTCAGATACTGATTCCGCTCTTGTTCCAGTCTTTCCTGTTCAGTTCGTCTCGTGTTCTGAACTTATTGATCTTTTGCTCTTTTTTCAGGAGGTCCTTTTTGAGTTTTTTTCCCCTTTTTAATTTTTTTTTCCCCTCTGGCACTCTCTCTTAAGGACACAGACTGCCCTTGGCGTTCCCATCGCCTTTAGCACAGTGGCTACCAGAAAGAGTCACCCCTATCCTGGCCAAGGCAGAACCTGCAAGAACAAGAACCTCGTCACACGTTCAGCAGACTCCAGGCTCAGGCAACGAGTAAGTTGTGACAGATTGCAGCGCCAACTTAACCCAACTCATCAAACAGAATGGATGACACTGTAGCGGCGGCTGAAGACCGCGATCAGTCTCTTCTGGGAACCATTCAAACCAGGCCCAGGAACCGCAACAATTACGAAACGAGAATGCTGCCTTACGACAAGCTTTGGCCTTTCGCAGTACAGACGTTCCTACCATTTCCACAACAACTCCTCGGTTTTCTGGGGAACCAACTAAGCTGTGAGAGTTTCTAGAAGAATTGACTGTCTACTTTGCTTTCAGACCCACACAATTTGCGCATGCAAGACAAAGGTGGGTTATCTCATCAGTGCCTTATCCAGTCCTGCCTTGGCCTGAGCCACTCCGATTGTAGCCTCCAATGACCCGGTGTTGTCTGATTATCCAGCCTTTGTGAATCGCTTCAAACAAATGTTTGGCCACCCAGGATTAAAGGCCACCGCTGAAGAAGCACTCTGTGACATCCAACAAGGCTCTCAAGATGTCCTCCAACACGTCACAAGCTTTAGACAACTGGCTGCCGAAACAATATGGGTGGAGCGTACTTTGGTTATCCTTTTTCATAGAGGGCTATTAGTGCACTCTACCCCTGTGGAAGATCTTCGTGGACTGATGGATTTAGCTCTTTCTATCAAATACCGTCTCCAAGAACGACGTCTGGAGAAAAGAAGAAATAGAGGACCTTCTCAGTCAAGCACCCCACCTGTCTTTGTGCACCGTCTGGAAGAACCTCGACCTCCCTTAAGAGAAACCGAAGGCGAACCTATGCAGGTGGATACTACTCGTGGCCCACTTTCATTCAGTGAACGTGAAGAAAGACGGAAAAAAGGATTGTGCCTGTATTGTGGTGCTGCTGGCCATATGCTCCGTACATGCCCAGTTCGTCCTCTAAAGCCATCGGGAAACACTACTTCCCGTCCCCTGTAAGAAGGGAGGGGACGGGATCATCTGCAATACCTTCCATCAGTTCTGTCAAGGACAATGCCACAAACTTGCTCATGCTACCTGTGACCCTGCAGTTACCTGAAGGTCGTGAAGAAAGGACACTGGCCCTACTGGATTGTGGAGCTAGTGGCATTTATATGGATATGTCCTGGGCTCAAACACATCTAACACTAACACGGCCTAAGGATGTCCTGGAACAGGTACACACTGTAGATGGGTCTTTACAGTACTATCCTCTGGTCCAGTCGATATTACTTCCCCGATTCTAAGTCTGCAATTTGGGAAGCACCAAGAACACGTCTCTTTTGACTCGTTCCCTTTGGGAGAATGTATTTTCTCACTGAATATGAAAGGGAAATTCTCAAAGACTACCTCCAAGAAAATCTTCACAGTGGTCTTATTGGACCGTCTTCATCCCCGGCGGGGCTCCTCTTTTTTTTGTACCCAAGAAAAGAAAGATCTTCGCCCCTGTTTGGACTTTCGTGGTTTAAATAAGATCATTATAAAGGATCGTTATACATTACCTCTTATCAAGGATATTCTGGAAGCGGTCAGAGAGGCATAGCGGTTTACCAAATTAGATCTTCATGGAGCCTACCACCTTTTGCGCATCAAGAAGGGAGATGAGTGGAAGACTGCTTTTCGAACTCCATTTGGGCATTATGAATACAAGGTTATGCCTTTTGGCCTAACTAATGCCCCCTCAATATTGCAAAGGTTTATGGACTCTGTGTTCTCTGATTTGTTGAACCATGCAGTAGTGATATACTTTGATGATATTCTTATATATTCTAGACGTCCTGAACTTCATTCTACACACGTTAAACAGGTTCTACAAAGACTCAGGCAACATCAACTCTACTGTAAACCAGAGAAATGTGAGTTTGATAAAACCGAAGTCAAATACTTAGGCTATCATATCAGTCTCACTGGTATATCTATGGATCCAGAAAAGGTTCAAGCCATCCTAGACTGGCCTTCCCCTTTATCTATCAAGGAAACCCAATGTTTTTTAGGGCTGGCCAACTTCTATTGTTAATTTATCTTGGACTTTGCAGAACAGACTAGTCAAATTACACAAACACTAAAAAAGGAGAATCTACGAAATGGATTAGCTGGACAGACGCGGCTGAAGCAGCTTTTCAAAACCTAAAGAAGGCCTTCACTCAAGTTCCGATACCGAGACATCCGGACACCAACAGACAATGTGTTGTTGTTACTGACGCGTCTGAAAGAGCCATCGGAGCAGTATTACTACAACAACAAGATGACGATGGTTTAGAACACCGGGGGGCATATTTATACTCCATCTGCGCAAACGTTGCCCCGTATTTAAACTTTGACGCCTGAGCCCGCAGATAACAAAAGTCCGCCGTGTGCATCATTTTTTGGATGCGGCAACCCGCCTTGCGTTAATGATATGCAAGGTAGGCGTTCCCGTCTAAAAAATTACTTAAGCGGCCGTGCGTAGTATTTATGCTTTTGAGCAAAAATGACGCACGGCCAGGAGGTGGACCCGGAAAATAACACACAGCCCGATTTGCGTCAAAAATTAACGCCTGGGTCAGGGCAGGAGTTAAAATGGGGTAAACACACCTGTATTTAATCAGAAAACACAGAAGCAACAGCAGAGCAGCAGAGCAGCAAAAGGGAGACATGGAGGTGCTTCTCATCCAGCGTGCACGCAGACGCAGAGCCCAGCAGCTACAACAGCAGCTACAACAACACCAGCAGGGACCCCAAAGGCAGCGCAGAAGGCAGGAGAGGATATTCCGCCCCAGAACAATCCTTCATGGCCTCAGGGAACAGAACATCATCCAGAGGTACAGATTGAACTGGCAGGCCATTCAGCAGCTGCTGCAAAACATCGAACCGCAGTTGGCACCCACTTTGCTGACACCCCGCAGCATCCCAACAGAAACCAAGCTGCTTGCTGTACTTCACATGCTGGCAAGTGGCTCTTTTCAAACAACTGGTGCCCTGGTTGCCATCATTCTCTGCCTTTTTGCCCAAAGTACTGGATGCAATCATTGGACTTATACCCCGCCACATCTGCTTCCCTAACACACTGCAGAAGCAGCAGGAAACAAAACAGGGTTCTACCTCATTAGTGGCTTCTCACACGTCCTTGGTGCAATCGACTGCACACATGTACGCCTTGTGCCACCTGTTGCAACTGAACACCTCTACCGCAACAGGAAGCACACACACTCTATCAATGTGCAGGCCATAGTCCATAACCAAGGATTGATCACCAACTTCGTGGCTAAAGATCTTGGGAGTGTCCATGACTTATTCATCTTCCGTCACTGCACCATCAATGAACACTTCCAGGATGGACGGTATGGAAATGGACTACTTGTTGGTAAGTACAAAAACCTACTTATATACACACTGCACAGCAACCCTTTAGGACACACAACACATACACCACAACAGCAACATGTGAACAGGAACACTCTGAGGTCGTGACATCGCTAGCAATGTTTCTAGGGTCACCATTGAACCTGTCACACATCGGAAATTATTGTACAGTCTAATGTTAAGACGTCAAAGATCACAACGTGTGGAGTGGGTTGCCTAAATGTCACCTTACAAATTGTAAGTGTCCCAATGACGTTTACATTAATCTATTGCATAAGTCTAAAGGTATGGGATGTCAAGGGTACATTGATATGAACGTGTTAACAACACTGCCAAAATGATTCTGTGAATGGAACTATCATCTCACCCCCAATGAAGACACACGGACACCTGTATCACAAGTCACAATGCTAGGGAGGGCACACTGTACTGCAAATCCCAAAACATACTGCTGACAAACGGTCAGCAGCCAAACACTCGTTCAGCCAAGGAAACAACACGATGCAGATGGTGCATCCTACAAGCCTAGGATGCGACATAATAACACAAAAGAGTCACAGAGAACACAAGACAACTACTGCCATGAAAGTTGATTTCAATGGGGCTAGCTACATCAACATGATCCCATTCATTTTCTCTTGCAGCTGATCAGGGGTATGGCATCCAGCCATGGATAATGACACCTATTGGCAACCCGAGTACTGCAGCAGAGCGTGCTTACAATGACGCACATAGGAGGACACGCACCATAGTCGAGAGGACCTTCGGCATCCTCAACATCACTGGTGGTAGCCTCCTATATTCCCCGGAGATGGTCTGTAAGATCATCCTAACATGTGCTATTCTGCACAACATTTGCATCAAAAGGAACATTCCCCTCCTGGAACCAGAGCCACACATGCCTGAAGAGGAGGAAGAGGAGGATGCTGGCCTGCAACATGAGGAGGAACTACAGAACACGGCCGCTGGTATACGCAGGCGGCAACATATCGTGAACAATTTTTTTTAAATATAATCACCATCACCACTTTAATGAACTAATTTAAATAAACACCTATAATAATCACTATATCATGGTCTGGCTAATCATTTTTGCACACCTTCATCTCTAACTATCAGAATAAGAGTGTTGTCTCATGGAGCATTTCTGATATACCGATTAAGACACTGAAAATCCCAGAGCTAATGTGATGCGTAACATACAATGGTCACATACACACACACTGTAAATGACATATATCATGTAAATTTCTCCTTTGAAGGCCAATAGCAGACAGTAGGCACATTTCAGTTATCTACTGCACAGTTGATATGTCACATTACCCAGAGACAGATTTGTTGTGTAAGTGCTTTTTATTGAAAAGTGCTGTAGTGCTATCTGTACATTGTCCATGATTGTGAGTCCATTAGAGTGACATCTTCCATTGTGATCCTACATAAGGGGTTACGGACATGCTTTTGACATGCTGGGGTGATGTTTCAGACAGTGCAGAGGGACAGGATTTGCCAATGAGTAGGAGAGAGACAATCACTGGGCAGGCTGACAAGATATACAGTGGTAAGCAGAACAGTCATTAAGTAGAGTTGATGCAAGACTGGCATGTTACAAAGCGCAGGACCTTGGTAATTGTTGGCCATGTGGCAGGGACTAGTGCTTCCGGGTACTTTTCCGTGTGAAGGTGATCTGCTCCATGTCTTCTTCTTCTGATGTGTGTGTTGTCTCCTCTGTTCTTGGTGGTGGTGGTGGTTGTGAAGGGGCAACACACACCTCAGTGTTAGAAGACGTGGAGTCAGACATCCCGGTCGCTTCTACCTGTGAAGGTCTTAAGGGCAGTACTGCAGCAAGGAGGATCTGCTGATTCTTAAGAATAGCAGCCACATCATGATGGTAGGCAGCCAGGTCTGCCCTGAGGGGTTCAATTTTGCATTCGTGCACGTGTTGACAGGATTGCTGTTGTAGGTGTTGAGTCAACTGTATTACAGCGGTGCTGATTTCCTTCGGGGTTTTTTGCTGTTCCTGCACGATAGATGTTAGGGCTTGCATAGCTGCTGCCTGATCTGCAGATGACATCATGCACGAACGCACCCCCTCTAGGCTGGCTGCCATAGTTTGCATCCCCACCTGCACCTCCTTGGCCAGCTCCCGCTGTACCCCAACTACAGTTCTCTCAAAGCTGGTGCCTGTGTCGTCTGAGTCCTCAGCTGTATTGTAGCTGGCAGGTCTTACAATTGGGGTGGTGGGTGGATCCTCTGCAATGGCTGCTTGTTCTGTGCTCCTCCTTGTGACTGAAGGTGGGGTCTGGAGGGTTTCAAGGACCTTTTGGATAGTCTCCTGGGGAATGTTTATCAGCTCGTCATCCATGTCATCAGGGTAATCTGGGACAGGCATATCCGCAGGAGATCCATCTTCCTCTGCAATGAAACAGGGTACAATTAGCGTGTCTGTGTTGTGGCATTAGTGATGTGACATGCATGCCTTGTGATGAATTCACATTGTGATCCTGTTTCATGTTTATTGATCCAGTCTTTCAGATGGGCATTCTCCCATGCCTATGGCCCACCTGCATGTCACATGTATATTATTAAGTTATTAGACTTGTCGGGATCATCTCTTCTGTTTGTTTTGGCCAAATAGTGATTTGCCACCTTCTTGTCCTACTCAACCCTCCGTCTACATCCATTCTCATGGTGAGACCTTTCACTGGCTGTGGGTGTTCTGATGGCACTGGCAGCACACTTAACAATCTGGACCTGCCCCCAATCTCTGATCTTTCACATCCACTTAAATGTATTTGACATGTAGCATATCCTATGCATAGTAATGTTATGACACAATATGGATGTTGGCATTGGTAATGTGTACAGCTGATGTTGGGAATGAGTGGTACATTGGATTTCCCTGATAATCGTATCAGTGTCCTATTTCCTCCTCTGACTGTGCAGGTGCATGTCAGTGACCAGTTACATGTGCCCCCCCCCAATGCTGTTGTCTGAGCAGTATGACATTTGGGATGTTACATTGTGACCCAGGCACAGGATGGACCCTGACATATGCAGCATGGGTATGTCCTTAGTGCCGTGTAGCTCCTATTGTTGTTGAAATTGGCTGATGTTTGCAACAACTATGGGCATTGACATTTGACAGTACTGGGTCCTTTGTCTTTTTTCAGGGGATTGTTGAAGTTGTCATCCTCAACTCACTAATTTAGGTGTGTATGATCCATGGGGAGGTTACTGCCATTGGCTACTTGAGCTGCACACAGAGCGGAGGTGGTAGTGGCAACTGTTGTCGCAGTTACATTCCAGTTGTCAGTATGGCTAGAGGTTGTTAATTGGGCCCTAGTTAGTGTAGGGGGTATGGTGGCTGACGTTTGATGGGATGTCAGTTTGATGTTGTGCCCTTCACTCCTGGCATGGCTTTCCCTTTGCTCCATCGTTGGCATGGCAGCATGCCCCCATGGGACTGTTGTTGGTGTAGTGTAATGGTGTGCCCCAGCTTCTGTCTGTGCAGGCCATGCCCCCATACCATCCCCCTTTACCCATGCCACTCCATGTATATGATGACTTACATGCAATGTGTAGTAGGTATTCCCCCCCGGTTGCAGTTGACATTAGTGCATTTTAATAATTCCCCATGCGACTTACCCTGCATGTGCGTTGTCTCCTGGTAGTCTGCGCTGTCCTGTCCTTGAATCCCTGTGACGATCTCCTCAGGGATGACGGCTGCGACCATCTCCTCCATGTGGTCCTGGGCCTCCTGGTGTGCTGGACTCCCACCTCCAGTCTGCAGTGCTGCCTTCCTGTTCCTGGCCATCTTTTGCTTTGTCCTGCGCTTGCAGTCATGCCAGCGTTTCTTGCACTCGATAACTGTTCTGCGTACTTCTGCCACACTGTTAATCTTGTCAACAATTTGTTGCCATATAGCCTCTCTCCTACTGATTGGCAATTTTGAGGTGACAAACAGTTGATGCTGGTGTTCCGTCACCTCGTTAACCAGAATTTCCTGCTCCTCTGCACTGAAGCGACACTTTCTTTTCTTCTTATAAGTGTCCTGGTTCTTGTGTGGGTCCTCCTGGCTGGTTCCTGGTCTGTTGTCATCTTCCTGTGGTCTGGAGTGGCATCTGGGATCCATTTTGGCTCTCTTCTGGTGAAATGGCAGTGTTTGCGTTTTTTTTTTATGCTATTGCGTCAAAAAACAGCGCATATCCGGTTTGCGGGGTCGTAAATCGACCCACAGTCATTTCCGCCACGTTAACGTCGTTTTGCTTTACAACTTGGAGCTGCGGTGTGCATCAAAATAAGTGACTCCTACCTGTGGTTTGCGCCGCCGTGCGTCAAAGTATAAACTTGACGCCCGCACGGCGCACCAAAATGGCGTTAGCCGGCGGTAATATTTTGGACACAAAACTGCGCCGGCGCACGCAGTTTTGCGTCAAAAAGTATGAATATGGCCCCCAGTTTTTTATCTGTCCCATGTACTCTCTGTGTCTGAACAACATTATTCGGTGCTGGAAAGGGAATTATTAGCCCTTAAAACTGCCTGCCAGGAGTGGAAACAATTCCTCATGGGTTCCAAAGAACCTTTTGAAGTGAGAACAGACCATCGGAATCTGCAATGTTTACGTAATTTTCAGTGTCAAAACAGTTGTCATGCTCGTTGGGCCTTTTTCTTTAGTCAATACGACTTCTATGTAACCTATATTCCCGGATCCCAAAATATTCTGGCCGATGCCCTATCTCGTCATTATCCTGATTGTATTCCTATCACATCACAGTATCTACTTGAGCCTAGCAAGATCATTGGTGCAGTTCAATCATTCCTGGATGAAGTACAGCTGGAATACTCAAACCTTTCTAAACAAGAACTTGAGGATTTGTACCCCCAGATACATAAACAGAAAGGATATTATTATTTTAGGGACCTTTGGTTCCTCTCCACAAAAAGAGTACAAGAAAGGGCGCTTCAGATGTGCCATGATTCTCCCATTGCCGGTCATAGAGGTATCAAAGCCACACAGGAATTACTCTCACAATCCTTTTGGTGGCCTACTTTGAAACCGGATGTTGAAAGTTACGTTAAAGCCTGCCCGATATGTGCACAAGTAAAAATACCCCGTACCAGGCCAGCAGGATTACTGCAACCGTTACCTGTTCCACCACCTCCCTGGCACACAATTTTGACCGATTTCATGTGCTCACTACCTCCATCAGCAGGAAATCGGGTTATCATGGCAACAGTAGATTCCATTACGAAAATGGCTCACTTCACTGCTCTGAAGAAATTACCTACCTCACAAGAACTAAATCAGACATTCATCTAGGATAAAGTCTGGCTTTCTTAGAAATTTCTGCCCCTACGACTCTCTCAGAATAAGTTTACCCCTTGTTACTACGGTCCTTTCCGTATTCTTCAGATAATTAATCCTGTCACTCTCCGTCTCCGCTTACCTCGAATCTGGAAGATCCATCCAGTCTTTCATGTTTCTCAGTTGAAACCCTATACGCCTGATCCTTTCTCCCGGCAGTTCCCATGTCGTCCTCCCTTGTTGGTGGATGATGAACTAGAATATGAGGTACAGGAAATTTGTGACTCTTGTTTCTTTCGAAACCGTCTTCAATATGTGATTCATTGGAAGGGTTACCCTCTTAGCGAATGCTCTTGGGAAGATGCTTCTTCTGTTCACGCCCCTCTTCTGATTCGTCAATTTTACCGCTTGTTTCCACACAAACTTGGGGCCCCGGGGGGAGACCTACTTTCGCGCAGCAGCAAGCGGCACGAGCCGAACATTCGGCTTGGGACGCGGTGCGCAGCGGTAAGTCCCTACTTACCTTCCATTATGTTCCTTTTCTCTTGCTGTCGCCCTCGTTTTTTCACCCTTTTTTATGTTTTCCTTTACCCATGATTCCCTTCTCTTTTCCAGCCTGCCTTGGTTCCCTATTCACTATGGTGCCTTGTCTATTGCTTTCTGTGTATTGTTCCCTATCCAATATGGTGTCCTTTTTATTCCTGCCGGTCGTTTCCTGTTCTGTGGGTATTTAAGAGCTGTGATTCCTTTTTTTCTTGCGCTGCAACATTTCCTTTTGGATGGTGTTCTTCGCTCCTTCTCCTTTGTGTCAGATACTGATTCTGCTCTTGTTCCAGTTTTTCCTGTTCAGTTCGTCTCGTGTTCTGAACTTATTGATCTTTTGCTCTTTTTTCAGGAGGTCATTTTTGAGGGATTTTTCCCCTTTTTTAAGTTTTTTTTTTCCCTCTGGCACTCTTTCTTAAGGACACGGACTGCCATTGGCGTTCCCATCGCCTGCAGCACCGTGGCTACCAGAAAGAGTCGCCCCTATCAGGGCCAAGGCAGAACCTGCAAGAACAAGAACCTCGTCACACGTTTAGCGGACTCCAGACTCAGGCAACGAGTAAGTTGTGACAGATTGCAGCGCCAACTTAACCCAACTCATCAAACAGAATGGATGACACTGTAGCGGCGGCTGAAGACCGCGATCAGTCTCTTCTGGGAACCATTCAAACCAGGCCCAGGAACCGCAACAATTACGAAACGAGAATGCTGCCTTACGACAAGCTTTGGCCTTTCGCAGTACAGACGTTCCTACCATTTCCACAACAACTCCTCGGTTTTCTGGGGAACCAACTAAGCTGTGAGAGTTTCTAGAAGAATTGACTGTCTACTTTGCTTTCAGACCCACACAATTTGCGCATGCAAGACAAAGGTGGGTTATCTCATCAGTGCCTTATCCAGTCCTGCCTTGGCCTGAGCCACTCCGATTGTAGCCTCCAATGACCCGGTGTTGTCTGATTATCCAGCCTTTGTGAATCGCTTCAAACAAATGTTTGGCCACCCAGGATTAAAGGCCACCGCTGAAGAAGCACTCTGTGACATCCAACAAGGCTCTCAAGATGTCCTCCAACACGTCACAAGCTTTAGACAACTGGCTGCCGAAACAATATGGGTGGAGCGTACTTTGGTTATCCTTTTTCATAGAGGGCTATTAGTGCACTCTACCCCTGTGGAAGATCTTCGTGGACTGATGGATTTAGCTCTTTCTATCAAATACCGTCTCCAAGAACGACGTCTGGAGAAAAGAAGAAATAGAGGACCTTCTCAGTCAAGCACCCCACCTGTCTTTGTGCACCGTCTGGAAGAACCTCGACCTCCCTTAAGAGAAACCGAAGGCGAACCTATGCAGGTGGATACTACTCGTGGCCCACTTTCATTCAGTGAACGTGAAGAAAGACGGAAAAAAGGATTGTGCCTGTATTGTGGTGCTGCTGGCCATATGCTCCGTACATGCCCAGTTCGTCCTCTAAAGCCATCGGGAAACACTACTTCCCGTCCCCTGTAAGAAGGGAGGGGACGGGATCATCTGCAATACCTTCCATCAGTTCTGTCAAGGACAATGCCACAAACTTGCTCATGCTACCTGTGACCCTGCAGTTACCTGAAGGTTGTGAAGAAAGGACACTGGCCCTACTGGATTGTGGAGCTAGTGGCATTTATATGGATATGTCCTGGGCTCAAACACATCTAACACTAACACGGCCTAAGGATGTCCTGGAACAGGTACACACTGTAGATGGGTCTTTACAGTACTATCCTCTGGTCCAGTCGATATTACTTCCCCGATTCTAAGTCTGCAATTTGGGAAGCACCAAGAACACGTCTCTTTTGACTCGTTCCCTTTGGGAGAATGTATTTTCTCACTGAATATGAAAGGGAAATTCTCAAAGACTACCTCCAAGAAAATCTTCACAGTGGTCTTATTGGACCGTCTTCATCCCCGGCGGGGCTCCTCTTTTTTTTGTACCCAAGAAAAGAAAGATCTTCGCCCCTGTTTGGACTTTCGTGGTTTAAATAAGATCATTATAAAGGATCGTTATACATTACCTCTTATCAAGGATATTCTGGAAGCGGTCAGAGAGGCATAGCGGTTTACCAAATTAGATCTTCATGGAGCCTACCACCTTTTGCGCATCAAGAAGGGAGATGAGTGGAAGACTGCTTTTCGAACTCCATTTGGGCATTATGAATACAAGGTTATGCCTTTTGGCCTAACTAATGCCCCCTCAATATTGCAAAGGTTTATGGACTCTGTGTTCTCTGATTTGTTGAACCATGCAGTAGTGATATACTTAGATGATATTCTTATATATTCTAGACGTCCTGAACTTCATTCTACACACGTTAAACAGGTTCTACAAAGACTCAGGCAACATCAACTCTACTGTAAACCAGAGAAATGTGAGTTTGATAAAACCGAAGTCAAATACTTAGGCTATCATATCAGTCTCACTGGTATATCTATGGATCCAGAAAAGGTTCAAGCCATCCTAGACTGGCCTTCCCCTTTATCTATCAAGGAAACCCAATGTTTTTTAGGGCTGGCCAACTTCTATTGTTAATTTATCTTGGACTTTGCAGAACAGACTAGTCAAATTACACAAACACTAAAAAAGGAGAATCTACGAAATGGATTAGCTGGACAGACGCGGCTGAAGCAGCTTTTCAAAACCTAAAGAAGGCCTTCACTCAAGTTCCGATACCGAGACATCCGGACACCAACAGACAATGTGTTGTTGTTACTGACGCGTCTGAAAGAGCCATCGGAGCAGTATTACTACAACAACAAGATGACGATGGTTTAGAACACCGGGGGCATATTTATACTCCATCTGCGCAAACGTTGCCCCGTATTTAAACTTTGACGCCTGAGCCCGCAGATAACAAAAGTCCGCCGTGTGCATCATTTTTTGGATGCGGCAACCCGCCTTGCGTTAATGATATGCAAGGTAGGCGTTCCCGTCTAAAAAATTACTTAAGCGGCCGTGCGTAGTATTTATGCTTTTGAGCAAAAATGACGCACGGCCAGGAGGTGGACCCGGAAAATAACACACAGCCCGATTTGCGTCAAAAATTAACGCCTGGGTCAGGGCAGGAGTTAAAATGGGGTAAACACACCTGTATTTAATCAGAAAACACAGAAGCAACAGCAGAGCAGCAGAGCAGCAAAAGGGAGACATGGAGGTGCTTCTCATCCAGCGTGCACGCAGACGCAGAGCCCAGCAGCTACAACAGCAGCTACAACAACACCAGCAGGGACCCCAAAGGCAGCGCAGAAGGCAGGAGAGGATATTCCGCCCCAGAACAATCCTTCATGGCCTCAGGGAACAGAACATCATCCAGAGGTACAGATTGAACTGGCAGGCCATTCAGCAGCTGCTGCAAAACATCGAACCGCAGTTGGCACCCACTTTGCTGACACCCCGCAGCATCCCAACAGAAACCAAGCTGCTTGCTGTACTTCACATGCTGGCAAGTGGCTCTTTTCAAACAACTGGTGCCCTGGTTGCCATCATTCTCTGCCTTTTTGCCCAAAGTACTGGATGCAATCATTGGACTTATACCCCGCCACATCTGCTTCCCTAACACACTGCAGAAGCAGCAGGAAACAAAACAGGGTTCTACCTCATTAGTGGCTTCTCACACGTCCTTGGTGCAATCGACTGCACACATGTACGCCTTGTGCCACCTGTTGCAACTGAACACCTCTACCGCAACAGGAAGCACACACACTCTATCAATGTGCAGGCCATAGTCCATAACCAAGGATTGATCACCAACTTCGTGGCTAAAGATCTTGGGAGTGTCCATGACTTATTCATCTTCCGTCACTGCACCATCAATGAACACTTCCAGGATGGACGGTATGAAAATGGACTACTTGTTGGTAAGTACAAAAACCTACTTATATACACACTGCACAGCAACCCTTTAGGACACACAACACATACACCACAACAGCAACATGTGAACAGGAACACTCTGAGGTCGTGACATCGCTAGCAATGTTTCTAGGGTCACCATTGAACCTGTCACACATCGGAAATTATTGTACAGTCTAATGTTAAGACGTCAAAGATCACAACGTGTGGAGTGGGTTGCCTAAATGTCACCTTACAAATTGTAAGTGTCCCAATGACGTTTACATTAATCTATTGCATAAGTCTAAAGGTATGGGATGTCAAGGGTACATTGATATGAACGTGTTAACAACACTGCCAAAATGATTCTGTGAATGGAACTATCATCTCACCCCCAATGAAGACACACGGACACCTGTATCACAAGTCACAATGCTAGGGAGGGCACACTGTACTGCAAATCCCAAAACATACTGCTGACAAACGGTCAGCAGCCAAACACTCGTTCAGCCAAGGAAACAACACGATGCAGATGGTGCATCCTACAAGCCTAGGATGCGACATAATAACACAAAAGAGTCACAGAGAACACAAGACAACTACTGCCATGAAAGTTGATTTCAATGGGGCTAGCTACATCAACATGATCCCATTCATTTTCTCTTGCAGCTGATCAGGGGTATGGCATCCAGCCATGGATAATGACACCTATTGGCAACCCGAGTACTGCAGCAGAGCGTGCTTACAATGACGCACATAGGAGGACACGCACCATAGTCGAGAGGACCTTCGGCATCCTCAACATCACTGGTGGTAGCCTCCTATATTCCCCGGAGATGGTCTGTAAGATCATCCTAACATGTGCTATTCTGCACAACATTTGCATCAAAAGGAACATTCCCCTCCTGGAACCAGAGCCACACATGCCTGAAGAGGAGGAAGAGGAGGATGCTGGCCTGCAACATGAGGAGGAACTACAGAACACGGCCGCTGGTATACGCAGGCGGCAACATATCGTGAACAATTTTTTTTAAATATAATCACCATCACCACTTTAATGAACTAATTTAAATAAACACCTATAATAATCACTATATCATGGTCTGGCTAATCATTTTTGCACACCTTCATCTCTAACTATCAGAATAAGAGTGTTGTCTCATGGAGCATTTCTGATATACCGATTAAGACACTGAAAATCCCAGAGCTAATGTGATGCGTAACATACAATGGTCACATACACACACACTGTAAATGACATATATCATGTAAATTTCTCCTTTGAAGGCCAATAGCAGACAGTAGGCACATTTCAGTTATCTACTGCACAGTTGATATGTCACATTACCCAGAGACAGATTTGTTGTGTAAGTGCTTTTTATTGAAAAGTGCTGTAGTGCTATCTGTACATTGTCCATGATTGTGAGTCCATTAGAGTGACATCTTCCATTGTGATCCTACATAAGGGGTTACGGACATGCTTTTGACATGCTGGGGTGATGTTTCAGACAGTGCAGAGGGACAGGATTTGCCAATGAGTAGGAGAGAGACAATCACTGGGCAGGCTGACAAGATATACAGTGGTAAGCAGAACAGTCATTAAGTAGAGTTGATGCAAGACTGGCATGTTACAAAGCGCAGGACCTTGGTAATTGTTGGCCATGTGGCAGGGACTAGTGCTTCCGGGTACTTTTCCGTGTGAAGGTGATCTGTTCCATGTCTTCTTCTTCTGATGTGTGTGTTGTCTCCTCTGTTCTTGGTGGTGGTGGTGGTTGTGAAGGGGCAACACACACCTCAGTGTTAGAAGACGTGGAGTCAGACATCCCGGTCGCTTCTACCTGTGAAGGTCTTAAGGGCAGTACTGCAGCAAGGAGGATCTGCTGATTCTTAAGAATAGCAGCCACATCATGATGGTAGGCAGCCAGGTCTGCCCTGAGGGGTTCAATTTTGCATTCGTGCACGTGTTGACAGGATTGCTGTTGTAGGTGTTGAGTCAACTGTATTACAGCGGTGCTGATTTCCTTCGGGGTTTTTTGCTGTTCCTGCACGATAGATGTTAGGGCTTGCATAGCTGCTGCCTGATCTGCAGATGACATCATGCACGAACGCACCCCCTCTAGGCTGGCTGCCATAGTTTGCATCCCCACCTGCACCTCCTTGGCCAGCTCCCGCTGTACCCCAACTACAGTTCTCTCAAAGCTGGTGCCTGTGTCGTCTGAGTCCTCAGCTGTATTGTAGCTGGCAGGTCTTACAATTGGGGTGGTGGGTGGATCCTCTGCAATGGCTGCTTGTTCTGTGCTCCTCCTTGTGACTGAAGGTGGGGTCTGGAGGGTTTCAAGGACCTTTTGGATAGTCTCCTGGGGAATGTTTATCAGCTCGTCATCCATGTCATCAGGGTAATCTGGGACAGGCATATCCGCAGGAGATCCATCTTCCTCTGCAATGAAACAGGGTACAATTAGCGTGTCT
The DNA here is from genome assembly GCF_031143425.1 of Pleurodeles waltl. Taxonomy (NCBI): domain Eukaryota; kingdom Metazoa; phylum Chordata; class Amphibia; order Caudata; family Salamandridae; genus Pleurodeles; species Pleurodeles waltl. The sequence continues at coordinate 766,399,243 of NC_090438.1, forward strand.
GTGTTGTGGCATTAGTGATGTGACATGCATGCCTTGTGATGAATTCACATTGTGATCCTGTTTCATGTTTATTGATCCAGTCTTTCAGATGGGCATTCTCCCATGCCTATGGCCCACCTGCATGTCACATGTATATTATTAAGTTATTAGACTTGTCGGGATCATCTCTTCTGTTTGTTTTGGCCAAATAGTGATTTGCCACCTTCTTGTCCTACTCAACCCTCCGTCTACATCCATTCTCATGGTGAGACCTTTCAGTGGCTGTGGGTGTTCTGATGGCACTGGCAGCACACTTAACAATCTGGACCTGCCCCCAATCTCTGATCTTTCACATCCACTTAAATGTATTTGACATGTAGCATATCCTATGCATAGTAATGTTATGACACAATATGGATGTTGGCATTGGTAATGTGTACAGCTGATGTTGGGAATGAGTGGTACATTGGATTTCCCTGATAATCGTATCAGTGTCCTATTTCCTCCTCTGACTGTGCAGGTGCATGTCAGTGACCAGTTACATGTGCCCCCCCCCAATGCTGTTGTCTGAGCAGTATGACATTTGGGATGTTACATTGTGACCCAGGCACAGGATGGACCCTGACATATGCAGCATGGGTATGTCCTTAGTGCCGTGTAGCTCCTATTGTTGTTGAAATTGGCTGATGTTTGCAACAACTATGGGCATTGACATTTGACAGTACTGGGTCCTTTGTCTTTTTTCAGGGGATTGTTGAAGTTGTCATCCTCAACTCACTAATTTAGGTGTGTATGATCCATGGGGAGGTTACTGCCATTGGCTACTTGAGCTGCACACAGAGCGGAGGTGGTAGTGGCAACTGTTGTCGCAGTTACATTCCAGTTGTCAGTATGGCTAGAGGTTGTTAATTGGGCCCTAGTTAGTGTAGGGGGTATGGTGGCTGACGTTTGATGGGATGTCAGTTTGATGTTGTGCCCTTCACTCCTGGCATGGCTTTCCCTTTGCTCCATCGTTGGCATGGCAGCATGCCCCCATGGGACTGTTGTTGGTGTAGTGTAATGGTGTGCCCCAGCTTCTGTCTGTGCAGGCCATGCCCCCATACCATCCCCCTTTACCCATGCCACTCCATGTATATGATGACTTACATGCAATGTGTAGTAGGTATTCCCCCCCGGTTGCAGTTGACATTAGTGCATTTTAATAATTCCCCATGCGACTTACCCTGCATGTGCGTTGTCTCCTGGTAGTCTGCGCTGTCCTGTCCTTGAATCCCTGTGACGATCTCCTCAGGGATGACGGCTGCGACCATCTCCTCCATGTGGTCCTGGGCCTCCTGGTGTGCTGGACTCCCACCTCCAGTCTGCAGTGCTGCCTTCCTGTTCCTGGCCATCTTTTGCTTTGTCCTGCGCTTGCAGTCATGCCAGCGTTTCTTGCACTCGATAACTGTTCTGCGTACTTCTGCCACACTGTTAATCTTGTCAACAATTTGTTGCCATATAGCCTCTCTCCTACTGATTGGCAATTTTGAGGTGACAAACAGTTGATGCTGGTGTTCCGTCACCTCGTTAACCAGAATTTCCTGCTCCTCTGCACTGAAGCGACACTTTCTTTTCTTCTTATAAGTGTCCTGGTTCTTGTGTGGGTCCTCCTGGCTGGTTCCTGGTCTGTTGTCATCTTCCTGTGGTCTGTAGTGGCATCTGGGATCCATTTTGGCTCTCTTCTGGTGAAATGGCAGTGTTTGCGTTTTTTTTTTATGCTATTGCGTCAAAAAACAGCGCATATCCGGTTTGCGGGGTCGTAAATCGACCCACAGTCATTTCCGCCACGTTAACGTCGTTTTGCTTTACAACTTGGAGCTGCGGTGTGCATCAAAATAAGTGACTCCTACCTGTGGTTTGCGCCGCCGTGCGTCAAAGTATAAACTTGACGCCCGCACGGCGCACCAAAATGGCGTTAGCCGGCGGTAATATTTTGGACACAAAACTGCGCCGGCGCACGCAGTTTTGCGTCAAAAAGTATGAATATGGCCCCCAGTTTTTTATCTGTCCCATGTACTCTCTGTGTCTGAACAACATTATTCGGTGCTGGAAAGGGAATTATTAGCCCTTAAAACTGCCTGCCAGGAGTGGAAACAATTCCTCATGGGTTCCAAAGAACCTTTTGAAGTGAGAACAGACCATCGGAATCTGCAATGTTTACGTAATTTTCAGTGTCAAAACAGTTGCCATGCTCGTTGGGCCTTTTTCTTTAGTCAATACGACTTCTATGTAACCTATATTCCCGGATCCCAAAATATTCTGGCCGATGCCCTATCTCGTCATTATCCTGATTGTATTCCTATCACATCACAGTATCTACTTGAGCCTAGCAAGATCATTGGTGCAGTTCAATCATTCCTGGATGAAGTACAGCTGGAATACTCAAACCTTTCTAAACAAGAACTTGAGGATTTGTACCCCCAGATACATAAACAGAAAGGATATTATTATTTTAGGGACCTTTGGTTCCTCTCCACAAAAAGAGTACAAGAAAGGGCGCTTCAGATGTGCCATGATTCTCCCATTGCCGGTCATAGAGGTATCAAAGCCACACAGGAATTACTCTCACAATCCTTTTGGTGGCCTACTTTGAAACCGGATGTTGAAAGTTACGTTAAAGCCTGCCCGATATGTGCACAAGTAAAAATACCCCGTACCAGGCCAGCAGGATTACTGCAACCGTTACCTGTTCCACCACCTCCCTGGCACACAATTTTGACCGATTTCATGTGCTCACTACCTCCTTCAGCAGGAAATCGGGTTATCATGGCAACAGTAGATTCCATTACGAAAATGGCTCACTTCACTGCTCTGAAGAAATTACCTACCTCACAAGAACTAAATCAGACATTCATCTAGGATAAAGTCTGGCTTTCTTAGAAATTTCTGCCCCTACGACTCTCTCAGAATAAGTTTACCCCTTGTTACTACGGTCCTTTCCGTATTCTTCAGATAATTAATCCTGTCACTCTCCGTCTCCGCTTACCTCGAATCTGGAAGATCCATCCAGTCTTTCATGTTTCTCAGTTGAAACCCTATACGCCTGATCCTTTCTCCCGGCAGTTCCCATGTCGTCCTCCCTTGTTGGTGGATGATGAACTAGAATATGAGGTACAGGAAATTTGTGACTCTTGTTTCTTTCGAAACCGTCTTCAATATGTGATTCATTGGAAGGGTTACCCTCTTAGCGAATGCTCTTGGGAAGATGCTTCTTCTGTTCACGCCCCTCTTCTGATTCGTCAATTTTACCGCTTGTTTCCACACAAACTTGGGGCCCCGGGGGGAGACCTACTTTCGCGCAGCAGCAAGCGGCACGAGCCGAACATTCGGCTTGGGACGCGGTGCGCAGCGGTAAGTCCCTACTTACCTTCCATTATGTTCCTTTTCTCTTGCTGTCGCCCTCGTTTTTTCACCCTTTTTTATGTTTTCCTTTACCCATGATTCCCTTCTCTTTTCCAGCCTGCCTTGGTTCCCTATTCACTATGGTGCCTTGTCTATTGCTTTCTGTGTATTGTTCCCTATCCAATATGGTGTCCTTTTTATTCCTGCCGGTCGTTTCCTGTTCTGTGGGTATTTAAGAGCTGTGATTCCTTTTTTTCTTGCGCTGCAACATTTCCTTTTGGATGGTGTTCTTCGCTCCTTCTCCTTTGTGTCAGATACTGATTCTGCTCTTGTTCCAGTTTTTCCTGTTCAGTTCGTCTCGTGTTCTGAACTTATTGATCTTTTGCTCTTTTTTCAGGAGGTCATTTTTGAGGGATTTTTCCCCTTTTTTAAGTTTTTTTTTTCCCTCTGGCACTCTTTCTTAAGGACACGGACTGCCATTGGCGTTCCCATCGCCTGCAGCACCGTGGCTACCAGAAAGAGTCGCCCCTATCAGGGCCAAGGCAGAACCTGCAAGAACAAGAACCTCGTCACACGTTTAGCGGACTCCAGACTCAAGCAACGAGTAAGTTGTAACATGTCCACAGTAAATTGTGATGTGCTCTTAGTGGCAATAAAATGGTTCTATAAAGCATTATATTACAAATAACAAAAGCAGGTCATTTGTATTTAAATGTGATGAATACATAGGGCCTCATCACGAGTTTGGCAGTCTGACGGTAAGACTGCTGTGGTAGCAGCTGCCAAAAACTGCCATGTTGGCGGTCATCTGACTGCCGTATTAAGAGATACACAGCCCAGACTGCCAGCAAAACAGCAAATTTCCTGAAACTGCCAGGACACTGGCGATTGGGTAAAGGCAGTTAGACCACCAGCACCAGCAGCCTGACAAAAATCTACAGATCTAATTACGATCCACAAATCATGTGGGCAGTTCTTCCATGGCAGAAAACCATTGGCGGTGCTAATTGTGCAGGTCTGAACTCACATCAGTAAGAATACTATACCACAATGGATAGTTTGAATACCCCATACCTGACACACATTCACACACCCGACAAACCTACACACTGCACTATAAAACACACCCCTACACAACCAACAATCCTTTGCAACCAGGACACAACACACAGCCAAAGACTAGAAAAAGATAAAAAGAACTAGCAAAACAAACAATAGGCACCCATACACATTTCACTCAGCATCCATCCCACACTTGCACAACCTACACAACACACAATTATGTATCCCACACAATACACAACAACTGTCACTCACTCACATCACAGCACACACACCTCATCACTAAAGATTTACCAGCTCAATTTTCACTACCTCACCTTCTCTACTACCTCTTCTGTGTCCCCACAAAAACATCCACGTTTCACTGATGATGAGTCGAGGGTCATGGTGGATGAAATTGTCTGAATAGAGCCACACCTTTTTGGAGCAGAGGTTCAGTAAACATCAATAGCCAGGAAAATTGAGTTGTGGCAAAGAATAGACGACATGGTGAATGCAGTAGGCAGTTACCCATGCACAAGGGAGGACATCAGGAAGAGGTGGAAAGACCTTAGGGGGAAGGTTCGTTCCTTGGCATCCAGGCACCAGCTGGGGGTTTTCAAGACTGGCAGTGGGCTTCCACCTCCTCCCCCACAGTTCACATCATGGGAGGGGAAGGTCTTGGACATTCTGCATCCTGAGGCCCTCTCAGGAATACCTGGGGGAGTGGAGTCGGGTAAGTCACAACAAAATTCATGTCACCAAACAGCTTTGTCTTGCCTGCTCACTCATCAGCTTTCCCCACCCCATTGACCAAACCACCCACCACCCCCTTGTCCAAATCTCCAAATACCCCTCACTGCCTTGACACATGGCAAGTAAACTCACCTTGGGCCACAGTTTGTGGGAAGGGCATGTGAGATTCTGGTAACTGACGGCACTACAACTCCCAGAAGCCACTGCTCCAACATTAACAAAACCATAACCGTGCACCACAATTGAAATGCCTTGCATGTAAAACTGACAATCAAAGTAAACCAAACTGAATGGTTCACCATGTAACAGTTTATGGCAATGGCCCACTATCAGTACCATTACAAGCAAATCACAGCTAAAGCTGTGTCCCATACAAAACTGGACTCAGAAAAAACATCACTAATAATGTCATGTACTCACCTGGGGGGCATCTAAATGCCAAACTGGACACACATGCAGTATATCCAAGCAGAGGGCCATGACAAAATGTAACCACAGTTTTGTGTGCCAGCTCTGACACCATTGTGCAGTGTTGAGCTTTTAGTTGGCTCAATAATGACATACACCTTACTAGGAGTGAAATGTGCATTGCCATATCTTCACTCAGACAAGATATGAGGGTATTTACAGCAATTTAAACATCAGCATACTCCAAGACCATGTAGCATGCTGTATGCAATTGGAAATCTATGTGTCCCACAAAGCACTAATCCAGATTAAATAGCAGCTGTCATTTTCATGTCAGGTGCTCATGTAAAGACTGTGTGTGCCTCTCACACACCATGTTTAGTTCTATAATTTATACATCATCTTTTGCATCACTTACACTAACTGTGTGGTCCACTTGTCCTACAGATAACCTTGCCATCCCCAACATGGAGAGGATACCAGGGACAGATACTAACCCTCTGGATGAAGGCTCCAAAGAGGAAAAATGCCCTTGATGTCTGGACACTGAGGACGAAGCTGGCCCATCAGGGACACCTGGTCAGTCAACAACTATCAGCCTCACCCTGCCCACAACAACTCCTCCTTGCCCTATTGCAACTACATCACAAACAACCATTCGCCTGTGTCCCAAGGACACTTTCTTCCATTGTGTGCCCCCAGTACAGGTACCTGAGTCACCTAATGTCACCCATGACAATGATGGTCCTGCCACCAGTGGGAGATGGCACATTGTGCCAGGGGCATAGGTACTTGGTGGTAGGGTGCGTGGGAGGAACGGTGTGGGCCAGAGGATGGGGGCTCCAAGAGACACCACTGACCAGGAGACCATTTCCCAAGTCTTGGGAGCCTACCAACATTCCAAGGCATGATGTGCCAGGTACTGACCATGATGGGGTAGATCAGACAGCTGCAGAGGGAAAACCACCAGGAAGCCATGCATCAGTGGCAGGTCCAAATGCCATTCTAGCTTCCGTTGCTGGGGTGCTCAGGGACATCAACACTACACTGAGTAGCTTTGCCACCCAACATCAGGCCTCTTCCACTATCAATCAATCAATCAGGGAATTTGTAAAGCGCACTACTCACCGTGAGGGTCTCAAGGCACTGAAGGGAGAGGGGGCACTACTGCTCGAACAGCCAAGTCTTGAGATGTCTCCTGAAGGTAAGGGGATCCTTGGTCTGACGCAGGTGGGTGGGAAGAGTGTTCCACGTCTTGGCAGGGAGGTGCAAGAATGATCTGCCGCCGGTGGTTGTTCTGTGGATGCGTGGGACGGTGGCGAGGGCAAGGTCGGCGGAGCGAAGCTGTCGGTCAGGGTGTAGAAGTAGAGCCGTCTGAGGATGTATTCTGGTCCGGTGTTGTGCAGTGCCTTTGTAACGTGGGTGAGGAGTTTGAAGGTGATTCTCTTGTTGACGGGGAGCCAATGCTGGTCTCTCAGATGGGCTGTGATGTGGCAGTGGTGGGGGATGTCGAGGATGAGGCGTGCGGAGGCGTTCTGGATGTGTTGCAGCCTTTTTGGGAGTTTGGCCATGGTTCCTCCATAGAGGGCATTGTCCAGTTTGCTGCTACGAGGGCTTGGGTGACTGTTCTTCTGGTTTCAGTGGGGATCCATTTGTAGATCTTTCGAAGCATGTGGAAGGTGTTGAAGCAAGAGGAGGAGATGGCATTGACTTGCTGGGTCATAGATAGTGAGGAGTCCAGGATGAATCCTAGGTTGCGTGCATGGTCGGTGGGTGTCGGTGCGGTTCCCAGTGTGGCAGGCCACCAGGAGTCATCCCATGCGGAGGGGGTGGAGCCGAAGATGAGGACTTCAGTCTTGTCGGACTTCAGTTTAAGGTGGCTGTTCTTCATCCATTCGGCGATGGCCTTCATTCCGAGCCATGAGACATCAGGCCCCTTGACATCTGTGGCTGCTAGTGGAATTGAGGTCTAGACAGGGGAAGAGAATGCCTCAGACACCTCTCCCTCTGTAGCAGAAGAAGCCCCAACAAATGTGGACGTCCACCCAGACATCCAGGAGGAGCAGATGCCAAGGCTAAACCCACTGCCAGTAAGTGAACCTCTCCTGATTGGTTCCCCTTGTGTGTCACTGATACACCCTGTTGAATGTTCTGATAGCTAACTCAATTTTCCTATGGTGCAAGGATACAGAACTTGTGTTTCCAAATGGCGTAGCTGCTACCCTGATGATCTCATCCACCATGACTGAACCCTTCACTGTAGACTTTTTTCCTTTCTGTTTCAATTCACTCATTTTGTTGTTCACTCCCCAATAAATACCACCTAATCACAGATCATGTGTAAGTGTGATGTATCAATCATATACAACTCTCATGTATGACAACTATTGTCCCAAAATGTTCCTCCCTAATGTTATACCTCTGTCATGGTCATCACACATGTACTGGACAACCAGGGTACATATAGCATTGGGATTGTAATATACACATGAGACAAGTCACCTGTATTGTACATCTCCACATATTTATTTAGAACATGGCAATCATCACATTGTGAAGTCATGCTGTGGACTTCAGTGTTTCTGCTTAGGTGTCATTTAATACCAACCCACATAATACACATGTTAGGGACATATAAGCCTATCACCATCCCAAGAGGCAGAAAGATTGGTTCAATGTATCATCAGCCAAGGCCTTATCACATACCCATACCCCATCCTCCCAACTGGCCATATGTTAGGTTATACACAACACAAACCATAATGATGGTAGAGTGTCTTGACACCACATTATGACGTGTCAGACACAAATGGACACACACATGCCACCACTTGAGCAACCTCCATTACCAAACAGGTCTATATTGTTTGAAAAGGACACTTCTAAACCACTGTCCTGACAGTCTGGGCATAGCAATCACACACCACAAATCTCATGCAAAACAGTACCTGGTCTAATCCATATCCAGTGCTCATGTCAGTCTGTAATTCCCATCTGCCTGTGACACATTCTGACAATGCCAAATGAGAATGAGCAAAAACAACCAATCTGCAAATATGTGTTTGACAATGATAAGGTATAGGCCAGAGTGCAACACAAACATCTTTTCATAACTACAAATGTGAATTTGGGCATTTTCTAAACAATTGACTATGCACATTACAGTACTGTACACAACTCAAAGGAACATTCAGCATGCACATCTGAGTCATGGGTTTTGGAGCCACTTAAGACCACACTGATGGTGGTAAAAAGAACATTACATGGCATGCATAACCTCAACAATACCCAGAGGAATCTCTATTGTAACATCACGTCACATACCTTGAGTCAGTTGAAGTATTGATTGATGTCATCTGCCCTGATGTCTCCAGCTGTAGCTTCATCATGCTCATCCTCACTTGGCGTATCTGCATTTCCACCCACAGGATCTACTGGCTTCCCCTCATCTTGTATGGATGGTATCTGACATCTCAGGGCAAAGTTGTGGAGCATACAGAAGGCAACAATTATGTGATATACCTTGTAGGGTGAGTAGAGGAGAGCTCCTCCAGCTTTGTCTACGCAGTGAAGTCTTGCCTTCAGGAGCCAAAAAGTTCGCTCCACAATACACCTTGTCCTTCTGAGAGCCTCATTGAAGCGGACTTCCCCTGGCGTGGTTGTGTATCTCACTGGTGACAATAACCAAGGATGGTTTGGGTAGCCAGAGTCCCCTGTGATGTATAGTTAAACCAATCCATACTTTAATCTTGAACATCCACATATGGTTGCTGGAATCAGGTACTGACACACATGACATACATGACTTACCAACCAGTCAGGCCCTCTCTGTGTATAGTCATGTCATCAGCAGTGAGATATTGTTTATCTGCATGATGAAGGAATCATGGATTGATCCAGGATACCTTGCACAAACTTGTGCTATGTAGAGGTCAGCCAAAGAGACCACTTGGAGGTTTACAGAGTGGACGTTTCTCCTGTTCCTATATACCTGTTTATTGGCACTTGGGGGAACCAAGGCAACAGAAGTGTCATCTGTAGCTCCAACCACATATGGAATGTGTCCCAAAGCCTTCAAATCTGCCTTCACATGGGACAGATACTTACATTGGGGAAATCTGATGTATCTGTCCAGGTGTTTTAACAATGCAGAAAGTACAGCCTTTAAAACCAGACTGAACATGGGCTGAGACATCCCTGCAGTTAGGGCCACTGTATTGTGAAAGGACCCAGTGGCCAGGAAGTGCAGCACTGACATGACTTGAATGATAGGAGGTATGCTATTGAGATTACGAATGGTATGCATCAGATCTGGCTCCAACTGATGACACAGATCCAACATGGTATGTCTAATCAGGTAATCTATCTGGATTACACTTCTCACCTCCATGCTCCTCAGGTCTGCTGGTAGACAGTACACTGGGGTGGTCTTGCTCTCCTCAGGCCAGGATAACTATGTGGGACACCACAAGAATGTACGTGAATGCCTCAATCCATACATCATAAGTATGATCACAACAATGTCACACATACAGAAATCATGTCACATGAAACAGTGTATATGGGGTATTCAGCAGATTGCGAGGCAAAATATGAAAGTGCACCAGAATATAATACCCTAAACCCTTGCATGTACTCTACATAGAGATACATGTCACTGACAGTGAAAGTTACATCAACCCTGTAGACATGTAGCACATATTTGTTTCACCTATACCTTCTTCAGATTGTCATTAGTATTGTGACAACTCTGTTCCATGTACATAACCCAAATTACATTATTCCACTTCCTCTACAAATGACATGCACATAAATACTTGTAAACAGTAAGCATGAACCTCACACACTGTCACAGATACGAGGTTTCAACAAATGATGCAACTTCATTACATTCACCATACATATTTGAGCCCCAAAATGGCAGCTGCCTGACCTACTGTACTGGGTGTCATGGCGGTAGGTGGTTACAACCGTGCTGGACATTGCCATTGAAACACATTGCTGCCTTTGATGGACTTGGGCCAATGGCAACGTACACCTGCAGTGATGGTGCTGTACGTGGTGGATGTGACCAACCAACTCCTGCACAATCCCTCACTTGACTCTTGACACTGCTGCCAGTGAGACTTCCATGACCGGTGCTGCTGTGTACTGCCTCTGGGACCAATCTTGCCACATCCTGCAGGTGATAGGGCCCCTGCCTTCTCTCCCAAAGAGCTGGCCCAGCTTGTGGAGGAGGTCCTACCCATGTATGAACAGCTCTATGGTGTACCAGAGGAGCAGGCAAGTCCAATGCAATACCAATGTGTGAAACGTAGAGTGTATGATGAGGTGGATGAAATGTGCATGAATGAAGGGTTGAGCTATCATGTGTGGGTAGCTGGTAATGTGCACATGTGCAAAGGAAGACTGTTACCCGTGATACATAGTAGGTAGTGTGTGATGTATGTAGCCTGATCCACATATGTACATTACAGCATTTACATCAATCTTGAAGTTACAAATAGATGTAGCTATGTAGCCTTTTATGGACATATTTGTGGTCTGGTCCAGTGTTTTTAGCCACTACATGGTACTGGGTGTGCATGTTGTTTGACTGACTCAAATTCACACATGGCCTGACTGCCGAGGGTGACTTGCTAATGAGAAGTGTGAGGAATGGTATGTTTGGCAACTAAACTAACTTGATTGTTCACCCTACTTGTTTTAAAATGGCACATGAGTACATGACTTTGTCCTATTGTCTGTGTCATCCATGCAGGGCAACGCCCATCAGAAAAAGAGGATCTGGTGTGCCATCGCCAAGAAAGTGCAGGCCTTGGGGTCCACAGTCGGCAGAGCACCCACTGTTGAAAACGGTGCAAAGACCTGGGATGCTGGGCTCAGAAGACCGCTGAGGCCCAGCTGGGGATGTCCTCCCAAGGACAAAGGGGGGCCCGTCGGACCTTTACCCCCCTAATGGCCCGCATATTGGTGGTGGCCTACCCTGAGCTGGATGGGGGTTTGAGGGCATCACAGGAGCCATAAGGGTGAGTATTGACTAAAATAATTTACATTCCTCTGCAAGGTCAGTGTATGATGTGAAAGACTGTAAACTGGGACAATATGGTAAGTGTAAAAGGTTAAGTGTATCCTAGGCAATCCTATATGTGGAATCCTCAACATTGGTACAGAGGTGTGCACATTGAATTGTGTATGGGGACATATTACTCACCTATGCCATCCCTTCTGTACAGCAGCATATGATGATGCACACGTGCCCATGACATATCTGTACTGCTATACTGCTCTTAGTACCCTGCTGGTTGTACCTTGCCACCTACAAATCTATACACCCAATATCCCGATTGTATGTGGTCTTTGCCCTCTGTCCAGTCATGTGCAACCTACATTTATTCTGACAAGTTGAGGAGATGTCTAATATTCCTGAGGTTTCAAATAAGTGTCAACTTATTGTGAGGCTGTGATCTCAAGACATTTCACATGCCACACTACCTGCACTTTCTGAGATCTGTTAGGCAGTGTCCTCATTGGTAAGTGAGGACTATACATTGGCATGTGTGATGTTTCCCCAAAATGGACATCCTGCATGTACTAAACCATGGTGGTATTACTAGACTCAACCAAAATATTTGAGAAGAGAGTTAAGAATATTAGTGCACATACATGTTCTTTGGGTGGTAAGTAGCTACACAACAATTTCCTACTCCAATGTGTTGAGGGCATGCTAGATAGGCCAGAACACCTAGGTAATTGGCACAATCTAAGCTAATTTTGCCAACATCATGTGTAGATTGTTCGGTTCAGACATATATCAACATTGTGAGGCAACTTCTAACCACTTACCGCTGCTATTGTAGATATGTTTTGTATGCTTTTTGGTGTAGATTCCTATAGTTTGCACTGACTGAATTGTGTTGCAGGTGTGGCACCTTCACATGTTGTTGGAATGGTATTTGTAGTCAGTCATTTGGCTTGCATCAAGGTGTATGTCACTATCATGGTAAGCTTAGAAGTGTTTTGTGTGATTGTAATGTTCATATACAGATGTAAGATTGTTCATGTCTGAAGTGTAGATAGTGATGTTGCCACTTGAATAATGGGCTATTGATGTTGCCACTCATTATGATTAGTTGTACTATATGTGCCCTTCATGCACATGACAGGTGTAAATTGTATTGAAGGTGTTGGTATGGTACGTGGGCTTGTCTGTGGGTAAATCCTGTGGACTACGTTCACTCCTATAAGCGTATATGACTTTGTTTACAGGTGGAGAATGACTTAGATGAGTAGCTCAACAAACTATATCCTTTCCTGCATGACTATTGGGACATGTGTTGCTGACGTGTTTAGAATCTATTATACTCCAAATTTGGATATACTATAGTGGTATAGTAGGTTCATATTTGCAAATTTCAATTGTGAAAGTTGTGAACTCTGTGACATGAAAGGGTTTAGGCTTGTATGCAACATGCTGTCTTGTATTTGGCATATGATAAATTCCTATCCTGGTATATGACATCAGGTAATATAGTAAGTATGTGCAGGTTTTGTGTATGTGATATGTGGAAATCTATGTTACCACTATTTTCCATGGCTAGGTTGTTGGTTGACTATATTGCTGTGGATAGGGACACAGAATTATGATGCCAAGTCAGCTTGTCATGGAATAGTTAGTGTGATAGCTCTACTGATATGATGGTATTCTAGATGTGAGATAGGTGGCTTACGTGGTGTTTGACATAGTTGTTATATAGGGGTGTTTATTGTCTGTTGTTGTGACATGATGTTGGCACTAACCAGGGTCTACCCGGGGGTGAAGTACAACTAGATGTAATGTAAATGATGTGTACAGTGTGATGTCAATGTATTGAAAGAATGTGACGATCCTATCTCTCTTTCTATTTTCAAGCATCAGCATCGGCAGGTGAAGGAGACGGGGCTCAGCCGAGTGGGGAAGGTGCTGGCCATGGGACCTCAAGTCATGATACCACTGAGACTGAGTGACCCGGTGGCCCACAGGGTAAGGGGAGTGCCACGGGGAGGGGAGTCACATGATCCACACCATCATCTTCGGACATCTCCAGTGGACACTGCCTGGCAGTGGCAGGCCCATCTGGGACCAACCCAGCACCATCTCTGTCTGCCACCCCCCTTTCTACCACTGCCCTTCCTGTGGCTCCCCACCTAGTTGGCGGTGCCCGCTCAGATGTGTGGGCATCTCCTTTGCCACAGGCATCTTTGCCGCAGCCCCGGTTAGCCCTGCTGCCATCAGTGAGGGGGTATTGACATCTTGAGGTCGATCTCTGTGGGTCAGTGGACCATCGTGAATGCCATCCAGGGACTGGCAACTCAGATACAACAGAGTAATGCATTCCTGGAGGGCATTTGCAGTGAACTGGTTGGTCTATAGAGATCCTTTCAGGCTCCAGCCTCCAGCCTCCACACTGACGGCAGCCAGTCACCTTTTGTCTACTGTCCCCTCTCTGTCTTCCTCTTCCCAATCCCAAACCCCTCTTCCCAGCCAAAGCACACAAGCAGGCATTCATCCACCTCAACATCCAAGGGTAGCTCAGACCCACATAATCACCACAAGACACACCACCGACATGCACACAGGCAACATTCAGGTGCACACAGCAACAGTCACAGCCTGCCCTGACACCCCCACCACCCCCAGTATCACACATAGCACACCTGACACACCTGCAGACATCACACCAACATTCACAGATCCTACCCACAGACAGCACCACAGCAGACCCTCAAACATCCACCCCAGTCACCACATCCGCAGACCACAACCACTGACACTCCTACATGCATCACATCCACCATACCTGCAGTCACCACCCCAAGAGGCAGTCACCCACCCACCACGGCATCCCCCAGCACCTCCACACTCCCTCATCCAAGACACATAAACACCCTCTCTCACCCACCCAACAGACACCCAGCATTCACAAGCATACCTCGCAAAAACATGCACCCAGGACATCCACACCAACACCTTTGACAACCACTCCCTCTCCCTCCACACCCAAACCCTGTTCCTCTGACCACCCCCGTGTGTGTAAGAAATCCTTCCTTTTGGAGTTTGCCCTTCTCCTCCCCCGAGACCCCTAAACATTTTGCTTCCTTCCCCAAGTCCGTCCCTCTACCTCCAAGGCCTCGCTGCCCCCACAAGTACCCATGCCCCTCCCCTTGCCAAGGAGTCTACCCCTCTAAAAAAAAAACAACCCTTCCCTAAGCCTAAACCTAACCGCTCCCTCCCAAGCCACATCCCAAATGCCCCCCTCCCAAACCTAAGCCCATCCCCCACCTCCGCCAGCACCCTCGAGATAATCCCTGAGGTACATGCCTGAGGCAGTCAGGAGTCAAGTTCGGGGCACACCTATGTGCACTGTGTGCATTGTATTCTGTACATACTGGACTGGCTTATAGCCTTTGATCTTACTATCTCCTACCTGTTGTTGGTTTTGTGGTTGCATCTTTGTGTCATGCTTTTCTTTTCCTAGTATGGAGTTTTAACTGGCTGACATTGGTTGTGTGTCAGTATTTGTGTGTGTGGCCCTTACATGTGTTTGTTGCAGTGTTGTGTGGCTTTGTGTGTTTTGACATTG
Organism: Pleurodeles waltl; assembly: GCF_031143425.1. Classification (NCBI taxonomy): domain Eukaryota; kingdom Metazoa; phylum Chordata; class Amphibia; order Caudata; family Salamandridae; genus Pleurodeles; species Pleurodeles waltl. Next base: position 766,414,431 of record NC_090438.1, read on the forward strand.
CATGTGCATGTTTAGTGTATGGTATGACAGTTACGATGTTCTGTGTGTGTTATGCTTATTGATTGGTCAATTGTTTGGTTGTGTGGTTGTGTGTGTTCGTTGTCTGTCGGTTGTAGATTGTGTTGCATGTGTAATGTGTTCCTGGATAGTGTCTATAGTGAGTGCTTGCCAATGTATTGACAATGGTGTGGTTGTGGTGTTGTTGTGACGTGTTGTGGGTTTCTGTGTGTGAATGGGCCTGGGCTGTGTTTCCATGCATAAGTGTGTGTTATTGAAGTGTGTGTATTTGCCATAGTGTGTGTACTTTCTATGTGCGGATGTGTGTGTGGCTGTATGTGAGTGTTCAGGTCAGTGTGTAGTTGTGTGTGGTTGTCGCCTTGGCACCCCGTTCCCGATGGTGTATTGTATGTGTGTACATACACTGACAATATACAACAGTAACAGGTAAGTATGTGTACTTACAGTTGCTGTCATCCTCGCTGGCGAAGATTACGTTGACTTTGTGCGAGCAGGAGCAGCGGGATGACATGTTCTGTTTCCATGGCAGATCTGGACGCGTATGGCTTTGTGAAGGTGAGTGTCTCCTTCTATGCAGTTAGTTTCCGTCTGGGTTTCCGTGGTGGTGCGACCGCGGTGAAAGCCCTAGCGGTGTGCTGCCTCCTAATCTGTCCAGCAATATCAGGGTATCCGCTAGACTGCAGGTGCCTTCTGTTGTCTGTTGCGGTGTGACCGCAGGGGCGGTGCCGGCAGTGCTTTGTCTGTATTCTGTTGGGAATACTGCCATGGTCATAATTTGGCAGTCTTCTCTGCCAGCCTGTTGGGGGTATGACCGCCACTGCCAACATAGCGGTCGTGAGACCGCCAAACTTGTAATGGGGCCCATAGTTTCCAAAGCATGCAGACCAATACAGTTTTATTAATTTAACCCACTGAACATTTTTCAGCCACCTTGATAATCCATTTTATGCATTAAGGAAGAATGGAGTGAAAACATGTCTATGCAGCTTTGATGCTCGACACCCAGTCTTGGTTTTTGCCACTCCAACCTTTGCTAGTCCAAGCTGTGTGCTTCTGAGGAAAACTTTGAGTCCCAGCACTTCTTATTTTACAAATTAAGCACTGCTCTTGACGCTTTACTAATGACAACATTGTTTGCAAGTTTGGAAGGGGCGTGTGTGCATTTGTTTGCCAGTACGTGGCTTTATTTATATCTCTTTGTCTGTAAGGGAGTGTGTGCAAATGCCTCTGTCCCACTCTAGCTTGCTGAATCTCCCAAAAGAGTTCTCTGACATCTATAGCTTGTTGCCGTGCAACCATGGGGCCTTCGCAATCATTAAGGATTGATAAAGGCAACTCAAGATAGTAACCCTGGTGTCTGACGAATCAAAAAAGCTTGCTACCTTACATTCTTTCTAGGTCATTGATTACATTTTCTAGCATTTAACCCCTAGGGTGCCTTGGACGAGGTGGTCTCGTCCTGCACCGGGCCCACGGGGGAAGCGCTAGCGCTCCCCCCGTGTGCCCCCCACCCACACCCCCGTCAGGGATGAAAGGGGAATTGCTTCCCCTTTCACCCCGACCCCCGGTGACGTCTGATGAGGTCAGCACTCGATCGCGTGCTGACCTCATCAGAGGTCGCCTCCCGTGCGATGCGGTAGAGAAATGCTTTGCATTTCTCTTCCGCTCGGGAGGAGGATGGCGGGAGAGACATCGGAAGAAAGGAAAGGCTTTTCCTTTTTTCCGATGTCATTCTGAGCATTTCTGCTGCCCGATCGCGATGCAATCGGGCAGCATATATGCCCACTAGACACCAGGGAATTTCTTTTTTTTTTAAATTTACATGAGGGGAGTGGCCCCTTGGGCAAGGGTCGCTCCCTAAGGGGGCAAACCATTTTTAGGTCATTTCTGCCCCCTCTGGGGGCAGATCGGTCTAAAATAATCAGGCCGATCTTCCCCCGGGGGGGGCAGAAATGCCCACTAGACATTAGGGATTTTTTTTATTTTTATTTTATGTGCAGGGAGCGACCCTTTAGACAAGGGTCGCTCCCTGGGGGCCCAAATTGTGCTTAGGCCATTTCTGCCCCCCGGGGGGACTGAAATGCCCAATAGACACCAGGGATTTTTGTTTCTTTGTGTTTTGTGATAAAGGGAACGGCCCCTTGGGCAAGGGCCCCTCCCTAGGGGGGCAAATCATTTTTAGGTAATTTCTGCGCCCCCTGGGGGCAGATCGGCCTAAAATAATTAGGCCGATCTGCCAATGCCATCTAGACACCAGCAGAAAGTCTACTAGTTGCCATGAAATAAATAAAAAAAAAGAAATAGTGGGGTGGTGACTACCAACCAGTATGAGCCTGGTTATGTCCTCATCCGAACTGAAGGGGCTAACAGTCATTCTGCTCTCCCCCACTCACTAAAACATCTTATCCCATGGCAAGCAAGAGGACGTTTGATTTTTTTGTTTTTTGTTTTACATTTGGGCCATGAGAGCTTGGTAACTCTCAAAATCGTCCCACTTGGAATGGTGAGGGCTGCACTTTTTTTTTTACTTTGGGACGTTGCCATGTAGAAAAATCCACAAGACCTAGACACATCTGAAAACAAAACATCTAGTTGATTCCAGGGTGGTGTGCTTCACATGGACCCCGCACCATTTCCTTACCCACAATGCCCTGCAAACCTGCAACTTTGCAGGAAAGCACACATTTTTCCCACATTTTTGTGATGGAACCTTCCGGAATCTGCAGGAATCCACAAAATTCCTACCACCAGCATTGTCTCATCTATACCGATAAAATTTCTGCTGCACTTGTCAACCTAAAAATGTTTTGCTTCAAACTGCCCTTTTGGACCCGCTTTGGTTCTCCCTCAATCTCGACGTGTTTTTGGCACTTCCCTGTCACAAACACTTGGCCCACCTACACAAGTGAGGTATCATTTATACAGGGAGACTAAGGGGAACGTTGGGTGGTAGGAAATGTGTCCCAGTGCAGTGATCCCACACAGAAATGTGGGAAAAATGTGTTTTTTTTTAGTTAAATTTGAGGTTTGCTGAGGATTCTGGGTATGAAAACATTGGGGGAACCACGCAAGTCACACCTCCCTTGAATCCCTCTGGTGTGTAGTTTTCAGAAATGTCTGGGTTTGGTAGGTTTCCCTAGATGGCTGCTGAGCCCCAGACCAAAAACGCAGGTGCCCCCGCAAAAACAGGTAGTTTTCTATTTGATGATTTTGATGTGTCCAGATAGTGTTTTGGGGCATTTCCCGTCGCGGGCACTAGGCCTACCCATACAAGCTAGGTGCCATTTTTATCAGGAGACTTGGGGGAACGCTGGGTGGAAGGAAATGTGTGGCTCCTCTCAGATTTCAGAACTTTCTGTCACCGAAATGTGAGGAAAAAGTGTTTTTGTAGCCACATTTTGAGGTTTGCAAAGGATTCTGGGTAACAGAACCTGGTGAGAGCCCCACAAATCACCCCAACTTGGATTCCCCTAGGTCTCTTGTTTGCAAATATGCACAGGTTTGGTAGGTTTCCCTGGGTGGCGGCTGAGCTAGAGACCAAAATCCACAGGTAGGCACTTTGCAAAAAACACCTGTTTTCTTTGAGAAAATGTGATGTGTCCACATAGTGTTTTGGGGTATTTCCTGTCGCGGGCACTAGGCCTACCCACACAAGTGAGGTACCATTTTTATCGGGAGACTTGGAAGAACGCTGGCTGGAAGGAAATTTGTGGCTCCTCTCAGATTCCAGAACTTTCTGTCACCGAAATGTGAAGAAAAAGTGTTTTTGTTGCCACATTTTGAGGTTTGCAAAGGATTCTGGGTAACAGAACTTGGTGAGAGCCCCACAAGTCACCCCAACTTGGATTCCCCTAGGTCTCTTGTATTGAAAAATGCACAGGTTTGGTGGGTTTCACTAGGTGGCAGCTGAGCTAGAGCCCAAAATCCACAGGTAGGCACTTTGCAAAAAACACCTCTGTTTTCTTTGAGAAAATGTGATGTGTCCACTTTGTGTTTTGGTACATTTCCTTTCGCGGGCACTAGGCCTAACCACACAAGTGAGGTACCATTTTTATCAGGAGACTTGGGGGACTGGAAGGACATTTGCGGCTCCTCTCAGATTCCAGAACTTTCTGTCACCGAAATGTGAGGAAAAAGTGTTTTTTTAGCCATATTTTGAGGTTTGCAAAGGATTCTGGGTAACAGAACCTGGCGAGAACCCCACAAGTCACCCCATCTTGGATTCCCCTAGGTCTCTAGTTTTCAAAAATGCACAGGTTTGGTAGGTTACCCTAGGTGTCGGGTGAGCTAGAGGCCAAAATCCACAGGTAGGCACTTTGCAAAAAACACCTCTGTTTTCTTTGGGAAAATTTGATGTGTCCACATTGTGTTTTGGGGCACTGTGGCGGGCGATAGGCCTGCCCACACAAGTGAGGTACCATTTCTATCGGGAGACTTGGGGGAACATAGAATAGCAAAACAAGTGTTATTGCCCCTTGTCTTTCTCTACATTATTTCCTTCCAACTATAAGACAGTGTGTAAAAAAGATGTCTATTTGAGAAATGCCCTGTAATTCACATGCTAGTATGGGCACTCCAGCATTCAGAGATGTGCAAATAACCACTGCTCATCAACATCTTACCTTGTGCCCATTTTGGAAATGAAAAGGTTTTGTTGATACCTATTTTTCACTCTTTATATTTCAGCAAATGAATTGCTGTATACCCTGTATAGAATGAAAACCCACTGCAAGGTGCAGCTCATTTATTTGCTCTGGGTACCTAGGGTTCTTGATGAACCTACAAGCCCTGTATATCCCCGCAACCAAAAGAGTCCAGCAGAAGTAACGGTATACTGCTTTCAAAAATCTGACATTGCGGGAAAAAGTTACAGAGTAAAACGTAGAGGAAAATGGCTGTTTTTTTCACCTCAATTTCAATATTTATTTATTTCAGCTGTTATTTTCTGTAGGAAACCCTTGAAGGATCTACACAAATTACCCATTGCTGAATTCAGAATTTTGTCTACGTTTCAGAAATGTTTAGGTTTCTGGGTTCCAGCGTTGGTTTCACACCCATTTCTGTCACTGACTGGAAGGAGGCTGAAAGCACAAAAAAATCGTAAAATGGGGTATGTCCCAGTAAAATGCCAAAATTGTGTTGAAAAAAGTGGGTTTTCTGATTCAAGTCTGCCTGTTCCTGAAAGCTGGGAAGCTGGTGATTTTAGCACTGCAAACCCTTTGTTGATGCCAATGTCAGGGAAAAAATCACAAGCCTTCTTCTGCAGCCATTTTTTCCTTTTTTTTAAAAAAAAACCCGAAATTATTACTGTATTTTGGCTAATTTCTTTGTCTCCTTCAGGGGAACCCACAAAGTCTGGGTACCTCTAGAATCCCTAGGATGTTGGAAAAAAAGGATGCAAACTTGGTGTGGGTAGCTGATATGGACAAAAAGTTATGAAGGCCTAAGCGTGCCCTGCCCCAAATAGCCAAAAAAAGGCCTGGCACCTGAGGGGGGAAAAAGGCCTTGCAGCAAAGGGGTTAAGTGCCAGGTATCTTGAGACAACATTCTTGAAATGATTGTATGACTACACAACAACACCAAACATATCATGGCATACTAATAGCAAGGACAGAATATCATGGTACAAAATATCAAACAGTAAATGCATATATGGAAGTGGAAAATCTAGACTTACCTACCTGTTGATATTTTATTTTTGGTATGCTGTCTTTTATATTCCGTTCCATTGATATTGCTGATTCAATATTTAGGGGTAACACCCTTTCAAATGAAGTGCATTTATGAACAAAGCCTATTTTAACAGTAGAACTCAAGGTAAATATGCACGAGTGAGCTTTTTTGATCCGACTACATTACAGCCATTGGGTTTGTACCTGTCATTCATAATGTATTGAGTACTTCTAATGCTTCATCCATTTCATTGCTACAGGAGTTGTATGAGACTTGCTTTGCATTCGCCATCTCTGCAGAGGGAGGATGGCTTAAAGCTCTGGCACTACACAGCGCTAGTGGGATTGCTTATCCCTGCCGAGGGTCTTTATTCACTCTAAAGCCACTGGCCCTGATGTAAGGAGATACAGCTGGGACCCACCCAACCTGATGTCCCATCCAACCACCGAATTTTGTCCCAGTCAGTCACTGCCTATATTGCAAATTACGAAAACCTTTACTGAGCAGAGTCAAGGTGGGTGCACACCCTTGTAGTACACCGGGACCACAGCGCTGAGCATAGTAACTGGCCTGTTGGTCAGCATATTCATTACTAATTGTCAGTCCTGGACCAGATTGACTGATAACAAAACTGAGTAAGGCATGCTATCCTGTCCCACTGACATGGATGCAGGTAGTGCCTAGGAACATATGATGCGTATGTTGTGTGGGAGCAGTGATTCAGAACACTGACAGTGAAAAAGATACATGTAGTACCTGTGACTGTTGATGCCTTAATTGAACAATTTATAGGATAGGCATAGGATAGAGATGGTCTGAGTCTCCATGAGACTAAATCTAATGCCAATAAATGAAACCTCTACAAGACAAGTATTTCAGTCAAAGCTATACATTTTTACTCAAACTTAAGATCATTGTAAAAGGCAAAAAGAAATTAGTTAAATTATGGCAAATCATTAATTAAGAAGTCAATTAAAATGAATGAAAATCAAAATATACAAGAAGATTAACATAAGGTAAATCTCAAACGCATGTAGCAGCTAGAGCCATAATATAAATCAGTAGGATGACTAACATAATGTTTTCCTAGCATTGGGCTAGGGCTCATTCTTAATCAAATGCAGACTGATATATAGTCTGCAGAGCTAAGAAAGCAAGGAAAGTCTATGTATAAATAAATAGAGAAACATAGATTGAAATAGAATCTGCTCTCTAAGCAAGTGCAAAAAACTCACACATGCTTAAAACATTTTTACATGGTTTTAGACAGAGAAAGCCACACAGTCGGTGTGGTTGAGACATGGCATAACAGGGCTGGACTAACAAAGATACATTTAGGTAAACCAATCATTTTTCAAATACACAAGATACATCAAAGGCTCACATCTAGTAAGTACCTACTTTGCTGTATATTAGTGCATAGGAAATGAAGGTAATGAATAGTATGACATTTATGTAACACAGAAATAGTTCAGCTAATGAATGATCCCTCGAAAGAACTTGAGCAAAAGACCTTGAATGTTATAAAGTTTTGTTTTCTAGAAACAATAGGAAAGTATGTAAGAGCAAAAATACTTTTGAAATTTGTTCCTGATCCCTCAGTGATTCTTTTCTCTATCCAGAAGCCCCATAGTTGTGCTGCATGGTATCTGAGTTGCTTCTGCTGCACCACATTGTACACTTTGGAGAGATTATTCGGATTTGTCCAGTACCCATCAAAGCTCTCAGTAGTGCAGCAGACTAAATAAATGACCCTAATTAAAAAGGTAAATTTACACGTGTACATTTACTCATGTGTAAATCTACTACTGCACCTATTAGTAACATTACACTTTTTTGCTATTCACCATGTTTGAGTGTAAAGTTACTTCTGGGTGTAGTATCATATGTCTCTACCTCCTAGTGGATTCTCCCACAGAAATCTTTACAGTTGTAAAGTTATTACTCATAGCTTTTCACATGACGGTCGAGACCTCTTCAACCATGGAGATCTCCTTATGGGAAAGCATAGGAAAATAATTACATTTTGTTAATATTTTAAAGAATGATAAAATATTTTAATATAAAATATTAATGTAAAATAATTTTATATTTATGTTAAACCTAGGTAAATTAAACTTAAGAAACTAAAATGTTAGTCAGATTAGCATGAATGTTTACTAAATAAATCATTAACCAAATATACTTATTTAATTTAAAAAAATGTTTTTCTAAGGAAAGATTAAAAAAATGAACCCCACCTACCAATAAAATCTGTATGCTTTAAATTTAATAGGTATTAAAACATACAAAATGTATGTGTAGACGTATGTTAAATTATGGTTGATTTTATTAACAAGTTTAATATTTGTAATGCTATACTTTCTTTAAGGCTGGGAGGAGTACATTTACTACTGTGTGGGACCTTTTGTGGTTTAAGTAACTTTAGAAGTGTTAGTTGTGCACAGCAATGGGCTTACTCATTTGTGGATGTGTGCTTGCATGCCCCTCCATAAATACCTCTTTAAATTATCTTAACCTCTCACATTTAGTTGTAAGTAGTCCCTATTTTCCAGCCACTCTCCCTGTCCCTCCCATGTTTACAATGTACACCTACTGGTGAGGAGTTTTCCTCACAGAAAAGATAGCAGTAGTAGAGGTCTCCACATGTAGGTTAGTAAATAGTACTTTGTAGCACATTAGCACTATTACTATAGAACTACATCACATATTCGAAAATGCAATTTGTGAATATCCCCCAAAGTCTTAGGGACATATTTAAGAGCCCCTAGCGCCAGTCTAGTGCCATATTAGCTTCATTTTTTTACTCTAATGTGACGTTAAAAGGCCAAAAATGCTGCATCCTCTTTACAAAGTGGCGCAATGCATGCATTGCACCACTTTGTAACCCTTTGTGCTACATTATGCCTGTGGCAGGCATAATGTATGCAAAAGGGGCATTACCCCATTTGGGGGAGCCACGGAAATGGCGCAAAGAAATAAAAAATTAATTCAGTACTTTTTTATGCTTGCTCAGAGCACGCATTAAAAGGAGGCATCCATTGGTTACAATGGACCTCTGGGTGCTTTGCAGGATTAACGTCAGAATTTTAGACACTAATCCTGCGCCCAACTAGCGTCAACAATTCTGAAGCTAGTCCCTTAACTAATGCCATTATGCACTGTAGTTTAAATATGGAGCACACATGGTGGCTTGGGGGGGTGCCAAGGGGCGTAAGAAAAGTGTCTCTGCACTGTGTGCAGCGCCATTTTTCTTAAATAGGCCCCTTAATCTTTGCTATCACTCTGCAGAGAGAACTGTACACCATAACAGAGTAGCCTCATATGCTGCAGTCATGGATGAGACATTTTGCCCTTTGAGAGTTGGCTCTGATTACCTACAAGTGTGGGTACAGTGTCTGCTTTCATCCACTACTGTGAGGCGTACAAGCTCTACCACAAAGGGGAGGCATGGGATTCCTTTGTGCAAACTGAGACTATGAGGTCTTGGCCAAACTCTGGGACTTTATACCAGTCAAACTCCGTTGAGAGGAGGGGCACAAATCTGGGGTCTCTGAGAAAAAGTTCTTACCTCCTGCCTCTGAGGGAGGAAGATGATTTCTTGACCTTCTTTACCGATTTCCAATAGCCACAATGGGTCAACTCTGGGTGTTTCTGGCTCCCAAAAAATGTAGGTAGTGAAAGGTGAATTACTTCTCAAAAGGGAGTTTCTAGTTTAGTGTCTCTCCTTTGTCCATATGCAGAGAAAATGAAAACGATTCATCCACAATTAAATACAGTAGAATTATATATATGTTACATATAAAAGATGTTACAATTATAAGGAGGTCATGTAATGCACGTCTTGCTAAGTGGGGCATCACAGTACATCCAGTAGGTATGTCTATCATTACCATTAGCCAAATAGGGAATGATATGCAATATAGAACCTGACAGAACATAATGGTCACAAAACAATAGGAAAAACATGACCTTCAAAGCAGAACTAGCCAAAAGTAACAACTCAACCTAAGTTCAATTAAGAGTCTGAATACACATATTCCACATGTTTGACAAACCTACTTCTATGCAAAGGTAAGTCTAAGGAGATGAAATAATAAATATCCATTGATGACACCGAGCTGCTCATTGACATCCAAGGTAACAACTCCTCTCATCTTAACAACATATTGCCTACCCTCAACAAGGTTCAGTGATAGATTACTGACAGCACACTCTGCCTCCTTGTGGCCAAAAGTGAATTTGTCCTCTACTGCTATCACCAACTTGCATTTGGTGATCTTTTCGCACAACATTTTCTCAGTAGAAAACAGTGAAAGCTTAAGTGTTGCACAACACGTTGTGTAATTCCTTCTGGTAACTTTCCATTAAAATGCATATGGACCATCCTTCAAAGCCTCTCCAACCACTGACAGAAAGTTCACAGTTGGAGGACCTATTTCTCCACCACGTACAAAGAGTTTAAGGAGCCCATCAGACAAATATCGAAGAGTCCAAAAACATAGCAGAAATTGAGTTCTGAGTTTATGTGAAAGAACTTGTAGTGCTATTATCCTGTCTGGCACTAGTTAAAAATAAAGTTAAACTCTTAAAACAATTGGCTTCAACTACTAGCAGAGAAAGAGTTGTAAAGCCAAAACATGCATAATTATAATTAAAGGGCTAACTAAAAAGGCCTAGAAACCAAAAAAGAGTAGTTTGTGGAACTTTAAGCTAATGATAAATTGCCAAAAATTGTTTTGATGTGCTGTAATGGGGATAGAACAGCAGTGGGCTAAAATGTCACACATAAAAGGTTAAAAGAGCTTATGCTGTTGTGCATAAAACTAATCTCAGGTAAAAAGGTGTGAAATTTGACAACAGATAGTCATCAAAAGGGCCCAAAGTAACCATCTCTGTGCTTTACCTCGTTAGGTCCAATGTGTAATCCTTGGCAGGATGTACAGAACCTCACTGCCAAGGTGGCAATCTTCATCATCAGGTTGTGCACAACATTGGGGGCGGGGTGCAATAACCAATGAGCCCCATCTAGGGCTTTTTGATGGCTTTTAGATGGCTTTTAGATGGTTTTTAGATGTAATTGGAGAAAGAGGCACCCCTGCTTAGGAAGATCATCGCTGGAGAGGAAAAGCACAAATTCTGGACAGAGAGGATAAAGTAGAGTTGTTATAGGTATAGAATAAACCTATTGAAGAACAGACTCTGCAGGACTTCAAAGGAAGGGTTCAATTGTCTGATTTGTGATACTTGCTTCCATGAATTGGAAGGGGCATCTTTAAGAGGATCATTCATGGAAATCAAATTGACATGTTCTTTTATCCTGCATGAAATGGACCATTCTGCTTATTCTTTTCAAATCTATATTTAAATCCAGTAGAATGTTGTGCACTATGGAAGGGTCCCTACAATTCATTTTTGGTGCATCACAGTTATATAAGACAGGTTCTCAAAGAATGCTGCTGATTCCCTGGTCACCATGTGACATGAATGTTTGCATAAATGGACTAGCTCAGCTCGGTGATGTGAATTGCTGTAAGAAATATTCTACTTAAAGGAATGGATATCAAGTGAATTTTGGATGTGAAGTAGTTAAGTTTAAGTACAGATGATAAGTTGAGAGTGTTCTCGTATTTCACAATGGAATCTTTAGGCATGTGTTAGTGTTGCTTGTGTTCATTCCTGTTCTTGAGCTTCTGCAGCCAATGAACCATATGGCATATACTGCTTGGTCCTGAGGTAATACTGCTGACCTAGCCTTTAATTACAATTGTTTATTTCCTTGCAGTGTAATGTGGCCATAGCTTCAGAACCGTTAGCTCAGATATATGAGGAAGCATTTCATCAAAGCATTCAAGATCATAAAGACCCTCTTTTATTTTGGAATGAATCTTGGAATTTGGATTAGCACAATATTTTGACCTATAGTAGAGGTTTTGTAATGAAATGGAAGGGGCTTAGAGAGTCCACAAAACAGAAAACTGAGTATTTAAGTGAAATTTGCCTAGCACAAGTGGGCTTGCACTGCCAAATGTCAAATGTCTAATCAAGCACTAGCAGAGTATATTATCATAGGATCAGTTAAATATCATTCACAAACAATCAGATAATGACATTCACATACACCACTACAGGTGAAGTATTATAGCCATTGTATAATTAAAATCATGCAAATAATTTCAGATGAAATCATATTACAGCACAATCAGAGACGTTTTGCTTACATTTGAGGTTGTGGTTAAAAATGTTATCTCAGTCCTGATATGAGCAAGTTATGGTGGACAAACGAAACAAATTGTATGAATTGTTAGGGCAAAAAAGTTGTGCAGAACACAAAAATTTAACTCTAGTTTTCTTACAGTAAAATTGGATATTTGTTTGGGTCAGCCTCCTTCACCTAATCTTTAAGGTTCTGGAATGGAATATGAATAATTGATACTTTGTTTTGTAAGACAGAAATGACAGTGTTGAATTCAATCTTAAGGCCATGGTGTGGATGAAACCTCAGAGGCATCAAAATATATTCATGTCCTACAGTTGATTAAGAAGACTATTAAACTCAACTTGAAAATCATAATCAAGGGGTACTGCCATGATCACAGTGAGCTCAAGAAACCTCAGGGGAAGTTTAACTGTCTCTGACCTCTAATGATAAAAGATTCATTGTTTATAATCCTACCACTATTAATCCTTACCAGTGTTCCTTGCAGCTTGACATCAACAGTATAGCAGCCAAGATGGCGCCCGGTGGGTTTGAGGAACTTTAAAACTTAACCTAAAGAGATCATGCAAGACATACAAATTCAGGTCTGATGACATTTCAATAGTGGAGGCTTTAAACACCCACTATAAAGGGGAAGCACTGGCAGTTTAGAACTATTTCCTATAGAAATAACATCACAGCTCTTCATCTGCTTTTTTCCTCTGGATCTTGTGAGAAACATGATGCTCATTCTAAGATGTGGTAGGAGTTTTGGTGGCCATTTATTTGGAAGGAAATTTGAAGAATTTCAAATCTTTTCATCTTGGAATGAAACAATTGGTCATGGAGTAATTGAAAGATTCTGATTTTCTCTGCGATATGTTAGATTTTTGGTACCATATGACATATTACAACAATATTGAGTTTAAAATATTGTTTTTTCTCTGTCTTGGAGTCTTCTTTATAGATATTGAGATTTTATTATGTTAATGAACTAGTTTTAGTGGAACACAGTAAACCCCTTAGTGCTATTCTTTGATTAATTAAGTTTTCAAATATTATTAATAGATATCTTTCATTTCAGAGTAAGTGAGTTTCACTAAGGACTAAAACAATAATACTTAGATTGTTAGTCATTGTCTAGACTAATTACAGTCCCTTCTGTCCCATAGAAGAAGACTTATTTAAGATCAGTTCAAGGAAAGCATATCTAAGTTAATATATTATTCTACCAGATACATAGAGTATTTTCCTTGAGAATTACCAATCTCCTTACAATCTTTCATTGTTAGAATTTGCATTAATGTAGTTGTGCTTTCTTATTTTTGGATAATACTGCCATATTTCATTAATGACTAGAAGCACAAGATGATATCTTACATATGTTGTAGTCTCTTTTTTGTATTGCCTGCCCCTTCTCAAATTCTGACCCCACAATGATGATTTTCATGTGGACAGTGAAGCACGGGGCAGAGCAAGTTGGATATTATTTCAAGAAATCCATGACACTTCTGCAGAATGAATACTGTGAGTAGTTTAAATACTGGATGGTCATGATGGATATCCACTGCTGTTTTCTAGGGGAAGCAAAAGGGTAAAATTCCAATTGAACAGCAGTCTCCAGTGAACATGCAGCACGGAGAATGTACCTATGTCATTGCCCTCCAATAACACCATCTGCCACACCCCCAATATGCCTATATTAAAAGTTGCTTCTATCCAGATAACCATTAATAAATGGTGTACTTGCATGTGGTGTTGCTAGCCATAGCACAACTTGCATATCACACATCTGCTTATAAACTTTGAATATGCCCTTCTGTAGCACATACGTTTGCAATTGTCACCATCAGGGCTCAGCCAATTACACAGATCACAGCCCCTACGATGACTACTCATTTGTGGCAGGGTGGTCACATTGCCTTTGCAGTTGAGCATGAGGGGTCTTCCACGTGCAGGGCAATGTGATTTCACCATAATGCAGATAGGTGCCTGAAGGCACATGCATCTTGTTCCAAGGTAATCAGTGGAGTCCCAGGATGTAGAGGAGCTGCCTACATTTATACTCATCCAAGGTTTGTGGTGAGCCTTTCCCCAGAATAATAGTCTACACAATGTGTTTGGTCTCCCACTGTCCTCTTCTCAGACATTTTCATTGGTAGTATGCTGATGCATAGATAGGATTGTATTGCCTGGTGTTTTGATGGCTCCTTAGATAAGGAGTCACACTTTAGCAGAGTTGCACTTATGCGATAGAAGTATCCCCCACATAAGCTAAAATATTTGCAACCAAATAGAAAAATTGACCCCCGTGTTGTAGGTTCTGTTAATGCTACTGGAAATGTACACATTTTTAGACATGAATGTTCAAGGTAAATTTTCACCTCTAGGATGGCCTGAACTGAGGTTTAAGGCACACAGAGCAGACATGAGTGAGCATGAAAAACTAAGATTTGGGATCATTTTAGAACTGGTAACACACACAGATGTCAATGTTGGACTTCCTTGGGCAGGAGAATGTCTGACTAGGAAGGTGGTAAAGTAAACCCTCAAAACACCGCAATAACGTTGGTGTTTTGAGAGGTTATGACAATGTCTTTGTGTGCACAGTATGCACTGTTGATTACAATGAGCACAATCTGATGTGAGCTTTTCAAAGGGACAGAAGCTGCACATCATATTTGTACTAATCCATGTGTGTTAGACATTGTTGTCTAATAGATGGTGCAGCTTGGTTTGTGCATCTGTGCAACATGCACTCTACTCACCTCCTGAACACACACCGTTACTCCTTAAAAGGAGGACTTATAGAAACTCATATACATCTACATAGACTAACTCACAGATAATTAGTATCTGTGAGTTAGTATCTGCCAGACTAGTGTCTATAAGAGAGCTTAAGTTGATTTGAAAGGCTTGAATTGAGAGGCTTGGGCATTAATGACAGAGAACAACTAAATTCTACCTTTAACAAATTATCTGGCTGCTTGGAGTGTTGTACTCCTAGCTCAGAGATGCTTGTTGTGATCCTGGGCACTTTTCAGGCTGAGATTTGGTTAATGCAACGAAGGTGCTGCTGAAGTCAGGAATTCTTACCTCAAATCCTCTGCTGCTACCAGATCGAATTAATGGATTATGATTGATAGGTTTTTAATAAGCAATAGGTCAGCAGTTGCATTCGGCTCCCTGATCAAGAGACAGGCATGAGCCGCATAGTAGATAGATTTTTCAATAATAAGCTAGGAAAACTCAGAACTGTAAAAGTCACTAACTACAAAAATCAGATATCATTTTCAATGCACAGTTCGAAGCAGTCAAACACTTTCCTGAATTATTAATGGTGGCCTCATACATTTTTCTGCAAAGCCCCGAGGTAAATGAAGCGCAGAGTTAAAGATCCGTGAGATTCCTTTGCACCATTTTTATCAGCATTTTTTTAAAGCCTGCTAAGTGCAGGCAGTAAACAGAGGCTCCCATTGATTACAATAGGCCTCAGGGTGCTTTGCAGAATTAGCGTCATAATTTTTTAAGCTAATCCTGCAAAGCGCCAGGCTAGCATAAAAAATTATGACGCTAGTCACCCTAACTACTGCCATGGTGTGTTGTATTTTAAATACGGCGCTACCATGGTGGCAATAGGGGGGCGCTAAGGGACGCAAGAAAAGTTTTTCATAAATCTGCCCCAAAGTTTCCATGTTAGTTGGTAACAGAACTTCAGAGTAACATGGTTTCACATGTCTAATGGTTTTTGAATCCAGCTAAATAATTTGCAGAGAATTGTGAACTACCAATAATGTGGATTGTCAGTTGGCGTGCAATTTATAATTGTCTTCCTAATATGGCAAATGCATATATATTTGTTTGTAAAAAAAATGCATGTAATGCATCCACCTTCTTGTTGTTAACTGCCATGGACATCAATTATCGGCAGGCAGTGGAAGTAGCTGATACCCCTGGCTTCAATTTAAAATTCCTGGCACTCCGCTGTTGTCAGGCGTCATGGAGGTAGCTTTAGAAGAGAAAGGAAACAAGGATGTACAGTCCCTTTTCACTTTCCATGGATGCCATTCCTTGCACTTCTACCTCTCAGCAGCAAATAGGAGGTTGTCGTGGGCCTAAGATGATGGAATCGGAGGTCAACGGGTGATCTCCTATAGCACTTTGAAATGATGTTCGTGCACCACCTGTAACACAGTAAAAAGGTTTTGTTTTCTCTTTTACAGAGATCCAACAGCCACGTTTCGAAAGACTGCGATGTAGCTTAACATATTGTTAGTAAAGATCTCATTGTTTTTACTATACCATGAGAGTAGAGAGTGTGCCAGTAGGATGTAAATTTTCTACAGTTAATTGAAACATTATTCATCACGATTCACATTATTTTTGTTGCCTCTGATACATAGTGAGTTTTCCTTGTTGTTTGTTTCAGTTTTGATTATGCTAACATAATCCAATTGATATGTTGTATTTAGAGACGAGCATAAAGGAAAGTTACCCAGGAGTCTATTTTCACGACATTAAAGCAAAATCATGCTTTCCCTTTTATCCTAAAAAATGTATAATCTGTATCACAATCTATCGCAGCAAAGGAAGTGAATGGGAGGGATTCATATCAACAAACGCTCCTTGCCATAGCTGATCTGTGAACATAAACCATCTGAGATTCTCAGGAATGGTTCACATTCCAATATGGTCCAAGGAGCTTAAGGGCTGATTAGCAGGAAATTCATACAGCCTTTTCATCGAAGGTCTCTGCCCTGGAATGGGAGACTATTGAAAAAAAATTACTTGACACCCTTCAGTCAGGCTGAGAGGAAAAAAGTTCATTTTGGAGAGCATCAGAAAAGATGCCAGGCAGTACAGAAGCAGAGATACGAGAATACGAAGAACACTGTATGAAATTAAAAACGCATAACTTCTGATTTACCCTGGGGCAAATGTCCCATTTTCTCTTTGTATTTAATTTTATTTTTTGCCGGCAAAACATGTTTTACGCTTTCATCTCTGTAACTAATTATTTCTATTTGGTACAACAAAAATCGTATTAACACTGGTCATATCTGAAGCAAGAATACAGTTTCCAAGCTATAGGGTTGGGATATTCCTTTTATACACCTTCCACATTAAAGGCCTACAAAAAGCATTCCACGTCATTCTCACACCTTATGAATGCCTGGTGACCCAAATAAGCAAAATGTAAACGACACAGCAGAGAACATACCCATTCAATGATAAAGGCTTTCTTTCCTCCTTGACGACAGCTAGTCTAGGTATATTCAATCATACAAGGGCCCCATGAAAAATTCACACGAGGTTGTCTTCAACTTCAATAGTTTTAGAACCAGAAGCTAAGGGCTAGTCAGCAGAGCACTGTGATGTTGCACTTTTCATAGGAGATTGCTCCATTACTTTGCTAGTTGCTAGGAAATACGCACATCTGCTTCGTCAGGACTGTACACTAAAATATGAATTTATCACACATGCCTCACAATATACCATCTGCTGCATTTCGGATTTAAAAAGAAAAAGGTCCTAACTCAAACCAATCAAAAGTTACTAAAACGAGACACATAGGGGGTCATTCTGACCCTGGCGGTAGACTACCGCCAGGCCAACGACCGCGGATGCACCGCCAACAGGCTGGCGGTGCATTCATGGGCATTCTGACCGCAGCAGTACCGCCGCGGTCAGAAACGGAAAACCGGTGGTGTCCCGCCGGTTTCCCGCTGCCCTGGGGAATCCTCCATGGCGGCGCTGCAGGCAGCGCCGCCATGGGGATTCCGACCCCCTTACCGCCAGCCTGGCTCTGGCGGTTTTGACCGCCAGAACCTGGCTGGCGGTAACGGGTGTCGCGGGGCCCCCTAACAGGCCCCACCAAGATTTTCAGTGTCTGACAAGCAGACACTGAAAATCGCGACGGGTGCAACTGCACCCGTCGCACCCCTTCCACTCCGCCGGCTCCATTCGGAGCCGGCATCCTCATTGAAGGGGGTTTCCCGCTGGGCTGGCGGGCGGCCTTCTGGCGGTCGCCCGCCAGCCCAGCGGGAAACTCAGAATTACCGCAGCGGTCTTCTGACCGCGCAGCGGTATTCTGACGGCGGGACTTTGGCGGGCGGCCTCCGTCGCCCGCCAAAGTCAGAATGACCCCCATAGTATGCAATGCTGTCATGGACTCTTTTATAAAGTTAATGTGCTACTTAATCTGTTTTTTTAAGGTTGAAAATGCTTTATTATATTGAAAAGCAGAAGTACATGAGTAACAACAATTGATATAGGCATACAATTTATGTAAGAAGATACACAGAACATGTAAATGCAATTTAAATAACAAAACTCTAAACAACAGGATAGCATTTTATCGGGGAATTTTGTGTAAGGGAGAAAGGGGAAGAAAACAAAGGAGGAACGGAGGAAGGGAAGAGGGAAAAAGATCCTCATTAGATTATATATATAGAAATGAGTAAAATAGCAATATTCATTGTATTATCTAAGGTATAATATAGTAACTAAGACCATCACGTTTTCATGGAGTATTTTAATTGGTGATAGGAACTGAAATATATCTCATTTAATCTTGAGTGGAACAAAAGTAGCATTTGCTCATTCAAGTCTGTGGTGATGGCAAATCATATTCCACCATGCAGCATATGAGATTTTTGTGGTATCCTTCCAATTAGATGTGATGATTTGTAAAGCAATGGCTAAAAGGAGATCAGTCAGTCTACCAGCTACTGGTTGAGAGTGCCAAACGTGTGATGACCTACCCAGGAACATACGTAGCTTATCAAAGTTTATATTTATACAGCAAATGTTTGACACTTTATTCCAAGCCTGGACCCAGAAAGCATGCACATTTGGACAATCACAGAACATGTGAAGAGCATGGCTATTATCTTTTTGACAGGACCAGAATTTAGTATTAGTGGAAAGTATACATGTGTTGAAAGACATGGGATTAAATAACAATCTGTTGTAAAAAAAATAGTGTTTGTGTAATGCTAGTGGAGAGTGAGATGGAGAGGATTTTAGACCATATTTGATGCCATGTCTGCAGTGAAAAAAATTGTTCCCAAATTAGTTCTGTTTGAGTCTTTACCTGACAGTGTGGTAGGTGTCCACAATTCTATAAATATGTGATATAGACACTTCCGAGGAGAAGTCAAGAACAGAAGGATTTGTGGAACTTGCAGAAGATGTGAAAAGAGAGGATGAAGAAATTTGCAAAATATACTCCATGAGTTGTTTGTGACGAGTAACTTGAGTATATGGTAGACCATATTTGGACTGTAAATCTTGAAAGGAAAGGGAAACCCCATCAGAGAAAAGCTGACCTATGGTTATGATCCCTTTTGGTATCTAATATTTCCAAGCAAACACCCTGTTTTGGATCTGGATGTGATTGCTATATGATTGTTATACCAAATTGGAGAGGAATACAAATCGACCAGTTTGAAGAGTGAGTTGGTGAGTATGGGTTGGGCCAGTCCAATAGAGTGAGTGTACAAAAGGGTTATGTAAGGTTTGAGATGAAAACCATATCTTGAAAGAGTAATTAAAGAATGTTCTAGTTGATGCCAAATGGGAGGGTTAGGGTGTGACGTTGGCACAGGAATAGACAAATTTAAGTATAAAAGTGTGTTGGTATTTTTGGAAATTTGGAAAACTAACCCCACCGTTATCTTTAGGCTGTTGTAATTTGCCTAATGATATACGGGTAGCATGGATAAGTAAAAATTAACAAGGGGTAACATCATCCTTTCGACAGTGGCTAATCTGCCCAACCAGGAAAAAAATAAAGGAGACCAGCTATCAGATGTATATGTTATTTTTGTTTTAACTGTGTTAAGATTGGTGTGAATAGTTTATTTCATAGAGTTAGAGTGGAAAATACCTAAGCATTTAATACGTTTTGAAATCCAGGAGATTTAGAAATGTTTAATTTATACCCTGGTACCATAGAATAATTTTGCAGAAGGCAAAATAATTCAGGAATGGTACGTTGAGGATTTGAGACATAAAGCAAAATGTCATCTACATAAGCAGTAAATTTGACTTCTACTTCCTTGTGCTTAAAACCTGAAAAGGAAAAGGATTGGCAAATCTTTTCTAAAAAAAGGTTCCAATGATAAAATAAAAAGAAGAGGTGATAAGGGGCATCCCTGTCAAGTGCCCCTATGTAATTGAAAGTATTGAGATTGCTTGCTGTTCACATATACAGAGGTCGAGGGGGCAGAGTAAAGTAAAAAATGTAATTGAGTACATGAGGACAAAAACCATGCCAAAGTAGTACCCCAAACATAAAATTCCAATTAACTCCATCAAATGCTTTTTCTGCATCTAATGTTATTGCGGCCATGGGGGAGGTAGTTTTTGAGACATAATGGATGATGTCTAGAATAGTTCTGGAATTATCTGAGATATACCTACCCTTCACAAAACCTGACTCTTCTTTTGCAACAAGATCAGGAATGACTTGGTTAATACGTAAGGCCAATAGCTTTGCAAACATTTTACAGTCTGTGGTAATTAGGGAGATAAGTCTGTAGTTGCTCCAGAGTGACAGGTCTTTATATTTCTTTGGAAGCAGACATAGCATGACTCAGAGGAATGTACCTTGAGCCCAATTGTGAGAAAGAAAATGATGAATGTGAAGCAATAATTTTGGTACTAAAATGTAGAAAAATTGAGAATAAAATTCCACAGAAAAGCCATCTGGTTCGAGGGCCTTATCTTTTGGAAGTTTGGCGATAGCTGAGAGAAGGTCTGCTGTGGAGACCTCATCGTCTACAGAGGAAAGATCCACTTGGTGATCAGGATGTTGGGTACTGATTTTAAAAAAGCATATAGAACCTCCTCAGTGGGCAATAATTCTGGTGTATAAAGTTTGGTATAATAATTTGTGAAACATTCTAAAATTTTAGAGTCTGTAGTGTACCTGTTGCCTTGTGAGTCACTAATGACTGTTATCTTGGATTTCTGTTTATGAATTTTGAGGTAATTGGCGAGTTGTCTTCCAGCATTTTTACGGCCGCCATAGTATTTGGGGTTTACCTCTAGCAAATAGGAACAATCGTTATGAATGGATGTTGTGTTATGTTGTAGTTTAGCTTGAAATAATCTTGTTAGAGTATTATGTTTATTTGAGGAATATTATTTGTGTTCCAGATTTTTAATTTCTTTTAAGAGGGTTTTGTTATCATTAGGAGCGTTCTTCTGATTTTTTGGGAGAGATAGTCTATAATAAAATCTCTGGCAGTTGCTTTAAAAGTGTACCAAACATAATGCATTTGAGAGTGTGTGGTGAGATTGGGTTTCAAAAATTTACTCGAAAATGCATAAAATTGTTCTACAAAATTATTATTGAGTAATAAGGTATTATTGAACTGCCATTTGTTTGATCAGGGTGAAATCCTCTCCAGGCATCTGTTAAGCCTCTGGATGTGAAAGCCTTTTTGAATGTCTTTTGCAGTTTGTTGAGTATGTATCTAGATTTTAAACTCCTGTCTACAAAAGGGTCCATTAACTTATAGCAGTATCCCCCTTCTATGAGATTGTCTGATGAGCAGGAAAGTAGGTGTGTGGAACATTGTCCCCAGAATTGTGAATTGATCCCGTAGGACCATATGAAGGTGAGATGTCATTAATTTTAAAGTTTTGGAAAAGCAATCTAGCCTTAACATCTACAATCTCTTTTACAACTTGAAACTGTAAGTGTTTATGAATGAGGATTAGGACACCATTTTTATTATTGACAGCAGGAGAGACAAATATGTGCTTGACCCAGTTTTTGCGTACAGATAAAAAGCCTTATTCCTTAAGGCGAGTTTCTTCTAAGAGGGCAATTTGACACTATAGTTTTGATAAGTGAGTGTTTCTTGTTTCTTACCTAAACTCCTAACATTCCAGGATATAATACACAGGCTGTTCATCACACAAAAAATGTTAAAACCTAGCCACCTGCACTGTAAATAAGTTATTTAGAGGTGTCAATACTGTTTATAAAAACAGATATACATATATGTATTCGTAAGTAAACACTCCGATGTTGCTGAAATAAAAACCTATATAATGAGGAGAGATGAAAGTTTAAAAGAGTAAGAGAATCATGAGGGGACTGAGATAAAAGGAGGGAAAGAGGGGAAGGAAAGAAAAAGAAGGAGAGAGTTACAGGACTCCCAAAAGTTAAAAAATAGAAGATGACAGAAAGCCAGATGACTTTAGCCATAAATATCAAACATAGGGTGTAAAGAATTGACAGGGATGGGAGGGGTGACGCATGAGTGAAGATGCTAACCTGAAATAGACCACCGGAAAACTGAACGAATCTACAAGAGACATGACGTAGGAAGAGGCACCAGAACACAGTAAATAACAATACTATGAGTAATAACCCGAACCATGGAATGAAAACTTGAGAGAGAGACTTACTGACATGGACAAGGGCAACACTCTGGAAAGCGAGGAAGATGTAAACAAGAAGACACAAGAACAAAGAACATTGCAGTCCATCTGGATTACAGTAGGCCATATCCCTATAAGGGAATAAACAGGAAGGTAAAGATCAACCAACATAACATTACCAGATTTATTTTTGGGAGTAATGTTGAGGGAACCAGGAGAAGCTAATGGTCTAAATGAGGAGGAAGCTGAGGCTTCCATTGTAGTGAGATGTGAGAGGGCTGTATTGTTTCTGATGGTTTTCTGAAAGCCTTAGTTGTTTAAGTGAAGAAGAGAGTGCTGAGATATCTGTAGAAACTTAAATAACTGTATTTTCCTTTGCAGGACTTTAATTTTTAGCAATTTTTAGGAAATAATTCCTTCATTTCTCCAACCATTCATGAATAAAACCAAGGCCATAAGAGTTGTTTTTGTAGTTTAGGATATTTAAGTCATTGACCCGTAAGGAGAAGACTTAATGGCAATTAAAAGAGCTCCTCCACCAGACTGCGTGAGCGACAGTTAAAATGGCAGCTGTGGCTGTGGGATGCGAGGAGAGACAGGCGGCATTGAGTTAGGGATGAAAAAGGCAACATTGCCTAACATAAAACTCACCCTTCTGCTCTCCACCGCTTCTGCGCCCCGTTCTGGATGTCCGATGCCCCTTACATGAGGTAAATCCTTACCTCCTCTGCAGAGAAAGTTTGAGGGGGCACCAGGACATGGTTCAGGCGGCCATCCTGCATCACTCCACTGCCCGCTCCTGTGTTTCTTTATGAGTTGATTGTTGAATTTAGTTCACAAAGGCATAATAAAGAAGCTACAGTTTGGCCAAGACAGTATCAGTATCTCGGACTGGTGGACTGGGGCAAAAGCTTTTGCAGTACGAAACATCTTTTACTAAAATAGGGTGAAAAATTACCCCTTTTTGCTCTGAAAATGTTTTTTGGTATGTGTGGAAATTCAGGACTCTAAAGTGTACGTCATATCAAGAGGGAAATCAAAATGTAGTAGAAATCAAAAAATTTCTGGTGATTCTTTTGGTTTGATGTCTTGACTTTTACAGTTGCTTAACGCAAGACACTTAACAAAATACATATATTACAAAATAAAAAATTACATTTGTAACAATACAGTTCAGTGTTTTTTTTAAAAGCATTACATAGGTGCTTCCAGAGGTCCTCTACTGTGGACTCACAGTTACCTAAAAATTGAAGACCTCTTTTAAAACACAAATTGGTTGCACCGCTTAAAGGATTTTTTTTTTCATGAAGGGCTTTTTTCTGCTGAATCTAACATTTGTATGTTTGATTAAAAAAATGTAATCCTGGAAGCAAGAAAGTTCAGTGTTGATTAAAATGTATTTATGTGCTTTCATACGTGACAAATAGTCTGATTTAGAGTTTGGCGGACATGGTACTCTGCCACAAGCATGTCTGTCTGCCAGTGGTCCCCTGCCCATTTATGGCCAGTAGTACCACCAGCTTTCCGTAGGTGGAGAGCCTCATGTCTCCGTTGATGGAAAGCATCCTTCTATGGTCACTATGGTCAATGGATAAGGGGCTGTCAGAGGAAGGGTGTTACATTGCCCATCATATTTAGGGTAAACGGTGTGATGTATTTTTTCCATACCTCACTATCAGACAAAACCTGGCAGTGAGCGATAGAAATAAACAAATATTGACACCCCCACACCCAGAGTAAAAACTTTCTGGGTGTGGAAGTCATTAGTTATTTGTATTTAAATCACTAACTCCTACATTGACTTTATGCTTTTGAAAAAAAATCTTTGGTGAATAGCTGTCAAAAACAATGGTAGCCATGATTGGGGGTCTGTGGCCAACCTAAGACGTCACCGGATGCGAGATGCTGAAGCTTGGTGTACTGAGCCCTCCTGGAGGCATAGAGCCGGTGCCCAAGGGGACCATCCACTATGGTGGGGGGACTTTGGGACAACAGGGAGACCCCCTGAGTTGCCCAGAGTGGGCTTGAACCCTGGGTGCAGGCATACTCTATGACTGCAGACCTTGCGTGGTTGGGGGAATCACAGTGGGCGGCATCCCGCCGCAACACCTACAGCAGCAGTGGAGACTCCCCTCCTACTCAGGAGATAGAGCAGATGGTGAGGGGGAGACCCCGGCGGCATGAGGACCTAGGAAAATGATCCCACTCCCTTACCCCCACCTGTGACAGTGATCCACTCGCCCAGCCCACCATGCTCTGCAACAACAAAATGGCAGCAGCCCAGACAACAGGCGGTCTGGGTCACGGGAGATGGACATCTCAAATGAGAAACTGGTATGGTTCCTGCAACATAAGTACCAATGGCTGCGATTGTGAAACCGTTGAGCCACCTGAGCTGGAAGCCCTGACAGAGGGGCAGAGAGACTGAGGACCCTGGAGATTGAGTCTCCTTAACTGATGACAGGCCTGAAGACTGTCCTTCAAGGGGCTGAGCTCAGTGGGGAGGACAACTCTGTCAGCAGGTTCAACTAAGGGGCCTACTGCATAGAACTGGAGCCTAGTGGTTCCCCAGGCTGTCTGCCATGTGACTGCTGGGGGATCTGTGGGTTGCCTGGCGTCTGGGCCTTGCCGTGAAGCCCAGATATCTGAGGAAAGAACGTGGCCCTACCCCCACCCTAGGTTTCTGAAGGGGTACTACTGTGACCTGTGGCCAGGGACTGGAGAAGTAAGAGACCTACCAAAGGAGGAAATACAGACTGGATGGCTCAACCAGCTGTCTGAATACTGCCTCCTGGACTGTGGTCACTCCAAGAGCCAGACGTGTGAAGATCTGAGGTGATCTGGGGGCACTCATGCCAGTTGGGGGATGTGGAGGGGCTCGTTGGGGAGGTTCAGTTGGGGTTGCTGCCTAGCCGGGTCTCCCCCCTCCCTCGGCTGGGGAGCTGGTCGAGTTGACAGGGGGAGCCGGGGTGGTGCCCGACCGGACCACTCAGGGATGCCTTCGGACCGTGGTGCAAGGCGGTCCCTGTGCTCCTGGTCATGGTGCATGACAGCCAAAAGTAGAACGTGCTCTGACCACGTGCAACATTGGTGTGCAGCAAACATGTGCTGGTTGAACAGAAGGATCGACCACACTAAGCAATGCCGGCTCATCCAGACCCAGCTACTAATCTGGAAGCCCTCACAGCAGCCGTACTTGCAGCTATAGGAGACACTAAGTCAGCCCCGGAGGGGAAGATAGATGCAGTGGCTGTTTACCTCAGCCTACTGAGAGCAGATCATTGTAACCTGGCTGAAAAGGTGAAAGAAACCGAATCACAATCAGCAGCTGCTAAAGTTGCAGAGGGAGGTCGAGCTGCTGGGTGTCAGGGTAGAGGATGTAGAGTGCTGCTCCTATAGTGGGTCTCCTAGAGCATAGTGAGGGCCACAGCATGGAGCGCTTCATGGAACAATGGCTCCTTCAAGAAGTCATGGGTGGTAAGATGTCCAAAATCTTCACTGTGGAGTGAGCCCGATGAGTACAAGGAGGCCCACCGAGGCCAGGAGCGCATCCCCGATTGATGGTTGTCCGCCTCCTGAACTATCAGGACAGGGATGATATCCTACAGTGTGCCCACATGCACGCCCCTTGAAAGACTGAGGGGGGACTGATGAATATATACCCGACTACATTCAGTCAGTCCTGCTCCAGGGAGAATCTTTTGGGGTTGTGAAACAGCAGTTGCAAACTCTTGGCTTAAAATACTCCTTTTCCCCGCTAAGCTCGGAGTGGTGGGCCAAGAACACACCCTTTTCTTCACGACCACAGGGGAGGCCTGGAAATGGCTGGAGAGCAAGGTCTGTGCTTGCCCACCAGACTTTGTGGGGGATCTCCAGATCCCTCACCTGGATCCAGACTGGGTTGAGATGCTTAAGGGTGAGATCACAGAGATGGAGGTGACCACCGCCATTTCCAAGCATAATAATAATGGGAAAACCTTGGGCCCTAATGGATTCCCAGCAGAATTCTTCAAAAGTGTCATCAAAAGTCATAAAACCTATGCATACCATGTTTAATGCAGCCAGAGACAAAGTTGTTCTACCACCTGATCTCCAGGATGCAATTATTGTCCTGCTCCATAAAGAGGGAAAGGCGGTTGGTGATTACGCCTCATATAGGCCGATCTCCCTGATTAACACTGAAACGAAGATCCTAGCTAAATTCCTAGTAAACCACCTAATGCAACCTGATCAATTGCACTCAATTTGGCTTCATGCCCGATAGAGCCACAAGACATAACTTGAGGAGGCTGATGGATGCCCTGGTGCGCAGTGAATAGCTGCAAGAACTGGGGGTCTTTAGATGCCAAGAAGGCATTCAACTGCCTGGTATGACCTTTCATGATGGCAGCCCTCCAGAAAATGGGCTATCTTTTCATTGATTAGCTTTCTCTCTAGGGAACCAGTCGTGGGAGTTTGGGTCAATGGAACTCTATCAACTCACTTTGGACTGGTCTGAGGCAGCAGGCAGGGTTGTCCACTCTCGCCCCTGCTCTTTGCAATTGCTCTCAAGCAATTGGCATCTTGGATTAGGGCTGACGCACTGGTTGGGGGCCTTTGATAGGACTTGGACAAGGAGAATTTTATCTCACTATATGTTGATAACATCCTTCTCTATCTTGCGGAGATACTGACAGTTTTTAGATCCTCTGGGGGGTTTCGTATAAGCTGGCATAAATCAGTGGCCTTCCTGCTGGGGGTAGCAACTCAGCCAGCAATAGGAGACAGCCCCTTTTGATGGGTGACACAGGGGCTCCGCTATCTGGGGATATATGTCATGCCCAACCAAGAATTATTTATGCACGAAAATTTGGAAAATTGGATGATGTGGACAGATGGAGAAAACTACTGCTTTATCTCCTAGGCTGAGCAGCCCTATATAAAAAGATTTATGTACCTAAATTTGTATATGTACTATTGAACCCTTCATACCCGATCCAGGAAGCTTTCTTTCGCAAAGTAGACAGTGTGACAAGAGTGTTGCTCTGGGTTGGGGGGGACAGCCAGAGTTGCCTTCTCTCTACTGACTTGATAGCAGACAGGGGGAGGCATTGCTCTTTCAAACCTTTGCCTATACTACTGGGCCTCACAACTTCTGACAGTCAGTGACTAGGCCTTTTCATCACAGCTGGAGCCCTCCCTCCGCTAAGACCTCAGAGGGGTACCAGCGCTGATTATACAGAGGAAAGGGTTTCCCTCCTTTTCCAACCCCGACTCAGATGGTAACTGTCGGGTGACGCTATGAACTCCACTCTGGGACTTGGACTTACTTCACGGCCTAAGAGATATTGAGGGCCATCGGAAATAGGACCTGTTGAGAATTTCCCAACTGGGGGATGTCTGGAGGAAGGGAAAAATAATGGGGGTCATTCCTACCCTGGCGGTCCGAGACCGCCAGGGTAGGGGACGGAGGAAGCACCGCCAACAGGCTGGCGGTGCTTCTGGGGCTATTCTGACCGCATCGGTAAAGCCGCGGTCAGAAAAGGGAAGCTGGCGGTTTCCCGCCGGCTTCCCGCTGCCCCTGTGAATCCTCCACGGCGGCGCTGCAAGCAGTGCCGCCACGGGGATTCCGACCCCCTTCCCGCCAGCCTGGTTCTGGCGGTTTTCACCGCCAGAACCTGGCTGGCGGGAACAGGTGTCGTGGGGCCCCTGGGGGCCCCTGCAGTGCCCATGCCACTTGCATGGGCACTGCAGGGGCCCCCTAACAGGGCCCCACATTGATTTTCAGTGTCTGCTTGGCAGACACTGAAAATCGCGACGGGTGCAACTGCACCCGTCGCACACCAGCAACTCCGCCGGCTCCATTCGGAGCCGGCTTCCTCGTTGCTGGTGCTTTCCCGCTGGGCGGGCAGGCGGGCGGCCTTTTGGCGGTCGCCAGCCAGCCCAGCAGGGAAAGTCAAAATGACCGCCGCGGTACGGTCTTCTGGCGGTTCCCGCTTGGCGGGCGGCGACCGCCGCCCGCCAAAGTAGGAATGAGGGCCAATGTCTTTTGAAGAAATGCAAGTAGAATACGACTTGTCTGGGAGCCAATTCCTCTGATTCCAACAAATTAGGTTCTTACTCACGAAGTGTGAAGCACTACAGAGTGAGATCGAGGAACAGACCCCATTGAAGTGTAGACTACTACGTTCCTCCCTGATGAGTCATGCAGTGTCCCGTTTCCCCTACACATTATTGCTAAATAGTCTTCCCTCAATTAACCCATTGTGGTAAAAGTGAGAGGGGGATCTGGGCAGATTAGAGGATGAAGACTGGACTCAGACATGCGGGTATCCTGGAAACATTGTGATAAGAGTGGGTTTCTGACTAATCCAGTTATAAAATCCTACATTCGGTTTGTTATACATGGACTCGCCAGTTTCGAATGGGTCGGGCACAGGATGACTGGTGTCTCAGGGGATGTCATATGAGGGGTACCCTAATCCACACACTATGGGATTGTCCAAAACTGGTGACTTACTGAGAAAAGGTGGGTGAACGAATATCGGAGATCTTGGGCAAGGAGGTGAAGCTTACGCACCAATTAGTCACACTGGGAATATTGAGCGATCAAGCAATGGACCGATAAACCCAACTCTTTTGTATCCTGGATTTGATGGTGACACACAGTGACATATTGAAATGCTTGGGGGGGCACTCCACCCACATTGCAGGAATGGGGTTTGAACTAGTGCATGGGAGCTGAAAAATTAATATACCAGGCAAGAGGTTTCCCGCACAAATACAAAAAAATCTGGGGCACATCGAGAGCTTGGAGGGAAGCGGTGGGGTTGTGAGGGAGAAAGAGGCCCACCTTGATAGAGGCAGGACCGGTTACCACCTAAAATGTGAAGGAGACAGAGTCTCGCACCTTGGACCTAAAACCAGAGGCGGAACAATGTCTGGACACCAACGCCTAGCCTTGACCAGACTCACAAGTTGGGAATTATTATAATAAATGTGTATTTGGCTTACATACCCTTGGATGGTGAGGTGAGATAATGTTTGAATCTTTTCAAAATCAATAAAAAGATTTAAAAAAAAAAAAAAAAAAAAAGGAAGCTATTCACCAAACGTTTTGTACCTTAACAGGAACTGCCAGGATGATGGTTCCTATCACCCTAGAGGGTCTCTGGGTAATATGGTGCCTTATGTACATTGAAAAGCCAGATCTTCAGTTTTTTTCTGAACTCTGTCAGGGTTGGTGCTGTTCAGAGGTGGAGAGGTAGGGAGATCCAGGCATTGGTGGCAGTGTAAGAGAAAGTCTGGCCTCCAGTGTGACTGCAGCAGATGCGGGGGAGGGGTATACAAGGGCCAATGTGCCAGAACGTAGGTGTCTTTCTGGCTGGTAGAAGTTGATGCGGTGATTGATATAGGATGGTCCTTGATTGTATAGCACTTTGAAGGCGAGCGTGAGCATCTTGAACAGGCATCTCTTCTGGATTGGGAGCCAATGGAGGTCTCTGAGGTGGGGGGTGATGTGGGTCTGTTTAGGTAGGTCCAGAATGAGCCTAGCTGCAGTGGTTTGTATGGTTTGGAGTCTCCTGAGAAGTTGGGTGGGCAGTCTGGTGTAGAGAGCGTTGCAGTAGTTGAGGAAACTAGAGATGAGGGCCTGTGTTATGGTTTTTCTGGAGCTGATGGGGATCCATCTGAAAATCTTGCAGAACATGGGGAGGATGTAGAAGCATGTTGAGGCGACTGTGTTCATTTGCTGTTACATGGTCAGTTGGCTGTCAAAGATTCTGCTGAGGTTGCGCGCCTAGGTTGGGGATGTGGGCCCTAGTTCCGCAGGCCACCAGCTCTGGTCTCAAGTGTGGGAGTTGCTACCGAAGGTTAGCACTTATGTTTTATCGGAGTGGAGCTTGAGACAGCTGTCTCTCATCCATTTGGTTATGTCACTCATTGCCCTGCAGAAATTGGATTTGGTGTTGGCTGAGTCTTCGGTGAGGAAGAGGATGAGCTGGGTGTCATCAGCATAGGAGATTATGTTTAGGACATGGGCTCTGATGATGTTTGCATGGGTGGCCATGTAGCTGTTGAACAGGGTGGGGCAGAAAGAGGATCCCAACTGGAAATAACACTTGTATGAACCTTGGGCCTGATTCACAAACTGCACTTCGTAGCAAGCTTGGCTGCACTACAGTAGTACTATAAAACTTACTACAAAGTGCTAATAACAAACTGCACTTTTGTTTGTCATTTCTTTTCTATTATTGTTTGGAAAGTCCAGAGTACATAGTAAACCATTTAACATTTCAGACTTATGGCTAAGAGGAGCATAGCGTCTTCAGCCCACAGCACTGGAGGATCAAGTGTTTCACACTACCACACATAACACACTCGCAACTTATTTGACAGAAAGTGGAAACACAGCATCTATGCGGGCACTGTAATGGGACGCAATGTAAACAGTGGTCGTGGGCACTGGATACATATGCTCATTGGTGCTAGGGGAACATTAAGGAGGTCATTACAAGTTTGGCGGTCCCAGGACCGCCATGTTGGTAGTGGAGGTCGGACCGCCAAAAGGCTGGCGGAGAATACCGCCATATTATGATTGTGGCAGCATTCACAACAGAATACAGCCAAAGCACTGTCGGCACTGCCACTGCGGTCTGGCCGCCAAGGTTGATGGTAGCCACCTGCAGGCCACCTGTGGGGACCATGTTTCTGCTGGACAGATTACAAGGTTGCACACCGCAAAGGTTTCCACTGCGGTCACACCACCACAGAAACCCAGGTGGAAACCAACTGCATAAAAGGACACACCCACCTTCAGGAAGCCATATTCGTCTCGAGCCGCCATGGAACCAGAACTAAACATCTTTCCGCTCCTCCTGCTCACACAAAGACAGATTGAAAGCAATCATAAGTATACACACTTACCTGTTATTGTTGTACAATGTCAATTTTTGTACACACACACAAAATACATTCTGGAAGGGGGTGCGATGGCGACACACACACCTACCAGCACACTAACATGCACACTCACAGACAGCTACACACACACTCGCATATACACAACAAACACAGCACAGCCACCACACACACACACACGCACACACACACATACAAACGTCACAAACACATACAGGTATGCATGGTAACACTGAACAGGCCCACACTCACACAGTACCACACAACAACACAACATGTCATAAAAACAACACAACCTCACTATCTCCAATCACTTTAGGGGGACCTACAGGGGACACTACCAAGGGACACATTACACAGACTTTACAACATATCAACAGGAAAACCACACATACAACTATACAATCATACTACTTACTGATCGACCTACAAAGAACTATGGGGGTCATTTGACAGGGTTGGCGGGAGCACCGCCAACAGGCTGGCGGTGCCCCGCAGGGCATTCTGACCGCTGCGGTTTGGCCGCGGTCAGATGCGGAAAACCGGCGGTCTCCCGCCGGTTTTCCGCTGCCCATTAGAATCCTCCATGGCGGCGCAGCTCGCTGCGCCGCCATGGGGATTCTGACAGCCCATACCGCCATCCTGTTCCTGGCGGTTCTCCCGCCAGGAACAGGATGGCGGTATGGGTTGTCGTGGGGCCCCTGGGGCATGGCATGGGCATGGGCACTGCAGGGGCCCCCGTAAGAGGGCCCCACTTTGTATTTCAGTGTCTGCCACTGCACCCGTCGCACCTTCCCACTCCGCCGGCTCAATTCTGAGCCGGCGTCCTCGTGGGAAGGGTCTTTTGCACTGGGCTGGCGGGCGGACTTTTGGCGGTCGCCCGCCAGCCCAGTGCAAAAGCCAAAATACCCTCAGCGGTTTTTCGACCGTGGAGCGGTATTTTGGAGGGGGGAACTCTGGCGGGCGGCCTCTGCCGCCCGCCAGGGTGAGAATCACCCCCTATGTGTCCAACATTTCATGCACATAACACTCACACAGTCAATGCACACAACGCCTCACAACACACCAACAAACACATCACAACACCAACAACACACAATACCAACACAACTAAACCCCTTGAACACACAGATGTACATAACACAACACATACCTTATCACTTTCGGACAAAACCACTGAACAAAAATTCACATACTGCCTAAACAACACATGTAGCCCAAGCAGAAGACACACACATACATACACACAACTTAAGTCATCCAGGAACAACTACATAATACAGAAGGAAATGCATGACAAAGATGTAACCAATTATTATTTGAGTCTTCAAATTTGAAAAACAAAGGCCATAGACCAGTCCTTTTGTTAAAAAAACACAATGCACACAGTACACATACGTGTGCCCCAAACTTGACTCCTGACTGCCATGTAACCTCCACAGGAATGGGCATCAATGGGGCAGGCAGGCCTCTTAGGTGTTATCTGGTGGAGGGGGCTTGGGGGTTTGAGTTTGGGTTTTGGAGGGTGGCCTTTGGGATTTGGCTTGGTTGGGGAGGTGCGGGCTTGGACTTAGTTTTAGGGGAGGGTTGGCTTTTAGGTGGAGGGGTAGACTTCTTGGCAGGGGGAGGGGCATAGGAACTTGCAGGGCAGCAGGGGAGGTCTTGGAGGTGGAAGGGCCGGACTTGGGGAGGGACACAGCCTGTTTAGGGGTATCATGAGATGGGAGAGGAATATGGAAAAGGGCAAACTCTGAAAGGAAAGCTATTTTTAGACACACAGGGTTGGTCATGGAGAGTTTGGGTATGGAGGGAGAGGGAGTAGTTGTCTGAGGTGTTTGTGTGGATGTTTTGGGTGCATGTTTGTGAAAGGTATGCTTGTGGGTGGTGGATGTCTGTTGGGTGGGTGAGTGTAAGCGTTTATGTGTCTTGGGAGAAGAGGGGGTGGAGGTGCTGGGAGATGTTGTAGTGGGAGGGTGAGTGTCTGTTCGGGTGAAGAATGCAGGTATGGTGGATGCGCTACATGTAGGCATGTCTTTGGTTATGGTGTCTGCGGATGTGGTGACTGGAGTAGATATCTGAGGGTCTGCTGTGGTGTTGTCTTTGGGTAAGATAGGTATAGTGGCTGGATCTGTGAATGTTGGTGTGGTGTCTGCAGGTGTGTCAGGTATTGTGTCTATGATGCTGGGGGTGGTGCAAGTTTCAGGACACGTCGTGACTGTTGCTGTGTGTGCAGATGTATGTTGCTTGTGTTCATGTGGTGCTTGTGTTTGTCAGAGCTACCATTGTATGTTGAAGTGGATGCATGCTTGTCTGTGTGATTTGGCTGGATCAAAGGAGAGGGGTTTGGCATTGGGAAGAGGAAGGTGGAGGGGAGATGGCATACAAAGGGTGACTGGCTGCTGTCAGTGTGGAGGCCAGAGCCTGAAAGGATCTCTGTAGGCCGGCCAGTGCACCTTTAATGCCCTCCAGGAACGCATTACTCTGTTGGACTTGAGTTGCCAGTCCCTGGCTGGCAATCACAATGGTTGACTGACCCACAGAGATCGACTTCAGGAGGTCAATAGCCGCCTCACTGAGGGCAGCAGGGCTGACAGGTGCAGGGGCAAAGGTGCCTGCTGCAAAGGAGACATCCACTCTCTTGGATGAGCAGGTACGGCCAAGTGGGTGGGGAGCTACAGGGAGGATGGTGGTAGTAAGAGAGGTGGCGGAATGAGATGGTGCTGCGGTGGCCACAGATGGGTCTTCCGCTGCCAGGGAGTGTGCACTGGAGCAGGATTCTGAATGAAGAACTGGATCCTGTCGCCCCGTGGCACTCTGCCCTCCCTCCAGGCCAGTGGGTCCCTCAGTATCATGGTATCAGCACTCCGGGTCCTGTGGCCAGCAGCTTCCCCACTCAGCTGTGCCCCATCTCCTTTGCCTGCCGATGCTGATGCACAGAAAGAGAGAGAGGGAGAGAGGGTCATCACAGCCTTAACATACACATACATTACAACATACACTACACTAACAACACATCTATGTCACATAAAGCCCCAGATAGGAGCCATTTAGAGCCTACATCATGTCACAATTACATACTTCCAACATTTCCCTATGTCCACAGTCTCACACACTACATAAGCCAACCATCTGACCACTACATCACCATGCCATCAATTCAGCAGTAACTCAAAAAGACCATGCACAAGATTAATTGGCTACATCTACAGATCATCACTGTGCACCAACAAATGTTTCTTAGGAAATGCAGTTTACTAACAACACAATATAATATCATGCCTCCTCCTACTCCACACTTTCACAGTCCATCACCAGTAGTCATGTTCCATGAAAGTAAACTCATCTCACTTCAAATACAACACAGCGTGTTGCTTTGCAATTACATACCTAACTTGTTATTCTGTCCATATGTTTCACAATGTCAAATGGCTCTGATGGAGACACTACATACTGCATACCCAAGTAGTGTGCCTCACAAAATGACATAGCATGTCATTGAAACATCTATCTAAATACTGTAAAAAGAATTCTAAAGAGTATCTGGACCCACTTATTGAACTCATTGACACATAGACAACATTTTAATGTCCTGCAGTGGGGGCCTTCTTCGCACACAGGGATACAACCACAGACAACCACAGGGAGCATGCCAACACCTCCAATACAATGGACACAAAACATTGTGCATGAAGGCCACATACCATTCACTATACATGCTGATTAGAAACCTCTACATGACAACATCTAAACACCTACATGTCTAACGACTGTACAGACACCTGAATCGTATTACCTAAGTCCAGAACTAATATTTACATAATCAATTACTAATGTAACCATAAATGACACATACAGCTAGAGTTTGCAAATTGAATGACAGCATATACCATAAGACCAACACGTGTATGTCAAATAAAAGCCCTGCTACACTATTAGGTCAGGAAAAAATGAGCAGATCCATTACTAGAACTGTCCAAACAGCCTCAGATTAGCAAACTTTAGTCTGGCAAAGATGAGGTTTCGACATAACAATATGCACAAAGTATTAATTGACACATGATGTAGGCACAAAATAGTTTATGTTACACCCATATAGGTATGGTACTGCCCTATGTAGCATGGACAATATACATGGGCTAGGGGATCAGCAGCCTAGCCACTTACCTGCTCAACACCAAAGACATTAGAATGAAAGGTATTTGATCACGTCAATGTTATCTCTTGGAGTGTCAATGTATTGTTACCACCAGGATTTTCACTATGTAGTATGTCCAACCTGAGCAAACTTCACATTTCCCAATATATGAATCTGACATGACAATAGGAACGCTTCCTCAAACCTCAGAGGGAAGTAAGTTTACCATACCAAAATCCTTCTTGGGGGGACAGCCTCACATGAAGTTACCATCTATTTCATGACACAGGATTACTTGGCCCTGTTTCTCATCTGCCAGACCCAATGTTGCACAGAGAGCAAGATCCAGTGGAATAGGACTGGTCAGAGACCAAAGAACAATACAACTTATCATTTGGGTAAATGGAATAGGGAACACTTGGTGGGAAAGATGCCACTGCAGGTTACACATATGTATGGCTGAGTAGAGTTACACATATGACATAGTCACATGTGCATCTCCACATCCAGTCATACTATTTGGTTGACATAGATGATTAACATGTCCCTATACACAATACAATGGCTATATCTGTGTTTCAATGTTGGCAAGTGTACTACTGTGTCTTCCTAGCCGACATTTTAACTGTAGCACTTACCACATTGTCACACCTGCAATAGTTAGACATCATAAGCTTAACTGGCAGAGGCATGTACATGGGTTCTGTCAGTACTTACCCCCTTGTAGCTACTATGCTGCCCTCAAACGCCTATCCACCTCATTGTAGGCCACCACCAAAATGCAGGCCATTAGAGGTTGAAGGTCCGATGGGCACCCCTCGCTCATTGGGAGGACATCCCCAGCTGGGCCTTAGCGGTCTTCCAGTACCAGTGTCTCAGGTACTCCCACCGCTTCTATTGCTGTTGATGACTTGTAGGGGGACATCCTTGTTTGTAGTGGGAGGGATTCGTGTACTCCCAGGAGTCCCCTAGGTCTGCTGTGGAGGATTGGCCATATGGTGTGACTTGACATTGTCAATGGAGACAAAGCGATTCTCTTTTGAACCGGGCAGCGGTGGTAGTATAACAGTTCTGGTACTGTGTATTCCCAGGACTGTAACCGGTGCACAATAAGAAGGACAGATTCCTTTTTCACAGCAATCTTTTCACGTACTAGATGCCCTAGCTTAGGAATCCAGCCGGTAGATGTTACTGGTACATCCCTAATTCCAAGGGAGGCAGCACTGGTAGATGTGTTGTCATCATGGAATTGTTGTAACTCCTCCAAGACAGTGACATGTTCATTTATGTCAAAAGGTGTATCTGCTGCCTCCATGCCAGGACCATCAAGATCCAGAGCATACATTTGAGTTCCAAACAAGCACTCATACGAAGTACGCCCTCCCAGGGACCTTCTATGCAGATTAAGTGCTCTCTGAACTCCATTCAGGTGTGTGAGCCAACTAGGACCTGTGCCTAATACTTTAGCGGTTAAGGATTGCTTTAAATCTTGGTTTCGTCACTCCACAACACTATTTCCCTTGTGAAGAAATGGAGAAGAGTAATGCAGTTGGACCCCTAACAAAGCCATGGCGTTCCTGCAAGCCCTGGAGGCAAAAGCAGGGCCCCGGTCTGAGTGGAAAGCCGCAACAGCATGTTCTGATAAAGACTTGCAAATCTTTAATAACAGTTTGAGCGTTAGCTGAGCATTGTGGCAATCCCATAGAAATTTGGAGCATGAGTCAACAGCGACTAAAATGTATTTGTCTGGTGCCAGGGGACCGTAATGGTCCAAGTGCACACATTGTAAAGTTTAGTTGGAAATTAGGAGGTGTGTCTGCGGTGGGCGCTTAACGCTGGAGCCTTTAATTTGTTGGCAGATGTCACAGCAAAGGACATACTGCTTAGTCTGTTTGTAAAGACCTGGGCACCAATAGCGCAATTGTAATTTTGAAATTGTAGCTGCCACACCAACATGTGCAAAAGCAAATCCCTCATGCGCTGCTTTCACTAACTCAGGTCTTTATTGGGAATCACTTGGATTCCCACGCATAGAATTTTTACTGCTACATCAAACATGCCTGCCATCCGGTAGCAATATTTTGCAGGATAGGCTTTAGGCAAAGGTGTGCCATCAGTTTAAGCTTTCACAGCTGCTAGTGTTTCATCATCCACTACTGATCTAGAACAAGTTACTGCTACGACAGAAGCCATTGCGACTGCCGACTTTGCTGCTTCATCAGCCAAAGTTTTGCCTTCCACGTGTATTCCAGCACGTTGGTGTCCTAGTGTAAGTACAACATGGACGTTAGGTAGCATTTCTTTCAGGTCCGCTACTTTCTCCCACAGAAGTCTGTGTTTAATGGTATTTCCTTTTGAATCTCTGAACCCATTTTGTCACCAGTAATGCAGGTAGTCATTGAAGGACTGGACACAGTAGTACAGATCACAGACAATCAACGTAATCTGTTCAGGATCCGTACGTTCCAGAGCCATCACCAGAGCCTTGAGCTCTGCAAGGTGTGCAGTACAGACCCCCTAGAGCAGTGGTCTTCAAACTTTTTAATGCCGCGCCCCCCCAGTTGAAAAATAAAAATCATGGGGCCCCCCTCAGAATTTTTCACAATTATTTTAGAAAGATGGCAATGTTTAAATATGTCTAAACCTATTTAAACATTGCAGTTAATTACTGTTACCTTTTTAAAACTGCAATAACATGCTTCTGCTTAAAACAAAGGCATGTTATCTGTATAATATTTCTTTTGGCCAGAGTTTGGCGCTCCCTGGGATCACTTAAGGCCCCCCAGTCTGAAGACCTCTGCCCTAGAGTCTGTGTGTAAGTATTTTGTGAATGGAACTTGCCATCCTTCATGTATCCACTCACGACTGCACAAGCAGCTGAGTATTAGTGGTTGGTGCTATAGCAGGTTGAGCTGAACCATCAGTGTACAAGAAGGTCAATAGGTAGTGTATTTGCTGGGACTGGATACCCAAGTTCATATTGTAGGAATTCTTGGGTCAGCAATTTGGAGTCAAAGACATAATCAACATCAGTGGCCATCAGAGACTTTGCCCATTGAATCTAAAGTGGATGTAATGCTTTAGCTTTAGGAATGCTTGCTTTGGTAACAGCATCAAGGGCTGGAATGGGGGATACGACAATGATGCATTTCCCTTGGGCCAGAGGTCTCTCTTTGAGGGCTGCCATCAGAACAGCAGTGAGAATTTTCTCAGTGGGAGCAACACGTTGTTTAGCTGTGGAGTATAAGTGTGATTTATATGCAATCGGGACGGTCTCACCCTCATTGAATGTTAGATAGGTGAAACCAATGGCACCAGCAATTACCCAGATGATCAAATGTGATTTGTTGTCCCTTGTATGTAGGTGTTTTGCTTCAAGCATGTCTTTTTGTCATGCAATGAGAATGTGTGTGTGTTTGACTGGGCCTTTTAAATCATATCAGGGTTTAATGCATTGTGCATAGTCTGGAATGTAAGTTCTGCCAAAATTTAGAAAGCCCATTGGAGCTTTTTTATTGTATTTGGTGGTGGTAGTTGTCCGCATTTTTGTCAGAAATGAGGCTCAGGGCTCTTGACTTCATCTGACAACTCGTATCCCAGAAACAGGACACTGAGAAAGAACATTTTTGTTTTTTTTAAGTTGAATTTGTAGCCGATTTCAGGAAATCCTACAACAATGCGGGCTACCTGTTTTAGATGTTGCATGAGGTCATCATCCGTGAGGTAGATATCATCCACATAGGGCAACGCCTCAGGGTCTATGTCGTGAAGTATTGATGTCACACGAGCTGAGAACAGACCCGGGCTGTTCTTGTAGCCTTGTGGGATTCTGAAAATGTGTTTCTGAGAGCCAAGGGCACTGAAACTTGTTAAGTCCCTACTTTCAGGTGCTATGTTTTGGCAGAAATACCCATTGGAAATATCCAGTTTTATATTTTTCCCGCTCAATGTTGTTCATCAGTGCTGTGCTGTGTGCGCTTTGTATAGCAAATGTCTTTGTGTGACTGTGATTATATATGTGTGGTTGGGTTAAGCAACTGGAAATAATGGATTATTCATTAATGAGTCTGAGGGTTCAATGGCACCCTGGTACTTTAATTGATTGAGGATTTCCCTCACTGGGGCTTTTGCATCAGATTTTATTGGGTATTGAGGTTGGGATTTTATTGATATTACATGGTAGGGAGAATCTTTTTCCCACTCAACATGATTGCGGCATAATGCAGGTGCCTGCTGTGCCACTGCCCAATTAATTGCGTACATTTCAGTAAGCTTTTTCGGAACAAAGGGCGATAAGGACTTTTCAATAACATCCTCTCCGTATGGGAGATCACGGATAAATACCGGTGGCCAATCTTTCTCGGCCAGCAAGACATCATAAATAAAAATGACGCAGTTCCAAAAGGTGGCATCGATTATGCGTTCAATGTCCCCTTCCAACTGAATAGTTACTGTATACACCCTATCAGGTGTGGAGACACTCATGCCCGCAGTTTCCACTTGCAGGTAGTCATCAGTTGATTTCACCTCCAGATGCTCTAGAAGATCCTGGCGAACTATTGTGACTTCTGCTGCATTGTCTAGCAGTGCCAGTGCCCATTTCTTGTTCTTTAGTAAAACCCTCTTCTTGAGTGGCATGTCGGAGTGCAACTGCTGCCACTTTTTTCATTTTAAATTGGGGTTTCTGTTGTGAAAGTTTTTCTTCTTTCTTAAATGATACTTCAGTTGAGCATTGTGAGTCCTTTCTCAGTTTCACATACTCGGTTCGTTGTACTGACCGCCCACCTCTCTCACTGCGTTTTTCCGGTGAGTCCTGAAAGGAATGAGATTGGCGTGTATCAGTATATTGATATCTGTCAGGCGTTTTTATATTATCCCTATTTCTAAGATTATAGGCCTTATTTTGACCCTGGCGGACGGCGGAGGCCGTCCGCCAAGGTACCGCCGCTGAATGACCGCACCGCGGTCAAAAGACCGCAGCGACCATTTAGACATTTCCTCTGGGCCGGCGGGCGCTCTCCAAAAGAGCGCCCGCCGGCCCAGAGGAAATGCCCCTGCAACGAGGACGCCGGCTCAGAATTGAGCCGGCGGAGTTGCAGGGGTGCGACGGGTGCAGTTTGCACCCGTCGCGTATTTCAGTGTCTGCTTAGCAGACACTGAAATACTTTGCGGGGCCCTCTTACGGGGGCCCCTTCCGTGCCCATGCCATTGGCATGGGCTCGGCAGGGGCCCCCAGGGGCCCCGCGGCACCCCCTACCGCCATCCTGTTCCTGGCGGGCGAACCGCCAGGAACAGGATGGCGGTAGGGGGTGTCAGAATCCCCCATGGCGGCGCAGCAAGCTGCGCCGCCATGGGGGATTCTAAGGGCAGCGGTAAACCGGCGGGAGACCGCCGGTTTGCCTCTTCTGACCGCGGCTGAACCGCCGCGGTCAGAATGCCCTGCAGGGCACCGCCGGCCTGTCGGCGGTGCTCCCGCCGACCCTGGCCCCGGCGGTCTTAGACCGCCGGGGTCAGAATGACCCCCTATATCTGTTTTGCGGGGTCACCGTATGTGGAGATTC
The DNA here is from genome assembly GCF_031143425.1 of Pleurodeles waltl. Taxonomy (NCBI): domain Eukaryota; kingdom Metazoa; phylum Chordata; class Amphibia; order Caudata; family Salamandridae; genus Pleurodeles; species Pleurodeles waltl. The sequence goes on from NC_090438.1 coordinate 766,455,316, forward strand.
TCCTCTTTCTTTTTTAGGTGTTTGTTGTTTTTTTATTCCACCATTTTTTGGAGCCCTCAGGTGCTTGCTTGGTAGTATCCTTATTGTATCTACCTTGTAGCTGTGGTTTAATCGGTCTGGCTCCCCGACTATCTCAACCAATATTAGAGTAGGTCTCAGTGATAATCTTTGGCAGCTCACGTTATTGATCCTGTACAGGGACATCACGGAACTGCATGTGCACTGTTAGTGCAACTGTTTCCCCTTTAAGGTTACTTAATATGATTGAGGATTCTGTGGCAAAATTGCCCATTATTTGCATCCCCAGATCTAGGGCCGTGGTAGCCCCGTATTCATCTTGAATTTGTTTTAACACCTCCGGTAGATTGGCAAGTGTCTGTGTACCTAGTGCGGTAGTATAGAGTGTGGCAAATACCATGTATTGAAGTTTTCAATTGTGGGAACCATCCTGAATGGCAAGCACATTGTCAGAATTCTATGTTTATCCTGAGGACCCGTATGAGGAAATACTGCTTCCACTGCATTTATATTTTGAGCTAACCAAAACTGAATATCCTCCCACTTTGTGGGTACTTTACACATGATCAAATGTACAGTAGCAGGGTTAATGCATGGCATTACTGCGTGTGGTTGCGGTGGAGCAGAATGTGCTGGGTTTGTATTCAATGTTTGCATAACAAATTATACTAACAGTCTGTATAATGTCGTGAGCTCCAAATAAAGGTGATGAACCTCAACTACTGCTAAGGTTGCTGCATCAGGGTGTGGCGTATATGTGGCCAATAAAGGCCAGGTCAGGCCATCATCGCTCAGAGGACCACACCTAATGTGTAATATTGTATGTAGTAGAGTGCCATCAGCCAATTATTATGGTATTGATAAGATAATGGTGTTTCTAAATATGCATATGCTCTGTATTTTGCAGGTATATTTGCAGGTGTATAATGATGGACTGTTTGTGTGTTCCCATCCACTGCTGGATAGGTGACCCAAGAATAACAAATTTCTGTTCTGTACGTTGCATGAGCCTCAACAACAAGTGTAACTGGACCCCCTTGGGCTGTTAGGCCGTGTGCCAATAAATGTGCAGTAAGGGGTGATCTTATATTTACTACAATTGCTGCCCCTTGAGGGTTTGCAATATTATTGGCATTTGTGTTCAGAGGTAAGGAAACCAATTGGGGATTGTCCTTTTAAGGTTCAAGCTTGAACAACCTACAGCTCAAGATAGGTCCTACCTACATAGCTGAGGAAGAAATCCTCAAAACCACGGACGTCTCCGTATATAGTATTGAGGTGGCTTTAGCCTTTAGCGAGACAGAGATACTTAGGAAGACTCAAATATTAGTGCCTGACCAAACGTTGTTGGCACCATGTCATGTAGGTTCTCATTATACCAATGAGGCTACTGGATTTGAGCGGTAGGATCCATGGATTGCGGGTACTGAGTACAATTCACACCAGGTGACACCTGTTGGCCTAATCCGGGGGTTTTACGGCTAACTAGCAGCGCATCATCTCCAGCCGAGATGATTGTGGCAACTGAGCACATGGCAAGTTAGACTCCTAAGGAAATTGTGGTTAATCAGATTACATCCCTTTCTCTCGGTTACCAAAAGTCTCACTCAGGCAAAGACAACAGAGGCAGAATATAGTTCAGTAAGCATGTATTGAAATAACTGCATCTTAGGTAAAAGCGCATGAATAGCAATAACTAGGATGATAAAACACAATAAAAGCAAGCATGTGACTAGAAGTGTAAAACACAAAAATAGTCCTACCATACTGTCAAAAAGGGGATGGATCTATAATCCTCCTGCCTACGCTAAGTATGAGCACAGCATGTTAAGCCTAATCTGTCCTTCGGGTTTCCCCCTGGGAGAACATCATCCCTCATACCTGGAGAAGAAGCTTGAAGTCTAGAAAGACATCGTCCCCATAAGGATCAGGGGTTCAGCCATCTAAGCAGGTAATTGTAGTGAAGCAATCAGCATACAGTTGTGATCATCTGGCTGGAATCTCCCTCTAAGGTGTTTGGGACAAAGAGGTGTTTTTGTAATAAAACATCTGACATTCTAAGAAATAGTCCCCACGTATGAATGTGTTTTCTGTGAATGTTGGAGACACAGCATACCACGCTTTTCAGCAATCCTATCTGACTGTAGCTTTGGGAGGAGCACAGAGCCCCTGCTAAGAACGCAATGTTTTCCTAGGCAAAAGTACAATGTGATAGAAAGAATATAAACAGCACCGCCAAAGTGTCTCTTGCTAGAAAATAAAAACCATGCTGAAGAAAATATATCTAGGTGAAAATGCACAGCTGCAGGCCTAGGTAGCTAAAATAACATGTCTAAAATATGGCTAAAATAGCTACACAACAGAGGCAACGGGGCTGGGAGGAGTAGCTGTGGGCAGGGTGAGGCTGACAGTTGTTGACTGACCAGGTGTCCCTCATGGGCCTGCTTCCTTTTCAGTGTCCACACATCCAGGGGTGTTGTCCTCACTGGGGCCTTCATCCAGAGGGGTTGTGGCAGTCTCTGGTGTCCTGTCCATGGTGACATTGGCAAGGTTACCTGTGGAAAAAGTGGAACACAGAGTTGCTATTACATTTAGGGTATGGTTGATGTTGTGTGAGATGCAGACAGTGCCTTAACATGATCCCCAGAAATGACAATGACAGCTGCTGCACAATCGTGCTTACTACAACCTGAGACTAATTTCCTTACGTTGTCAGATTATTGCCATGGGTCTTTGTTGCCTTCAGAAGTGTCTGACATGATACATGGCACAACAAAGAGGTGTACAATGCACAATAGTGTCAGAGTAGTAATACTGTATGGGAGAATGCAATAGACATTGACCTGGGTGATTTATTCCAAGAGGGTAAGTTAATCCCCTTTGATGTATTACCAGAGATGTCAGATCTTCTGGAAAGCTGTTTCTGACACATAGGCCCACTGTCCTTGAATTGGAGAAGCTCTGGGGAGTAGCAGCAAGTAAACCTTCACCACACACCCACTAGGTCAAACACTTTTCTCTTTAGCTGGTGGGAAGAGACATAGCCTGGATAACAAGGGCCACCCCCAATAGCACCACTGACCCTCTTGCTGACATGCTGAGGAAGGTGGAGCAAGACTTGGCCACTGCCTTGCGAAGAGTGGCAAAGGGGGCTGATGCATCCACTGAAAGTCATGGAAAGACTCTTGCAATGCCCGATTTGAATATGTTCAACACAATACCCTCCATAGGGCCTATTGTCCAGGCTGCACAGAATTTATCCTATGACTTTGATGACCTGCCACCACTTCCCAGCTCCCTGAGCTAAACATCTTTCATATGTTTTGTGACTGCCTTCTGGTGAGAGCCTTTTGGTATGCCATCTGCATGGAACTCCTGCAAGTGATGGGTTGACAAGACCTGAACACTGCAGGCAGTTGCATCTTGGGCCTTCATAAGTGACATTGGGCGGGAGGAGCAACCGCTTGATTAGTATTGGCTGGATGTGTGATTGTGATGTGCTGAAAGGTGGCGTCACTCTGAGGGAACATACATTGGCAGACTGAAATGATAAAATGGGCAGAGGAGTAATCTGTGGCATTGTGGTCAGAGGAAATGCATGGATTTGCGTAGGCCCCCCCATAATGGTGGTATGGTGTGTATTAATTTATGCACTTTGGCCGACCCAGATGGAGATATCTAGCCACTCTACCGCAGCAGGGGCATTCCCACACCCTCCATCTAGTGTGTTTCGGACTTGCTAATGGCACAAAGCGGGGGTGTCACCTACGTCATTCTTGACTTTTTTCCTGTTATTTTCATGGGTGCGGCGTGCCCACACAGGGTACCATTGGTCGCTACATATCCCATATTATGCAATCTCACATCAGGGATATCGGCTCAAAGTTGTTGTCTATTGTTGTTTTTTTCTCTTCTCCATCCTGAGTATACTTTTGTTGCACAGCACTCTTGCCTTATTTGGAGATTCTATAATTTATTTATTTTTTACCTGTTTATTAAGTTTTTTTTTCTGACCGTTCCATACATACAATACATATGACAGTAACTCAATAGAATCATAGAAATGTACTGCCGATATTCAATATATAGATCACTAGGTTGTGAAATACAGTCATATAAATAATACATGTGAAGTGCATGGGAACTGTATATCAAAAATATTACCCATAACATTAACTAATGAAACATTTACAGATGTATACCAACTGACATTAGAAATAATACAGATTCAGATATGTAGAAATGCAAAGAAAACGGCAACTGTGAAAAACTATGAATGGAACCAGTGCATCCAGGAGATAACTGTTTAAAGCCTATTGTGTGATATTGCGGTCTAAATGAGGTTGTGCGGGAGCGCCGCAGTATGTTCAGGGCGGGGGATGCTATGTGGGACCGACTTGTAGCTCAGAGTGTTTACTCCAGCATGTGGACATCAAACAGAAACACAAACAAACTGATAGTCTCCCGAATTTCAGAGAGGGTAAGGGGGTAGTCAAATTCCGTTTTCTGTTCTGGCGCCACTTGGGGAACAGCAATGCCTGTGAGAAATGCTTCTTTGTCAGCTGCAGTGGATCTGTTCCCTGACAGATACATTGTGGAATAATGATTTGTTAGTTCTGCATGCATGGCATGCTGTGTACTGAGGAGATCCCCCTGGGCTGTTCGTATTTCCAGTCAAATTGGATGACCAGGTTGTTATTGGCTAATCAGCCAAGTCAGCAATTAACTAGATTTGTCAGCCCCGCATGTATTTGGGGGGAGTGAGCTTCATATTTGAGACAACAAGATCTCTCTACCAATGCAGGAGGTTCCTTTTGTGCTCATAGCAAGTGAACCCGGTGATCTGGGCCTTGACAGTGCAAGTGTCATGTCCCAGCATTTTGGATTCAATTTTCAAAATGCCTTTGTCTATCTGGCAACTGATATTCCAGGTGGTGCCAATACATTGTCCCTTATTGTGACCTTAAAGGAGTCCCATTCAATTAGATTGGATGTAGCAGTGTTGGCATTGACTTCAAAATAGTCAATAATGGAGGCTTCCAGGGAATCTCAAAAAGGGGAGTCCTCTAGAGCTGTCGGTTGCAAGCGCCACATAAGCTTGGGTGGAGGCCTCTTTTACCAGTCAAATTGTAGGAGCTAGGGGTTGTGATCAGATGGGTACGCCAAGATAGTCAATATGCGTGACATTGGGTAGGAAGTCTGAGGATCCAACAATGAAGTCAATGCAATATGTAGGTCATGGGTGCATGAATAAAGGCAATAAACTTTGGTGGTGACACCTCTTTCGCACCAGATGTCCAGTAAGTGCCAATGTCTGAGCCAGTTTGTAAGGTTTTGGGTATTCATCATAAGAACTGTATTGGGGAGGAGGAAAACAAACAATCTAAGCCAAGTCAGAGCACACTATTGAAGTCTCCTCCCAGTAGCCAAGGTAGACCACTCCAACCTGACAGGTCATCAGTCAGTTTGGTTAGGAGTGCTGCCTGGTCTGTGTTGGGAAAATATATGCTTCCTATTACCATGTGGCAGCCATCTATTTTATCCTCGATCAAGACATACCTCCCGTCCGTGTCAATTCTGGTATCCTCTGCCTAAAAGCGGACACCAGGCCTGTTCCCCACCTCCAACCACCTTGCTTATGTTGAAAAACTAGTGGAGTACACCTGCCCTTACCTGCGTATCTGAGGTTTGTTATCTTCAATACAAATCAAATGTGACACTTGCAAATAAACAATATCGGCTTTGCATCGGTGTTGCGTCGACCAAGGTAGGAGTATACTGTGTACCGATGTGAAGGTGTGCATGCCTCAACATTCCACATTATCATGCTAATGCTAGGCATTTCACCAATTGTGGCATGTTATGGGGCTTGACCATGTCTAAAAGGACAAGTGCCAAACCTGGTAAAATGTGTGTGTTGGTTGGGTGCAGGTGCGAGAACCAAACATTAAAGAAAAGAAAAAAAACTATAAAGTCCAAACACAGAATACTATTGGGGCAGAGCAGCACATGCATCCACCCCAAACTATCTAACGTTTCACACATTAAGTAACAGACCAACTGAGTAGGTTAGTTCAGTGTAAGAGATGCAGGCAAATGAGACCCCCTGTTGTGCAGTATAATAAGTAACACTGCTAGGATTAAGAGTGCTGTCTATGGAAAAAGGCACACTGTGACAAGGTGTACATATAAAGTCTGAATGTGAGATGAATGTCCCAAAGGGCTAAAGGGTGAGTATGTCAAGAGAAAAGGAAGGAATGAGGGAGGGAGAAGTGGGAGGGAGAAAGAGAGTAGGAAAGGCAGAAAGGGAGGGAGAAGTGGGGGGGGATAAAGAGAGTAGGAAAGGGCAGTTACAAGGAGTAAACCAGATGAGAATTAATGGACAATGTGTAGGGACCAGCATGTGGTTACCCCATTACAATTGGTGGAAAGTGATCAGTGGGCAAATGGTAGCTGACAGGCTGTGATTTATATGAGATCATCTGCCATTTGTAGTGTAACCACCAGTAGCATCACTGTGTCCGGTTTGGAGGGCAAAGTGGCAGATAAAATGTCCTCACTTGAGGATCCAACCGAGTTGCTTTCAGCATCAGATTGGGAAGAGTGTTCCCAAATGTTAGCGGTCATCTGCAGTGCATCTTGATGCTCCTGAATCACCTGCTCCTGGTTAGGTGTAGACCTAACACTCGGGGCTCTTCTCCGAATAGCGCCTTTTGCATTGGTGGTCGCGACGTGGGACTGCCAGTATCTTATCTCCAGTCTGAGAAGGGTGTTGTAATGTAGCGCCGTTTGTGTCAATCCAGTCCCAGTCCTCCTTGGGATCTGTAAAAAGTACCAATTTTCATCTCTCAGTACCCTGAGTATTGCTGGGAACAGAAGGGAATACTTCATATCTGGTTTGTGCAGTTAGCTCTCGACTAACAGGAAACAGCCCCTTTGACGTTGCACTGTTAGTGTATTACCTGAAAAGGACATTACTTGAGCATTGTTCACAGTGACGTCAGTGATCTTGAGAGCCTCTCTAAGGATGAGGTTGTGCTCTCAATAATAAGGAACCCTGAAGACCAGAGTTATGGGATTGTTTCTTGGCAGAGATCTCGAGGCAGGGACTCGGTGTGCCCTCCCAACAGAGATGAACAGCAAGAGGGTTAAAAAAGGGATGAGTCAGCAAATCCATTGTTCCACATAGGCAGCTGCATCTTGGCCCTGAATGTTTTCTGGAAGGCCTACAACATGAACGTCACTCCACCTGGAGCGACCCTCTCCATCATTCGCACTCTCCTCCAGTATGAGTATTCGGTCTGTAAGGTTGTTGATTTGGGTTTCCGTTGCTTGCACCCAGGGGCAGCTAGAGACTGTTTTCCTTCATGTACTTTATCTGCCAGCTTGCGATGATCAGCACAAAAGAGTGTTAGGTCCACTGTGACCATGTCAATTTTGTTTTGAAGTGAGACTCTTGATTTTTCAATGGCCGCCAATACGATGTTCAGTTAGTCTTCAAGTGGCATAGTGCCATAAGAGCAATTTGGAGGGACTGTCATCTCAGTCAGCAATCCTGGTACAACAGATTAGTGTGATGTTGCGCCTGTGGTGACAGAGTGTAGGTGACACATGTGTTGGCTAGGCAGTGTGGTGATGTTGGGAGAACACAGAGTAGTGGGGGTGAGCCCCCTTGCTTGTGCCAGGGATGACAGTACTGCACAGCAGCATGAGCAGCTCGCCTGCTGGTTCCAGATGGAGTCTCTCGAACTGGGCCTTCACTGGATCCACTCCTGAAAAAGGACAGTGAGTGACAGGAGCAACCATAATGAATGTGAGAGAGGACAGCTCAGCAATGGATAGAGGTGTAGTCAGTGAAGGTAATGAAATGGGCAGGGCCCACAGGCACACCCAAGAGCTTTGCAGCACATGCAGCCCCAGTCAACCTATCATCAGTGAAAGCAGGTATGTCCCTTGAGTGTCTCTTGGAATATGGCAGGTAATTGAGCCAGGGACTAGTATGGTTCATGTAGATGACAGGGAGCGAGCAACTCAGTCCCGGTGTGACAAGCATAGAGTCCAGTATCCCAACAAAGAAAATGTGTGGCCAGGATGCCCACCACTATCCGGGAGATACAATGGATGCTTCTGAGTCTGCTAGCACCACTCCCCCAATAATTGAAGCATGACAATATGGCTATAAATGGAAGTTGGCAGACAATGCCCTGTGGTGTGCCGTGTCCTGTAGCTGGTCCATGTTCAAACTCCACTGGGTCCTGGAGCATGAGGAGGGCTTTCCTTGCTGCTCCAATGTTAGGGTGGGCCGGGGGGAATAACAGATGTGATGCCCCACCTAGAACGGTGCGGGCACAGTCGGGATCAGGTGCTGATGAAACATCAGCACTGGAGCAGGTTTGCCTGCTTGGTCGGCATGGTTCAGGTACTTAGTGCTCCACAGGCAGTCCCCAAGCCTCTACAGTGTTCAAAATTCAGCAGCCACCTTGGTATTCTATGTAGGTCACAGACAACTCATCTCAGGTGGCAATGTTAATCAGTGTACCGTATAATTGGCAGATTTAAGGGGATAGTTTCTCTGATGGACAGTATGATGGGCAGTATGAGAAAGTACATAACAGTGTGTCTTGTGTTTATTGGGATGTCACAAAACCTCAGAAAAGATGTCATTAAAAAATGGATAAGAGAAGCATTGTAAATAAGACCAAATTTCTAAAATTCAGTTGTGGGTTGTTGGATTTGTAGGAAAATAAGGTGGGTAGATATTAAAAATACATATCTTTTTTAAATTTTAATTAAATATTTATGTTTATGACATATTTAACTGAAATTAAATTAGGTCAATTGCTTACTCAATTAATTGTTATTTTCATTATTTAGGCATATTTTGAGATTTGTAAAGTATAATTTGTACAGTTTACTAATTTATAATTCAGTAGCAGGTTCTTGGGTTTGCAGTTGAGTAGTGTAGGAAGTTTTATTAATTATACATTTTTTCAAATATTTTTTGTTTTAATGAAACAGTTAATTGGTAATCAATTGTGTAAATTAATCAATTATTTATATATGTCAATTATTTGTTGTATTGTAACTGTTTATTTGTTTTGTTTTATATTTGTTAAATTAGTTTTGTAATATTCAGTTTTATTTTTTCAATTACATTAAATTTTATTTATTTAGTTTGCTTATATTTTTAACTTTAAATATGTTTTAATATGTCAATGTTTGTTAGTTAATTTTTTTAATGATAAAAAAAGGAGTGGTATACCTAACCCCTTCAAAGTCCAACACTTTTCCTACTGTTGCTGAGACTGGAGTGGAACTAGTTTATCTAACCATTCTGCAGTCCAACACTTTCTCTGCAGTTGCTTAGATTGGAGTGAGGATAGTAAATCTAACCATTCCAAACCCCAACATTTTCCCTGTGATTGCTTAAATTGGAAGGGGAGTTAAAAATCTAAACCCTCCAAGGTCCAACACTTTCCTTACTTTTTTCTTAAATTTAAATTAGATTATTAAATCTGAATTCTTTCAAGTCCAGCACTTTTGCTAGTGTTATTTATTTTTGATTCTTGCTATTCCGTATTTTTTTATTTTTGTGAATATTTATATCATTTCTAAAATGATTTCAATGTTTTCACTTAAATCTTATTTTATATACATTTTATTTCTGTACATAAGTGGAATCAATGTTTTTGTTAATATTGCTTGTTAATTTTAACTTTTTTGTTAATATTGTTAGTTCATATTTCCATATTTTTAGAGTATATATATTTATATGTTATATATGTGTGCATGTATATATATATATATATATATATATATAAAACACCAAAAACCGCCGGAATCCCGAGGCTCACTTTCGGGGCGGTCCGAGTGTGGTTCCAGCACACCACATATATAAACCCAAGCTTTCTCCAAATAACACAAAAGTCCTCGTACACACGTGAACAAGGCTACGGCTGAAACGCGTTGTGTAGTGGTATTCGCTTTGTAAAAATATATATATAATGTTTTTGATCACACATTGGTGTCCGAGGACTTTCAAGTTATTTGGAGAAAGCTTGGGTTTGCATATATATATATATATATATATATATATATATATATATATATATATATATACATTTATATATAATATATATATATATAAGTAGTTCATATATTAACTAAATCTATTGTTCATGTTAAATGTAGTTTTTCAAATTGTTTCACAGATGTTTTTATTTTTTATATATATTATATGTATATAATTTATTTTATATATATATATATATATATATATATATATATATATATATATATATATATAGTCGTAACCAAGTCCCGGAATGCAGGTGCTCCACACAGCGGTCCTGGATGGGTTCCGAGAGACCCTAATATAACCTTAAACAGCCTTACTGTTGCCGAAACGCGTTGGATTTTGTGCTGAAATAAATTGAATTTTCATATTGGAGGTGTCCTGGTTCTCCTGATATTTTAAGGAGTGTTTAAGGTTATATATATATATATATATATATTCCTTTCTAAGTTTTGTTTATGGTTTTAGTGTAATGTTTTAAAAAAAAATTGTTTGATTATTGTTTTTACATTTTGTATCTATATATAATAAAATATTTATGTATAGTACTAATTAAAAGGATTTATTTCATTTTTAATTATATTAATATTTTCTATTTAAACCTTGAAATATGTTTACTCTGATGGTATCTATCTATCTATCTATATATATGTGTGTGTGTATATATGTATATTCACCCAAAAAATACAAAGGTTACAGGGACGTTATAGTTAGGAAATAGAATTTAAGAAACATAGAAATTCACTTAAAAAATCAAAGGTTACAGAGATGTTACAGTTAGGCTCACATTTTAAACTTACAAGATCATAGAAATTCACCAGTTACAGTTAGAGTTACCTCAAGTAACTGTAACTCGTGTCCTAATGTAACTATAACTTGCACCCACGCTATGCACAGTTTTTCTGTCAAAAATGTTACTGCAAGTATTACAGTGATATTATCAATGATGTTAATCGAAGATGCCATGAGTGCCGTAATTTGTGGGGTAATTAGCAGTGCATGTGAGAGCGCAAGTTATAGTTACCTTAGGGCATGAGTTATAGTTACTTGAGGTAACTAACTATAACTGTTGAATTTCTATTGTTTGGTTGTTTGAAACGTGAGCCTAACTATAACATTCATGTAATCTTTGGTATTTTTAAGTGAATTTCTCTGTTTAAAAAAAATTCTATTTCCTAACTATAACGTCCCTGTAACCTTTGTTTTTTCAGTGAATTTCTATGTTTTTTTTAACGTATAGTAAATTTTCTTTGCTAAAAATGAATACAACCACTGCCGTGCATGGTTGGCAGAGGCCAGGCCAACCCCATATAAGCACCCAACCTTGCACCATGCACAGCCTTCACCCGTGTGCAGGGGATGGTGTCCGCAAGACCTCACCTGCAGCTAGATCCTGTGGCTAAAGCCCCCTAACCACCCAACCCCATGCTGTGCACAGTCCTTGGCCATGTGTGGCGAGAGTTGACTGCGGACTCTCTGGGTGTGAGAATAGGTGTGAGAGGGTGTATCTAGGGTTCAGCATGGCTGTCAGATTGTCTGGGTGTGAGAGTGCGTATATCAATATTTTAGTAGGTGCATCAGTGTGTGTGTGGGTCTGTGAGTGGGTGCATGAGGGTGTCAGTTTGTCTGTGAGTGGGTGTGTTTCAGTCTGAGTGAGTCTTTGAGTGGGTGCGTTACTGTCTTAGTGGGTCTGTGAGTGGGTATATGAGAGTCTGACTGGGGCTGTGAGTGGATTCATGAGGGTCTGAGTGGGTCTGTGAGTGGGTGCGTGAGTCTCTGAGTGGGTAAATGAGTGGGTGCATATGTGTCTGAGTGGGTGTGTGAGTAGAGAAATATTGAACGAGATAGAGAGAGAGAGAAAACAAGAGAGAGAGGGAGAGAAAAAGAAATAGAGAGCCTTTTAGGCTTTGATTAATGACATACTTAGAATGAGATATTTCTGGACACATTAAAAAGAAAAATGTATTTGTCGTTTATAAAGAGTAAGATTACCTTTCAGTATGAGCCTTAAAGATTTGTAGTAGAATAAAAAAAGAAAAGGGAAACGAGTCCGGATGGAATTGAACCCTTAGTGCTAAGTGTGAAGGTCTTTATTTTTAAACAAGCCCTTTATGGGCTTTCTAGAACAGCGGGAAAAGACTCAAGGCCTCCCCCGTGGTCCTATTGTTTCAGCAACCAAAGAGCTGCATTCAGCAGCAGCTCTCTGGTTACTGAAGCAAACCTTTCATCTTTCTTCTCTGCATGCATAGCTGTGTGCAGGAAACAATCAATCAGGATTTTGTAATGCGCACTACTCATCCGTGAGGGTCTCAAGGCACTGAGGATGGGAGGGGGTAAAGGGGTGGGGGGTGCTACTGCTTTAATAGCCAGGTCTTGAGAAGTTTCCTGAAGGTAAGGAGGTCTTTGGTCTGGTGCAGGTGGGTGGGAAGAGTGTTCCACGTTTTGGTGGCGATGTGCAAGAATGATCTACCGCTGGTTGTACTTCTGCTGATGCGTGGGACGGTTGCGAGGGCGAGGTCAGCGGAGCAGAGATGCCGGGTTGGGGTGTAGAAGGAGAGTCATCTGTTGAGGTATTCTGGTCCGGTGTTGTACAGTGCTTTGTTAACGTGGGTGAGGAGTATGAGAGTGATTCTCTTGTTGACTGGGAGCCAATGCAGGTTTTTCAGGTGGTCTGTGATGTGGCAGTGGTGGGGTATGCCCAGGATGAGGCATGCAGAGGCATTCTGGATGTGTTGCAGCCTCTTCCGGAGTTTGGCCATGGTTCCTGCGTAGAGGCCATTGCCGTAGTCCAGCTTGCTGCTTACGAGGGCTTGTGTTTTGGTGGGTATCCATTTGTAGATCTTTCAGAGCATGCAGAGGGTGTTGAAGCAGGAGGAGGAGATGGCATTGACTTGCTGGGTCATGGATAGTGAGGGGTCCAAGATGAATCCTAGTTACGTGCTTGGTCGGTGGGAGTCGGAGATGAAAGGTCCAGTTTTTGACAGTGGGACCTGTTTGATAGGTCTCGCTGTCAAAAACTGGAATGTTTGCTGTGACTTGGCTGCAGCTGCAAATCTGCAGCCAAGCCACATCAAAAAGCCATGTCTTGGGGGTGGGCACTCCAGGACATAGCAAGAGCTGACCCTGGGGAGTGGCGGTCTCCAGAGCCATCAATGGCTCCATGAGGGGGGCCAATGGGAATGTGGTGATCCCTGGGGCTAAAGGGGTCTGAAAAGGACCCCCAGTAACAATTTCTGATATAGCCCCTGGGGAGGTGGTGATCCCCGTGGCTATGGGGGGGGGGGGGAGTGGGCCCCCTGCACACTATCACAATATAGCCCCAGGGAGGTGATGGTACCTGGGGCTGTGGGCCTCCCCCACGATATTTAAAAGTATTTTTGCCCCAGAGGGGTGGTGGTCCCCAGGGTGTGGGGAGGCCAGGCGCCCCTGCTGATATTTCATTATAGCTCCGGGGAGCTGGTGGTCCCCGGGGCGATGGCCTCCCCCACGATATAAAAACATTTTTACCCTGGGGGTAGTGGTCCCTGGGATGCATGAGGCCTCTGCTGATATTTCATTATAGCCGGTGAGGTGGTGGTCACCCCCTTATTAAAAAGGAAAGAGCGCCCACAGAGCCTGGCCCACTCAGGGGCTTATTTGAAAACAAGCGCTGGCTTGTTTTAAAAAAAAAAAAAGTTTAATTTTTTTTACAGTGGATTTGCACACCTGTCGTAACTTTGCGTTAAAACATTTTTTTAAAAAGCTTCTTAGCCCGGGGGAAGGGTGTTCCTTTGGGAGCCCAGCACCAGAGCTAAGGGGTCAGGGTGTTCGTACCCTGGCCCCTTTTCTATTTTTTATTCTTTTTTCTGGGACTAGGCTTCAGCCGAGTCCCAAGATGGCTGCCAACACTTCAATGGATTTGTTGTTGAAGTGTCGTCAGCCAATCCGATCTCAGCACAAAATGGGGAGGGATCACAAATCCTTTGCACCCTTATATATACAAATGTGTTTTCCCCTTAATTTCTCAAAAACTACTGAATGGATTTACACCAAAACATAAAAGGTTGCTTTCTGGACCGGCACCTACCTTTTTGCCAAATTTGGTGCAATTCTGTCCATAAGTTTTGGCGCTATCACTATTCAAAATCACTATAGAAAAGTGAACGGGGAAAAAGTGCTTTGGAACTCCCCCTTTTTCTCGGCCCACTCTGGACAGATCACCCAGGAAGTTTCCAGACAGCAGCTCAAGTAAGTATCATATTTTCTTGGAAGATTCATCAAGCGGCGCAAAATTATTAGCAAAACAAATAGCGCTCTTTCTATAGAAACTTGGTCCTTGTCCACTAGGTTTTATATATATATATATATATATATATATATATATATATATATATATATATATATATATATATATATATATATATATACGTATATATATATATATATATATACATACATATATATATACATATATATACATATGTGTATATATATATATATATATATATATATATTCCTGTTTTTTAATCCACTTCCCCCGGGTTATGTTATTCTAAACCATGACTCAATGCCTGAGGTCAGGGGAATTGAGTAAAGAACATTCAGAACATGTTATTTCCTTGGGCAGACAAGGTACGTATCACTATCAATGGACTCTGTTTCCATTTAGATGGGATCTGGTGTTGGTTTAACTGTCTTTAGTTCCTGCTCCATAGGATTAAAGCAAAGAGAGAAGAGTAGAGAATAACATCCAACAGCCGTGCTGTAAATTCAGACATTTGAATGAAGCTTGAAAATCACAGTTTTATCATCAGTAATTATATTGAATACAGTGAATACTTTGCTGGGAAACCCCCAGTGCGGCAATCAGTGTACCAGGCTGCCAAAAGTCACTGTTCAAGCAGGGAAGAGGGAAGGAGCAGATTGAGGCACAAAATAAAACCTACATGCTGATGCCCATTCCTGTCCTGTAAAATGGTCATACTGAGCATCATGTCATTTGTAACCACAAATATGCAAGAAAATAAATAATCCCCCATTAAATGGACACTAAAGATATTAAATCATTCACCATTAAATGTACAATAACTGATGTACTTGTACAGTACTAGATCTCCGATTAGTGTCTTAGGGCTTGTTTTTTCAAGGTGTTATCAAAGCAAGATCAAGATCCTTACCATTAAAACATTTCCACCAATTACACCAGTAATCTTTCTGGTTTAAATCCCTTTGGATCCTTTTAAACAATATTCACCGTATCCATGTTTATCTCATTGCCTAATACATTTGAGCTATTTTGCATCACTTTCAATTGTGAAGTTGAGAAATTAAGGGCCTCATTGTGAGTTTGGTGGTCCCACCACGGGACTGCCAAACTCATGGGAGGACGCCACTGCTATAGCGGTGACGTTCCCCCTATCTGTATTACAATGTTCACTCCCCACTGACTGGCTTGTCTGTTGGAATTCCTTTGTTTTGTTCAGAACTATATTACCTCACCATGCAAAGCCCTGCTATTCAGGTTCCATTCAGTCCATTGCCTTACCACTAATCCCACAATGCTTTCCCAAGATCATGGGAATGGTATGGATAAATTAAGAGTAGATGGTCTCTGTGGCATAGGTTTGAAGCCAAAGTGGAAGCTACCACAGATGCGTCAATTCTTGACAATTCTAAATTCTTTTTCGGAAATTATTGACCCTCTAAATATCAATCTAGCCTAGTTAACCAAGACATGCTTAATTTTAACTAGTATCTTAGACTGAGAATATTTTTGCTTTGCTGATCTGGACAATGATGAACACAAAATAATGTGCACTTCTGCATATGACAATTTGGGTTGGCTCCAATTATAGTGTATTCAGTTTGGATTAACTGAATAGATGCAATCTGTGGTGTGATTTAATTAGAGCAAATGCAGTTAAATATAATATCATTACCCATCAACTCTCTTCAAAGTTCTAGCACCTTATCATTAACTTCTTAGAACAATTCCTGCTGTCCACTTGTATTAATCATTTGCGAGGATGTGACTAAAATTCTCAGAAAGTACATTCAAATCTGTGACTCCATCTTTCTTCTTGTTGCATCTTCCTAGGATTTCCTATTGTAGTATTAAATCATAAATAGATTGACTAACCATGTCTCTATATCGCACTTCTTCTTGTTTATTTTTATCCCGTATATGTTAAATAAGACTATTTTATTGTTTATTTTTCAAGCTGTTTATATGATTAATTTACACACGTGTGGAAATGTGTAACCCCTATAAGCTAACTTCTTGTCAGGAACATTAACATCTTGTTTTTCACCTATTGTCAGCCTCAGCAAAACTTAGGCCCATATTTATACTTTTTTAGCGCCGCATTTGTGCAGTTTTTTGACGCTAAATCTGCGCAAACTTACAAAATACAACTGTATTTTGGAAGTTTGCGCATTTTGTGCGTTTGCGCTGTTTTACGCAAATGCAGCACTAAAAAAGTATAAATATGGGCCTTAGTGTGCCTAATTCATGTAAATAGGACCAGAATATGATGAATATAGATGTCTCCCTAACTTCATGCCTCCAGAACGTATCTCTGCTTTTGAACATGTTTTATGAATTATCCTCATATATGCCGTTTGCAGCACATTAGAGATCTGTGAGTATATACTAAGATGGAGAATAGTGTGGACAAAAACCTGTGTTGAGGATGCTATTTTCCAGTCAAAGATGGGGGTGGCCGACTTCATACCAGATCTGTAAAATGTGAACCAGTCAGGGTGGTTATTTTTTAATCTTCTATATGTTAATATGCTTACCATGGAGATCTTTGCTTCACAATTCTTACTAGTCTGCATCTCTTTACATTTAAAGCTAATTGTTTTTTCGAAACCCATAATTATTTGTTTCCAGTGGTCTTCATTCCATGTGTTCTAGAACTCCTTCATTGACTCTGACGTTTGTCTGGGATTTCCAGCTTGCTACCAAATGTATTTCGGACATTCTGACAAAGTTACTAGTGTGTCGGTCCAAGGACCGCAACACTTGAACTGACGGTCGGACTACCGCAACTTACACAATCCAAAAAGAGAGCACCCTGTCTTACATTTCAGCTCGAGTAGCCCCAAAGCATCATGGTAAATGCAGTCATTAGAATGAATTAGAATAATCTTTCAAAAGTCTTTCACCATAAATGGGTGCAGCAAGTGCTGTAATGTTGTAGAAAGTTTTTCACCATAAGTTGGTGCGGCGAGTGCCGTATCTCCGGACACATGTTTCTGGCTTTCGGCTGTCATCAGCAGAGAGCAGAGTGTGGCAGACGGGGTTGCTTGAAATGCCGCCTAAACGTATTCTCAGGTTTTTGTATCACTCAGTAGGCGCACAGGTGCTTCACCAGAGCTTGTCAGCTCAAAGGCTCACGGGAGCCGTTAAATACACAATCCAAAAAGGGAGCACCCTGTCTTACATTTCCGCAGCTTAGGCGGTGCAACTACCCAATTACAACCCAGGTGGGCAGATCCACCAGGGGACCGCTGTCCCGTCAGAAACATGGTTCTCGACGGCATGACAGCAGTCAGGCTTGTAACCAGCCAGGGTGGCTCTGAGTTCAGCACCACCTGGCTGATTACAACCCCTCTTCCTGCCAGCATGAAAAGGCTGATGGAAAGCTAGTACCGGGGCCACGAGGGGCCCTGCACTGCCCATGCCTAATTGGCATGGGCAGTGCAGGTTCCCCCTGCCCAGTACCGTCGGAATGCTCACTGTCTGCACTGCAGAGAGTGTGCGTTCCTAGGGTGCTGGAATGTTAGGATATTGGCCTCAGTTCTCTTAAACAAGCCAAGACCAATATCCTAACACAGTTCCCACTGGTCAGCCTGGTGGGAACGGGTATTACAATGTTCTTGCCCAGCGGGAATATTGTAATATGCTGGGGGAACGTCACTGCTATCTGTGCTGAGTTGTGATGTTAGCTGAGTTGTGATGTGAGCAACCATTTCTCCTGCAGAACTCTTGAAGTCAGATATAACATTGAGGCTTTACAACCTAGAATGTTGCATTTGATATCCTTTTGCATTATCAGATGGCAAACGTACTTGCATAATTGTATGCACAAGACAGAGACAAGTGAGAGAAGTTCTACAGCTTATAATGATTGATGCATTATATGTTACAGAAATAAAGTTTTTATTGACACAAAGCACATGTAGCTGCAGAATGTTTGCCCACTTCAGAAGGTATATTGTTATCCAATATTTCTCAAGTAAACGTATTAAGTAGTATGTTTGTTTGTCTTATAGAACCAGTGGTTTAACAGCAATTTAGCAGAATAATCCATACGAGGTCCAGTTGAGGGTGCTATGCAGCATGCATGTCTTTTGCCACCTCCTTGCCCCTCCCGTCCAGGTTCCTTGGTGTTGCTTTAGTTAGTCTACCCAGGCGGCAAGGTGGGTGAGACGAAACAGCCTTCAGTCCAGACATTCCCACAGAGGACCTGTGATCCTGACTCATCTTTCTCTATTGCTTATCAAATGAATTCTTTATTTGCTGTGACACTTCAATGGACAACTGCTTTAGTGACAGTCCTAGTCTCAGCCCCAACCTATCTGCTTGACACTACTCCTTAACTAAAACACACATGAACACACTAGCAAGCAGGAAAAGTCTGCTAAAATTTGCATGTAGCACAAGTGCATCACATAGATCAATGGGGTGGTCTGTCTAAGACACTCACAAGTCGAGCCTTGAACTTCATGTTTAAACTTATCCAAAACCAACCATGAAACAAGCAAGTCTGCTTCTGTGCTTCCAGCCTTCTGAACTTAACACAGTAAACAAAATCAATTGATTGCTAGCTAAAATAAAATTGAATTATACCAAATTTCATTATGGCCTGGAGTTAACTCTACTTGTGTTGTTGCCCAGGTTTAGTGCCATCCAACATCAATGATCAATCCAGTGGGTACAGGCCTACATGCTCTGATGTGCGGTTTGATTGTCAATGGTTTCATGTCCTTGCAAACCGTAGAAGATTGTGGAGCAACGTTAGTTAGGCTCCACCCTTTATGCGTCATGAAAATACATTTGCATACTCATATACAACATTTATATTTAATGTGTGGTCAATTTAATTAATGTATGCATTATATTTAAATTAATTCATGGAGTATATCCATTGCAAACATTAGTGATATATATGACAGTATTCATTGATTGATGCAATCATGTTATGCAAATTCACATTTAACAATTATTATTATTCCCCCTTTGTGTGTACTTCATATTGTTATTCACATTCATTTTGTTAGTAAAAGGCTAAACTTGATATAAGGCCTAGACTGAAAATACTTTCTTTAATTTGCCAGTGTTAACTTTCCTTCTGCAGGTATGTTTATCATGCTTCTCCCTTGTTAGAGAAAGGCGTATTGTTTGTATTAGATGACCAATAGTGAGACCTGTTTGGAGGTAGCTGGCAACACACTTAGAGAAATAATGGTCAAAGGAGGCCTTCGGCTTATCGTATACCAGGATGGCAGGGTTGGTCCATGTTGGCAGCTGCAGACCCGGTTTTGATGAGATGGGAATTTAGGGATTATCCGCTCATGTTGAGCTGTTTGGTTGGTTCACGAGGTGAGAAGGAGATATGGATGTTTTTGAAGCTACTGTGATATTTAATTGGTGTATCCAAAGCTAGTTAGGTAGACTTTCCCTTGAATCTACGAGAGAACAGACCTCTCTCTGCTGGATTTTCCATGAGTGTGAACCTTCATGCTGAACACTTCTCTTATTTTCCTGAACTTCTGAAGAAGTTCTATCCTATGCTGACATTTCCTATGCTCCCTGGATAGAAATTCCAGTTAGTCATGTCCTTAACCTATGTTGAGGCTAAAAAAGGGAAGTTTCTTTATGTAACACCTTATTGAGGCAACTTGCTTTATTTGAGTTGTGGCTGTTACTATTTTGCATCAAATTTTATTACGATTTCACTGACATGTTTCAGCCTTCAAAGTATATTATTGTATCATGTCAATTTGTTCATACTCTGCTTATATACTGGGTGGATTAATATCCTAATGAATGCATTAATATAAATCATTGATTTTTGGTCATTATTGTGGAATCACATTGGCTTTACAGAACTGAAATGTACTTCTGATGTTAACTCCCATGCAGCATTTCAAGTCAACTAACAAAGTTCCATGCGACCAATGGGGAAATATATTTGATGATTTTACAAAGAGATTGAGGTACAGATACCAATGCACCATCAATTATCACACGCTCCCCACGCTCTCCCTGGTTTTGTGGCCCCTCAGCAGTGGACTGCCTTGCAGTGGATTCTCCTATAAATGTAACACTTCCTCCAGAAATCACAGACTTTTCCACCACATACATCTCTAAATCAGACTCCTACTAACCTTAAAGAATGGGGTAGATACTTTTTTTAAAGAACACCCAAAAACAACATTTAGCCTGCTACAGAGCCCCTTTAATCACCAAGCCAGATGACAACAGTATGGGAGAAGGGCACGTATCACGATCACTCCATTTGTGCCTAAATTGGTCTCCCAATGTCTGCTCAAATTAACTCAGTCTCCTAGATGTTAAGAAAAGTTTGGTTAGAGCTACTTCTATCTTTTAGTCAAGTAGTAAACCTGCCAGGACAGAGTATGAAGCTGATGCCTTTCTACTACTACTAGAAACATTTCTTCATTTTGTCAGGTGAGCCTGGTGATCACTACTCTACTTGCAGAAGAGTTTGCTCCTTTACATTATTGAAAGAAGATTGTGCAAGAATTTGTAGAATGTTAACTTTACGTTCAGGTTGCCTGTGATTCCATTCTTAGTTGACCAGTGCCACGGGTGGTAGTTAGGACTAAACTGTACCTTGCAGAGGAGGGCCATTGCTGATATGCATGCAGTTAGTCCCTCTCTCTTGTAAAACAGCTAGCTAAAATACACAATGGAATGGTCTGTCTTCAGGGGAATTACAAGTTTTACAATAGATTTCCTCTATAAGGTTCATGAAACCTAAGCTGACCATGGATCAACACATAGAAATTGTCCTAGACTTTACGTTGCTTGTACAGATTCCAATTTGAAATTGAAATATCATAATGATCAGCAAAACAATGATTTAATGTCTAGTTCAGCTGAGAGGAGAGAAGTCTTTGTTTTTTACAGAACACAAATTAGCTGAGATTTTTAAGACAACAGACCTGTGCCTCATTATCAACAGAGGCAAAGAATTCTGGTGTTTGTATGTTCAGCATTGTGTGCACAACATGGCCATGAACAACAGGGTCAGTCCCCCACAAGGTGCACAGCTTCAGACTACACCTACCTTAATGGCATCTTCAGGCCCAACTCAAGGAGGCTGTTAGAGGGTACTTTTGCATGGTCCTGACCTGACTCAAAGGGTGTGGTGGGTGCAGATGAAACTTGACCTTCCATCACATCGGGGGCCAGACCACTATCCCCCCCAAAAAAATTGTAGACAGAGTTCTGCAATTGTGGAATTGGAAGGATTCCAGAGTGCTCTGTACAAGGTCCAAAAATTCTTCCCAGCTAATAGGTGGTGATAATTTAGTGCGTTCCCCATGGCTCAAATGGGAGCATAGCCATAAGCAACGGGATTACTTTCATGTGCATGAGGACGTTCCACATCATCCTTAGGGACTGCCCTCTTTCAAAGATGCTCTGCTGCAGCAGCTACCCCTCAATAATGACTAGCCCATGGTGCATTCAGTAATACTAATCTGCAGCCTCTGCAGATTAAATAGCTAAATGTGCCATTTATGCAGGAGCAACATTTCTTGTAATAATGCCATAGCAAGTGAGACCTATAAACCTGGACTCACTAAAGATGTGCCCATCGAAGTCCACTCATCTTCAATGCAGTAGATAATTTTTAATCCTAGTTTCATTCTCCTCTAGTTAATACAAGGGTGTCACTGATATATTCCTCTCTTGCTTCTGTTAAAAATCAACCTGAGGATTAATTTAGAAGCCAATAAGTTATTGCTATATATTTGATGCTTTCATTTGAGAAGGAGCAACTCAGTCTTTTAAATGGTGAATTGCTTGTAGAATTCACAGATGTAGTGGCAAGAGTTTATTTTTCACCTAACAATGGTGATGAATTGTAGTTCTTTTAAGGTTCACATTTAATACATCTTACTGTGGGATTCGACAGTCAGAGCTTCTCGGATACAGATGTACTGGCAACTGATCATTGATTCATTATTTGTTCTAAAAAGCACTTGGGGGATTCAGTTCCTCCTGAATTTTGTGTTGTTTCACCTTTAAAAAATAAACCCAATATCAGGGATTACTTAAGGTTACCAGGATGGATTCAGTCTGTTTCAGGTTAGTTCACACCCTTTTGGGTAGGCATTTTTAGTGTGTTGTCCATCCACTGGATCTCTGGTTAGAAAAAAAATCCTCAAGGCCTAGTGTGATGACATCATCTGAATCTCAGTTAATTGGCTTCATCCTTGGTTCCCTGGAGATACAATACAGAAGCCAGTAAATTAAAGAAGTTCAAGCATAGGGTAAGTGCTCCCTGTTGAGTGAACAGCTTGCAAATAGTGAATCACTCACACTTAAGCAGACAGTGGCTAAGTCACCAAAGTCAATGCTTTCTTTCCACATGATGCTAATTTTGTATTTACACTGAGCTTTCCACGCTGCACTCGGAAACATGGGTAGAGTGCAGTATGTTTTCTATGTTCTTATGTAGAAAAAGGACTATGGGGGGTCATTATGACTGTGGCACTTGGGGTTAATATGGCAGCAGTACCGCCAACAGGCTAGCGGTACATATTGCCATATGATGAGATTGACTGGCTGGCTGCAGCCAACCCGCCACTTCTCCACTGATACCGCCATAGCGGTATGAGCCACCGAGCTGGAGATGTCTATTTCCAGCCCGACAGCCCACAGAGTACTGCCCATGCCATTATGAGCCAGCCTACCTTCACTGTTTCCGTGGTGTTAGCAGCACCACGAAAACCATGGCAGTAGGCCCTACCAGTGACAGGGAATTCCCTCCCTGTCACCAGTAGGTGGCGTCCCCACCCCTCCAAAACTCACCTGATGCTCCCCACCCCCCTCCATCCAAACTCATAACCCCACCCACCCCCATAAACACACTAAACCCCACCCGATACACAAACTAACACCTCCACCCCCTCCGATCCACAAACACCCCGTTTCCCCTCTGATCCCCATCCCCATACACGCACACACCCACAGAAGCACACACCACACAACTGACCCCACAGCCACACAGGCACATCTTACCACCTCCCTCACCCCCACAAGTCACAGCATCCCTCACCCCACACCCCCCTCCCTGCAAACACGCACACAGACACACACACACCACGCATACACCCATTCACTGCCATACACGCATTCATACACATACTGCATACACATATTCACTCACACGCATACAACCACGCAAACTACACAACACACTCAGACGCATTCACCAATGCACTCACACACTCAGACACACACACACAACACAAACACCCTCCCACCCCCCTCCCCTATCGGACGCCTGACTTACCTCGTCCAGCGAGGGCGTCGTCCGGAAGGGAACGGGAAGGGGCGCTGCTACCGCCAGCAGCGACCCGCCAGCAGATCACCACCAGGCTGTATTTCTGGTAAAAATATGGCTGGTGGTGTTCTATTGGCGTGGTGGTGCTGGTGGTAGCAGCACCACCTTACTACCTTCCGCTAGCATGATCAATGCCACATTTCTGCCCGTTTTGTGGCAGAAGTCCAACAGTGATCATGATATGGCAGACGGATGGTAGCCGCGGTGACGGTATTCTGACAGCTGTCACCGCGGCGGTAGGCAGTTTTTACCACCAATGTCAAAATGACCACCTACGGAGGACATTATGACCCCGGTGGTAGGTGTTAAGGTGACGGTGGTATCGCCAACAGGCTGGCGGTACATACCGTCACATTATGACATTGGCAGGTTGGCTGCAGCCAACCCGCCAATTTACCACTCCTACCGCCATGGCCGTAACAGCCACTGGGCCGGAGATATCAATCTCCAGCCCGGCGGCTGCCATAGTACCGCCAGCGGCATTATGAGCCAGCCTACCGCCATGGTTTTCGTGACGTTAGCAACGCTACGAAAACCATGGCGGAAGGCCCTACCAGTGACAGAGAGTTCCTTCCCTGTCACTGGTAGGAGGCTCACCCACTGCCCCAAACACTCCCCAGATGCCCCCCACCCTCCTCCATCCACGCTTCACCTTTCCGATTCCACCCATACATGCACACACCCACAGACATGCACCCCGCATATACCCACTAACTCACACTGGCATACATGCATTCATGCACGCATACATCCAGCCATTCTCGCACACATCTGTACACACATTCACACTGACATGCAGACATGCGCTCACATTACCATTCATACACGCATTCACACACATGCATACACCCACGTAAACAGCACTACACACACATGCATTGACGCACACACTCACACATTCATGCACACAACCCCCCATACACACACAACACCCCCCCTCCACTGTCAGAAGCCCAACTTACCTTCATCCAGCTGGTCTTCTGTCAGGGAACGGGATGGGGTGCTGCTACCGCCAGCAGCGCCTGCCAGAAGAACACCGCCAGGCCGTATCAAATGTCATTATTCGGCTGGCAGCGGTCTACTGTTGTGGCGGTGCTGGTGGTAGCAGCGCCACCTTACCACTATCTGCCAGTATGGCCACGGATGGATTTCCGCCCTTCTACTGGCGGAAGTCCAGCTGTGGTCATAATCTGGTAGACGGATGGTAGCCGCACTGACGGTCTTTTGGCAGCTGTCACCGCGGCGGTAGGCGGTTTATACCGTCAATGTCTTAATGAGGGCCTCAGTGTACAGATGAATGGCTCTAATTATTTTATGTATCAAATTATGGGGGTCATTCTGACCCCGGCGGTCAAGGACCGCCGGGGCCGGGGTCGGTGGTAGCACCGCCAACAGGCTGGCGGTGCTCCGCCGGGCATTCTGACCGCGGCGGTACAGCCGCGGCCAGAAACGGAAAGTCGGCGGTGTACCGCCGACTTTCCGCTGCCCATGGGAATCCGCCATGGCGGCGCAGCTTGCTGCGCCGCCATGGGGATTCCGACCCCCTCACCGCCATCCTGTTCCTGGCGGTTCCGCCCGCCAGGAACAGGATGGCGGTGAGGGGTGTCGTGGGGCCCCTGGGGGCCCCTGCAGTGCCCATGCCAATGGCATGGGCACTGCAGGGGCCCCCGTAAGAGGGCCCCACTTTGAATTTCAGTGTCTGCTCAGCAGACACTGAAATTTGCGACGGGTGCTACTGCACCCGTCGCACAGCCTCCACTCCGCCGGCTCCATTCGGAGCCGGCATCCTCATGGAGGGCTGTTTCCCACTGGGCTGGCGGGCGGCCTTTTGGCGGTCGCCCGCCAGCCCAGTGGGAAACCCAGAATAACCGCGGCGGTCTTTTGACCGCGCAGCGGTATTCTGGCGGTTCCCTCCAGGCGGGCGGCTCCCGCCGCCCGCCGGGGTCAGAATGACCCCCTATGTGTTTTAATGGTATCATTTGAAAAGGACTATCAGATCAATATATTTTCTAAAGCATAATGTGATATTGCTCAAATGTAAACCCTGATATTGTTAAACTCATTTGTTAACATAGCTTTCCTCATCCATTTTGAGGTCTAACATGATAGTGTAGCTGTCTGCAAGACCTATTACTTCCAATATACCTGTGGACATATTTACAAGGACATGCACCACTGGTGCATCACTTTTTGTGAGGCACCAGAACCTTCAGGCTGCAGACCAATACCTACAAGGCCACAGCAAAGCTACTTTGTGTGGCTTTTCATGGCCTTATAGATTTGGAGTAAGGTCCTGCAACGCAAGTTGCAGCCATGCCTTACTCTGTGTCAAAAAGGAGTTCCATTGGAGTTGCAGTAGGTGTTCTCACGTAACACCCATGGATTTTGATGCATTTCCAAATTTACAAGGATTTGTAAACCTGGGAATATGTCAGACGCCTGCGCCTGCCCAGAGGAGGTGTAACAAGGCTAAATAACTTTCCTCTTTCTATGTGAGCTGAATTCTGCAGCATACATAAAAGGAGGTAAAGGCCTTCATTGCGCCCTTCCTGAGTAAAACCAATCATTCCCACAATGCAGACACCCTTGCACTATGGTGCAAGGATGCCTGCATTAGTTCAAGGCAGTCAATTGTGCACCAGTGCAGTGGAAGAGAACAGGAATGGGCTGTATCTCCTGGATACAGTGCATTTCTGCCCTTTTCTTTTTGTGCAGAGCAGCACAGCAAGAAGGCTTGTGGCTCTGCCCTGGACCAAAATGCTGTAAAACCTTTAGAGTGGGATTTAGGCCAGCCTTCTTTAGGCATTGTGGTGGTCATTTTGACATTGGCAGTAAAAAACACCTACCGCTGCGGTGATGGCCGCCAAAATACCGTCACCGTGGCTACCATTCGTCCGCCATTTTATAATCACTGCCAGACTTCCGCCACAAAAAGGGCAGAAATCCGGCAGTGATCATGCTGGCGGATGGTGGTAAGCTGGCGCTGCTACCACCATCACCGCCACACCAATAGAACACCGCCAGATGTATTTTGACCAGAAATACGGCCTGGTGGTGTTCTGCTGGCGGGGCGCTGCTCACGGTAGCAGCACCCCTTCCCGTTCCATGCCGGACAACCTCCTCACCGGACAAGGTAAGTCAGGCATCTGACAGGGGAGGGGAATGGGAGGGTGGTGGTGTCGTGTGTGAGTGCGTGTGTGAATGCGTCTGTGTGTTTTGTGTAGTTTGCGTGGTGTATGCGTGTGAGTGAATGCGTGTATGCAGTGTGTGTATGAATGCGTGTATGGCAGTGTTAGTGAATGTGTGTATGTGTGGTGCGTGTGAGGATCTGTGTGTGTGTATACGGGATGGGTGTGTGGGGCGAGGGGTGCTGTGACTGGTGGGGGTGGGGAGGTGATATATGCATGTGTGGCTGTGGGGTCAGTTGTGTGGTGTGTGCGTGTCTGCGGACGTGTGCGTGTATGGGGTGGGGGTGTGTTCCTTATTTAAACTCTCATTAGCCATTGCTGTAAGACTTTCTCAATCATGCCTTGGATTGGTGCAGAGAAGTTTACATCTCTCACCATATGCCTTTGTCTGTCTAATGTGTCATTCTGCCTCATAAAAAGTGTTTCTGCTGCAATGTATGAGTTGCATGGTTTTTGCCATGTGGCACAGACTGTTTGTTGAATAGGGAAGCCATTTTGGAAGAAAGACTGCACTCTCCTAAAGCTGCATGTTATGCACTAGAACCAGATAAGTATTCAAAATATGGTTTTAAAAAACATGTATGTAAATACTGTAAATAAAGTGTGGTTTGTCTTTTAAAGTAAAAAGCGTTTTTAAAATAATGCTATAAGAAAAAATAGACAAATTATTTCCCTTAAAAATAACACATGGCAAATACTTTTGAGAGCACGCAGCAGCTTGATTTCACGCTCTCGTCCGATGGACTTTTACATTAGTCGAGATACACAGGAGAATTGCAATAAAAAGGAAAAACACAAAAGTGATAGTAAAAATGAATATCTGTTATGGGTCTTAAGGGCACTAAATATGAAGTTTAACACAACATAAGAAATGGCTGAGCTTCCCAGGTGATATAGATAGGTCAAGGCTTGCTTGTGTGATCCAATCCCTGAAGCTTTCAGCACTGGTTGAAGAAACTGCCTTCTCTGTGAGGCATAAAGAGTGCAAAATAGGATAAAGTGCTTTGTGCATCTATTTGCCGAGTCATCACAGGGGCAAAGGGGAAGTGAAAAAGGCCAAGAGCCTTGTGCTGGGAAAGCTACCAAAAAATGTATAGTCTGGAGACGAAACCTAGTCAACAGAAAATGTTGTCTCTCTTTTAGGATAACCTGTAGATACAGTGTAGGGGGTTTATAGATAGAGGCTCAATACATCTATTGGCAAAGTGGGCCCGGTTTACAAAGCCATAAAAGATCTTTAATTCTAGCAGCTGAAACTTTACTAAGACTATATGGGTTGGAAAAATATTGTGGATAACCCAATTCAGTAAAGCTAAGTTTAATAAACTGAAGCCAGGGTATGCCCCAAAACTTATCCAAGCACAAGCAATCATTCAACATTGCTCTGCAAAAATGGGCCTCAGGGTTATTCCAGATTTAGGTGGTCATTATGAACATGGTGGGAATCACCGCACTGCCGGCGGTGGCGGTAACTACCGTCAACAGGCTGGCGGTCCGGACCGCCAAATAATGAAGCACATGAGAAACAAGTAGCGGGCAAAGCCACACACCGCCAGCAATGGGGTGGCAACGAGGACGGAGGAGGCCGCCCACTGGCCGGCGGAAAGGTCCTACCTGCCCACCAAGTAAGGAAGCACAAGGCTGTCATCAGTTCCAGGGTGGGAACCACCGCCAAGCAAGGCATTGCGGAAATGAACTAAATAAAAGGAAACACTCACCGGAGGTACACACAACACGTCGAAGTAGACATGGAGAGAGATTTGCAAATAATTCCAGTGCTGCTCCTTGCCATATACCTCCATGACCGTGACCGCCGACGAAAATGACAACGATAATTACCACAACCTAGTACTGATGGGAAGAAAGGACACAGTTACACATCCACCCCACCCACCCTGCAACGCATTCCCAACCCCTCACACCATCGCACACCATACACACCAGAACAAGATGTACTTACCCGATACAAGGCAACAAAGACCAGCACCAAAGTACACACATGTGCACACCACACACCCACAATGAAACGATGAACAATGTCACCATATTGTGCCAACAGCACCACTGGGCACTTGAACATTAATAGAAGTGGAACAATGTAATGTTTGAACAAGGCCATTGGCCAGTCCAAATACCCTGAAGGGCCCAAATAGGCCTGACTTGACTCCTACATGTGCACAGGGTACTCTACTGTAAAGGGACATCAATGGGGCAGCCAGGCACCTCAGGTAACAGGGGCAAGGGGTGGCGGGGTGGGGATTTACATCTGGAAGGGGGGCTTACCTTCGGGAGGTGGAGGGGGTTTGGGCTTGCCCTTGGAAGGTAGGGGAGTGGGCTTGGACTGGGGGGTGGCAGAGGGACCTGGGTCAACATGGGGCTTCTTCCTCTCTGCGGAAGGGGCACAGGAATGGGAAGGGTGGACTGGGGCGGTCTTGGGCGTGGAAGGAGTGGACTGGGCAACGAGATGGGCACATTTAGGGACGAGACGGGGTGGGCTAGTGGGTTCAAACAGGTTAACACGGGAGAGAAAAAGTTTCTTAGGGGCAGTTGGGGTGAATTTGGAGGAAGGTGTGGGAGTGAAGGTAGAGGGAGTGCTTGTACCAGGTGTAGGTGTGCCAGACATGGATGTAGGTGCCTGAACAGAATGCTTATGTGTGGTGGATGTGTGTTGTGTGGGTGTCTGTGAACGTTGAGTGTTTTGGGAGAAGGGGGGCACAGTGGGAGAAGACAGACTGCCAGTGTACATGCCTGTTGTATGGGTGTCTGCAGGTCTGGTGAGTGTGCTGCATGTGTCAGTCAATGTAGTTGTGGTGAGTGCAGGTGTGGTGTCTGTGGTGGATGACTGAAAGTCAGCTGTTGTGGTGACTGCAAAAATGGGGGCAGCAGCAGTGACTGAGGGTGCAGTGCTTATGGGTGTGCAGGGTGATGTGACAGACAGGGAGGAAGGAAAGATGGACACACTGGGAGAAGTGGATGTTGTTGGGTGTGCCTTTGTTGGGTGTGTGTATGCCTTTGGTGGGGAGTGTGGTGCATGTGTTTGTCTGTGTGCTTCTTGTGTGTTGATGTGTGTGCATGGCTGTCTGGACGTGTGCTTGGGATGGGTGAAGGGAGAGAGGTGCTGAAAGGGGTTGAGGTGGTTGGAGGGGAGACGGAAAGACCAGGGACACTGGCTGCTGTCAAAGAGAAGGCCAGAGCCTGAAAAGGTCTCTGTAGGCCAGACATGGCAGCGTGAATGCCTTCCAGGTATGCATTTCATTGCTGCATCTGGGATGCTAGCCCCTGGATGGCATTCACAATGGTTGTTGCCCTACAGAGATGGTCCTCAAGAGGTCAATAGCCTACTCAGTGAGGGCAGCAGGGCTGACTGGGGCAGAGGATGAGGTGCCTGGGGCGAAGGAGACACCCACCCTCCTGGGTGAGCAGGCACGGGCAACTGGGTGGTGAGCAACTGGGAGGGCGGAGATGGCTTGGGGGTGGCGGAAGATGACATGGAGTGGGTGGGCCCACTAGGGTCTGCCGCACCAGGGAGCCACTGCTCCCTCGCCAGATGATGCTGATGTACACAAAGGACACGAGAGCACAGGGGTGGGGAGACAAAACATGGGAGAAATATGTAAATACCTGAATGAATGTACATTTCTGGCTCCCACACACTCCCATCCAGCTCACACACCTACATGCATCACCTACAACAATAGTCATGACTGTGCCCCTGACTAGTGGCCACTACCCCAGAATACACCCCATTACCCACATGAAACACGGACCTAAGAAACTGTGTGGACTACATACACGGGGGACCAGGTTCAGACAATGCACCCACTAGTCCATGGGCCCACAAAGCATCCAAAAGTACAGGAAGCTAAACCCCCATGGGCCTACTTGGACTGTCCACACCTGTCCCACACCATTTCAGTGTCTATGGGGGGCAGGACTGCAAAACACACATCAGAGTCCCTGGCAATAGACAGCATACATCCCACAGCACCCAAATACATCCATCAAAGTAGTATTAAACAGTGTTGGTACACAACCCCTTGTGGCTGCTGTGTTGCCTTCAAGCGCCCATCCAAATCTGGATAGGCCACCGCCAGAATGTGGGCCATTAGGGGGGTTAGGGTCCGACAGGCACCCCTTCCTCGTTGGGAGGCCTTCCCCAGCTGGGCCTTGCAGGTCTTCCTGGCCCAGCACCTCAGGTCCTCCCACCGCTTCCTGCAGTGGGAGCTCCACCGGTTGTAGACCCCCAGGGTCTGCACCTCCTTGGCGATGCCTTGCCACAGTCCTCTCTTCTGATGGGCGCTGACCTGTTTGGGACACACAGAGCAGAAAAACAGACGCCAGGATGTGGGCATCTTATACAGATGACATGTCATCCCCTATGGAACGGACATTTACAAAAGACATGTAACCAAATCACAAACAGTACATGTCACACAATCTATGGCTGTGCAGTTGCAAATTGAACACACATGCATATAGTCATCCTCCCTATCACACACATCCTAGCAAGACATCCGCCAACTCACCTGCTCCTCTGGTCGCCCA
This sequence comes from Pleurodeles waltl, assembly GCF_031143425.1. Classification (NCBI taxonomy): domain Eukaryota; kingdom Metazoa; phylum Chordata; class Amphibia; order Caudata; family Salamandridae; genus Pleurodeles; species Pleurodeles waltl. Next base: position 766,486,731 of record NC_090438.1, read on the forward strand.
CATAACTTGGCATACAGGGGTAGGACCCAGTCGACCAGCTTCTCGAGCTCCTCCGTGTTGAAGGCCGGGGCCCGTTCCCCTGTGACTCGCGCCATTGCAGTAACCAGAGTCAGGACACAGCAGCACACCTAGTGGAGTACTTGCTTGCACGGGAATCAGGAGTCAAGTGTCATGGGTGTGACGACATGGTGTACGTTCCGTGGTGGTGTGCACTGTCACAGCTGGTGGCAATCATGATAGGCCCAGGTTCCCCCCTTGACAACCATGTAATCCAATGAGTGGGTTCATGGTGGTGAACACTGCCTTCCGCCACGACAAGTTCCACCAGTGGAATGATGTCACTTCCTCTCCCTCAGACCTGGTTGGCAGGAGGCTGCCATCTTGCTAGCACCACGTACATATATCCTGACCAGGGGCCCCATTCAGGGCATCCAAATCTCAGCCCTAGTCGCATGCTCACATGAGTGACTGATCCTCATATGCACCCATCTTAGGAAATTTGTCCACACTGGGATGCCATTACAACAGACTTTACCCTGCACACATGTGCCTAACGCTGTACATAATCCATAGCGTCTGTCTGTGTAACCTACGTATTGCAAATCCACCAATGCATTTACAACCTGTTTGAGATGTGTATGTGTGACCCTCATATGTTTTCTTTCCTCCCCCATAGGTACAATGTCAAATGTGGCGAGGGAGGGCCCCATCTGTGTACAGACCTGCTGTTGATTTGGAAACCATGGATGAATGTCACATCATTGTCACCTACAGACTGAATCGTGCTACAATCCATGACCTATGTTTCTTACTGGATCCTGTACTTAGACCATCTAATCGGAATCAGCATGCCATCCCTACTGCAGTGCAAGTGCTATCTGTACTCCATTTTTTGGCTACAGGCTCATTTCAGGTGACAGTGGGTATGGGTGCAGGGTTCTCACAGCTAATGTTCAGCCTCATCTTGTCGAAATTCCTGGATGCATTCGTCCAACACCTGCAGACATATGCCCAGTTTCCCCAAAGGGCTGAACTACCTGCTATCAAGTCTGGATTTTATGCCTTTGCTAACATCCCATGTGATAGGTGCCATTGATGGAACCCACATTGGTCTCATCCCCCCATAAGAGAATGAACAGGTGTACAGGAATTGAAAGACCTTCCACTCCATGAACATACAATTGGTGTGTACTGCTGACCAGTACACATCAAATGTAAATGCCAGGTTTCCAGGATCAGCCCATGATTCCTTTGTCCTGAGGAACAGCAGTGGTCCACACATGATGGAACAATTACAAGGGGACTGAGGTTGGCTCATAGGTGAGTTTGTATGACACTGGATCAGTACATAGCTGACAGCCAGGCTGTATGCAAGTAATGGCAGTTTGTTAAAGTCCTCTTTCGCCCACTTTTGCAGGTGATTTTGGCTACCCCAACTTGCAATGACTCCTGACACCAGTGAGGAATCCCAGGACAGATGTAGAGAGGAATTATAATGTGCCCCATGGACGCACTAGGAGGGTGATTGAGCGCACTATAGGTCTCCTGAAGGCTGGATTTCGTTGCCTTCATTTCTCTGGTGGGTCTCTGTGCTATGGCCCTGAGAAGGTGTGTAGAATAGTGCTGGCCTGTTGCATGCTGTACAACTTGGCTGTGAGGAAGGCTATCCCCCTTCTAGAGGAGGAGGTTGCTGTTCAACCAGACCTGCAACCTCTGAGAGGGGAGGAGAGTAATGGTGAGGATGAGGAGGGGGAGGTTGTAAACTCCAGGACCCAGCTGATCTGCCTATATTTCCAGTGACTATGAGGTACTGTTCACTGATGCTGTTGTCTTCACTGCATAGTGTAGGTCTGACTCATGTGATTGGTGATGTGGTGTCTGTTGTCATTGACAATGTTAACTGAAGACTGAAGTGGCATGTGCCAGGGAAATCAAAATGGTGTATATATTAACTTACTTCAGACACTACAGTGTGTGGGATTTCCTTCCTGCAATAAAAGTATGATTATTAAATTGTCTGGCTAATGCATATGCACTCAGAATTGTATACTCATAATAAGAGAGGAAATACGATTTGGTGTAGATGTGTTTTATTAAGTGTCACAAATTTGTAATTTTGCTGTACAGTGATATGAAGTGGGCTCATGGTGCATATCCATACTCTGGTGCATGGGCTCAGCTGTTGGTGCCAGTGGGTATTGGTCCATTGGTCCCTTGGTAAATGGTGTATTGGTATTGGCGGGCCAACATGGTGGCACAGGGGCACACTTGGGAGACAGTTCAGGGAGGAGTCACTTCTTAGCGGGGAGCCTTGGTCTTGGCAGGTGTTCCAGTGCCATATCTGGGTCTGAGGGCACTTTTGAGTGACTGGTGCTGGGATGCAGGACTAGGGGTACTGGTCTCCTGTGTGTCCTCTGGCAGTGACACTAGTCCAGTAACTGCTGCAGATGTAGATGGCAGGGCAGTGTCCTGGCTGGTGGTAGGGGCTTGCAGGTGGGTGGCCGTCTCAGGCTTGCTAGGGTAATGGTGCTGCAGCACCCCTGCAATGGTGGCCATGGTGCCATTGAGTTGTTTCCATTGATCCATGGCCTCTTGGTGTTGTGCTATCTGCAGCCTTTGATTCTGCTCCAGGGTGGCCAGGATCTGGCCCATCCTGTCCTGGGTATTGTGGTATGCTCCCAAGACCTCAGAGATCACCTCCTGGGCTGCAGCATCTATCCTTTGGCCTCCCCCTGGCACACTGATGCCCTCCCACTGGCCTGTGCCCCCTGTGCCAGTGTCCCCTGCACAGGTCTGGCAGACCCTCTTGCACTGGGGCCATCATCTTCCTGCCTGTTGGTGGGTGGAGACTGTGGCCTCTGTACATGTGGTCTGCCAGTCTGTGGCCTGGAGACACTGGTGTTGGGCCTGAGCTGATGGTGTTGGCTGGGTGGTAGGACTATCAGTGGTATCCTGGGTGGGGTCGCTGGAGAGAGACAGTCCAGGACTGTGTGACGGGCCAGGGTATTCCTCACTGTCCATGCATCCCTCTCCAGTTTCCTGAGTGGGGCCTCTGTCTCCATGTGGGATGCTGGCACTCCTTGGCCTTTCCGTTCAGGTGGCATGGGTGGTGGTTCCTGTGGGGGGTAATGGAAATGTATGTTACATATACTAATTCTGAAATGGATGCACAGCTCTGCCCTATTTTGTGTTTTTATCCCCTGTCTGGCCATGCAGGGTCCTTTTGTGGAATTATCCTTTCATTTTGTGTGGGGGTGGAGGTGTATTGTGGTTGCAATAGTGCCATTGTGAATCATTGTAGGGGTAGGTGACTGTGCACGGGGAGGGATGTGGGCCTGTTAGTGGGTTTGTGGGCATGCAGGGTGACTGGATGTAGATGTTGTGGCCTGGGTGGGGATGTGGTCCTGGTGGTGTTAGGAGGGTTGGGGTGAGATATGCATTACAGGTGTAGTGGATATGTAGTAATTGTAGTTGACTTACCCGAGTCCAGTCCTCCAGTGAGTCCAGTGAGGCCCTCCGGGTGCAGGATAGCCAGTATCTTCTCCTCCCAGTCGGTATAGTCGGGGTATAGGTGGGGGTCCTCCTGCAGTCTTCTGTACCACAATGTTGTGCCTGGATTCCATTGACCTCACCTTCACGCGCAGGTTGTTCCATCTCTTGCAGATGTCGTCCCTTGTGCATGGATGGTTTCCCACTGGTTGACCTTGTTGACAAATGTCTGCTATAACTCCATCTTCCTGACGATGGTTGTCTGCTGCACCTGTGCCCCAAAAAGTTGTGGCTCAACCTTCAGTATTTTGTCCACCATGGTCTTTAGCTCCCTATCTGTAAAGCTTGGGTGCTTAGGGGGTGCCATGGTGTGTGTTATGGGTGTATTGGTGAGGGTGCTGTTGTGTATTTGTGCGTGTGAATTTTGTTGTGTTGTGTTCAGTGAATGCGTGTTATGTTGTCAGTCTCATTTGTGCAATTGTCATTGCAAAGGATTGTTGGGGTGTGTATGTGTGTGTTTTATACAGCAGTGTTGTGGACGTGTGTCAGGTGTGTGGGTTTCAAACTTACAAATGTGTGCATTTCTTGTTGTTGGGTCCCATTGATGGCCTTGGCGGTCCATACCGCCAATGGTCGTTCGACATCCACTATCCGCCGTAGTGATTTGTACATCGATATTTGGTGGGCATAGGATTTGTCTGCATGGCGGTGGTGGGGTGGAGTGTTCAGCCTTTCCGCCATCATGGAGCCTGGTGGTGGCCAGAAGTTGCAGGATTTTTGGAGGTTTTAGTTTTTTGCATCGTTATACGGCGGTGTGCTATTCACCACCACTGTCGGATTTCTGTTCACCGTCGCAACGGCGGTCGGCGGTGATTGCCGCCATGTTCATTATGAGGGCCTTGGAGCCAGACTAACAAGGGCTGCATTTTAATATAATCTTGAAGAAAACCCAGCCATACTTCTTCAAGACAAAAAGATGCAGGAGAAGACTGAGGCTCAGCCAGCAATCTCCTCAGGAATTTGTTTTCAATAATTTGTAAGGGATTGCTGTTGGTGTAACCCCAAATGCTAGCACTAAAAGAGGTGATCAATAGACACTTAGGGCCATATTTATACTCGGTTTGCACTGAATTAGTGTAATCTTTTTTTACACGTCTAGCGCCAAAGTTATGGATTTAACATCATTTTCTGGATGTGAAAACCTACCTTGCCTCAATGAGATGCAAGGTAGGCGTTCAAGTCCAGAAAAGGACAATATGGCCTTTGTGCCATATTTATCACCCCATGCTAAAATCCAGCACAGGGGGATGGGGCCTTAAATAATGGCGCTAAGCGTGCTTTTATTATTTAACGCCGGGGTATGGCTATGGGTCAGAGACCATGGAAAGTGCCCACAGCTGCCCTTCTCTGGCCCCAGATACACCCCTACCCACACCAGAGGGACACCAAAGGATGGGGGACCCATCCCAGGTAAGTCCTGGTAAGTATATATATTTTTTTATATAACCCCACTCGGGGGCCTGACTTGGGGCCCCCTGCACGGTGCTGGCCACTGGGCATGGCCATTGGGGTGGTGGGCTTGGCTCCTATCTTTACTGGGGGTTGTGCACCAGAAAATGGTGCTACACTGCTTAGAGGCAATTTTTCTGCCTCTAAACAGTGCAGCGCCATAATTCGGTGCACAAGCCCCGGTTTCCCCTACGCCTCCCCCGCCCTATTAGCGTCCTTTCCAAGGACGCTAACGGCTTTAGCGCCAGCTAGCACCATTCCATAAATATGGTGCACGGCTGGCGTCTTGGAATGGTGCTAGCCGATACTATACTTTTTCACGCAAAACTGCGCTAACGCAGTTTTGAGTGAAAAAGTATAAATCTGGCCCTTACTTTAAATTTAAAAAACAGCAGTTCTTTTACTGGTTTGTGCCCTCATCTTTTAGCAAAACTTTAAAAAAACAGCATTGAGTGACTTCTGGAACAGTGGGGCCCTTATACTTAATAAAATCTTCCAGTTAAATCCAGTATCAATGGGCACGCCCAGATATGTAAAGTGAGGGCTTTTAATCTTTTCTGAGTCCCCAAGTAAAAATTCTCTTGTTTTAGCCAGTTTGGGACCACATTTCATTACGTAGAATTTAGTACGATGTGTCCTAAGCCCCTAGTTACCCATAAAACTTTTAAAAGCATCTCATAAGTTTGGAGACTGTTTGCAGTTCTAGCTATTAAAACCGCATCATCTGCATAGAGTAATACAGGGACTCAGCGTGAGCCAATCTTCGGAATGTCTTTCCCTTACACACAGAAATCTCTCAAGACCATTTATATAAATTAGAAAAAGAAAAGGTGCCAAAACACAGCCTTGCCTTACCCCCACTGTAGAAGAGAATTCCTCAGTTAAATCCCTATCCTTATACTGTACCTTCGCTGTGGTATGGGCATCGAGCCTGCATAGCAGGGTGATTATAGCATCAATCCCTAATTGTGACATAATTGACCTTAACTTAGAGCAGTCAACTGTGTCAAAGGCACATGTCAGATCCATGAAAGCAAGACAGACACAAGCTTTCTCTGCTTTAATATATTTTTGGACAATCAGGGATAGATTTAGGAACTGTTCCGTCGTGCCTACACGGAACAAAACACAAATTAGACGTATGAAAGCTCTCTAGTGTCTGCTACCCAGGTTTCCAATTTTGCCAAAATTACCCTTCCCAAGATTTTTACTGTGCAATAGAAAGACATTGAGCAATAGCAGTGGGATTGACTCTTGTCCCCTTTTTAAAAATGGGGACGATAATGGTCCACTACCATGTTTCAATTAAACGGCCAACAATTGCACATCTAATAACATTTGTGATGAGTGGTGCCCAAAATTGAGGGAAGGATTTGTAAAGGTCAGAATTCTATCAGGGCCAGGGGCCTCATTTGGAGGACTACTCATGATGGCTAGACTGACATCTGACAACTTAATCGGCCTGCTAATGGCTAAGGCAGCATCCCATTCACAGGTAAAAGTAAAATTTGGAGCCGGAATATTCACAAGAGCATCTCGGCAGTAGATTTTAGAAAAATGATCCCAAGGAGTGTTTAGCTGGTATTGCTATCTCCACTTTTAGCAGTTTTTCTCCCAACATTCTCAGTGCATTAACAACCTGCCAGAACAGTCTAGAGGCTTTCACAGTACTAGCTGCTTTGAGATCTTTCCAGACCTTCTCCCTTATTTCAACCTTACTGGTGGCAATTGGTTCTTTGTACATTTTCCTTGCCAAGGCTACCCCATGCCTGAATTTGTGGGCACTTACTAAGTGCATTTTTTAAAGACTGATGAGCTTTGGAACAGGCTCCATCTAGGGCTATTGCTTGTTTTAGGGGTGGTTTTGGTTAGTCTTGCTGCCATGTACCTATTTAGGGGAGAATAGGCCTGTATTACGTCTGCTGGATTAGCGTTTTGTTGTTGATTGTTTACAATCAGATCTTTAAAGAAATCAACCTTATTTAACTTCTCCTATTTAATATTTTCACCTTTATATTTACTATATTCTAGCTTATGTTGGTGGGAGTCCTGACTGTTGCTGCCCAGATCCATTTGAAGTTCCATAGTTAGGGGATTGTAGTCGCTTACACAGCTTGTCACAATTGTGCAGCATTTTAAAAATAATGGCAGTTCCTTAGAAATCAACATGTAATCAACAGTGGAACTTGTGTCCCACTCCACGAATGTTGGTATCTGACTTAAATCCGTATTACCATGACTGTGAGTATGAATCAGATTATTAACAGAAATCACTCTATTCAGTAAATCCCCTAAGGAGGTGTGCCGAAAATATATGAGGGATTAATCTAACTCATCACAAATACCACATGATGCATGATTTTAGAGTTATATAATTGGAAGTTAAAATCCCCCACCCAGATGATAAAAAGGTCTTTCTTATATTCATTTAGCAATATATGCCCTGAGTCATCTAGCCCGTCCACCACCTTGGTCACAGTTTGGTCGCTTATATTGTGATAGAAGTTTATCAACAAAAGATCAAAGGATTTCTACATAGTAATTAAAAGAATATGGTAATGTGGCTTGGTAAAAACTTCTCGTGCTCTGTCGCCCACCAGAGACACTGAAATAAAGGTGGCCAGGCTGCCTTTAGCCCTGTCTGAGAGTCTAGGAGCCGGGTCTCTTGGCAGCAAATTATTTGGTACTGCTCCACCAGCTTTAGCCAATCAGGGTCCGTTAGTTTTGGGGCGAAGGCCAGACACATTCCACAGAAGTATGCTCCAGGTCTTTCCCTGGGAAGCTTTAAAAGTGAAATTCGACATAGAGTGGAAGTGGGAAGGAATTAGGACTCCCAGGGCTTTTTTTGAACTTTTGGCAATTTGTCGCAGTCAGTCCAATTGATCCAGTGAAGACAGAGCCTAAAATATGTTGCAGAGAGATAAACTACTTTGAGGGGGTTGAGGTATTCCCACATCACAAATGAAACCATTCGACTATCCAGGTTGCAGACCTCTGTTGTTGAAGCCATTAGGATGAAAAGCTTTTGGGCCATAGAAGAAACCAACTGTTTGGGTTCTGATGCCCTCCAGTGCAATAGAAATTTTTTAAAGACAGTGTGGCAAGGACAACACGATGTCTAGTCTCCTAAAACTATTACACAATTACTGCATGAGGTCTTTCCAAGTGGTCTAACCCATGAAACTCTCCTTGTGGGAATGATGACCCTTGACAAACCTCTAGACCAACTACAGTGCTGTCTCAGCCAGTATGACACTTTCTTGAGCAGGGAAGTGTGGGATTCTGATAACCGATGTTCAACTTTGGGTACGTTTTCAAGCACAATTATTTATGGTGTACATTCCAGGGGAATGTGGGGACAGTTGCCTTTAATTTGCCTTGATTTGGGCAATAAGAGGTCTGAATGCCCCTCTTGCAACACTCCCAGTTATCGCGGGGGATGATCCCTTTGCATACATAAGTTAGCTGAAATTTGTCTGACAAGAGGAGGTGAATGCAAGCTCACATTTCCATCTCTTTGTTGCACTGATAGGGTTGAATTTAGATGGCTAGACATTTGTACATGAGCAGGTTGGATGGTTGGGCATCCTATGGTCTTATGTTCACTGACCAAGGAGGACATTTTGTCAACGAGTTTTTCTTTGGCCAATTGAGTGAGATCGAGTTTCCCTTCCAATTCAGTTAGTTTCAGCATAATTGAGGCACACAACTGACAAACATTTTTGGAACAGTTATCAAGCTGATCCAATCTAACAGAGCAACCTGAGATAAACTTACTAATATCAGTCTCAGTCAAAGAAACTTTTTAGATGTCTTTTTCCCAACACTTCTCTTGTCATTTGGGCCTTGGTTTTCCTGAGATACAGATGTAAACTTCCGGGTAGCGAGGTTGACTGATTCTATTCTGGTTGCCTCTTGCCTGCTTCTTTTGAGGGGAGGGCTATCTCATTTGGGCAGTAATTCAATCCTCTCAAAGACTTGTGAGTCATGAATAACACATGGTTTTGGGAGATTAGGGCCATTAGAGTTCTCTTAAAAGAAGGAGGTGCTTGACCAGAATGAGAGCAATCGGGCTTGGGGGCATTATCAACGTGGGTTCAGTGAGATCTACTGCAACACGTCTTTGCATCCACTGAGCTACTTTCATATAAACCAGAGAGACCAGATCTCTGTCAGGTGGAGGGTGGATGGGCGCAGACGGGCCTACGTTTGGCCTGCTCTTCGTCCCGGCATTCGTCCTGGGGCATCCCATGCCATGGGGCTAGGCTGCGGTTTAAACAAAGGCAAGAGCCCTCAGGTATAAGCACGTTGTGAGCAGAAGCAGTCTTCAGCTGCTCCTTAAAGGCCTCATATAGAGTTTGGCAGACGGGTTACTCCATCACATACATGACGAATACCATGTACGCCATGTTACAATCTCCATAGGGTATTATGGGATTGTAATACAGAGGAAGGGATATCTGTCACATTTGTGATGGAGTAACCCCCTCCACCAAACTCTGAATCAGGCCCTTATTCTTCACATTCATGCAAAGATGTTCTCTTCTCAGGCCTTACTATCAGTGAAACTAATGCACATGTTATACTCCTTTCCTCTAGCTACCGAAGCCGTGAAATGCACCTGCAAAGAAAGAACACTCTAACCAAGAAAAGAATGCATTTCAGAACTAAAGTCTTTAGTCATGCTAACTTTACTTAACCATTTAATGCGCATTTCAAATACGTCGTTATACGTGTGCACTTTCAGATTTTCATATTAAATGCAAAACGTGAAGAAGAGAATACATATTACATCAACATATGTAACTTAAAAAGTAAATGTAAAACATGAATAGTGAATACATGAAAGCATTTTAAATGAACATTAGTGTGCACATTTATAAAGCTTTGGTCTTTGGGTGGTTACATTTCATTAAAGCATCAAGAGAGGCATCCATTTTAATACTAATAAAACACACAGTAAATATATTGTCAAATATAAATGCGTATTTGCACAACAATGACATGTAAAGGATGGAGTCTAAATTTGTGTTATTCCACCATCCAGCGTTCATGACGTCAGACTGGCTGTTTTGTCTCATTGGGTTTTTTATGTGTGTTATATATCCGTCATTGTGGTCCTTTGTTTATTTTGTGGTTATGTGTGCTAGACTGGTCATTCACAAATATTGTTGATTGTGTGACATGATATGTTGTTATAAAACATAACTCAACAGAAACATCTAGTACAAGTCTGTAGGTATTACACTATTGTGCTGTGGACTCAACAATGGTTTGTGCTAGTGCTCTCAAGTGCTGAAGACTCAACAAGGACATCTATTAATGGCCTTTTGGAACTACTCCTTTAAGCTGTAGACTCAATAGGAACATCTAATCGCTACCTGTAGCATTGCACACTAGTGTTGCTGATTCAACTAGGACTACTAGTAAGAACTTGTGCTACGGATTATAGCACTAAAGATTGATTTGTTGTCTTTGACTATGCTTGTTACATCTACAGCTCTGTGAAAAACAACCTTAAAATATATGTCAATGGTCATTAAAAGTGAGTACTCTGTTTACTTTTAAGGACATAACACTAACATTAGCAAAGCACAATCTCATTGTTTACCAAACTACAAGCAGTGACTTTAAGAAAGACAAATACATTATAACAGAGTGTGTGTTTTCTGTCCAAAACATACATATTCCTTTTCCTAGGAGTTACTTCAGTTACCATAGAATAAACACATGGATCCATGTACAATAATAGGTGGTCTGTGCAACCAAAAGGTAAACCCTACTGCTAGTGTTAAAGACAGTGCATTATGAAATTGCTACAGATAAAGAGCAAAGAATTGCATGAGTGGGAATGTCCTGCCATTTGGAGCCACTGCCTATCACCATCAGCAATAAGACTGGCACAAGGGCAGTGTTTGCAGGAGCATAAACTCATGGAACTGAGATCTCATTTTTTGTCACTGCCAGCTGATAATGCAAAATCAACAAGGTGTGTTATGGCAGGGTGAACAACAACCACAGTTAGATTAACTGCAACTGGTGGTCCAGTGGGTCACCTCTGAGAAATTGCAATGTCAGTAGAACAAATGTGCTCTCTGTGATTCGCTGTGCCTGCCCTGGGGCAGATGCTTTACTTTAATCCCTCTATGAGGGATCATTTCCTTCCAAGGAGTAGGTAATTTAAATTGTTGGAACATTTTCATTCAGAATTGTTACATATGACTACCGTTTGTGTGGTGTACCTCTGGATTTTTGCCATGACTGTTTTTGCTAGCCGTAAAACTCATATCTGTGTTCAGACAGAGCAAAGACACCTCAGCTGGATGATGCAAATGTGGAGTAGGAATTCTAAACGGTTAAGATGGGCCATCTCCCTATGTGGTATGGACTTTATTGCTGAACATAGACCTGAGACTGCCCATGCCAATCCTGAAGGTCTTTTCAGGTTTTTCCACCTTACAATGAGACTTCTTAGCTACCCTTGAATGTAGTAGTTCTCCCCAACTTCTGTTTGGTGGATCCATGCTGGAATTGACTACCTTTTGAGTGGTGTATTCCCACTGTTCACATTGACTGTTTTTGCTGCCTTTAGAACTGTGTGCACTTTACCCCTACTAACAAGATGTAAATTGCCTGTGCTTCCCCTTTCAACATGGTGAAATTGGCTTACCTCTAATTGGTATGTTTAACTTACCTATAAGGCCCTAGGAGATGGTACAAGGTGTACCCATGACGTGTAAGTTAAATGTTACCAGTGGACTGCAGCACCCACTGTGCTACCCACTGCAGTGACAGTGCAAACAAGAATGCAGGCCTACCATTTGTAGCATGGCTTTGCAGTTTTTAAACTGAAAATGCAACCTTTAAAAATGACCCCTTTTGAGAAGTCAAAAATTTCATTTTAAATATTATTAAGACGAGTATGCCTTATTGCCCATAAAGCAGTGTGCATGGTATTTAAAAGTAGGACATGTACAAGTTTAATGCTAGAAATGTTCTTACAGTGAAAAAGCTCCAAGAGCTATTTTCACCCTTAGCAAGGCTGGCTGGTCAATAAGAAGCATTGGAATGCAATCTTAAATTTAGTAATATCATCTCTTGCTAGGAAACACCTTCAGGTTTCATTGATATGTTTTGAAATATTTTTTGAAAGCCCAATTTATTGGTGTGGTCACATTTAAATACATATTTTGGAAAGGTACCATTTCCCTGCCTAAATCCTCTGTAGGTCCATTTGCAGGCGCTCCAGCTATTAGCTAGGAGCTAAATAGTCCCTTTGATGATATATGAACACTGCCCCCAGAGCAGGCCGAAGGCCTTGGGTGTGAGGAGCTATAGTTAGTCCCTTGACAGGATGACCATCTGGGCTGTGCCCAAGAACTTCATAAACTTCAAAAAGGCCTACGATGTCAAAAGCCAATGTTGGCTGACACCCGAGCAGAGCCCTCCTTTGTTCCCCCACTCAGTCAGACACCAAACCCACTGCTTCCAGGAGTGGTTTAGAGAGACATGGATGAGGGGTTGTTCATTTTCCTGTCCATACCTCTGGCGTGGACATAGGAACTCGGAACAGGGGAAGAACATTTCTGCCATCTCGATTTTAGGTAGAGAGGGGTGCTGTGGGATTGCTTGCAATAGGGCACACAAGAATTGCTGCAAAGTGGTATAGGGTTGCCTCTGGGAACCTTTACCCCATTGTTTAGGGCCAAGCCAGGAGTCACCCCGCCCACAGGCTGGTGCTGGACATTTATGTTGGACCCATGGTACTCTCCTCAGAATACTTGCTGGACCTATGGAAGAACAGAAGAGGACTGGATCCTGCTGTCTGTGACCAGAAAAGAGCTTGGATGAGTGGACTTGCTCACCCTCCTGTACCCAGGACAAAAAAGTGGACACAAAGTGTTATTAGGCTGACCTCCTGTTCAATCTACAGGCACATAACTAGCAACAAGAGACCTTTTTCTTCAAGTGCCCAACTGACCACTTCCAACTGGTCTTACCCCGGACTCTGTTGCTGGCGTATTTTAGAGTAGGTCTAGTGTAAATGAGGCCCCCAAGGTCCTGGATTCTTGACTGGTTTTAAAGTGTGTCATCTTCTCAAACCTGGTGCTTAGAAACTATTTCGTTTAAAGAACCTCTAAAGGACTTGGACCATCTTTTTGATAAACCATTTTTATTAGTTTTATATAGAACGGCTTAAAAGCCCAACAGGTCACTGGTACAATCAGCACAGATAAAATAATGCACCATGTAGATCCAACGCATGACACACTGATGCGCACACTAGAACCACCTCCCCATTCGTTAGACTGCACACACCCCCTTATGAGAAAACTAGGCTCCTTGCACCATCCCAACTTCCCCACACCTTTGTATACTTGGCTGGGCACCCCGTGCTTCATAGACCACCTTCACTTGCTGAGCACACCAGTCCACCCCACAACGCCACTTTACAATCCCAGGAGCGGCCTCGGCCTTCCAGTTCGCTGCAATGTCTCTTTTGGCCACCAAGCAGGCTGCCCCCATGAATGTCTGATGTGCTGTGCTGGAACCCACCCCATCAAGCACCCCCAAGAGAACTAGTAGTGGAGCAACCTCGACTTCTACCTGTATAACTCTCTAAATCTCTCTGAGTACCTCCCTCCAATAACAGGTTATTTGGGGACAGGTCCATACCATATGAAAAAAGTCTGCGTTGGGGCTTGCACAACAAGGACAATCCGCCTGGGGCCATAGGCCCGCTCTATGTAACTTGTTAGGTGTGAGGTATGCCGTATGAAGAAAGTATGCCTGCACCACTCAGAGCCGGGAGGTCATAATAAGAGACTGTGGGGCCATCAACGCTTCCCTCCAGTCTCCATCATCGATCGGGCCCACCCACTGCTCCCATCGCTCTTGGCGCTTGTCAAGTGTTTGGGTGGTGTTACTAACTAATGAGCGATAGATGCGTGACACTCCTCCTTTGCCCAGAGCGCCCATCATAATTTTGGCTTCCACGGGGCTGAATTCTGGAAGTTCTGTCCCTGTCCGAATATGTGCCTGCAATGCGTGCCTGAGCTGCAAATACTTGTGAAATTGGGACTTATGAAGCTCAAATTGCTCTTGGAGCTCCTGAAATGATCTCATGTGGGAGCCAGTCCAAACATCACCCAGCTGGGAGATATCTATGAGGTCCCATTTACGGAACCCCTGAAGCGCTGAGACCTCCCCCAGCCACAGTCCCTGCCACTGCTAGGTGAGGTGGCGCCACCACCCCGTCACTCGCTGCGCGGCCCTCCACCCCGCCAACACCACTCAAGTCACTTCTGGCACATTACGAGGCAGGGGGTCACCGTACAGCATCCCAAGCAAGCCAGAAAAGCCCATCGTCAAGAGTTATAACTGATACGCCGGGTCCGACCAGCCCCCTCCCAACCAGTATTGGATGACCAATAAATGCATAACTAAGTAGTATAGCTGGAGGCTGGACATCCCCAATCCCCCTTCATAGACATCCCCTTGACAGGTACGGAGCACTAGCTAGGGGCGCAAACCATGCAATAGGAACCGCCGTGCCACTGCCTCCATCTCGCTAAACCACTTCCTTTTTGAAGCACATAGAGGAGCCGAGGAAGCGCCATCATTTTATATAGTGCAATTTGACCCAGAATGTTAAGGGGGAGTGATCACCAGCACTGGAGGTCCTCCTTTATTCTCCGAGTCAAGGGTGCCACAGTGAGGGACCAGGCCAACTCAAGCAAGAATGCTACATGTATCCCAAGGTATCGGAAGCTGTTACGGTGGAGGGGGATACTCTGCTATTCGTAGCTATCTCTGGCCGAGCTCAGCGGGACCAGGAGAGATTTACCAGGATTTACTACCAGCTTTGACGACTCTGCGAACAGGCCTAAGAGCTGCAGCACCCAGGGCCCGCTGCTAGCTGGATTTGCCATAAAAGCCATAAAAGCCAGTACGTCGTCTGCGTACAATGCAATGCGGTCTTCCTGCCCACCCATCAATCAAAGGATCCTCCCTGATCAGCCTCGCCAGCAACTCCATCGCCAGTGCGAACAAAAGCGAAGAGAGAGGGCAGCCCTGACGAGTCCCTCTCCGGATGGGGAACTATTCCGACACTACCCCGTTCACCTGCACTCGGGCCGTGGGGTTAGAGTAGAGGAGTTTCACCAACGCCCGAAATCGCGGACTAAACCCGGCCCTCTCCAGAAACCCCCGTAGATAGGACTAGTCCACCGTATCGAATGCCTTCTCAAAATCTACAAGAAGGAGTGCCAGTGGGGGGGTCAAGAGGGCCCGGTTAGCCAGAGCCACGTACAACCGTCTGATACAGTGCCTAGTACTCCTATTCAGCATAAAACGACACTGGTCCGGGTGTATTAGTAAGGGAAACACTTTTCTCAACCTGGCCACCAGAACTGTGGAAAAAATCTTAATTTCTGTGTTAAGGAGTGAGATGGGACGATACTCCGAGCAGCTTTCCTTCCAATAAACAAAAAAATATATAAAATTAATTTAAAAAATGTATGTTTGGGGAGATCAAAATAAATATAAATATAAATAATAAGTGCCCTAAGGTAACTATAACTCATGCTCTTGACATGCACAGTTTTTTTCATAAAAAATGTTGCTGTAAATATTACATTGATATTATCAATGATGTTATCAAAGATGTCATGGGAGCCATAATTTGTGGGGTAATTAGCAGTGCATGGCGAGGGCAATAGTTACCTTAGGACACGAGTTATAGTTACATGAGGAAACTATAAATATAACTGGTGAATTTCAGTGGTGTGGTATGTTTAAAATGTGAGCTTAAATATAACGTCCCCATAACCTTTGTTTTTTTAAGTGAATTTCTATGGGGCTTTTTAAATTCTATTTCCTAACTATAATGTCCCTGTAACCTTTGTTTTTTTCAGTGAATTTCTATGTTTTTTTTTACGTATAGCAATTTTAATGACTATACATTAATCCAACCACTGCCGCACACGGCCGACCCCCCTAGAAGTCCCCAACTATGCACGTCCTTCATCAATGCACAGGGGAGGTTGCCCGCAAGGCCTGGCCAGCTTCTCTGGGTGTAAGAATAGGTATGAGAGGGTGTATGTGTGGGTGAGAGTGGCTGTCAGAATATCTGTCTGGGTGTGAGAGTGCATTCATTGGTGTTTTAGTAGGTGGGTCAGCATGGGCGCGGGTCTGCGAGTGGCTGCATGAGGGTGTCAGTGGGTCTGTGAGTGGGTGCATGAGTGTATGAGTGGGTGTGTGAATGGGTGCGTAAGTGTCTAAGTGGGTGTGTGAGGGGGAGAAATTGTTTGAAAGAGAAACAGAAAGAGAGAAATAGAGAGTTTTTTTAGGCTTTAATATCTCATATACTTAAAAATGTATATTTTTGTTGGATTTAACAACAAATTTGTTTTGTATTTTTTTTTTAAGTTTAACGTATTTTTTCATTAAAAAAAAAATGGGTCCAGCTGGACTCGAACTCCCATAGCTCAGAGTGAAGATCTGCGACCTTCACACTGAGTTATGTTTTTTTCTTCATTTTTGTAGCCCTTTATGGGCTATGTGGGACTGCGAGGGAGCCCTCAAGGGCTCCCCCAGGGTCCTTACTTTTTAGAATGTTTTTTTTATTTTTTATTAAGAAGCCCTTACGGCCTACCTGGCACTGCGGGGGGAACCTTGCTTCCCATGCAGTGCCTATCCTTCAGCAAGCAGGGAGCTGCAGGGGACAGAGATGAAAGCTTTGTTTTTTACAGCAGACCTGCTCTGCACGTCCTGCTGTCAAAACCTGAGATGTTTGCTGTGGCTTGGCTGCAGCGATGCAGCCAAGCCACAGCAAACAGCTATGTCCTGGGGGTGGGCACCCCGGGATATAGAAGGAGCTGGCCCTGACGGCCCCCCCTGGGCCATCAGTGGCTCCAAGAGGGGGGCTGCGCAGTCCCCATCCAACAAGAACTTAGCAGCGGAACGGTGGTCCTCGGTTCTCCATAAGGACCACCTTTATTTTCGTGAACATTTGCCTGGGAAGGTGGTCTCCCACATGTTCCCCCACTCCAAATGTAGTGTTGCCCCAGGCGGGGTGGTCCCTAGGGCAGCGGGGGAGGGTCTGCCCGCCCTCCCCACTCCAAATAGTGATGCGCCGGAGGGTGGTGGTCCGCCGGGCAGTGGAGGGCCCTGTTTCCAAGATCACCCCAGGATGGTGGTGGTGCTCAGGGTAGCTGTAGGGGACCAGGAGGCCCCCTTCCACATACTAGAAGAGCTCTGGGGAGGTGGATCCACTGCGTTTCTGCTCATAAATTTTAAAAAAATGCTTTTTAGACCTGGGGCGTGCCTTTGGGACCCCACCACCTGAGCTAAGGGGTCAGAGTGTTCATATCCTGGCCCCTTTCTTTTATTTTTTTCCTTTTTTGGGGGGCTCAGCTGGAACCAAGTCCCAAGTTGTCTGCCAACACTTCAAAAGCTTCTGTTGTTGAAGTATTAACAGCCAATCAGATCTCCACACAAGGTCGGCAGGGGTCGCAAATTCTTCACTTCCCTTGATATACAAATTTGTTTTCCCCTTAATTTCTCTAAAACTACTGAATTGAATTAAACCAAAATTGAAAAAAGGACTCTTTCTGGACCAGGACCTACCTTCCTGCCAAATTGGGTGTAATTCTGACCAGACGTTTTTGCGCTATTGCTGTTCAACATCCCTATGGAAAAATGAATCGGGAAAAGGTGCTTTGGGACCCCCCTTTTTTCTCTGCCCCCGTGGACGGACCACCCTGAAACTTTCAAAGCAGCAGCTGACGGGAGTGGTAATTTTATGGGGAACGTTTCATGAAGATTGGTCAAGCGGTGCCAAAGATATAGACAAGTAAAAAACGCTTTTTATATAGAACCTAGGTCTTGACTATAACTACCTAGTGACAACTGCCACTAGGTAATATATATATAAATATATAAATAAATCAGATGTGAAGAGTAATATTACTGCAATAGAAACAGATAGCGAATCAGATGTTTAATTTAGTGAAAATGAAGAAATCAGTGAATCTAGGATAAGGACAACTCTGTTGGAGGAAAGTTATGTATCGTGATCAGCAAACCTCAAAAGGGAGGGGCCGAGGACACGGTCGGAGCAGAGGCCACCCAAAAAGTTTACAAATAAATGTAGACGAATCAGAAGAGGGAAAGGAAAAAAGAAACTACCCCCTACGCAGCAGAAAAAAGAAATAACTAATGAAGAAGTCATGAAAGAAAAATTGGTGGTTAATCTGTCTAAATACATACCAACAGAGGATGAAATGAAAGTACGAAATAAGGGCTTATCTTTTTGCCCGGAACATCATTTAGATGAAGTGGAAGCCTAAAAAGACACCTGTAAACTTGTATGGAAAATAAAGTTAGCAAAATACTTTGCACAACATCCTCCAAAGCTGGTTGAAAAGAGTAAGATACGAGAGAAAACTAAACTCATAATTGAACAGATACCAGATATAAAGGTCTGTCATGACTTTATGCTCAATCTAGATGATAATGAAATGACATCAACACAAATTTTGGAGGAATTGAATATCCAGACAAATCACCATATGCACAGGTATTTCAAATCTAAATCTAAGTTTTGTCCTAAATTGACACCAGGAAATAAAATTGATTTATTCTATGATGTGGTCTTAGCGGATTTAGCGACCTTAGAATAAAAGGAGACAATGCATAAGGAGGAAAATCTAACTATAAGAGAGAGAAAAGCTTTGCAACAATTCGGCAACAACGAGGAGATCATCATCAAGCCAGCTGACAAAGGGTGCAACATAGTAATATTAATTGTGAGGATTATGTGTGAGAAGCAAAAAGGCAATTGAATGATGCAGAAAGTTATCAAGAACTAACTCACAATCCTGTGAATTAAATAGTACATACAATCAATATTAAACTACAATTATGGTATCAAGAATTGTTAATTAACGAAGAAGAACTGAACTTCTTAAAGTCCAGTGATCCGGTAATGCCAACTATATACTTTCTCCCTAAAATTTATAAAACATTGAAAAATCCACGTGGAAGACCCATGGTGCCAGGATGCGGGTGTCTTTTTGAAAATATCTCCAAATATGTGTACTTCTATATTGACCCTATGGTGACCTCACCCAGTTTCTAAATTAAAGAAACAGGTGAGTTTTTGATAGTCATTTCTGATATTGTGTGGCAACCGAGCTACATCTTAGTCACTATATATTTAATATCATTATATACATCAATTCAACATGAAGTTGGATTAACTCAGCACTTACATATTTTTTGAGACAGAGAAATATAAAAGAAACTAGACACTCTGAGATGCTCTTGGAAATGGTGAAAATGTGTCTTCACAACAACGTTTTTATATTTGATCAGCAAATTTATAAGCAAATATGCGGAACTGCCATGGGAATTTCATTTTCCCCAAGTTATGCTAATCTCATATGGGGTGGTGGGAGAGAGAGATTGCATGGCAAGAGAACTACCAGGAACACTTGTGTAAGATCATTTTATGGCTGCGCAATGTAGACAATGTATTTGTAATGTGGGATAGCACACAAGAGACATTTGAAACATATTTAGAAAAACTGAATCAAAATGAGCATGGACTAACTTTCACACACAAAACAAGTGCTGTCGAAATTGAGTTTTTGGACATTAAGGTCTGTATAGAAGAGAGTCAACTGAAAACGACTATGTTCAGAAAAACAAATGCCACAAACAGCATTCTACATGGTAAGAGTTTCCATCCTAAACCCTTACTCAGAAGTATTCCATTTGGTGAATTTTCATGTGCAAGACGTGACTGCTCAGATGATAAGGAGATAGACTCAATTTACATATATCAAACAAAGATTTATACTTAGAGGATATTCAAAAAACAATAATGAATTAGGTGCAATAAGAGCTAAATCAAAGACCCGACAACAAGTGTTGGTTGAAAAGATCTTAAAGAAAAATGACGCAGCAGAAAATTCCTGCGGTTGATACTCACATACTGGACGGGAAGTAGTGATATTGTGAGAATATTTAGAAGACATTGGAAAATATTAAGAAAATATCAGGATAGCACAACTTGTGGGACCCAGAACATTGGTGTCATATATGAAATCACATTCCATAAAGGATATACTTGTCAAAAGTCATTATATTGCACCCACACCAAAACATTGGTTAAGTAATGTACATACAGGCTTCCACAAATGCAACAAATGTCAAGTCTGCCAAATCACAAAAAAACACAAGGACATTCAAAGACTATAAAGGAAAAATGATGCTGATAGCTCAGAGAATAACTTGTGACAGTCAATATGCAGTCTACATGATTGAATGCATATGTGGCTTGCAATATATAGGTAGTACTATTTGTCCTCTAAAGAAAAGGATACGTGAACATGTGAGAGCAATACAATACAAAGATCAAAGCTATGCTGCTGCAAAACATTATATGGCACAACATAAGGAAAACTGGAAAAACATCAGTTTTTTTGGTTTGGCACAAGTAAACAAGGATGAACGTGGGGGCAACAGGACTCTCAAACGACGAAAATTGGAAAGTAGATTTATCATCCAGCTACGTACAAAGACACCTTATGGGTTGAATTTGGATGAAGAATTGTTTGTCCATTTATGAATGTTTGGATTTTCCAATTGATAAAGGCCTGAATTGAGGTGGTATATGTTGTAATATAGGTCAAACATGAATGTGAACATAAGGTTTGGAAAGATAGTTTGCTTAAAATCCATCCTTAGTAAAGTAACTAATTAATTGCAAGAATGAGATTTTAGATTACTCTTTCATGTAAAAAGTTAATCACCTTACACATCCTATAGTGATGTATTCTAAGATAAATTGCACTTAGCAAATTGAAAGAAATTACTTTAGAGACGCAATTATTGGTTTGGATCCATATGACAACTAATATGCTACTAAGCACTCAGCTGTAAATCCATTATTCAGATATATATCTTTTGCAACTGAATGCCTTAGCTTGTACATAGAAATGAGGATGTACACAAATGATTATTTTTGCTAACATAAAAGTATGAACTAGAGGACGTTCCTTCGATTATTTTTTACATAAATGTTCACAATCACATGTATTCTATTCAGTTCCATTTAAAATAGAATTCCTAGCAAAGAAAAGATATAATAATAGGCATGTGGCCACAGATATGGATCCATATGATAAATCATGGGCATTTAAGCACTGAGCTTCAAATTTTGATTCATTAATTAGATACATGTTGCTAATCTATAGATAAAGTCCTTGGTTTTGGAAAAATTGTATATAGAGGAAGGTATGTGTATAAATTGTAATTTTCCATCATTGGTAGATCATGACCCACAGAATAACTGAACTTTTTTAACATTAACTTGCATATTTTTATCGATAGACTACAACCTCCAGAATGCTTGATTGTTGGCTAATGGAATGTATGTATAAAAAGGAATGTAAAGAAGGACTCTCTGACCGTGAGCAAGCCTCTGAGTTGAAACGCGTTGGTGGCTGTTTAATTCTGAATAAAGACACTTTATTTAGGACTTCTGGAGTGCGATGAATATATTTTGTAATTAATACATATATTATACAAAGTGCTGTACTTGTCACAGATTTTGTTATCCACCAAATATTTTGAATATATTGCTTTTGCATTTAAATAAATAAGATGACAGAAAGTCGATGTTATTATCCGTGTAGCTTTTGTTTTATGTTGAAACATTTCCTCGACTTGTTTTCTTACTGTGAACAGGGAGCCATCTTGTGGCCTTGTAAAACATTAGATCAGCGTTCTTCTCAAGAGCATATGCTTCACTTTGAGGTAGAACTTAAATATTTATTTTCACACTGAATGCATTCATCAATGTTTTCTGAAGTGACTCAGTTGTTTTCTTGAAATGAAACAACACGATTGCTGCTCGATTGCCACATTAGCTACTCTGGAATAGCATCTGAAAAAAAAACACAAATTGCATTGTACTTTGCACACTTATGGCCAAATGTACAAAGACGTACTGAGGTAGCAAACCCTGCGATTTGCCAAATCACAGGGTTTGCAATCACCGTATGGCTCTTATTAAACCCATTTTACAAGCTGGAAAAACATTTCCAACTGACATAATGGGTTTACCGGCCCCGTTCTCATCAGTATGGTACCTAGCCTTACTTTGCGACCACAACTGCGTGGAGTGTGGGTGGAGAGCTGGAAAAGCAGGGGTTTCTTCCCTCCTGTGCTCCTAAATCTTAAACCTTTATTTTTTTTAAAGCAAGTCCAGTCCCTTTCATAAGCATTGGCAGTTTAAAAAAAGTTTCTAGTTTGGAAGGAAACAGAGCGATGCTGATCTGATGTTCCTGACAGGAACAATCCCTGTGTTTGTAGACACTCACCGGGGACACAAATAGGAACCTGCTTAATTCCATTAGGCAGATTTAGTGACTTCAGCTATTGTACATACGTCACATAGCAAAAATAAAGATTTGCCGGGAAAAAGGCAGTGCGCAAATTGTGACTAATTGTTGTGACCGATGTATTATTGTTGCTGTCCTAGACGTAGTTGCAGTGTAATGCAAATATGTTTCACATATGCATACATTGCATTTGCCATTTCACTTGTAAATGGGTGAGAGGCTTAATTTCAAGCGATAAAAAACTGTTATGTCCAGTCTCCGAGAGGGAACTAAAGGCAGTCTGATGTTGTTGCCGAGGATACAGGTATGAAGTGTTACTCTGAGACCCAGACCTGTTCGCACCATGGGGCTGCTGCCCATCCATAGTGCTGCTGAAATGCGGGGGTGGTGGGAATGTGACGCTGTGCAATTCTGAGAGCTGGATTGATTTGCAAAAGAAATCATCAAATATCCGTCTTTTCTCCACTGCGTAAAATGGGACACGACACACGGCGCAAACGTAATGTGCAGATCCCACGCTGCAGCTATGACTCCTCAGGAGAGGGGGAAATAAATCAAGACCAAACTGTCACTGATATACAAAGTGACTCAACATCAACGCCTAACCCTAGTCTCATGCACAGGATACAGCTCACTTCGGGTGGCCAACTGTCCCGATTTCTGCAGGACTGTCGTGCATTTTAGGTCTCTGTCCTGCACTCCGCACCAGTCTGGTGTAGAATGCCCTATCTCCCGCGTTTCCCCAACCTCGAGAATGCAAGGTGAGGAAGGGGTATACCTCAGAAAGTCTCAGTCAGTGAATGTGTTTACCTGGTAAGCGCTTGGGTGGAGTTGCAGCATAGAAAGTGTCTTCACAGGAAAAAATGCCTAATTTGCTAATAGGATTGTGAGGCCCCGATCCTGCATGGAATTGGCCCCATTCCATCCGCCAGATTGATCTAAAAGCTAGCAGCCTCTTGAGAGCTAATTCGTTTATTAATTTAGTTTTTCCATAGTCCACTACTGATGGCAGAAATCACTCTATTAGTTTGTATCAATTTGCTGTCTAAAGAAAAGTAAAATAAAACGTATTGACTGAAAGGATTTTTACATCACTCTGGGGTATGTTGGAAGATCGATACCTCTGCACATTGTTACACAGACCATAATGTAAGGGCATAGAAACTACTTGAGACTAAATAGTGTTAAGGTGGTGATGCACATGATCATTATCCGTCAACTCACGAAAACATGGTTAAATTAAGCCATGCATAACCACTGGCTGTGATACTGTCAAAACGCAATACATTTTGTGAAAAAAGCAAAGCCACTGGGTGTGGTTTTGCATGTTTAGTAAATACAAAGTAATGCAAAGGCAGCACAGGGCGCTTCCTTGCGTTACCTTCTGATGGGAAAGTGTTCCATGGATGAAGCATGGGCGTTCCAATTTATCCAACCATTCATTTTGATGCATTCCTAGATTTACAAAGACTTGTAAACCTGTGTGTTAGACTTTTGAGTTTATGCAGGGTCATCCCCAATCAATTTGCCTCCCGCCTCCTATTTGTTCTGACCTGTTGCTGTTGGTGATTCTCTTTTATCCTGACTAGAGTGAGGGTCCTTGCTTGAACTGGGGGTAACCTGAATGTCAACCAAAGACCCCATTTCTAACACTGGGATTGCGTCTAAATGCTATAATAACGAGGAGAAATATTTTTATTTTTCTCATAATTTTCCACGTGTGCTGCATTTGATGCACTCATAGACAGAGGAAACCATCATTGGGGATTATTTTTGTGCAGGAAGCTGTCCTTCCTTCACAAAACCACCCTGTCTGTAAAGCAGACAGCCATGCATTCTGGTGTTAAAGTGCCTACATTGGTGCTAGTTAGTACACAGTATGCAAGCGCTAGGAGGCAGTAGAAATGCTCTATGTCATGTTTCATATGGCACATTTCTGCTGTCTCACTGCTTGCTGTCCTGTGTCGCATGAAAAATATGTAAATCTGACGCTCAATGTGTGGTTGGCTCTGTATCTTGTAAAGAGACTCAGGGCACAAAACATTGTTACCTGGACTATTTCATGTCCTTAGTGGTAAGTTAAGCTAGTGCTTATTACAAATACCCTTTGCTACAGTTTTATGAAAGCAGGTTTCTGGTGGTAGTAATGTACAAGAAAAATGTATGTGTATTTTGGCTTTGTGGTGTACTGTTGTGATGAGGTGTGCTTTTGTATTTGTTTTTATTGCTGTGTTTTTTATGCTGAGTATTGCAAGGTGATATTATGTTGTACTGTGGTTGTAGTGTTGCATTCTGCTTTTACTATTTCATACTGAAGCCTAATATATTATGTTTTAATTGTGTTGCTATGTTTCCCTTTGTACGTTCTTGTGCTATATTCATTTATTTACGTTAGATAATTCAACAAATTTTGCCATATTTCCAGTCAAAAGCAGCACATGCCTTGAAAATTCCTGTGACAAGGAGCCGTATAGCAATGTCTAATGTGGTAAAATAGTGCTGCTACAGCTCTTCAACTACTTGAGACACCAGTGAGTCCAAAAGTGTGGCGGAGACTGGTGGATGAGATCACAAAATATTTTTGACTGGCACTATTTCATGGCCCTGGGAGTAAATTAATCTAATGCTTTCTTCAAACACCTTTTCACCATATTATCAAAAAGGGCTTCTGGAGGTGGAAAATTCATAACAAGAGCATTTGTGTACATTTGTCTTGTGGCATTTTATTGTGATGATCATGTGCTTTGCTGTTTTTGCGCTTTTATGTTTTTGTACTGCATTATTACAATGGAATTGTGTTGCAGTTGTGTGGTTATGTTGTGCTCTGTGTGTTGTTGTGACGTGCCCAGTTAAGCCTTACTGTGTTCTTATGTTTCTTTGCGATTTTATTCCATTTGTTTTGTGGGTTACTTTGGACGTGTCAGCAAATGCTGCTACGAATCCAGCCAAAAGCAGCACATGCTTTGAATGTTGCTGTGACAAGCAAACATTTCCCACTGTCTTAAGTAGTAAAATAGCACTGTCTCGCCTCTTCAACGTTTTAAGACACGAGTAAGCACAAAACTGTGACATTTACTGTTTTACATTTGTGCTCTGAGTGCTCTCTTTATGTGTTACGGACGTGTCTTACATTTGTGTGTCTTACACTAGCACTTCCAGTGCTCACTTTGTGTGTTACGGCTGTGTGTCTTACATTACCACTTTCAGTGCTCACTTTATGTGTTACGGCTGTGTGTCTTACCTTTGTGTGTCTTACATTAGCACTTTCAGTGCTTACATTAGCACTTTCAGTACTCACTTTGTGTGTTACGGCTGTGTGTCTTACATTACCACTTTCAGTGCTCACTTTATGTGTTACGGCTGTGTGTCTTACATTTGTGTGTCTTACACTAGCACTTCCAGTGCTTACTTTATGTGTTACGGCTGTGTGTCTTACATTAGCACTTCCAGTGCTCACTTTGTGTGTTACGCCGTGTGTCTTACATTAGCGCTTTCAGTGCTCACTTTATGTGTCACGGCCGTGTGTCTTACCTTTGTGTGTCTTACATTAGCACTTTCAGTGCTCACTTTATGTGTTATGGCCGTGTGTTTTACCTGTGTGTGTCTTACATTAGCACTTTCAGTGCTTACATTAGCACTTTCAGTACTCACTTTATGTGTTACGGTTGTGTGTCTTACATTTGTGTGTCTTACATTAGCTCTTTCAGTGCTCACTTTATGTGTTACGGCCGTGTGTCTTACATTAGCACTTCCAGTGCTCACTTTGTGTGTTACGGCCGTGTGTCTTACCTTTGTGTGTCTTACATTAGCACTTTCAGTGCTCACTTTATGTGTTACGGCCGCGTGTCTTACATTTGTGTGTCTTGCATTAGCTCGTTCAGTGCTCAATTTATGTGTTAGGGCTGTGTATCTAACATTAGCACTTTTAGTGCTCACTTTATGTGTTACGGCTGTGTGTCTTACCTTTGTGTGTCTTACATTAGCACTTTCAGTGCTTACATTAGCACTTTCAGTGCTCACTTTATGTGTTACGGCCGTGTGTCTTACATTTGTGTGTCTTGCATTAGCTCTTTCAGTGCTCACTTTATGTGTTAGGGCTGTGTATCTTACATTAGCTCTTTCAGTGCTCACTTTATGTGTTACGCTGTGTGTCTTACATTAGCTCTGTCTAACATTAGCTCTTTCAGTGCTCACTTTATGTGTTACGGTCTTGTGTCTTACATTAGCTCTTTCAGTGCTCACTTTATGTGTTACGGCCGTGTTTCTTACATTAGCACTTTCAGTGCTCACTTTATGTGTTACGGCCGTGTGTCTTACCTTTGTGTGTCTTACATTAGCACTTTCAGTGCTTACATTAGCACTTTCAGTACTCACTTTATGTGTTACGGCCATGTGTCTTACATTTGTGTGTCTTACATTAGCTCTTTCAGTGCTCACTTTATGTGTTACAGCCGTGTGTCTTACATTAGCACTTCCAGTGCTCACTTTGTGTGTTACGGCCGTTTGTCTTACATTAGCACTTTCAGTGCTCACTTTATGTGTAACAGCCATGTGTCTTAACTTTGTGTGTCTTACATTAGCACTTTCAGTGCTTACTCTATGTGTTACGGCCGTGTGTCTTACATTTGTGTGTCTTACATTAGCTCTTTCAGTACTCACTTTATGTGTTACGGCCGTATGTCTTACATTAGCACTTCCAGTGCTCACTTTATGTGTTACGGCCGTGTGTCTTACATTAGCTCTGTCTAACATTAACTCTTTCAGTGCTCACTTTATGTGTTACGGCCTTGTGTCTTACATTAGCTCTTTCAGTGCTCACTTTATGCGTTACGGCCGTGTGTCTTAAATTAGCACTTTCAGTGCTCACTTTATGTGTTACGGCTGTGTGTCTTACCTTTGTGTGTCTTACATTAGCACTTTCAGTGCTTACATTAGCACTTTCAGTACTCACTTTATGTGTTACGGCCATGTGTCTTACATTTGTGTGTCTTACATTAGCTTTTTCAGTGCTCACTTTATGTGTTACGGCCGTGTGTCTTACATTAGCACTTCCAGTGCTCACTTTGTGTGTTACGGCCGTGTGTCTTACATTAGCACTTTCAGTGCTCACTTTATGTGTTACGGCCGTGTGTCTTACCTTTGTGTGTCTTACATTAGCACTTTCAGTGCTTACTTTATGTGTTACGGCCATGTGTCTTACCTTTGTGTGTCTTACATTAGCACTTTCAGTGCTTACATTAGCACTTTCAGTGCTCACTTTATGTGTTACGGCCGTGTGTCTTACATTTGTGTGTCTTGCATTAGCTCTTTCAGTGCTCACTTTATGTGTTACGGCTGTGTGTTTTACATTTCAGTGCTCACTTTGTGTGTTACGACTGTGTGTCTTACATTAGCTCTTTCAGTGCTCACTTTATGTGTTACGGCTGTGTGTCTTACATTAGCACTTTCAGTGCTCACTTTATGTGTTACGGCCGTGTGTTTTACATTTCAGTGCTCATTTTGTGTGTTACGACTGTGTGTCTTACATTAGCTCTTTCAGTGCTCACTTTATGTGTTACGGCCGTGTCGTGTGTCTTACGTTAGCACTTTCAGTGCTCAGTTTGTGCTATAAGGCCTCAGAGACTTGCCTTAGTGTGAGAAGGCACGATAAAACAGACCCAGAAGAAGGCGCTCAGGGGCTAATAGACCCCAGAATTAATGTCTCTAATCTGACTGTCTGTGCAATTCGTCTTTGCGGGCCAAACTGTCTCAGGTCCAAAAAGTGTCTCCAAATGCCAAAAGTGTCCTGCAAAGTGGAGATGGGACGCTCACTGTACACGCCTTCCCTCAAACGGGCTGAGCTATGAGAAGATGTCCAGGTTCTAGGCTGGTCAGCCTGGCTCTCATTATTTTATTTAAAAGAGTCCTACACATTATTTTTATGTCCCTGCACAATAATGACATATTTAATACAGGTAAGAATTAAAAAGGAGATTGATAAATACTTCCTGTGCTTTCATAACAATATATATATATATATCCTGCACACTTTATTTTCTAAACTTTTAAGAGAAAGACTCCATCTGAGGGTCTGACCGTACACGGTCCTTTAACAAACCAATATATTAAAATTGCCGGGAAAATGGGGCATATTTATGTTAAGTTTTTCATACAAAACTTATATACTTGTTGAAAGTCTCACAAACGAATTAGAAAGTTGTTGCATGGTACGTGTTTTTTTGACAAAATATGCGCATTCGTTTCTTAAACCTAACATTCTCAAATAAGTTTCAATGGGGCATAAGGAGTTTAAAATGCTTTGCAGAAGACGCGAGATTTCATTAATGTATCGACAGTTCCTGTTTACTGAATATGAACTGGATGGGAGACCGTTTTATATGAGAATTTTCTAGGCTCAGAGCCTTTCAGTCATGATAACAGTACTATTGTGCTCATGTCAGGCAGTGCCTCTTTGTTTCTGCTGACGGGACTGAAACGAACACAGGTGCCCTGCAGCTCCCATATGGTTGAGATTATTTTAACGCAGACAATCTGTATTTCGGAACAGCGGTCACTGTGAGATGGGGCTTCGCGCTGAAACCCAAGACAGAATTACATGTACTGTAAATGTAAAAATGTCAACTCTAAAACAGCCACCGTTTAAACATATTTTGACCATCTGGCTAAAGCCAGGATGCTGGAGGCCTCAGTGAACTTTTCCTCTTGAAAGAAACAATAAAATCTGCACAATTCAAAACACATTTATCGTAGAGTCCTACATTAGGCTACGAGACACTTAAATGAGGTCAAGCAAAGACGAATGAATTTTCCTTGGAGAGCTTCGGGCCTACACCAGCGTGGTTGGAGGGGCCAGGACCCTGCTGTGTGTGATCATGTAATCTTCAAAGCCCGGCAGGAAGTGCACCCATGGGGAACATTCAGTTCTCACCAGCTTGTGGCACAGAGTTAGGGTTCAAAGGCATATCATACAATCGAACAGAGGCATCCAGGGGGGGAGAGATGAGTTCCGACCTCCATGTGCCAATCACAAGGCTCGCCGCAGCAGTTCTTGGTCCTTGAGCTCTGGCAATGATTTCCAGAGGGTCTCCAGTAGGTCAACTGCTCCAGCTGAATAAGGTTGCCGGAGATCGCAGATAGAGCTAGCTTTGTATTGTGCCCTAGGGAAAATGGAGATTTTAGTTGAGTACTCATTGATACGTTTGCAAAGCCAGACCAGAACAGTTGAGATTCTTTTTTGCCTCTTAGTGCTACTGAGTCCATTTAAACTCCTTGTGCCCTGCATGTCTCCCCAATGAGTGTGTGCCCAGCGTTACTAGCTGAGGGGATACTTGCACCTCAAAGGCCGGGCAGGCAGCTCTGACAGGGACTGCAAGATGAACCCTGAGAGTCCCCTCAGAAATTAAGAATTACACAGGGAATCAGTCATGTTGGATCTAATTATCAGGTAGTTCCTAATTCTCTGACTATAATTGTAGTCTACTCAGGAGCGTAGCTTGGTCAGTAAAATGGAGGGGGGAGACTTCAGATTTTCCAACAAATACGACAAGCAGGGCACATGCGAGAGGCTAAAAGGGCAGGGGAAAGGGAGAAGAATGTGGACTGGCAGGGGTAGTAAGTGAGAGAAAACAATATTTTGTAAAAAGACCAACATTTTCAACACTTCAGAGCAGAGAGAGAGTCCGTGTGCGTTTTTGTCTGTGTTTATGTAAAAATTCCTGGTGAAATCCGACAGACACCTCACCGTACCCAACTGAAAGCACCTGTACCCAACTATGCCAGAAAAAACATTTATTAGGAGGGGTGTAACACCCAAAGCACCCTCCCTTTCCCGAAGCTACGCCCTAGTCTTGAGGCCAATATTTTTTAAGTAATACTTTTATTTATGTCTCAGCGCATAGAACAGTGAAAGCAGACAGCTTCTGTCTTTTGTATGGGTACTCGATAGATAACGAAATCATGAGAATCAATTTGGTGTAGTAGAGCGCTATGACTTCAGGCATGGTAAAGTCCACAGGGTATACAACAACCCGATGAATGTTTGCTATTTAGACTTTGTCACATACAAGTCAATTAGCTGTTGTCCATTCTGGGGAATAGCTAATGGTTTCTGCCATTTCAATCATTGTGTTAGTTAGCAATCGTAATTTCTGAACAATTTCAAAAGTTTACAAATTCTCCTTTAAATGGGTAACTTCTGGTTATTATTCACATATGCCGAAACTTCATGTTATAAAACTGTGTGTTGCCATCTGTTTGGTAAGTATGTTTAACGTACGTTTTCTTGTATTGAACTGAAGAACATTGCGTACTAAACTAGTAATACAAATGTGCTACAGGCTGGTGTTTGGTGTATATTGTTGAGTTTCACATGCTGAATGGGGGTTGGTAACAATTAATTATGAGTTGTAGTAGTTACCCCATATTCTGTATCATCGATGACATCTGATCCAAAACTTAAAGATCACTGTTGTCCCTTAAAAAATAACATTTCGACCAATATCTTTGTAAAAGTAATGCAATATCAAAAATAAAAATAAAAAAACATGTAAAACTGCCAAAAGAAATGGTACAACATATGCTGATACAAGAGAAGGGGATTGATATGACATATGTTCTCTCAAACAAAATTCCACAAAGAATTGATACTACAAAGGATGGAGCATGTAAATGTAGACTGGTTTGACACTTGTAAAGTCATTTCAGTATGGCTATTGACCATAAGTCTTCATCTGTTTCATTGATGATGTCCCACTTTCAGAGCATGTTGAATTGAAGAAGTAGTTGCAAAAGAGCCATCAACCACAGGAGAAGCAGAAAAGTAAGTAAGGGAAGAGTGTCAGACAACTCACAAACCTCTTGAATGGCAACAATGAAGGACCTGCAAGGAAGACTGCAAAACCAGAGGTCATCTTTCTATCTGTCTAAGATGAAGTGACTTTTGAATGCCAAGTATCCCACACAATGTTAGTGTGTCAGGTGAAGAATTAACACATAACTACAAACCATTGCTGGACACAAAGATAAATAAGTCTGACAGAGGTCCTAAACACAGGGGTGGGAAGATGACCCAGCATCTACCAAAAACATTGTTCTGCTGTACAGATGGAACTGCAGTGGCTGACAACTGCAGCTTGTAGTTAGCAGCTACTGTTGAAAATCAAGTGAAAAATAAAGACAACTTACATAGACCATTCATCAAATCATTCCACAGTATTGTGCAACCAATTAAACGTTCACATGGTGCAGCAGTTCGAACACAATTGATAATGTAAGACACGTTTGCGTGTGACCTCCTGAGTTTTCTCATTAATCCTTGTTATTGTATGTTTTGTTTTCATTCCATAAGATAAGTCCAGACAAATCATTTGCGTTCTGAATCCAATGTATTGTAGTATGTAGTAAATGGTCAATTTGATGCAAGCAAGTTGCATCGCTTCATAACATTACATAGCCATAGTATGACTAGTTAAATTCGATGCAACCAAATTGTATTGTATTGACTTAGCCAACACTTGTTTCACCCTGTCCAGGCCTGCGGACCTAGGGCTTTCTCAAGGTTTTATAAGCATGTATGGGCAATTTGTATTAAGGGATCTCGAAATTGGTTGGTAACAACATGGTCTGTTACAACATACTCACAGACTTCGAGCATTCACAGAGATTACAGTCCCTGAGGTCCCTGCTGATCTGGCATGTTCAACAATTGATGATGTGGAGTCGGTAACATCATATTCTACTAAACTGTTGTTCGCATTTTTACTTACAGCCAATACTCAGGGCTTGGTGCTTGAGAAGATCAGCAAAATACAGCAGTGAAGCATTTATAAAAAATTAAGAACCTTGGGCCAGATGTAGGTAGGAAAAAAATAGCAAGTCGGAAATTGCGATTCAGTGTGAATCGCAATTTCCGACTCGCAAAATGGGATCCAAGAAAAAAAAGCGACACCAATTTGCGACTCGCAAATGATGTTGCACCGCATTTTGCGAGTTCGCTTCTAGCGAGGTCGCTTTTTGCGACCTCGCTAAAAGCGAGCTTGCAATTTGCGAGTCGGGTGTCGCAAATTGCGACTGGCCAGCAAATTGCCTGCAGGTACAGCATAACAGTTGGGAAACACACTTCCTGGCTCTTGCTGATGACATCAGAACCAGGAAGTCATCAAATACACCTGGGAGGAGGGAGGACCACACCCTTTCCAAACTGCTGTGCAACACCCAGGAGAGAGGACCTGCTGCTACTATGGAGGACACAGGGAGTGCAGGAAGAAAAATAAAACTTAAATTTTCTGATAAAGAACTGGAGGTTCTCACTGAGGAATGCTGCCAGCACCATGACAAACTGTTTGGCAAGGCAGCCCTGAGTTTCCCAGACACAGAGAAAAAGAAGATCTGGCTGCAAATCCAGGACCAGATTAATGCCATAGGGGTGAGCCACCGCACCCTGTAGGAAATAAAAAAAAGGTGGTATGACCTGCGCTCCAGGACAAAGGAGAGGGTGGCAGAGCAGCTCAGAGAAATGAGGGGCACAGGAGGAGGCCCATCCACCGTCCCACCACCCACAGCCATGAAAGAAATGGTGGAGCAGACCCTGGAGCCTGAGGCTGTTTCTGGAATGGGAGAATTGGACAGTTCTGCGCCAGGGACATCCAAAAGTGAGTACCATGAGCAATGCATTCACACCTACAAATGCAGTATCCACACTCTCCCAGTACACAGCAGCAGGCACAACCAGACTAGCTCCATTCCAGTCTAGCAACCACTCGAATGGTGCATTATGGGCAATGTAGTACAGTAGCCAGCATATGGGCAAATGTTTATTATGAGGCTTACAACAGATGTGAGAGACTAACAGTGTATTCCCTATGTCCCACAGGTCTCCCACACGACACCCCCAGCAGCGACAACATCCAGGGAGGAGACAACAGGCCAGAGGCAGTGCAGGAGGCTGCAGCGGAAATTCCTGGGCCCAGCAGGACACCACCACAGTCCCCTCTGGAGCAAGAGCAGGAAATGGGGGAAGCTAACACGACCCTTGGCCCCAGCCCCACAGCAAGTCGTCCAGAGCCAGCAGCACGACCAAGGCGCAGACACAGACGCCGAGTTCTGGCAGTGCCCCAGGAGGAGATGGGGGAGGCAGCAATGTCAGGAGTAGACGCATGCCTCCTTAATGGTCAGTGCCTGCAAACAAGACAATTGCGGTCAATAATAGTGCTTTGCACAGACTGGAGAACAACATGACCCATGACCTGGCTGAAGTGAACTCGCAGTCCACTAGACTTAATGATAATGTGGGCGATCTCACCCAGGCCATCCGCCAACTAGTGACGGAACTGGTGGCAGACAGACGCAGTGCAAGGCGCAGGGTGTGCCACCTAGTAGCACGCTTTGACCGCATGGCAGTGTCAATTGGGTGTCTTGCTACGAACACTACTGGCCTGTCTAGACGGACCGTGATTCTACAAGTAGAACTTGGCCACTTTGCTGGGGATGTGGCACGTGGACTAGGCCGCATCAGCCACGCAGTGGACTTGTTGGAAGCCAGGCAGGTGGCAAGAGGCACAGGTGAGACCCCTCAGGACAGTGAGGAGGGGTCCACAATAAACAGTGTGTCTGCAAGTGACTCACTTGTGCTGAGGAGTGCAAGTGCACGGCAGGGGTCAGCAGACCCACCTGGGATGAGCCATGCTGGGCGCACAAGGAGGAGGGTGTAGGCCATAAGACAGCATGACTCATGAGGCACATGATGTCAATGTGTCCTCATAACGTTTGGACATGTACAGCCCCTCACGGACAGCACTTTTCTTTCAACATTTAGTTCAAAAGTAAAAAGGTTTGGTTTGTTCCACTACACAACTGGGCTCTGTTTGTGTGACATCAGTGAGTTTGGTGACAGTTGCCACGTACCTGCCAAAGTATTGGGTTGCAATGTGGTTCCGTCTCTGTCTGCCTTGATTTGCAATGCTTCTATCCCCAGGCTGGCGATGTGGTAGCTCTTGCTCCTCATCTTCCGAATCTGTGTCTTCAGGGGTGAGATGTAGCCCACGTCTGGTGGCAATGTTGTGTAGGATTGCGCATGCGCCAACGATCTTGAATGCTGTTACTGGGGCAGCCTTTAACAGTGCAAAGGTCCTCTCGATGACAGTTCTGGTCCGCCGATGTGCACTGTTATATCGCCTCTCATTCTCATTGCCAGGTGTTAGGTACGGGGTAAGTATCCATGGTCTTAGCGCATATGCACTGTCACCTGTTTGGCAAAAATAAGCAATGTTAGCAGGGCATGGATGGTTTATACAGTGACCTGTATGTATGGCTTCAGAGTGTAGTCAGCAATACCTAATAGATATCCGTCTCCAAACTCCCCATGTTCTAGGCATTGGTGTGTCCCACTGTGCCTGAATATGTATGCGTCATGTGTACACCCTGTAAATTTGGCTACAATGTCAGTGATGACATAATGGGCGTCGCATACCATCTGGATGTTTAGTGAGTGGGTACATTTCTTATTGCGGAATACATATTCCAGATTTGCAGGAGGGCAGATTTGTATATGTGTCCCGTCCACACACCCTATTACATGGGGGAAGTTGGCAATTCTGTAGAAGTCCAACTTGGTGCTGTTAATTTCTGCCTCATTCCTGAATAGCTATATGTATCTGAACATGTGTGTTAGTATGGCATCTAGGAAACATCTGAAGAATCATGAGAGTGCACTTTGGGATACGCCACCTGCCACTGCAATAACCCCCTGATAGCTACCCGAGGCCAAGAGGTGCAGTGAGCATAGCACTTGCACAAGTGTGGGGATGTCGTTGCCGCGCATTGTCTGTCGTTGAAGCTGCGGATTGAGTAGTTCAATTAATTCTAATATTGCTGCACTGCTCAGTCTATATTTGTCATAAATCTCCTCCTCAGTTTGTTGGAAAAGTGTCTGCCTGGTTCGGTATATTCTCTCCTGTCTCTGGCTCCTCCTCCTCCTCTGCTGGGCGGCGTGGACTCTCCTCCTCCATGCTATCACATACAGTTCATCCACTTTGAGTAACCCAGATGCCTTCTGGGTCTCCTTTTATACTTTAGTTCTGGTTACCACCTGCTCTGACTTAGTGGTAATTTGGGTGTGCAAAATGGGCTTTTTGCAACTAGTCACAATTTGCAAGTGGCTTTTTCATATGGTTTTGCGACTCGCAAATTGCGACTTCCTCTTTGCGGGTCGCACAATGAGGTCGCTATTTTTGTGAGTCGGTAATTGCTCGCCTCGCAGTTTGCCCTTCGGAAATGGGATTTTTGCATCCCATTTCGAATTTTGCGATGTCGCAAATTGCGAATCGGGCCATTTGTGACTCGCAAAACTTTGCTACATCTGGCCCATAATCACTGTGTAAATTGCGATGGTTGTAAAGTACATTACTACCATGCTATTGATATGTATTCTGTTATACCACCTGCAGACAAATACTCTTGTTACAGTACAAAAACGTACAATTTACCATTCCCAGAGTGTATTTTCCTAAACAAACATGGGTTTATGTATAAAAAATAGTTTCTTACTCATTCTATATGGATTGCTCCCTGTCTGGGCCTAATTCTGCTTTTATATGAGTAGTTATGTTTTCCTCCAAGTTTAGTTGAGACTGACCCAACTGTACATTTACAACGTTTTGGAATACACAAAATGTCCCAGGAATCTGCATGGAAAGCTGCATCAGGTGCAGGTTTCCATGAAGCCTACTGGAAAGTAACATGAATTTCCAATTGGTAACTAATGCCGCTGAACCAAGTTTTCCTAAGTACAAGAACCATTGTACTTTTACATTACCAGAGACCTCATTCCTTAACCACAGTAATGGGCTCAATTATCCAAAATAAATTTATAAATAATCGCTTTTTACTCATCCCTATATGGATTAGACCCTATCCGAGCCTGATTCTACTTTTATATGAGTAGTTATATGATCCTCCAGGTTTAGTTGTATCTTATTGAAACATTCCTAGTGGCTGTACAAAAATGATTAGATTCGCATACTTTTTAAAAAAAGGGAAATTAGGTCTTGCTCCTGGAAGAACGTGAGCGGGAGACCCCCGAACCTGGAGTAAACCATTGCAGACCATGACATTTCGTCTGTGTGGCCCATTTGAATTCGGACACAAAACCATTTTAATTCTATTGTACAATCTGTTGTGCTACATTTCACACAGCATGATTGCATGTGGGTATGTGTAGGTAGAGCACGAAGCACATGGTTTCCATTTCAGTCACCTAATGTAATTTGCCAGGCGTGGGTGGAGGGATAACTCCATCTCCCTTGCAGAGGCGCACAGCAATGGAGTAGCATTCTCATGATGTTGCACAAGAAATAATTGCTTTTTGCAGGCAATCATCTGTATAATTCTCAAACAATAAGAATTAGAATTATTTATTGACATGATGATAAAGTGTAACAACTACTTTTCCCACGGAGACATTAATGAATGGAGTTTGATGAAAATTACTGTTAACAAAACAAATTGTAATGATATTGTTGCTGATTGACAAAAAAGTAATTACTCTACATTTGCAGGTTTTTATCTGCGTCTGATTGTAGATTTGCAACTTTTAGGAATTTACAAACAATCCCTGGAATCTGCATGGAACGCTGCATTTGGTCAGGTTTCCCTCCAGATTCCTGGCACTTCGTGGTATTTCCGGATTGGGATCCTATTCGCATTGTATGGAGTTTTCTGTAGTAGAGAAGGCCGTACAGGGAGAATTGGATCCTCTGTTCAAATGCACATATTTTTGCTTCATTCTTCTCCGTAGAGAAAATATATTTTCCCTTGCTTAAGCCTTTTCCCCTGGACACTGCAGTACATTGTCAATGCCCACATGCCAATTCTCCTTTACACATTTGAGGTGTTTCCTAGCATTCCAAGAGCACTATAATCACTTTTGAGTGACAATTCATCAGCCTTTGTGTGACAGTATTTCACTCTTGTAGCAAAGCTAAACATAGTGCCGGTCAGCCACTCTTATCGAGCAGATGAACCACCACTATTTCTGGTAGAGTTTCCTCCTCATGCTGGTGAGACCAATGGCAGAACAGCCGATCTTTATGCAATGAGACATCTTCAATCTACCATCCTTAATTAGAGAGAAAATACTGCAGTAAATTTGACATGTTTCTGCATGCTTTCCACTACCTCCCTCTTTTAGCTTAGGCCATTAGTCCTCACTGGAAACCAATGTAGCCATCACAGAATTATGGAATTTTCATTGGGAGCTTGGAAAACCTTGTTGTTGTATGACAACTGCGTGTGGTGACATGGCCAAATAACTGTAAAATGGCAACTCCTTTGTACTCCACCAAATTAAACTACAATATGGTGTACAATTTTACTTTGGATTCGCCTCCAAAGGTTTGCACTTTGGGTCATTATTTCGTTTGGCTCCAGCAACCCACTTGGGGCAAAATGAAAAAATTGCAGGACCACCACAACCAGCATGCACTGCTCACTTGAGAGGCCCACTGGGGTGGACTAGTATTTAAAGAGACTAATCAGGTGCCTGTAATTAGACAGGCTGAAGCAATGCTGGTCTTTTCAGTAGGAAAGAGATGCCTGGAACACCTCCAGCACTGGCTGCACCTACGAGGGTGAAACACTTTTATATTTTTCTCTGCTGAAGAAAGGATTGACCTTGAAACACGTGTCCAGAGATGATTTTATAACTTAAGGCCTGGAATAATGAAACTGCTTAAAGAATTCACTGTGAGTTGCTGGCTTTGCTTTTTCTTCCCGTTTATATTAACCTGTTGGGAGTGCGCTTTCACATGAGGACAACTTTGTTTTTGATAATTAACCGGCCTGTCCAGCCGGGAAGGCAGCACCACTGCACATCGAAGCAGGTCTGTGTGACTAAAAATGGATTGTCACATAAGAGCAATCAGGTTGGGTTATTCACAGCAAATCTGACAATTTTACTTTGGATTCGCCTACAAAGGTTTTGCACTTTGGGTCATTATTTCGTTTGGCTCCAGCAACCCACTTGGGGCAAAATGAAAAAATTGCAGGACCACCACAACCAGCATGCACTGCTCACTTGAGAGGCCCACTGGGGTGGACTAGTATTTAAAGAGACTAATCAGGTGCCTGTAATTAGACAGGCTGAAGCCATGCCGGTCTTTTCAGTAAGAAAGAGATGCCTGGAACACCTCCAACACTGGCTGCACCTACGAGGGTGAAACAGTTTTATATTTTTCTCTGCTGAAGAAAGGATTGACCTTGAAACACGTGTCCAGAGATGATTTTATAACTTAAGGCCTGGAATAATGAAACTGCTTAAAGAATTCACTGTGAGTTGCTGGCTTTGTTTTTTCTTCCCGTTTATATTGACCTGTTGGGAGTGCGCTTTCTTCGTTTTTGATAATTAACCGGCCTGTCCAGCCGGGAAGGCAGCACCACTGCACATCGAAGCAGGTCTCTGTGACTAAAAATGGATTGTCACATAAGAGCAATCAGGTTGGGTTATTCACAGCAAATCTGACAATTTTACTTTGGATTCGCCTATAAAGGTTTTGCACTTTGGGTCATTATTTCGTTTGGCTCCAGCAACCCACTTGGGGCAAAATGAAAAAATTGCAGGACCACCACAACCAGCATGCACTGCTCACTTGAGAGGCCCACTGGGGTGGACTAGTATTTAAAGAGACTAATCAGGTGCCTGTAATTAGACAGGCTGAAGCCATGCCGGTCTTTTCAGTAAGAAAGAGATGCCTGGAACACCTCCAGCACTGGCTGCACCTACGAGGGTGAAACAGTTTTATATTTTTCTCTGCTGAAGAAAGGATTGACCTTGAAACACGTGTCCAGAGATGATTTTATAACTTAAGGCCTGGAATAATGAAACTGCTTAAAGAATTCACTGTGAGTTGCTGGCTTTGTTTTTTCTTCCCGTTTATATTAACCTGTTGGGAGTGCGCTTTCTTCGTTTTTGATAATTAACCGACCTGTCCAGCCGGGAAGGCAGCACCACTGCACATTGAAGCAGGTCTGTGTGACTAAAAATGGATTGTCACATAAGAGCAATCAGGTTGGGTTATTCACAGCAAATCTGACAATTTTACTTTGGATTCGCCTACAAAGGTTTTGCACTTTGGGTCATTATTTCGTTTGGCTCCAGCAACCCACTTGGGGCAAAATGAAAAAATTGCAGGACCACCACAACCAGCATGCCCTGCTCACTTGAGAGGCCCACTGGGGCGGACTAGTATTTAAAGAGACTAATCAGGTGCCTGTAATTAGACAGGCTGAAGCCATGCCGGTCTTTTCAGTAAGAAAGAGATGCCTGGAACACCTCCAACACTGGCTGCACCTACGAGGGTGAAACAGTTTTATATTTTTCTCTGCTGAAGAAAGGATTGATCTTGAAACACGTGTCCAGAGATGATTTTATAACTTAAGGCCTGGAATAATGAAACTGCTTAAAGAATTCACTGTGAGTTGCTGGCTTTGCTTTTTCTTCCCGTTTATATTAACCTGTTGGGAGTGCGCTTTCACATGAGGACAACTTCGTTTTTGATAATTAACCGGCCTGTCCAGCCGGGAAGGCAGCACCACTACACATCGAAGCAGGTCTGTGTGACTAAAAATGGATTGTCACATAAGAGCAATCAGGTTGGGTTATTCACAGCAAATCTGACAATTTTACTTTGGATTCGCCTACAAAGGTTTTGCACTTTGGGTCATTATTTCGTTTGGCTCCAGCAACCCACTTGGGGCAAAATGAAAAAATTGCAGGACCACCACAACCAGCATGCACTGCTCACTTGAGAGGCCCACTGTGGCGGACTAGTATTTAAAGAGACTAATCAGGTGCCTGTAATTAGACAGGCTGAAGCAATGCTGGTCTTTTCAGTAAGAAAGAGATGCCTGGAACACCTCCAGCACTGGCTGCACCTACGAGGGTGAAACACTTTTATATTTTTCTCTGCTGAAGAAAGGATTGACCTTGAAACACGTGTCGAGAGATGATTTTATAACTTAAGGCCTGGAATAATGAAACTGCTTAAAGAATTCACTGTGAGTTGCTGGCTTTGCTTTTTCTTCCCGTTTATATTAACCTGTTGGGAGTGCGCTTTCACATGAGGACAACTTTGTTTTTGATAATTAACCGGCCTGTCCAGCCGGGAAGGCAGCACCACTGCACATCGAAGCAGGTCTGTGTGACTAAAAATGGATTGTCACATAAGAGCAATCAGGTTGGGTTATTCACAGCAAATCTGACAATTTTACTTTGGATTCGCCTACAAAGGTTTTGCACTTTGGGTCATTATTTCGTTTGGCTCCAGCAACCCACTTGGGGCAAA
The DNA here is from genome assembly GCF_031143425.1 of Pleurodeles waltl. Taxonomy (NCBI): domain Eukaryota; kingdom Metazoa; phylum Chordata; class Amphibia; order Caudata; family Salamandridae; genus Pleurodeles; species Pleurodeles waltl. The sequence goes on from NC_090438.1 coordinate 766,527,478, forward strand.
ATGAAAAAATTGCAGGACCACCACAACCAGCATGCACTGCTCACTTGAGAGGCCCACTGGGGTGGACTAGTATTTAAAGAGACTAATCAGGTGCCTGTAATTAGACAGGCTGAAGCCATGCCGGTCTTTCAGTAAGAAAGAGATGCCTGGAACACCTCCAACACTGGCTGCACCTACGAGGGTGAAACAGTTTTATATTTTTCTCTGCTGAAGAAAGGATTGATCTTGAAACACGTGTCCAGAGATGATTTTATAACTTAAGGCCTGGAATAATGAAACTGCTTAAAGAATTCACTGTGAGTTGCTGGCTTTGCTTTTTCTTCCCGTTTATATTAACCTGTTGGGAGTGCGCTTTCACATGAGGACAACTTCGTTTTTGATAATTAACCGGCCTGTCCAGCCGGGAAGGCAGCACCACTGCACATCGAAGCAGGTCTGTGTGACTAAAAATGGATTGTCACATAAGAGCAATCAGGTTGGGTTATTCACAGCAAATCTGACAATTTTACTTTGGATTCGCCTACAAAGGTTTTGCACTTTGGGTCATTATTTCGTTTGGCTCCAGCAACCCACTTGGGGCAAAATGAAAAAATTGCAGGACCACCACAACCAGCATGCACTGCTCACTTGAGAGGCCCACTGGGGTGGACTAGTATTTAAAGAGACTAATCAGGTGCCTGTAATTAGACAGGCTGAAGCCATGCCGGTCTTTTCAGTAAGAAAGAGATGCCTGGAACACCTCCAGCACTGGCTGCACCTACGAGGGTGAAACAGTTTTATATTTTTCTCTGCTGAAGAAAGGATTGACCTTGAAACACGTGTCCAGAGATGATTTTATAACTTAAGGCCTGGAATAATGAAACTGCTTAAAGAATTCACTGTGAGTTGCTGGCTTTGTTTTTTCTTCCCGTTTATATTAACCTGTTGGGAGTGCGCTTTCTTCGTTTTTGATAATTAACCGACCTGTCCAGCCGGGAAGGCAGCACCACTGCACATTGAAGCAGGTCTGTGTGACTAAAAATGGATTGTCACATAAGAGCAATCAGGTTGGGTTATTCACAGCAAATCTGACAATTTTACTTTGGATTCGCCTACAAAGGTTTTGCACTTTGGGTCATTATTTCGTTTGGCTCCAGCAACCCACTTGGGGCAAAATGAAAAAATTGCAGGACCACCACAATCAGCATGCACTGCTCACTTGAGAGGCCCACTGGGGCGGACTAGTATTTAAAGAGACTAATCAGGTGCCTGTAATTAGACAGGCTGAAGCCATGCCGGTCTTTTCAGTAAGAAAGAGATGCCTGGAACACCTCCAGCACTGGCTGCACCTACAAGGGTGAAACACTTTTATATTTTTCTCTGCTGAAGAAAGGATTGACCTTGAAACACGTGTCCAGAGATGATTTTATAACTTAAGGCCTGGAATAATGAAACTGCTTAAAGAATTCACTGTGAGTTGCTGGCTTTGCTTTTTCTTCCTGTTTATATTAACCTGTTGGGAGTGCGCTTTCACATGAGGACAACTTCGTTTTTAATATGGTGTACTTCTGGGCTTTTGAATTACAAACCCATTGCCTTTTCATTGTCATGGTTGCATAATGGATAAATGTTTGACCGAGAACAATCAATTTTTCCTCCAGTTTGATTCAGGTGGACATCGCCTTGCACTGCCACTCGCAGAGTGAGACAGAAATAGCTGTGGTTACATTGAGAAGTACAGAATTCCAGGCTTCTGTTGCTCCTAGCTGCCGCCTGTAATGCCTAAGTATGCTGAAAAGAAAAACATGAGGGACTTGTTAAAATGGTACATTTCTGCACACCAACATTATTGAAGAGGGTTGACTAATCGTTTCACCAATTGTTGCCTCAGAGGCCTTCTACTCCTCGCTTTGTCACAATATGAAGCTCGGTTTCGCTGTTGTGAAAGTCTGCAGGTTGTTTTTTGGAATCTCCATACTAACAGATTGATAATGCAAGACTTAGCTTGTCCTCTCCTGTGATAATGCTTCAATGGTACTCCTGGAATTATGAAGACCAGCCAAGAAGGAGCTGACTGATTCACTTCGGGCACATCCTGAAAGTCATGCACTCGGCATGGAATGCTGTAATTTTGATAGATTTTTGTCATTCAAAACAAAGGGCCCAATTTAGTGTTTGGCAGACAGGGTACTCTGATGCAAATATGTCTGCCAAACTGTAGGAAAGTAGAGTATTATGTTGTGGGAGTTAGTCCTCACCATGTAATACTCTGAAAATACTCCAAAGATGTTCCTTGGATTCACACTAGTAAATCCTTAGCTCAGTCCTGGTAGTGTGGCAAAGAGCAGCCAGGCTTTACTTATGGCAGCGGTTCCCAACCTGTGGTCTGTGGCCCCCCAGGGTCCGTGACACATTCCCAAGGGATCCGTAGGCGTGGGCCGGCAGGAAGGCACTTCTTCAGAAGGGGACTCCAAAAGAAACACATGAGTGTTTTTATATTTAATACTTCCTTTGTACAGCACTTTTGAAAGCACTGCAAAGTTCCTTGTACATCTAGCATCTTTTAGGCAAAAAAAAGTGTCAAGATATCTCTGGTGATTAATGTACCTGCTGGAGAAAGATGGACGTTTTGTGTAGTGGCAATTTTGACTCATGTAAGGTAGCACAGATGGTTAATATGCCTGCTGCAAAGAACGTGTATCATGGAAAGAACAGTATTTCATGTGCATAGTTCAGTGGGTTACTGCTTTTACCACAGATATTCTTTTGTTATTGTGCAATTAATAAATTACAATTGTAATTGAGCAGTGAGCTATGAACTCCCGTCAAAGAGCTGCATGCAAACTGCAAGGCACAAATTAGAAAGTTATGTTTTACTTCCCAGTCTTTTATTTTCCTTATGCTGCTAAAAAAGGTTTGCTTGCATGGAAATACATTCTTATTATTAAAGTCAATGCTAACCCTATGTTAAGTTCTAAATCTTGAGTTTGTGCTATTCCAGCACTCTTAGAAAATGCCTGCCAGTGTGGATGATGTGTGTATACTACACGTTGTAGTATCCTGTAAAGTCCTCAGACACCCTACACTGGTATAGAGGTTCTATAAAACACATGAATTACATGTGACAGAGAGACTATGGAAAGATGAGAGGTCCTTATAGTTTTACTTCCATTCCCCACCACATACTTATGTGAAAAAGCTTTCTCAGATCCTATGTACCTAAAAAATAAAAACAGAAATCACTTGGAAAATGTAGAATCAGACATGAGGATTCAGCTTTCCTAAATAAAACCAAACATTGAAAAGTTAGTTGAGGAGATGCAGCTCCAACCTTTCCATTAACATTGTTTGATTTTTGCATATTTTTTCAATAAAAAATAAATTATATCTTTAGTAATTCAAGTATTTGTTTGGCGTGTACTTGTTTGTGTATTTTTTTGCAAATTACGGTTTTAATGTTTGAAATTTAAATCATATACGTTTCTTGGGGGTCCCTGGCTTCCAGTAGTGTTTCTGTGGGGGTCCTCAGGAGTCAAAAGGTTAGGAACCACTGCTTTAACAGATTCCTTTATTGATTGATCCAGACTGCTGCATCACGAAAAGCAAGAGTAACAATTTGAAATATTTTCCATTTTCCTACAATTACTGCACTGAGTAATTTATTTGCAAATTACAATAGTTAACTACTCAATACGTCTCTAGTTGCCAAATTTAGACCCACTTACGCCTTTATCTGTCCAATGTAGCAATGCTTTTATGTAGGAGTAATAAAACATGTACATCATTTTTAAAATGCTAACAATGCATATGTTTAAAAAGAACACATGGCAATTAAAAACTGCTGATTGCAATTTAATTCACATCATATTTTCCTTCTATTTCACATTCTATGATGAAGGCTACAGTTGCTTCTGGCTGCCAGGGCTCTACCAGTTCTTTGCGCTCACCATTTATCTTAGATAGATATTTTAGGGGGAGGGGGGCAAATGTTTTCCCCTATTAGATGCTGATCATAGACACCTTATTTCTGAATACTGTCCAATAATATAGGGTGTGCCTTTCAAATTCATGCTCTGCCGTCAAGACCAACATTTGTATCAAACAGGTGCTTGTATATCCTCTGTCAGCCTGGTCATCCTGCCAAGCTCATTGTGCAGATTTCGGACAATTCCTTTCATGCGTTTATCGGTTGTCATGGACGTATCAGACTCAAAAGGCATATCAAAAGGAGATGGAGACAGTGCAGACCCACAGTGCAACTTTTAAAAAAACAGAAATGTAGCATCCTTCCCATCTCCATTGTTATTTTAGTTTTATAAGTTTACATAATTATATTATTATTTGAGCTTCATATGTTTTAGTACATTATCTAAGGTGTTATAGAATGTTTGCTTTTTTCCAATTAAATTAAATATTGTTAATATAGTAGCATGTTGTTGGGTTTGTAGTAGATTAGGAAGAACATTTTCTAAAATGTGATTTATTGTTTTTAATTTATATTTTGTGTGTAGTTAAACTCTTTCTTAATTTTTGATTTTTCAATTAATTACTCAGTTTACTAATTAATACATTTTATATTTACTAATTTGTTTATTAAATAACTAATTTAACAATATGTTTTCATTTTTACAATATTATTCATATTTTATTAATTGTAATTGTTTGTCAGTGTTAATTTATGGGCAGCAAGAAGGGAAGTGTTTTAATTTAAAATATTTGTAGTTTAATTTTTGTTGAAAAATACATGTTTTATTTTTTACTTTTAATTTTGCTTATTTTACATTAAATTAATGCATTTATTCTTTTTAAATATATGTAATGTTTTGGTCTCTAGTTAATTGTGTTATTTGAAAAAATTAGGAGTGGGAATAACAAATCTGACCCCTCCAAAGTACATCATTTTCTCTACTGTTGTTTAGATAGGAGTGGGAAATGGGAATATTAAATGAAACTCCTGCTAAGACCCACATTTTCCATATTTTTGCTTATGTTGGAGTGTGAATAGTAGATTTGAACCCTCTAAAGTACAACAGTTTCCCTACTGTTGTTTGGATGTGAGTTGGTATAGTGACTCTAACCCCTACAAAGTCCAACACTTTCACTACTTTTGCTTACGATGCAGTGAGAATAACAAATTTAACCACTCCAAAGTCCACAGCTTTCATTTCTGTTGCTCAGATTTGAAAGGGAACAGTAAATCTGACCCCTTCAAAGTCCACCACATTCCCCACTGTTGCTTGGATTGGAATTGTAAGAGTAAATCTCTAACCCTACAAAGTCCTATACTTTCTCTATATTTACTAATGTTGGAGTGGAAATAGTAAATTGACCCAACTGTGTCCAACACTTATCCTTAATGTTTCTCAGATTTAAATGGGAACATTAAACCTGATTACTTCAAAGTCAAACACTTTCCCTACGTTTGCTTATTTTGGAATGGGAATAGTAAGTCTGGCCCCTCCAAAGTCCAATATTTTCTCTAATGTTGCTCAAATTGTAGTGGGAATAGTAAGTCTTACTCCTCCACAGTCCAAAACATTCCTTACATTTGCCTACGGTTGGTTTGGACTATTAAATGTAACTTCTCAAAAGTTGAACACTTTCTCTTCTGTTTCTCAGATTGTAGTGGAGACAGTAAATCTGACTATTCCAAAGTCCAACAATTTCCTTATGTTTGCCTACGCAGGGATGGGAATAGTAAATGTGACCCCCTCCAAACTCCAGCACTTTTTCTACTGTAGCTGAGATTGGAATAGGAATACTAAGTCTAGCCCCTTCAAGGCCCATCACTTTCCCAACTGCTGCTCGGATTGGACAAGGACTAACAACTCTGATCCCTCCAAAGTACAGTGTGTTCCCTACTTTTGCTTATGTTGTAGAGGAAATAGTAAATTTGAACTCTGCAAAGTCCAACACATTCCCTACTGCTGCTCAGATTGGAGTGGGAATAGTAAATTTGATGACTCCAAAGTCTAACATTTGTTCCTACTTTTGCTTATTTTAGAATGTGAATTGTAAATCTGACCTCCCCAAAGTCCAACACTTTCCTTACCTTTGCTCAGCTTGGAGTGGGAATAGTAAATATGATAACTCAAAAGTCCAACAGTTTCCCTACTTTGGCTTACTTTGGAATAAGAATTGTGAATCTGACCCCTCCAAAGTCTGCCACTTTCCCTACTGCTGCTCAGATTAAATTGGGAAAACTAAATCTGACCCCTTCAAAGTCCACACTTTCCCTGCTTTTGCTCAGGTTTGAAGGGAAATGGATAATCTAACCCCTCTAAAATCCACCACTTTCCCTACTTTGCTTATGTGTGAGATAATATACAAATTCTGACCCCTCCGAAGTCCACCACTTTCCCTGCTTTAATTTAGTATTTCAGTGGGAATAGTACATCTAGCCCCTCCAAAGTACAGATTTCTCCCTACTTTTCTCACATTGAATTGGGAATAGTAAGTCTGACCCCTTGAAAGTGGAACAGTTTCCCTTTTTCTGCTTATGATGGAGAGAGAAAAGTAAATCTGACTCTTCCAAAGTCCAACACTGTGCCTAGTTTTGCTTTTCAGTGGGAATAATAAATTAGACTCTCACAAAATTCAACACTTAGTAAATCTTACCCCTGCAAAGTTTAACACTTTCCCTACTTTTACTAAAGTTGGAGTATGAATAGTAAATCTGACCACCTCCAAAGTCCATCACTTCTCCCATATTCCTTATATTGGACGGGGTATAGTACATCTAACCTCTCCAAAGTCCAACATTTGTCCTACTTTTTCTTATGTTGGCTTGAGAATAGTAAATCTGAACCCTCCAAAGTCTGAGCATTTCTCTACCTTTATTTATGTTGTAGTGGGAAGGGTAAATCGAACCCCCTCCAAAGTCCAATGCTTTCCAACTTTTGTTTACATTGTGATGGGAAGAGTAAATCTAACCCTCCAAAGTGCAACACTTTCCCTACTTATGCGTACTTTGAAGTGGTATTAGTTAATCTAATTTGCTCACTGTTGCCCTAGGTATGTGTTCTTCTTTCATAAAACACATAGATGACTTAAAGACTGTACAACATATTTCATCAGTAGATCAACATTGTGTTTAGGACATATGTAGATGTTGCTTGCTATGGTCCAATTTATGTTGGAGATTTTTTTTCTTTTGAATTAATAGTTTATTTTATAAATTTGTGGTAGTGCCTAGGAACGTCATTTGCCTCATTCTATGCCAAGCTAAGGATGAATTATTTTATAAAATCATATGCCTAGAGCTCTGAACTGGAAGATCATTACAAAGATGTTCTTAGGTACAATAGGTATGTTTATGACTTTTTTAATTTAGAGCTCTAGTGAAGACAAATTTGTATAATACTTTTCCCTTTTACATTATAACCAAAGGGAGTAAACAATTCATCAGTTGCAGCTAAAGATCTGCATATGTTACATACGCATGTCACTGCTTTTGTAAACTTTTCTATGTAGGCAAAACCATCCAGCATTTGAGGATAACAATTACAAAACATATCGGCTCTATTATAAGTGATGATGAGAGATACCCAGTTGCTACTTATTTCATATCTTGTCACAATAATGTTATGATACTTTCAAATCTGCAAGGAGCTTCACTCCAAATTGACATCCACATGGTAGAAATCATGAATTATGCTGAAGACATCTGGAGCAGGATCTTACATTGAATTATTCACTCTGAAACTTATGTGACTCAATACAGATGAAGGTTGCCCTCACTCCTTTTTTGCACTTTTTCTTTAAAGTTAAGCACTTTAACACTTTGGTACATACAGATAGATTCTTCCAGCAACATTGGCTCACTAGGACAGCAAAGAATTACAAGTGCCATGTGTTTCATGTTTTGCTTTATAACCTATGACAAATGCAAAGTAGAGCCCATCCAGAAGTAACAGATGAAAACCCCACAGGCAAACACCTGATAAAGGCTGTCAAAGAAGGAGTTCTTCAATGAGTCCATCCTTCAGCAATGCAAGAGGCAGAACTATGGAGAGTGTTCATCACTGCTAGGTGTGATAGAAAAGAAATGCTCTCAAAGGGCTATGATTATTCACTGCAATAAATTGTCAGGGAAGGTTTACGAGGGATCAATCTTAGAAGAATTCAAAGTTCAGGGATCTGGTCCTAATCCTATATCGTTCTAGGCCTTACAAGGCTCAAACATGCAGACAACCTAAAACTGTACTCCTTTAACTTAGTTGCCCAGGTAGATGCCGTGTGAAGAGGAGTTTAAGTAGGGCAAGGTGTGCAAGAGGAGGCTGGATGGACTCTGGACTGCTGAAGAGGAAGAAACCAGATTGTATGGCTGCTGAAGAAGAAGAAACCAAATTGTAGCTGAGTGGGAGGAGTAAGGGCCAAGTCACATGTGTGGAAGCTGCCAGGAATGGAGGGACTCCTCAGGAGTTAAGTCCTATGCAAGGCAAATCCCTACACCATACACCACAACAATATCGTTTTGGCCCACTTGCATCAGCTAGAGCAGGCTCCTTGCTGGCCATTGGTATCTGTTTTGCTGGAGGTACCTTTCTTTCAGCGACCTAGTCAAGTATTATGCCACCAGAGAGGGAGAGATCTAATGGTTGGTGATTGGTAAGAGAAGGGTCAGGTCACTTTGGTAGGGAGATGCCCACTGTTAGGAAGACTCTACAGCAGTAAAGCCCAGAAAGTCAAAACATTATACCAATACATCAAAATTATGGGTTTTTAGATCTTCCTTGAGGCGTAATAAAGAAGAGGACAGTCTGATTTGCATGGGCAGCTTGTTCCAGGGTGGAGAATTCCTGCTTACTTCAGAGCCTTCAGATTTTCAAGTTCCCCAAGTGGGGAGTTGTGGATGCTATGACTACTTTCAGAGGTGTGGAGTTTGTGAGTTAAGTAAACTTATTTGCTTGTTTGAAAGGCCTTGCAGCTCCTGCAGCGTGTTTTGAACAGGATGCAAGTCTGGAAGGGTAGTGAGTGGAGTTTCTAGGGTGGGATTTTCCATGTCTCATGATCACATATGCATGCTGGTCAGCATTAGTCCATGGCATGCAGAGCAGCTTTCAATGACTACTGGATGGAGTCAGTGAGGCTGATCGGCAAAGTGTTTCCTTTGCATGTTTGAGAAAGACTTGGAAGTTATCAATTGGAAGGCAGCCCTTTATGTGCATAGGAGACTGATCTATTACCAAGAAGTGTGAGCTTTTTTTCTGAACATGTGCAGCCTGTACTCCTAGAGTATAGGCTGCACATGTTAAGCAAGGTGCATATTTATGAGTGGGTTGCGCCACGCTTGCACCATGGAACGTGGTACATGCATGACACAAACCACTAAGTCATCTTTTTGAAGCCACGTAAAGTCACTTTGTGTGGCTTTGAATGGCTTCAAATATGTGAAGCAAAGCAACTCAGTGCAAATTGCTGCTTTGTCTTACTCTGCCTTGGGTAGGCATTCCATGGTCGTTGCGGTGGATGTTACAACACTACTCTCATGAATTTTGATGCATTCCCAGATTCCCGGATTTACAAGGACTTGTAAACCTGGGAATGTGCCAAAATCTTACACCTGCCCAGGAGAGGCGTAACGTGGAGAAATATATTTCTCCTTGTTTTTCCTCTTTCTATGTGTGCTGCACTCTGCAGTACACATAGAAATAGGAAAAACCCTCTCATATTTGATTATGTGCAGGAGGGTCTCCCTTCCTGCACAAAAACCATCCAGCATGCAAGGCAGGTCCCCCTGCTTCGTGGTACAAGGCAGCCTGCATTGGCACTAGGCAGCCAAAAGGGCGCCAGCACAGGGGGAAAGGACTGGAATGCACTTTATTAGATAGATACGGTGCTTTCCTGCCATTTCCCTTGGACACAGGGCAGCGCAGCGAGAGGACTTGTCCTGTGCCACAAAGCCCATAAATATGGGCCCAAGGGACTTCACATAGGAGGAAAGGGTGGCAAAAAGTCACCTTAGTTAATGTTAGGCCAAAGTTTGGGCTGGTGGTTGCAGAGTACCACCACTGAACATAACAAATTCCTTTCTATGAACCCATTTGGCTATTGCTGGAAGACTGGCTATTAAAACACTGAGAATGTCATATTATTCGGGGAAGTAGGCGTTTTTACGCTCCCCTGCATGTAAACAGTGATCTTAATTACCATGACACCTCACCCATATTGCTAACACTTAATTCCTCCGATTAAAAGCTCATGGAATAGTTCATCACAGCGATGCAAAACATATGCGCAGTCGCCATGTTCCTGCAAACATATTCCTTACATTTTTTGACAAACTGCTAAATATGTCAATATGCCTTTCAGCAATGGTATTAGCACTGTTTTGAATTACCCAGCAATTACTGGTAACTTCTAAATGAAGGCTTTTGTGGGAATAATTTTGTGGTAAATGGTCAACAACTCGGTTTGAATAGTTGTGAAGTACAATTGGGGGAGTAGCTAGTCGGCTACTGAACAAAAAAGAGAAGCAACTTTATTCTCTTTTACCCATGATAGTGTGCAGTGATGGAAAAGCAAAATTGTTGTGGTAGGACACTTACAACCTGTGCTCAGATTTGCAGTTGTTATGTTTTTTTTTTTTGCTAAACTGAAGATGTTTTGTTGTTCGCACCTGTTTTGTTGATTTGAATTTCCTCACAGTGATTCTTTTGAACACAGGAAAATGAGGTATCTTACTTAATACCAGCATTAGTGGAATTGCCATCTGTTTTGACTTGAGTCTTTATTCTGACAGCTTGCTGGATGTAATAGGCTGTGCCATTTCAAGTAAAATTCTCCTGCAGTGGAGGGAGTCATCCCCCCATGGCTTAATATTTCATTGACTAAATGTCATTCTTTTTTATAGCATGAATTGCAGCTGCATCACCTAGTAATCATCTAGTTACACAGAGGATAAAAACATCATCAAGGAGTAGTTGGGTCTAAACTCGAGCATATCCAGCATAATGGACTACAGATAACATGCAATACAATCTACAAGCTTCTGTTATTATGGTGCTTTTGTTTTTATTTGGTAGCACTAAATGACTATTTCATAAAACAATATTTTAAAATTATGTTCTTTCTTTTTTCATTCATTAAGACAAGGACACTTAAATAAATACGGTTTTCTATACTAATTTAATCACAGGAAGGTTGACCATTTGGCAGGGTCACCTGACTGCTGACACCTGTATTGGAAAGGTGTGGGGTGAGTGTAAAGTCCAGCCCTCAGGGAGTGGCTTGCAAAAAATACTGCACGCAGAAGTGCACATGTGTGCAGCAGGACACTACAGCTCGGAATTGCTGTATTTACCACATCTTTTTTTACCTGAAAAGCTGACGAAGTGCATGCATCACGCCGTCTAACACACAATGCCAACAAGCTCCAAGACACCAACAATTTTAAACACAGGTTCCAAAACTCAAAAGTATGGGTTTTGCACCAAGGACTCCACCGAGCGATTAAAATCCAACCAACCAAAATCCTACAACCAACAATAAGAAGTGCATAGGCAAAAACACATGCACTTCTCTTGAGGTCAGCAGCACATCCTCATGAACAAAAGCAGGGCCTAAACTTTGAGAGAGTTTATAGACTTTTTGTTTGTTTGTTGAGAAAGGTTCGTTCTCTCATTTAAGGGGCCTTTGAGATCGGTAATATCATTGAGGTCAGACGCAAGGTAGCGCGAGACGACAATTACTTCTCCCTGAGATCTACTGAAGGCTCGCGTACACGGGCAATATTGCGTTTTCCAGACAAAAGATGGTTCTCATGAACTGCCCTGGCGTGCTGTCAAGCTCACGCTGCTGTGCTGCCGCGGGCTGTGAGGAGAGGAGCGCCCCGCATCCTGTGTCGGTTCTTCAAAGCCAGACCCCGTTCTCGGCGCTGGATATTAGGTCACAGCTGGAAAGGAGGCGTGGTCGCTCTTCCGCGTGCATGTTTACTGAAACTGCTGACACTTGTTTTTTGGGTGGAAACAATGAAGTATAGAAAGAACATCAAGGCAAGCACCACTCGACTCGTTAAATCCACACATTTGCTGACTTACTTTTGGGGCACACAGACCTGTACCCTACGCAGAAGCGTCTCAGGTGCACCTTAATTCCATAGAGGGTATATCAAAATGTGACAGGGATAAAAAGGTTGTAAAATGCAAACATGCCAAAATAGAACCCCTGCCTGCAAGTTGCGGTGCAAGCACTGCAGCACCTATCTGAGAAGTATTTTAAACAGGGTAACATTACTATGGGTCTCAATGTTGTCTCCAATTATTATTATTATTATTATTATTATTAGGCACAGGATTACCTGAAGGTGTCCAGGCGCTAAAATGAAAGTAAGACATATGTTCAGTCTGAGTTATTCAAACAGATGTGTTTTTCTGGAGCGTTTCAGAAAGATTCTGCTGGGAATGTAGCTAAATAGGGAGTTTGATCCATGCCTGCGCTGTGACCACAGAAAAGGCACGACCAGGCCACGAGTCTAGGGTAGACGTGAATAGATGGCGTCTACCCTCTTTATTCAGGGGGGTGAACGCCGTCTACACTGCCAAAAGGTTAGGCCCCAAAAAAATATGCTAAACCTGTCCCGGTGACACTGGGACACATTCAGCACTGCCTGCACCTTGTCTGTTATCATAAGGAGGAGAAAAGTTCAGGCGGGGAGGAGACTTGTGCGTTTCCTGCAGGGCCTAGAACAAAGGGTGAAGTTAAGGGGCCATCCGTCCTCCTTTTGTTGGAGTATCCTGGCTGGGAGGTATGGGGAGCCTCACATCTAAATGCAATGGAAAGGGAACAAAGGCACACAGCTTATCACTTTACAGGTAATTAAGAAAGGCACCTTTTTGATTATGCTCACTCCCTCTATTTAAGATGTATGCAAATGCACTGCAAGAATGTCAGATGTGTTGGTCTGTCCTAAGATTTACACAAACAACAATTTAAATGCCAGTATTTTGTTTTATTTCTTTTATAGTGCTACTCATCCAAATGCACAGTGTCAGAGCACTTTACATCACAGGTGATTTACGAGACACAAAAAGATCTTGCAGGAGTAATAACCCCACCAGATATTTTAAAATGCAGACAGTGCAACCAACTAAGCAGAACAGATTTACTGCCATGTGTCTCCTTGTTGCCAATTTCTTTGTGGCAGAGTTTTAAAGAATAAATGTATAAGTTGAGGCCCAGATTTTGCGTCCGGTGTGCGTCCCTTTTTTTCTGCACATCCTGATGCACAATCTCATTTGTTAAATATTGTAAGGCGTTCAAATGTGCTCATGGTAGACCTGCTAAACAAATTGGTGAGGTCTCAAGATCTGATGTCACTTCCTGTGAGGTCATGGGTTGTGATGCCACTTCCAGTGATGCCATGTGCGATGTCAACCACTGTAATGTCACAGGCCGTGATGTCACACACTCTAATGTCATGATGTCACTTGCATACTGCCTAACTTCTTTTTCTAGGACTTGTGCAGTGGGCACAACCACCAAGTCTTCCCTTGAGGAACTAAGGTGCACCCACTAAGTTGAAAGATTTGAGCACAGCAGTATTAGAGGAGTGTACTTTTGAGACAGATTTAAAATGTAATTAGTACCCTATGCCTGAGAGATGGCTTTGTGGCAAAGACACAAGGCCTTGAACCCTCATCTTTCCCAGGGACAGGGAGCCCATGAAGATTTGTAAGGTTCAAAGAGATATTATCAAATATGCAATGACAGTGTATCCGTCTGCCAACAGCATTTTGCATTAATTGCAATCTTTTTATAAGGTATAATGGTAGACTAACATATGACACATTACAAATCATCCAGCGTACTTAAGATCAGAGCTTTGATCAGAAGTGGCCTAGACAAGAGAAGGAGAATCAATGGTGCTTGTTTGAACCTCATTTCCATATAGCTAATAATGGTGATTTTGCTAAGTTATGTTATGTGTGTTATACTGTCTTATACTATGCTACTTTATGCATTATGCTACAAGTATGAGGCCTATTCTACTGTTCAGAAACTACATGCATTCCACAACGCTATGGACCACGCAAGAGTAGGGCCTCTCAGAGCTGTCTCTGTGTTCTCCAATGGCTGGGACAGGTATATGCTGCAAGTTTCTACGTGTTCTGCAACACTTTCTAGTGCACTGAGGAATGATGAGGCTGGCAGCTAACCTGTTCTCTTTGTTTTAAAGTCCCACCTGTCCAAGCAGAAGAAGAGGTGGGCACACACTATTCTCGAATGTACGCAAGGTGAGGTATTTTATAAAAGTAGAACACCTTACCTTTGGACAAAGCAAGTGGGATTAATGATACCCTTATTGTAAAAAAGTGGAGAGAGGAGATGGCATTTCAGACTATTGCACCCTCGGGTAAGGTGATGGTATTTGAAAAAAATGCACTTGCCAGCCCCCCTTTGGCAAGGTGGGGTTTAAATGCCCCTACTGTCCCTCCTCACCATTGGGCAACTCCTCCACCCACCAAAAGTCTTGTAAATCTCTTCCAGCCTGTGCAGAAATATGGGAGATAAAAAAAAAAAACATACTTCCTATTCTTGGGCAATATAACGCTAGGAAATGAGAACATATAGATTAGCCTCCTGCTCTTAGGAAAGGAGAAGGGGAAAAGAAACAGTCCCGTACTCTGGGGTAATACAGGGGGCTCAAGGTGGCAACAATACTTTTTAAATGCAAATTCAATGACAGCTGAATATTTTATAATTGAAATTATAATTTCTGGAGCAAAGTCACGTTTGTAGATATAGAGACTTAGAGAAACACGGACAAGACTGAAGGACAAAGGGAAACCAATAGGGCATAAGATCAGGCAGAGCGAAGGAAACAGTGAAACAGACAGAGAGACAGGAACAGCATCAGGGATAGGAGAAAAGCAATAGGGACATAGGATTACAGACAGATGGACAAAGATAGAGACAAGGGGACAAGGACTTAGAGAAAGAAACAGTGGAAAAGGGACATAGACTGAAAGGGAAGTGGGGCAACAGATAGAGGGAGGGAAACATAAAGGAGACAAAGACAGGGTGAGAGATACACCTGGTAATAAAAGAAGTAGAGGGAGACAGAGACAGGGAGACTATTGAGTGGAGAACAGAGGAAGGGAAATGTATTTAGCGCAGAGAAAGGAACTGAGAGTTACACGGGCAGAAAAGGATGGGGACAGAGGAACAGACAGGGCAAGGGACAGAGGAACAGACAGGGTAAGGGAAAGAGAGAAAGAAAGAAACTCAGTGACAAAGAGAGTAGGAGTAACTACAAGAAGAGTAAAGGAAAGTGAGAGTAACCATAAGTAGGAGTATAACGAAGAATTACTAATGATAGAAATAGTAGTAAATAGAATATGTAGAAGCAAATAGAAACAAGTAGCAGCAGGAATAAGTAGGATCAAACAGAAGTCACTGGAAATAGGTGGAAGTAAGAGAAGTAAGAGTAGGATGAAGTAACAGTACAAGAAACAAGCATTTGCAATGCAATAGGTTTCTTGTTTGCTTGAGTTAGAGCTATTAGCATTGTTAATTCCTAACTGGACTTTTCTTGCCACATAAATTGAAAATTAATAAGTAAAACAGTTGACATAGGCAAGCTGATTCAAAGCGCCATGGCTGCCATGAGCATGAGCGCGAAGGAGAGACACCAAAGGGAAAAGAAGTCCGCTCTCAGTCAAACGTATGGCCAAACATGCAATTATCCATGTAACAGGGTTGATGGCAAAAGCGGTAACACAACTGCCCCAAGAGGGAAAAACTTAAAGCATTTATCAATAATAGCAAAGGATCTTTAAAAGGCAAGCAGATGAACGAGTTATAGTGATGGGCGTACAGTGGGCGTGGTTAAAAGCACACAGATAGATTACAACAGGCCAGAGCGTTTGCATGCTCGACCTAAAAACAAGTAAAAGTATGTAAGCTTCGGGAGAAGAGTGGAGCAAGAATAGGCAGATAGAGGAGAATGAGTAACAGTTTACATCAGAAGAGGTAAGTGTAGAAGTAAATAAAAGTAAAGGTAAGAGTAACTGTACGAATGACCATGTGAAGTAGGTGCTACTTACCACACCTGAAAAAATCCGACTCCCTGGAGTTCAGGATTTTTTAGGTGTAATACATCACACTTGTTTTTTGATGAATAATATGTAGATTTTGTGGCACACTGCATCAAATTCCACGTCACTGTACCAACTGTATTTTTAAACTCAGTTAACATCTGATAGGTTTGACCTTCCAAAATGAAGCAAAGAGTTCATTACACCCGGTAATTATATGGTAAATAGCAGGTGAAGTAAACTTCTCTCATCTCAGAATTCTGATCCCTGGATTTTCACAGGGAGCGTAAAATGTCTGCCACTTATAATCAGGGCCAAAAAGTAAGTGAAGTTAAGGGTATGAGTAAATATTCCGAAGCAGGAGAAAGAAGAAGAGTTGTAGTAATGATAAGCATAAGTATGACTCAGTATGCATTGACAGTCATAGTACTAAACTTTTGTCCTGCTTTTAACACTTTTTTCCTTAAGCTCAACACTACTTTTACATGCGTACTGTTGTGTTGTTTTTTTGATTGTATACTGGACTATTACGAGATGGGTCATACTCCACCGACTCTGAAGTAGACGGATCACAATTGAGCCAGACAGTATAAAGATCCTGGACATTAAATGAGCCCTTTCTAACACAATTTTCACCTGTTTTAGTCTCCCGTAGGGACTGTGAAGAACAATGGTGCACAACGTTTAGACAGCATTTGGGGCTTGTTCAGATATATCATTAGAAGTGCTAACATTTCTGCCAAGGCATGCTTACTTACTTGCTTATGTCTACTACCCTCCCTGAGGTATAGGCCATCAGCCAGGACTCTCTAGCCATCGCTGTCCTGTTCTTTTCTTACAATCTGCCTGCAGGTGTAACCCATCTCCTTGCAGTCAGCCCAGAGGCCTAGGTGACAGGTGTTTCTTGGCCTTCCTCTTTTTGCCTTGTGGGTTTGCCAAGGTATGATTGCCCTATAAAAGTATCCTACTTTTTCTATTCTAAGCTCCAGAGTGAGATGTAGGCAAAGATGTCACTGTGTGTCTCACAGCATTGGCAACTCTGGCAGTCACAGTCTCAAGCTATAAAGCCACGTAGGTCTGTATCAAGTCTGAAGGTGGTGGAATTACAAATCCCAAAACACTGCCCTCACCATGATTCTGTAAACAGGGAAGTAGCTTTGGGGGTAGGTGGCTGTTTGGGGTGTTACAATCCCCCTTTTTTTTTCTTCTGATAAATAGTTTCAGTTGGGTATTGTGAGATGTCAGTAAGATTTCAGCAGGGGTTTCTATATAAAAAGACACAAATCTACACACACACACTCTCTCTGCATTGAAAGTCTTCAAGAATATTGTTTATTTGACAAAATATTGTGTTTTCCCTCTTAGCACTCTGACAATCTGCATTCCTTTCCCTTTCCACTGCCCCTTAGATCCCTCTCATGCACACTGCTTGTTGTATAATGTGTTTTAACTTGATATGCCAGTGTGATTGTCTGGAAATCTGAAGCTTGAACTCACCCCCCCAGTCTTGCCGAGCAAGCTAAGCCCTTTCCTGTAAGAATGTCAGTAAATGATCAGATATCACACATGTTTGAAATGATAATCTATGACATGTTTTACAGTATACACAAGGTATACCAAGTGATTCAGCATTTCTGAACTGCTAGCTTTGTATGCTGCATAGTGCTGGAGAATAGATTTCTGCTGCCTGCTCCAACCTTCCAAGTTATCAGTAAAGAACCAGAAACATTGCTAATAAACAACACAGATAGCTGACAAAGTAAACCAAGGAGAAACCAAAAGAGGTCCCCTGTTGTTCACAAAGGGATATTGTGGGGTGCTATCCTAATGAACCCTGAGTACATTTCTGGGTGTGGTATGCTTCTAATGAGAAATGTCACAGAGCATTCCTGCACTTTGAAGTTTCTTGTCCCCCTCTGGGATGAAATCCTGCAGATACCCTCAAGCTTTTTGACCAGTTTTACATAGGTTCCTGCAAAAGTGAAACTAATAGTTTTCCACGAGGAACCTGGTTGCTAGTGTGATGAGGGCCTGCACTTGTTATACAACCAAAGCTGAATCGCTTATTGTTTTTTTTTGGGACTGTAGCAGGGCTGAAAGTTCATAGAACAGAACCCAGGAGATAACCTGCTTCTCTTTTTGATTGTTAGGGCAGAATGGGAGTGAGTTCTAATGCAGACAAACTATTTAACAAGCCTATTGACAATGTTCTACATAATTATGCCTGGGCTCTCTCACCCTCCCCACTCTTTGTAAAGCCTAGTGCAGCTATCTTGTTTGAACATCTGTAAGAAATTGGATTATTGGTTGAGGGGGGTGGGGTGGAAGCCCCACTCAGGCAATAACCACAATCCTTGTCAGGGTGAACCAAAAAAAGTCACTAAGTTAACCTGTTCTTAACCCTATGGTAGCTGGGCAGAAAAGCGGTCAGACTTTACTTAGAGGCAATGCGTAAAGTATTTGTGCAGCACACACACAGTAATAAAGTTAAAACACAACACAAGAAAAATCCCAAACCAACTTAGGATAATAGAGTAAATTGGAATAAATAAAACTATATCAGAACAACAAAAATACAATCAATTGAATCAGAGATGTTCAATTTTTAAGTGAAAATAATTCTTGAAAGCTGGTCATCTGGTTGCGCTAGACTGGGAAAAAGTCACAAGTTCATGTTGATTGTGATGGACATGGACAGAATACAGGGATCAGGTTAGCCCCTTGAAAAGTTACATTTTAACTCTAGGACAAAGAGTTCTGTTCTCATTGGAGGAGGCCTGAGGAGGAGGAGGCTGAGCACGAAGAGCCAGTTGGATGTTGCTGATGGTCATTGCTATAGCTTCATGTTGGCGGTTGTCGTGGGCTGCTGTTGCTGTAGTGCGAAGTGTCGCACTGCTGGTCACCACTAACTGTTATCAGCTTACAGAACAGGTCTCAGTGGTACTTCACTTTAGTGGTCATTGTGGGCGGCAGAGTCTCGGTTCGAATGGGCCTGCTTGTAGTTGCAAGGAGCCCAGACTTTAGGATTATCACATTTTCTGTAGGAGGAGTGCACTCCTGAGGATCAGGGACTCACTCCAGCAGAGACCAGCATGGCTTAGGCAGGTCCATTTGCAGGTCCAGGCAGGTAAAATTGCAGCAGTTCAACTGGGCAGTTTCAGGGTGGCCTTTGAAGCTTTTTTGGTTTCCTGTAGCTCACATTGGAGGTCAGCCAACTGACCCTTGGAGTCACTCTGGTTAGCCTGGGATGAAGGCAAGCAGGTATTTCTTCTTTGTCAGACAGTAAGGTAGCCCTTCAAGCACCAGGGCAGTCCTCTGGTAGGAGGGGCTCAGAGGGTCCATTATTTATATCTTGTGCCAATCTCTGTGTGGCAGGACTCTGTGGCCTTCCCCTACTTCTGGTTTTACTAAGATCAGTAGGCCTCAAACACTGTCCAGACTGAACTACATTCTCCCCCCATGAGTAGCCCCACAACTAGACTGTTTTACTCTTTGCAACTTCGTGAACTCATCTCTTAGGGACAACAATTGAGTGATGTCAAGCACAAGAGGTGGAGAATGCCAACAGGTGCTCGCACATCAACAACAAGTATATCAGCTATAAAATCAGAAAGTAGTCATTTGAGTGAACAATATAGTAGTGGGTGCCGGGCTAGCCAAAGACACCTGCCACCAACAGGTGTTGGAGGGCCACACACTGAGGAGTGGGTGGTTGCCTGTGAAACAAAAGAAGAATGGCCAGGGCACACCCGTATTGTAGATCCAGATAATGTTCAGGAATTAAGTGGAGGTCCGGTCTGGGAAGATGATGTATAGGAGTTTATTGTAGATGCAAGTAGACAGTTCAAATCCCAATCACAAAGATTGCGTTGTACAAAAAGTCCATGTATCCAGAAAGCCAGATGGTAATGGATGGTCAGAGTTACAATAGGAAGATCACATGTAACAAGAAGTCCATATAGCAAAACAGCCGATCACATGTAACAATAAGTCCATAGAGGAAAACAGCGAACACGTGTTTCGTCTTCAAGACTTTGTCAAGGCTTCCGAAGTGTATAACATATATAAAGATACGGTGGAACCATACAACGTACTGCTGGTGGTCATAGATCTTTTAGGAGAAGTCAAATGGTGCTGGAGAGATGAATATTGGCCCTGATAAGCCTCAGAGTTCAGGTAAGCATCACCCGTGCCTGTCGCGTCGGGAATCAACAGTGTGTCAACTTATTGTTACATGTGATCAGCTGTTTTGCTATATGGACTTCTTGTTACATGTTATCTTCCTATTTTAACTCTGACCATCCATTACCATCTGGCTTTCTGGATACATGGGCTTTTTGTACAACGCAATCTTTGTGATTGGGATTTGAACTATCTACTTGCATCTACAATAAACTCCTATACATCATCTTCCCAGACCGGACATCCACTTAATTCCTGAACATTATCTGGATCTACAATATGGGTGTGCCCTGGCCAACAATTGAGTGATGTTAGCATGCCTTCACCCTGAATTTGCAGCTTCTTCTATAGAGTACTATATCTTTCTCAACCTATGACCTACACTCAGGACATGCCACTGCACCAGCACCATTTCCTATTTATGGATGCTTGTGTGAGCCAATTATCTTCAAGCTGTATACCTTGCATTTCTGCTTCCAACAATCGTGTGAGGCCATCATGTCTGTATTCTACATTTCATGCACTTCTGCAACTGTCCTTGATGATTGTGTGAGCACAGTGGCTGCACCCTTTTTTCCACTGATTTGTGTGCATTCAACCATCGTATGAGCCTGTGTGCTACACTCTGCAATGCTTGACTTTTTCCATACATGCTTGACTTTTTCCATACCGAAGCCCAGGGTCAGCCCTCATCTGTATCTGAAGAACACTCTGCCTCTGTTCCCCAGGTAATCAGTTTACCAGCTCTTAGTGACAGGCATGCCCCACTGCTGAGTGTTTCTCCTCTCAAGCCTGGACTGCAACCTCCCATCCTGTCTGCAAATGTTGGCCCAAGTAGCCTGTGCCCAATCCCAACAGGATGCCCCCTGCGCATGATTCCTAGAACCCACATGACAAGACTAAAGAAGAAGGGAAGGTGTTATCGAACTGTGTCACAGTGAACTCTTACAAGCAAGTGCTACACTTGGTACACTGTAGTGTACCACTTAATCAGTGCAGTTAAGACGGAACCACAGCTTGCTAGAGACAATGTACAGAAAAAAATCAGAAGAGAAATGTTAATGCCATTGCAGGAGAGAGAAGAGTCCTACATTTTATAGAACACTCCGCACCTCTTGGCCCTCAGAGGGATTCTTGGAAGTGGGCATAGGTATAAGTAAGCTGCAAATTTTCATCAAATCATTTATTAATAAAACGTTCAGCATTTACCTTAAGTCAGAGTTAATGAGAGTTGATTTTTAATTTTAAAGTTTGTATTTTTCTCATAAAGTTCTCAAACTTTATTTGTTAATGAAAAATACAGAACATTGCATGAAGCAAGTCCCAAACCTGTCCCTATTCTAACCATCTAAATAAAAAAGGGGAATAAGCTTTCTAAGGAGAAGTTTAGTCAGTAAAATTAGTAGCACTCATGAAGCTTACTGTAACAGAAATAGTCTAGGCAAATAGCAATTGAATGCATCAAGAACTCCATTTGTCTGAGAGAAAAAGAAAACAAGTCTCTCGCCAGTCTAAAGTGCCGACCAGTCTCTCTCGCACTTTCACGCAGGACTCATTTTATACATGGCAATTAACAAATACAAGTTAACAAACATATATCGCAAACATCTGTTCATATCCAATCAGCCATTGAGTATGCTTGTGTGAATGAATCATCTTCAGCTTGAGATAACAGGCAAACAATAGTTTCATATTAAAGTTTCACAATGTGTTTCTTAAATGACTACTGTAGCAACATCGGTGCGATTTCCCACATGCTTTCACTCTCTGAAAAACAAGACACTAGTATGAATTTCTATTGCATTCCAAATTTATCACTTCCCTTCCCATGCATCTTCACACTATACACGTATACATAAAGAAGCACATTTAGTTAATTTAGCAAAGCTTGACATTCCAAAGCAAGTTAGTTTTGATAGAAAGAAGTAAATAATATAGCTTTCATTGTTTTAGCACAAAATAAACATCATGCAAAGGCCTTGCTAAGGTTATGATAAAACATTTGAATTTAGTTGAAACATGCTGGAATTTCTTAACGTTAATAATTCAAGCAAGTCAGGCCATGCACGGGTCATGCAACATTTAAAAAGAGAAATTCATTTTCAAAATGAGGCTTCTGGCTGGGTCTAGTTTTCGCTCATATGAGCTGGTAAAAATTGAATCTTATTTTAATGAATCACCACAACAGTTTTCCCCCTTTGATGGTTTGAAACCATCATAACCCATTCAGAAATGTGTTTGTTACTATTCCCTTTTCATCTTCTTCTTCAGTACCATGCCTTTTCCTTTTCAAATTTTCCATTTCTTACAGCCTCTTATATTGGTCATTTACTCGGTCACTCAATTATAAATCTCTTTTCAAACTTTTCTTCATGTCTCTAGTTTTCTTTTTAACTAACATAATTTGTATTGCCTTTTATATAGCAGTGTAGGTAAAAAGCAAGTTGCTACTATTAACGCTACTATTGTGTTATGCCAGCTAGCTACAGTAGAGAATCCCTTTGTGAAGCTTTGAACTATAGTAGGGGTTTCTAGAGGGTCTAAATCAATACTTAGATCAGATATGTTATTTGCATAATCTACACTCTTTCTACTCTCATCAGGAAGGTAAGTACAACAATTTTCAATCTTTAACATCTTGCTGACTCTGTCTTTCTCAGCTAATAGTTTTATTTAATGCATAGCGATTCTGTAAAACCATAGCTCTAACCACTACAAACCCAGGCCCAGATTTAAAAAGCTCCAGTGCCACATTAAAGTAATTTTTTAATGCTAATGTTGCGTTAGGCTTCAATAATTGCTGCGCCATATTTACAGTGTGGTGCAATGCATGCAATATATGGACGGGGGCGTTCCCCTGTAAAGGGGACTGTAAAAATGGCGCAGTAGAATGTAATACATTCTACTGCGCCATTTTTTGTGTCTACTTTTAACACCTGCTCAGAGCAGTCTTTAAAAGGAGGCACACCATTGGTTACAATGGGCCCCTATGTACTGTTTAGGGTTAACACCGAAATTTTGGCGCTAACACTGAACAGTATATCAATAGCATTAAAAATGTTGACGTTATTGCCCCCTACCCTGTGCCATGGTGTGCGGTATTTTAAATACAGCGCACACATGGCGGTAGTAGGGAGGTGCTAAGGGGTGCAAAAATAGTGGCACTGAGTGCAGCACCATTTTTCTTAAATCTGCCCCTCAGTGTTTTCTACTAATAAGGCTCCAGTAGTACTGGTTGCCAATCTATCAACTACTATTTAAAGCCTCTAATTTTTTCATCATTAAAAATCATTCCTACAGCAGGTGTGATTGCTCCGAATATGTCTTCTACAAGTTGTGTTCGTTCATTTACACTATGTTATTATTTTTTGTGTGCTGGTGTCATTGTTAATACATTAGGCTTTGTATGTGATACATCTTCTGAAACAGCAAGCCTAGGTAACAAATACCATTCCAAAATGTAGGCAATCTAAAGTATGCATCCACTCCACATATAAAATAGATTCCAGGTATAAATGTAAAATTTGCCAAGATCCACCAGACAATTCAAACATATGCTCACAATGTTATTTCCCACTGGTGTCTTTCTCCCACTAATCCTCCTTTTAAAGACACATATTTCTTCTATGTGTCTTTTGTCTGGCTTCAGTTTAGGTGCAGAAATCTTCTTTCTAAATTCATCCTCTTCTTTTTGCCACACATTCTGCTGAACATCTTCTCTCTTATATGCACTCCTTGCAAACTGTTCACTTCTCTCCTCTAGCATCATAATAAAACCTTTTTCTTCATTATTCATTCAGCATGTAAAGTTTTTCTCATGAGCATTAACAGTGTTAACAGGAAGAAATGTCTAAAGTAATGCCAAGCAATCTCCATGTCCTTCGCTTGTGAATGTAAATTCATGCTTTTCATTAGAGGAACTTTAGATTGTCCAAACCCGGGTAATAATAGTCAAAATGTCATTGCCTATACACTAAATTAAGAAAGATTCTACAAGAGATTGCATATGAGAGTGGAATATGATGATAAGAAACCTGTTCATCAGCCAAAGATGGCATGTGTGCAAACACATAATAATCTTTAATTTCTAAGGTTTTAGTGTATTCCTGTACTAACCTAGATTAAACATTCATTAAATAATCTTCATCCATGTAGTCTACACATTATGTTTTTAAATAATCTTCATTTAACTCTGGTTTCTGTGTTGCCTTTACATAATTTACTACAGCTTTCTCTGTGCCAGGTGTAAAGGTTATTAGTAATACTTTTGCTATTCCCAGCAAAACTACAAATGGCAGTAGCATACCTAAAAATATCTTGCACCTAGTTCTATTGGCATTACACGTGTTGTCTCTAAAATCAAATCTACTACCAATAAATCAAGCATAACAGCAAATATGACTTGTAAAGTTGGACAATTCAATGAAATTCTTGTTCAGGTTAATTTCTTTGAGTTACTTTTTTCTTTTTTATTAAATTTTATTTTATTTTTCATCCTTTTTAGTCCTTTACTCTAGTCAATGATAATGTTATCTTCATGTAGACAATCCTTAGCCCTACTATGTGTTCTTCTAAAATGTTATCTCTATCAACTGCTCCCTCGGCCATCAGCACTCTTCTTGTCATCTTTTTCAATTTGCTATTTTATTAGTCTTTCTATTGCATAGTAGTTAAAAATAATATTTCAGTCTTTTTGAGTTTCTCGAGTTTTGTAATTTCAGTTCAAACAGTCTTTTCTTGCAATTAGAGATTTTCAAGGAGGCTTTGGCAGTTCTTTGCTCCAATCAACTAAATCAGAAATTGGGACATTCAAAACTTAGCTCACATAGTATGTCCATTCAGGTGTTGAATGTCTTTGCCACAGTACTCAGAGTGTGTTTGATTCCCCTTCTGTATTGCTTATACCACTGGACTCTGCTTCTTCTCTGATTGTCAGTGGTGTTGATTCAGTTGACACACCTAATCTTGTTTTCTTTATACCCTAAGCTTTAGGTCATTTTTTTGTTGTGGTTATCAGTTCATGTCTCTTTTCCAGAACTTGTTCCTTCTGAATCATCAAAGTTCTCTGTTTGCGCTAAGGTTGATTCTGTGTTACCAGGTCTTCTCCAGTGCCACTCTGTGAGATGTTCAGCAATTGGACCTCTTCACCTGTCAGATATTTTGTATCCCTTTCTTCTTCCTGCTGCCTCCGACCACAGTCTCTTTCTTGAGTTTCTTCTAATACCATTTCTGTGGTGGTGCTTGAAACAGTGCCCTTAATCCTGACTCATAGAACACTACTTCTTCATAGTGATCTCTTGTTTTCTGAGTGTGTAATATGTGCACCCTATTAGGATCCCAGCACATTTGACTGCTGTATTTTTGATCAGAATCACCGGATAGGGGCCTTTCCAGGGTGGCTCTAGACAGAACTTTCTCAAATGTTTTTTAATCAGGACCCACTCACCAGGACCGAGGTCATGACACTGCTCTTCATTCAGATTTGCAGTAGAAGCTTCAACCTATTTAGAGACAGAATGTATCATATCAGTTAATCCCCTACAATAATCAAGTATTATGTCATCTGTAATATTCACGGGTGCATTTGCTAAAACTGCAGGTAGCCTCATTGCTCTTCCTATTATGATTTCGTAGGGCGACTACCCAGTTCTTCTATCAGGTGTATTTTGCAGACTCCTCAATATTAAAGGTAAATCATCAGGCCATTTCAGAGAAAAGGAAGCACACACCTTTGCCAATCTTGATTTGATCACAACATTCAACTGCTCCACTATTTCTGAAGCTTCTGGATGATAACAACAATGGAGCTTCTGTTCAAATTGTAATGCTGCACATAACATTTTTATTATCTCACTTATGAAGTGAGTATCTCCATCAGAGTATAGAGAGACAGGAATGCTCTATCTTGGAATGAACTCCCTCAACAGTAACCTTGTAACAGTAAGGTTGTAATTCCTTCTGGTTGGATAAGCTTCCACCAACCTAGAGGAAATACAGTCAATGACAAAAACATATCTTAACCCATTGCAAATAGATATTTCAAAGAAATCAATTTGCATCCGGTTAAAAGACCCTCCTGATCTCCCTACATGACTCAGTGTAACTTGTGTTTGTTTGCCTACATTAATTTCTTGACATGACACACATGGATGGCACAATTCCTCTGAATCCGGGACAAAACCAGAACTTTTTAAATGTGTCCCTACCTACATGGGTCTGGTTATTGGAGATAGCAGACTGTCTGGAAATAATGGTCTTCCATCCACTGAAACTCAAAGCTCATTTTCATCCATTCCCCATCCTGCTCTGATCCAACTCTGCTTTTCTGGTTCTGGTGCATTCTCTTGCATTCGTCTCAGCTCATTCCAATTGCCACTTTTTCTCAGAATCATGGAAAATACATTTTTGCTTTCTTTTATATTTTTGAATGAGTTATTGAATATGCAGGCCATGTCACTTTAAGAGCTGTACACTTGACCACAGCAATTTCAGTTGGATATTGCAGTGCTTCCAAAAGATTATTAACTTGCCAGCCATTTCAGATGGGTGATCTAGAAGACATCATAAAATGTTTCTGGGACCCTAATTGCCCCCAAATCATGGACCACACCACATCCATATTGACTATCTGTAAATATAGTCACTCTTATTTGTGCAGACAAGCTGCAAGCTCTAGTAAGGGCAATTTATTCTGTAACTTGTGCTGAAGAAACTCCATGAAGCCATGAAGCTTCTATCACTTCTTGCATTGTGTAAAGTGCATACGCCACTCTCAAGGAACCTTTGTTTGTTCTTATGCATTTTTGCGAAGTCATCCTTTGCCCTGTTCACCCCATTTTTGTTTGCTGACTGGTACTGATGGTAACTGACTCTGACTGTGTCCTGGGCCCTGCTAGCCAGGCCTAGGCCCGGGCCATCTTAAAACACACACATGTAGTAGAGTACACTCAGTATTAGGGTACCCTTACAATTGGCCTGACAGACCCTGTAAGTCCCTAGTAGCTACAATCTGCCTATAAGTCCCAGGTATATAATAGGTCATGGGGATTAGATGCCCAGCAGAATTTCTGCACTTGCATGTGTGCACTGCTGTGTTGTCTCTGTCCTTTTAAAGGCAGGCCTGTCTTTAAAAGTCAAATTCTTACCATTTGCATGACAACCCCTATAAGTCCTTAGTAGATAATAGGGCAACAAGGTGCGTACTACCCATAAGACCCTAGTAGATAATAGGGCATGAAAGTTAGAGGCCCAGCAGATTTACAGCCCTTTGCATGTGGGCACTGCTGGAGGTCTCCTGTCATTTTTAAATGCAGCCTGACTATGCAGACTACATTTAAATGGAGATGGTGTCCCAATTTGACTTTGGTGGTATGGGAACTTTACAAGTGATCATCTATATTATGTTCACATATTAGGTACCCCCAGGGTCTCCCCTCGGTGTCCCAGTGGTGGGGGCATGTAACTATAAGCAGTGTCCTTATAAAATATGCTTTATAAACCCTGGTGAGGGAAAACTGCTCATTTCATTTCCCCCCATTGTAGATACTGGGCTCCATAGGCTAACATTGCAATATTGTATTTGATTATAAATATTGTTTTGAAAGGCGAAGAAATGTAATTCTATAAAGATTTGTTTTGATAAATTTGCCTTGATGCAGTTATTATAGCTTGTACAGAAAGTAAGTTATGAGTATTTTCTTTCTGTAAGCCAAAATCGAGCATTCTGGAGGTCCCTTCTGATTGGTCAGTGCTAACAGGATTAGCAAGGCTGCTTTGATTCGGTGATACATGGCTGTCCAGGGGAGAGGCTACCTGCTGAAGGGAGCTCTGCAGCTGCACAGGAATGTCAGAGCAGAGGAAGGGGTAATAAACAATCCAGGCTTAAAGGCGAGCAGGACAGGCGGTGTATGCAAGGCCATCTACCCCCACATACTGTGTCCCTCAGCCAGGTACCAGGAAGGAATTTGCAGGTGTCAGAAGGAGGAGAGCTATGTAAATGAGCCACACTGGGAGTTGATTTACTTAGCTCTGACTGCTCAGCTGAAAATTCAGCCCTCATGGATTTTGGAAGAATGGTGCTGTCTGTGACAGGAATATGCCACACTTCGGAGGAAGTGGTCATTCACCTTGGTGTCACCCTGCATTCTATTGGTCAGAGGTGCCCCCCTGACTGATGCCCAGGAGCTGTGAATAAATATGTGAGAGGTGCATAGCCGCTCAGTTCTGCTGCCTGAAACTACAAAAGAAAGAAGGATTGTCCTGCTGGAATCTGGAACTGCACCCTTGGCCCGCACTTCTGAGTGAACTGCACCTGCTGCACAATCTGGTAATACAGAACTGGGGACTGTGCCTCGCTGTAAGAAGGACTAAAGAGTGGATTCCCTGCAGCTACAGGTTAACAGAGCTTCACCTGCATCATCTCCAGCAAAATTCCCTAGCCTGGAGAGCATCCAGGGGATTTTTAAGGATTTGGCCAGGCGCATTGTGGTAATTGTGGTCCCAACCTTCCAAGGACCACCCAGGAGAATCCAGATCCTTGGAGGTGTGTTTTGAACCCTTTGAACCACCAAGGAGGACTTCATGAAACATCTCCTGAAGTTTGGAGAAGTTTGGAGAACATTTGTGGAAAAGCTCCAGGGGGTGACCGACTCGACCCGGGAAGTCAAGCCAGGGAACCCTCATCAAGACCCGGACTGTATTTCAAGTTCATCCCGCTGAAAAGCTCCAGAGGTCTGGCATCCAGGATTTGAATGGGAGCTCCCTGAAAGTCAAGTCGACAAACCCTCATCGAATCCGGTCTTGTGAAGAGTAGTGAGGGCCTTTGGAAGAAAAAAAACTCCAGAAAAGTTTCTAAGTGTGAAGGTAAAATTTTGACTGAGGTCTCCTGCTTAGTGTATCCGACCAGGGCTCCATCGCAGTCGGCCTCAAACTTTGACTTTGGCCCAGTTTACCACAACCAGATGTCCTAATTTGGATCATTGCGTTTCTGACCACTAGAAAGTGTTTATCCTTTAAAAATTCATATCTCTGGTTCCCTACATTGGAGTTTTGTCATTCTTGTGTCTATTTACTGTTAAAAATTTAACCTATTTGTATAAGTTGGTGTGGGATTTTTATTGTGTGTTGTGAATTACTTATTTACTGTAATGGTGTTTTTGAATGCTTTAAATTCTCGTCTCCTAAGTTAGGCCTGCTTGCTCAGTTACAACTACCAAGGGTTGAGCAGGGGGCTAATTTACTGGGATCTTTACAGACACTGTATTGTGTTAGTGGTCTTGTTGCCAGTGATAGGTGCATACTTACCACTACTAATAACCCACTTTCCAAAATGCATGGTCCATCCATTTGAAGGATGTAATCAGGAACAAATAAAGGCTGATCTTTTATGTCTGGTCTGTGTTTGGTGCAGAAGTGCATGACATCTAAGCAATTATGTTCAAAACAATCAGATTCTTCTCCTTCAGGAATGGGCAACAGTGCGTTAGGTTTCAGTATTTGACATCTTTTCAACACAATATTGCTTATTGCTTCCTGCTAGTATTTGCTGCTCATAGTGAGTCAGTTTGGAGTTGGTTAGATGCTGGGTTTTAGTTTTAGTAAGCAAGACCTCGACATAGCACATAACATTTAAAGGATATCCCATCACAATGTTTTTTACATTACTCAAGACTCACACTTACTGCTGCTATCATTATAAGCATGGCCACTAGAACTATACGATTGTGCGGCCGCGGCAACGTTTGCATAGTTACAGATTGGCCACATTTGCCACATTATCCATCATCTGCCGCAAAATCTGACAATTTTAACAAAAAAAATAGTTTCTTGCTCAAATGGTTCAAAAGTTACTAAAAGTGCAGCGACACGTTACTGCGCAGTGAAAGGCCCTTTGCAAAACTGGACTGATCACCTTTTTGTTGCTTATTGATATGTTTGGTGTATTAAAATGGTACTAACGAGGTGCAACCAACATCCAGACAGTGTTTTCAAGCTTACATATGTTGAAATAATGAAGTAATATTATTACAAGGTGTGACGCATTTTGCCACAAAATTTGCTTTTTCCTGCTACATAATTTACTAAACCATGCTGCACACTTTGGCTCTCTCATGCCACATAATTCTAGTGGCCCGATATAAAAACCGAAAGGCAAAGCGCCAGCTACAGGTTCAAGAATAACTGAGAAATATGCCACTAGCTTTTAAGTGTCCCATAAATTTGGGTTTGCACTGAGAGAGTGCAGCCCTCCCTCTGCAGCAGTTCAGCTTGGCAGGTGCAGGGTGGCCTTTGAAGCTTTTTTGGTTTCCTGTAGCTCACAATTGAGGTCGGCCAGCTGACCCTTGGAGTCACTCTGGTTAGCCTGGGATTGAGAGTTAGCAGGTGTATTCTTCCTTCTCAGACAGTAAGGTAGTTCTTCAAGCACCAGGTCAGTCCTCTGGCAGCAAGACAGTCCTGCTTCTGTAGCTTCCACAGGTCTGCGAATGTTCTGAAGAGTGGCTCAGAGGGTTCAATATTTATAACTTGTGCCAACCACTGTGTAGCAGGAATCTGTGTCCCTCCCCCACGTCTGGTTTTACTAAGACCAGTAGGCCTCAAAAACTGTCCTGGCTGACCTACATTCTCTCCCCATGAGTATTCCCCAAAGCTAGACTGCTTCACTCTTTGCAACTTGGTGAGCTCTTCTCCTAGGGCCAATAACTGAGTAATGTTAGCATGTCTTCACCCTGAATTTGCTGCTTCTTCTATCTAGAACTACATCTTTGTCAACTTATGACCCACACTCAGCACATGCCACTGCACCAGCACCATCTGCTATCTATGGATGCTCATGTGAGCCAATGATCTTCAAGCTGTATTCCTTGCATTTCTGCTTCCAGCTACGGTGTGAGGCCATCATGTCTGCATTTTACATTCCCTGCACTTCTGCACCTTTGCTTGATGATTGTGTGAGCACAGTGGCTGCACCCTGTCTTTCCACTGATTTGTCTGTACCCAATGATCATGTGAGCCCATGTGCTACACTCTGCATTGCTTCACTTTTTCAGCCCTGAAGCCCAGGATCAGCCCTCACCTGTATCTGAAGAACATCCTGCCTGTTTCCCTAGGTAATCAGTTTACCAGCTTTGAGTGACAGGCATGCCCCACCGCTGAGTGTTTTTCCTCTCAAACCTCGACTGCAACCTCCCATCTTGCCTGCACATGTTGGCCCAAGTAGTCAGTGCCCAATCATGAGCAGCATGCCCCCTTTACGTGACTCCTAAAAGCCTTATGACAAGACCTACCAAGTAGCAAAGGTGTAATCCAACTGTGTCACAGTGAACTCTTACAAGCAGTTGCTGCACTTGGTGCACTGTATTGTATCACCTAATCAGTGCAGGTAAGACTGAACCACAGCTTGCTAGAGAGGAAGTACATAAAAAAGTCAGAAGAGAAATGTCAATGCAATTGCAGGAGTGCAGAAAGTTCAAAAATGTATAAAACACTCTGCACCTCTTGGCCCTCAGAGGGGACCTTGGGAGTGGGCATAGGTATAAGTAAGCTGCAATTTTTCATCAAATCAATTATTAATTAAGCATTCAGAATTTACCTTAGGTCAGAGCCAATAATGAGAGTTGATTTTTAGTTTTAAAGTATGCATTTTTCTCATAAAGCTCTCAAACTTTATCAGTCACTAAAAATACAGAACACTGTATCAAGCAAGTCCAAAATCTGTCCCTATTCTAACCAAGTAAATTAAAAAACAGAGAATAAGCTTTCTAGAGAGCAGTTTAGTCAGTAAAATTATTAGCACTCATTAAGCTTACTGTAACAGAAATAGTCTAGGCAGATGGAAATTGAATCTATCAAGAACTCAGTTTGTACAAGACACAGGCCGCCCACGCAAAATTAAAAAAAAGAAATGCACTTTTAAAATGCGGCTTCTGGTTGGGCCTAGTTTTTCATTCATGCAAGTTATTAATTAATTGAATTAGATTTTAATAAATCACTATGAACCACCTTAACATTACTGAGCATATTACGTCAACAGTAACAACAAACAACGATATCTATTCATATAAGAATAACAATTCTTGGCACTATAATTATTGTATGCAGTACGTGCAACGGAGCTGGCGCCCCATTCCACCGAAAAGTCAACGTTTAAAGATTACGTACTTATATATGTGCATCTGACAGCCAACGTTTTCTTAGGCCGGGTGTAATTTAATTTAAACAAGAAAAAGAGGAGGGACCGGGAGATTACTTGGTCCAGTGTACATTCTCCCAATAATAGTACAACAAACCAAAGGTACACTGTTCCATACAAAGGGAAGATAAATAGAATAGGGGACCTGAATTATCAGGAGCGAGTGCCCTCAAGCATCACAATGGATGACTGGCATCATCATCTGGTAATGCTCCTCGCCAGGCCGGCAGTGCAACGCCTGACGGGCTCCCCACAGTGATGTGAAAATTACAACAATAGATTAGTATAGGCCGGTCACTTACATTGAAGTACACTAAGCCAGGACAACAGTCAGGTCGCCCACCCCCAAGTCGAGAACAGGCTCCTTGGTAAGCACGTCCCAAGGACTCGGCTAATCAGTTATATCGCGCAGGTCCACGGTGAAAGACCTACCGTGGACCTGCGCGATATAACTGATTAGCCGAGTCCTTGGGACGTGCTTACCAAGGAGCCTGTTCCCGACTTGGGGGTGGGCGACCTGACTGTTGACCTGGCTTAGTGTACTTCAATGTAAGTGACCGGCCTATACTAATCTATTGTTGTAATTTTCACATCATTGTTTTTGTATATGTGGAGAGGAGTTTATATACTGATTGTTCTGGTCCTGATGAAGCGTCATTGGATCCGAGAGGACCGCACGACGCGAAACATGTCGACCTTATCTGAGGAAGTTTTGTAAATAGTCAGAACTCCCCTTTTTCCGTTCCCTGAAAGTAATTGAGCATTGACACTCATTTTTAGTACTTTCCTGCGTTTTTAATCTTGGTATCATCTCTGACTATTGTTTAAAATGATGATATATGCAGCGATGGTAAACCAATTTTATTCTTTATTTTTTCCTGTTTTCTCCTTTTTTACGGGTGCTTGAGTGTAGGCATGTCCGGTTAGATGGCGCTACCTTTGTAGTGACCATCGGTACAACACGGCTTAGTGCCCCCCCACTGTGGGGAGCCCGTCAGGCGTTGCACTGCCGGCCTGGCGAGGAGCATTGCCCGATGATGATGCCAGTCATCCATTGTGATACTTGAGGGCACTCGCTCCTGATAATTCAGGTCCCCTATTCTATTTATCTTCCCTTTGTATGGAACAGTGTACCTTTGGTTTGTTGTAATTTAATTTATGCCAGTATGATGTGGCGCAAAGTCAGAACTTTCATGTTACGACTGTTACCTGAAATACCTGAGATTTCGGCACTATGCCTCATTGTGTAGTTGAGACTTCGTGTACAAAGCACAAGAAGAATGGAAACGAATCAAATTTGAGCACCCGATGTTTGCGTCTCCTGCAATTTTGTGCTATTTTGTTCTATTTTTGTAGTAAGCAATTCGTCATTGTGCGAAAAATGGATACAGGGATGCGTCTCTTGTTAAAACATGGTGCAGAATGCTGAAGCAGTAATGTGCACTAACCTGCATTTTTGCATTATTTTACGGGTAGCTTGCATAATTAATCCAAAGGAAATTACACAGATTTCTCCAGGCCTACATTATAGTCCTCGAGTTAACACTGCAAAAGCTAAGGGTAACTGTTCGAATTAGTTGGTTGTATTCGTGTTCTTCAGCAACACGACCTGGTGAGTAGGACACTGAATTTCAGGCAGAGTTCTGGAGATGAAGTCCACAAACTGCGAAGCAGCATTTTTGCAGGAGGTCGGAGTTGGCTGAGCGTAGGTGTTTCGAGCATTTTTTCAGGCATGGATACAATTGATAAAATGGAGAGTGCTCCTAAGAAATTGTAATCATTGGACTATATTGTCCTCTTCATTTGCAAATGAACGAGAAAGGAGAGGCCTGGGGACGTGAGAACATGAGGTGCTAGATGATTTTAAGCAGAACACATTCATGTGAAATCAGAGCAACTAAAACATGATACTCCAGCCATTCAAATAAAGGCAGTGAAAAACCGGATGTAAAATGAAAAGTTTTGGTGAGATCAGAGTCAGCTTTAGTGTTGCTGGAGCCTGGTGTGACATTCTCGGATGGCGCCCCACCCCACATCAAACGGCACATTTATTTTGACGAGGAGGAAACATGGGGATAGGGGGGGAAGCAT
Source organism: Pleurodeles waltl (assembly GCF_031143425.1). Lineage (NCBI taxonomy): Eukaryota > Metazoa > Chordata > Amphibia > Caudata > Salamandridae > Pleurodeles > Pleurodeles waltl. The sequence goes on from NC_090438.1 coordinate 766,561,957, forward strand.
TGACCCATATGTGACCAATGTCATTTGTCTGTCTAATCTGCAGAAAAAACCAAGGATTATATGAGCATGTAGTCTGAATACCTGTCTGACCCAGTGACAGGCACTGGGATATACACACAGTGCTTTCAGTCTCAGCTCTATAGCTCTCAGTCATGCCCTGTGCGCAATACCAATCCACTCTCTGACCCCATCTAGACGCCAAGAGGCGACCCATTCACAGTAACGACTATACAAGACTCATATCTTGCATGAAAAGCAAAATCTACGGAACACAACATCAGAGAAAGGGAAGTGCTCTTGGTGTCAACGGGCCGTGTAACATGAACTACAATCAGTGAAACATAAACAGGGACCGCATCCCTGACATTAATTACATTATGTGTTCTTCCACTTGCTGCCGAGAAACAGACCAGGGTTTAATACAATACCCAATATTTTTCATTGTCAATTTATATAAGTAAATTCTTCTTCAAAAGATGTATTTTTATGATCTATGCGGTCCCTGTTGCCTTCTTTTTTTGGGAGGGATGAAAAAAGTGAGGGTCTTCAAACGGGGCATGGCCAAAAAGCCTAGCTAGAAAAATATTTCAAAGGCGACAACCTAATAATGGTGTGACTTAAAACATTTGAACCAGAAACCTGTTCTTTCTATAGAGTGCGACTTGATCAGTATTTTGGTTCCTGAGTTTTCTTTAATTGCATCCAGACGTATAACACAGCAATGAACATGCAGCTAAAACTAGCCAGAGCTATTCACTTTACCAATGCTTTTTGGCAGTATTGTACACATCGCAAACCGTAGTGATAATGTTGGGACTAACTTGAATTGAAGATTTTTCAATTCTGCAAATGTGAGACTGTGAAATAAACAGGTCTGTGGCAGGGATTACTCTGGAGTTAATCATTCTCTCCTCTCCCACACCCTATAATTTACATCTCATGCTTGCAAGGCAGTTTGTTTACTTACAGGGGGCTTACAGCCTGCCGATTGCTTTCCATTGGATGGCTTCATCGTCACTCTCATTTCCTTTCTTCTCTTTGGTCAGCATGTGTCAGCTTCACCTGCTCTTCATGTGTTTGTCCCTACCTTGGATCATGACCCATGGTTGCTTCCCTCGCTCAGTCCTTCATCTGCAATCTGCTTTCAGATTACATTTTTTTCTTTTACTTGCAGCCCATTCCTCCCTCCTCCCGCTTTGTTGCTTGCCCTGCCCCACACGCCTCTCTTGCTTTGTTGCTTTTTCAGTGCACCTCCCCCCGTAGTTGCTTGCCCCATTCACCCCACCCACTCCCCCCGTTGCTTAACCCTTCCCTTCCTGCCAGATTAAAAAGCACCAAAAAGTCTCACCAACAGGTATCAAGATGCTACAAATATGGAAACTTTGCTGCACTTCCTGCACCTCATGGCCTTTTTGCCATTGTCTTCATGTGGGGCCAACATGGCAAACTTCACCTCAATAGAAAAGTGATTAAACTATTTTTGTGAAGACAGCAAATAATCCCTTGCTAAGAAAATGGATCACCATCCCTCATGGTTACCAGTGGCTGCGTCATAGTGCTGCTGTGCAACATGGCTAAGAGAAATCGACAGAGCCAATAGCTCTCCAATTGGTAAAACTGACTGGCTTTACCAATGCATGTTAATTACTGCCATGACTCCCTTGATGATTGTAATTGTTCACAGCCCTTCTGCATGACAAGGTTAAGTTGTAACAGGTTTAGCTAGAGGTGTTTTCCAGGCTTTCTGCTCTGATACTGGTTTTCTGTGAGCTATATCCACACTTGTTGGAGTCGTCTTGAGTTCACATAGTGATGGAATTGGTAATGTGCCATGGAGGTGTTTCCACTTGAATTATTTTTCTTGGAGGACTCGGGGAAACCATGACCTTGCTGTTGGATTATCTGTTAGGGCCCTGCTCTATGCAGCATCCCCTCCGCCAGGTCTCTTCAGCTTTCCATCTCTTCTCTTGCATGCAAGTGGGGGCAGTAAATTATTGGATAGGCATGGCGGTATTTCAACTCACTCCCATGTTTCCATTCTCTGCTTCAGAGATTTTTACTGGCATTTTTTTTTCTTTTTACAATGTTTCTTGTTCCTCAGTTTACCAATTTAAATTGTGTTCTTTTCAGGAATTGAACTCAATCCTTCCCTGGATCCATGTCAGAGTCTACTTTGGAAATTGTTAGTCGGGACAATGCGTGCTTTCCTATTCCTCCAGATTAAAATTGGTGATCTTTGACTTCCTTTTTGCTTTCTTACCCCCTTCTTGGTTATTTAGCTGCCTGAGTTCCACTGACGCTTTCAGTAAGTTGCAATTTTCTATACTCTCCACCAAGTAGTTTGCTCTACATTAATTCAGAAACTCATCAGTCTCCTACCTGATTCTGGGAGGTCTTCACAGATCCATACTATAACCAGCCTTCTTTCCTGTCTGATGACCATCCTATGGCAACAAACATCTACAATTGGTCTAACTGCTGTAAAAATACAACCTGGCCAGATATGTTTTTTTCCCCCAGAGTACCAGGTTTTTCCTCTTGGGGTCAAACCGTTGCAACACTTTTTTGATCTGACCTTTGAAGACCTGTGTTTATTCAGGTATTTGGGTGAAGGATGAAAAAGGAAGGCACTTATTTCACGGGAAAACTGTGAAGATTCCATTTTTGGGAATTCACAAGTGTCTTTCTGAACCATTTCGAACATGGATTTGGTTAGAGCAGAGAACTGGAGTAACTTCAAATCCCGGATGGTAAACGGAACTGATCACCCCCAGATTTGGTGAGGGTGTGCGACAACGAATTTTTCCATTGGGAAAGAATATTTTTCTCTAAATGAAAAAAATGTGCATTTGCACAGAGATCCTATTCCCCTGTGCGGACTTCTCTACTATGCACAACCTTGCACCGAAACAAATAGCCCCACTAAACCCTAAAGGCAGTGCTTAATTTGAGCCAGGTGTTGCTGGTGGGGCCCACCTGTGCTCATCGTTGGGGCCCAGCACTTATTTTTCATAATCAGACATCTACCAAGAGCAAGAGTTGAAAACACACAAACAGGAAAGGAGGAGGAAAAGAAAGTCAGAAAAACTGCCACCAAGGGAGAGAGACGGAACCAGCAAGAGTGAGATAAAGGGTCAGGGGGTGTCTGGCAGTGGATTAAAGAACCCTGAGGTTGATTCACAATTACCCAGCCTTGGTGTTCAGCAAGTTGATATTTCATAGCACTGGTTGCAGGCTTTTAAGCAGTGATTTGGGCACCGGCACTCATCATTTTACAAATTAAGCATTGCCTGAATGTAACTGCCACGCTCTATAAAACCTATTTCAATTGATTTCAATAGTTGCCATCTGAAAAGATCACATGAAGTTTCAAAGCAAACTCCTAGGAATGTTGAGGGGCAGGGGAAAGTCAGAAAAGTGTGTACAGGCAGAATCGGAGCTCCTATATTTTTCTGACTTTTTTGTCAATAGGCACCATTGGTTTTTTCCTGGCAACAGTGAGGTTTGTTCCTCATTAAATGATCAAACCCTCCTATAATATCAGAGCAGAATAAGCAAACTGTAGAAATCAATACTTTTGAAAACTTTAAACATTACAGTCAAAAGTTGTCTTTTCACTTTTTTCCTCTTTTTTTCACAGTCTTTTCGACTTTTTGTTGTTATTGAATTTGGCTATCTCATTCCAAGAAAGAGTAAAACTTTAAAGTTCAAAATAAGACCTCTTGTAAAATCAGAAACTTGTGCATGTGCACCTTAAAACACCAAATAATATCAAAGTTAAACAGGGCTATTCACAAAGCTAAATTACACTTGTGAGTAATTTACACATGTACGTTTCTCTTACACTTTCAAGTAACTTAACTACTTTCAGTTATACACCAAATGATGAGAACGTTACTCAACAATGTAGACTTACAAGTCTCCACCCTGTGTAAAAAGGATTGGAGCCAAAAATACAAGTATAGGTTACTACTACCAAAAAAACTGTAGTAAGTTTAGTACCACACATGGCCGATCACTGTTATTACAACACCCTCCCATTAAAAGTAATTATGGTAGGGACTTAAAATAAAACCCCATGTAGAATTAATTCATTTAAAATAGTTGAAAATATAAATAAATATAATTTAATGTAAAAACTATCCAAACATAAAATGTATTTATTATTTAACTGTAAAATTTAAAATAAAATATTTTAATGTAACATTATTTTTAATTAAAATATAATTAAACTACTCTTAATTAACTCTAAACTGCACTTTTAATAATTAAAGCATAATCAAAACATAATTTTTTACTTAAAATGGGAATTTATTTTTAATTTCAACTTGAGAAAAATAATGTTATTTATTATATATAAAATAATCAAATATTTAATTCAAATTAAGTTAATAGAGCTGTAGCATTTTTTGTTTTGTTCCACATTTAACCTAAAGCAGTAAAATTAATTCACATTAATATTTAACATAAATGTTGTTGTACCTTATTATCATATTTAATTAACATTTTTCATTTTCACTGTACTTTACCATGGGGAGATCTCCACTGGACTGTGGAGTATTCTTATGGTAAAGTATGGGGCAAAAGAAAAGGTTTATTAAATGTAAAAAAAATAGTAACTATTTTGAAGTATTTAATTTAATCTATTGTTATTTCCTATGGGGTTATATTTTAAGTCCCTAGCTCCAATATTTGGCATGGGGTTAGTATTGCAGTACCAGTGGTTGGCCTTGAGGGGTGCTGAACCTACTCTAGCTCTAAACCGGAGTAATTTATTGCTGTTTAGGGTCCCTTTTTTGGCTGTAGTCCCTTTGACAACACCATTCAGCATGTTTGGGCCCGGTAGCCATCTTTATGTATTCACTAGATTGTAGTGTGGTGGTTTTCATTTGTTAGGACATGGCACCTGGTCACTGTTGTTGTTATCTTCTTAGACTCGATGAATGAACTAATGATCATTTTAGTAATGTTTCGTTGTCCCATTGTTCTAAGCCTCCTAGCTGCATATAAGGGTTTTGAGGTCTCAGTAGAATTCTCCAGAAAACATGCACCCCTTGTGCACCGTGTTATCACCATTCAGTTTGTGAGAGCTGGGTGAGAGGTAAGTAAGAAGGCAAGTTCAAACAAGAACCTCAGCTCTTGGAAAGATTTCTCCACCCGGTATTTCTCACCTGCTATTTCCATGATAAAATTCCAGAGTCTTGGACAGGGAGTATTATAGTCCCCCTTTATAAAAAGGGAGACAAAACCCTCAATATAAATTATCACCAAATTGCGTTGCTGGACGCAACTGGTAAGATTTGTCAGAAAAGCATATTAGTACACCTTACTTCTTGGGTTGAGGAGAATGAGATCCTCCCTCTGGAGCAAGCAGGCTTTAGAAAGGAACACATTTTCTTTGGACAATATTCTTATATTGCAAACTATTAATGAAAAATATGTTCAGCTTAGGGGTGGAGTTGTATATGCTGCTTTTATAGATTTCTCAACGGTCTTTGATAGGGTAGATAGAAAGATTTTATGGAAGAAACTGCACTAGATGGGTGTTCCACCAAATTTGTTACGCTTAATTATTGCTCTGCACTCTTCCACCTGTTGCAAAGTTCTTTTAGGAGGAGAGCAGGGCATGTCCTTTGAATTTACTACAAAAAAATGGTTTGAAGCAAGGCTGTCTTTTGGCTCAGTTGCTTTTCTCTCTTTATATTTATGATTTGCCGGATTTCTTATCGAACGCAATTGGTTTTGCACCCAAAATTGGAGGCCGACCATCTTGCGTGTTATATGTGGATAACATAATCGTGATTGATCATATCCTGAAAGGCTTAAACCAGCGTTTAGCCATCTTAAATCATTACACTATGCAGCACCACCTGATAATCAATAAATCCAAATCTCAAGTTTTCTTGGGAAAAGGTCTGGTAAAAAGATCAATTTCTCCTGGTTCTTGGGTCAACATAAGTTAGAGCGAGTAAAAACGTATTGTTTTTGGGGCATATTTTATCCCACTCAGTGCCCAGACCATATTTGAAATAATGTCAGTAAAGCCTTCTCTCGAGCACAAGGGTTATTACCTTTTTTTAATGCAGTTGCCCGGCGTCATTTTTTATATCTTCTCACTGCTTATCAAGCAAAGATACCAGGAACACTTCTTTATGCTACAGAATGTATCAAGATTTCTAAATGGGGTTTTCTTGATAAGACCGATGGACAGATTTTAAGATGCCTTGCCTCCTGTAATAATTCGATCTCAGGGCTGTCCTTAGGCTTGAAATCGGTATTAAGAGTACCTTTGTTCAGGGCTTTGCAGCAGTGATTCGGAGGGCGTGTTGCCTGGCTCAAAGTAGGTATTCTTCCTTGAGACATTTCGTTTTTACAGAAATTTTTAGTAGTTTAAGAGAAAAATCTAAGATTTTTAGGAATTTTAATCTTGCAGCCCAACTGCTTGATCTTGACCCTGATTTGATTATTTCACTACCTTCGATTGTTCTTAAAAAAACACTGAAAGAGGTGACATTGTCAAAAAGTTTTTCTTTAGATCAGGAATCCAGTTTCTTAGAGAGGAGATTAACGACATTGACTAAATCTGTAACATTCAAAAACTTTCAGCCATACTTAGCTTGGAATCTCCCACATGGGGTGAGAATTTTTTATCTTCTTGAGACTAAATAGATTTCCACTACGAGAACTCACCTCTAAATGGGATGGGTCGTCAAATATTTGTGATTTATGTCAATTGGGGGTGCAGGATCTTAAACATGTTGTGTTTGTCTGCCCCGTTTTAGCAGTTTATAGGAAAATATGCTTGAAACCCCTCTACCTGAATCTTAACATTTACTCTGCTGAAGAGGCTTTGGGAATCTTGTACAACCCGTCAAATTAATTTTTTTATTACAGGGTTTTTAAATATTTCAAGTCTTTTTTAAATCTTTCCTGATTTTTTGTTTTAGTAGGGTACAAGAGAAATGTATTGATTCTACTTTAGCAGGGTAAAGACTGTATATGATTTTTAAAGAGTTTGAGTGGGATGGGTTATAAAGCATACAAATGTCATTATTTTGCATGTTTGTTTGACGGGCAGAGGGTTTGCAGTTCATATAGTTTTCCTATTATATCTACATAGATCTTATGTACATGTCCTAATCGGTTTTGATGGTAGCCAAATTTATTTTGGATTCGGGAATATATTTTAAAAGTGATTTCTATCCAGGGAGTAACTGCTTGTATGATATGACGCGCTCTAGGGAAGTCAGTGAATGTAATTTAGTTATAGAGAATGTAGTGTTTTATACTGGTTTTAAAATCAGAATTTTAGGGTCTTTTTGTATATTATTTTGTATTGTATCTGCATGCGGACCTCTTTGGAGTTCCAAACCATGACTTAAATAAAAATAAAAAATTGAAAATTGAAGAAGGCAAGCTCGAATTCTATGGGCACAGTGACAGCTTCAAGGTTAGAAGAAATTGTACATTTATAAATACAACGGGCAAGTCTCTGCAATTACATAGTTCCAGTGGGCTGTGTGCTTAAAGAGTGTTTTACTAGACACTGGGAATGGGCAAAGAAAGAGGCCTAAAGCTTCGGGGTATTATGAAAATCCTTCCACACCTGCCACCGTTCATTGACCACTGTTGTCAGTCACTCCAGTTACTTGCCATTTCTCCCCATCCTTTCCATGTAGTTTCACCCAACAACATTTCTCTAACTTCTTTTTAAGTCTCTTCTGCAGGCAATTGTAGAATGTCTTTCTTGTCAATCTCATTACCTCGCTGCATATTTGATGACTTTACCCCCCATATCATTGTTTCTCCCCCCTCTGGAGCATTTCTTCTTTAATTTGTTTGTGTTGGATGGCTTGTGTCCTTCCACTCCTTGTTTTGAGATAACTACTTTTTTTTTCTTTTAGCACTCCATGGATGGCATGTGTTTTTTTTGCTCTCTACCTCGGAACTGATTCCTCCCTTAATGATCTGCCTCCCAAGTGCTCCATAATGGTCCCTCCTCCCCAGCTCGTCCATTGCTTCCTTTACCCCTCCCTGCTTTGCATTTATTGTGTTTTTATTTTCTCCTTCCTCCACGCATCAACCTCCTCCTCTGCTTACCGATTCCTTCTCCTCAATGTTGATCCCTTTTACTCCCCTCATACACTATGTCATCATTCTCTTGCCTCTCCCATCATTGCGTTCACGTTATTTGTAAATAATATCATTAAAAAAATATATTTTAAAAGGCCTGGTAGATACAATTTGCTACCTGGTGCTCCTTTTTCAAAACAAGCTTTTGTGCACATTTAAATATATGTTTTTTTATTTTACTTCTCCAACATTGGAGTCTGTGTTAAAGCAGAAATCTTGGCTATATTTTAGTTATAACTAACTAGGTAGCGATGAACCTTTAGGTCGATGAACCTTTTGTGCTGCTTCAAAGAAAACGTCAAAGACATCAAGCCAATTTCTAGAAAATACAATACACATCATTATAAAGTCAATAAAGAAACACACCATGATCAATGCAACCATAAATAACCACACCAGTTTATTAAGAACTTAAAATGTTTATTTCCCTATGTTAACAATGCTAGGGTCACAAATATTAATCTCAAAATCAATTGATAAATGTAAAGAAACAGTATAGGCTGATTGAATCGGTGAAAGAAACTAAGCTTAATCATCAGAACAAGAATTATTATTTCAATAGAGAATACACAAATTAATAGCAATAGTGTCTGAGCATGAGAAATTGAATACATTGAATTAACAAAGCAAATGTCAATGACCGTTCATGAGTATGTGAGTAATACCACACTAACCACTAATTATCATTAGCATGTTGGTCTTCATGCAAAAGTTTTAATAACACAAATTTGGAAAAACACTTAACTATGACACTATAAAAATAAGCAGCAGTTTGGTACCTGTAGAACAAAAGACAAAGAACAAGACATTGTATTATATAATTATCTATCCTAGTAGAACAGCAAATGGCTCAGCTTCATCAAGGGGACAGCAACATCAGGTACGGAACAGGAACACGGGAAGGGGAAGATGGTTTAGAAATGTGGTCTATAATGTGCCTAAACCATCAGACTATTAGTTCATTGTAGAACAGGTAAGTTAAACTCAGAAAATAAAAAAATACCGACGGTCAGTAGACTATATGGCTAAAGAATAACTCAAAGTATAGTAAATGGCAAAGAATGGATCCCGTAGATGGCAAAGAATAATTGCTCCAAGGAATAAATCACCCAGAATAACGGTGTAGTCTTGTTAGATTAAAAGACGATAAACTTTCTATTGGACAAGAATGTCAGGCGAAGAAAGGACAACCCATTACAAAGACATTAGATATCAACATTACATTCTAAGTTTCTCTTTTAGACATTCACAGGACTCTGGTTGGTCGCGACTACATTCACGTATTCCCAAATGTATACAAAAGTATCCTAGCAGGTTTCTTCCGTCCAGTTTCAATGGTTCCTTTTGTTCAACATTGCAGATTATGTTACAAATATTTTATAACAGTTGGAACAGGATGAAATGTTGTGAATCCTCGAAAGAAAACAAGAGTTAGAAACATGTTCTTACATAAATGATTAGAGTTAGTCTAACAGCGGAGATGAAGTCACAAGAACAGAGTACACTCAAAACATTTATTACAGATAACATTGCACAGTGGCCTTGCTCAGCTTCAGGCCCAGCAAAGAACAAGAGATACTCGTATCATTTCAGAAATTAAATTCTACACAAAACCATTTGACTCCCAACATTACGTTTAGTTTTTCATAGTTAGTTTTCGTGTAGGCCTCACATGTGATGGTGGCCAATTTTAACAAGCACAATTTGGGTGATACATAAAATTTAGCATATAATGATTTATAATGGTGCTCCTTTTTCAAAACAAGCTTTCGTGCAAATTTAAATATATATATATTTTTTTATTTTATTTCTCCAACATTGGAGTCCGCCATCTTGGAATGGTAGCGACTTCAAGCCTTATGCATGCATATGCGTGGTGATGCAAGTGTTCATACACATCATGAGGCTGTACTACCACAGTATCATAAAACAAAAGTTAGCATGAGTGATGATGCAAAACCAGGTACATATCATGTCACATTGCTTTGTTTTGTTTTGCCAAATCTGCACAGTTACAGCAAAACACATTTTTTTCAATTTTTCTGGTGCTGAACAGAATAAAACACCGGCAAAGCCAATAGGTCTGTGTGGGCAGCCAAAAGGGGAGACCTTTTGCCAATGCTTGTTTCAGATTGGAGGCACCATTTGTAGCATTAGAATTACAACGCCAAAGCCTGCAGCACAACACTATTTAGGGCTTGTGTTCCGACCAGGATCCAGAGAATGTTCATGGTGGGAGCCAACCACAGAAGGGAATCTCTACCTGTGAGTTTGAAAAAATTGACTGCTGTCGGACTGTGGTTGTGTGGAACTAAGACTGTTGCAGAAAGCCTCCGGACAGCCTGGCAATTCGTGAGATCTGTTTGGAAGATATATTTTAATTACAGCACATTTTCATTCAATAGGCTGCGGCTGCGTACAATATAACATCAGTGGCTTCTGGGATAAGTTGTCAATCTTTTACTAACTTTCGAGAAATCAAGTTTTATTCCTTCTAAGAAGCCTTTTGCTTTCGTTTTCATGTTGAGCTAGTGGAGCTATTTTTTCAACATTATTAATATATATACTTTATGCTTCACTGTTCCTAATAAATTAATTCAGGGTATGTGGAGATCATGTATATTGTTTTTCATAAGATTTTTTTCGTTTTCATTTGGGTGGTCTTGACCTCAGACTCATGGCTTATACTTGCTTTTTTCCATGGGGGAACGTTTACTTCCCCCAGTGGAATTGTATGGCTTTCATGCTACCATCAGCCAAGTGCGAATTATTAGGTTTTAGCTGGAAACAAAGTTAGTCATCTGTTGAAGTGTGCCTGGGAGGTATCATCCAGATTGGAACTGACTGGTTCGCTCCCAAACATTCTAGAAACAAATGAGCTACTTAAGTCTGCGGATGAAATGAGATGGCTTTCCTGTCCACTTGTATCCCTCTTTGCTGGTTGCCATAATTCCCGTTTTGGATTATATTTCATGTGCACTTTATTACATGTGCGTTGGTCTGTGGCATGTTGCCAGTTAGCTTCATGTTGGTTTGGGAGGCCTAACATTGCCAATTGGCAATTAAGCACCAATGTCAGGTTGCTGGAAGGCGCAACCCCTTAAGAGACTTCTGATGACCTGGAAATGAAGTGACGAGAAATATTGTGGTTGATGGCTAGTTTCCTGAAGATATTGGTTTCTTTTTTACAATGTTGACCACACATTAATAACTTCAAGATTGCTTTCCAAATGCCTCACATCAATGGAACAACACCAAGAGTACATTAACTTGTCACTGAACACAGATGGTTTGGCACCTAGTGCTATCCTGGAAAACTTGCTCACCAGCTTCTTCCATTTTATTGGCAGAGTAAATGATAACACTGTCAATAATGTTGTATTGCTGACTGCACCAACTGTGTGAGGTATTTGACTAAAGCCCACAATATGATCAGCTGAAATATGTGCTAAGGCAAAACACGTTTGAGAAATCATCTTAGGGGATTCCTGCTGTGGGGCAACAGTCTGAAAACCTACAGGATACTTGTAAGCTAGCTCCCCAGGAATATTAGATTAATAGTGTGTCAGCTATAAAATTCACACAGTATATTAACTTACTACTTTTCCTAGTAAGACACAATACTTTCCTTTGTAAACCTTTTTTAAAAAGCTATGAGTCTATAAAAGAATCCAAATTAGAAAACTACTGAATCAACCACAGTCACAATTCATGTCAAATGGATGAAACAGGGAAGATGCTGCTGATTATCAAGATGTTAAAAAAGAAGAAATGGACAACTCTTCAACAGAAAGCATAGACTGAAATGAACAGCCAGAAAGAACCCTAAAAGGTTGCATTTCATTTTGAAAAAATTCTAACTTGAACAAAATTGTTCTGACCATTTTTTTCATTTGATCCATTATTGCCAAATATTTCTTCAAGAATGTTTTTCACCAGGTTGGCAAACCCAACGTGCTGAAAATCCATTATTGAAGCAATGGATGTGTTTTTTTTGGCTATTTAACGGGGTTACACCCTTTTGCCACCTTATTTTCTCTTTTTTTAGGGTGGTTCACTCGACTTTCCCTCAATCCTTGTGCTATCCCTGTGTCCTTTAGTACCCTTAGTGCTACACTCCTTCCCCAAAGCTGCTCCCCCTCCTGCTTTGTTCCCCACTTTTTTGTTTACTTTCTCTACCCTCCTAACTACTCTTACACCATCTGTAACTCCCCACCCTCTTTGTACACCCACCTTTACGTTTTTACCTGCATCACATTGTCATTTTCCCTTTCTGTGTCACACCCAATTTTTTTTGTAACTACTGAGTCATGGAGGGAAAAAATAGACTACCCAGGGGTGGCTCCTCCACAATGGCGAAGGAGCGTCGCCTCACTGACTAAGAGCCAGCAGCAGAAAAATAAAACAATACTTGAATATTGTTGTATTTTTCAGATGCTGGTTCAGTCAGCATGTGAAGGGAGTCGGAGGTGGGCCTCGGGAAGTTGGAGGGGGTGAGGAGAGAGTACACTGAGTGCATATGTGTGTTTAGATGGCCTAAGACAGCCATTCACACACACATGCGCACTTAGGTTTCTCTAGCCGGGTTGAACAGCCGGGCTAGAGAAACTGCACAGGCCTCAAGGTTGTGTCTGAGCGGCAGTCACTGCCACTCAGACCAATCCTGGTGCTGCTTACTTGCTATGTGGCATGTATGCAGCACCAGGATTGCTGGGGAGCCTGTTCTGGTGTCAGAACAGGCAAGGAGGATGAGCGAGGCAGCAGGAGAGGACGGCGGTGGCGACAACAAACGGTAAGTCATTAAAAATAATGGATTCCTCCCCACCGTCCCTAACCCAGCCCATTGACATTTGCAGCAGCCACCGCTAAGACTACCCGACTTTTGTTAGGTGTCGACTCTAGACAACTCGAACCGAGACATGCTTTATCTGTATCGTGGGCTTACATTACGCCCATCACATGCCCCTGGCTTTTCATTGGTGCCTTTTGTGTCTTCTAAAAGCTGTGTCTTTTTGGGTGGTGAAGCCGTCCTTTCGTGTTGCAGACTGGCCCTCTCACATGTCTTCTTTCTCCTGTGTGCAGTTATGTTGTTTTTGACGGATTCTTTTTTTTGTTGTGGCTTGCCACGGGATTTTGTGAAGATGTCTTTTAGGGGTAGTGAACCAACTGCGCTTAAGCGTATGTGTTTTGTCAAAATCATCAATTTCACTTCAGCACTACAGAGTTAAAATTATTAATATACATTATGGTTTCTGTATGGGGAGTCTATGGTCCACCGTGTGCTTTAAACACGGCATTTGGGCAATTCAGTTTCAGTTTTTACTTTCTTCAAGCTGTTTGGTGTAAGAAAACAGTGTGTGTGGATGTGCAGTCCAATTAGTCATACTTTAGCGCTACACGAAGCAAAATTGTCTATAGCCTTATCACAAAAAAGCAAAATGCAATCCTTTACATACCCCCTTTATAATTCAAAATATTACGTGGGTTCTTCTCCTGAGCATCTTTGGTATTTCCAATCTTTTTCGTAGTTACATAAAGTGCACAAAAAACGTTACATTGTCAAACGAGGGAATTTAATGTAGATATTCTTTTTCCACAGATACTCCAGCATGTATGAAAAGCACTGAGGGATGCCTACAACATCTGTGACTTACTTTCTTATCATACGTTCCATCAATTGTATACACATTATGCTAAAAAACACACAGAGGCCTCTTTATCTCCTACAACCGCAAATGGTACATGGATCTCAACATACAATTTGTATGTTGCATACACCTGTGCTTTAGTGCACACTCCAGTTACTTTCCACATGTCTGACATGATGTTCTCACCCAGGATGTCAGAGTACTGCCACAGATGCTGACCTATAGGTCCACACAGGGCACAGAACATCTATCCACTAAACCAACAGCTCATGCTTCAGCACTTCTACCACTTATAATGGGGGTCATCCATAGAGATATAGTTGATTATACACTGTCACAACCCAATGAACATGCAAAAGAATATGACCAAGAGCAGGCATGCCTAGACAGAATGCACCATTGAACAAACCACTGATGGCTCATTTAAAGATTCTTATGCTTTCATCAGGGAAACAGCAGGAGCCACGTAGATCTAATTTGGCCTGGAGACCTTTTGCGGGTCTGTCTTGTGGCTGTATTACAGGTGACTGCTAGTGACAGTATCCAAAGAACAACTTTACCAAGGTCAATACAACAAGTACGCTAGCAGAGGTAGTCAGGTAACCACTGCAACAGAGAGAACAGAAAAGGGTGGTATCATCCTCGAAGTTGTATAACAAAAATAAGTACATTTAAAGATTGAAAAATGCCATAGCATATCATAATGGGATGCTGACCATAAGCGTAACTATATAGTGCTTCTGTATAGTGCCGTTAGAACAGCAACTACAGCTGTGCTTCCTCCCATGGGCACAAAATTCTAAAGCCATCTTTTAACTGCTTACTGTCACTTAAACCTGAATAGATGTGGCAAGGTGGTTCCAGACCCAGGCAACACAGCACAGCATAGATTCAAAGGAATAGATAACGCCACACATGGTAGACGTGTTGGGATGGTGGCATCAGCCATTTTAACCTGTAAAACATGAGAGCTTATTTCAACAGATTTATAGGGGTACATAACCGATCCATGAACAAATCATTTATTGACCCTCTTTATTACTATCCAACGGATGTGCTCCCAAGGAACAATCTGTCCTACTCTAATCTCAAACACTGTGGTCTGGATCTAAAATTTTGTTAAAGCAGAATATCTCACATTTAATTCAAGACTACAAAACCTTCTTGTTGACTTCTGTAACTATCACCCATATATTGTCCTCTAATTGTTATGATAATTTTCCATCCTATTGATGCTAAAACTCATGTAATACTGCCATGGCTGCTGTGTTTTGTTGCCAGCACACACACGTCGGCTTCCTATTTCAAGCAGTTGTCTTGAAACGTCACTCTGCACCTTCTCAGCATGTGGCATCACCCGTGACCTTCGTCTGGCCGAAACACTTTTTTCCTCTAATGAGTGTCACAGTATTGTTACACTGTTTGTCAGCAAATGCAACCTGTTATGCTATGGGTTCTACTTGCTCCCTTACTAAAGTGCCCTCTACAGACGTCAGTCATGTTGATGAAGTGTCTCCAGCACACATCTCATCTGGAAAATAAATGACTGTTAACACTATTGACTACACCTCATCATACATGCAATGCAGCTGACTCACACCCAGTCAATAGCCCCTTAACTTCATCATCCAGGGCTCCACGCTAATCTTTTGATGTGCCCTTAAGTCACACCCTGACCCTGGGCCTGACTAAGATGTGTTCCCTTGCAATGTTGGTTTCTAGCCCCGGCCCAACTGGTGTGGTGCCCAGATCATTGGGTGCATTGGGTGCAACCTCAGTTGCCACAGCTACATCCTTCAGCCCCATTCAATTGGCAGGCCGTAGCTAGGTGTAATTCACTTGTAATATAATGATTACATTAGCCCCATGAGAACAATTTCATGGATATAGCAATGTTTTTGCAATCTTCATAGATCAATGCCAGCATTACTTCATGTGCTGACCATTTTCTTTTCTGGATTATCACTTCAAAGGAGCCTTTGTCTTTTCCTTTTTAAATGGCAATGCTGCAGGCTGGTCAATCTGTATGATGGGAAGGGATGATCCACTGTGTATAATATCTCACATTTTGAGGAAGCTTTGAAACATCTCATTTTCAAGCACAGAAATATTTATTCTTTAGAAAAGGAGCTTCTAAGTTCGAAACAAAGTGACCATGATCTTCTGACCAATCCAACTGCTTTTAGCAGGCTTGTTTTAGACCCTGATAGGCCAGAAATTATAAGGGCATCACTGTCCTATCACAGACTTATGGAGGCTCTAAAACATGCCTTTGCACATGTGGTAGTCCCACCCACAAATTACCCACCTAATCTCTATGACCTAGTCATAAAATTATATTACAGATTCACAGAGAAAATGTGGAAAAATTAGCTCTAACACCTAGAGTCAATGCAAATATTTGATGGACATAGAAACAACAGAAGCGACACTGAATCAGTGTGGAAAACACATTTTTATAGTTTTGCACAGAGGGGATTTTGTTGAAACTGTTGCAGAGCAGAGTGAACGTGTAGGATGAGCTCTGGAATTATATGTAAGGATGTCCTTGATATATACAACATACAGATGAAGAAAGTCCCAAAGCATAAATTAAAAAAAAAAAAAAAACAGGGCATTACTACATTACTATGCCTTAAAGGTGTATCCTGGATACTCACAAAGACGGAATTTCATGTGACAAGATGGTTAATTCCCCAGCTCCCCATTCTCCCCATCCTATTTGGTAGAAACATTACAATTCCAGACCTAGTTCAATAGTACCAGGATTGATGGCAAAACATTTATGTTTTCATTGGACCATATTAGGTCCTCTGAACTCTTTGCAGGTTCTGAGCTCTCCTCTTTTACAAAACAAAACAACTGAGAAGAGACTAGCCACTTGCAATGGAGAATGAACCCATTCCCCAGGACATCTTTAAGATAAACCATTAAAAGCTCAGTTTCTTTTTCTGTAAGACCATAAATGTGACTAAACATTACTGCACTCCCAGCTAAAGATCAATTTTTATTTTGAGCCTGAATTATTTGTGATTCTACATGCGCTTGACCACAGTACTGTGTGTGGCTAGTGTATGCCCATTGTTGCACTTTCGAATATGACTGAAATACTCTGGCATTAATTTTTCACATGTGGTAATTTTGTCTGTCTCTTGTCTTAATTTGTCTACTTTTATTCCTCAGGTGATATTTAAAGAACTGTGTTTTATAACATCACAGCATTGTTGTATTCATACATACTTGTTTAAACAATTCTTTATTAAGGTTTCTTAAATTTTTATAGACTGTGAAACATTGCACTGTATCAGATGTTAGAAGTCTGTGCTAAGCCTTAGGACAATAAACATTAATTCTAATTAAGACATGATTTGTGGCTTTGTGTCTGTTTGGGGCTAACATTGCATCAAGAAAAGCAGGTGGTTATGTTGGAAATGTGTGTAGCTGTGGCAACCTGACTGTTCAATGTGATGAATCACATGACAAAACTATTGTAGTCTCTAAATAAACCTAACTACAATGTTCCTTGGTAAGTCTGCAAAGGACGATGTGACGTTTGTAGTTGATATCGTGATGAAAACCCACGTGACCTTACAGAAAAGATATTTGCATGAACGGTGTTGCTGGGTGGATTAGCTAGTTCCTTCCTTTTTACAGTGTTTCTCTTTAGACTTAGGTTTGAGGTCTATGGGTATGGTGGTTTGCAGATGTATACCCCGGAGTCCAGTACTCAATATAATAATTGGTAGGATGTGACTATTGACTGATCATGGTATGATGCATGGAAGAGTTTCTAGGAGTATTCTTGTGCTGTGCACCACAACTTAAAGTTGTATTAGATTTGTCATATGAGTACCTCATCTTGAGTCCCCTCTAAAGTCTCACTGTGAGTCTCATGTTGTTTTTTGTGGCACATGTTTTGTGTGTTCTCCAATGCTCTGTGTATCAGGGCTGATGTGCTAATGGAGTTACACGTGTTTTCATTCTTTTTTGGTTACTTGCTAATTGTGCAACAGTGTGTTTGTGGTATAAACTGAATTTTATCTTGGTCTTGAATCTTGAATGCTCAGCCATGTTAGAGTTGTAACTTACAGCTTGTGAAATGTTTGGTGGCTTTTGGGCAAGTGTGTAAGGGCACACTGGGGACAGTGTCACATACAGTAGTTCTCCATGTGATATACGGTGACTGCCTCAAATACATCGGCCACAAAAGATAGATGGGAACAAATTAGAAAATTAATTGGGTCTGAATAATGTAGTGTGACATCACCACTCTCCAAACCTTATAAGTCAAAGAAAAGTTTATAATTAGCATGATATCATTCATCTGAATATCAGTATGAACCTTTATAAAACATTTGATTGCTCTATATGAGTGAAGCAGAATGGTTCTTGCCACTGCCTTTAGTAGATGATGCAGTGAAAACTGAAAAAGTCTCTCATGGTAACTTTAATTTTCCCACTCATGAATAATTCCCCAGTGAGGAGTTGTGGGTGTCAAGCTTTGTTCCACTGATCATCACCTGTTTCTTTCCCAGAAAAGTTCTACAATCAAACCACACATCACTCCAAGGAGTAGATGCTGGTTGATTGTCCTTAAATATGGCAGGTTGATTCACCTGAGCTTCTCATGGCAGGGATTTTACCCTCATTACCATTGTTCATTTTGCAAATCTTAGACTCTAAACTTCATAATGTAAGGACTTAGGGCCTCTTTTAGAGTATGGAAATGGATCTGTAGGTCCACCAGGTAAGCTGATTATGTCCTCCACTGACATGGTGGAACACCACCTGCCTTACTTAGAAAGGGTAGAGAAAACTGTACTTTCACCACAGCCACTGTGACACAACTCCACTGAAGGTGACTGCTGACTAGTTGTCACATTTATTTCACATACCCAACAACCATTTTTGTTTTTCTAAACAGAGTTTGTTATTGAAAAACAAAATAGAAATTCTCTGACATGCTGGGAGAAATTGTTTTGGTTTTCTGTTCGGAACCACAAGGCATTACCTGTCAGTCATAAGCAGAACCAATTTACATCAGAATGTCCTCTCTTGGTAGGGAGGAGATTCTGATGTACATTGACAGGCTGGTCATACATGCTATCAGTCAAAGGCTTGCCTTAGCAGAACCAACAGAGCCATTCCTGTAATAAGCATGACACTTCCAACTCTAAATAGAGCAAGAGAACCATATGTTTGGTGGATAGGATATCTGCCATATTTTAGCACGTCACACATCCATCAAAGTCTAATTCAGGCAGTTTAGCTTCCATCAGCATCAACAGACTGTAGTCTGTCGCATATGCAGTTTCCCGCTGCTGACGAGGCAGACTCCTATGCTGGCTAACAATACTCAATTGCCATCAGGATGGTGGTATTACCCCAAGCAGATTTATGTTTGCCCATTGTGCTGGTGCTGTCCTAGCGGCGCGTCCCTGAAGGCAGTAGTCCGTCGCTGGACCTGCTCAATATTCTACCGTGCCTGTGGCTATTGAATGGATGCTAGCAGCCAATACCTGATGCTTATTGGCTAATTGTGAGCACCTGCATACCACACTATTAAACATACTCCATTACAGACCACAACCCTTTTCCATTCCACTGCACAACACCATTTTGCTGTTGAATTTGCTACACAGAAGTCAGGTTATTTTTTTTGTAATCCCTCTGTTAATTTTTGTTTTTTTCCCCTCAGCTTCAGGGTCTTCCATTACATTAAATTGTATTTACTCATAATGGCACAGAGGAGAAATCCCCATTTAACAGCAGGAGTAGTATTAGTCATGCTGAATGAAATCATTAGAGCAGAGCCATAATTCTTTGGAGTACAAGTACAAAATATAACTATATCCCAGAAAAGTCATATGTAGTCCAGAATAGTTGACAGAGTGAATGCTATAGCCAACAACCTGCAGGAGGAATATAGGAAGAGGTGCAAAGACCTGTGGGGGAGAGTTCGATCCCTGGCATATAATCACCATCTAGAGGCCCAGAGGACTGTTGGTGGTTCCCCCAGAACCCCTTATAAGCTTTTCCCTGGGAGAAGGTCTTGCAGTTCCTACATCCTGAAGGCTTTATAGAAGTCCCTGGTGGAGTGGAGACTGGTAAATTAGACTTATGATTGTCTCACTAAACAGAAATGTTGTTTTTGCTCTTAAGGTAGCTGCTGATAGAGAACAGATAAACCCAATTTAAAAAAACACAAATCTATTGTTAGCATCAAAATAGTAACATTATGGTGTCATCTATCCTTTTACAACTGGGCACTATGTGTAGTCAATATATGTGTTGTCCTTCATTCTTCATTTCCTGTAGTTGTTTGTTTGTTTGTCTGAATGCATTTTGTAATAGTAAAGATAACAGCTTCAAATCCCCATCTATTATACCATGAAGGTATGATGCTTGGAAGTCTTTTTTCACCTTTTAACATATTTCATATATATCATAAATGTTGTGTGCGAACCACTCACCTGAATTCCAGGCGTTCTGATGGGGCGATGACAATTCCACAATCCCGGTGAGGACTAACGTGACCATGATGAAGACTACATTGCCCTCTCGCAAGTCCTCAAAGGGAGAGGGTGTGGGGAAGAGGAAAAGAGAAAATACCAGCTTCTGCTTCCTGGACTAAAGAATTGGACTGCTGGACCCTGGACTGCGTGTTGTACTGGGTGTTAGGACTTCTGATTTCTCAAAATAATGGGTTCTTGGTTTTTGGGCTGCAAAAGAATTACTTCATTAATACATTGAACTTGCATAAACTATTGTACTTTGCATGATGTCAGTTATTGTTGACACATTCTGCATACATTTCTATAAGGCTGAACAAGTCTCTTTCTCATTTTACAATACTTTTGGAGTCTCTAAAGCAATGTCCAAACTCAAAAACAATCAACTTGACTAAAGGGCTTCTTTGGTTCTGGCGTAATCTCTTGCCAATTATAGTTTTGATAAACTTGCTCTATTTTCAATCTCCTAATTCTTAGGGGAGCGCTTGTTACAGGAAATATGTCTTTCCTTAGATTCCCACCCAAGCGATAAATCACGCTGCTTCTTTTTGTCATAAATTATTCAAAAGACAGAGCTCTGTTTTGTTTCTTTTAAGGGATTAAACTTTCTTTACCTTGAAATGAAGTTACTTGCTTGAAAATTACCTTTTTTTATTTTAACTATTTTACTGGGATTACAGGATTGTTGGCCGAAGACAAAAGAGGGGAGTCAGGACTTTGCAGGAAGCCGACTGGAGGGCGAGGATTGCCGGAACTTGACTGGAGGCTGTCCAGAGGATGAGAAATGCTGGAACTCGACTGGAAGCTGGTCAGAGAACATGGAACACTGGAACTCGACTGAAGGCAGGCTGGAGGACAAGGAACTTGACTTGACCGGAAACAGGTGAGAAGAGCAATAGGTACAAAGCCAAGCAAGGCCTCCAACTCACAAGCATCCTTAAATAATCCAATGTGCACATTTGCCTTTCGGCAGTTGATTGCTTGTCAAGCAAATGAGCAATTTTCCTCCTGATTGTAGCACTTGTTCAATATAGATCACATTGTGAAGAGCACATGTTTTGGCAGTTGCAGTTGGAGCAGGTGGAAAAGCAGTTGGTTGCTTGTTAAGGAAATGAGCAATTATTCTCCTAATGGTGGTACATGTTCAATACAGATCACATTATGAAGAGCACATGTTTTGGCAGCTAGAGTTGGCACAAGTTTAGCAGGTAGGATACAATGTGCATAATCAACATGCATTGGTTATAATAAATGAGACATTTAACAAACATTGGTTATTCAAAATTTGATATTCAAGAATATAATGAATATACCCAAATAAGTCTGAATGTTATAATCAAACTCATCTTACTGTAATCGAGCTCTTGGATATGCTAGTTTAAACAGAACAGCAATTTGGTAAATGTGTGCATTTCTTCACTGCATATATTTTACTAGGAATGTTCAACTTGCAGTTTTCTGAGTGCTGGCAAGGTGAGATTGAAAGGACTACAACTAGCATGATGCTTTGTGTTTGTATCTGGAAAATGTGTTTGCAATGTGATGTTGGCCATTCTCTCTTTTCTTCCATATATGCATATAAGTCAAAATGTTAGGCATTTGCCAAACCCCAATGTTCATACGATGACCAATGACATTAATCCTATTTATTTTTATAATAGTCTGAATTTTAGCCTACTGGGCCTTGGAATGGTTTACTTCTCATTTCTCCTCTCTACTGAGTTACGTTGAGTCTGTGGTTTATTTGATATACAATTCCTAAGCAATCTTTTTCTTTTTAGAACATCTCTTCACATGCTATTTTAGAAGTCTGCATATAAGTAATTTATAATGTTTGGGTAACTGCCAAAAACACAGAAAGGTCTAATCATACTATTACTTCTATTTTATATTTTAGGTTGTTTCTTTTGAAGATGAAAAAACATTTGATTCATAATCCAAACTTTTACAATTTGTTTTCTTGTAATTCATATTAGGTCCTACACCAAGAGGATGTGGACAACCATCTGCCACTGAGGATACCTCCACTCCAGACCAGGCTCAAGCTTTCAGTGAGGACTCCACTCCTGCAAGTCTGGATAATGATGAGCTGGCTGGTTAATCTGGTCTGTCTGCCGAGACAGCTCCAGTGAGTCTCACTCAGCCCACACCTACACCTCCCACCCCAGCTGTTACACCACCTCAGCCTATGGATACCTCCAGTTCCTGTGTCCAAAATAACATCACACCAGTCTTGTGCCCCCCAGTCCTGGCTGCTGTTAAGCTACCACCACCACCACCACCTCCAGTTCAGTCAGGAGCCAGTGGGATGAGGCACACTGGCTCCAGGGCACAGGGTAGTGGGCGTAGGGTTAATGGGAGGGAATCTATGGGCCAGCACAGGAGGCCACTGGGTTCACTGTCACCCAGGTCACCATTGACCAAGTCTTTGGATCACTACATCATTCCCAAGATATGATGGGCCAGTTCCTTATAGAGCTCCAAGACATGAAGCAGTTGCAGAGGGAGCACAATGTAGAGATGCAAACCCTAAACTCTAATTTGAGCTTCCTGACTGGGGTGCTGTTTGGCATTTACCACCATATGTGCAGGGTTTTTCTAACAACATCTACACTTGTCTGTGGACATACAACACCTGGGCCCACTACACCTGCCTCAGCCACAGAAAGGGAGGCTCTGCCACAAGAAGGAACACCTGCAACTACCTCAGTCCCTACAAATGTAGATCCCACCCTCCCCAGGAGGGGATGATAATCCAGACCACCCTGAGGGAATGGCAAGACCTCCACCACCATCTGCAAGTGATGCAATACCTAATTTGCTCCAGTGTGTGAATACCATTCACTCTGTGGACTTTTTAATGGACACATTTACCTTTTTGATGCCAGTTGTATTTTGTACATTTCACCTCAAACACGTTTGCCTCTACAATAATAGTTTCATTCACAACGAATCAGTGTTTTTCTGTTTTTTAACTTTGTTTTTTGATTTACATCCTGTTTTAGTTTATTTGTATTTGTAAAATAAATGCTAAAATCACAAAGACTGGTGGTGCATTTCTTGTGGTATTTACTTTCTTATTCCTTCCTTCCATCATTATTGCAAAAATGCAAATAATCTAAAGGTTATTGGCGAAAAACAAAGTTTATGTTTAGGTCATGTTTCTCACATTTCCAAAGAAGTTACAATATAACAAACACCACAGATAGTAATGTATTAATTTCATACATTTGTAACAAAGAATTGTTTGACAAATGTTCTTTAAACAAATTACAAACCATGCACCATTTTAATTTTACAGTTCCAGACCTTGATACCATGGAAGAACGGGATATAATCCTAAAAAACAGATTAACTAAGCAAACTATTTTTGATTCATGTCATCAGCGGGAGCCAGACATCATGCCTCACAATAGGAATTCTACATTACACCAATAGTAAAAACCATGTCAGTACTCCATTTTGTGGCCACAGGATCATTCCAAAACACTGTGGCAGTATCTGCCGGAATGTCACAACCAACTTAAAATGGTGTGCTACAAAATGTTCTTTCTACAATGATGACACACTTAAGTCTGTTGTTTTCTACCTCTCCCTTAGTTCATATGTCTGTATTTTGAAAAAAAAAGAGTAACATCTCCTTAAATGTACAAACAATCTTTGGGTAATCAACACACATCTCATGTCTGTGTAAAACTCCATAAGTTTTGTGTCATATCTGTACACAACATCTTTTAAGTGATGTTGGAAAATAATTAAACAATTTTTAACATATCTGTTATTTTTTGGCAATAATGTGTATATAATACATTTTAAATGTAAAAACACAATGTGTAAATCTTGCATTTTAAATGGAAAACAATTACGTTTGAATAATTAATTTTAAATGTATTATTTACACATAATTTTTTTTAAAAACATTTCTCTACAATTCTGTCAATGAAAGCATAACATACACTGTGGGATTATCACATTTAGCCACAGTAATGCATTACATTATACTGTATTCATTTTAACAAATATTTGCTTTGATATTTTTTATATGCCATTGCCAAGATGTGTGGACCCTGGGGGTCTACAAGTGGCACAGAATTCACTGCTGAAAGAGGTGGAAGGACCTACGATGATGAACTCGAAAGTAATCTGAAGTCCAACTCAGCCAGCCCTTCCAATGTGGGAGGCACGTGTGCCGCACCCTGACCCCCAGTGGCCTGCATACTTACAGTGGCCTATCCCAAACTTGATGGGCAGTTGAGAGCCCAACAGCATCGTCAAGGGGGTAAGATTTGTTTTGAGCTCCTATTTTAGTTAACTTTGTTTGTTACAGCAAACGTTAAGGCATCAACTTAAAGGGTGACACAAGTCCAACACACAAGAAGAGGTCTGCATGATGTAAGTTTTGCACAAGATGTTTGATAATGTGTTTTGAGTATTGATTTGTGGTAAATGTTATCACAAGATTTAATATCACTACCAAAGGACTGTTTTGAGCAGAAACAAACCTACCTAAGAAAAAAGAGGTATCTTTTGTCTATGTTATGGGGGACAGATTTACCAAACAGGCGACAATGTATTATTGTGTCAGGTGTGATGCTCCATCACAATTATGAGGAGGTTATGTTGACCCAATTTCCAGTGACATAGAATAAAATGTACTTATGATGCTGTGGATGTTCCAAACCTCATATTGGTGAGTTGGCATAATGAACAAACAATAGTGAGCATGTGATCCAAAATGACTAGGGACATGAGAACAATGGCAACATTTTCCAGCAAAAACATATGAAAAATATGTTATCACTGCAAAATTCAAGTCAGTTCATGTTAACAGTTACAGATTGGCACGAAGCCTTACTCCTTCACAAATGTGCATACAAGCCAGTCTGTTTCTACAAAAATTAATTTGGTGGGCAAACATTATTAAACGAAACAAACAGGAATGTGTACACATTGGCGACAGAGTAACACATACCGCAAACCACATTTTTACATCCTTTCTTATGTCCAAACGATAAATCAATATTGAGGAAAAATAGTTTTAGTAAGGTACTTTTGCAGATGGACAATGTACATGGTATAAAGGTTTATTGCTACATATTTATTTTTGTGACATGAGTTCACTATGCAAAGAAACCGATCAGTACCATTCAGCAGTGTTAAACAATTCCATGAGAAATCTGAACTGTTCAAGAGAAAAGATCAGAAATTAAGTAGGAGCAATGATGATAATTTACAAAACTGTGAGGAAATGGGTCCATAATATGTTCTCTATATTCATGGGTAATGGTAAAGTATACCTAAGTTTGAATGTTTTCAAGCAGGTGAAATATTAGAATTAGGAGATGTTTTGTTAAAGAACATCTTGATCATTTTTATTTGCACAGATACTTAAAAATGTTGCATGTGTCAGCTGCACTCAGTGGAGATAATATTGGCCTCTTATTCAGCATCTCTGTAAGCCAGACAGCAATTGTGAATGGAATCCAGGGGATTAGTTCCCAAATGCAACAAATTATTGCATTCCTGGATGCAATTCATAGTTCAGTGTCTGGTATGCAAAGATTGTTTGCGAAAATAGCCTCTGCCCTGATTGCAGCCCTCCAAACTGCCCAACCTTGTGCCCCTACTCTGGTCCCTTCCTCATCCCAAATCCCAATTCCCACCCTAATCCCAAGCACACTCACTTCATTGCACTCACCCACTCACACAGACACAAGTAGCACCCCCACACCCCACATAAACACAAACACACTGAGAAACACAAACATGCACCCATCCAACATGGACACACTACTGACACTACACCCACAGCCACCAAACCCACAAACACGACCACCACACTCACAATAACAATACCTACCACCACAGACACAAGCATCACCACCAACAAAACCACTACCACACAAATAACCACCAGCACACCCACATGAACCACAACCACAACATCCAACTCAACAGCACTCATCCAAACACAATCGCACACATGCACACCTACATGCAAGACAACACCCACCAAACACACATGCCCACAGTCACCTGTAACCAAAACACCTACAAAACTACACACATCCAAACATATACCAGATATACATGCACCTGCAAATGATACAAACACGTGATCCACAACCACACCACCCACCTAAACAGCACAGTCACCCAAACACACTCACAAAAAACATACCCACAACAACACCCACATTCACTCGAACACCACATGTCTTCCAAGAAACACACACCCAAATATACAACATATACACCAGACCCACATGCACCTGCAAAACAGACACACACACACACATCACCCACTCTAGCTCCTAAACCCAATCCTCTCCCACCCATTCTATCCCTTTTCTTCCACCCGAATTCACTTATTGCCTTTCCCTGAACCCAAATCTGTGCCATAAGGTAACTATAACTTGAGCCCCCACCATGCACAGTTTTCCCCTCAATAATTTTACTGCAAATTTTACTTTGATATTATCAGTGATGTTATCAAAGATGTCATGAGTGTTGTGATATGTGGGGTAATTAACAGTGCATGGCGAGGGTGCAAGTTATAGTTAACTTAGGGCATGAGTTATAGTTACTTGAAATATCTCTAACTATAACAGCTTAACGTCTATGGTTTTGTATGTTTGAATTGTGAGTCTAATTATAACACTTTGTTTTTTTGAGTAAATTTCTATTTTTTTAAATTCTATTTCCTAACTATAATGTCCCTGTAACCTTTGTTTTTTTCAGTGAAGTTCTATGGTTTTTTTAACGTAAAGTAATTTAAATTACTTTACGTTATGCCAACCTCTGCCACACATGGCCTTCAACCATACACAGCGGGGGATGGTTGCACGGTCAACCCCCTATAACCATGCAATCCCACGCCACACACGGCCTTTGGCCATGAACTACAGGGATTAGAACAGAACCAGGCCTGTGGCCAGGCCTTGCGGCCAAACCCCTATAACCACCCAACCCCGCACCATGCACTGCCTTTGACTGTGAGCCGCAGGGGTTGGCTGCAAGGCCAGTCTAGCCTGCCTTTATATGTACGATTTTGAGAAAAAACACATTCTTTCTCCAACTAATCCCTATACCAGTTACATCAAGTTATGGCGGCGCTATATAGATGATATTCTGATTATTTGGCAAGGATTATTGATCCAGGCTGAGGAACTCACAGCCTGGATTAATACCCTTGATCCTTTCCTGAAATTCACAGCCACTGTATCTGACTACCAATTACCATTCCTGGATTTAATGATTACTATTAACAATGGTAGATTACAGACCAGCGTGTATCATAAACATACAGACCGCAATTCTCTTCTACTTTATGAGAGCCATCACCCCAAATCTTTGCGGGACAATCTACCCTTCGGTCAGTTCTTACGTCTGAGACGTAACTGCAGTCTACCTAGAGAATTTGATCGACAAGCGGAATCTCTCCAACATAAGCTTTCTGATCGGAACTATCCATCGAAAATTGTTATTCAAGCACGAAAGAGAGCCATAAATAACAACAGAGAAGCCCTATTGACTCCAAAAGATAAAATCCCTCAATCGAGGCTCACTTGTGTCTCCACGTATACCCCTTTGTCGAACTCGATTAAAAAAACTAATTAACAAGAGGTGGTCTATACTAACGAGTGGTGGTTACAACTTATCTAAACCTCTCTTTGCTTTCAAAAGGACAGCTAATATAAAAGACCTAGTGGTTCATACGCGTCCACGTATCCAAATTGACCCTGCCAATCAGAAGACACTTTGGGGTCTACCCCCAGTGATGGGTCACCATCCCTGCGGGAACTGTAACGTATGTGGCTTGACCAAACACCTTACAAAATTGGATTTTGATATCATTGGTTCTTGGTACCTTAAAAAACATACCAACTGTAATACCAAGAACTGCATTTACATGATATCGTGCCCTTGTGATCTACGTTATATCGGGATGACGTCTAGACCGGTTAAAATACGTATCAATGAGCACAGGAGCAACATCAGATGTAAAAAGATCACTACTAAACTTAGTGCTAATTTTTTGGAGGTCCAACACTCCCCCAACGACCTGTGGTGGGTTGTCATTGAAGCACCCACAATCCGCCCTGATGACTCTAGGACATTGTTTAAGATTGAACAGAAATGGGTATTCAAATTAGGGACCCATCTACGGGGACTGAATGATGATATCCCCTGGACCTCCCTATCACCATGAATATACGTCATAGATTATTCATTACCCATGAATATAATCTTACTCAATTTCCTACCCCTTTCATCATTCTGATGACATTTCAGTTGTTTTTCTTTTGAGACATTATCCATATTTGTCAATAAGATATCCTGTCCAAGATGGCACAGCACTCTTATTATTATTTAGATGCACCACTTTCCTGGATCTGGGAAATTATCTGTATCTATATCTTTTTCCATGGCAAACCCCTTTTTATACTTTCAACTGGCATTCTGCTCCACCTATTACATTTTTGTGGAATGGACTATCCACATTCCGGTCTGGCTGCCCTCAAACGAGTTGCTTTGGAGCTTGAATCATCTTTTTTTAGAATGACGGGAACCATTAGTGTGATTCCACACCCGGAGCCCATCGTCTATCCCTGAGACGATTGAGACTCCTACTAGTCCGTCGTCTGTTTCCATGAAGAGACGCTCTCGGGCGCGGGCCCCGCAGCGTCTATTTGTAGCTTGGACAACGTCCAATCCGGTTGTTTTCCGGGTCGCGCGTTTCCGAGGATAGGTCCAACAATTTGGACCAAGGATGAGACTGTAAGTACTGACTTTTGCACAGATATATCGACGGGGATTGTTTATTGCAGAATGGGACTAGTCACTCGGCATATTCCATTTGCTCGATCCCCTTCTTATTATGCCGACATGTTTGAGCTTGATAAACTGATACCCTTTGAGTGATTAGACTCTCCTTAATGTTTGCTTTCATTCGATCGTTGTTTTTGCAAGATAAAAAGGAAAGAAAATAATTTTTTTTTAGATCAGTATTAATGACCACGTATACGGGTTAACCCCCGGTACTTAACCAGCATATTCAACTAGTCACAATATTAGCCATTTTGGTAACATGTAGCATTAACCCTACAGCGACTATGTTTTTTATCTGATTGTCATTTTTGAGAATACTAGATGTTACCTCCCCGCCTGGGTTCACTATATTAACTATGTATTTTGCTGTCATTAACTACATTTAGTGTCCCCTTGTGTCCCTGAAACGCACCACCTAAGGAACCTGATCTCGACTGGGGGTCGGTAAGCATGATTTGATGTGTGGTGTCCCATGCCTCGTTTTTTCATATAACACATTTGAAATTTCGACATATGTTCTATGTTCTTTTGTTTTCCAGGTTACCTGTGTTAACCAGTTAACTTTAATGTAAGTGATGGATATTTATGTATCACTGTGTGAGATACTCATTCCCACTATTGAATTGTATAGGTCCTGATGAAGCGTCAATGGATCCGGCTGGACCAACAGACGCGAAACATGTCGACCAGTGAACAGAGGTCCTTTCAATGTTAAGGACTCTCCACTAGATTTTTCACCTTTGAAAGACTTGAGCATAATCCTCATTTTCTCTTTCAAGCCTTCCTATTTTTAACCTTGGTCTTCATCCTTGTTATTTCAGACTGATTAAATGATGGTGTTTAGTGGATGAATAACCATTTTTAATCTTTTCTATCACTTTTTTGGTGGTGTCTTTGAGCATCACGATCGGATAGTTGAACGTACCAGTCGCTACCACGTCAGTTTGGCTGAGAGCCCCCCTTATTGGGGTGCCCACTAGGCACTGCAGCGCCAGCCTGGTGAGGAGCTTTTCCCAATGATGAAGCCAGCCATCCAATGTGATGCGTGAGGGTTCTAGCTCCTGAGATCGCAGGTCTCCTGGTATAATTATTTTTATTGGAACAGTGTACCTATATTCAAGTCATATCAGCCATTGTCTGTGCTTAATGTTGATGTCAAACTGCTGGTGAAGGTCCTAGCGTCGGGTGGTCTCTGGACTGGAAAATGCTGATCAGTGTGGGTTCATGCCAGGTAGGGGTACCCATATGAATCTTAGGAGACTCTTCCACTTTCTGCATGCCACTAAAAACTTGAGGGTAGAAGCTGCCTTTTTAGCACTCAATATAGAAAGAGCTTTTGATATTCTATAGTGGTTTCAGCAGCACAATACACCGTAGAAGGTAAGGGGGGTGGCAGTGCAGAACAACAGGCTGTGGAAAGCAATAGTGAGGAGGTAGGGCCAGGCACATGGTCAACACAGAACAGAGGGGAAAGAGGCAAGGGCAGTAAGCTGACTATATCGGACAGACAGGAGGGACAGTTGCATCACAACCGAAAATGAAGGGCAGGAGGGAGGGGGTAGTGGCAGCACATTGGGCCATGCAGGGCAGGAGGAGGGGGCTGGTGCATGGACTTGGACAACAGAAATTATGGGAGAGGTGGATGGGAAAGTCAGGTCCTAAGACAGGAACTCATATAGCAATGCATGTATTACAGCACCTTGTGTGGTGTAAAATTTAGATAGTTACATTCACTAACATATGTAGGCAACCAGTGTCATAATATTTTCATGTATCCAGACAAAAGGTGTGGACTAGTTGTACACAGCGTCTGTGCTCCATTATTGATACTGACATTGGCCTATAAAACTGATTTGAGAAATCTTGAAGTCACGTTTTAGTGCAAATGACTCACTTTTGTGATAAGGTTTGGATATGTAATAAAGCATGCTACAGTCTCCTAAAGTGGTCTGGAAATGTAGAACTCAGTTTTAGAAAGTTACTCATAACTCTACAAATCCTCTATTACAAGCACTACTTAGAGTACCTAACTTACTATGCAACACATATTTATGTGTCTGGATAGAAATGGTGTGCCTGAGCTACTGACAAAAAAGTAAAGACACTGCATAACAAACTGAGAGAATTACAGAGTCACATAGGTTCTATAACTGGCAGTCTAATTCTAGCAAGTGTAGTAAAATATGTTCTATCGCTAATAAGTCTACAGTGATAAATTCCCAAGATATATACCCAAGTTCTGACACAGTTTTTTCATATTTTAAGATTAATATTATTTTTTGAAGAATGAGGTGTAGCAACGTAGGCCCTGTATAGGGTCTTCCACTGACCACTGAAATGGGCATATAAAACTGATCTGTTAGGATTGAAAGTCACCTTTTACTTCAAATGCCTCAGTTCTGTGATATGCTGTAGGTATGCTGTGAAGAATTCTGCCCTCTAGTATTACAATGTTCTATCAGCCTTATAGCCCTTCGTAGCTGGCCTATAGCAGCAATTAAAAAATGTAAAGTTGAAAAACATTCTTTTATTAGCTTCCAGGTGGAATATTGTACTGTAAGACAAAGGACATACAATGTACTCAAGAAGTGAGCAAAGAAAGAAAGAAAAACAAAAGTATTATCTACATAGAACTGTGAAACAAAATGAACAGAATGCTGGAAAAGCTGCAAAAGTACAAGAACCTGCTGGTAAGAAGACAAGGACATTTCGGGACATTTCTTAAAATACTTTTTGGTAAACTTGAGAAACAGGAGAATGAGGTGCAGAAGAGAAACACTTCCTCATCAAGTAAGAAGCAAGTAAAAGCACATGATGTCAGAAACAAAAGTACAAGAACCTGCTGGTAAGAAGACAAGGACATTTTGGGACATTTCCTAAAATACTATGTGCTAAACTTGAGAAACAGGAGAATGAGGTGCATAAGAGAAACACTTCCTCATCAAGTAAGAATCAAGTAAAAGCACATGATGTCAGAAACAAAAATGTTGAAAAGAAAGAGTTTTTATGTACAAGACAGTGTCAGTTTAAGCAAATAAGAGTTAGGATGTTTAATAGCTGAGTAGTTCAGAATCTAACGAGAAATGTGAAAAAAATACAAAGAAACAAAAGGAACATGTTGATGGTATAGTTGAAAATACTTTTGCTCTGAAGAGGAAACTGTTCATTGTAATGTTGAACAGAATGTAAACACTATATAAATTAGTGTTGAGTATGAGGAAGAAAACTAAAAAAAAGAGTTATAAACTGAACTAACTTTTGCAATTTGTTTAGTGGGGATTGGAAGCACACTTCTAGCAGTGAGCCTTTCTTTAACAAAGAAAGCTACTTGCAAGAGAACAGACTAGTGCATGCAGCTGATCAACATGGACGGTGTTATGAAATTAAAAATGGATGTCCTATTGAGAAAGAGATAATGGTACCTAGAAATGTGGAGGAAGTTCTAGCTGAAGAGGTTCAGGGTAGGCATAGACTGGCCCTTGTTTACAATTGGAATTGTAGCAGTATTTGTAGTGTTCGATGGCAATCAATTGATCTTGTGAGACATTTCTTATGTATGTTTCCATGTCGAAGTCTTATACAAAAAATTTAAACTCTGCAAGCATTAGATCTATGTAAAGTAAGGAAATATACAAATCTACAAGGACATTCATTAGCACGTTTATCAAAGAAAGAGTGTCAAAGCACTTTTCATAATTTTACAATGCTAGCAGTTCACCACTCACATATGCAAACTTTAGTTAGAAGACTTTGTCATCTGAAGACTACTGCAATATGTTTAGAAGAGATTAATAAAGCTCTTGTGAATGGAACCAAACCATTTGCAGTGAGCTACAGTTTCGATTTTTTGGATGTGAAGAGGAATCTAGAGAAAATGTTGAGCTACAATTTGCAAATACAGCAGAGGAAGAGTTTAGTGTTTCTGCACATGACTTTGATGAATACATTTGAAAGTTTAAACCAGCCTGTTCAAAGAAACTAGATTACATATGTGTATGTTGCAGACACACTCACTACAAAAACCAAGCACAACATGTTATAGTTTCTTGAAAAACTGAAAAAGAGAATAGAGATAAGTGGTCAGATTTTGCACCTTATTTATTTGTAGAAGACCACTTTGATTGTCTTTCACAACAAATTATATGTAGGTATGATTATAGGATGACAAAATGCCAGCTAGAGCAGTATATAATAATTTAGATTTAGTTTGCATTCTAAATTGCAAGATTTGAATGTATACGAGTCTATACTTATACAATGTGTACTTCCATTTCAAGCAATTGTGCAAATGGAGCCAAAACAGGAAAGTTGCCTCCAACTGAGCTCCAAAAGGGTCTAAAAGGTAGAGTTGTTTACTTGCCATTAGATATTAAGCACAATGTTCAAACTTTTGGTGTAGAACGAGATTATGAAGAAGGACTTATAATTCTAGCAAATGGTGTACCTACTACAAATAAAAAGGTTTGAAAGAGTTAGTAGATGTTACCAAAGTTAAGAAAGCAATATTATGGTGGTCGTTTGGTAAATGTGGCGGTCCCACCGCCAACAGGCTGGCGGTGCAGACCAACACATTATGAGTGTGGTGGGATGGCCAATGCCAACCCGCCACATCTCCACTCACACCGCCATGGTGGTCGGAACCGCTGGGCCGGAGATGATCATCTCTGATCCAGCGGTCCACAGAAAACCGCATTGGTATAAGAAGCTGCCTTTCCGACATGGTTTCTGTGGCGGTAGCACCACCACAAAAACCATGGGGGAAAGGCTACCGGTGGCAGGGAATTTCTTCTCTGTCACCAGTAGATGACTCCCCACCAGCAAGCACTAGACCCCCCTCCAGCCACACTGTCCCCCTCCCTCCAAACCCAATTCTGACAGGGCACCCCCCCTTCTGACAGAGCTCTCCCCTCCTCTCACCCCCCTTCTAACACAGCGTCCCGACCCCCTCCCCACATACATGCACACGCACACAGACACCCACCCTCACCACACATACACTCCTTCACCTACACTTACATGCACAAATTCACTCACACGCACCCCTACAAGCATTCACTTTAACATTCACACATGCATTCAAGCATGCATCCTCACACCCATCCAAACACGCATACTCACACCCATCCAAACACGCATACTCATACGCATCCAAAAACGTGTACTCACACCCATCCAAACACGCATACTCACATGCAGACAAGCACGCATTCACCACAACACTCACACTCGCATACACACTTACATACATACATGCACTCACATCAACATCCAGACATGCATACAACCACGCATACACACATTCATGCACACACGCAGACACCACACACTCACACACACACATACAACACCCCACACCCTCTCCCCTGCCGGACGATCACCTTACCTGGTCTGGGGGAGAAGGTCGTCCGGCAGAGCGCTTCCACCGCCGGCAGCGCCCCGCCAGCAGGACAACACCAGGCCATATTATTTCCCATAATACGGCTGGTGGAGTCATACTGGTGGGGCGGGGTCAGTTGTGGAACCGCTCAAGCACCTCTGCCTTCCAGCACGACTACTGCTAGATTTTCACCCAAAGTGTGGCAGAAATCCAGCAGCACCCATGATATGGTGGCAGAAGACTGCCAGGACTGGCGGTCTTCTGGCACCCACAGTTTTGGCGGTCTTCTGTGAGGACTGATAAAGTTGTAATGAGGGCCTGTATTTGGTAGAACATAACATTTATTAGAAAGACATTAGACTCTCTACAAGATATTTCACATATAAAAGATAATACAGTAGAATCAAGAGGTCAAATAGAAAAAGTGGATCAATCAAAAACTGAACAAATTTATGAACACTGCAGTATTCATCCTCTTCATTCTCAATAATTTACCGGAGATGCTATTGATCTATTTCAAATGAAGAAAGCACAAAGACGTCCAATAAGTGTGTGGGAGAAACGTTTCTAAGCTTGATGTTTCCCACACCTGTTTCCTACATGAGTAGGAGGAAGGTATGATGAACGTACTCTACAAATGTCAGCATCTGAGTACAGATCAAGCAGACTATATTCACAGGATCTTTGATTTTGTCAGAATAGTGCTTATGAATTGAATCTACTTTTTGAGAGTGATTTGTCTGGATTATCCTATGCAGTAAATAACATTCTAAAAACAGGAGTTCAACCCCAGAATCGGACAGCCAGGGAATTTGTTGACAAAGATCATGGAAAAGAGGAACACCTTGAGTACAATTTAATTAATATGATGGCATGTCAATTCGGTACTAATGAATATTGGTATTGCCGCCATGGTGACATGAATTGCATGTTGAGGAATCTAGGGTCACACACTTGGTTTGTAACACTAAGCTGTACAGAGTATGAATGGAAAGATCTCCTTGATTTTTTAAGGCAGGCAAACTCAAACTTAAGAGATTGAAAACACCAAGAGAACTATGTTCATTGGATCCTGCAAATGTTTGTAGATACTTTAATCATTGATTTCAAGCAATGATGACTTTCATTTGCAACAAAACAAATCCACCTCTTGGTGAAGTCAATGATTTATTTTGGTGTAAAGAGTAC
This sequence comes from Pleurodeles waltl, assembly GCF_031143425.1. NCBI lineage: Eukaryota > Metazoa > Chordata > Amphibia > Caudata > Salamandridae > Pleurodeles > Pleurodeles waltl. Next base: position 766,597,647 of record NC_090438.1, read on the forward strand.
AAAGGTAGAGGTGCTCCATATATGCACATGGTGTTATGGATAACAAATGCTCCACAATTTGGAACAGAAACTGGCAAGTCTGTGTTGAAGTTCATAGAACAGTATGTCATATGTTCAATACCAAAAGAAAATTCTGATAAATGTTTGAGACAACAAGTTCCCAAATTTCAAACTCATAGATGTGGTGAATACTGTCAACGAAATACAGATCAAAGGCAAAATCGTATACTCAATGTCGCTTTGGATTCCCAGAAGGAAGAGTAAATAGCGTTTTGTCTGCAGTGAGACATACCTTGACACAGAATCACCCAAGAATACATACAACCTCAAAAGAACTGAGGCATCAAAATATGTCAACGACTACAACCCTGTCATTTTAATAATATGGAATGCACTAATGGACATCCAGTGTGTTGCAGATAAATCTATTGGTGTAGCTCATTACATCACTTCTTACATAACAAAAGTGGAGAAGAGCGAAATGAAAGAGATGTGTTCAGGCATTTCAGTAGAAAAGAGTATCACCAAGATATTGTACAATTTCAGTTTAAAAATGTTGTCACACAGGAAAATTGGATCTTATGAATGTGCAGACAGGTTGAGCTCTGCAAGTTTGTTCTCAAAATCACAAGGAGTTGTGTGGGTAAGCTTAGGCCTTGCTGCTAGTCATAATAGAGTATTAAAGACTTTTCCAGAAATACAGTATCTTGCTGATGTTGACCCTGACAGTACAGATATTTTGAAGAGTAACATGTTGGATAGATACTACCCTAAAAGAAGTGTCCATCTTGAAAATGTATGTCTATATGAAATACTTCAGCATTACACATATAGAAGCAATGTTACTGAGAACTTTGAAGAAGGATGATTTTCATTTACTGGAAGTGATGGTTGTTTGGTACGACATAACAAGGGAAATCTAGTCAATCATAGGAAGCTTAGTTGTCAAACTCCAGACAAGAAGTTTTTTTTTTACCTATCCCTTCAACAATTATTTAAACCCTGGTGAAATGAATCAGAACTACTTGGTCAGTATGGCTGTTATAAAGATTTTTTTAATGCTGTAAAAGATACAATTGAGTGTTAAATATTTCCTACATATTGGCTGATGTTTAAAAATGAGATTGCACAAGAAGCACTATTGCTGCTGAAATGGCTAAAGAAAATTCACAAAGCAGTCAAAGCTGTACATTAGGAAGTCAAGATCCTCTTCCTCTTAGAGAACCAGTAATCCAAAGTGAAGCAGCTATAGCAATGATTGAAGTGGAGATTGACATGCAGCAGGCAAGAGATGAAACTGTGGATTTAGAACAGTTAGTACTAAATTGAACAATGAACAACGAGATCTTTACAACAAAGTTAAAAATAAAATCTAACATAGATTTCTTCACCACAAAAAACTGTGTGATTGTTCTACATATAAACCAATATTATTGTACATCAGTGGACAAGCTGCTACTAGAAAAAGCTTTCTAATTAATGTTCTTACTACTTTTCTTCAAAATGCTACTGATTGCAACTTGACATGTGTTGTAACAGCTTCAACAGGATTAGCTGTTCATAACATTAACAATGTTACATTACATCGACAAGTTATGCTTCCTGTAGAACACATTAATAAACTTGAATATCAGAAATTATCTGGAAATGCCTGTCATGAGGTATCAAGAGTACTAAAAAAGATGACTCTTCTTATTGTTGATGAAGTAAGTATGGTATCAAACATAATACTTGCTTTTATATATTTAGGGATGCAGCAAGTATTAAGGACAAACTACGATGTGCTCTTTGGGGGAAAACATGTAATTGTGTTTGGAGACCTACTCCAACTCACACCTGTAAAAGGACAAGAACTTTTCAAAACACTTCTGCACAATGACACAAGGAATTCTCTTGGAAGTAAAGGAAATGTAAATATTTGGTTACATTAATACAAAGAATTAGTTCAAAACATACAATATAGAAAAATATTGATGGACATTAGAGTAGGATTTCTCACAGAAGCGGGAAACATGCTTTAGAAAGTCGCCTGATAAAGAATCTATTTCCATCTGGTATAACTGCAGCACAGCTAATGTTCAATGTTATAAAGGAACACAACTCTATAGTTTGTGTATTACCAACACTTGTGGAGTGTGGAAAGCTTAAAGAAAATTTACTGCAGCTGGGAAAAGAAGACATTTTGGAAATTACAGCTATAGATAAAATGGAAAACCAAGGAATGACTCTATTGCTCACAGACAAACTTCAAGCAAAATTGGATTATTTGTAGAAATCTGTATCAAAAACAACAGGATTGGAAAAGTGTTTCCATGTCTGCAAAAACTGTTGCACTATTTTACAACACAATTTGAATGGTGACAATGGCTTAGTTAATGGTGCAGTGGATAAAGTTATTCGATTTATTAATTCTCCAAATAGAGACGAGGTGGAATTCTTAGGTATAAAATTTGATCACATATCTGATGTTAAGAAGATTGGCAGGTGTGTTGCCCAGTTTTTACTTGTAAAAGACTTAAACATCCAAAGGCAACCGTTTCCCCTGTCTTTAGTATGTGCAGTAACCATCCATAAATCTCAAGGCTTAAGTGTAGCTTTGGTTAATGTTGGTACCTATGTGTTTAAAAAAGGAATGTCCAATGTAGTACTCTTACGAATTAGAACTTTGTCCGGAATGTGCTTGATTGAGTTTGATAATAGTAAAGGTAGTGCTGACATTGCATGTGCAAAAGAATATAATCGTTCAAGATGTCTATATGGTCCTCACTTGGGGCAGTATCCACTTCAAGAAAAACGAATTCTCTGTTCAAAATGAAAGATTACTAAACAATCTACAGATGTTGAAGAAAATAAAGAACAGAATGACAACATAGAGAGGGGAAAGAAGAGGAAACTTGAAAATAGCAGTGAAATTGTAGGCCATCAATTGGAAAACAGTTCAAGTGTCAACTGCTATGTCAATGTCGTTCTCAATGCACTGTTGCATTTACCACATTTAGTAAATGAAATTGAACAGAAGAAGGATAAAGGAATGTGCTCCGCACTATATAATCTGCTGCATCATTTAAAAAGAGACAGAACTGTACTGCACTCAGCTTCTAGCATCCATGATCTTATAGATGTGTGCACTGGATCCTTGATGTTTACTCTGAACATGCAACAAGACGCCCAAAAATTCATTATGGTTTTGCTTGGAATCTTAGAAGAACAGCAAGCCAATATTGATGATATTTTTTGAGTGAGTTACAAATGGAATCATGACTGTGAAGACTATTCTTTTACATCCGGTGCTAACATCCTCTCTGAGAGATTTCTTTACCTAATTTTAAATGATTGCAGAACTGTAGATATTGAAAAACTGTCCAAAAATGCTATCCAAAATATGACCGGCCCAAACTGTAAATCAGAATTGCTGTCTACACTATTTCTACAAAGAACAGAAAAATATATAATACTAATGATACAACAGTGCAGACCAGACAGTACAAAATCAGAAACTCAAATTACAAACTGTAAAGCTTGACAAATATCTCTATGAGGAAAAACTTTTTTCAACTTTAGCTATCATCTTTCATAAAGGAGTTACTCCTCATCTTGACACTACACTGTATATTTAAAAAGTAAAACTGGATGAACAGAATGCAAGAATATCAACCTAACTTACAAACAAACCTTCCCTTCAAACTACCAAAATCATATCTTCTTTTGCTTCTACCAAAGTTCTAAGAAAAATTATGGACAGAAACACTGACATACTTACTATCTAGTACCCCATACATATAATCTTCAGTTATTATTCGGCCCGTTGAGGGTAATATGTTTTAAATATATTGTCAAAACTGAAAAGTCTTTTTAACATCCTAAAGGAAAGTTAATCCACAAAAGTTCTGCAATACTCCATTCTTAAACTGCAAATCTACAAAAATATACTGAAATTAAAGCACCTCAAATTTTGAACATTTTTAAGAAATCGCTATTTAAGAAATGCAAAAAGCGATGCATCAAAATTGAAAATCGCTAATAGCGATTTCTTAAAATTCGCAAACGCAATTTGCAAGATGCAAATACCGAATCGCCAAAAAAATTGTAATTTGGTAATTGAAAATCGCAAATAGTGAAAACCGGCAAACCGGAACAGCCTGATGACATCACAACCAGGAAGTGAGTCAGCCCATGCTGTTTCCAGGAGCCACACCCACAGAGGCAGGGAGAGAGACACAGCCCAGCACCAGGGAGCCAGCATTTTTTAGCAAGCCAGGACCAAACAGCAACATGGTCAATGCTGGAAATGGGAAGGAGACGGGAGACAGGAAGAGGAAGCTCAAATTCAGTGAGCCAGAATTGGAAGTGCTCATTGAGGAGGTTGTTAGAAACCATGATAGACTATTTGGCAAAAACTCACTCCAAGTACCTGAGAGTGAGAAGCGGAAACTCTGGTCTGACATCCAGTCAAAAATATGCACAGTGGGTGTTGCACAGCGCTCTGTGGAGGAGATACACAAGCGATGGTACGACTTGCGGTCCCGTGCCAAAGAGAGGGTGGCCAGCAGGCTAAAGGAGGCAAGGAGCACAGGAGGCGTACCATCCACCCAGACACCGTCCACCCCTATGGAAGACCTGGTGGAGTCCACATTGCTTCCAGAAGCTGTCAGTGGTGTCACTGACATTGACACCTCAGGGACCCCCAAGCACCAGCAAAGGTATGGCCAGTAGTTATGTGTATCCCCATATGTGCAAATGCCCCTTAGGAAATAGATATTAGCTTGATGCACAGTGAAAAGTAGTCCATGTCACATCTTACATTCAACACAACTATGCCTGATGGGAGTGGTAGTACACAACCCAAAGGTGAATACACAACATAAATAGTAAGATAGTGGCCAGCCACATAGAGAAACACCACAACGATTTATGGTGGCACGATATAATTGTACATTTAAAGCAACACTGCGGAAATCTGTGAAAAATGCTAGAACTGACATGCTCCACATTGTCCTTGCAGATGACCCGGTCCCTGCTGCTGCAGGATCTGAAAAAGTGGGGGAAGCAGAAACACAGCCACAGTCAGACTCAAATACCAGTGAGTCCTACTGTATTGTTCCTACTAGACGCAGGGCAAGGGTGTTACCACTGCCAGAGTATAACCTGGACTCAGATGAGATGCCAGAACACAAACCCACACCACCACCAGAGGCTAGTCCCACAGGAAGACAGCAGTCCCAGCGCCAGCGCAAGTTACAGTCAACTCCCCTCAGGAGGCACCACGATGCAGGCAGACAGTGCACAGAAGAAGGAGTAGGCCCATCAATCTTTGGTGACCTTGAAGCTTCCATGCTGAAGGTGCAGCACCTGCAATGCAAACAATTGAAGTCACTGCACAGACAGTTTGTGTCTCACAATTACAATATGGGGTTACTACACAAGCAGTTGAAGACTCTGATTGAGGGACAGCAAACAGCCGCTGAAAACACCAAGGAGTTGATACACGTCATTGGGGAACTCTGCACTGAGATACGGCAGGAGCGCGTCAGCCAGCGCAGGTGCCATCACCAATATTTGGGAAAGTTTGATAGATTCTGTAGATACGTCAATCGGCTCTCAAGTTCAACACCCTTGATATCACAGCATGCCGTGGCCACACAGGTGGAGATGGCACATTACAGTCGGGACGTTGCACATGGGTTGGTGCAAATAACCAACGTATTGGATGTTATGCAAACAGCACGCAGTGCCACAACCAGCGAACTGGGTGTTGGGGATAGTGAGGAGTCCTCTAGCCTCAGCAGTCTGACAGTCCCTGTGATTGATCCGAGGCGTCGCAGTACCAGACACAGTACTGCATGTGAACCTGCTACAAGAGGTGAGCACTCAAGTGGAGTACGTGGACATAAGAAGTGATGTTGTGGGCTACAGGGAACTACCTAAACATGTAGCAATACAGTTATACTATGATGCTAATAGTGGGACACTGTTAATCGTTCATGTATTTTGTAAATAGCTATGTCCTATTGACACATTTGTTACCTGAAGTCAAGGTAATAAAGATGCCAACTACAGAAATACATTTAAATGAAGTGGAGTTGTCATTACTTACATCAAATATGGTTGTGCGTGATGTCAGCACGTCTTTGCCTGCCCTCTGCTGCACTGGTCCTGTCTGCTGGTTGAAGGGGTGGTAGGGATCATCATCCTCATCTGAGTCCGGCTCCATGAGTTCCACTGGTATGCCCCTGGTGGTTGCTATGTTGTGCAAGATAGCACATGTGGCCACAATTTTGCATGTCATCTCTGGGCTGTACTGTAGTGCACCTCCACTCTTATGGATGCACCTGAAGCGGCTCTTCAACAGCCCAAAAGTGCGCTCCACCACATTGCGGGTTGCCCTAGTTGCAGCACTGTACCTCCTCTCTGCTGGAGTTGCAGGGCTCAGGTAGGGCATAAACATATAGGTGCGCACAGCATAGGCACTGTCTCCTGAATGCACAGAGATTAAAATGAGTACTTGTGATATCTGACGTCACACTTACATCAATGCATAATTCAAAACTATCAAATTACCTAGTAGATATCCTTCACCAAAATCCCCAGCTAGCAGTCTTGTGTGTATCACGCTGTGGCGAAAGATGTAGAAGTCATGTGTGCTCCCTGGGTATCTGGCCACAAGACCAGTAATGATGTAGGAGGCATTGCATATCACCTGCATGTTCATTGAATGATAGTTTTTACGGTTGCGATACACATACTCGCTGGCTGATGGTGGACAGATTGTTACATGTGTCCCATCTATGGCACCTAGGTCATGTGAGAACTGTGATATCTGGTAGAAATTAATTTTAGTTTGTTGTAATGCCTGTGGGGTGTTGAGAAATCTTATGTACAGTTGTATTCTGCTCAGCATGGCATTGAGAAATGCGTTGAAAAATCTAGAGAGGGCATTCTGTGATACCCCTCCAGCTGCTGCTATGACCCCTTGATAGGTCTCTGAGGCTAGTAGGTGCAGGGAGCATGTTACCTGCACATGGGTGGGTATTCTATTGGTCCTGTGTGTTGTGCGCTGCAGCATGGGTTGTAGCTCAGCTATCAGGTCAAGTATCATAGCTGAGCTTAGCCTGTACTATTTCCTTCTCAGTCTGGTCAAAAAGGGTTATGCGCACTCTAAAAATGTGCTCCTGCTTCCTCCTCCCTCTCCTCAAACCTGCCAAGATCCTCATTCTCCTCGCCATGACGTAGAGTGCAGCCATTGTGGAAGAGCAGCTGAGGCATTCTGGGCCTCTTTATTTACCACCTGGTTTCACTTCGTGGTAAATTGCATGTGCAAACTGCCATTCTGCGAATAATCGCAAATTGTGATTTTTTGATGCATCGCATTGTGAATTCGTTTTGTGTGTCGCAATCTGCGTATCGCAAATACGTCCCGATTTAGCAGATTGCTATCTGCGATTCACTAATCGGTGTCACAAATTGCGTTTCTCAATTAGCGATTCGATAATTCATATAGCTATTTGCGAAATGGTGTTCGCGACACGCAAATTCATGTCTCATTCACAAATCTTTTTTGCAATTCCTTATCTTTGCACTGCGAGTGCCTTTCATACATCGCAAAAGGCATTTTAGCATTCGCAAATGGCTGATTTTTGCAATTCGCATCGTTTGTGAATGCAAAAAGCTTTGATACATCTGGCCCATAGTAACTGAAAGAATGCTAGAAATCCTCGTATAGAGTAGTGCTGATGCATACCAATTCATTATTTACCTTACGTACTCATTTATCACTCATGCATTCACTTAATCATCCACAAAAGCAATCATGCACGTATTCGGTCACCAATACACCACTTATACTCTCACTCATTCACTTATACAGATGCTCGTCCACTCAGTCAATCAGTTCTGTAGCACTCATTCCCATGTCCATTAACAGATATCCTATCCATAAATTTATGCATACAGCTCTGTTGCACTGCCTAAGTTATCCACATCACACTCATACACTCAGGGCCTCATCATGACCTTGGCATTCTTGTGACCGCCAGGGTCATGGTCCCGGTTGGACCACCAAAGCAGAGGTCTGACTTCGACATTACGACCGTGGCGAAAGCGCCACGGTCGGACCGCCGGTAGCACCACTTTTCGGCAGCCAGACAGCCTGGCGGTGCCGGTCGTCCCAATCCACTAGGGCAGCACTGCAAGCAGCGCTGCCCTGGGGATTGCAACCTCTCTTTCCGCCAGAGTTTACATGGTGGTTTCATCGCCATGTAAATACGGGCCCCCGCACTGCCTGTGCACTTGCCGTGGGCAGTGAGGTGGCCCCCCAGGCCAGCTCCATCGTGCAAATCACAGTCTGCTTTGCAGGACGGGTGCTGGTGCACCTGACACACAACAGCTTTGTGGCTGGCTGCATAACGAGCCTGCGTCAATGTTGTTGTGCGTTTCCCGCAAAGCCAGTGGGAGGAAACACAGTTTCTGCCCGCTGGTCCAGCAGAAAACTCATAATAGGGCCAGCGGGAAGGAGATCGCACTGGCGGTCTCCTGACCTGCGGTAGTTTGGCATGCAGCCTTTTTCGCTTGCCAAACTCCTAATGAGGGCCTGAATGCCTTATTCATGCACAACTCATAGTCATTCACTCATACATATGTAGACTCATGTACTCATCAAACTTCTAAGAAACCACTCACAAACTAAATTACTTACCCATACAACCATGTACACACTTACATATTCTCTTACACACACTTGATGGATTCAGTTATTCATCTATACAAACTCTAATCCAGTCAGTCAATCACTTCTGGACCACTTATGCACTCTCTCACTCATCTATACATGAATTCATACACACAACTAGCCACCCATGTACCATTTGTACCCTCATCTACTCATCCATAGACCGTCCATACATTCATTAAATTACACATACAGCACCGTTGCAGACAGCTGCACATCTATGTAGCAGAAATGCCTTCACTGTCTCATCTACGTACCACTCATACATTCACTCTGTCAGCCATTTGTGCATTCGCATATTCACTCAATCTTGTAAAAACTATTCACCCCTATCTCACTTATGCAAGCAAGCAGTCACGCTGAAACAATCACCAATAAACTACTAACCCACTCACTAAGTCACCTGTACAGAGTCATACACTCATGCCATCACATATACTGTATAGTACTTATCCAGTCACTTATTCAGTCATACACACCATTATGCACTCAGTTCATCATGGATCAGTCATACACTCTCTCATCTGTATTCAGTGATATATGCAGTGACTCATGCATGCAGCATATATACCATCAGCCACTCACCCATTCACCATCCATATGTTTGTTCACTGCCACAAATGGCAGTCTTCAACACAGTCACACACTCAAATACCAGTCATGCATTCACTGTGTCACTTATGCAGTACTGATTCTCTCAGCCATAGGCGCACACATCCACTCAGGTAATATGTAAGACAACCACTCATGCACTCTCTTACTTTTACATACAAGCTGTCATACACTGATATAACCACTGTTTCTCAATTTTTCTATTTAGTTACTTACCCATACTAATACTCATACAGGTAATAAGCTATACAACAGTTACACATTCACTCATCCACACATTTACTCTGTCAATCAACCACACAATCACCAATCATACACTCAGCCATTTGTACTTGCACTAATACACACAGAAAGTTTTCCATGCACCATTTCTACCCTGAGCCATACATCAACCGTATATTAATTTACTTTATATGTAATACTCATACAGAGACGCTCACACCTGTGTACCACTGATAAACTTACAATCTTACCAATGCAGCAACTTATCTACACACAGTCAATAACCCACATACCATACTTAGGCGGTGATTACAACATTGGCGGTAAAAGGTGCTTGCCGTCGTGCAGAAGACCGCCAACACACCGCCGCGGCTGCGGATTTCCGCCACAGCTATTATGACCCACAGCTCGGAATCCGCCAAAAGTCAGACACCCACACAAGTCCGCCACACCAAAGGTCAGTGATAAACTGACGAAAACAAATCCTCCACCATCACGCCAACAGAAATACGCCCACACTATCACGACACACGAATCAACGCGGCGGTCTTTCAACCGCAGTATTCCATTGGCGGGACACACCGCCGTGCTCAAAATACACACACTCTTACAAAACACTACCACATTGGACAATTCAAAATACACACACCTGATACACATACACACACCACTCCCACACACCCATTACAATATAAAATACACACCCACATCACCCACACACCCCTACGACAAATTTACAGAGAGAAGGCCAGAGAGAAACACCACCAGCAAGAACAACAGCATCCACAGGCACACAACACCATCACCCACACAACTTCCATGCACCTCACACAACACACCACTACATATTACCACACTTATCACCACAAACTCCACCCCACACGTCACCTACACCACCCCATGGCACCGCAAAGTCACGCCAGGTTCTCGGAGGAGGAGCTCAGGGTCATGGTGGAGGAAATCATCTGGGTAGAGCCACAGCTATTCGGAGCACAGGTGCAGCACACCTCCATTGCAAGGAAGATGGAGCTATGGCGAAGAATAGTGGACAGGGTCAACGCAGTGGGACAACACCCAAGAAATCGGGAGGACATCAGGAAGAGGTGGAACGACCTACAGGGGAAGGTGTGTTCCGTGGTCTCAAGACACCACCAGGCAGTTCAGCGGACTGGCGGCAGACCCCCACCTCCTCCCCCACAACTAACAACATGGGAGGAGCAGGTCTTGGCGATTCTGCATCCTGAGGGCCTCGCAGGAGTAGGTGGAGGAATGGACTCTGGTAAGTCAAAGCTTCACTATTACATCCCCCACCCTACCTGCATGCTATCACATACCCCCACCCTCACCCTCATCCCCAGCACCCGTACTCCTCACAAATGTCCCAACATCACAAACCACCCATCCCAACACCAAGCCCTGCATGCAACAACAAAGCATGAAAACACATCACCAAAGCATGCCCACTTCACATACCCATACACCCCCCTAAACCATCATCACACAAGCTCCCACACAGGAATGCTAGCACTGGGGTACACGGTCACCCACCCATTGCACACCATTACACACACAGATTTAATAAACATCCTTTTATACCCCTGCAGGACCCCTACCCAACGTCACCGGACAGGAGGGTCCACACATGTCCACACCACCAACAGAAGAGGCCCACAGTGATGATAGCACCTCTGTCCGACTGGATCTAGACGATCAGCCCGGACCATCAGGGACCTCTGGACAGTCGGTTCCCCTCACACAGGCACAGGCCACCACAGACTTTCCCCCCTCTGGAAACACCAGCACAGCACCCACCCAGCGGGCCCATACCTCCGTTCCCAGGACACATCAATCAGCTGTGTGTCCACCACTACAGGGAACCCATAATAACCCACCACCCCAACAACAACAGGGACCTGGAGTCAGTGGTAGTGGGCACACGGTCCAGGGGACGGAGGCCCAGGAACACAGGGGAACTGGGAGGGATGCTGTGTGACAGGGGGCGGACAGGCCAAGGGAACCCACTCTCCACGAGGCCCTCTCCTCCATCATGGGAGCCTACCACCACTCCCAGGAGACAATGGCAACGGTACTGGCCAAGTTTCAGGAGACCCAGCGCATGCAGGAGGAACAGTATTTGGGCTTCAGGGAGGAACTCAGAACCATCAGCTCCACCCTGGGCACCATCGTGGGGGTGCTGAAGGAAGTACTCAACACCAGGAGGGACACTGTGGCACTACAAGGGGCCCCTGACACTAGCATGGATGATAAACTGCCCACCACCTCCGCCGGTGCTAGTGGACAGGACGCCCGCCACAGGACCACCACACCAGCACCCCACCCCCTGCAGAGGGAGAACCACCTCGCAAACGGTCCCTGAGATCCAGGAACAAGACAGAGAACGATGCCAAGACCCCCGCCAAGAAATGAGACCACCCTGATTGTTATCCTACTGTCCCACTTTGTCACCCTGTCCATAATTAAACTGCCCCAGCTCCACTTCCTATGCCCATATGGGCAATGCACCTGTGAGACTAATAGACTGGACTCTGCCATGGACACTCCTCCACCATCACCCCTCACCATTTCACTACCCCCTCCAATATTGAGCATTTAAATAAACACACCTAAAGCACAAAATGATCTGGAGTCTGTCTGTGATTTCGAAATAGTGTATTAGCAATTACAGTGACAAAATGTTTTTTAAATAGTAATATCAACATACCTATGTCACACAGCCCTAGTCCATGAGGAATCTAAGCAGATGTCACACAGTGGGACCCACATCTGTGAAATCGTAAGGGAAAGTGAAAACTCAGTGACCATACACTGGGTGAAAACGACAGACAGGAGAGAGGTAGTAGTGTCTAAGTACATGTAGTAGGCAGGTTTGTAATCCTACCTGTGTCTCACTGGAAATATTGCAGGATCACTGAGTCCCTGTTGTGCATGTCTTCTTCCTCTGCTTCCTCCTCATCACTGTCCACAGGCTCCACAGCTGCAACAACACCGCCATCTGGACCATCCTCCTGCAGAAAAGGCACCTGTCGTCGCAAAGCCAAGTTATGAAGCACACAGCAGGCCACGATGATCTGGCACACCTTCTTTGGTGAGTAGAATAGGGATCCACCTGTCATATGGAGGCACCTGAACCTGGCCTTCAGGAGGCCGAAGGTCCACTCGATCACCCTCCTAGTTTGCCCATGGGCCTCATTGTAGCGTTCCTCTGCCCTTGTCCTGGGATTCCTCACTGGGGTCAGTAGCCATGACAGGTTGGGGTAACCAAAGTCACCTGCAAATGGCGAGGGGCAACTGTTAGACACACACTAACCTGGAGGGATAACCCCAGACCCAGACAACCATTCCCACTGACTTGCTTCCAGGTGCTCACCTAATAGCCACACTCGGTGCCTCTGGAGTTGACCCATCACATAAGGGATGCTGCTATTCTGCAGGATGTAGGCGTCATGCACTGAGCCAGGGAACATGGCATTCACATGGGAGATGTACTGGTCTGCCAAACATACCATCTGTACATTCATAGAATGATAACTCTTCCGGTTTCTGTACAGCTTTTCACTCCTGTGGGGGGGGAACCAAAGCCACATGGGTCCCATCAATGGCACCTATGATGTTGGGGATATGTCCCTGGGCATAGAAATCACCTTTCACTGTAGGCAAATCCTCCACCAGAGGGAAAACGATGTAGCTCCGCATGTGTTTCAGAAGGGCAGACCACACTCTGGACAATACGTTGGAAAACATAGCTGGGACATCCCTGATGCCATGGCCACAGTTGTTTGAAATGACCCACTTGCAAGGAAATGGAGCACTGGCAGCACCTGCACTTGAGGTGGGATTCCTGTGGGATGGCGGATTACTGACATCAGGTCTGGCTCCAACTGGGTACACAGTTCCTGGATTGTGGCACGGCCAAGCCTGTAGGTGATTATCAAATGTTGCTCCTCCATTGTCGACAGGTCCACCAACGGTCGGTACACCGGAGGATGCCGCCATCTCCTCACATGTCCCAGCGGACAATGCCTATGAAGGACAACAGCGAGCACAGAGTCAAACAACTCCGAGGTACGTACCCACAGTTTACCCAGAACACCAATCATACCCAAAAGGTGGCCTGTATGTGTGTTGATTCTAGGCCTAGGTATGTGTGACGCAGTTGAAAATGAAGCCATGTGGGCCCCTGAACTGGCGGCTGCCTGACCTGTAAAGTGGGACAATGGGATGTGAGGTTACTGCGCTGGCGTTGTACACCGTCGCAGTAGGCAGTCGAAGACGGCGGCGCAATGCTGCATTGGTTAACATTGGACCCTATGGGTCCCAGGAGCCAATGACGATGCACGCAGGCGGTGACGGTACACACCGCCGTGGACGTGACCGCCATTTTCTATCTGTTCAATCACTCGATACCTGATCTTCGACAGGAGAGGACCTGCACTGCAAGTGCTGCTGTGACCTCGGTCTGGAAGAGACAATGGCTCGAGTGTCTGGGGAAAGAGCCCCTGCCTTCACATCGGAGGAGTTGGAGAAGCTCGTGGATGGGGTCCTCCCCCAGTACACGCTACTCTACGGTCCTCCAGACAAACAGGTAAGTACACAGGGAGCATGTTGTATGGGCTATGCCTGTGTGGAGAGGGCTGGATGTAAGAAGGAAGGGGGCAGAGTGCAGCGTACATGAAAGACGGTGAATGCAAGTGCCACATGGCAAGGGTAGGGATGGGGGCCAATCACTTTAACGGTGCAGTTGGTAATGACTTCTCTTCTTCCCCTGTACATTTCATGTAGGTCAGCGCCCACCAGAAGAAAGATATTGGCATGCCATCGCCAAGGACGTCCAGACCCTGGGGTCTACCACAGACGGAGCACCCACTGCCGGAAAAGATGGGAGGACATTCGCCGCTGGAGCAAGAAGACGTCGGAGGCTCAGCTGGGGATGGCCTCCCAACGTGGGAGGGGTGTGTAAGATTGTCAGCAGGGGTGGATGCAAGCGCCGGAACAACACTGATAACAGAAGTGGTGGTTGAGATGGTTTATTAAGACAGAAGTCACGCATAAATCCCTACACCAACCAACGTCCTCTTCTCTCCCCATCAACTGTCGCTCTCTCCCTGCCCATTCCAAAAGCCTCACACACCATTCCATAGTAAATACAACCTTCTCTCATCTCTCGTGCACAGAACACACGCACTTACACGTTACTAGGATACCACACCACCTTCCCCATATCAGATTACAAAGAAAAGAGAGTCATGAGCACCTCCATTGGGTCCTAAACACTTAGCCACCCTATTCAAATTCCATATCTTGTGGTCTTCTGTTTTCACAGCATTCCTAAACAGTTTTATGACCTTAAATGGACCCTTGAATTTAGATGGTTTTCCCTCTTTCCTTGGAGACCTTATTTTCACATAATCACCTTCACGCAATACCGTTCTTTTTACAGCTTTACGCTCATCATATCTCAGCTTCCTTTTTCCTTTCACTTCCCTTTCTCTCTCTCTCCAACCTTCAATGTTATCTACCTGATCATTAACCTCTTTCCTTTTTTTTATTACCCACCTAGGCTCGATTTTGCTGTATGGTACCCTACCTTTGAACAACTGGAAAGGAGTCACCCCTGTGGTGGAATGTGGTGTTAATCGATATTCTCCTACTTTTCTTCTCACTTCACTCTCCCACTCAACGCCATTAACAAGCGCTAATTGCATGCATTCTTTCAGCACCTTTATAAAGCGCTCTACGATTCCGTTAGATTCTGGGTGATAAAAAGCTATTCTTTTATGTACCACATCCCTTTCTTTTAAGAAAGACTCCGTTGTTTCAGAGACAAACTGCACCCCATTGTCAGTCAGCAAAGTAGAGGGAAACCTCTCTCTCTCAAACAAGTCATCAAGAAAGTTGATTATATCTCTTGACTCAACTGAGCTCACAAATTTGATCTCAGGCCAACGTGAGTACATATCAATGCATACTAAAACATATCGGTCATCAGATTTCAGTCTGATTGGACCTAAAATGTCTAAAGCTATGTCAACCCAGGGTCCGGAGGACTCTTCACGTGTGACCATGGGCTGAGTTCTACATTTCAATACCTTATCCGAACGTGCGCACTCATGGCAATTTCTCACTTCTCTTTCTACCATCATGTCTATGGCAGGTCACCAGTAGGCGTTCCTTAATCTCTCCTTTGTTTTGGAGATGCCCATGTGGCTTGAGTGGGCACGACTTATGAGATCTTTTCTCAAGCTAGCTGGAGGAACCAACTTGCTGCCCCTCATCAATAGCCCATCCACCACAGACAATTCATTTCTGACTTGCCAGTACCCTGACATCTCTTCAGATTGACTCTTTCTGACACCCCAACCATTTATGATTTTACTTAGTACTTCCTGCAAAGTGACATCTTTTAACAATTCATCCACCCACACTGGTTCTGAAATTGCTCCCTCAGTAACAATACAGACCTTAATCTCCTCATCAGCTGCGATGTCAGCAAAACACCCTCTTTCAATAATCTCATCATCCTTTCCTGTATCTGGACAAAGTCTCGAAAGACAATCAGCCTGAACATTTAATGTCCCAGGCATGTAAGAAATCACAAATACAAATTCTTGCAATGCTACAACCCACTTCCTGATTCTATGTGAGATCATCTCTATTCCTTTCTTAGTAAATACCTCTATGAGAGGCTTGTGGTCGGTCACTATCTGAAATTTATGTCCCCACAAAAACTTCTTGAGCTTTCTCACCGCCCAAAAGACACTAAGCGCCTCTTTTTCAACAACTGAATAATTGAATTCCGCTCCCTTCAAGCATCTAGATGCAAAAAGAATTGTCCTTGTTTGACCGTCTTTCTTCTGCAATAAGACCTCCCCAAGACCTTTTGAGCTAGCATCAGTCATCAAAATAATTTCATCATGTGCGTCAAAACTCCCTAAATCTGCTGCCTTATCAAGCCCGGCTTTGATATCTTGATACTCTTTTTCACAAGCATGGTTCCAGTTAAACTCTGCTCTTTTTTTTAACAATTGTCTCATACTATAGGTTCTTTCTGCAAAACGTGGGACAAATTTATTGTAAAACTCTGCCATCCCTAGAAATTTTACAAGCTCTTCTTTATTTTGTGGACTGGGTAAATTTATGATAGTATCCACTAGACTCGCCTTGGGACGAATCCCTTTCGCCGAAATCTCTTGACCCAAGTACTCTATCGTGGAAATATTTATCTTACATTTCTCAGCTTTGAGCGTAAGACCATTGTCTCGTAGCCTCTCTAAAACCAACCTCAGTCTCTCATTGTGCTCAACCAGATTGGTACCTGTGATTAAAAGATCGTCCTGATACACTTTCACCCCTTCCATGCCCTTCAGAATTCTTTCCATGGCCCTCTGAAACACCGACGCCGCAGAGATTAACCCAAACGGCATTTTAAGGAACTTGAATGTGCCAAAAGGTGTTATAAAAGTGGTAAGTTCCTGGGAAGACACATGTAAATTGATTTGATGGTAAGCAGAAGTCAAATCTAGAGTTGAGAAGTGCTTTGCCCCACTAAGCGAACACAACAACTCTGTAATATTTGGGAGTGGATAGTGGTCTATGATGACTGACTTGTTCAAATCTCTGAGATCAACACAGAGTCTGGCCTCCCCGTTGGCATTCCTTGCCATAACTACTAATGCCACCCATTCTGAAGCCTCAACCTCTTGAATGATACCATTCGTGATGAATTTTTCGATCTCAGCTTTCATTTTATCCCTTACCAACAAGGGAACATTCCTCACTTTTGCTGCCTTCGGCAGTGCTCCAGGCTTAAGCCTAATCTGATGCACGTAGTTCTTAAGACATCCTAATCTCTTGCTGAACACATCTGGAAACTCTTTCACCCACATACACACATCTTCTGAGACATATTGAACCGTGTGGTTATCCTTAAGCCTAACAGGAGGATCTTTATTTGGATCGAGCAGAATTCGAAGATCACGTTGATGAAACCAACTAATCAAAGAGTCCCCTTTTACAGAGATATACACTTTTGCTGGAATGAGTCGACCTTTAAATTCTATACTTCCCCAGAAGTAACCCTGCAACTTGATTGGTTCACCACCATAACCCTTGGGTAACACATCCGGTTTTAATAAGTCGACCATCCCCTTCAGACACTGATCATAGAACATTTTCGGTATTAATGTGATTTTTGCCCCAGAATCAAATAGGATTCTGAGAGGCTTACCATTAACTAAGATTGACTCCACAGGACCATCAAAAGACCCAACACTTGTTTGTAAGATCTGAACCACATTCACAGCTTCAGCATCATTAGCATCACCATCACACCACACTTCTCTTATTTTTTTAGTGTTATTCTTCACCCTGCAGCATTTAGCAAGATGTCCAACTCTACCACAGTTTCTACAGAATATTTTCCAGGCAGGACAATCTCTGTTATTGGCCATGTGACCGATGCCCCCACACCTAAAACACTTCCCAGCAAATGTTTTCTTTGTTTTTACAGACTCCCCAACGCCTCTATTGTCAGTATTGTTGCACAGTATAGCTTTCACGGAGGTTCCTTCTTCCCTTGTTGTGTCAGGAACGATGGAGTCTTTTCGAAGTACTTCAACACATTTCCTGGAGTGTTCACAGGTTCTGGCCAATACTAGTACCTCATCTAGGGATGGATTATCTTTTTGCCACATGCTTTCCTTTGCCTTCTCCAAGGAGCAGCCAAGCATGAATTGATCCCTTAAACGTTCCTCATAAGAATTTCCAAATGCACACGTGGAAGCAAGTCTTCTAAGCTCCGTTATGTATTGTTCTGTTGTCTCTCCTTGGCGTTGCACTCTCTTTCCAAACTGGTACCTTTCAAGAACTGTACTTACTTTTGGTAAGTAATGCAGATCCAATTTCTTTATACAAATTTCAAATTCATTGAGGCCATTAGAGTTTGAGTCCGAGAGATCAGGAAGATTTTCAAAAACTTCTTGGCCCTCCGTGCCTAAACAGTGCATTAAAAGTGAAGTCTTCCTTTCTGCGCTCAATGAAGTACCACACACCCTAGCATAATTGTTAAATACTTTCTTCCACTTTTGCCATTGAATAGGTGGGTCACCGGGAGCAGTTACAAAAAAGGGTGCAGCAGGTACGTTCTGCATTACAAACAGTGAAAAGAGAATACTGTGATCGGCAGGTTGAGTTAATGTAGATTGAGAGACAAGTAAAAAAAACAAAAAAAAATGATGTCTTTTTTGCCAAAATATTCGGTTAAATGCTTAACGTGACACGAGGCACAATCTTCGCAATAGAAGGAACACTGTAGGTAACATTTTCCGATAGATTTGGGCTTCAGTAGGAGACGCGTTGTCTCAGGAGGCGTCGTTGGTTATTGTTGCTAGGGATGTGTACACAAGCTTTTCGCGAAGCACACACGCGGCAGGAGACGCGTTTCTTGACGCGTCACTAGACACTGTTGCTAGGCGAAGCTCGAGGAAGAGCCGAAGCCAAAAGTAAATACGGCAGGGTAGTTACTGTTGCTGGGCGAAGATCATGGAAGAGCGGAAGCCAAAATAAACACGTCAGTACATTAATGAAATACCTCGGATGTAAATAACTTGACGGAGAAGCCTCTTAGTCGTGTTGTTAGGGATCAGCCACCATCTGTTTTCTTCTCTGTAGTGTACAGACCCGCGTTCCGCTTCGCACACTCTTCTCACGTTCCGCTTCGCAGATTCTGCTCACCATCTGTTTTTTTTTTCGCTCGTCGCCAATGTAAGATTGTCAGCAGGGGTGGATGCAAGCGCCGGAACAACACTGATAACAGAAGTTGTGGTAGAGATGGTTTATTAAGACAGAAGTCACGCATAAATCCCTACACCAACCAACGTCCTCTTCTCTCCCCGTCAACTGTCGCTCTCTCCCTACCCATTCCAAAAGCCTCACACACCATTTCATAGTAAATACAACCTTCTCTCATCTCTCGTGCACAGAACACACGCACTTACACGTTACTAGGATACCACAGGGTGCCCGTCACACCATGACCCCCCTGGTGTTCAGGATCCTGGCGGTGGCCTACCCGGAGTTGGATGGGCACTTGAGGGCATCACAGCAGACACAAGGGGGTGAGTACACTCTCATTCTGCTGACTTTGCGCGCAGTGGAGTTGTCTGGGTGGGGGAGGAGGGCTGTGGGTTTCCCTAGGCCAGGGCGAGTTCCGTAGGCAAGGCCCCTCCGTAAGGCAGGCCATGTGGCACCCCACCCCACCTCTTTAGAGTGGCAAGTACAGCTATTCATGCCCCTGTGTCATCTATGTGTGCAGATGTCGTCCATAGCCTTGTAGGCTATTTCCCAGGAATTGAACAGTGGAGCCCAAGAGCGCGGCGTAGCGCAGGGGGCTTCTGTGTCTGTCGTGTCCGCCAACGGTGGCGGTAATCCATGCACTCAACATGTCTTTCTTCTGTCGTCCCCCCCCTTTTTGTGGTCTCCCTGTTCTTGTGTGCATTAGCACCATCAGGCGGAGGAGCAGTGGCACCGGAGCAGGAGGGAGGTGCATCCCACATGGCCCTGGAGGGCAAGACTACGGACTTGGAATTCACCAGTGGGACGGAGGGCAAAGGGAGCTCCACGGCGGGGACAGGAGCTGACACCAGCGACACGGACTCGTCCTCTGATGGGAGCTCCCTTGTGGTGGCGGCAACATCTGTGCCCCCCGCATCTACAGGTACAGCCGCCACCCCCCCCTACCAGCACCGCCCTCCCAGCAGCCCCTCAACCTTCGCCCCGTGACCGCTCACCCAGGAGGGTGGGCATCACCTTCACCCCAGGCACCTCAGGCCCTGCCCCAGTCACCCCTGCTGCCCTCAGTGAGGAGGCCATTGACCTCCTCAGGTCCCTCACTGTTGGGCAGTCTACCATTTTGAATGCCATCCAGGGTCTAGAAAGGCAGTTGCAACAAACTAATGCATTCCTGGAGGGCATTCATTCTGGTCAGGCGGCCCTTCACCGAGCTTTTCAAACTCTGGCCTCAGCACTGATGGCAGCCATTGTCCCTGTCTCTAGCATCCCCCTCCAACTTCCTCCACCCAGACCCAATCCCCTGTACCTCTGCCTATCCCAAGCACACCATCAGACCAGCCTGCACACACCTCAACACACAAGGGAAGCTCAGGCAAACATAAGCACCACACATCCCACAGGCACTCACGCAAGCAACACACACATGCAGACACACCAACATCCACTGCCTCCACTAAGTCCCTCTCCTCGTCATCTCCCTCCTCCCTCCCAGTCTCGTCTACACTCACACCTGCATGCACTACCTCTACAGCCACTACGTCCCTCTCCAGCACACCCACCACCACACCCCGCTCACCCCGCTCACGTGCAGTCACCACCCCACTACCATTCACACGTCCCCTGTGTCCTCTCCCAGTGTGTCTGTGACGCCCCCTCCTACGATACACAAACGCAGGCACACAACCACCCAACAGCCATCCACCTCACGACAGCCTCCCGCGCATGCACCTTCACCCAAAGTCAGCAAACGAACACCTCCTACAACCACCACCTCTTCCTCCACTCCCAAACCCCCTCCAGCTACCCGTCCCAGTGTGTCCAAAAAACTTTTCCTGTCCACCCTTGACCTTTTTCCCACACCTCCCCACCCCGTCCATCTCATAGGTCCCGAAGTAGCACCTCAGCCAAAACTTCTCCGGGACCAGTGGTGCCTGTAGTCACCAGTATGTGGAGTGCACCGGCCACCAGGACAGCCAGTGTGGCACGGAGCCACAGCACAGACAGTCCCCCACCTGTGAAGCATCAGAAGTTGGCCAGTGCCCGGCGGGAGAGGGGGAGGACTCCAGCCACCAAAGCCGCTCTCAGGGGTTCCGGTGGGAGTGTGGAGTCAGCTGTGATACCTTCCAAGGTTGGGAAGGGCCACAAGAAACCCGGCAAGTCTGGGAAGAGCTGCACGGCGGAGAAGACCGCCATCATCCCCGCTGCCCAGGAGGCCACCGTCAGCCTCAGCCCAGCTGCCCAGGAGGCCACCGTCAACCCCAGCCCAGCTGCCCAGGAGGCCACCGCCTGCCCCAGCACAGCTGCCCAGGAGGCCACCGCCAGCCCCAGCACAGCTGCCCAGGAGGCAACCGCCAGCCCCAGCACAGCTGCCCAGGAGGCCACCGCCAGCACCAGCCCCGCTGGGCCATGAAGGACCGCCAGCACCAGCCCCGCTGGGCCATGAAGGACCGCCAGCAAAAGCCCCGCTGGGCCATGAAGGACCGCCAGCAAAAGCCCCGCTGGGCCATGAAAGACCGCCGTCTCAAGCACCGCTGAACAGGGCACCGCCAACTCAAGCACCGCTGAACAGGGCACCGCCAACTCAAGTACCGCTGAACAGGGCACTGCCAACTCAAGCCCCACTGAACAGGGCACCGCCAACTCAAGCACCGCTGAACAGGGCACTGCCAACTCAAGCACCGATGAACAGGGCACCGCCAACTCAAGCCCCGCTGAACAGGGCACCGCCAAATCAAGCACTGCTGAACAGGGAACCGCCAACTCAAGCACCGCTGAACAGGGCAGCGCCAACTCAAGCACCGCTAGCCCATGAGCAGCAGGGGCACTGACGCAACTGGGTCCGTCACGGGGTGAGTGATGCACTCTGGGCACCAGTCCCCCTCCAGAACCAGTGGAGAGATCCGTCCACTACCACTGTCCTTCACAGGATGAAGCAATCTGGGCACCAGTCCCCCTCCAGAACCAGTGGAGACATCCATCCACTACCTCTGTCCCAAACAGGATGAAGAACTCTGGGCACCAGTCCCCCTCCAGAACCAGTGGAGAGATCCATCCACTACCTCTGTCCTTCACAGGATGAAGCACTCTGGGCACCATGCCCCCTCCAGAACCAGTGGAGACTGTTATCCACTTGAGAGACTGTGGCTTTGCACTCCCCAGGCTTGAACAGTGGGCAACCCACCCACTGTAGAGACTTGATAGACTGTGGCTTTGCACTCTCCAGGATTGAACAGTGTGCAACCCACCCACTGTAGAGACTTGAGAGACTGTGGCTTTGCACTCCCCAGGATGGAACAGTGGGCATTTGGCCCCCTCGTGGATTTGTCGTCGTGCACTCAAGCGGCTGAGGTGCCCCCCTTTCCCTCCCCCTGAGGTGCCTGTTTAGTTGCTGTCTGATGCCCCTGCAGTGCTCTTACCGTCATGGTCGGGGATCTTGTGTGGGCCTCGCCCATACCGTGTGGTCCCAGTGTTCCACGGACTTTCTTTGTGCAGTACCTGGACTACTATGCCTGGTATATATTTTGTACATGGTGTATATATATATATTTCTGCCTACTTGTTTGTAATATATTCCGATGGTTACACTCATGTTCTTTGGTCTTTGCATTCTTCCGGAGAGGTTTGGGGGGTGTAACTGTGATGTATTGATATGTATTAGTGTGTGTGTTGTAGTGGGTGAGGGTGGGGGTGTTGCGTGTGTGTGTCTCTGTTTTTTGCCTCCCCCCTCCCCTGTGTCGTAGGTGCAGTACTCACCGTGGTCTTCGCCGCCGGCGTTCGTGCTCCTGGTAGGAAGACTATCGCAGGTAGGATTTGGAGTTCCGGTTCCATGGTGTCCTCGTTCCTCGTGGAGTGTGTAGAGGTGAGCGTTTTCCCTTCGAAATTCCTGTTTCCGCCGTGTTTTTTATCCGCGGTGAATCCGCCCCGGAAAAGGTGGCGGATTGGCCTGTCATAATAGTGTGGGCGGTACTTTGTCCTCAGCCTGTCTGTTGGCGGTGTCTGCCTCGCTGTTTGTTTGTACCGTTGTGGCGGTCGGAGTGTTAAAGTGGCTGTCTTTGTTGGCGGTTTCCGCCACGGTCGTAATTGCAATTTTTTTACCGCCGGCCTTTTGGAGGTCTTACCGCCGCTTTAACACCGTCCGCCAGGGTTCTAACGACCACCTTAGTCTCACCCACTCACCTATAGCGCATTCATATACACATTCACTGATACCTAGAAGACTCATGCACTCACTCACCTATACACTAGTCATACACTCACTGCCACACCTATGCAGAAGTCATCTCTCTCACCCATATATTTATTAACGCATTCATCAATACATGCACTCATGCACACACAAACACTTATTAATAAATGCACTCACAAAATCTCTAATGCACACAGTTATACACTGAGTTCCTCACTCATGCATACACTCAATCCATCACTAAGAGATGCACTCATGCAGTTACTAACACACTCATACACACACATAGATTCATACAGTCACACATCCACCAATCAGATGCTCACTCAGTCACTCACACATGCACCCAGTCAATCACTTTTACAAACAGTCATACACTCATACACTCACTCACTCAATCATACTTTCACTTATACACTCACTCAGCACACACATACCATTCAGACAGTCACTCATTCAATCATTCATGCACTCATTGACTCACTCATTCACCAATACACGCACTCATGAACTCACAAACACTTATTAATGCATTCACTCACTAAATCTCCATGCACACACTTTTACACTCAGTTACTCACTCATGTATACACTTAACCAACTACTGACAGATTTACTCAAGCAGTTACACACTCACAAATAAACTTATAGTCTCAGACACTCACACATCCACGAATCAGATGCTCACTCATTCAATCATACATGCACTCAGTGACGCATACATGCACTTTTACAGTCATACACTCAGTCACACTCAACTTACACTCATACACTCAATCATTTATTCACTTATTCACTCATTCAGCACAGACCTACCACTTAGGCAGTCACTCATTCAATCATACATCCATTTGATGTCTCACTCATTCATCAATACGTGCACTCACGCACTCACAAACACGTATTAATACATTCACTCACTAAATCTCCCATTCACACAGTTATACACTCACTTACTCACTCATGCATACACTCAACCAACTACTAATAGATTCACTCATACAGTTACTAACACACTCACACATGCACTTCTACACTCACACATCCACTAATCAGATGCTCACTCATTCAATCATATATGCACTCATGCATTCACTCTCTCACTCATTCAGGCGCTCATGTATTCAATCACATTTACAAACACTCATAAACTCAGTCGCTCACTAATACATGCACTCATTCACTCACTCAATTATACATTCACCTATGCACTCAGTCAGCCACACACAGACCACTCAGACACTCACTCATTCTGTCATACATGCACTCTTGAACTCACTCATTCAGTAATACTTGCACTCATTCACTCACTAACTAAATCATAGATACAATCACTCAGTCATTCATTCAGAAGCCGGTCAGGCACTCAGTCAGCCACTCTTGCATGCAGAGATATACTCACTCATTCACACATGTAACAGTAACACAGTTACTCACATATGAGTCAATCATGCACTCAGTGACTCACCCATACACACAGTGATGTACTTACTGATTCAGTTATACTCACACTGATACAATCAGTCGCCCACCCATGCATGCACTCATGCACTCACTTAGTCACACAAGCATCCACTCAAATACTCCCTCACTCACACATACATGCACTTAGGCAATCACTCACACAGATAGTCATACACTCACTCCCTCAGTCATTTATACAGATAATCATCCAGTAATACATGCAGTTACGCTGTTACTAACACAGTCATGCACACATTTATGCACTCACTGAGTCACACAAGCATCAATCAGACATCTAAGAATTGTAATACAGGCAACCATGCATTCACTTACTCAAGCATGCTCAATCACTGCACACATGACATTTTGAGTCAGTGTTCAACTGTGAAAGGCTGTTCTTAAAAGAACCTTTTTTGAGAACTAGTTTTTAATTTTTTTTTACTTTTCTAAAATTTTGTGATTTTTTGGTATCTATTACAAAAATGGCAAAAAGGTAAAAAATCATTGCAACCAGCAATCCAACAATACACCTTGAAAAAACTTTAAAATGAAAAAAACTTAACATACATGCTGATCTGCAGCTTGAATACTTTTTTTCAGATCTTGTTCACATGTTGTGAGACAGGTATTGTAATGTAGGCAGGTTGTGCCAATGCGCCTAAAATGGGCAATTGAGTCAGGACGATGCTTCTCGAAGTCTAATGGTATTTTTTCACCAGGGACAGATGATGGTACTTCAGATGTTGAAGGCATGTCACTTTCTGTTTCTCTCCTTGCTCTTCGCAAACTGTTCTCATGATACGTTTTAAGATGATGAAGCATAGAAGTGGTACCGCAAAAATAATTTTTGTTTGTACCTCTTGACAATTTCTTCTCACACAATTGCATTTAACAAAACGAGCAACAGTCTTGGATTCTCCAGGCAGAACAGAAAAAAAGCTGTGCAATACTTTCTTTTCTATGTACTGGCTGGTCATAAACGTCAAGGTTTTTATCCACCACATGATCATCTTTTGAATTATGCTCTTCTCTCTGTTCTTTATGATCTTGATTTGCTGCCATAAAAAAAAAAATAATAATCCAGGATACAGGACACCTCCTAAAAGCACGCCTGCTCTCTCTGCAAGCCAGAATGAAATTCTCAAAGGAGCTCAAAAAACGGGTAGAGACTTCCTATAGAAATAACTGAAACTGTTTTGTCCAATCAAATTTCTTTTTTCATGGTCACATGTCATTCGCATTTAACGAATACATCCCGAAGTCCAAAGTAATCGCAAAAAACGAAAAATTGTTTTAAAAGTCTCTTCTCACTATAAGAATAACAAAATAATGAGTTTTAAACCTATATCAGTAAAGTACTAGTACCAGACAATGGGGGTCATTCCTACCCTGGCGGTCCGAGACCGCCAGGGTAGGGGACGGAGGAAGCACCGCCAACAGGCTGGTGGTGCTTCTGGGGCTATTCTGACCGCGGCGGTAAAGCCGCGGTCAGAAAAGGGAAGAACCAGAACCAGGCTGGCGGGAACGGGTGTCGTGGGGCCCCCCCACTGGCATGGGCACTGCAGGGGCCCCCTAACAGGGCCCCACATTGATTTTCAGTGTCTGCTTGGCTTCCATTCGGAGCCAGCTTCATCGTTGCTGGTGCTTTCCCGCTGGGCGGGCGGGCGGCCTTTTGGTGGTCGCCCGCCAGCCCAGCGGGAAAGTCAGAATGACCGCCGTGGTCTTTTGACCACGGTACGGTCTTCTGGCGGTTCCCGCTTGGCGGGCGGCGACCGCCGCCCGCGAAAGTAGGAATGAGGGCCAATGTGTTCAAAATGCCTATATATGTGTTTTAAAGTTTTTTTAAATACATGCTATAACTGCAATCATTGCGATAACCACGGAAACGTACTCACGCACGCACCACATTTTGCAGACTTCTGACTCACTGTGATCATGTCATAATAAAAAAACAATATATTTTTACCCCAAAACAATTAAAACAGTAAATACTATAAACAATGTCAGACAGTATTATGTTGATTATTTTACATACACTATATTCGTGAATGCCCCGAAAACAGAGAAGCGTGAAATTATATTTTGTAACGACTGGAATACAAATTACATGATGACCTCAATTATTAATAAAAATAATTAGTTTTTTTTAAAGTACATAATTGAAGGAGTCCACTACACCCCAGGGTGCACCACCTACCCAGGACAGTTTTTAAATATTTTCTTACTAGGGGATTGTACACCCCCCCACACACTGCACCACAACATCAACAGGCGTTAATTTAAATAGTGCAGAGGTGGCCCATGATCCTTCCCCACTCCCCCAGGGACCACCACCTCCATGGGATTATATCAAATATGTATGTGGTGGAGGGGCCACGGCACCCCCATCATCCTGAGGAGCACCAGCTTCCCAGAGGAAATGATTTTTGTGTGTGTGGGGGACCTGTAACCACCCCCCCACAAATGCCCTGGGGACCACCACCTATCCGAATCTAAATTTAAAAAAAATGTTAATAGGCTCCATTTTGAACCTCAAAACCTCAGGGACAACCACCTCCCCTGGGCTATCTTCAAATGCGTAGTGGTGCCCCCCCCCAAGGAGCCACACATCACCATGGGGACCTCCATATCCCAGAGCCAACTCTTCCTATGTTACAGGGTGCCCACCCATTCTTTCTACCACATGGACTAACAAACCTATCCACTCAGAGAACCATTCAGTCATGTACCGACTCACATACTCACTGATATGCTTGTACACCCACTCACATTCCCACTGAGACTCTTGTACAACAGATCTACTCAGTTATGTATGCACTCACAATTCCACTCTGAGACACGCAGTCACAGACCCACTGACACCCTCATGCATCCACTCACACACACACATACACACTGATGCACTCTCTAAAATACTAATGTATGCACTCTTACACCCAGACACTCTGAGACCCAGTCTGAACCCTAAATACACCCTCTCACACATATACTTACAGTCACTAAACTTGTGGCCAACTTCCGTTCCGCACAGATAAAGGGCCGAGCACACCATGAGGTTGTGTGGTTAGATGGGTTGGCTACAGGAAGTGCTTGAAGGCCAGCCATTGCAGGCAACCTCTAGCTTGAATGGCAGAAAGTGGTACATTGTGCAAGACTGATAGATTATAGAGAGTTGGCCTCAGGGCCTGGTCACAGGCCAGGCCCTGAGGCAAATCACTGCCACACAGAGGTGATGGACCTTTGTGGCAGTGGTTGCATTAATATATAGTAATATAAATTACTAGAAGTTTAAAAAAACATAGAAGTTCACTGAAAAAAAACAAAATGTAAATGGACATTATAGTTAGGAAATGGAATTACAAAAACCAAAAACAATACAAATTAACTGGATAAAACAAAGGTTACAGGGACGTTATAGTTATGAAATAGAATTTTAAAAAACATAGAAATTCACTAAAAACAACAACGGTTAAAGGGATGTTATAGTTAGGTTAACACTTCAAACCTACAAAACCATTGAAATTCAACAGTTACAGCTAACTGAGCTAACTATAGCTTGCGCCACCATAATGCACTGCTTATGACCTCACATATTGCATCACTCATGACATGGTCAGGTCAGTGCCCTTCATACACTCTCTCACTCACCCCTTCAGTAACTGACTCACCAACTCACTCAGCAATACAATGACACCCATTCGATTACCCAGATAACCACTCTGAAACCTACTCGCTCACCTATACAGCCACTCACACACCCACTCAGTGAGGCAAAGACACCTACTCACACAGTGACTAGCTAACTCATACGCCTACTTACAGATCCACTTCTGTACTATACAACAAATGACTCAGCCACTCATTCACTCACTCACACAACCACTCACATAGCCATTCATACATCGATGCAAGCATTTATACTTGTTGGATGATGTCAATAGTGATGTCACTGACCATGTCATGAGTCATGTAATATGTGAGGTCACTATGGGGGCTCAAGTTATAGTTAGCTCAGTTAACTATAACTGCTGATATTCACTGGTTTTGTAGGTTTGAATTGTTGACCTAACTATAACGTCCCTGTAACCTTTGTTTTTTTTCAGTGAATTTCAATGTTTTTTGTAATTATATTTCCTAACTATAACATTCCTGTAACCTTTGTTTTTTTTTGTGAATATATGTATATATATAGTTTAAAAATATTTTAGGTATATTTGGGGTTTAGGGTGGGTAAGGGTTTTTGGGTGGTAAGAGAATTTTAAGGTTTAGGGTGGGTGTGGGTTTTATGGTGGCAAGGGAATTTTTAGGGTTTAGAGTGGAAATGGGTTGTTGGGTGGCAAGGGTATTTTTAGGGTTTTAAGATGGGTATGGGTTTTAGGGTGGCAGGGGTATTTTGAGGGATTAGCGTGGGTACAGCTTTTTGGGTGGCAAGGGTATGGTCATGATTTAGCATGGATTTGGGTTTTAGGGTGGCAAGGGCATTGTTAGGGTTTAAGACGTGTATGGGTTTTAGGATTTCAAGGGTATTTCTAGGGTGAGTATGTGTTTTTGGGTGGCAATGGTATTTATAGGGTTGAGGGTGGGTGAGGGTTTTCAGTTGGCAAAGGTGTTTTTAAGGATTAGGGTGGATATAGCTTTTTGGGTGGCAAGGGTATTTTTAGGGTTTTGGGTGGGTATAGGATTTATGGTGGCAAGGGTGATTTTAGGGTTTAGGGTGGGTAATGGTTTTAGGGTGAGAAGGGTATTTTTAGAGTGACTATGGGTTTTTGGGCGGCAAGGGTATTTTTAGGGTGGGTGTGGGTTTTAGGGAGCCAAAGGTTTTTTGAGGATTAGGGTGGGTATAGCTTTCTGGGTGGGAAAGGTATTTTTAGGGTTTAGTTGGGTATGGAATTTAGGGTGGCAGGGGTGTTTTTAGGGTTTAGGGTGGGTATGGATTTTAGGGTGGCAGGGGTATTTTTAGGGCTTAGGGTGGGTATGAGTTTTATGGTGGCAAGGGAATATTTAGGGTTTAGGGTGGGTATGGGTTGGTGGGTGGCAAGGGTATTGTTAGGGTTTTAAGAGGGGTATGGGTTTTGGGTGGCAGGGGTAATTTTAGGGATTAGGGTGGGTACAGCTTTTTGGGTGGCAAGGGTATGTTTATGATTTAGCATGGATATGAGTTTTAGGGTGGCAAGGGCATTTTTAGGGTTTAGGGCGGGTATGGGTTTTAGGATTTCTAGGGTATTTCTAGGGTGAGTATGGGTTTTTGGGTGGCAATGTTATTTATAGGGTTTAGGGTGGGTGAGGGTTTTAAGTTGGCAAAGGTATTTTTATGGATTAGGGTGGATATAGCTTTTTGGATGGCAAGGGTATTTTTAGGGTTTAGGGTGGGTATAGGATTTAGGGTGGCAAGGGTGTTTTTAGGGTTTAGGGCGGGTAAAGGTTTTAGGGTGACAAGGGTATGTTTAGAGTGACTATGGGTTTTTGGGCAGCAAGGGTATATTTAGGGTGGGTGTGGGTTTTAGGGTGGCAAAGGTTTTTAAGGATTAGGGTGGGTATAGCTTTCTGGGTGGGAAGGGTACTTTTAGGGTTTAGAGTGGTTATAGGATTTAGGGTGGCAAGGGTGTTTTTAGGGTTTAGGGTGGGTATGGATTTTGCGGTGGCATGGGTATTTTTAGGGTTTAGGGCGGGTATGAGTTTTTTGGTTGTGAGTTTATATCTATCTATCTACCTATCTGTCTATCTATCTATCTATCGATCTATATAAAATGTACTGGCGTTCACCAGTAGGTAGTTATAGTTAGGACCATGTTTCCATGGAAAAAACCTTTTTTGACTTGCCTATATCTTTGTCACCATTTGACGAATCTTTACGAAATTTCCTAAAAAAAATTGTTCCAGTGATTCTTCTTGCGCATGGAAAGTTTCGAGAACATCCGTCAAGCGAGGGCCGAGAAAAAGGGGGCTAAAAAGCCATTGTGTTTTCCCATGTTAATTTCCATAGGATTTTTTATACACGGCTACAGGCTGAATCTCTAGACGAAATTACAACAAATTTGGCTTAACTTAGGAGGCAATGTCTAAAGTATTTGTGCAACACTTAAAACAATAAGACAGTGAAAACACCACATAAAACGATACCACACTTAGGGCCAGATGTAGGAACCGGTTTGCATGTCGCAAACTGCGAAAAACGCAGTTTGCGCCATGCAAAACGGCCATTGCGATGCTGATTCACATTTTGCGAGTTGGTACCGACTCAAAAAATATGAATCCGACTCGCAAATAGGAAGGGGTGTTCCTTCCTATTTGCGACTCGCACCGCGATGCAGAATTGCTTTGTGACCGCAAAAGCGGTCACAAAGCAATTCGCAGTTAACACCCACTTGAAGTGGGTGGTAACTCATTCGCAAACGGGAAGGGGTCCCCATGGGTCCCCTTCCCCTTTGTGAATGTCGCTAAAAATAATTTTTCAGAGCGGGCAGTAGTCCTATGGACCACTGCCTACTCTGAAAAAACGAAAACAAATGGTTTCGGTATTTCTTTCATTTTGCAACTCGTTTTCCTTTAAGGAAAACGGGCTGCAAAATGAAAAAAAAAACAGCTTTATTTAAAAAGCAGTCACAGACATGGAGGTCTGCTGACTTCAGCAGGCCACCATCCCTGTGAGTGCAGGGACTCGCTATGGGGTCGCAAAATGCAACCCACCTCATGAATATTGATGAGGTGGGTCTTTGCGACCCCATAGCGAGTCGCAGACGGTGTCTGAGACACTGTTCTGCATCCGAGATTGCGACTCGGAAATTGCGAGTCTGACAGACTCGCAATTTCCGAGTCGCAATCTCGGTGTTTCCTACATGTGGCCCTTAGTTACAAAAATGGATCTTAATTTAATGAACACAACAAGAACAATTGACAAAAATCAGAAAAGTAGAAGTTGAAATACTGCTGAAAAAGTAACTTGTGTGGAGAGTTGGGATGATGAGCCGAAGCGAGGAGCAGAGGGGACAATGAGAAGGCGATACATCGGTTCCAATATGCCCAGTCATGACTGCATTGTTGCCAAGGTGCGCAGTCATCTATGTGATGTTCTTGAGCAGCAGTGTAGCATCAAACCCTTTGCAATGAAGGCGATGTGTCGGCATCGGGAAAAGATGCGTCGGTTCTGACTGGTGCAACAATGGTGATGCATGGATTTTAGCAGTTGTGCGTAATTTTTTTAACACAAGCTAGCATCATTCCTTAGCGCCATCCTTGTGCAATATTTAACAAATGATGCTCGCTGGTGCTAGGGAATGGTTAGCACCAATACAAAAATGACTTTAACCATTTCTACATGCCATACGGAAAAATGATGCTAATGGTGCAAAAGTGGCGCTAGACCATTTTGTTTGCTACACGTAAATATGTCGCAAAAGGGTTAGTACCATTTTTTTTACCATATTGTGTCAAAACAAAACTCACAAGCAGGAAAAAGTGCAATTTCAAGAGAAGGGGGACTTTTCAGGCCAGGAGAAACCCCAGGGGGACCCCAATCACCCAAGTACCAGCCAGGAGGGTCCAGAAAAGTCCTAGGAGAAGGAGAAGTGAAAGCGCAAGTGTTGCTTTAGTGAGGAGGAGCATGACATCCTGGTCAGAGAGGTAACGGAGCACCAACACCAGCTCTTCGTCAACTCCAAAGTGCAGTTGGTAGGAGAGATGCAATATGGCAACAAATAGTAGACAAAGTCAACAGCGTCGCAGAGGTGAACAGGACTGTCATCAAGTGCAAGAGGCTCTGGCATGACTGCAAGCACAGGACTAAGTAGGAACTCGCCAGGAACTGAAAGGCAGCACTGCAGACTGGAGGTGGAAGTCCTGCAGGAGCTGTTCACTAGAATCGCAGGACAGGATAGCACAGACTACCAAGAACCACCACAAATGCAGGGTAATTTGCAGGGTGGGATATCTAGTATTCCACAAATGGCAGAAGGGGGAGGCACATAGGACGCACTAAATGCATGCTAAAGGGTTGCATCGGGAAAACATAGGCCATGAATCAAAACCCTCTGTACCCACCCAAACCACACATGTACTGATGTTTTTGGTTGTGCTATGCACTCCAACATATACACAACATCAACATAGGCCATTCATTATGGCTATATGCCATCAGGTAAATTTGCATCACATTGCCTGGAAGGCATGAGAAAATAGTGTGGCTGTGCCATTACAACACCCATTGCATATTGTCAAAGCCCCTGTACCAACACAACCTAGACATCAGAGAAAGCCCCTGTACCAACACAACCTAGACATCAGAGACTAGGACGGAAGTCAATACCACACCAGGGGTGGTGTTTCTGGCCAAAATGCTTCCCTTCCTCCTTTTCCCACTGCCTTCACTCACGTGTGCTGCATCTTGCATAAGCACACATTGAAATGCCACCTTAGCGGCTACTGCAGGCAGGACGCTCCCCGCTCCGCCTTCCGCGCTCCATCCTGTTTTCCTTGCTGCCACCTCCTGATTTTGCTTTTTTCCTGCCGCCGTGTCCCCTGCGACCCCTCCCACCTCCCCACTCCTTCTCACCGCTTCGTTTTGCCAATTTCCCGCTGTTGCGTCCCCTGCGTCCCCTGCGTCCCCCCCGCCTCCCCCCCTCCTTCTCACCGCTTCGTTTTGCCAATTTCCTGCCGCTGTGTCCCCTGCGGCCCCTCCCGCCTCCCCCCTCCTTCTCACCGCTTTGTTTTGCCAATTTCCCGCCGCTGCGTCCCTTGTGGGCCCTCCCGCCTCCCCCCTCCTTCTCACCGATTCGTTTGCCAATTTCCCACCTCTGCATCCCCTGCGGCCCCACCCCCCAGCCCTCTCATTTGTCAGGCCCTCCGCCTCCCAGCTGCCACTCCCACCCTCCCCTCCTCTTATGGCAGCCGCGGTGCGGCCGTGCGCCGGGGCGCGCCAAAGACAAGCCCGTCTGCGCCCGTCCACGCCTGGACCACACCCAGTGCCGGAACCCCTGGCCCCAGCAACAGCCACCCCACCAACATTCGCTACAATGCCAACAACCTCCGCGCACTCAACACCAGCCGAGACACCACCTGCTTCCAGGCCTCTCCAAAGAGCACGCACGGACCCTTCTCCTGCCACAACTGTAGCTTCACCTGCAACAGAGCCCACATACCTCCTAGGATCAAGACCAACCACCTCCGTTGTATACTCCTCAACACCCGCTCAGCACGCAAGCACGCTATCGAAGTCTGGGACCTGCTCGACTCCACCTCCCCAGACGTGGCCTTTCTTACCAAAACTTGGTGGAACGACTCCTCAGCACCCGACATCGCCATAGCCATCCCGAACGGATACAAAGTCGCTCGCCGAGACCGCACCAACAGAACCGGAGGAGGCATAGCCATCGTCCACAAAGCCACCCTCGAAGTCAAAACCACCCTGGACGACTCCTTCAGCGCCGCCGAACTCCTTCACTTCCAAGTCCGCACAGACCCCAACACCATGCTCAGAGGAACACTCATCTATAGACCCCCAGGACCCAGGGCACCTTTCAGCAATGCCATCGCCAACCTGGCCAGCAACCACGCACTCGCCTCCACGGACTACATCCTCCTCGGGGACCTGAACTTCCACCTCGAAAACAACAATGACACCAACTCCACCACCCTCACTGAAAACCTCGCCAATCTCGGCTTCACACAGCTCGTCAACACACCCACCCACACAGCCGGTCACACCCTTGACCCCTGCTTCTCCACAAGCAACCATGTCACCTTCAACCATACCACCGAACTCTGGACCGACCACCACTGCGTCCACTTCACCTTCAAGAAGCAGACAGAACACCACCTCACCAAACAACCACCCCGCCGACGATGGGGTAAAGTCACCGAACTTCAACTGCCCCACGCCCTAGCCCAGAAACCGCCCGTCAACCCCACCGACCCTGACATCGCCGCACACAACCTCAAACTATGGATCAACGACTGCGCCGACCACCTTACTCCACTCAGAAAACCCTCCAACAACCACATCAACAAAAAAGCCACCTGGTTCACCGACAACCTCCTACCCTCCAAACGCCACTGCCGAAAACACAAGCAAATATGGCTACTCTAACGCACTCCAGACAACCACACAGCACTCAATGATGCCACACGCAAACACCTCCAACTCATCAGGCTAGCAAAAAGATCCTCCTTCAAGACCTGCTTAGAAAACAACGCCCACAACTGCAAAGAACTTTTCAGCATCGTAAAAGAACTCTCCAACCCAAACATCACCTTCAACAACATCATCCCCTCCCAAGAACTATGAGACGCCCTAGCAACCGCCTTCCACCGAAAAATCACAGACATCCACAACAGCTTCAACTCCCCTCACACTCTGGACGCTCCTACCCCACCCACCACGAACTCCACCCGCTCCAGCTGACTGAACTCCTGGACCATCATCAGCGACGACGAAACCCACAAGACCATGAACTCCATCCACTCTGGATCACCATCAGACCCCTGCCCACACCACATCTTTAACAAAGAAGACACAGCCATCGCACCGCACCTACGGAAAGCCATCAACATCTCCTTCGAAACTGCAAGATTCCCGGAAAGCTGGAAACACGCCGAAATCAACGCCATACTCAAGAAACCAAAGGCAGACCCCAAGGACCTGAAAAACTTCCGGCCCATCTCTCTGCTCCCTTTCCCAGCAAAGGTCATTGAGAAAATCGTCAACACTCAGCTCACCCGGTACCTCGAAAACAACAACATCCTCGACAACCTCCCAGTACAGCTTCAGACGCAACCACAGCCCCGAAACCGCCCTCCTCGCCGCCACAGACGACATCAGAAGCCACCTTGACAATGGAGAAACATCAGCCCTCATCCTCCTAGACCTATCAGCCGCCTTTGACACCGTCTGTCACCACACCCTAAAATCCCCCCTCCACGCAGCAGGAATCCAGGACCAGGCCCTCGAATGGACCGCATCCTTCCTTGCCAGCAGAACCCAAAGAGTCCGCCTCCCCCCTTACCAATCCAAAGCCTTCAACATCATCTGCGGCGTACCCCAGGGCTCATCCCTCAGCCCGACGATGTTCAACATCTACATGGCCCCCCTCGCACAAGTGGCCCGTCAGCACAACCTCAACATCATCTCCTACGCTGACGACCCAAGTCATCCTCTCCCTCACCAAGGACCCGCACACCGCCAAAACCAACCTCCACGAGGGACTAAAAGCCATCATCGACTGGATGAGAGACAGCCGGCTAAAACTGAACTCGGACAAAACAGAGGTCCTCATCCTTGGGCCCACCCTCTCTGCCTGGGACAACTCATGGTGGCCAACCACACTTGGTCCCCCACGGACACCCACCGACAGCGCACAAAACCTCGGCTTCACCCTCGACTCCTCACTCTCCATGTCAAAGCAAGTCAGCGCCATCTCCTCCTCCTGCTACAACACCCTCCGCATGCTCCGCAGAGTTTACAAATGGATCCCAACAGAAGCAAGAAAAACAGTAACCCAGGCCTTCGTCAGCAGCAGACTCGACTACGGCAACGCCCTCTACACCCTTATCTCATCCAAACTCCTACAACGCCTCCAATGCATCCAAAACGCCTCCACCTGACTCATCCTCAACATCCCTCGCCACTGCCACATCACTCCCCACCTAAGAGACCTTCACTGGCTCCCCGTCAACAAGAGGATCACCTTCAAGCTCCTCACCCACGCACACAAGGCACTCCACAACACCGGACCAACATACCTGAACAACAGACTCTGCTTCTACACCCCCACCCGGCAACTCCGCTCCGCCAACCTCGCCTCCATCCCCTGCATCTGGCGCAAATCTTCCGGCGGCAGATCATTCTCGTACCTCGCCGCCAAGACCTGGAACACCATCCCGTCGGATCTACGACAGACCCAGGACCTTTCCTTCAGAAAACTCCTCAAGACTTGGATCTTCGAGCAGTAGCAGAACCCTCCAACAACGCCTTGAAACCCTCATGGGTATGTAGCGCGCTTTACAAATTGATTGATTGATTGATTGATTGACCTTAGCAAAAATAAATTGTACATGTGCAGGAAGGGACACCTCCCTGCACATGAACAAATCATCCCTTCAAGGCAGGCACTCCTTCATCATGCCGCAACAATGCCTGTGTTGGTGCAGGGAGAACAAATCTGTGCAGGCGCAGGGGGAATTGCACGGCTGTACCATATAGAAGTAAACATGGCACATCCCTGCATATCTTTACTGGTACAGTGTGTTGGAACACATATTGCAGCTGCCCTGAGCCGTGCCACATGAGAAAAATCTGCCCTAAAGCTTGCAACCTGTGGCACACAATTCATACAGGGTGAACCCACAACAACTCAGAGGCAATCATATGCGCCATATGGCAATGGGCACAAAATAAAACACATACAACACATGGAGCATGTCGGTGAACATCATGTGTGCAGCTGTACAAGTAGCTGCAATCTCACCATCTGCCAAGATAGAGGCCCAGGTAAAACTGAAAACAATGGTGCATGCTGCTGTGCCGAATTAGGCAGCATCACACACCATCATTTTAAAAATGCAGGGATGCGCCATATTCATAAGAATACTGTGCACCCCTGTGTACCCCCTAAGCAAACAGTAAATTAGTTGTAGGGTGCCAATGCAGCCACCCTCGCACCATAGTGCAAGGATGGCTACATTGAAGGGGAGATTGTTTTGTGCATGAAGGAAAACCTTCCTGCACAGCAACAAACTTAATGGGCGATTTGCTCTTACTATGTGTATGTGTGCTGCACACATAGAACAAGCAAAAAATCTAGTAGAAATGTAAGCATTACTCCTAGTTTTGACATGCTAACACCACCCCTGGGCTGGCGTTAGATTTTGGTGCAGCTTCTTTTTACAAAAAGTCATAAATCTGAGGCAGTGTCAAAACGCAAAGGGTGTTGCTGCGGCATGCCCACAGCAACACCCATTCCACACACCTTCCATGCAAAGTGCTACATGTGAAGGGGCCATATATACAAGGTGATGTTAAGGCATAAAAAGTGGCTTCATGCCACCTTCTAAAGCAGAGGTCTTCAAACTTTTTGGCCCGGGACCCCCTCTCAAATAAATTTTAGGCGTAAGGACCCCCTCCTGACAAAAAATTCTTGAACCTGGTAATCCTAATCGTTGACAATCATAAGCATCCCCAATTCCCACTGCAAATCATTTTTACGATGAGGAAATAATATGAAACAGTGTTTAGCAAACCAAAGATCAGTGAGTGTGGGGGTGTGGTCAAGGGTCTGGGTAAAAACAAAGGTCCTCATTTATGAGGAATTGGCGTGGGGCAGCACCGCAAGTCTTCTTGCTACACTGCCCTACCTCAATATAAAAGGGCAGGAATGCACCATATTTATGAAATACAGTGCATTCCTGTCCTTTTCCCCTGCGCTGGCACACAAATTTCTGCCTAGCGCCAACATAGGCAGGATTGCTTTTGTGCAGGAAGGAGCACCTTCCAGAACAAATACAATCCTGAGAGGTATTTTCCTCTTTCCATGTGTGCAGCAGAATGCAACACACATGGAAAGAGGAAAAAATGAGGAGAAATGAAAATATTTCTCCTCATTATGCCTGCGTAAGATTTTGGCACTGCTCCAGTTTACGTGATTTTGTAAATCTGGGGCAGCGTCAAAATACAAGGGTGTTGTGTGGGAACACCCACCACAACGCCCATGGAACGCCTCCTTGACGCAAAGTAAGGCAACACAGCGGCTTGCGCTGCTTTGCCTTACTCCATATCTATGAGGCCATGCAAAGCCGCGTAGGGTGGCTGTGCGTCGCCTCATAGGTATGACTGAGAGGCTTGTGCGGCTGAGCGTCAATAAAAGTGATGCTCTGGTGTCGCAAGCCTCTCATAACAATGCCCCAAAATATTCTGTATTGTTTTTATTTTAGGTCTTTCTTCGTCAGGCAGCTACATATAAAATAATAGGCAGCTTAAAAGAAAAATAAATTTAAAAAGTGGTTACTCATTGGGAAATGCACTGTAGTGCATTATGAAACCTCTATTAGTTAATGCACTGCAGAGGTCTGTGTGTATCCAGACAGCCACAGAATTAAATCTTGGTTGGTACAATGGAGAAAAGTGACTTGTGTATTTTTAGTGCCACAGGGTAACAGCCTGTGACAGAAAGCACTGTGAAAATGTAAGTCATTATTTTATATTTGAATTACACACAGTATAAGATAGGCCACTGCAAAATGCAGAGAAATGTTTAAGATAAAATGGTGATTCCAAAATGTAGATTTAAGTAATACCACACAATATATAATACATGTTTTAATAGCTGTCCCTTCAACACCTCCTCAGGGGTAGTAAGCACTATGTAAATACAATTGCAATTAAAAGCACACACTTCACAGCCCAGTTGTTAACTCTTTGCACTGCCACTCAAAAATATATGTATGTATATTTTACCATTTGCATTTGCAGATCAACTGGTAGCTCACATTTTCATTTCATTCAGGAAGCAGGCCCCTGGCACGATGGCTTCTTTAGCTGTATGTGCAGCTGCCTTTCACAGCACAGGAGACTCATCAATTAAAGTTCAACTGAAGCATTTTAATGATCAGCTGGGGAAATGCGCGGCCCCCTTTCTAGGACTCCACGGCCCCCCTGGGGGTCGCGACCCACAGATTGAAGACCTCTGTTCTAAAGTGACACTCAGGTGGTGCTCAGGGCACCTACATACCTAGTGAGCTTGACCCATGTGTGATGCACAATGCTACACATAAGTACAACTACAGCCTTGGGTCAGTAACATGTCACTGAGCCTCCAGTGGCAAATACATTATGTCTCATGTCAACATCCAAAACAATCTAATATTGATTTAACACTGTCTCATGGTAGAGGATGATGGCGTAACTCCTGCTGAGCTGCCTGTCCTGGATTTTGCAGATTACATGGATGACCAGCTGCCAACCATCAACTAACAGACTCTCCAGGATGTCTTAGGATCACTCCAGACACCACCTTAGGTTGCAGGGAGGACACACAGCATTGAGGGGTCTCCGTATGAACCACCCAGCTACCAACACACGCCACCAGCCAGTACTCACACAGCCCTGGACTCCGAGGACCCAGCTTTCAGAGGACAGTAGTAGGAGTCCAGCGGGAGCTGGCCAAGCAGGTGCGGATGATGATGGAGACCATGGCAGGCCGCCTAGAGGGAGTGCGGACGTGCCTCAGTCCAAATAAAGGCAACTCAACTGCAATCAGAGGCACCCACTCCCCGGTACGTGGACTCCAGCAGTCTCTGGCCGACATAGCTGCTGTCATGAAGCAGAGGCTACTACACTTGCCCTCCCAAACTGCCAGTAGCATAACAGACAACAGGCTGGGGGCTATGCAGAATACCCTTGAGTCCTCCCTCAGGGAAAACATGGCTGCCTACCACTGTGATGTTGCTGCGGTGATGCAAAATCATCAGTTCCTCCTTGCTGCAGTGATGCCTTATATGTTCCCACAAATGGCAGCTGCTGGGATCTTTGACTCCACATCTCTATCCCCTGAAATGTGTGTGGCCCCCTCTACCTATACAACAGCACCAGCCATGGCACAGGACGCACCTAAACACATCAGAGGATGAAGATGTGGAAGGAATAACATTCACAAGGAAAAGCACCCAGTAGCACCAGTCTGTGACACATGGACAGTTTCTCCTTAGTTCTGGGCTTAAGATCATGCCAGTGTTGTGACAGTAGGAAATGTACCCTCTTCACCCAACCACTATTGATTTGCCTGCTATGTACTGTCATTGTCTCTTTCATACCAATTGACTATTTTTTAACTACTCACTAATGCACACTATTCCCAACCATGTCTCATGACATATCCCTCAACCTTGATTGTGCTACATATGGCTAACATTCACTCATGGGGTCTGTGAACTGGACATTGCATAGAATTCACAAATTCACTTACACTTGTAAATAAAGCACCTTGTACACATGTAGCATTTCTAGATTTACTGATCCATCTACCCAGCTAAATGATTGCATTGTGTGAATCCATGTCAAAGTGTACAGAATATCAGTACATGAGTGCATGACTGTCAGACACAAAACCACACACTAGAATCCTAACATGAAAAAGGTGAATAATGGTGTTGTTGGCTAAAGCCAACTTACTGAGTATTCTATGTAAATATTGAACAGATATCCTTTGAAGTTGACATATGGCATGTATGGTGCTGAACCATGTCAATGGTAATTTACCAAGATAGAAGTACCAGTACAACTTATATGTGTGGTGCAGGAGAAGCTAACCTTATCAGTGATGGGCACCTCTCAGTGTTGCAGGCTACAGTTCCAATTTTGCCTGTTGTCAGATATGCCACACTTGCCAACAATGAAATTGCAGGACCCCACCAATGACAGGTGAAGCACCATACTTACCTGTCCAAGATAAAGTGCACATACACATTGTGAATGGCTGGAACACTGGATGGCAAATGTATGGACTGGTTGACACTATGTAGCAGCCAATCCGACAGCTCCTTGGCTATAGGGGATGCACATGGTAATCCTTGTAAATCAAGACAGTAGTAAGCATACCCTAGGCCATTCCTCCAACGTGGCCAGTGCACTCATGAGAACCCCCAGACACTCAATCAACTTACAGAAAAATAGTCTAAGAAAAACAGGATTTATTGTAAAACCATATTCCTACAACTAACCTAAAAACTATCCTATGCTAAAATAACTTAGACTAACTTAACTTAACTAACAGCTACACCTATCTAACCTATTCTAAACTTATCTTACACACTCTAAACTTTGTCCCCCCCCACTCCCATAAGAGACACGATACAAGTAGGACAACATAAGTTGTGACTACACATGTACTAACCTAACCTATGGCCTAAACAAATATATATTTTTTGATATTTTTTATTTGTTTATTTATGTTTACAAATACCCCAACATGAACACCCATCCAACACCCACCAATTAAAAAATGTAGAACCCCCCGTATCCTTAAACTAACCTATGTCTACCCTACACTACCTAATACTACCCATCTAAAACTATGTAGAACAGTACAAAGGGAGGGGAAGGAACTGAGAGGCTGTTGAACAAGATAAGTTAATTTTTTCTTAATCTACTGCAACATCCTCCTGTAGTCAGCACTCTCGTCCTCCAATTTGTCCAGTCTAGCTAAAATATTGGCTGTGTCCCGTTTTATGTCTTGTTCAAATTGACTGCTTACTACTGCAGCAGGTGGCTGAACAGGTACCTGGCTCCTCACAGGTGCAGCTGACGTGGAGGGGTTTGGACCTGCAGAGACCCCCTGCACCCATGATGTCTTCCCAACACTGTCCTCATTTGGCTGTTGCTGCTGTGGAGGTCCTCCATATGCAAACGCAAGCCATTCGCCAGTCGTCTTTTCCCTGAGGAACCTCCTTCCCATACTATGGTATCCTGCATCCACCTCCATAATGTGCTGGTAGCGTTCTGCCCTCTTGTGGAATGCATGATTTTGGTTAGGTGTTGTATTGGCAGCTGAAAAATGAGGAGAATCAAGCATCAGATTAAGCATTGGGTGGAGGTTGAACAGACATATTATGTACACTGCAACTGCAGATAACACATACAGTCCACCACACATTCCTAAACAATGACTTACTCCTCATCTATGACTATTTCCTACCAGGCATCTACGTATCATGTACATGTCACTGAGATGACAGCTATCCATTGTTAACCATCACGACCCAGAGGTGTGTGGACTAAATTGTCCATGATCAACATTTGTGTCATCAAACTTGTGAGGATCATATGCCCCAACAAGTCTGGATTTCCTGTGTCCCTGTGCATACGGGTGAAACATCAAGGCTTGCACAGCCATCATGGATGCATGGCAGGGGCCATATGATAGGGGGTCTGGAAACTTCCCACCGGCTATTCTAAGGTTTGGTAAATCATCATTCATGTGCCTGGTGTAAGACCTGGGCTGAGCATACGTTACAAGGAGGCACACCATTACCCATGATGTGCCCACATGTACAACTGATGCAATGTCCCTAGAACGTTTGGCCAAAGCCTGACCTGCACATCAAAGTTGTCTACACATTACATAACTAAAGCCCCCTTCCCTGTACTATATTGTGCTACATGTCTAAAACGGCATACACATGGTGGCTGTATGGGTGCCCTTAGGCCCACAGTTAGTTTGCACTGCACTGGGTGTTGCAACAGTATCATTATATACTGAACATCATTTGCACGTGCATGTCAGACATCATCAAAGTACCAGGTATGCACACAGCATTCGCATTATATGCATATGTTATTTAACTTACATCACTCACAAATATCGTGGCAGCAGGACCATGTTGTGAAAACTGCTGAGATCTGGCTTGGGAAAAATCATAGACTTTTAGCACAACCATCTGGAGCTGAGTTGTCTACTAATTGTGTACACTACTGACTGAGGCCAGCACAATATGGGTCCTTGCAGACAGCCTCAATATATATCTGAAGGGTAGTGAGGCACCTGTGGTGCATGTGTCTCCTACATAAGCCCCCTAGAGACCTCTAAAGATTTAACCGACATCTGAACCATCTTGTGAGTAAGTGTAAGCTATGTGTGGCACACAGAGCTGTCAACAGTGCTGTGACAAAGTAGTTGTCAACAGGCATGCTATGTACATAGACAACTGCCCTGACATCTATCATGGTGGACATCAATGAATATGTGGTCAGCTATTCCAGTTCCTAATACACACAATTCCATGCCAGCACATCTTGCCCCTTGTGCTATAAGCTAGCCCTACTCATTGCACAACATTCCAAAAGACATGATGTTATCATCCATACCCCAAAGATG
Source organism: Pleurodeles waltl (assembly GCF_031143425.1). Taxonomy (NCBI): domain Eukaryota; kingdom Metazoa; phylum Chordata; class Amphibia; order Caudata; family Salamandridae; genus Pleurodeles; species Pleurodeles waltl. Next base: position 766,641,520 of record NC_090438.1, read on the forward strand.
TTATTTCATTGGTCAGGCCAAACCTTTATTCAGAGCATTCCACACTTCAGACTGACTCACACTGAGCTCTGGATTGGCACACATGACGCACAAGATGACACTTATTGGCTGCATCGGGGTCTTAAAATCGGGCCACCTCACCTACGGTGTAGAGTGAAGGTCCACCTGCAAGACATGAATGGAAAACATTGCTTAGTGAAATGTATACATATCAGTTAATGAACAAAATTGTTCACTATTAACTTGTTAGGCTGAGTAAGCAAGTCATCCTAGTGGTAGATAAGAGCAACTGAAAAACATCTATGATCAGTCAAACACACGTGGTCTCAGATAATGTAGATCCACGCACCTACAAACCATCACTGTCCCATACACTCCTCTGGTGCTTTTCACTGCACCATTTTTACATGGCATTGTCATGCAGGTGTTTGTTAGCTCTACACCTCCATGACCATATGGGACTGCATAACACTGTATACTGCATCTGAGGGGCATGCAATGGTTGTTGTAGTGGCTATCCCACTGTGACACCCATAGCATTCGAGCCTACCCCAGATGTTGTAGACATCTACCTCATTGTCACAGCAAACTGACAAACAGTGACCCAGGGGTTGTGTGGGTACTCCAAAGTGTTGAGGAATGTCATGATACATCCTTGTGTGAAATAGGTAATATGTGTGTGCCACCACAAGGCACACACACAAGCAATAATGCAATGAAAGTTTACTCATGTGAAAATAGTTGTACCTACCTGCACACTGAGTAATTGAAAATACGGATGTATTGCCAATAGTGTGTGGCCAGCCATTATTGGCATGGTATACCGTTATTTGTCCAGGGAGGGATGAGAACATGGGCATAGACATATGCCTCAACACATACACACTTTCTCTTTGGTCCAAGGATGCATTTGTTGGTGCAGGTTACTGAGTCATATGCCAGTGATGGAGCAGAAGCAGGGCAGCCCCAGTAAGATGGGGCATGTCTTTGGAACTACGTCAGCACATGTGTGTGTGGTAATAGATGTAGTTTATGGTGTATGTGATACACAATGTACAGGAAGAGAAAAGTGCTAGTAGTCTGGACCCAGTGCATGTTCAAGCTCCCATGACCTTGGCCAATGACACAAAGGGGCAGATTGAACGACAGTGGTGCAGCACCAAGTGCATCATGACAGTCCTTGTGGCTCTTAGTGCTGCCCTTATCCCCGCCATGCGTGTGCCTAGTGAGAATTAAGGCACAGCATGATGCAGGTAGGGTCCAAATGAATCTATGTATGTGTAGGAAAATTGTGTACTCAGCAGAAGTTGCAACACAACAGATCATCACGACTTCTGCTGAGTACATGGGGGCACATCACATACATTTATATACCCCCATATAACATCTGCTCTCAGCAGCCGTTCAAAGTGCATGAAGTATGGAATTTAGGCATTTCTCCCAGAGACCCCCCAGGCTCTGGGCCCCACTTCCATACATGATGCATGGCGCTGGCCTCATATTGTACTGCTCAAAACCAAGTTGCCCTATGCATGCATCATAACACTTTGTGGTGGTTGTGCAGGGAAAATGGTATATCTGCCCTGCGTCGGCTTCATTTTTGTACATTGGAATGGCAGGCCTAAGGTGGCACTTGTGCTACTGAAACAGGCAGCATATGACATGTCCAGATCCATAACCTTGTATGGAAATGGGATACTTACCAGCTGCTCCACCAATCTCGATGCCCAGGTGATCCAGCAGGTCTTGCTCCCCTGTTATTAGGTCAGCCCAGCGGTGCTTCAATTGGTGATCATTTCCTGTGGCAAACACTCTTGTCAGGTGGTGGAGCACCTTGCCCCACCACAGATTCCTAGCTTCTATTGGGTAGCCTTGCAAGACACAGCCACCCACTACTAGCATCATGGGGAGCTAGTGCTGTACCAGCCATATGAAACCGCAAAGCTTATTGGCCAACATCCTCACCATCCTCCCGTTCCCTGACATAATGGACTGCAAATGCAGTTGACCCCCAAAAAAAGATTTCCTATGACTACCCCAACTACCCCAAATACCCAGACAACTGGGTACATCTTACATCATACATACATCTTTTGGTGAATTTGGTTTTTGAACTGTAAGTGTGAAATTGCCACTTTTAGAAAGCTGGCAGGCATTTTCTTGCTTAACCAATATCTGCCTATCTGTTGAATACATGTCTGGGTCAGGATGACAGTTGGGCTGTTTGTGTATTCACTCTAGACAGTCACACAAAAGGAGCTGAGGTGTGTCCTGCATATTCTGATGGCCCGTCACCAGGTTGATGGATCTTCTTGTGCTAGAATGATGTCTTATGTCCAACACATGGTATGGCATGTGATAACCATGACAATTTGTACTCAGAGTATGCAGTGGACTAGGAGTGGGCTGACATCACGTTACACCTGCCAATTTGTGTGTGCATGTGTGTCCACTCTGTGGTTTGTTGTTGGTTTTTACTTCATGATGCACATACAGTTCCCCATGCATCTTAGTTGCAGGAGATGGTATGTACACATGTGTTACTGAAAGTTGGTATATGACATGTGTGTGTAAATACATGTGTAGTGTCATTTCTGTAACATATGACCACAGTGGTGTGTTCATGGATTGTGAAAAAACACATTACTATCTTCCTGCATGGCCACATATTGGCATTTGACAAATGCATGTGTAATCAGATCAGTGCCACCTATGTTTCCGTATGTCAGAACATATGTGAAGGACATTTCTAACAGTGACTGATCTTGTGATACCTATGCCCTTACTTTTGTGCTAGTTTGCCTTTTGTTCAGAATCCATACACATTACCATGTCTGAGCCATTACCTGGTACCTGTGTGCTGAGATATGTGGTATATGTGTGCATGCCATCAACTAGGCACTCACATTTGTCTACATCATGTTTGTTATGACTGCCACATACAATGGCATACCACTGTGTAGCAGTCTGACATAGATGGCAGCCTACTCATCATTACTACTGTGTGAGTTTGTATGGCAACACAAACCCATGGTTGGATGTGAAGGGGCAGGTTTATGGAGCTCCAGTTTACTCAGCCCCCTGTGCACATGCATGAGACCCCTGACAATGTCATATGTTTATGTAGCCAGAGCAGTGGTGTTAGGGTGTTTTGAGCAGAAATCTAGCCTCTTCATAATTGCTACTCAGCAGAACAATGCACACTCCCTTCCAGACAGACACATGCACAATTGTGATTGAATAGATCGGGATATCCCATTTTCCTCTGCGGTTCTTGATTTCAGCCTACCCCTCTCATAAACAGAGGACTGGGTACTTGCAAGTGTACGACATGTCTCATCATTTGATGTCCTTAGATATTTCCATGGGCAGCTTGTTTAGGGGTTGTATGCATGTTGTGAATTCTATTTTGGGAACATGCCAGGGTACAGATAGTGTTGTTTGTCACTGTCATCTGTCATCTTGGCATGAGATGGGCAAATACCAGGTTATGGTAGTGGCAAATATAACTGGGTTATGTACTGACCTGGCCACCCTCTCTGTACATATGTTGAATGTTGACATGTAGACAATGATGTGGTGCACAGTCAGTATTGGTCTATGTGTGTTCCTTCTCCATGTTTTCCCACATTACATTGCTCCCATTCTTTAGGCTGCTTGGACTTTGTACACATCTTCTACAGCAACACTGTCTGGTCATACATGGGCAGGATGCAACATGTGACCTATGTAATTTGTAGATGTCAACATCTATTACTACTGGCTACGTGATAGTTACCGCCCCATTGACGGTATTTGTGAGATGTAATAACTGCTACGCACACATGACATTTCACCTGCCACAGCACTTTTGTTGTCTCCAAGTGACCTCCCATGTTGTATTTGCAAGTATCTGTCGCTACCTCTCAGCTGTCCATCCACATCCTCAGTTGAACATGGATATGTATTTCTTCCAGCATGCCACAACCTAGGTAACTCTTACCATGACTGAATGATGTTGAGTTGTGAAATCATTTCAGTGCTGTTTTTTTCATTAGCCAAATACAACATATATGGCTAGTTTTATTCCCATTCATTTTTATGAGGGGTCTCTGACATTTTTTAACTTTGCTGGACATTGTTGCACATCCCACACCTGATTGCAATGTTTGAGCCCAAATCATGTATGGGATAATTTGTTACTGTTGCTACTTTGCACTTGTTCTGTCATGTGAGTTACAATGAGTGGTGTGTATTGCTTTGTGGTGTGTGATGTTGTTATACAGAGCATACTAGGTAAACATGCTGATACATGTCAATCACTGTTGGTACTAGCAAACCCTTTGCTACCTAGGATATACACCCGTACATCAGTCTTCACATGTTTATCTGGATTTGCTGTAGGCATGTGTTAAGACAGCAGATTTTTGTGAAAAGTGTGTATCTCATGTACATAGGGAATGTAACACACTCTGCCTACATTCCACCCAGACAATTATTTGGTGGTGCCTTGTCCCATTTAATTCTTCGATCCTGACAATGGGTCATGTATTTGGATAGTGATTCTGCACCCATAGCTGCTTAATTTGGCTGGCAATCCATAGCGCACTTCACAGCCAAGGGTTGTTCCCAATGGCATTGCCAGGACATAGGTGGTCATTCCAACTTTGGTGGGCGGCGGTAGCTGCCCACCAGGCGGGAACCACCAATCGGCCGCCATGCGGCCAAAAGACCGCTGCCGGCATTCCAACATTCCCACTGGGCCGGCGGGTGCTAACCAAGTTAGCGCCCGCCGGCCCAGCGGGAATGAGGCCGCAACACAGAAGCCGGCTCCGAATGGAGCCGGCGGTGTTGCGGCCGTGCGACGGGTGCAGTTGCACCCGTCGCGCTTTTCACTGTCTGCTAGGCAGACAGTGAAAAGCTGGCTGGGGCCCTGTTAGGGGACCCCTGCACTGCCCATGCCAGTGGCATGGGCAGTGCAGGGGCCCCCAGGGGCCCCAGGACACCCCTTACCGCCAGCCTCTTCCAGGCGGTGCAAACTGCCAGAAACAGGCTGGCGGTAAGGGGGTCAGAATCCCCAGGGCAGCGCTGCCTGCAGCGCTGCCCTGGTGGATTCGCCCAGCCGGGGCAAAAACGGCGGGAAACGGCCGGCCCCGGTTTTCCGACCGCGGCTTTACCGCTGCGGTCAGAATGGGCTTTGAAGCACCACCAGACTGTTGGCGGTGCTTCCGTCATTCTGCGCCCTGGTGGTCCAAGACCGCCAGGGTCAGAATGACCCCCATAATCCCATGGATACACTGTGCAGGCTCTGCCTCTAACATTGGTTACAATCCCTGTACAATTACTGAAGGTCCATAGTTACCAATGATGTCCCCCCCTTGTCACATATGCATCACGCAGGCAAAGCAGCAATCACCCTGAGATGTGACAGTGTTCAGTTCCGACATTACTTAAACACCATTTGATCACAGTCCCTCCCTTATGTGTGCCCCCCCTTGCATACATCCTGGTAGGCGTGGTGTTGATGTGGGCAATGGGCTAGGAATTAGCATAGCACCTTGCCCACTTGACAGCACGATATATGTAGTGCTGCATGGATCTAGGCCTTCAGGAGTCACATGCCAGTGAATTGCATGTCACAGATATGTGGGATGGAGGCAGTTGACCCTCTTACATCATAAACCATGAGGTTTGAGTCACATTCCAATGGTTTTTGTACTGGAGAATGAGTAGACCAAGAAGAATCAGGTGCAAGGTATTTTATTTGTGCTATTTATAATGCGATGTTGATAGTCCAGTCACTATGTATAAAACTTCTCTACTATGTGGAGTCACCTGCAAACTCCTGCAGCAGTGCTCTGTTGTACCCCCTCCAAATTGAGATCTCCATCACCATCATCCCCCTTGTTGGAGACATCAACCTGTTCATCCCAGGGAACATTTGTTCTTACACATAAGTTATGGAGGGCTGCACATGCCAGTATGATTTTACATACCAGTGGCGGAGCATACAAGAGGCTTCCTCCTGTCAGGGCCAGGCACCTGAACCTTGACTTCAGAAGCCCAAATGTCTTCTCTACCACATTGCGTGTTCTTCTGTGCCCTTCATTGTATGCACACTCTTCCACCATTGTGGGATTGACAAATGGAGTCATTACCCATGGCAGTATGCTGTAACCTTGATCACCTGCAAAGGAATGGGAGAAGATGTGTTGGTAAAGCTTGATGGTGGTTTGGAATACATCATGGCAGTTGGTAGTTGTAGGTGGAGTGGTGACTCAGACTTGCTTGGCGTATCGTGTATGTTCATGTTCTTGTGAAATGGATTCATTGGACTGTGTTGATGGACATGACAATCTTGGGTAGTGGCTCAAGGACCTGGGAATTTTCATATTGATTCCAAACTGATGGTTACACTATAATAAGAATGTGTTGTGTTGTCCATATTTAAGGCAGTGTTCTGTTGTTGGATGGAACCTACCACCTCCTTGCACCACAATGGTGTCAGATTTAGAGACACCATGGTAGCCCTGCAAAGCCAAACTATGCCGTCCATTTTACCATGTGGCACTACGCATGCAGTGCAACACTTTGTTACCCTTTGTGGCAGATGATGGTTGTGCCAGCCATCAAGTGTACGAGTGTGTGTATATCACACATTTGTAGGATGGTCTAATTTGGTGCAGTAGTATCTCCTAGCTTCCAATATATGATTTATCACAGATACTTTGAACACATGCACAGTGCAGACTTTGGGAGGGGGCAAACCTATTTTTCACAGGGGTCCCTTAGTACGGCACATATAAGGTCAGGTATGTCCTCTATACTCCTGCGGAGTCCTACTATGGCACTCATGATCTCTACGGTTTTCGGCAAACTCTGCACCATTGTTGACCATTTCTAGCATACGGAACAGACATGGAGGTGTTAGGGGGCACTAAATGACGCATGTGAGGTGGAAACGGAGTAGGTGCTGTCCCATTTCTCATGATTCTTCCCCATAGGCTTTCATGACAGGTTAATTTGCATTAGTATGTGTGCAACACAATGCAGCAGACAGGTGTATGTGCACACTACAGGTATGTCAGGTATGTGTAGATGATATGTTGTTGGTAATGGCGGCACTTGGGTGGCATCTGATATAGGTGCTGCCAGAGTCTTGCACGCCATGATTTATGTGGGGTTGTGCCTATATGTGACTTTCTTTAAATGACCATGGCCTATGCCATTGACATGGCTGAGCTAGTTTGGTGTAATGTGCATGGAATCTGTATTTAGTTGTCAAACAGTGGACACTTGTATTGGTTTGTGGGCAGCTTCTGTATGTAAAGGGGACATTGCTCCACCTGTCCAAACGTGGTGTGCCAGTCAGGTTGTGGCTGTGTTATGTACATGTGGGTGTATGTGTTTGTGATATGCAATGATTGCAATGTAGTGTGGCATGTTGCATATGTGTTGTTGCCTGTACATCTGTGTTTCCCTGTCCATGTGTATTTTGTGTTGTGTATGCCTTGTTTGTCCTACATGGTGGTGTGTTGTGTGTGTAATGATTGGTATGGTGTCTTACCTATGAGTAGACCATTGCCATATTGCCCATCCTGGAACCGTTCGTTGATAGTGAAATGGTGGAATATGTAGGCATCCTGGATGCTGCCGGGATATTTTGCTACAATGTTGGTGAAGAGCCCACGTTGGTCCACAATGGCCTGCACATTGATCGAATGGGTGTGGTTGTGGTTATTGCATAGATGTTCCGTTGCTTCAGATGGCACCAGTTGCACATAGGTGCAGTCCATTGCACCCAGCACATCTGGGAACTCAGCAATTTGGTAGAAACCTTGCTTGGTCTCCTACTGCAGATGCTGGGTGTTTGGGAAGCAGATGTGGTGGGGTGTGTGGCATATGATAGCGTCCAGGACCTTAGGTAAGAGGACCGGGAAAAAATGGATGGAACATACCAGCCACTTGTGCGCTCGTTATCTGAAAAGATCCAGATGCCAGCATATGAAGGACAACAAAGAGTTTTGTCATGGGTGAAATCGTAGTAGGAGTTTGCACCCTTGCTGTGACGTGTGGCACAGTGTGGTGCAGCAGGCGTACAATGGACTCCCAGTTCAGTCGGTACACCCTGATCACATCTTCTTCCCTGAGGCCAAGGATGGTTGTCTGCTGTCTGAAGATCCTCTCCCACCTTCTGTGCTGCCGTTGTGCTGCTTTGGTGGTGTTTGGGGTTGATACGGTGATGGTGGAGGGACTTGCTGTCTTCGCTGAGGTCTGCGGTGTGTGCCAAACTGGAGCAGTACCACTTCCATGTTGTCCTAGAGGTTGCAAATGCTCCTTCTGTGTGTTTTTCTTGAGTGGTGGTGTGTGGGCCTCGTTTTAACGCCTGGTCTGACCAGGCATTAAATTTTGACGATAATCGGACATAGCGCCATTTTTGTGGTCCACTTCCTTAGTATGCATCGTTTTTGCGTCAGGAGTTACATTTTAGGCCTAGTGTAATTTTTAGGAAGGGAACGCCTACCTTGCATCTCAGGTGGGTTGGCGCTTCCTAAAAATGGCGCTAACTCCAATATTTTGACTCTAGACTGATGTAGCATCAAAATATAAATATTGAGTTGTTAGCGCCACTTTTGCGTCATAAAAAATTACGTAAAGGTGGTGCAAACTTTTGATAAATATGGGCCTTAGTTTTCCTTGAAAGGCTTTGAGCAAGAAAGAGAAAAATACAACAGAGGGACAGAAGCAGGAAGAGAAAGATGGAAAAAATGTGACAAAAGAAAGAAAGGAGGGATGAAAAAGAACCTGCAAGAGTGAATGTCTGGTGGGGGATTAAAGAGGCATGAGCTGGAATCACAATTAGGTAGCCTTGGTATTCAATTCCCACACATTTTATAGCGCCAGCTCTGGGCTTCTGAGGAAACCTTTGGGCCCGGCAGTAATTCTTTTACAAATTAAGCATTGTGTGTACCCCCCCTCCTGCTTTTCAGCTTTTTAATTAAGAAGCGCAGAGATGTTTGGATGTATATTGCATTCATATCTTGACTTACTATGAGTATATGGACAAACATGTAATATGTTAAGGCAGTATTACAGCAATTGATAGACCATCTAAACTTGACAGCTAAACCTTGACAAGTGTGTATTTCATGCCACATCAATAGAATTTTAACCCACTTGGAGTTAAGATGGATGACAAGCAAGTTTCAGCAACCCTTGATTGGCCCATGTGTACTTCAGTAAAGCCATATGGAGCTTATTGAGCTTTGCTAACTTTTCTTGGGGAATTTTTCATCACTTTTCTGATACGGTCCGACCCTCTTATCAAAGTACTTCATTAGGGAGTCCTTCTCTCTCTATTATCCCATTCTTCTTTCCCTGATCAACTGTCGATGGGCGTAAAGATTCTATGAATGACCCCAAAGTTGGTTCGGAGAAGTGTGAATATTAGCATCACTCCAGTTGGATCTGAATTACCAGATTAGTACAACAGCAACACTAGTTGCCCCAAATCCTCCATTCCTACGTTTATTTAATTCGGTGTTTTATAGAATAATATGATGTAGTTCTGCAGACTGTTTATGATTTTGGGACTTTATCTGCCTTTTGCATTCAGCACATAAAGGCATACATTTCCGAGTCTTTGTGGGTCATTTACAATTTGGCAGATGAGGGGCATCTGACAAAAAAATGTCAGCCCCCTTTGCCCTCTCTATTAAGAGTCCGGGAGGCACTGATTTCTGATGGCAGAGACTCAGCTCACACCACTGGTGGAAATCTTTGACGGATGGCCAATCCATCACTGGCCCATCGGTCAATGCGGCCAATGCAAGGTCGGCTCCAATTAGGGCAGTCCTCCCATTGTACATTTTTCCTTTTCGGGATTGCAGGGGAAAGCCCAGCAGTCCCAAAATGGAAACAACAGAATTGACTAAGAGGCGCTAAAAGAAAATCTCCAGTATGTCACAGCCTTTGGTTTTTAGTTTTTGTAGAAATAACCCCCACTTTGTAATTTGTCTATGCAAAACAAACAAACAATTCTGAAAGGATTATAGGTTTGTCAAAAAAGCTTCCACTACATTGCCAAAACCACTTTTGGCAAAATGATTCCCTCTGTGTTGACAGGGACTTTCAGTTTTACACGTGGGTGCCCACTGGGAAGGCAGAAGTGATGGCCGCATCTGACTTGGTGAACCATTCACCATGCTCTAAATGACCCCAATTATTTTATTTATTGTTTTAGTTGGTACTCATTGCAATGATAATTGCATAAACAGGTTAAATAAATATTGTACCATTAACCCTCGTAAAACAGTTGTTGCTTCCATTGACTGATAGGCGGATCCTGGATATGGTTATGTTTTTCAATCAAATATTCTATTTTTAAAATACTTTGGGGGTCATTCTGACCCCGGCGGTCTAAGACCGCCGGGGCCAGGGTCGGCGGGAGCACCGCCGACAGGCCGGCGGTGCTCCCAAGGGCATTCCGACCGCGGCGGTAAAGCCGCGGTCGGACCGGCAACACTGGCGGTCTCCCGCCAGTGTACCGCCGCCCTTTGGAATCCTCCAAGGCGGCGCAGCTAGCTGCGCCGCCGAGGGGATTCCGACCCCCCCTACCGCCATCCAGTTCCCGGCGGTCCGCCCGCCGGGAACCGGATGGCGGTAGGGGGGGTCGCGGGGCCCCTGGGGGCCCCTGCAGTGCCCATGCCACTGGCATGGGCACTGCAGGGGCCCCCGTAAGAGGGCCCCTACAAGTATTTCACTGTCTGCTTGGCAGACAGTGAAATACGCGACGGGTGCAACAGCACCCGTCGCACCTTCCCACTCCGCCAGCTCGATTACGAGCCGGCATCCTCGTGGGAAGGGAGTTTTTCCCTGGGCTGGCGGGCGGTCTTTTGGCGACCGCCCGCCAGCCCAGGGAAAAACTTAGAATACCCTCCGCGGTCTACTGACCGCGGTGCGGTATTTCGGAGGGGGGAACTCTGGCGGGCGGCCTCCGCCGCCCGCCAGAGTTAGAATGACCCCCTTTATGAGGAAGATGCTTACATTTACAAAGATTTCTGTACAATCATTTATTTGTCGTGCTAAAATAATCTGCTCTGTGCCTACACCACAAACTTAGCATAAAACACCCCACTCATAGAAACATTGAACACTGTGTTTTCCCATATATTCATTTAATTACTAGTGTGGAGCAAGACGGATACCAAGGATAGGACGAAGTGGTGCTGATAGAACCAACTCACAGAGCATGGAAAACAAAGAAAATAAATGTGGTGCAAAAGCCAGATACTTAGGTTTTTCCTGAACATACAAAAATTGCATAATTGCGTAGAGAGAATTATTGGGCAGATGAAACTGAGCATTGTAACCAGCAGTACCATCATGGTAAATAGAATAAGTAATTCATGGCAATCTTATTTTTATCTATTCCTACCTATCACTACCTACACTCTGAGAGGATAGGGTGAACCCTCTGCCCGATCAAGGAGGACAGCTTGAGACTCCCATATCTGGATAGCTGAGCCAGGGAGCCGGTCTAGAGTGAAATTGGCAATCCTTCTCTGCAAGATGGAAGATCAGCGTCAGCACACTATCTGTTTCAGGACAATCATGGCCGGAGTGCGCCTCTGACCCCAGTAGGACAGTGCACATTTGTGTTAGACCCGCAGCTATGATCTAATTATATGTCTAGGTTTCAGGGGCTGACTCCAAACAGACAACACAAGCATCAGGCTTCAGTAGGACAGTACACATTTGTGTTAGACCCGCAGCTCTGATCTAATTATATGTCTAGGTTTCAGGGGCTGACTCCAAACAGACAACACAAGCATCAGGCTATTTTGTTCTATGTTCCTAGTCTTGAACAGAGTATACAGATTACAAGACATGAAAGGCTTACTAAAACAAGCAGCAAGTACAGCGTATTCTTAGAATAGTATTGACAAAGCATAAATTGTGTAAAATGCCATTCCTAAAAGCAATGTCAGCCCAAAAAATGTAAAATACAAAATGTAATACTCAGCTAAAATGGAGAACTAAATTGGCCTCACAACAGAAGTGACAGGATAAATGGCCGTGGGCAAGAGAGATTGAGAATGAGCAGAGGTTCAGCATTCTGAATTGTCTGTAGGCTCTGCAGTAGGTGATGAGCAATGCTGTAATAAAGGGCAGTACAGTAGTCCAACAGAGGTGTGATTATGCGGTGTAGAACTGTTTCCTGACCACAGGAGGCATCCAGGGAAAACATTTAGGGATTGTTAGAAATGGGGTCTGCATTACCCATCTGAGAGGCCTGTGGTCTGTGTTAACCTGGAAGTGAGTCCTTAAACAAGTAGGGTCTTAGCTTCTTCAGCACCCAGACCACAGCAAAAAGCTTCCCTTTCTATTGTGGTCCACTGCTGTTCCCTGGGAAGTACCCTCCTACTAATGAAGGCTACATGTTGATCTGGCCTTCTTCGTTTATCTGTGAAAGCACAGCTCCCACATCATGCTCTGAGGGCTCTATCTGCACCACTAATTACTTGAAAAATCAGAAGCCATGAGCACGGGTACGGTGCACATCGCCTCCTTCAGTGTGTCAAAATCAGTCTGGAACACCTTTGTCCACATCAACTGGTGTGGCTGCTTCCTAGAAGGCAGCTCTGTCAAGGGAGCAACAATGGTGCCACCCCCCTTGACCAATCTCCTGTTGTACCTGGTGAGGCCTAAAAAGGCCCTCCCCTCTGTCTTGGTCTTGGGGGTGCCCAAGCCAGAATGGTGTCAATCTTGGCTTGTAGGGGCACCACCTGGCCACTTCCTACCTGGTGTCCCAAGTACACTACATACCCTATTTGGCACTTGCTGGCCTTGATAGTGAGGCCTGTACTTTGCAGGGCCCTCAACACTTCCTGGAGATGGTTCAAGTGGTCCTTCCACCCAGATCTGAAGACAGCAATGTTGTCTAGGTAGGCAGAACTGAAGTTCCCCAACCCAGCCAGGACCTTGTTGACCAACCTCTGGAACGTGGCAGGGGCTTTCTTCAACCCAAAGGGAATAACACAGAACTCATAATGCCCCTCTGGCGTTGAGAATGCAGACCTCTGTTTTGCCCCCTCGGTCAAGGCAATCTGCCAGTACCCAGGGGTTAGCTCAAACGTGCTGAGGAACTTGGAAGCTCCCAACCGGTCAATGAGCTCATCAGCTTGGGGGATGGGGTGTGCGCCAGTCTTAGTGACAGCTTTGAGCCTATGGTAGTCAACACAGAACCTCAGTTTAGGTATGCCACCAGGTGGAGCATTCTTGGAGACCAGAACCACTGGGCTAGACCACAGACTGTTGGAGTGCTCAATCTCCCCTAACTCCCGTATCTTAGAAACTTCTTCTTTGATGCTGTTCCTTACTCTAGCAGCGAACCTGTAAGACTTGTGCTTAACTGGCAGGCTGCCCCAATGCTAATGTCGTTGGTACACCATTGGGTGACTCCAAGGATGAGGGAGAACATGGAGGTGAACTGTCCCATTAACTGGTGACTGTCCTGCTGCTGTTTCAAGGTCAGAGTAGGGGACTTCTCACCCTCCACTGACCCATCCTGCTCTTTGGAAGATAGGCGGTCGGGGAGAAGTTCACTCTCCTCTTCCACCCCATCATCTGTGACCAACAGCATGGTCAACTCAGACTTCTGAAATGCGACTTGAGGTGGTTCACTTGTAGGACCCTCAAAGAGTTCCTAGGGGTCTGCATGTCCACCATGTAGATGACATTACTCTTGCATTCCTTCACCTCAAATAACCCAGAATAACAGTCTTGGAGAGCACAGGGGTCTCTTGGGGCCATGGCCCACACTTTCTGACCAGGCTGAAACTAAACCAGAGTGGTATTCTGGTTATACGTGTATTTTATGTCCTCCTGGCTAGCTTCCATATTCTCCTGTGCATGTTTCTGGAAGCGGGCTGTCTGGCTCCTGATGGCCAGCATGTAACTGAATGCATCCTGGGGTGGGCTCTTAGGAGCTTGCTCCAAGCCCTCCTTCAGCAAACTGAAAGGCCCTCTCACAGGGTACCCATACAGAAGCTCAAAAGGGCTGAAGACAACCCTCTTCTGAGGTATCTATATGTAGGCAAACAACAAGCATGGTAACAGGGCATCCCACTTACACATCTGTATAATCACGCCCTTCTGGGTATGGTTGAACCTTTCAGCCAACCCATTGCTTTGGGGGTAAGAAAGTGTAGTGAACGTCTGGGTAACACCACATGCCTTCCACATGGCTTTCAAGTAAAACAACATAAAATTGGTACCCTGGTCAGATACCACCTCTTTGGGGAAACCCACACAGGTGAAGGTCTCCATAAGTGTCCACGTCACGGTGGGCACAGTCACTGTCCTCAGAGAGATAGCTTCCGGATACTGGGTGGCATGGTCCACTAAGACCAGGATAAACCTGTTGCCCGGGGCCGTCTTGGCATCCAGATGCCCCACAATGTCAATGCCTATCCACCCAAAAGGGGTGCACACAACAGGAAATAGAAGAAGAGACGTGCACCTCTTCCCAGATTTGCCACTCAGCTGGCAGGTTGGGCAGGTCCTACAGAACGTATCTGAGGCCTTCCTCATTTGGGGCCAATAGAAATGGGTAAAAAGCCTGTCAAATGTCTTGTCCTGCCCCAAATGATCTGCCAGTGGCACATCATGAGCCAGACCCAGTAGGAGGGCTCTGAAACACTGGGGTACCACCAGCACATGGGCTCACTATACAGAAGATCATTCTCCTAGTAAATCAGATGAGATCCAGAGGTGTCTCCAGCTGCCTGGGACATGGCATGTTTCCGAAGACCCTCAAGAGTGGGGCATTCTTTCTGCGCTGTGTAGAGCTCCTCCCTGATGAGGCCTCCTTCCCACTGCCAATGGCCCAGCTCAGGTATGTTGCCCAGTTTGGTCACCTCTTCCCCTGTAGGTTCCAGAGATTCCACCTCAGGTTCAGCCTCCTCCTGGACCATGGTAATCTCAGGAGCGGGTTTCCCACACCCCTTGCCCCTTCTCCTCCAGGCAGGCACCTGGGCCACTGTTTCAGGCTCCAGGTCCTTCTGATCACCCTCTCTGGTGGCCATGGACCACGTGGTTATGCATGCTCACTCTGGCATTCCTAACATTCCCAAGTGTGACCTGAGCTCCACCTCCTTCCAGGCGGTATGCTCCATGGCATTCTCTAGCAGACAGTCAACAGGCATAGATGGACTCAAAGCTACTCTCAGGGAACGTGAGACCTCCCCATGCCCCATTCAAAGGGAAACTGAGCTACCAAACACTGGTGCTCACTGTTGTCTACTGCCACAACCAGGGTGACTAGGGATTACCTCCTCCTTAGACACCAGATGACAGTGGCCAGTTGTCATGCTGGTTACTGTGTCTCTCAGAGCCTCCACACACCTCCCATTGATGGTCACCCTTTGCCTGTACTTCTTAGAGTTGTAAGGTATGAGGGTTCTCTGAACCACCTCACCCTAACCCAGGAAGACTGGTGTTAATTCAGCTGTCTGCCCCCTATTAACTGGGGCCAATTCCTCCCCAGGAGCTACACTTGCCACCCATAGTGACTGCCTGCCGTGGGAAGCTGTGCCCGCTTGGGACACTTGGGACTCCCCACGAAATTCCCTTTCTGATTACAGGGGGAACACTTTAGGGGTCTCTACACTCCAGTCTTTCCTGAAGGGAACCAACTATTCTTTTCAATATGGGGGTGGGAATCCTCACCCTGGGAACTAGTTTGGGGCCCTTTTGAGTACTCTTCACTTTTATCCTTGTTCCACCCTTCCTTCTTCTGTTGAGGACCCTGCCCACCCTTGGCTGAGTCTCCTACATACAGCTTCTTTTAGACCCTGGTGCTGAGCCGCGGTCTGCCTCCCTGCCAAGCTTCCTGGGGTCAGTAAGCTTGCTGTCAATCAAGTGCAGGCACAGCTTTGGAAAACAATGACTATACAAGTGTTCTCATACAATAAAATTGCACAGCCCCTGATAATCTGTTACCTCACTGCCCTTCACCCAACCAGCCAGTGTTCTGTAAAATGAATCAACATACTCCACCCAAGTTTGAGAACCTAGTTCAGTACTCTCCCTAAACTTTACCCTGTAACATTCTGGGGTGAGACCATACCTCTGGGTTAGAGCTTCTTTCGTGGTAGGGTACCTCATCCAATATTCTGAATCTAATGGGAAAAAAGTGTCCCTCCCCTCTACTGAAAAGTACTTCCACAGGCCTTCACCAAAAACTCTCAGGGACCCTGTTCAGTTTCAAAGCCACTTCATAACCCCTAAACCACTGCTCTATGTCATCCCCCACAAAAAAATGCTTCAGACATCCTTGGGTATATGTAGTCTTCAAGCAGACTGCACTATATAACTGCTGCCACTATCTGCACTGGACCTGCTCTTTAAGTTCAGCTCCTTCAAGCTCAGCTCATTAGCTCATTTTCTCCTCCTTCTCCATGGCACTTTTTTCTTTCTCTGCCTCTCTCTCGCTTTTGAGCCTGGCCAGTTCCAATTGGAACTCCCCAGCCTCCTGCCTGTCTTTCAGTTACTCTGGTGACAGAGCTCTCAAAGAAACACAGCTGCTTGCCCTAGAAGGTGCCTTCCTCCCAGGCAGATTCTGATTCACAAAATCCCCATGCAGGCTCTGTTCTTCTCTATCCACAATAGCATTCTCCTCCACTGTGGGCTCACCAGCCTCCTTTGCTGCCCACCAGGCCCCCAGTGCCTTTTGCATCTTCTCTTTCCTAGTGAGGCCTCTAATAGGACATTTGAGCTCCTTGTAGAACATTTGGAACTGAGGTACCAAATAGGTCACCAACTTCTCCTGCTCAAACACCAAATCTGCAGCTCCAACTGATGGCTCACCAGATTGAGATATGATTGTGAATAAAACTGAAAAGTTGTAAAAAACAAATTAAACTAGTATGTTGGGGTTCAATGGTCTGCGATGTGGAAGTAGTGTACAGCAATCAATGTATGTAAAGTACAAATACAAGTCCTATTGTCACCGCTGATCACCAGGTTTAGAAATGGGGTCTCTAGTGGGCAGTGGTGTGCACCCTGTCAAAGTAGGGACCCTCACTCTAGTCAGGGTAAAGGAGCCACACAGCTAAGATAACCCCTGCTCACCCTCTTGGTTGCTTGGCTCAAGCAGTTAGCTTTTCCGAGAGGCAATGTGTATAGTATTTGTACACACACACACACACACACACACACACACACACACACACACACACACACACACACACACACAGTCACACAGTAAGAATACCACTAAAGTACTCTACACCAGCTTAGAAAGATATTTATCTGGGTAAACCAAGACCAAAATGAAAAAAATCCAATATACACAAGTAAAGATACACATTTTCAAAGATTAAATGTAATATAGCACTAAGAAACACACTAGCTCCAATGGGGGCTATCAAAACGGCTTGACAGAGTCGCTTCCAACAGCCCAGTGCCACCCGCGAGGGAGTGCCGCTGGCCATGGAGTCATGTAGACCCTGGTTACAGTACCATGGAAAACGATGAGGAACAAAGATGCTGCACGGAGTTGGGGAGGTGAGGCACTGCTGGAGCTTGTGCGGTGTCAGTTGCTTACTTCCACTGGGGAGGTGAGGAGTAGGTTCCCTACAGCTAGACAGGGGAGGAGACGGGCGTTGGTGATAAGGCATTGGTTCCTTTATGATAAGGCGAGGTCAATTAATCCAACAGGTCAAGACACGAGGCATCACATTTGTGGTGTCACAATCACACCACGGGCCACAGGTACTGTGGCGGAGTCAAGTGCCATGGACGTCGGTGACATGGTACTCTAAGCTCACTTCGGCTGCAACTGGCCTGCATTGTAGGTCACAGTTATTGCACCTAGTAGGGACCACGGCTCCAGTGCAGGCAGCGGCATGGGGTCAGAAAGCGATGTTGCTTCTGAAGTCGTCCTGGAAAGTCATGCAGTAGTTTCTTCCTTGTTGCACCAGAATTCACTCCCAAGGGCCCAGGAACTGGATTGGAACCACTTGGCAAGGCAGGACTCTCAGCAAGAGAGACCAGGCACTGGCAAGTCTTTGATGTCCTTGAGACTTCTTAACAGGAGGTAAGTTCAGTTGAAGCCCTTGGAGAAACTTTGGAAGCAGGATGTAGAAAGCCAAGTCTAGTCCTTTCACTTCCAGGACAGAAGCAGCAGGCCAGCACAACAAAGCAACAGGCAGAGTGGAAGTCCCTCCTACAACATCCAGCTCTTCTTCCTGGCAGAATTTCCTCAGTTCAGAAGGATTCTAACCATGTGGTGTCAGAGGTCCAGTACTTATACCCATTTCTGCCTTTGAAGTAGGCAATCTTCAAAGAGAAGTCTTTGTAGTGCACAAGACCCTGCCTTCCTCTGCCCTGGCCCGAGAAACACTCCAGGAGGTTGGGGGCTGCCTTGTGAGAGGACAGGCACAGCCCTTTCAGGTGCAAGTGTCAGCTCTTCCCACAACTCTAGCTCAGGAAGACCCATCAGCCTGGTGATGGGCCCTCAGGATATGCAGAGCACACCTCAACTCTCTTTGTGTGACTGTCTAAAGTGAATGTACAAACAGAATAAACTGTCATCCTGACCCAGACGTGTATTCAGCAGACAGGCAGAGGCATAGACTGTTTAAGCAACTTCACAAAGAGATGTATTTTTAAATTGTCAGTTCTGAGACCCCTAACTCCATATTTCTATCTGCTCCCAATGGGAGATTACACTTAAAATATATTTCAAGGCAATCCCCATGTTATTCTATGGCAGAGATGGGCCTTGCAATAGTGAAAAACACATTTAGCAGTATTTCACTATTAGGACATGTAAAACACACCAGTACATGTCCTACTGTTTAAACTACTGCACTCTACCCTTGGGGCTGCCCTGGGACTACTTTAAGAGTGACTTACATGTAGTAAAAGGGAAGGTTTGGGCCTGGCAAGTGGGTGCACTTGCCACGTTGAAACGGCAGTTTAAAACTGCACACACAGACACTGCAGTGGCAGTTCTGAGACATGTTTACAGGGATACTTATGTGGGGGGCACAATCGGAACTGCAGACTCACTACTATCATTTGATTTACAGGCCCTGGGCACAATTAGTACACTTTACTAGGAACCAATACAATTTAGACAGGGAGCACTTACACTTTAGCACTGATCACCAGTGGTAAAGTGCCCAGAGTCCTAAAGCCAGCAAAAACGGAATTCAGCATAGGATCAAAAACAGGAGGTCAGAAGCAAAAAGAGAGGGTAAACCACATCAAAAGCTGACAGGTCTAAAAGGGATCATTCTCAAAATAAGAAACAAGAATCCACAACTTTTGTGATTTGGTTTTCCATGCTAAGATTACAGTCAATCAGCACGCCAAGATGTCTTGCTGTGTCTAACAGTTGAAGGGTGGGGCCCAGATCATCGGGCCACCAGGCAGGGGACCACATAGATGGGCCTTTTCCAAACTTGAGAATCTCTGATTCCTTGCTGCAAAGTTCCACCAGCTAATCCTCATCTAGAATACAGCAGTGAACATATAAAAACAGAAGTTGGTTTCAGGGTTAGAAA
Organism: Pleurodeles waltl; assembly: GCF_031143425.1. Lineage (NCBI taxonomy): Eukaryota > Metazoa > Chordata > Amphibia > Caudata > Salamandridae > Pleurodeles > Pleurodeles waltl. The sequence continues at coordinate 766,661,076 of NC_090438.1, forward strand.
CATGAGAAATCAAGATAAGTGATGTGTGGACAAATACATTAAAGAGAGTGAGATGAGTGACACCTTGAGGAACCCTACAAAATATGGTGTCATGTCAGCCTGGAACTGGGGGTAGGAAAATGGCTTGTATGCATGAGGATAAGACGGAGCTGAACCAATTTAGTCCCTTCAAACAAATTCCTGAGTGAAAGGGACACTTAAGGAAAATTGGATGAGAACCAATATTGAAGGCCTCAGAGAGATCTAGTACAATCAGGGCCCTGCTCCAGAGTAACGTGGAGGTCATTGGTGACAACTAATAAAGCAGATTCTGTACTGAAGGAGGTCCCAAACCTCTCTGTGAAGGATGTAGAAGTTTGTGGGATAATAGATAATTGGGTAGGTCCTTATGTTCTGCTTTTTCTAGCGGTTTGGATGGAAAATGTACTAATGAAATGGGCCAATACTTAGCAGGGACAGCAGGGCTGGAATTGGGCTTCTTTAGAAGGGGAGGCATGTATATGTTTTATGTGCAATGGGTTGCACAGATCTGTGTGGATGGGTCTGATTGCATCAAGTCCTAAGGTTAACAGGGTCTTTACGGCAGCCAGACTTATTAGTTGAAAAGGTTACACAAATCTCATCTAATGTAACAGGAGTATATTTCATAAGTGAGGCTAGGTTGGGTAAAGCAGTTCCTCAGATTTGTGAAGATGGGTCTGATTGCATCAAGCCCTAGGGATGCAAGGGTCTTCAGGGCATCCTGGCTTAAGAGTTGAAAAGGTTGCACAAGTCTCATGTAATGTAACAGGAGTAAATTTCATGAGTGACGCTAGGTTTGGAAAAGCAGTTGGAGTGTTCAGAATGTTAATGGTGCCCCCTAACAGTTGACAATCAAAGGCAACTTGACAATTGGCAATCTTGTCCCTGAAGTGGGCAGAAAGTGTTGACCATGGGGCCTGTGTGAGTGGAGTGGCTTTATTGCAGGTGTTGGCAGCAAAAACTTTTAATTATGCCAAAGATGTCACTAAAGGGGTTTTGGAAGTGAGCTAGTATCTCAGCATAATAGGCATGACAAGATGCTCTGGCTGAGTTGTAGTATACTTTAAAGGTAGCTTTATAAATTACCTTGGCAAGGTCAGAGTGGAAAAGGCTTCATATCCTTTGAAGAAGTTCACAAACATATTTTTTCTCTGAGCATTTGGAGTACCAGGGGGCAATAGAAAGGTGCAGGTAAACTGTATGGGGTTTCAATGCTACAATGTTGTCTAGTGCATTCGTGATTTAGATGGCGTATTTAAGCACTAGAGATGTTAGAATTGACATCAGTAGAGATAGAGTTTAGGGCACAATTAATATTTTCAGTGTGGCCCTGACCCATTGGCTAGAAGAAGAAATGAAGAAATGATTTTGGACGGTTACACATGTAGATGGCTAGCAGTGACATGCCCCAGAAACTCTATAGAATTTAAAAATAATTTTAGTGTGAAAATCTAATCATTAAAAAGCAGACTCTGCTTCTTTAGAACTCACAAAGCAGTGATGTCCCTTGGGATGGTGTGTGGAGCTAGGTACCTATGCTACATATAAGGAAACAAGTGAACTTCAAGGAGAGACACACAGACACACCCACACATACATTCAAAGAAGAAACCAAAGATTAAACCTTTGTTATAGTTAGGAAAAATGTATTCTTTCTATAGAGACCAAACTTAAAATACACAAATATTAGAAATTCCTCAGTTATAGTTACACATTCAATTTAGAATTTACACACCACCTTTAAATGTAAATAACTTTATTTATACTCCACTGTATGCCACCTCAGTCTGTCCCACTTCACTCTACTCTGCTCCACTCTACAAAACTCCACTCTATGCCATTACGCTGTACACTATTCCACTCTATGCCACTAGACTGTACTCCACTATATATATATATATATATGTATGTAATGGAATAGTGTACACTGGAGTAGGGTAGACTGGAGTGGTGTAGAGTGGAGAGGCTTAGAGTGTAATACCGTAGAGTGCAGTGCCATACAGTGGAGTAGCATAGAAAAGAGTGGCACAGAGTGGAGTGAGGTGCAGTGTAGTGACATACAGTGGAATAGCATACAACTCCACTGTATGACACTCAACTTTATGCTAATCTACTTCATGCATGCCTCTCTATGCCATGCCAACATATGCTATTCCACTGTACGCACTCCACTGTACGTCACTCCACTGTATGCCACTCTGCTCTACTCCACTTCACTCTACCCATTTCACTTTATGCAACTCCAGTCTATACCACTGTACTGTAGACAATGCACGGCACTCCACTATATGCACTCCACTCTACAACAAACCACTGTATGCCATTACACTGTACACCACTCCATTTTTTGCGACGCCACTCTATGCCACTCCAGTCTACCCAGTCTACTCTACTACATGCTACCCTATTCCACTGTACAACACTCCGCTCTCTGCCACTACACTCTACGCTATTCCACTGTATCCACTACACTCTAGCACACTCCATGCCAGAGTATGCTATTACAGTGTACACCACTAAACTCTAGCCAACTTCACTCAACAACACTCCAATGTGAGGTATTCCACTCTACAACACTCTACTCTATGCCACTCCAGGCTATGCTATTTCAATGTATGCCACTACAAAGTACCTCTCTTTAATCTATGCTACTTAAGTGGACACTACTCTACTGTAGGCCATTCAACTGTACGTTATTCCACTCTGTGCCACTCCATTCTAAGCCACTCCAGTGTACACTATTTCACTGTATGCCACTCTAGTGTATGCCACTTCACTCTACACCACTCCACTTCACTCCGCTTTATGCCACTACACTATCTCACTCCACTCTAGCCCAGTCCACGCTAGAGCATTACACCTCATGCCCCTCCACTCTGTGCCACTCCACTATATGCCAGTCCACTCTAAAATGCTCCACTGTACGCCACTGCACTTTACACTACTACACTGTACGCCAGTCTACGGTACAATATTCCACTGTACATAACTCCACTGTAAGGCACTCCACTCTGTTACTATTCCATTCTGTGCCACTCCACTGCACTATACTCTGTGCTGCTTCACTGTTCATCACTCTAATTTGCAGTATTCCACTCTACAACACTGCACTGTATGCCACTGCACTCTACGCCACACTACTCTAATCCACTCCACTCCATGCCGCTCCACTCTATACTACTACTGTCTATACCACTACACTCTATGCTAGTCTCTTTTATGGTACTCTACTCTACGCTATTTCACTGTATGCAACTCCACTCTCACCACTACACTCTATACTATTGCACTCCAAGCCACTCCACTGTATGCTATTCCACTGTACACCACTCCACTTTACTCTATTCCGCTCTACACCACTACACTCTACAGCATTCCACTGTACGACACTCCACTATACTCTATTTAACTCTACTACACCCCCTTCTCTGCTACTTTAGTGTATGCCATTACACCATATCTCTGTTTGATCTTTGCCACTCCTCTCTTACACTCTAGGCTATTCCACTATACACTATTACACTCTAGCACATCACACTTTACACTACTCCATTCTTCAACACTGCACTGTACGCTATTCTGTTATACACCACTCCACTCTACACCATTCCACTCTGTAACTTTCCACTTTACGCTATTCTAATCTACGTCTCTCCACTGTATGCCATTCCATTGTACTGCACTGCACTGAACAATACTCCATTCTATGCTCTCCACTCTACACCACTCGACTGTATGTTATCATTGTATGCCACTTCACTGTGACCCTCAAACCTGCCATTCACTGCACTGCATTTCAATGGGGTGCTATCAGGTATATTGGTCCCAAGATGGCTGCCACCACTTCCTGGTTGAAGTGCTGATAGAGAATCAGATCTCACGATGAGATCTGTACTAAAGCTCCACCCAGATATCTATATTTATTTTTCCTTTGTTAACTCTAGAACTGCTGAACAGATTCACATCAAATGACAAAAAGCATGTTCTATGCACCACGTTCTAGCTTCCTGCCAAATTTGGTGTAATTCCATTTAGCAGTTTGGGCTGTAGTTGTGTCAAAAGACCTTATGGGAAAATGGAGAGGGGAAACTGTATTTTGGGACCCCTTCTCTTTCTCCACCCCTGCTTAACGGATCACCCCAAAACTTTCAAGTCAGCAGCTGAACTGTTTGTCGTTCTAATTTTGAAAATTTCGTGGATTCCTCAAACAACTCCAAAGTTATTGTCAAAACAAAAAATGCTTTTCCAATGGAAAGTAGGTCCTAACTATAACTACCTACTGCCGACCACTGGTAGGTAGTAGTATATATATATATATATATATATATATAATCCTCAACAGATGGAGCAGTAACCATCCGACGGCTGCACCAATCCCTTAATTAAATCCCGACCATAAGGACGAAGTTAAATTCAGCAATACTGAATTAAATTGTATCGAGTTTATTCCTTATAATGGTTACACAGAGCCCTGCAGTGAAATGTTAACGCATTTCGGCAAAGCGCCTTCTACTGGACAAATTCGGCCATTAAACCGGCACCATATATACAAGATGGACTCCATCATTTGTTTTCATTACATTCTAGTGTGATCTACTACAGCGGCCATCTTTAAACTAGACATTGAATCATTGTATATCCCACACATATTTCATTAATACATGATGCATGACAATAATATGATGGAGGCTTAACAAAAAATTAAAAACTAAAAATTTATAATTATTAATCAATTCTATGTCTCATTAATATATTTGCCTAATGTACAACAAAGTCCTTGCACGTAAATCTATCATAATTACCTCAATGTCATGCCAAAATTGACATTTTCAGGGGCTTATATTATTACACTTTTTGAACCAGTGTCATCAATTTCTCCTAGTCAACAATTTTCAACCTACTTTATCAAATATTTATAAGATATATTCTCCAATGTTAGTTTTTGTATATAAATATTTTAAATATTTTAAACAATTTAAATATTATAAATATTTCAAATATTTTAAATATTTTAAATATTTTAAATACTATAAAATGTTGTAAATTATTAATGAATGCAATCCTATCAGCAAAATAGCTACAATTCTACAGTAAAGTACTAAAATAACATCCAATGTTGTTACAATTTTACAGTAAATAAAATCTCAGTCATTGTTGAATTCATAATCTAAAACCAATTGTAAAGTGTCAAGTGCAATAAATATATACAAATAATCACAATATAAAGCTAAACCATACTTGAAATTTTGTCTTCTGTATAGCCTACGTCTTTAAGGCCAACCCATAATTTGGCCCCTATATGTGATCATTTTGTTCGTTGGATCTTAGATTTACCTTGATCTTTCAAAATGTCTAAGGTTAACAACATGAAAGAAATAAGTTTATTTTGTAAGGTTGATCTACTCTATTTCAATCTATATTATAGAGTCATAATTTATGCACGTATTAAAGATGAAGGTGGAAAAGGCCACAGGATAATGTGCAAAGTGCTGATTAAACAAAACCACTTCTATATCAAATTATGTGTCTATTACAAGTGAAAAACAGTGATGAGAATTTATATCTATGGATCTACTCTTCTGTAAATTTCAATTTTTGAAAGGAAGAAGAAATCTAAAAGGATGAAAAGATCTAGAAAGGAACAAAAGGCAAAGTCAGAAAATCAAAAAATCAAACAATCAAAAGGTCAAAAGACCGAAATCAATATATATATAATTGTTATAAACTTGTTTTAAATCATAGAATTATAAATTGCACTAACCTTGCAATCCAAATCCTGTTGGAGAATTGATAGTTTCCCCCTTTTTATGAACCCACAATCAACTCTACACTTACAACTTGTAGATCTGGAGAAAGGGGACTGAGGCAAGAGAGAGGAACACAGATGCTGGATACCACTACACTGCCTGGCTGCACAGATAGGTTTGATCAGTACTACACAGGCATTGATATCTAAAGACAAATTAAGACCTATAGTAAGTTATTCTTATTGACACTGATAACTGTTAATTTTACCTCTGATATGCCTGTCGACTCTCTCTGTATTTCCACGCCATGTTTTGGAATGCAACTCAATATTTCTCCTGGCTCCAATGTAAATAGAGTCAATATAGTAACTGTGAAATCTTTTGTAGTTACATTCAGTACAATGGTTGATAACTTTAATAAGAAATCACATTTTTAATACCATGTAGTTTTACACCCTTCAGCTATAATTCTATTTAAAATCTTCATACCATGTATTTCTAAGAAAAAGAGTAGTTGATATCAGATGTGAATCCAAAGGTTGCTCTTGTAAAAACAATATAAATTAATATTGAATTTCCAGTCCGAGAGGAACTCTCTTTGTAGAATAAACTGGTGCAAATGGTATTTATTATCCAGATATATGCCACATTGTGAAAACTAAAAAAGTGCAAAATATGAGGTTATAAACCTAATGGTGGACTCCTAATGAAAACAAAGTGCAAAATATGATTCATAATCCAATGGTAGACCCCATGTGAAAATATAAAAAGTGCAAAATATAAATTCATAATCCTAAAATCAAATTTGTAGAATTGTAAACAAGTGCAATGTATACCTTTATGTGAGTGTGGTAGGAGACTATTCCTAGAATGTTTTCTTCACCGACTTCTCCAGAACAGAGGTTACGAGGACTCCAGCTGCAGCAACTATCCAATCATGATTGCCTAGCAAGGACACTATGGGCCACATGTATGATAGTCAAAATTTGTGACTCTCTAATTGCAAATATTTGCGACTCGCAATTAGAGAGTCGCAAATCCGAATGTATGGTCGCAAGTGTGGCCGAATTTGTGACTCTGTATCGAGTCGCATTGCAAATTAGGAAATTGCATGTTGCGATTTCCTATTTGGTCGTAAATTGCTAATGCGATCACAAATTGCAATCACAACTAGCAACCGAATTGATAAAAAAATGCCTTTTTGTTTCCTGGGTCTGGGGAAGGACCCCAAACACAGGAAGTGATGCCCGAGAGAATCCTGGAGAGCAAGCACAGTGAGGAGGAGAAGAGTACAGCACATGCAGAGTGAGCATAAGCAGGCGAAGAAACCACTTGCACACATCCAGACATGACCAGCCAACATGGAGTGCTGCAACAACCAGGACCATGTATTTGGACATGCCTCCATGACTGTCCCTTAGTCACAAAAGAGTAAGATCTGCACCATTTGCTGCAAGAACAGAATAAGGGTTCCGGGGTGTTGGTGAGAGAGAGGGAGAACATGGCGCGCAGCATGACGGCTGCGCGCTGAGAGCTCACCTAAGCTCCCCGGTCACTTGCTGAGTTTCTTTTTCTGTTTCCTCCTTCGGGCTCCGGAGCGGTCTCCGGAGCAGTGCCTAGATGTGTGCGGGGAGTCGTGGCTCAGCCAGGGACAGCATCGGCAGGGCGGCAAGTTGGGTCCGTGCCGCCCTGGAGCTCCGTAGGAGCCGGCGAGCAGTATCCTGTGTTCCCCTCTGGGGGGGCGTGGGCAGCGTCAGCACTGGTCGTGCTGCAGCCCCAACGATGACGTCCTGTTCGGTGCTGGGTTCAGGAAAGACAGCTAGAGGGTTAAGAAAGCCTGCGGTGGCAGTTGAGCCAAGTGACCAGCGTTGGACGGTAAGGGGCCCTGCATCTGCTATATCAAAACTAAGGGGGAGCCTTAAGAGAGGTAAAATGATCACTTTATTCAAAACAAGCTCAGGCTTAGGTTCAGCTTTGAGCTTAGAGGCTGGAGAGGAGGAGGAGGGGCCTCTGGAGAGGTTGAGAAGCTCCCGGAGGAAAGAGGAGGTGTGTGACCCTAAGAAAAGCAAAACTAAACAAAAAAACAGCATTGTTAACACTAAAGTTACTCCATCCTTACGGGCTTATTTTAGGGCTCTGCCCTTAGTAACTTCTAATTTCCCTGGCACTTTGATGGAGCAAGAGCTGGGTGAGGGTTCTTTGCCATGCAAGTTTTGGAGTCTGGGACAGGAGTTTTTACACCCCCCACTGGTAGAATTACCTCTTAAAGTATCTCAAATTATAAATCAAGATCCTTCGGAGACACACAAGACTCTCGACGCATCTAGACCTTCAGAGAAAATGGAATCCTCTCATTCCTTAGATAATCAGGCTCAGGCTGTGGTATCAGAGCCTAACACATTGGGGAATATGCTTGCCTCACTTACCGATAAGATCAATAAAGGTTTCGCAATTTTGGAAGCTAATCAAGGGGAGATCAGATTGGCTTGCGAATCATTGGAAAAAAAAATATTATTAAGGGGGAGTTGAGCAGGAACAAGGAAGAAATTCAATTATTAAAGGAGAATGAACGTGATTTTTAGGAGAAGCTGGAACATTTAGAAAATAGTTCTAGAAGAAATAACTTAAGACTTTTAAATGTTCCAGAAGGAGTGGAAGGAGCAGATTGGAAGAAGTATGTAGTCTCTCTTATCAAGCGGGCAATGGTCCTGGATGAAACTGAGGTTGAGATCATGAAAGATATCCAGAGGATTCATAGGGACCTGTTTCGGAGGAACCCCAACAATACGAAGCTGCGGAAGATCTTGGTGAACTTTCAAACTTATATGTTGAAAGAAACAATGTTGACAAAGGCCTTGGCTGCAGGATCTCTAGAAGTTGAAGAATTCTCTTTTAAGATTAGATCAGACTTTTTTAGGATAACACTAAATCGCCAATGGGAGCTGGGAAAACGACTGGAGGAGTCTAAAAATGTGGGTGCGGTAGCTCAACTTAAATTCCCAGCAAACCTTCGTGTAATGTACAATAACAAAATGCATAATATTATGGATACTGCGGTAGCCGATGAACTATTAGAAGGTATAAAGAAGGGGAGTACTGTGTAAGGAAGACCGGGGATCTCATGGGCGTTCTAAATGGGACCAGCAGGACTGTTAGTTTATAGGGGGTTCTCCCAGGAAGGGGGGGAGGTCACAGTACATAGATGGGTGCATAGTAGGTTTTTTTGGGGGGGCACTAAGGGAAAAACTTGTGGGAAAAATGAAAAAAATAACCTCCTACACCTCAGTTTACTTAAGTACAACTGGATGAGGTTAAGAGATGCCAGGGGGATGGAAAGGGACTAATACAATTAATGTTCTGGAATATTAATGACCTACGAGTAAAAGGGAGGGCAAGGAAAATCTTGCAGTTTCTTAAGGACTCCCCAGCTCATATAATAGTTCTAAAGGAGACACATTTAACTAAAGAGGAAAGCACAACATTTTTTTAAACTCAGAAGTGGGTACAACATTTTGTTACTACTGAGCATGATTTTAATACTAAGGGCGTTGTAATTCTGGTTAAACATCAGGTGAATGCGATTCTGTCTTGGGTGATAACAGATAGATTAGGCAGATGGATTACACTCAGACTGCAGCTGGGGGGTAGGAAATTTACATTGGTAGGCTTTTATGGGCCAAATTGCGACAATATAGAACCCCCCCCCCCCCCCGAATGGTCTTTTCCCACCTTTTGAATTTTTCAGATCCAATTATTATGACTGGGGATTGAACGTGTTTTAGATAAACCACTAGATAGGTCAAAAAAATGTAGGTTGGTTGGTACCCCGAAGTCTCAACAATATCTTAAGTTAATGATGAAAGACCTTCGACTATGTGATCTGTGGAGGCAGAGAGCGGGGCAGAAGCAGGAATTTTCTTTTTATAATAGGATGTATGGGCATGCCTCTCAAATTGATTATTTCTTAGTTGATTATTTGGTGTGTGATCTAGTTGAAGATACTGTGTATTCACCAGCCCACTTATCAGACCATACTGCAGTGATTTTAAAAATGAGATGTCCCCAAAAGGGAGGCGGGATGAGATGTACCTTGGATCAGACTCTGTTATTAGAGGAGGAGGTCATTAGTTATCTACGCAAGGAGACTGAGGATTTTTTTAGTATTAATCAGGGGTCTGCTTCGAAAATAGTAGTATGGGACACCTTTAAGGCGGTGATGAGGGGAAGGATCATAAGTTTAGCTAGCTATAGATGTAAGCTCTACAGGGAGGAGTTGGAGGGGATAGAACAGGATATTTTGTTATGCAACACCCAATGTGTGGAGGGGGGACAAAGAGGATCTGAACAATAGGAGAAGACAGTTGAAGTTGCAGATGGAATCCATACTACAAGCAAGGGTCCCAAAACGATAGGAGGCAAGTAAACTAGCCCAATTTGAATACGGAGAAAATATGGGAAAATTACTAGCCTTGGAGACTAAGAAAGATCCGTCAAGGAAGTGGATTAAGGAGTTAGTGGATAGCGAGTCGGGGTTTAGTCTTATTGCCTCGGAAGCTATGGAAGAGGCCTTTTATAAGTTATTTTCTGTACTTTACACTGAAGAGAGGGAGGTGCGAGATGAGGAAGTTGGTGAATGTTTGGATATAGATATGCATGTTTGGATATAGATATGCTTCCTCGTCTTATTGAAAGTAAACAGACTTACCTGACTAGATCAATTACTGAGGGAGAAATAAGAACAGTTCTAAAAGAGTGCAAGAGGGGGAAAGTGCCATGACCGGATGGTATTCCTGTAGAGTTTTATAAGGCATTGGGTGACTCTATTGTTCCCTTAATTCTTCAATTGTTTTCAGAAATTTTTGAGGAAGGAGCCCCAATGCCTGCTTCTTGGTATGAGGCAACTATCTCTCTGATTCTAAAACCAGGAAAATCCCCACTGAGATGTGAGTCCTATTGTCCAATATCACTGTTAAATTGCGACTATAAGCTGTATGCCAAGATATTGGTGAATAGGTTAAGTGGGGTGATGAGTGATTAGATCCACCCGGACCAGAAAGGTTTTATTCGGAATAGATTCTTGCACGAACAAATATTCAACCTAATAGGTGCTATTGATTTAGCTACTGCATATCGAGAACCTTTGGCCCTCATTGCTATTGATGCAATGAAGGCTTTCGACAGAGTCAATTGGAATTATTTGAATACGGTTCTCGAACGCAACAATTTGGGTATTAAATTTTGTCGAGTAATTCAACAAATTTATCAGGAGCCATTAGTACGGGTCCTGGTAAATGGGAAATTTGATTTGTATATAGAGCCCTTGGCCAGAAGGATTAGGCAAGATCTTAGAATTTCCCCCTTTAGTAGTAAGAGGTGGGTGAAGAAAGTTGCTCTGTTTGCCGATGATCTTTTAGTTTCTACTTCAAATCTATCTACAGCTTTACCCACTCTATTAGATATCACGAATAAATTTGGAAAAATTTCCAGATATCACATTAACCCCGAAAAAACTGAGACAATGGTGTGGAATTTGAACCCCGACAATTGGTGTACCACTAATTCAATGAGGTATTTAGGGATAGAAATTGTGCAGGATTTGGAACGAATACCGGCGGTCAACATGAGGACTGTTGTAACAGACTGTAGTAAGTTAATGCTAGGCTGGCTACACCTCCCCCTCACAATAATCGGGAGGGTCAATTTGGTCAAGATGATAATCTTGCCTAAATTGAATGTTCTTTACAACTCCATCCTACTACAAATGGATAAAAAACGTTTGCCCATCCTTCAACAGAAAATAAATTCCTTTATTTGGGCCCAAAAGGGTCCCAGAATTGCATGGAAGAAATTGCGTAGAAGAAAGGAGAAGTGGGGCCTTACTCTTCCAGACATTCTTTACTATGCATGGGCGTTTCATCTTAAGAATGTTAGAATGTTATTCTCCCCGGATCACTGAGCGATTGGAGAGATGTTTAGTTCTATGGCAGCTACAGAAAAGGGTGCAGCAAAATATTTTTTATATAAGTTCAGTGACCCAAAATTCTTTAAGAAAGTAAGATTGAAAATACTGCAGGATGCAGCTAAAGCTTGGTGTCAGTTGCGGCAGGTGGCAAAAATAGACTATTACAGTCAATGGGCTCTGGTTTGGGAATCCCCGAGAACCTCGAGTGTTTAACAGATGTATTGGCTTTACCTCTTAAAAAGGCAGGGATTGAATTTTGGGGGGACTTAGTTAGGGACAGTCTTTTATTATCTTGGGAAGAACTCACAGAGCGGACAGGATGGAATTTTTAAAGATAAAAGTACATTCAACTAAGGAATTGGACACAAGGGGCCACAGTTAGTCTGGGGTCTGTGAACCAATTAGAGGGTGATTTAATTAAGAATCATTGGGGATTGAAGAAGGTTTCAAGTTGGTATTGAAGTATTTTGGATACCCTGGATGGAGACTTTAAGTTGCCTGTCTCCCTTTGGGGGGGAGAGATGCCTCCGGATCAAGTACAAGCATGGTGGGGGTCATCTATGCGAATGGTATTTAAGGCTTTTAAACCGGCATCTCTAAGGCGGAATCACCTTTTTACGTTGCATAGGGCTTTTTTTCACCCGGGGAAACTAACTAAGATAAGAGGGGGAGAGGAAGTTAGTTGTACTAAATGTGGCTTACCGAGGGCGTCCGATATTCCTATGTTCTTAGAATGTCCAGTAGTATATTATTTTTGGGGAAAAAGTATGTGAAATGATCTCCAGTCTTGTAATGCAACACATTTCGCCGTCTCTTCCCTTAGTTATTTTTTGTATATTGGAGGAAGGGGAAGTAAGTACTAGAGCAGTAAAGACAGTGTTGTTTTACGCAATACTCTTGGCTAGGAGGGAAATTTTTCGGAAATGGGTATCTATGTCTTCCCCTTCGTATGCAGATTGGCTGGATGCCCTGATTGCTAAATCAAAATTGGATATAGAGGCAGAAAAATCCCATAAGGGGAAGAAAGTAAAAACATGGTCACGGTTGTTAGAAGGAAGGGTCACGGGAGAGAAATACAGGATTTGAGTTTATGTCCTATGATTATGAGCTTTTTTACTCTCTTGCCTTGGATGCTGACCCTGTGTCAAGGTTTAAGTGAGAGAGATTTAAGTTCCCTGGCATTAGTCATCTCCAAGTATGAGTAGTTTTGGTAAGGGGCTATGGAGTTGATTAGGAGCCAGAGGTGTATGAGGACCAAAAAAAAAAAGAGTAAGATCTAGAAGGACATGCAACAGAGGATTAATGCTGTTGAAGCTGCAGAGTGCTCAATGGATGAAATCAAGACCGTTGGTATGACCTGCAGTCATGTGCCAAGGAAAGGGTGGCAACATGCCTACGGGATTCCTGGGCAAAAGCAGGTGGTCCTTCAACTACACCCATACCAATGGAGGCAATGGTGGACCCAACACTTGAGACTGAAGAAGAAGTAGGATTTTGGAGCCTGGACACATCTGGCCCTTCACCTGAACCACAGAAGTGCGAAAACTCTACTATGTCACCTTAACTGTCTTTAAACCTGGTATCTATAAGCATGTAACACAACCTTACACACACATATCAGGATGGTCCACGTATCAGAGATCACACATTATGCATCATGGGAAATGTAGTCATGGACAAAAACAGTGTAGTCAGTGTCAGACAGTTATAGAATAAAGTTGTTTGACCATTGAGATAGTGTGTCAAACATAACATTTTATTGATATCCCTATTATACAATTGATGCACATGTGAATGTACCTTAAGGGACAGCAGATGAGAGAGAAGACCAGGGCCAGATGGAGGAAAACCCCTCGTGGAGAGCCTGGGAGTGAGCCATCCAACTCACATGACAATTCTAGCACTGTGTCCACCTACCCACAGCCACCAGCAGTAGAAGGACAGGAGACAAGGCAGCCACCTACTCCCAGTTGTTATCCAGTCAGTAGGGTCCAACAACAGTGGTCCAACCGACATGGACGTAGGCACCACTAGGCAAGGCAGGCATCTGGGTCCCAGGTGATGGCAAACCAACAGGAAATATATGGTGGGCTGGAGGAGGGGATTTTACAGGTTCAGCACCTATAGCAAAAACAAATATGGTTGATAAAAATATCACCCTGGGCTTCAGTAGCTTGACCACTCAGTTGGCAGATAATTTGGCCTGCAGTGACTCTAAGATGGATGCACTAACAGGTACTGTCACCCAACTGTGCACAGAGCTGTCAGAGGACATGTTCCAGCAGAGGAACAGGGAGAGGAGTAGAGGTGGCAGGATGGATGCCATGACAAGGGCTGTAGGCAGGCTTGTCCAGGCTATGACTACCCTGTCAAAGTGCATGTTCGCCCTACAGATTGAGATGGGCCACTACAGTCGGGGTGTTTCATGGGGCCAGGCACAAATCACATCAGCCATGGATGCCATCCAGACTGCCCAGATTGCCACCGGGGTGGGTTCTGAGGGTCCGGACAGTGAGTTGCCAAGCCTCAGCAGTGTATCTGCCTCTGATGTTTGAGGGAGCAGCAGCCGCACACCAGTGCCTCCTCAGGGCACCGGCGCACATACTGGACACGGATAAAAAAAATTGCACTGCATCTGTTCTGTATTACCTTTTCAGTTGTCTGTGATGTAACCGTCCAACATGTGCACACAACGTAGTTGAGTCTCTGTGTGACAGATAGGTTGTCCATCAATGTTTGTTGAACCCTGCGATTAAAGGGAGCCTCATTTGGCACAAACATGTACTTTTTGTAGTATTTTCTGACAGTAATGTGTATATGGACATGTCTAAACCATGCAAAGTAATGTCTGGCAATGTGGTCCCTGCGCCTTCTCCGCTCAGCTGCGCTGCTCGCTGCGGGTGGCTGCTGGGCAGGTGGGCCAGAATCCTCATCCTCGGAGTCCGATCTGATAACCTCAGTGGGTAATCCCCTCCTGCAGGCAATGTTGTGGAGGATGGCAAAGGTGGCCACAATGTTGCAAGCTGTCTCAGGTGCACACTGTAATGCTCCTCCACTCTTGTACAGGCCTCTAGAGTGTGATTTCATGAGCCCAAAGGTCGGCTCGATCACCAACCTGCTGTCTCTATGTGCTGTGTTGTACTGCTTTTCATATAGGTTGTTGAGAGACAGGTAGGGTGTGAGGATCCATGGCCTCAAGGCATACGCACTGTCACCTGACAAAGCAAATATATGTGTGAGAAAACAGGCAAGGAATTATTATAAGCCTTCCATTAACCAACACCCTGGCCGCAGGTGCCTGATAAATTAATCGAATTACACAACAAACTTTAAGCCCCAGATTACTACGATCGAGGACCATATATAAATATTTCCACTTGACTCTATCGAAAGCTATCATCGTGTCTAGAGCCATAACAGCCAAAGGCTCTTGATATGTAGTGGCTAAATCGATAGCCAAAATTAAATTAAATGTCTGTTCAGATACGAATCTATTCCGAATAAATCCTTTCTGATCCGGGTGAATCAAATCACTCACCACCCCTCTTAGTCTATTAGCCAATATCTTAGCAAACAACTTGTAATCACTATTTAACAAGGAAATTGGTCTGTAAGACTCACATTTCAATTGAGATTTCGCAGGTTTTAAAATGAGAGAAAAAGTGGCCTCACACCAAGAAGCAGGCAGTGGGACTCCTTCCTCAAAGATCTCTGAAAACAATTGAAAAATTGATGGGACTATAGAGTCACCCAAAACCTTATAGAACTCAACTAGAATACAATCGGGCCCTGGGGCTTTACCATTCTTACTTTCTTTTAAGACTATTCTTATTTCCCCTTCAGTGATAGGCCTAGTCAAATAATTCTGTTTGCTCTGCCCCAGACAAGGAAGCATATCCATATCCAACCACTCGCCAATCACCTCTTCCCTTACTTCCCTCTCCTCCGTGTAAAGCCCTGAGAAAAACTTATAGAAGGCATCTCCTATAGCCTCTGGAAATGTAAGACTCGCCCCTGACTGAGTGTTCACTAATTCCTAAACCATATTTCGTGCCTGGTCTTTTTTACTATTCCAAGCTAATCATTTTCCCATATTTTCTCCATATTTAAAATGGGTTTGTTCCCTTGCCTCCCATTGCTTTGCAATCCTTGCTTGTAATATAGATTCCATCTGAAGTTTCAAGTGGCCAATCCTATTATTCAAATAAAACCTCATCTCCACCCTGCTCATAATGAGAATTACATAACAAGATTTCCTGCTCTAAATGTTTCAATTCCTCCCTGTACTGCTTGTTTCTATAGCTCACAAAACTTAATTCTGCCCCTCATCGCTGCCTTAAAGGTGTCCTAGACTACAATTTTAGGTGCGGATCCTTGATTAGTTCTAAAAAATCCTCAATATCCTTATGAAAATAACAAATAACCTCCTCCTCCATTAAGAGGGGCTGATCTAAGGTCCATCTCACCCCACCTACCTCCTGGGGGCAACTCAATCTTAAAGTTACTGCCGCATGATCTGATAAATGGACAGGTGAATATGCAATGTCCTCTACTAGATCACAGATCATGTGATCAACTAACAAATAATCAATCCGAGAGGCGTGACCATACTTCCTATTATGAAATGAAAATTCCTGCTTACCACAACTCTCTGCCTCCACAAATCGCATAGCCTAAAGTCTTTCATCATTAACTTAAGATATTGCTGAGACTTTGGAGTGCCAATTGACCTACATTTTACTGACCTATCAAGCCTATTATCTAGGATCACAATAAAATCGCCTACCATAATAACTGGATCTGGAAAGTTCAAAAGGTGTGAAAAAACCATTCAGAGGGGTTCTATATCATCACAGTTGGGTCCATAGTATCCTACCAATGTAAATCCTCTGCTGCCGAACTGCAATCTAAGTATAATCCATCTACCTAGTTTATCCTTTATCACCTTGGATAAAACCACATTCACCTGGGGTTTAACCAACATCGCCACCCACTTAGTATTAAAGTTATGCTCAGTACTGACAAAATCTCGAACCAATTCCTGAGTTTTGAACAAAGTTAAACTTTTCTCTTTAGTTAAATGCGTTTCCTGTAAGACTATAATGTGAGCTGGGGAATCCCTAAGAAACTGCAAGACTTTTCTCGCCCTAGCTTTAACGCTCAAGCCATTAACATTCCAAGACATCAATTGTACTAATCTTTTCCTGTCTCCCTGGGTACCCTGAGCATTATCCAATTGGAAGAAGAACTGAGGTCTATGAGGTTATTTTGCCCATTTCTCCCACATGCCGCCCACTAAGTGCACCCCAAAAAGCCCCTACAGAGCCCCCCCCCCTAAAACTTTGCACCCTCCCAACCCTCCCTGGGAGAACCCCCCCAGGTATTGATAGACCTGTTGGTCCCATTTAGAACGCCATGAGCTCCCTGGCTTCCTTAAACAATGCTCTCCTTCTTTATGCTTTCTATGAGGTCGTCCGCTGCAGCTAATATTATGCATTTTATTATTGAACATTACACGAAGGCTTGCTGGAAATTTGAGTTGGGCTGCCGCACCCACATCTTTAAATTCCTCCAACCGTTTTCCCAACTCCCATTGCCTACTCAGTGTTGATCTGGAAAGGTCGGATCTAATCTCAAATTTAAATTTGTCGCTTTCTAAAGACCCCGCACCCCAGGCCTTTGCAAGGATTTTCTCCTTCAGAAGGTAGGTTTGAAAGTTCACCAAAATCTTCTGTGGTTTCTTAATATTAGGTTTCCTCCTTAACGGATCTCTGTGGACCCTCTGGATATCCTTCATAATCTCAACCTTGGTTTCATCCAAAGACATTGTCCTTTTGAAAAGAGAAACTATATACTTGTTCAAATCAGCTCCCTGCACTCCTTCAGGCACATTTAAAATTCTTAAGTTGTTCCTTCTGGATTTGTTTTCTAAATGTTCCAGCTTCTCCTACAGGTTCCGTTCATTCCCTTTTAACAATTGAATGTCTTCCTTATTTCTTTTCAGATCCTCTTTTATAATCTCAACTGATTCCTGGAGGGCCTGAGTTCTAAGTACCAAAAGATCATTTTTTTTCTCCAACGGCTCGCAAGCCAGCCTTATTTCTCCTTGATATGCCCTGAAATTGAGAAACCCCTCTTTATACTGTCTGTGAGAAACAAAAGCATATTTTCCAATGAGCTAGGCTCCGATACCACAGTCTGGGCTTGGTTATCAAACAAATGTAAAGGCTCTATAAGCTCTGACCCCTCCCCCGGGTGGTCAAGAATTTCATGCACCTCCAAAACATTCACCCTGCCCCAACTTTCCTCTTGGATCGTAAGAGGCAAATTGAGAGGTAATTTGAGAGGTAGTTCTACTATCGGGGAAGATGTAGATCCCCCCTTCTCGCCATCCAAATCTGGTATAGACGGAGAACCCTCACTCATTTCTTGTTCCATCTGGAAACCGGGAATACTAGATATCACTGAGGGAAGAGCCCTAAAATAAGCCAGTAAGGATGGGGTAACTTTAGTAGTAATTGCGCTATATCTCTGTTTCAACTTTATCTTCTTAGTATTACAGACTTCTTCCTTCCTCTGAAGATTTCTCAGTTTGTCCAACAATTTCTCTGCCCCCTCTCCACTATTCAGGTCCATAAGCAATACTTTATTCCTTTTAAAACCTCCCGTTGGTCTCCCCGTGGTAAAAAAGGGGCCTCTTACCGCTGGAAAAGACTGGCCGCCTGTCACGACCTCTAAAGCTGGCTTCCTTACCCCTCCTGCTGGCGACCGCACTGCCGCCTGCCATGTTCAGGGACTGGCTGTTTTTGCGATTTCTGAATATTTGTTCCAGGTGGGAAAGGGGTCATATGGGCACATGGGTTCTATCTATTCACCCTATAACCTGCGTGAATCTGGCTATGCTGTAGAATTGCAATTTTGCTCCTTGCATTTCCTTGTCATTCCTTGGCAGGTAAATTTGTTGGTGTATGTAGAGGAGCATGGCGTCTACAAAATTGCGAAAGAAACATGACAGCGCCCTCTGCGACACACCTCTGGCTACAGCTATGACATTTTAGTAACTCACACTATTCAAAAGGTGGAGGGAGTATAAGACCTGGATATGGGTGGGGATTGCATTGCTGCGCTGTGTACTGCTTTCACGGTGTGGCTTTAAAGTTGCAATTAGCTCCAGGATCACAGTGCTACTCAGCCTGTATTGTTCATATATCTCCTCCTCTGTCTTCTCAAACATGGTCAGTCTGACTCACAATACTCTCTCCTGTCTCCGCCTCCACCTCCACTGCTGAACAGCCAATATGCGCATTTTCCTCGCTATCGGGTTTACAGCACCCATAGTGGAAGCCCCTGATGCATTCTGGAGCTGCTTTTATACTTTGGAACCAGTTACCACCTGTTTTCAATTGGTATTTAATTAATTTGCCTGTGCAAACTGGGCATTTTGCGACTATTCACAATTTGCAACTTGCTTGTACATGCTGTTTGCGAGTTGCAATTAGGTATTTCCTAATTGCGACTCGCTAAATCTGGTTGCAAAAATTACAGACTCACTAATCAATCGTATCACAATTCTAATTTTTCGAATGCTTGTCGTACATAGTGTCCGCCCATTTTTGCATTCACAAAATGATTTGCAACCGATTTGCAAGTCTCACATCCTTTGTACATGTGACCCTGTATTCCATAAGGAACATATACTCTAAGTGTTCAAGGTCGCTGCCATCATTTTCAAGTCCTGTGATAGTCCTCTGCCTCCATGGGACATGTAGTTCTTCTCAGCTTTACTCAGGTGTTTACTATAGAGCATACTGCTTGAGAAGGGAGGCTTCTGTAAATGCAGAACCCATGCTCTGCAAACTTCTCCATCTTGCTCTTGGCCTTACAACACACGTGTTCAGGATATTTGCAGTAAAACGTCGTGTGACTGGCATGCAGAGGTGAGCATGTCTTGTGGTTCATCCTGACACTTTTTCCATCTACTGCTTTCCTTGTGGACACACTGCTTAACTTTTTCTCGTTAGCATCGTGAAACAGGGTCACAGCAGTAACTCACAAACAATTTGTATACCAGTGCATAACTTTCATGGCTTTTTCTAATGAGTAACTCAACACAAATTTCGCTTATTAAAAAAATGCTGATGAAAGTCTCCCTTTTCATACAAAATAGCAACTGTTCAGGAGAAAAAAACTTCTCAACTTTTTGTACCTCTGTTCAGATCCTATGAAAATCGCCATAGGGCTTCACCGATGAGAGTTACTCATGTCCATGTTCCTGCATAAGCTGGGTGAGTGCCATTGTCAGGAACATCTCACACTGAAATGTTGAAGGGCTTCAAAACTACCTTGAACACTGGTAATGAAACTTCTCTCCCTGCTATGCTGAAGAGATGTTCCATATCAATGACACCCTGTTATAACGTATTGGTCAATCTGTCTTCTAAAATAGAGAGTTAAGTCAGCCTTGCTCTGCAACCAAGTACCTGGAAGTCTCAAAGAAGCACTGGTGGATAGACATGGTGCCTAACACTACAAGCTATAAATAAGCCAAAGAGTCATTACCTAAAGTTGGGTCTTATGAGAAAACCAGTTAAAGAGCTCCATAAAGCCCCAATATGTAGCAGTGAGGCACCATGGACAGAACCGATGAGTGATGGGAGATGCCCAAACACGTTTGCTCTGCTATAGGCATTGTGGTAAATACTCTGGAGGTCATTTAAAGTACTGGGATGCAGGACCATAATATGATGAAGCTCCCACTCTGCCCAACATGCAATTTACCGAGCTATTTGGAGATGAAGGAACCATAAGGTTTCCAAAAGCAAAGCCTCAGCTCGGTTTGCTGTGAGAAACCCTTCTTTTGACAGCCAATCAGCCACATACATATGCAACTCCAATTTGGGGACGTGGGGGCCCAACCACTAATTTTTCCGTATAAGTCAAATGTTGACCTAGTGAGGAAAAACAAGCAATGGCCAGATGTGCTAGGAGAAAAATCTTGCATGTCAATGGTACTAATATTTTGCCTCAAAAGACTCAAACCCCTGCTTTGGGGGGTTGTTCCTGAAAACTAAAATAAAATACAAGCAGGCCAATAAACGTAGTGACAGGTTTGGAATTGAGTTGTGATAAAAGTTTATTCTCCAATGTAGCAGAGATAGTTTCATCACTGAGATCGGTACAGGCAGGTGAGAATCTGTATCTGTGTCAGGCAGTTCCAAACTTGAAATTCAGCAAAGTTTTAACCAAACCTCTCTAATTTGCAGAAAACAAATCGGTCAACACTATTTTTATTTGTTGACAACAGGAAACTATGTCTCTGTGAATCATAGTTATGATATCTGAAAGCGATTCAGAAAACTCCTCCGCTTCTGTGAGTAAGCAGCCATAAAAAGCACATACTGTGAAGCAAGTCTCTAGCCAAGTTCCAGTAATTCTGGGATTGAGAAAGAGACCACAGAAACCTAAACAGATGTATTTTCAAGGTCACTTCTGAAATTAACATATTTTTGTTTGTCCACACATGAGGAAGAAGTAAGCTGTCAAGTCCAAACTGGATTCACCTTGGCCACTTAACTTAATATTCCAAACGGATTCCGAAAATGTAGTAACAGTGTAATATGCTTGCTGTAAAATGATCACAATTGTTAAACAGAATATTACCAGTGTGTAAAATCAATACTAATGCTTGCGGATTGGAATACAATGTATATATCTTTTACGGGGAATTTCTGACTTGCAATTACTCTAAGAGAAACTGTCAAGTCCCATCTCTATTTGTATTGGAACTCTTGGGATCAGTTGGGCGGTGATGCCTGGTCTTTGATGGAGTCACTGGGTTGTTACCAATAAACCATTTGAGCACGACGAAAGAGTAATTCAGTTTCTATAACACAATGGCCATAGATTTGCTCACATAATCCCTATGAAAGTTAATCTCGCAAATAAAATGCACAGCTGGATATGCATTTATAATCTAAAAATGCAGCATGCAGTGCATGGGAAGAAGGTGCTGGGTGCCAATATCACAGTTACATCTCAATTTTTCCCAATGGTCATTAGTTCTTTCTCTATGATTACTGCACAAGTCTCCTCCCAGGGAAAGTGAATATCCTTTATGTGTCTTTAGTTGGCTGCCTCTGATACAAAGGAAAGTGTCTGGGAGTTCATCACTGAAAGAGCAGAAACCCAATTTTTCAACCTTGTCTGTTTCGCAATGCTCAAGTAAGGACCAGTAAACTAGTTGATATGCAATCGTAGCTTGAATATAGAAGCAACACCCAGAGTCTGATTCACACAGATTTTTCCATGAGTGGTCATGGCGGAACATCTGCCAACAAACAGAGAATGTCTTGTCTGTCCTATTAAGAGTGTACAGGTCTCTGTAAACTGTGAATAGG
The DNA here is from genome assembly GCF_031143425.1 of Pleurodeles waltl. NCBI lineage: Eukaryota > Metazoa > Chordata > Amphibia > Caudata > Salamandridae > Pleurodeles > Pleurodeles waltl. The sequence continues at coordinate 766,683,203 of NC_090438.1, forward strand.
GTGGACTGTACATCAACCTCTTTTTGGCAAATGTACCACATCAGTCAAACTTCAACTCAGGCTTCAAAGCATAACTACTTACAAAACACAGGACCAGATTCACAGACTGTTTTTTGTAGTACATAAAGTAGTTCACCAGTCATATTATTTACTTGCTGCAAAATACAATTCACAAACCCACGAGTGGAAGTCTCCACCTTCACCTCTCCTATATTTTCTATAGGGAGATCGCATCATGTGTAAGTTTACTATCAATGGGTGAACGGGAGAGGGATCCCAAGACTAGTTATAAAATCGGAAATATCTACTACAAAATAGGACTTAGGGAAAAGTACAATGGGGCTAAGGGGGGGATAGGTTGCTACAGATATCCTCCCACAAAAGAGTAAGCATATTGAAATTCACAAACTACAAATCCCTGCCTCTATTATTTTATCTGGAGCATGTTGCAGTGCCTGTAAGTTGCCTTGTGTTGGCCTTACTTCAGTGCTGGGATGGAGCACGTTTAAGACTGTTTTGTGTCCTTTTTGTCTTAAGAAAATTTAGAAGGACTTTTTTGCATAGCAATGAGCATACTTTTTTGTAGGTAGTTGTTTTTTATTTCCATGTGCAGCCCTAAACCCTGCCTTACCCGTCCCTAAACCCCCTGCTTGGTCCTCCCCAAGCCTACCCATTTAGCATTCCCCATTTTCCTGACACTCCTGCAGCTTCCACTCACATTTACTACTACAATGTATAGCTACTTGTGTGGAGACCTTCACAACCAAGGTTGCGATACCTGTATAGAAAAGACAGTAGCGACTGAAGCATAGGTCACTGCATGTAGGCTTGTGAATAGAATTTGGAGTATATGAGCAATACTAATGTAGCACTACCAAACCTACGACAAAGTGCAGGTTGTGAATATGCCCCTTACACGTTTAATAAAAAATGTAAAATAAGTCACACTAATTCCACACTTAACTATTCACAACATTAATACCTATTAAATAAAAACAACAATGGCACTGTGTTTTTTTTTAATTCTTTAAGAAATATACTTTATGAATTATGCTGTGAGAATTTATTTAATTAGTTCTATGTTATTAACAAATAATGTATATTATTTTACTTGTAAATTTTATAGTTAATATTTTACTAATTGTTTTAAGAATAATAACCTTTAATATTTTACTTGTACTTTTCCATAGGAAGCTCTTCACTGCAGTGGTGTTGATGTCCACCTACATATGAAAAAGTACTAGTGGTATAACTTTACACTCATAAATTTACCTTTAGATGTCTTCACCCCCTGGTGTCCGGTGGTGGAGACATGTAAGTCTACGCTTAGGTGTAAATCTACACTTTGTGATTAAGGCCCATTGCTTGTGGATCAGGCCCTAAAAATGTTTTATGTGTACCGATCTACACACTAAAAACAATAATAAATTAAATGTAATTCCTTAATACGAAGTTTTCCTTGCCTTGAAAATTGGGTTCTACTTACTTTTTTTTCATTTCAAATCAAACATATTTAATCATACTGTATGTATTCCTCTAATATATGGAAAATATGATTTGAGAACTGAAATCTGTGACTTGGTTTCAAATGTTCAAATCATACACATAAGGTCGTTGTGTTGTGCCTGCATGTGCTCCTTATTGAGGACCCATGATCCACATTAACCTGTGCATGCCCTGGAGCATGTTTTGGGAAACATGGGCATTCTTATTGCTCCAGCAGTGGCATGGCAGACCTTATTCCCAGTATCATGGGCTGAGGTGTCTTCATTCGCATAATAAGATTAAAACCTTGATTCAGCATATTTGAGCTAAACAATTACCGAGTGCATTTTTGTGCACCTCGAATCTTGGTCAATCACTCTCAGCCACCCAGGATGGGCCTGCAGATAGCATAGTCTTCTTCTTTCCAATGTTCTCCACAGGAAGTGAGTAGAGTCTCCTCTTTTCTGGTTACCAATCTAAGATGGCAATGAACCACCATATCTAGTCATTATATCCCAAACTAGGATGGCTGACAAAGCGTGTTGTGGGATAACTTCTAGTCTGGGTAGTGTATAAGCAGATGCCTGGGAGCGAAAGGAGTGCTGCAACACATCCAAATTCGTTTTTGCCACATTCATTGCCCACTTATTTTTGTGTCCTTTTCCTGAGGTTTGCTTTTGGTTCTTTTTATGCTCAGTCTAAGCTCTTCAACAGCTCCAGCAAGATCCTCACTTATTCAGCCATTATCTTCTTACCTGTACCTCTTCCCTTGGAAGATTCTTTCTGCTGCTGGCTTTTTCCTTCCTTCTGGGGCTCATTCTGGAAAGCACCGCTGTCCATTGAGTTGCTAGCACTCAACAGCATTGTCACTACTGGAAAGAGTAGCCCTTGTCTCCAGTGCACCAACAGGAAGAAGAAGGAGCCTTGAGGTCTGTGCTCAACCCTTCACACTTGGTTGCAAGAGGGCTCACATTTTTCCAGACAAATGGCGGTAACCTATGTTGCAACAGATGAATACCTTGAGTATTAACTGCAGACATTATCACAGAAATACTGCCAGCCTGCTACCTCTTGAGCTATTATATGTCTTAAAGCCACCAGGACTCAGTAAACAATCTAGTTCACCAATGTAGGAATGCAGCACATTTAGCACAAATATTAAATCAGGCATGAAATTGGTCATAACTCATCCAGAAATCATTGTCACGAATGATCTTGCCCTTTTCATGAAACAGTGTTCATTGTGGCTACTGGAACACCTGTTGGCTGCGTTGGTTTAAGCTCTGCACAAGGTGAGCAGTTACTTGGGGCCCTCCTCTTTTAGGGACTACGTTATTAGTATCTCAGCAGCACATGGCATTGCTTTTCTGAGTCTGTCGTGTACTGCTGACAGGGCTGACAGAGACCTCCCTTGTTGAATATAAATAAATTATTTCAAATGATTTGTTTTTAAAAGGGATGGGAAGATGTGAGGGGTGGGAGCCCATTACTGAATCTTTGAAACAAAGGTTGTTCTTATAGTTTGGGTGACTCAGAGCAGTGTTCACAAACATTTGCCCTATGATAGGCAATATAACACAGATAATACTCTAACAGAGTACCATAGTATACCTTAATATTTACCATTCTTATTTGCAGAGAAGATAGAAAGTGCACACATTTTTCCAAAATGCTGTGTTAAACAAGCTTCTGCAAAGTCAATAGACCTGCCTCTAATGTGCTAACACATGAAAGATCGCACATGCTCAAATGTTTTAAATTAGATAGACCTTATGGCTTAACACATAGTAGGTGTTTTAACAGTGGAGAGCACAAGACTACAGTACCCCAGGTTGTTACGAAACGTCCCACCAGAGAGCAGTGTTAGTCTTTAGTAAGACATGCTTTTACAAGGTGTCCCAAAAATGAGCAGCACAATCCTTCAGTACCACAGGTGTCCTGAGAGTATGCAGCACAGGTTTGAAGTACCACATGCTGTTATAAGGTGTCCCAAGATTTAAAAACAGCAGCTGCTATTTAATACAAGAGTATTGCAAATGAACTGGGCTATATTGTCAAAATGATTCACAAATTGAGACAATACTGATAAAAGACTGAATTATGTGTTACTCTAAATGCACTTTAAAGATGGACCACAATGGCACATACAATTAGCAACATGTAAGAACTACTTTGCTCATTAGAAGGACCACAGTGGTGCATAGAATTAGTTATTAAGAAGAAGGGCCACAATGGCAGCTAAAAGTAGCAACTAAGAAGAACCTCAGTGGCACATACAATGAGCGACATTGAAGAAGGACTGAAATGGCAGCTATGGCCATCAACATGGAGGAAGGAATACCTTGTCGTTTTCAATCAGCGATTCTGACAAAGGCCCGAAATGGAACACCCAATGACTGCAATTACAGAAGCTTGACAATCACACGTGCAATCTTTGTGAGGGACACGCCCATGATGAATACAAACTGTCTGGTCCATCCTCTGGAACAATGAGGAAGACTCTGTAAAGTAATGAAACATCTCATCAAGAACATCGTGTAAATGCTGAATGATATTTACCTAGTATTATTTAGAAAGGAAATAATTTTTATGCAGTTTGTCTACACCAAAAACAGGTTCTCTTAAAATGAAACATAATATAGATAATTTACATACTCACGTTTTAGATCATACTAAGCATTTGCTTGCAGAATGGGTTGCATTTAGAGAGGCAAGCCTTCTGCTGAAAACAATTCCCCTTATGCACTTCAAAAAGAAATACATCCCTAGAAATGAATCGATACACCAAGAGGTTTAGGTCTCCAAACCCTACAATTTGTATATGTTTTAGAACATTATTGAGAAAAGCTCTGCCAGGATAAAAGAAAGGTTGAAAGCCAATGAGAGAAGAGTGCCTAAACACCCGAAAGAAAGGACTAAAGAAAAGAGAAAGACAGGATGAAAGGAAGAAGGGAGATAAGAAATTAGGAAAATATTAAAAAGGAGGAAAACATTACATGTGAAAGAAAGAAGATTAAGTAAGGACCAAGGAAAGATAACGACGAAAAAGTAAATAGGTTTAGTTGAAAGAAATGAGGAAAAATGTGAAAACAGTGCAAGCAAGAAAAGAATAATGCAAGCCGGACTTAACAAGCTATAATACTTAGACATGAGGAAAGACAGTGCATATCTTATTCAAATCAGTGGAACTGTAAAACAACAGCATTCTCTCTAAATAGTAATACAGGGCCAGATGTACGAAATTCCTAATTTGCATTTCCTAAATAACGAATCCTAAGAAATCGCTATTTAGGAAATGCAAAATGGAATGTATAAAATTAGAGGTTTCATAATAGCGATTCCTACATACTAGGAATCACTATTTGAAAATTGTTATTTAAGAAATGCTACACCATTTGTTCCTGTGGGCCTAAAGACCCATGGGTATGAATGATTTTGCATTTCCAAATTTGTGATTTCTTAATAGGAAATTTGCAGATAAAGAAGTGCAAACCCAAGAGTGCCTAGGGGGTTACAGCCCCATTGATGCACCCCAAAAAGAGGTGGTGCACATGTAAAGTGCACTAATGCCCACGGGAAATTTGTAAGCTAAATTGCACTTTAAAAAATGCATTTTTTAAACTTGCACATGGTTACCATTGGCTTGGAATTGATGATAATAGCATTTCCTAAATGCCCATTTCGCATTTATAAAATGCTTTATACATGTGCTCCCTATTTGCGATTTCCTATTTGGGAATTGCAAAATGCGATTTCTACTCGGTAGAAATGAAATTTTGCGATTCCCTATTGGCCTTTGTACATCTGAAAAGGCAATTTAGCATTTCTTAATTGTCCGAAAAAGCGATTTGGTCCACTAAGAAATGTTAACAGCCACATGTACGAACATTTGGAATTGCGATTTTCTTATTGTGATTAAGAAACCGCAATTCCAAATGTAAGAAAGTCCATTGAGTTTCTTTTGTGACTCTCAGTGGGTCCCCAATAGACCTACCTCATTAAGATTAATGAGTTAGGTTGCAATTTGCGACCCACTGGGAATCGCAAAAACCACAGGGATTGTGGCCTGCTGGGGTCAGCAGACCACCATGTCTGTGATTGCTTTTATAAGGCAATCATTTTTTTAATACAGCCTGTTTTCCTTAAAGGATAACAGGATACGTTTAAAAAGAAAAAATGAAACGTTTCAGTTTCAGGTTTTTAAGAGTAGGCAGTGGCTCATGGGACCACTGGTTGCTCTTAAAAAACATTTTCGCATGCATTCACAAAAGGGAAGGGGATCCTTGGGAAACCCTTCCCTTTTGTGAATTGGTTAGCACCAATTTGAAATTGGTGCTAGCTGTGATTGTTTTGCGACCACGTTCACAGCCACAAAACAATCATACATATCATTCAGATTCAGTATTAGGAAGGGACGCCCTGAACATGTTCCTTCCTAATACCAAATCGCAAATCCCAAATTGTGATTGGGTAACAAGTTACCCAATCGCAATTTGGGATTTGCAAATCCCAAAAAGCATTTTTCTAGTCGCAAACTGGCCAATTCGAAATTCTTCGTACATATGGCCCACAATGCTGCCTACTAGTATATCCATACTGATTATTAGATGTCAACACACTAATGTGCACAAACTTGCGAGAGATGCATATTAACATGCACATACTCTGGGTTTTAATAACTCCTTCAACAAAAATCTGTCAGCAAGGAGCACTGATATTTCTTTCAATGTTCATTCAATAAGTTTCAACACATGGCCAATCCATTCAGGATCTGGATGCAGTGTACACATCTGCTATTATTTTGGTGTGAAGTTATCACAGCTTCTGCTTCGCCTATACTGTGCTTGCGATACTGTTGCCTCCACTTTGACTAATCTGTGTGAAATGGGAGGTTCCAGAGCTATTCCAAGAGCAAGGGCGAAGCCAGAGAAATATCATACCCTGCATCGTGTGCCATTTGCTAAATGAGGAAATGAATCATGCTAGCCTTTTCTTCCCTTTTGAGGTTAGTAATATTCTCCTCCCACGTGGACAGCTTGAAAACAAGGGGACAAATGGTACAGTTCACCTCTTAGATTGCAAATAATATGGCCGTAATGCATCGTGTGTTCCAGGACAACCTGTTTGCACACTCCTAAAATAATCGAAACCACCTTGGGCTTTCCTCTGAACTTAATATTATCCACAGAGGTTAGGAAAGAACCTTACTCCCCCCAAAATTAAAACAATGGGGCTATATTGTGAATGTCACAGTACAATTTTTCAAATTGATTAGCTAACAAAGTTCTGAAGCGGCCCTCGTACAATATTCCAGTACTTTGTTGGTAAATCTCATCCTTCTCAGAGGTTTATCAGTTGCTCATCCCTAAAAAAAAAATATTATAATCCTTAGTAAAATGGAACACATTTCAGTTTCGTTTCTCTTAACATTATATAAATAGACCGAGGTGATCGAAGCAGTTCAAATACTTTCTGACATTTTCCAGATGGGACTGATAACATTTTAATTTTCCTTTATTTTTATCTTTCATCTTCCCTCATTTTCCTAACTTGCCACTTCCAACTTGATTTGAGGTCATAGATTATCTCTGAGCTCCAGAGGGAGAGTTTCTCATTCATGATGATGGAATGAAAGGACGCAGAATAGAGAGAAGAGGATTTGTTCATTTTGAAAGAAAGAAAGTTGGCAGCATGTACTTGTGAGAATGAGCTTATCTCAGAAGTAACTCAACCAAACAACTATGGGATACATCACAAAAAGCTGTGAACACTCTGGGGAGAAACTTAAATTGGGTTCTACTGATTTCCGCCTGCTTATTGTGAAGTAAACTCACATTTGGTAGGTAACCATCACTGCTTCCAGAAATTGTCTCATAACCAAAAAATATTTTTCCATATTCACCCTATCGGCCAACTATGACGATGCCACAAAATAAGGGTGCAATTTGCACCCTATTCTGAGCTGGAAACCTTGTAAGTGAAAATAATATACTAATGGAATATTGCTTTCAACATTTCGATGTACCAGAACTGCTTTTATGGACTATTTGCACCAGCAACTTGTGACAGATTTCACTGTCATAAATTGTGGGATCAACAACCACCTTTGTGCAATTCGTGTCCAAATTGTAACCCCCCCCCGTCCTCACCATTTGGCCAGAAATGGTTGTTTACACCAACAAATGTATGACCGACCCTGTCATGCTTTCCCACAGTCTTAGCCTGGTCCACGTTCTTTTAGATGGTTAGCTCAGCTGCGCCAGTTACATTGCATTGTCTTCTTGCACGTATCTCCCTGGTTCTTTCTGTCTCCACCCTGACGCTGACTCCCTTCCCTTTTGCCACCTAGTGTTGTTTCTCTTTCAGGAAAGTTTAGTTTTTCTGTAAGGAAGTTCAGGGCTATATTTATTGCTATAAAAGTATTTAGTAAAAAAATGTTTGAACATGCAAGTGCATATTTTTTATGAATAAATGTGCTTGTGCTTTTATCCAATTCTCCATTTCTAAAATTTGTGTTGATCAGAACGTAGTGATTTTGGTCAGTGTCGGTCAGCTTGCTACATAAGTGAATTACGTATTATGACGATACGATTGTATTTACAGTGGCATGATGATCAATGCTTGTTCATAGTGTGTGGTAAATTGGCAATCTCGTTCTTTATTAGAACGGTAGGGGCTGAGTTGGAATAAGTTGCTTCTTTTGTGGTTAGTAGGAAAGTTTGCATTCTGTGCAACAACTATCCCATATCTAAACTAAATTTGCACAGCTGCCTTTGAGCATACGGTAAGTAGAATGTGGCTGTGTTTGTATGTATATTTATAGCTGACACAGGGGACCAGCCAGTTCTCAAAGTGTTATTAAACAATAGCAAAGTAAGACAACTATACTATAAATATGAGGACAGACCCCAATTGTCAACGCTACTGGGATTATGCGGCAGTCGAGCACCAAATTAAGTGGTAAGGTTGACTAAATTATGTGGCAAGAAAAGGCAAATTATGTGGCATGATTTTTTGATAATGTTACTTCATATTTTGTCATTTTTGCACATAGTAATATAGTCTGGGCAAAGATTTCACCTCATTAGTATCAGTTTGGGAGTTGTTCAGGCCTTCCACTGCGTGCAAGTAGCCACGTTTTTAGCAACTTTTTTTCCGTTTGAGCTAGAAACATTTTTTTTATTAAAATCTGCAGAATATGCAACAGAGGGCCCCGAGCTCCAGGGGGCCGCCTCCGCACAGTACTCTGGCCTGAGAGCTCCAGAGTGAGTCTGGAGGTGGGGTCCCTTCGAGTACTGTGCAGGGGGGCCCTCAAGTTTCGTTACGCCACCGTGGGAAACCTAACTTCATGAGAACGCATGGAGGGCTCCTCAGCCATGGGAACACTGTGCGTTTTAAAGCTTGCTCACGTCACACTCTTGCACGCTAAACAATGTCTTGGGTTCTTGCCTGGCAAACAGTAAGTCACTTTCCAGACGCAGATCCTGTGAAAAAGCAGACAGAACATAAGATTAGAGTCTGAGGTTTTCAGTGTACCATGCCTGACGGCCGCAGCTGTCTTGCCAGGAGACGACAAATGGCGGAGCGTGATAATATTAAAATAGTGTAATCTTTGAGCAACACAGAGGTAGAAGCGGGATCTCTGCCCCGTTTTAACCGAGTCTGGCATTTAAACGTGACAGTAAATTGGGTCTTGCTGTGCTCTGGTGGTTAAATTGCTGAGATCTCCAGACGGTGTGTAATAGTTCCCCTCTGACGCATGTTTTAACACACTGGTGCTCTGTTACTGAATTTGACCATCCATATGTGAGGAAGGAATATAACTTAAAGAAATTTAGCCTACTTGTGTCTTTGACAAAATCACTATTTTACATTATCAGACAGGTGGCATAGACATCAGGGCTGGAGTTGGAACCAAAAAACAGCACTACAAAAACATCAAACTACCCCTTTCCATGGACGCCATTTTGGGGTCGCCAGGGTTGTCCCTTGAGAACCCTGGCTTCTTAGAGGTGGCAAAATCAGTGCCAAGAACAATAGGGCTACTCATCCTTCTAGGGCTTTGACTGCACCCTCCTTTACAGCCCAGTTATATAATACTCTAGTAGTGAATAATTGCTTTTTATTCACCATTAGCATAGTAAAACATAATAAAGCAGCAGGAGCTGTAATGGGACCTTCTCGAGCAGCTGTGGTGAGTAAAATAAAATGCTTTTAAATGCAAATTGTTTGCATGCGGGTGCAGTGTGTTTGTAAGACAGAAGCATGTGTACATATGAGCATGTCTGCATGTGTGATGCATCTGTGAGCATGTGTTTGCATGCGTGAAAGTGAGTGACAGGTAGTGACAATGACTGAGACTGAGAATGAGATCAGACTTCTCAAGACTTTGCACTGCTGCAAATTTACACAAAGTGATGTAAACAGGTGAAAAGTCGTGATAAACTATTTGCTTTCCAGCACAAACTTTTTTTTTACATTGGGAAATTACCTCAAAGTAGTGCAATCCTTTGTGCTGCTTTGTGCTACTTTGTCCCATGGGTCCATCCCAGTTCATTGTTATTTTGCACACCATGTCACCTCAATTTGGACCCAGCTTCAATTAGAACAGTCTAGCCTGAACTGCCAGGTCAGATCCTCCCTAAACCGGAACACAAGCAACCCAGGACCGGTTCCACCCTAGTCAGAGCTCATTAGCCAGGTACAGTTTGGTTCCAGTGACACACTGTGCACACCCATCCCACGTAGGGTGACACACCAAAGTATTCAAAAAAGTGATCAATGGAATGCTTGAATTCATTTGAGCCACTGGTAATTACTCAGGCCACATCCCAGCCAATTGCTATTTTGCACACCTTATCACCCCAGTTTGGACCTAGCCATGTGTAAATCATTCTTGACACTGCTCCAATGGGAACAGTCAAGTCTTAAATGCCAGGCCAGGTCCTCCCTGAACACAAGCAACCCAGGACAGGTTTTGCCCAAGTCAGGGCTTAGGTCAAGACTGATTTGCAAATGGCTGGGTTCAAACTGAGATGGCACTGTGTTCAAAATAACTATGGACTGGGATTCGGCCCAGAGTAATTACCTTTGTCTGAGAGTAAGTCAAGTATTCCATCCATCACTTTTTTGTATACTTCAACATTTCAAATGTAGACCTACTTGTAAAGATCCTGTGACAAGCAACTATTGTACAATGTGTTTGGAGGTCAACGTCCCCTTCATGGTGTATAGTCATGTTCCTGTTCTGAAAACCCGATTGAGGAATCTGATATCCTACTGAGAGAGGAAAGAAGCAGGCCAACCCAGCAGGAGGAGTGCATATTCAGAAGTAGCCAGGTCTGCCTGCCTGAGGAAGGAGAACAGAGGAGAGTGATCTGTATGCCTAAAATGTTGGAGAGTGATAGCCTCTCCTGTTTGTGGTTCTAGATGGGTACTGCAAAAACATGCTGCCCAGTGCTGCTGCAATGAGGATTGAAAACATGGTGAGCTCTGTGCCGCTGTGGGCCAAGAGCTGTGACTGTGGCTGAACCTGTGTCTCTGTGACACAAGAACTGTGATCTCAGCTGAATCTGTGCTGCTTCAACGAGATTTGTAAGTGAGGCTGACCTGTGCTACTGTGGGCCAAGAACTGTGACCATGGTTGATCTTGTGCTGGTATAACCCAAGAACTGTGACCACTTCTACTTCTGTGTTAATGTGCTCAAGAACTGTGAGAGCGGCGATCAGTACCACTGTAATCCAAAGAAATGTGATCACAACTGATTTGTGTCATTGTGACCTAAAGAATCCTACCCCACTGCATCTCAAACAAAGAGTGAGGCTTGTCCACATGCCACTGGGGGTTGAAGAAAGTGAGGACCAGCTAATGTAATTGTAATGTGCAATGTTTAGCACCCAGAAGCTGACAGGAGTGTGGCTATGTTAAGATCCGTCCACGTAGGGCCACTAAGACACCAGGTTACCTGTTTTGCCAAACCTGACGGCCTGTGTGGCAGGTGCTGACCGCCCACTGGTGGTTGGGAGCAGGGTCTGGTCACAGCTCAGTCCCTGCATCTAACCCCCTATTGTGCACTCACAAATGCTAAACTCAGTGAGGGAGTTGGGTCATATGAAGAAAACATTTTTTTTTTTTACTGAAAATCCATCCAAAGTTTAACATGCCTTAATAGTTCAGTACGGTAATAAGATCTTACTTAAAATAAAAAATACTAGACTTTTACTGAGAGAAACCAAAGGTTAAATTGACATGCTAGGTGCTGTAATAATATGAAAAATGATGTTTAAAACACCCAAAAACTGAAATTCACCAGTTATAGTTTACTGAGCTAACTGCAACATGCGTCCACACCCTGCCCTATTTATTACCTCATATAATACATTACTCATAACATGTTAAATTAAATCATTGATGATGTCACTGATGACATCTCAAATTACATAATTGATGGCATTACTGATCACCTGACTGTTCACGTCATCCGATGAACAGGTTGCTAAACACTTTTCATACTGAAAGGTATTCTACAAGGTATGCATAGACCCAACATTCCTTAGCATCAGCCAAACCTCCCCTTCTCTTTCTAATTATGTCAGCCCTAGAGGATGGGGTCCCTGGGGCCTCTCCCCTAAACTTCCAATTCTGCTGCCCCACTGGGCCCTAGCCCACCCCTGGAAGGTTTCACATTTGTAGCATGGGAACCTCATGTTTTTTTTCAATTCTCCTTCAAATTCTTGGATCCTCTGTGAATTGGCAGCAATTGTTTTTTTTAAAGTGTCTTTGTCCTGGGGGTCAGAGTGTCCATACTCTTCCCAATTACATCTTTTTTTTGCATTTTTTGTAGGACTTGGGACTGAGTTCTGAGTCCTATGATGGCTGCCGCTACATGTTTCTTGATGTAGTGACACCCAATAAGAACTCCTATGGAGATCTGTTGGCCCAGTGGATCCTCCGCTGTGTGAAATAAGCAAGCTTTTTTTAGCTTTAATTGCTCAAAGCTACTGAAAAGATTTACACCAAATCACAAAAAAGCACACTTCCTAGACCAACATGTATCTTTCTGCCAAATTTGGTGTAATTATTTTCAGCAGTTTTTGTGGTATAGCTGTTCAATTTACCTATAGAAACAAATTTAACGGGAAACCATGATTTGGGACCTCCCCCCCTTTTTCTCAGTCCCCACTTGTCAGATCAAACAGAGACAAAAAATGCTTTCCCTATGAAAATGCAGACCTAATTATAACTAGCCAACGATGACTGGTTAAAACATTATTCACAATGGCAGTAGCCACTCTATAGCATGGTTAGGATTCCCAGAGATAGGACTTTTTGTGATTTTTGTTTGGTAATGATTTTGCCACTGTTTTAGGAATTTGCATGAAACTTTGCAGACTATTCCTTTATTTACATTGGCTGACAATACAAAGTTTTGCTGTGATTCATTAAGGGAGTGCAAAGAAAAAAATGAGGGGTCCCAAAAACATTGTTCTTCCCGGTGCATTTTCCATAGACTTGTTTATCAGACATAGAGACAAAAGGGCTGAAAAGAGTTTCATAAAATTAATAAGGAAATTCATTTGTAGTGCTGAATGAATACTTTTGGCTAATTCATGAAAATTCAATCAGTAGTTTTTGTAGTAATAAAGGCCAAAAATGTGCTGATGTATTTGGGGGCGGTATAGTGTGGTCTAATGTTGTGGTACACCACGGTACAAGGCCATAACAAAACATAATATTATTAGCTGAAGAGCTTAAAAATGTACGTAAAAGCATGAAACACTTTGCTAAAGTCAGTAGGCTTAGAAAAAGATGTTTCTAGTGTTTTGTATGTTTTACAAAACGTTTATGGGTACTGCAGTACTCTAGTGAAATTATCTAGATAGTACTGCGGTTCCTATAGAAATAAAATCAAAAACTATGGACTGTACTCCATGCCACTGCACTCTATGCCACTGTACTCTGTCACTGCACTTTATGCTCTTGAACTCTGTGCTCCTCTACTCTGCATGACTCTACTCTACGCCACCATACCTTACTCCAGTGGACTTTATGCGATTGCACTCTATTGTAGCCCACTGCACTCTATGCCACTGTACTCGACTTTGCATCACTCTACTCTAGGCCACAGCACTCTATGCCAATGCACTGTACGCCATTCTACTGTACACCATGCTACTGCACTCTACAGGGTGCCACTCTACAACACTCTACTCCACTCTACTTCATATAATGCCACTCTAATCTACGCTACTCTACTCCACCACACCTTACTCTACACCACTAATCTCTAAACCACTCTACTCTACACCACTACAAGCACCTCTACACCACTCCACTCTATGCAACTCTTTGCCATTCTCCTCTACTCCACACTACACCTCTCCAAACCATTGACTACCACTGTACTGAACACTACTCTACTCTAGTCTGCGCTACTCTGTTCTATGCTACTGCACTCTACTCCACCCTACTGTACTCTGCACCACTCTACTATACACCACTGCACTCTACGCCACTCTAATCTACTCTGTACCACTCTACTCTATTCTACTACACTTGATGCCACTTGAAGCCACTCTTCTCTACTGTAGTCCACTGCACTCTATGTCACCGCATTCTACTATGCACCACTGCATTAGATGCCACTTTACTCTACACCATTCTACTCGATGCCACTGTACTTTACCCCATTTCACTGTACCCCACTTCACTCAACCCCACTTCAGTCTACACCACTCTAGTATATGCCACTCTATTCTATCCCACTTCAATCTATGCCACTCTACTATGCACCACTCTACCTCACTTCAGTCTACCCCACTTTACCCTCCCCTAATCACAACTTCACTGTACACCACCCTACTCTATGCCACTCTACGCCATGCCACACTACCCTATACCACTGTACTATACCACATTTTACTTCTCCTCACTTCAGTCTATGCCACTCTACAGTATATCACTCTACTGTACGTCACTCTACTGTACGCCACTCTACTCTACACAACTGTACTTTATGCCACTGGACTCTATGCCATTCAAAGTCACTCTACTCTACTCCACTTTCTGCCACTCTACTCCACTGTACTCTACTCTACTGTACGCCACTGCACACCACTCTATACCATTGCTCTCTATGCCACTGTACTGTGCAACACTCTACTTGTGTCAGCAGCACTCTACTCTATGCTATTGCACTGTACGACACTCTACTCTATTCTGTACCACTCTACTGTTTTTCACTGCACACTATGCCACTCAACTCTATGTCACAGTACTCTATAGCACTCTACTCTACGGGACTGTTTTTGTATGCCACTCTATACCACTCCAAGCCACTCTACTCCACCCTACTCTACTCCACTCTATGCCTGTACACACCACTATATGCTACTGAAATATATGCCAAAGCACTCTATGCCACTCTACTCTAGTCTCCACCACTCTACTCTACACCTCTCTACTCTATGCCACTGCACTCTAGCTACTTCACTCTGCACCACTTTACTGTGCACATTCCTCTCTACGCCACTGCAGTGTATGCCACTGCACTCTATGGCACTCTATGACACTCCACTCTGCTCTAGGCCAATGCACTGCACACCACTCTACTGTACTTTGCACCACTCTATTCTAGGCCACTGCAGTTTATACTACTGCACCACTTCTCTATACACATGTACTCTATGCCACTTAACTCTACAGCACCATACTCTAGTGTGTCCCACTCTACTCCACTGCTCTCTACCACAGTGCCGTATATGCCACTCCACTCTACTCTGCACTGAGTATTGTATGCTGCTGCACACTGTGCTACTGTATTCTATTCTGCACCACTCTTCTCTATACCACTGCACTATATGCTTATCTACTCCACACCACTCTACTTTACGTCACTCCAAGCCACTCTACTCCACCCCACTGTAGGCTACTGTACTCCACTCTACACCACTCCACACCACTCTAAGCCATGCCACCCCAATCTACGCGACCCCATGAGAAATTTTCTAGAATTAATACCACAATAAACAACATTTTAGAAACCAATTTCTCCCCACAAAACCCAGAGAAATTCAAAGAAAGGCTAAAGATAAGTTATAGTTGGGAAAACTTAGGGCCAGATGTAAAACGCCGTTTGCGAGGCGCAAAAGCCTCACCGGTATGCAGAAATGCATTTTGTGAGTCGGATCCGACTCGCAAAATGCATTTCCGACTCGCAAATAGGAAGGGGTGTTCCCTTCCTATTTGCGACTCGCAATGCAATGCAATTTCATTTGCGACCGCGAAAGCGGTCGCAAATGAAATCACAGTTACCATCCACTTGAAGTGGATGGTAACCCAGTCGCAAACGGGAAGGGGTCCCCATGGGACCCCTTCCCCTTTGTGAATGGAAACAATAATAATTTTTCAGAGCAGGTAGTGGTCCTATTGACCACTGCCTGCTCTGAAAAATACCGAAACAAAAGGTTTCGTTTTTTTTTTCTAAGTGCAGCTCGTTTTCCTTTAAGGAAAACGGGCTGCAGATAGAAAAAAAAACTGCTTTATTAAAAAGTAGTCACGGACATGGTGGTCTGCTGTCTCCAGCAGGCCACCATCCTCGTGAGTGCCCATACTCGCAATGGGGTTGCAAACTGCGACCCACCTCATTAATATTAATGAGGTGGGTCTTTGCAACCCCATTGCGAGTTGCAGAAGGTGTCTGAGACACCTTTCTGCATACCAAATTGCGACTTGCAATTTGCGAGTCACACGGACTCGCAAATTGCAAGTCGCAATTTGCCTTCTTGCTACATCTGGCCCTTAATTTGCTATTTCTACACAAAACCATCTTAAACTCCACAAAACATAGAAATAAAAAGTACAGTTATAATTTCTGCCACAACCAAAACTTCTATAACTTGTGCACCTTTGTATAGTTTTGTAAATTCACTAGGCAGACTAAACCAACTATAACTTGTGACTTTACCATATACTGTTTATACAGTTTAATATTACATCACTTATAGCATGTTAAGTCACAAAATTCATAACAACACTCATGTCATGTCAAATTACATTATTTATAAGAACACTGCATGGTAGAGGGGGGAGTTATAGCTGATTTAGTCTGCTTAGTGAGTTTAAATCACTGTTTGAAGGTGCTCGAAATGTAGAAAAAATTGATAGGAATGATAACTTTAAGTTACAACTATAGCTTTTTAATTTCTAAGGTTCGTGTAGTTTAAATTGGGTTTGTATAGAATAAATAAATCAAGTGTTCCTAACTACAAGAATGCAAGAACAAGTACTTCAAATTCCAAACTGGAGTAAAAAAAATAAACTTGGTGGATATTTATTGATGACATCTTTGAGATATGGACTGAAATTCCAAAATAACTCCAGAAACTTTCAAAATACCTAAAAAACAGTCATCTCTTTATAAACCTCACTACAAATCTATGTACTCTTTCAATCAATTGTTCATACACTGTGTTTGCACTGAAGGAAGATAAATTAGAGACCACTATATACACAAATCCAACTCGCACAGTTGGCAAACAGTATATCGTTTGCTCAAAGTTTCAACTGATATCTCTGCTGGAAATGCAGGCAATTTTTTGAAAATTTAGAGAATCATCAAAGATGAGACTCAGAAAAAGAGAGGAATGTAAGCTGAACAAATTTGCTAAATGGGTCTATGCCCACATTGCATTATTAAAGGGAAACATGAATGACCCACATTTCAAGGCAACAAGCCTTGGATCCTAAGGAGAAAACTCCAGATCAAAGGTCAAAGTTAATATTACAAACCAACACATCAAATAAAAAAAAATAGCAAAAGATAGGAGTATGTTACAGAATGATCAAATGTTGCACTCAATTTCACAACAGAAAATGGCTGAACATGCACATCAGAAATAGGACCCTAGAAGATAACTTTGTGAGAGTGAGTATTCACGAAAATGAACAACAAAGTTAAACATTAAAAAGAGAAACATACCCATGTCTCCAGTGTGTCCACTGTAGTAGAATAAATAAGTGACCCAATATTAAACACCATTTGACCAGACAAAAATACCCATACAAGAGTATGCCACGTACTACACAGAAAATGTAACTTACCTGATAATAATCCCCTGTGGTGAAGGCTATATGGACCAAACGTCAAGAAAAAGTCAGTTTGGGAACAGAAGTCCACAACAGGGAACCAGAACACAAAATCAGTAATGGAGCGATGCTGCCTTGAAAGCTGTCACCAAATTTCACAGCTACATGTGTGAACATGTTCTACTACCCCTACAGATGGAGACAATGGCTAAAAGTTTAAGAAAGTGAGTCATATTGGATGGAATTATTGAAAACACTGTAGCCAGCAGGTGTGAGCAATCAACAGAACATACTGCTTTAAATAGAAGAACATTGTAAATATTTAAAGTCTTCCACGAAAGAAAATGTACGACCATCTTTGCAACAAATTACTTTAAAAAATTGCAACCATTAGGGAGTTATAATGTTGCAAATCTGTGTAGCAATGAAGTATATAACTTGATGGGATTGTCAACATAGAATTGAAAAAAATAGATTTGTACTCAAGAAAATATTTTGCTGTTTCAACTACAAATCCCATCATACATTTGGCAGAACAAATAAATGCCTGTAGGAGTCCCTTGTTGTGGCAATAAAGTGCCACGAATAACAACCCTGCTGGAGTCCTATCTCCTTATAACAGTGGCGACAAGCGGAAAATGAACCAGCTGCGGATTCAGACTTACCAAGTATGGTGGTGACACAGAGACGGCGTCCATTATTCTTATCAGGTCACATTGTTTGTTTTCTTGCAGGCAGCTGTAGGATCGTTTTGCTGCAAAGATTTTCCAGAATGTAAAAAACGGGGTTCCCTCTTAGCTTCGCAAATGTTCTTAGTATTTGATTGATTGCTCAGCAGCATAAAATTCACCTGTTACAGGCTTCAAATTAGGAACAAAAACTTGGCCAGGATGGCTGCTGAATCTTACAAAACGTTCCCTTTCAATTGCCGATTGATGTCGTATTGTGACGCCTGACCTTCGTATGGGACTTCTAAAAAGGCCACTGCTGTGTTGCCTGAATTTTGTTGCAGACATCAACAGGCAATCAAAATGTCCACCATGTGTAACAATGTATTCTATTTCTGTAGTGGGTGCATCTAATTTTGCGGTGACAGGCACACCTGCTACACTGAGTTGCAGCTCTATTATTCAGCCTGTTGCTACCTTGGTACATTTCAGTTCTTTTACGGTGACAGGCACATCTTTAAGTATAATTAAGAATTTATATTTGCCTTTCAGCCTCTTACTAGTGAGCTTTGTGTGCTGTATTTCAGTGGTATTATTAAGCCTGTTGATACATTGTGCATTTTAATTCTTAAAGTGACAGGCACATCTTACTTCAATTTTGATGGTGACAGGCACACCTTACTTCCACTAACTACTTATACTGTTGGTGCATAGAACAGAGACAGGCAAACAATATGCAAGCCATTTACCCCCCCCCCCCCCCACCGTTTTTTTCAATCTCAAGGTGAGCCCAACACCTTCTAAGGGGTGGTTTGGGGCATTCAATGTGTTTATGGAAGCAATAGATGGTTTTAAATTTAAACCATGTGGGAGAAGATGGTTAATAGAACATTTGTTGGGTCTGGAAAGTCAAGAAATGTTAGTTCATCTTCCTATATACACACCTGCCGATGATGAAGAACTGGGTGAATATGAAGAAGCTGTCAGGAGGTTGGAGAAACACTTTTCAAAAGCACCAAATTTAGTTGTGAGGAGACACACATTTTTCTCCAGGGAGCAATCTGCCACTGAGACCATAGATATGTATGTAGCTTCATTGCGTGCCTTGGCAGCCAAGTGTGTATTCGAGAATTCTACTGAACAACTGATCAGAGATCAATTAGTAACAAGGTGCCATAATAAAAAGATTCAAGAGCAATTACTTATGTGTAAAAACCTACCATTAGATAAAGCTGTAGAAATAGCAAACGCTATTCAAAATTCGAAGAACTCGGCCAAAATACTTAACAAAACAGATGATACAGTTTTATTGGTTAAAAGCAATACATCTAGTATGAACAAACTGTCAGACAAGACTAAAGGAGTTGACAAGAAAAAAGTCCTAAGTTCTGGCAATATATGTTATCAGTGTGGACCTCATCCTAACAGTCTCCAGCTATTACTAAGGAGTGCAACAAATGTGGGGCCACTGGTCATTTTGCAAGGATGTGTTGGTTAAATGCTGAGAAGGGGAAAGTGAATTTGTTAATTGAAGACTCTGACCAGGGTTTATCTGACAAAATGAATGACATGTTGCTATATATAGGAGTTCAAGGGCAGGAAGCATCTGCTGAGTTGGGCACAGTATTGACACAAAGCACTGAAAATGTTAATTCCGGATATCCTGTTTATTGTATTAGAATCTATGAAGATGACATACCTGCATCCAAGGACCCTGTAGAGATATTCCGGGTAGGTGAGAAAAGTATACCAATATTGACAGACTCAGAATCCAAAAGTACTATTATTTAAAAAATAATGGCCCTCATTCTGACCCTGGCGGTCGGCGGAGAGGCGGCGGTCGGACCGCGAACAGACCGGCGGTATTAAAAATGGCATTCTGACCCTGGCGGGAACCGCCAACACAGCCCGCCAACTTAACACTCCGACCGCCACAGCGGTACAAACAAACAGCGCGGCGTTTCCCGCCAACAGCCTGGCGGCAGACAAAGTACCGCCCACCCTATTACGACCCACCAATCTGCCACCTTTTCCGGGGCGGGAGCACCGCCGATAAGAACACGGCGGAAACAGACTACGAACGGGAAAACGCTCACCTCTACGCACTCCACGCGAGATTCCGGCAGTATGGAGCCAGAGTTACAGGTCATCCCCGCACTCCTATTCCTCCTCATATACCAGGAGCACGCCCGGCGGCGCGGAAGACATCGGTGAGTACTGCACCTACGACACAGGGGAGGGAAAAGATTACCGGCACACACCCACCCACCCACACCCACTACAACACACACATCAATGCATTCCCACAGATCACTGTCACAACCCACAAACCACCCCCCTCCGAAATAATGCAAAGACCAAAAGAAGAGATCATAAACGGCCAGATATATTGAAATATGGACACCAGTAATCCAAATAAATAAATAAACTATGTACAAAATATATACAGCTACTAAATGTAGTCCAACCACTGTCCGTGGATCACAGGGGTCCTGTGCAAAGGGGCAAGGCCCAGTCCCACGACAAGAACTCCACGGAGAGAACACTGCAGGGGCATCAGAAAGAAAATAGGACAGGCACCTCAGGGGGAAGGGAAGGGGGGGCACCTCAGCCACTTGAGTACACGACGCCAGATCCACGAGGGGACTCCATGACCACTGGCCCATCCTGGGGAGTGCAAAGCCACAGTCCATACAGTCCATACAGTGGGTGGCCTGCCCACTGGGCCATCCTGGGGAGAGCAAAGCCACAGTCCATACAGTCCATACAGTGGGTGGCCTGCCCACTGGGCCATCCTGGGGAGAGCAAAGCCACAGTCCATACAGTCCATACAGTGGGTGGCCTGCCCACTGGGCCATCCTGGGGAGAGCAAAGCCACAGTCCATACAGTCCATACAGTGGGTGGCCTGCCCACTGGGCCATCCTGGGGAGAGCAAAGCCACAGTTCAAACAGTCCATACAGTGGGTGGCCTGTCCACTGGGCCATCCTGGGGAGAGCAAAGCCACAGTCCATACAGTCCATACAGTGGGTGGCCTGCCCACTGGGCCATCCTGGGGAGAGCAAAGCCACAGTTCAAACAGTCCATACAGTGGGTGGCCTGTCCACTGGGCCATCCTGGGGAGAGCAAAGCCACAGTCCATACAGTCCATACAGTGGGTGGCCTGCCCACTGGGCCATCCTGGGGAGAGCAAAGCCACAGTCCATACAGTCCATAACAGACCCCACTGCCACTGGAGGAGGCAAGTTGGCCAGAGGACATCCTGCAGCCCTGCCCGAGATAGATCCTGCCCTGCCACGTCTGCCAAAGGGCCAGCGGTTCTTGCCCTGAAGGGCCCAGTTCAGCGGTTCTGGAGACGGCGGGGCCCAGTTCAGCGGTTCTTGAGACGGCGGGGCCCAGTTCAGCGGTTCTTGCCTTGAAGGGCCCAGTTCAGCGGTTCTTGAGACGGCGGGGCCCAGTTCAGCGGTTCTTGAGACGGCGGGGCCCAGTTCAGCGGTTCTTGAGACGGCGGGGCCCAGTTCAGCGGTTCTTGCCTTGAAGGGCCCAGTTCAGCGGTTCTTGAGACGGCGGGGCCCAGTTCAGCGGTTCTTGAGACGGCGGGGCCCAGTTCAGCGGTTCTTGCCTTGAAGGGCCCAGTTCAGCGGTTCTTGAGACGGCGGGGCCCAGTTCAGCGGTTCTTGAGACGGCGGGGCCCAGTTCAGCGGTTCTTGAGACGGCGGGGCCCAGTTCAGCGGTTCTTGCCTTGAAGGGCCCAGTTCAGCGGTTCTTGAGACGGCGGGGCCCAGTTCAGCGGTTCTTGAGACGGCGGGGCCCAGTTCAGCGGTTCTTGAGACGGCGGGGCCCAGTTCAGCGGTTCTTGAGACGGCGGACGGTCTATGGCCAACTGCTAATTGCCTGGTGGTGCCCTCCTGGGCAGCGGGGATGGTGCTCCTTCACTGCCCACCTGGGCTGTGGGTGGTGGGGCCCTCCTGGCCAGCTGGGCTGGGTCCTCCCTGGGCAGCGGCTATGGGGGTGGTGGGCTCTCCCGGGGCAGCTGTGCCGGTTCCTCCCGGGGCAGCGGCTATGGGGGTTGTGGGCTCCTCCTGGGCATCAGGCCTGCTGCCTGACCTCTCCAACTTGCTGCCCTTGCCCTCCTTAGTCGTCGGCCTGTGGCCCTTGCCTCCCTTTGGAGCTGTGGCTGGTGACTGTCTGTGGGTGGTGTCCGGGGGGGATGTAGAAGGCGGGCTCCTGCGGCGCCCCTTCCGCCTTCTGCTCCTCTTCCCAGGGGGTGGGCTGGCTGTCCCCTTGCTGCTGGGCGAAGATCCAGACATGCGGGCTGGCGGGCTCCAATACCCCTGCACCCTTGTCAAGGGGGCTGCAGGGCTGGTGGTGGCTGAGGTGCTCTTCTTACCCCGACGAGAAGGAGGGGGGGGGCTCAGGGTCAGGAAAGAAGTTAGTAGTGGCGAGGAAGAGCTTCTTGGGACAATGGAGAGTGGTAGGTACAGTGGGAATGGGAGTGGAGGGAGAGGATGTGGTTGTAGGTGAGTCACGTTTGCTGTCTTTGGGTGCAGGTGCAGGAGGGATAGGCTGTCGTGAGGTGGATGGCTGTTGGGTGGGTGGGTGGCTGCGTTTGTGTGGTGTGGAAGAGGGGGTGACAGACACAGTGGGAGAGGACACAGGGGACGTGTAAATGGCAGTGGGGGTGGTGACTGCACGTGTGCGGACTGGAGTGGAGGGTGTGCTGGTGATGGAAACACTGGCTGATGGTGAGGTGAATGGAGGTGTGAGTGTAGACGTCACAGGGAGGGAGGAGGGAGACGAGGAGGTGGGGGTCACAGAGGTGGTAGTGACTGTTGGCATGTCTGCATCGGAATGTTGCGTGTGTGAATGTCTGCGTGATCTGTGGTGCTTATGTTTGGATGAGCTTCTCTTGGGTGTTGAGGTGTGTGCAGGCTGGTCTGATGGTGTGGGTGGGACAGGCAGAGGAACAGGAGACTGGGAGGAGGGAGTTAGTAGAGGCAGGCAGGAGACAGGGACAATGGCTGCCGTCAGTGCTGAGGCCAGAGCCTGGAACGATCGCTGATGGGCAGCCTGACCCGAATGAATGCCCTCCAGGTACGCATTGCTGCGATGAACCTCCCTCTCCACCCCCTGGATGGCATTCAAAAGGGTAGTCTGCCCAACAATGAGCGTTCGGAGGAGGTCAATGACCTCCTCACTGAGGGCAGCGGGGGTAACAGGGGCAGGGCCTGAGGTGCCTGGGGCGAAGGAGATGCCCGGCTTCCTGGCAGAGCGGGCACGGGGCGAACGCGGAGGGGCTGCTGGGAGGGCGGAGATGGTGCGCTGGGTGGCGGCTGTACCTGTAATGGCGGGGGGCACGGATGGTGCCACCCCCGCAAGGGAGCCCCCTTCCGAGGACGTGTCCGTGTCGCTGCAGGCTCCAGTCGTCCCCGTCGTGGAGCTCCCCTCGCCCTCCGTCTCACTGGTCCAGTCTGACTCTGTGGCATGGCCCTCCTGGGCCATGTGAGATGCAGCTCCCTCCTGCCCCGATGCCACTTCTCCTCCGCCTGATGATGCTGATGCACACAAGCACAGAAAGACAAACAAAAAGGGGGGGGGAGAGAGAAATAAAGGGATATTGAGTACATGGATCTCCGGTACAGTTAGCGGACATGACAGACACAGATGCCCCCTGCACTAAGTTGCGCACTTGGGGTCCGCTACGCATTCCGTGGAACATGCCCTACACGCCTAGAGTTGTCAACTGCACCCATGGATGACACGGCCCAGGGATGGCTGTACTGACACACTACTGAGGGTGGTGGCTGGGGACACAGGGGCTTACGGGGGTGCCCAGCCTACAGATATCGCCCTGGCCTAGGGGGACCCCCAGCCCTCCTCCCCCACCCAGACACCTCCACTGCACGACAACAGAGTAGATGATGCTTGTACTCACCCCCTTGTGTCTGCTGTGCTGCCCTCACGCGCCCATCCAAATCAGGGTAGGCCACCGCCAGGATCCGGAACATTAGGGGGCTCAGTTGACGGCAGGCACCCCGCCTACGTTGGGAGGCCATCCCCAGCAGAGACTCGGCGGTCTTCTTGGTCCCGCGGCGGATGTCCTCCCACCTCTTGCGGCAGTGGGTGCCCCGTCGATGGTGGACCCCCAGGCCCCGGACTTCCTTGGCGATGGCACGCCAAATCCCGATCTTCTCATGGGCGCGGACCTATGTGACACGTACAGGGAGGGAGAAATACCACGTTCAAGTTACTCAGCATTTTCCTTTCCAGTGGCCCAACGCCCCCCATCCCCGCCAGGCCCCCCGCCAGGCCCCCCGCCAGCCCCAACATGCACCCCATCCCCGCCAGGCCCCCCTCCAGCCCCAACATGCACCCCATCCCCGCCAGGCCCCCCTCCAGCCCCAACATGCACCCCATCCCCGCCAGGCCCCCCGCCAGGCCCCCCTCCAGCCCCAACATGCCCCCCATCCCCGCCAGGCCCCCCGCCAGGCCCCCCGCCAGCCCCAACATGCACCCCATCCCCGCCAGGCCCCCCTCCAGCCCCAACATGCACCCCATCCCCGCCAGGCCCCCCTCCAGCCCCAACATGCACCCCATCCCCGCCAGGCCCCCCGCCAGGCCCAACATGCCCCCCATCCCCGCCAGGCCCCCGCCAGGCCCCCCGCCATGCCCAACATGCCCCCCATCCCCGCCAGGCCCCCGCCAGGCCCCCCGCCAGCCCCAACATGCACCCCATCCCCGCCAGGCCCCCCGCCAGGCCCCCCGCCATGCCCAACATGCCCCCCATCCCCGCCAGGCCCCCGCCAGGCCCCCCTCCAGCCCCAACATGCACCCCATCCCCGCCAGGCCCCCCGCCAGGCCCCCCGCCATGCCCAACATGCCCCCCATCCCCGCCAGGCCCCCGCCAGGCCCCCCGCCAGCCCCAACATGCACCCCATCCCCGCCAGGCCCCCCGCCAGGCCCCCCGCCATGCCCAACATGCCCCCCATCCCCGCCAGGCCCCCGCCAGGCCCCCCTCCAGCCCCAACATGCACCCCATCCCCGCCAGGCCCCCCGCCATGCCCAACATGCACCCCATCCCCGCCAGGCCCCCGCCAGCCCCAACATGCCCACCATCCCCGCCAGGCCCCCAAGCCAGCCAGTGGCCCCAAATCCAGATAGAATTAAACTCACTTGTTGGTCTGGAGGACCGTAGAGTAGCGCATACTGGGGGAGGACCCCATCCACAAGTTTCTCCAACTCCTCTCCAGTGAAGGCAGGGGCCCTTTCCCCAGTCGCAGCAGCCATTGTCCCTTCCAGACCGAGGTCACAGCAACACTTGCAGTATAGGTCCTCTCCTGTGAAAGTTCAAGTCGCAAGTGGATAAGTAGATAGAAAATGGCGGTCACGTCCGCGGCGGTGCGTACCGCGGCGGTGCGTCCCGCCACCGCCGGCGCCCTTCGCCATTGGCTCCTGAAACCCATAGGCTTCAATGTGAACCAATGCGGCTTCGCGCCGCGGTCTTGGCCCGCCGCCCGCCGCGGTGTTCCACGCCAGCGCATTGACCTCACATCCCATTGTCACACTTCACAGGTCAGGCAGCCGCCATTTCCAGGGCCCACATGGCTCAATTTCAACTGCGTCACACAGGCCTAGGCCTTGCATAGCCACTCATACACGCCATTCACTGCATAGAGAATCGTATACTGTGCTAGCTGTGAGTACGTACCTGTGGGTTGCCTGACTGTGTGCTCCATGTTGTCCTTCCTAGGCACCGTCCGCTGGGTTGGGCGAGGAGACGGATGAATCCTCCCGTGTACCGACCGCTGGTGGACCTGTCGACAATGGAAGAACGCCACATTATCCTGACCTACCGTCTTAACCGTGCCACTATCCATGAACTGTGTGCCCGGCTGGAGCCCGACCTGATGTCCCCCATCCGCCAACCCACAGGGATTCCCCCTCTGGTGCAGGTCATGTCAGTACTCCATTTCTTGGCAAGTGGGTCATTTCAGACAACCGTGGGAATTGCTTCTGGGATGTCTCAGCCCATGTTTTCAAAGGTGTTATCCAGAGTGTTGTCTGCCCTGATGAAATCCGTGAGGAACTACATCATTTTCCCTGAGGTGGGCGAACTGGCTACAGTGAAGGGTGATTTCTATGCCCTTGGACATATTCCCAACGTAATTGGTGCCATTGATGGGACCCATGTGGCTTTGGTTCCCCCAAGAGACAGGGAGCAGGTGTACAGGAACCGAAAAAGTTACCATTCAATGAACATCCAGGTGGTGTGTTTGGCTGACCAGTACATCTCGCATGTAAATGCCAAATTCCCAGGGTCAGTGCATGACGCCTACATCCTCAGGAATAGCAGCATCCCTTACGTGATGGAACAGCTAGAGAGACACCGTGTATGGCTAGTGGGGGACTCTGGGTACCCCAACCTGTCGTGGCTACTGACCCCAGTAAGGAATCCCCGGACCAGGGCAGAGGAACGGTACAATGAGGCCCATGGGCGTACTAGGAGGGTGATCGAACGCACCTTTGGCCTCCTAAAGGCCAGGTTTCGCTGCCTGCATATGACCGGTGGATCCCTAATGTACTCACCTAAGAAGGTGTGTCACATCATCGTGGCCTGCTGCATGCTTCACAACCTGGCTTTGCGCCGCCAGGTGCCTTTCCTGCAGGAGGATGGTCGAGACGGTGGTGTTGTGGCAGCGGTGGAACCTGAGGAGAGTGACGAGGAGGAAGACGACGGGGCTGAAACAGACAACAGGGACAGAATCATTGAACAGTACTTCCAATAGGACACAGGTAACATTTCAAAGATAATTTAGTAAAAGTTAACTACTCTGCAGCATCTCTGCTGCCTGTCTATTTGCCCCAGTGTATGATGACTGAGTTTTGGCTTTTCCCTCCCTATTTCAGATCTGGGGTCCCCACTACGAGTCCTGTGCTTCGTTTCCCCATGGACTACAGCTTTGTGGCAGCTGTTTGTTGACTTCACCATGTACAAGGACATATTTGCACTGTCATGTCAATTACAATCTATTGAAATCACAGCCAGACTCCTGATATTTTGGTGCAAAATAGGTGTTTATTGAAGTGCTCAAAATGGGATGGGTGGTTTCAAGTGGGTGGGGGCTATGGTGAAGGAATGTCCATGGCAGAGTCCAGAGTAACAGTCACACAGGTGCATTGTCCAGAGGCCTGTGGAGAGATGGAGCATGGGCAGTTCGAGGATGGACAGGGTGACAATGTGGGACAGTGGGATGACATCAGGTGGTATCCATTGCTGGCGGGGGTCTTGACATCCTACTCTGTCTTGCGAGATCTCAGGGCCCTCTTGCGGGGTGGTTCTTCTCCTGCAGGAGGTGGGGGTCTGGTGGGCTGCTGCTGTGCGGGGGCCTCCTGTCCACTAGCGCCGGCGGAGGTGGATGGCTGTTCTTGGTCCCGGCTAGTGGCAGGGGCCCTTGGGTGTTGTTCAGTGTCCGCCCTGCTGTTTACGAGGTCCTGCAGCAGCCCTACCATGGTAACCAGGGTGGTGTTGATGGCTCGGATGTCCTCCCTGTACCCCCGATAGTGTTCCTCCTGCAGCACCTGGATCTCCTGGAACCGGGCCAGTACCGTCGCCATCGTCTCCTGGGAGCGGTTGTATGCTCCCATGATGGTGGTGAGGACCTCGTGGAGAGTGGGTTCCCTGGGCCTCTCCTCCCCCCCCTGTCGCACAGCTGCCCGCCGAGTTGCCCTGTTTCCCTGGGCCTCTGCCCCCTGGCCGGTGTGCCCACTACCACTGCCCCCAGGTCCCTGTTGTTGTTGGGGTGGTGGGTTATCCTGGGTGCCCTGTAGTGGTAGACACACCGCAGATTGACGCGCCCTGGAGACAGAGGCATGGGCCCGCTGGGTGGGAGCTGTGCTGGTGTTCCCAGAGGGGTTAGGGTCTATAGTGGCCTGTGCCTGTGTGAGGGGAACCGACTGTCCAGAGGTCCCCGATGGTCCGTGCTGGTCATCGGTGTCCAGATCGACAGAGCTGCTGTCATCGCTGACGGCCTCTTGGGTGGGGGGTGTGGATAATTCTGGCCCCTCCGCCGCGGTGTGTTGACGGTCGGGTCCTGCAGGGGTATAGAGGTATGGTTATAGTTTCAATGTGTGGCATATGGGTGTATCTGTGGGTTCCCGTGTCCCCAAGTGCTGGCATTCGTGTGTGGGGGCTTTGGTGAGGGTGGCTTGTGGGGGGGATGTGTATATGCATTGGGCATGCTTTGGTGATGGGTGTCCATGCTTAGTGGACGCATGCAGGCCTAGGTTTTGGGATGTGTGGGTTGTGATGGTGAGACATTGGCGGGGAATAGGTGTGCTGGGGGTGGGGGTGAGGATGGTGGTGGGGGTGAGGATGGTGGTGGGGGTGAGGGTGGGGGTGAGGATGGTGGTGGGGGTGAGGGTGGGGGTGAGGGTGGGGGTGGGGGTGAGGGTGGGGTTCGAGGATGGGGGTGAGGGTTGGGGTCTGATTTGGCATGCAGGTGGGGGGGAAGCAGTATTGAAGCTTCAACTTACCAGTATCCATTCCTCCGCCGACTCCTGCGAGGCCGTCAGGATGCAGGATGTTCAAGACTTCCTCCTCCCATGATGTGAATTGTGGGGGTTGAGGTGGGGGTCCTCCGCCAGTCTTCTGCACGGCGATGTTGTGCCTGGATACCATGGAACGCACCTTCCCCCGTAGGTCGTTCCATCGCTTCCTGATGTCTTCCCGATTTCTGGGGTGCTGTCCCACTGCGTTCACCCTGTCGACAATCCTCTGCCATAGCTCCGTCCTCCGGGCAATGCTGGTGTATTGGACCTGTGTGCCGAACAGCTGGGGCTCTACACGAACGATTTCCTCCACCATAACCCTGAGTTCTTCGTCTGTGAAGCGGGGTTGTCTTTGGGGTGCCATGGGGTGGTGTGTATGATGTGTGGGGTGGAGTATGTGTATTTAAGTGAGTTGAGTGTGGTGGTGTGTGTTGTTTTGTGTGTGGATAGTGTGTGGGTGATGGTGTTGAGTGGCTGTGGCTGTTATGTTTTGGATGCTGGTGTCTCGCTCTTGCCTTCTTTACGATTTTGTAAGCGTAGGGGTTTGTGGGTGATGTGGGTGGGTGTTTTATATTGTATTGTGTGTGTGGGAGTGGTGTGTGTATGTGTATCAGGTGTGTGGGATTCAAATCGTCCAATGTGGGTGAGTTTTGTTCGTTGGTGGGTATTCTGACCGCGGCGGTGTGTCCCGCCAATGGAATACCGCGTTTGAATGACCGCCGCGTGGATTCGTGGGTCGTAATGGGATGGGCGTATTTCTGTTGGCGTGGCGGTGGAGGTTTGGTCACCTCCACCTTTCCGCCGACCGCTGGTCTGGCGGTCTGTTGTGGCGGTCGGATTTTCGGAGGTTTGCCTTCTGCGGGTCAGAATGACCGTGGCGGGTTTCCGCGACCGCGGCGGGATTATGGAGGATTTCTGACCGGCGGTAGGCGCCTTTTACCGCCGAGGTCAGAATGAGGGCCAATGTCCTTAAAGTTAATATTAATGAAGTGTTATTACCACCAAAAGTTTTCCCTCAATGATATGATGGTACAATATTGGTCAGGTGGGTTTCTTTGAGACCATTATTGTGTTCAAAGAGCATGAAGTGCAGGGAAAGGTGTCCGTATAACATAGTGGGCTGGATTTTCTAGGGGGGGCGCCACCAAGAATGCTTGGACATTATTCTTAAACCTGGTGGTGTTGGTCAACTTTTGAACATTGCTGATAGTCAATTAAATATGCAAGTTGATAAATTATACTCTTTAGAAACATACCAACATGATTGATTATCCATTGGGAAGGTTGAGTAGATTGGAACATGTCATCAATTTAAAGGAAGGGATTTTTACTGCCGGGCATAAATTACATGGGGTGCCACGAAGTGTATGAAGCAATCTGAAGGATGTGTTGGATAATCTATGCAAAGACAGTGTGATTGAACTGACAGAATCGTCTCTGTAGCTATCGCTCATTGTGGTAACTCAGAAAAAGAACAGAAAAATCAGAATGTGTATTGATCTGAGAAACTTGAATCAATCATTTTGGGTGGGTGCTTATCTTCTACCAAAGATAGAGGAAATGATGTGTGTATTGGTTGGAGCTAATGCATTTTCTAAACTTGTTCTGCAGTCAGAGTATCATCAGGTTGTCTTAGCAAAACAATCTAGGCATTTAACTGCTTTTATTGCACTTAATGGCATGTACCAGTTCTGCAGGATGCCTTTTGGTCTTGCTTCCACTGTGGTGTTTTTTACAAAGAGTGATGTGTGATGTGGGATTAGATGGCATTCTTATATTTCAAGATGACATATTGGTTTTTGGGAAAGGCAATTATGAACATCGGGTTAGATTGAATGCTTTTTTAACTGCAATGAGTGAGAGGGAATTGAAATTGATGAGAGACAAGTGTGCGTTTGATGTGCACAAAGTGGCATTTTTGGACCATTTTGTTTCTGGAAAAAGAGTCTGGTATGTGGCCAGGATTATTGAAAGCTATTGAGGATGTGCCGGTTCTGTCTAATGAGGAACAGTTAAAGGCATTCCTGTGAATGTCTGAAGATTATGCTAAATTTCCGAGGAACATCTCCACCATTGCTGATCCTCTTCATGCTTTATTGAAAAAGAATGCCAGGTTTGTATGGGTGAGTCACAAATATGTGTTTTTATGGAGATCAAGAAAAGTTTGACAATTGCTTCTTTATTAAGTCAGTTTAGTCCTGGTGAGATATTAACTATAACAGTGGATGCAAGTGCAGTTAGACTTGGAGCGGTACTGTCTCAGGGCAGAGGGGATGATATGTGCACTGTTGCTTTTGTGTCTCATACGGTCAGACCACTTGAGAGACAATATTCAGTTATTGAACATGAAATTTTTGCATGTGATTGGGCGGTAGAGCATTATAGGGCTTATGTATGGGGTACTATATTCAGGTTAAGGTTGGATCACAAGCCATTAATACCTATTCTGAATGGTACAAATGTACACACTACTAAAGCTACAGCTAGATTAATGAAACTTACTGTAAAGCTGCTGGGATATGATTTTGTGGTTAATTACATTCTGGATGGGTAAAATAAGAAGCCTGACTGTTTATCCAAATTGCCCATTCCAGGAGAAGAAGAAGTATTGGATGATCAGCAAGATGTGGAATATCTCATAGCCAATGCATTCTGGTAAGACACCAAGGGCCAGATGTAGGTAGGCTTTTGCACCTCGCAAACGGCGAAAAACGCCGTTTGCGAGGTGCAAAAGCCCTCAAGCGATGCAGAAACACATTTTGCGAGTCGGAACCGACTCACAAAATGTGTTTCCGACTCGCAAATAGGAAGGGGTGTTCCCTTCCTATTTGCGACTCGCACCGCGATTTAAGTTGATTTGTGACCGCGAAAGCGGTCGCAAATCAACTCGCAGTTACCATCCACTTGAAGTGGATGGTAACTCATTCGCAAAGGGGAAGGGGTCCCCACGGGACCCCTTCCCCTTTGTGAATGCTCACAAAATTATTTTTTCAGAGCAGGCAGTGGTCCTATGGACCACTGCCTACTCTGAAAAAAAACCGAAACAAAAGGTTTCGGTATTTGTTTCTATTTGCAGCTCGTTTTCCTTTAAGGAAAACGGGCTGCAAAGAGAAAAAAAAAACTGCTTTATTTAAAAGCAGTCACGGAGATGGTGGTCTGCTGTCTCCAGCAGGCCACCATCCCCGTGAGTGCCTAGACTCGCTATGGGGTCGCAAACTGCGACCCACCCCATAAATATTTATGAGGTGGGTCTTTGCGACCCCATAGCGAGTTGCAGAAGGTGTCTGAGACACCTTTCTGCATTCCAAATTGCGACTTGCAATTTGCGAGTCGCAGGGACTCGCAAATTGCAAATCGCAATTTGGAATCTTTCTACATCTGGCCCCAAGTGTGTAAGTGAAAGATAATGGATATCTGCTCTTGATCAAGATCTGGTGTTAAATAGGGTGGTGGAATACACAATGAAATGTTGGCCAAGGGAAGGCAGCCTTTCTGTTGAACTTAAATCGTACAGCAAGGTGGAATCAAAACTTTTATTGGAAGATGGGTTCCTATTCAGAACGGACAAATTGATTCCTTTTAGCGATGTAAGGGAGAGTGATCAACATAAGCCATGAAGCAGATCCATTCCCCCTCTTGTCCTGAAATTTCTCTTATATTAATTATGTTATAACTATGTGAGCTACATACTTTTCATTCTTCGGGTAGCTCATGATATGGCACATAGATGTGAAATTTGAGGCATGACACCTTTGCACAAACACCCTCAACAAGCATTATTTTGGAGAAATTAAATATGTTTCCAAAGCAAGAATATGGATGCAGCGCACAAGTGGGACAACACAAGGAGCAGAAGTACGCATACTCACCTGCTGTTAAAAATGTAGGTGCTATTACAACCTGGGTAACATGGTGCGGAGCAATAAAAATGTGTGGTATTGAGATTACTAGACTTTTTTGTGCTCTGCACTTTATCATCTCCGGTACTACTGGGCAATGCAATTATAATGCCTGGAGATGACCCACTCACACCCACAACTCTCAGTGCTTTTGGAAGATGTCTCCAGTACCTGTGTATGGCAATGCAAAATGGAAATAGATGCTCAGGAAAATATTTCCCATCGCACACCCACATTTTAAATATGGCGGTAATAATTACTGTTATGGTTTACTACTAATGTTATTAATGGGAGAACCATAACTGCCCTCTTTACAATGCAAGTTATTATTCAGTGCACTAGCCTTCTGAGGCATACTGACCGCCAGAAAACCAACCCACAAAAATGCTAGTAGATCTGAGTTTTGTATTATGAAAAGTTTTATCATGCCTTCAAATACAAATATAGTATATTTCTGTTACATACAGACCACCTAGCAGTGCAAGATTCTCTTCCATACACAGCTCCTATATAGAGAATAGAAAATGGCAGGGCAACCTTTCAACCACCACACAAAACTGGCACAGCATAGGTAGTGGTAGTGCACTAGTTCCTTTTCACACAAAAGCACAGATGCAGCTTAGGCAGTAACTCTGTAATTTTCCAATATAGACTAAAAAACAAATGCATTGCACCAGGTGTAGTGCAATCTCCCCTCATACATGTAGCATAGAAAAAGTAGCTGTGGAATTTTCCCTCATACATAGTACAAGTTCAACATATACATCAGCGGGACAAACTCCCTTTGCATACAAAACAATCAATCAATCACGATATTTATAAAGCGCGCTATGTACCCGTCAGGGTTTCGAGGCGCTGGGGGGAAGGGGGGGGGGGGTGGAGGTGTGCTGCAGTTAGCGGTCGAAGAGCCAGGTTTTGAGGAGTCTCCTGAAGGCGAGGAGGTCCTGGGTCTGGCGTAGAGATGTGGGGAGAGAGTTCCAGGACTTGGCGGCGAGGAAGGAGAAGGATCTGCCGCCGCAGGTCTTGCGCTGGATTCGGGGGACGACGGCGAGGGCGAGGTTGGCGGATCGAAGTTGACGTGTGGAAGCGTAGAAATTGAGTCTGGAGTTGAGGTAGGAGGGTCCGGCGTTGTGAAGTGCCTTGTGAGCGTGGGTGAGGAGTTTAAAGGTGATCCTCTTCTCCACCAGGAGCCAGTGGAGTTCCCTCAGGTGAGGGGAGATGTGACATCGGCGGGGTATGTCGAGGATCAGTCGGGCGGAGGCATTTTGGATACGCTGGAGTCGTTTGATGTCTTTGGTTGGGATGCCTGTGTAGAGTGCGTTGCCGTAGTCAAGTCTGCTGCTGACGAGGGCTTGGGTCACCATCTTTCTGGTCTCTGTTGGAATCCACTTGAAGATTCTGCGGAGCATGCGGAGGGTGTTGAAACAGGAGGAGGAGACGGTGCTGACCTGTTTGGACATGGTGAGTGCAGAGTCCAGGATGAAGCCGAGGTTTCTTGCGTGGCTGGCAGGGGTGGGTGGGGGTCCGAGGTCGGCGGGCCACCATGAGTCGTTCCAGGCCGAAGGAGAGCGCCCGAGGATGAGGATTTCCTTCTTGTCGGAGTTGAGTTTCAGGCGGCTGTTGTTCATCCATTCGGCGATGGATTTTAGTCCTTCGTGGAGGTTTGTTTTGGCGGTGAGTGGGTCTTTGGTCAGGGAGAGGACGAGCTGGGTGTCGTCGGCGTAGGAGATGATGCTGAGGTGATGCTGGCGGGCCAGTTTTGCGAGGGGGGCCATGTAGACGTTGAACAAAGTAGGGCTGAGGGAGGATCCTTGGGGGATGCCGCAGATGAGGTTGGTGGCTTTGGAGCGAAAGGGGGAGAGTCGGACTCTCTGAGTTCTGTCGGAGAGAAAGGATGAGATCCAGTGGAGGGCTTTGTCTTGGATGCCGGCTTCCTGGAGGCGGGTCAGTAGGGTGTGGTGGCAGACTGTGTCAAAAGCGGCTGATAGGTCGAGGAGGATGAGGGCCGAGGTTTCGCCGTTGTCCATTTGATGTCTGATGTCATCTGTGGCGGCGAGGAGAGCAGTCTCCGTGCTGTGGTTTCGTCTGAATCCGGATTGTGAGGGGTCCAGGATGGAGTTGTCTTCGAGGAAGTGGGTGAGTTGTGTGTTGACTATCTTCTCGATGACTTTTGCTGGAAAAGGGAGGAGAGAGATCGGACAGAAGTTTTTGAGATCGTTGGGGTCGGCCTTGGGTTTCTTGAGGAGGGGTTGGATTTCAGCGTGTTTCCAGCTGTCCGGGAAGGTGGCGGAAGTGAAGGAGAGGTTGATGATCTTGCGGAGTTTGGGGGCGATGGTGGCGTTGGCTGAACTGGCACTGAACTGAAAGCATTAGTAGAAGCTGTTATGTATTCCTCCCATACCGATAGGGAGGTACTTTGTGCAATGCCTTATGCATTATACATGCCCAATCCTTGTTCTTACTACCTTCCACTAGTTATTATGTTCTTAGTGAACTTCCATCCTTGCTACTGTAGGATCTAGTGACAAAGAGATTGTGGTTGATGGTCGGAGGGGCCACAATATCAGCAAATATCCAGCCATTCATGAGATTATGAGACACAAGTGCCTTTAATTGGTGCCAGTACTGTTGAGCAACTCTTCACATACCTGCATTACATTTCACATCAGCTAACATTCGCTTGTCTTTTCAATGCAGCCCCAATATGTCATAGCTCAAGTCTGGGAAGCAGAAAAAGGCAGCAGAAATAGTATCATTGCCTTATTGGATTTGTTGCAGCTGTGGCTTTGGAATGCCTCCAAAACTTGGGCATCTGGCTATTTTAGACTATCTCCAGTAGTCAGACAGAGGCGGCTCAAAAACCATGTACACAGAAGGTTTCATGGCAGTCTCATGTGACTTGCCACTAAACTTGGGAAGACGTCACAAAAGACCAGGCAAATAAGGCATTAAATATTTGTCTATTCAACAAGAATCATAAGCTTAGAAGGTCACACTCTAATACTCTTATTTGAGCCTTTCAGTTGGCCTTTGGGCATTCCCTTTTTAATAATATACATTCATTTATTCAAATGTATGCTTCAAATTTAGATGCACATTCAATAATGCTGTTATTGTTTGCAATGTTATAATTCATTTTGCTTGCAAATATATTCATGTTTTAAATAATGACCAGGGTTTAATAGAAATTGATCACACAAATTCTTATGTATTGTTTATAAACAATAAGATGTGTTTCATAGAATGTAAGTGAAATGTTCGTAGGGCTTTAGAGGTAATTGTTTACTTTGAAATGTTCAACTATGTTCAGGCAGGATATAAAAGTAGAAGAACGGAACCTTATGAGATAGAGAAGAACATTGTCCTAGGGATAAGAGACTCAAGGTCACACAGAGCTGCAATCACCTTCTCTTACTGAAAGCTACATGGAAGGCACATCCATTGTTCATTCTGCTTATCTGCTGACTTGAAGAAGCCTATGCAGCTGCTGCTTCTCTGCTGAACACTGGTTCTATTGTTCAGAAAAGTTACGCCAGTGTGAACCATATAGGAAAGTGGAAGTAGGCCTCTTGTGGTGCTAAGTTTAGCATAGTTGGTAAAGAGAAAGGAAGGATTGGAGGTATCAACGTAAACAAGCTTTATGCTATATGATATTATTAATATGTGACAACATTTTATATTATTCTTTCTCTAAAAAAGTATTATTGCCACAATATCATTCTTTTTTTGTTTTAAATATCTTTAGTGAAATATATAATTAGTACAGGGAAGGCATTAAGTACAAAGTGCAGTTGACATAATAACAAAATAGTTCTGACAGTAACATATGGTTGAAAGTGGATAAGTAAGCCAGGCATCACATACAGATGTTTAGGAAGCGCACGCCCTCGACTTACAAGTGGTCCATGCATTGCTTAAAAAATTCACTGAATATAGGGAGGGGGGAGGAGAAAGGCAATTGGAAGAGGGGGAGGCCTGAGATATTTTAACAAGCATAATACATAACAGGAACCAGAAAAAAACACATTGGTCAGGTAAAAATTGAGGAGATAGTGAAGTGGTGCGGGCCGTCACATCATGTGACATAACCTTATGGATATCATAATCAAGGAGGGTGCTTGCATCAGAGCAAGAAAGTTGGTTCCATGAGAGATCAATGGAAGAGTTCCAGTGATCTCAGTTTTGTCGGGTTAAAGCAGGTAAATTCTATGTGTGAAAGGTAGTTTAGCAGGTACTGCCAAATTCTTTGGAATTTAGCATCCGTACCTGATCATTTGAAGGAAATTTGTTCCATTGCCATCACCTGCCACAGGCAGGCAAACCACTGCGCTACCGAAGGAGATGTTGTTTGTTTTCAAGCTATAGCACAGTTGTCTAGTCACCTGTAGCATGTAGGTAATGAGCACCCAGTCTGCATGTGTCATGGCTGCCTGGTTGGGGGGGTGCAGTCCTAGCATGACTGTAAGGCAGATGGCAGGAATAGGATAACCCACAATGGCCTTTATGTAACTTAAAACTTCCCAAAAGGTGTTGATGAGGGCACAGGCCCACCAAATGTAAGAGAAATCACCCCTTTCCAACTCACAGCACCAGCAAAGGGCTGACACACCAGGATAAATGGCTGATATCTGGGAGGGCATGTAGTGCCTTTGGAACATAAGCTTGTAAGCTGTCTCCCTTAATGAGAGGCTATGGTATGCTTTAGGGATGTCGTGCCACAATGTGTCCCAGTGTTTAGTTGAGATTTCCTCTGGGGTCTCCTTGTTCCAAAGTGTTTGGTGGAGGTGCGTACTGGGAGATGTCGAAAGTTGGAGTGTGCGTATGTGCTAGATATGAGCCCCTTTGGGCTATCATAAGACTGAACCAGGGTCTCGAATGGAGTGAATGGGCAGATGACCGAAGGGTAAACCGAGGGGTAAAAGGCCCAATGTCATAACTGAAGATATTGCAGCCTGGAGGTCTCGGAGGGATGACCTATCTGTCCAGTTGCAGAAAGCATGTGGTGACTGGGCCAGAGCAGAGTCTGGGTTAGTAAGGGTATTAGACGGTGGTTAGTCCCTTTGTCAGAGCCATCAGGTTGAGCGAGTGTGAGAAGGCAAGCCTTCTCGTTTCTAAGCATCGGCTGGTGCTAGTTCAGGAGGCCATGGTCAAGTCAGCCTCCTCGATTGTCACTGGCAGAGCTCTCTGGATTGCTCCAGTGTTGTTGCCCTCAGAGTCAGCCTCCTCTGTCAGCAGGTCCACAGGTGTAGATGTGCTTCTGAGTTGCTACTCTGCAGTACCCTCCACTCCTCTCATCAAGGTAGGCAGTCCGCAGCCGGTGCCGCGGGGCCAGCAGCACCGACAGGTTGTAACCGACACAGGCCCACAGATCCCAACCAGGATCATGCCGCGATGCTCACTGAGCTGCTAGGAGATCAGCACCCAGCTATCAATGCCCGTCTTCAGGGTCTAAGGCCCCCGGGCAGGCGACAGCAGCACTGCTGCATCGGCCGTGGCACACAAGATGCCGTCGTTGGTGGTCTAGGCTGCACACCAAGGCTCTCTGTTAATGGCCAGTTCTGGCCCGAGGCTAGCTGTCAGGTTCCATCGGGTGAGTGAGGGTGGCCGACACGCTGTCCTCTGACTTTTCTGTGCTCTGACCAGTCCTGGTGCTGTGGATGGTGACTGATTTTACTACGGGGGACCGGAGAGTCAGAGACTAGCATCCTACTCCATCATGAGCCAGGCCACGCCCCCTACATTTATTTTTATAATTCTTACAATATATATCATTTTGATTTTAATAAATGTTGAAAATATAATCTTGTTTTTCTGAAGTTCTTAAGAGTGTCCATTCATGAAGAAAGAGAATTTGGGATTCCACTAATAATCCCTGTGAAGTCTCACTGAACTATTTGTTATCTAGAATGCACTTCACTCATGTGAGGCTCACTTGGTTGATGGGGGATTGCAGTCCAATGGATTTTCTGTTTAGGTCAGCATATTGAATTAGTACTTTGTTCCGATACTTATCTTGGTGGCATCATCTTGGAGACAGCGTGTCACAGCAATCATAGAATCACAGCTGCCCTGGCCATTGCATACGTTTTAAAGCCTTTAAATATTAGAATCTGAATGAAAGAAAGAGCAAAGATTAGAGTGGGTTGTGTGAGTGATACAAATATACATAGGCCGCCAAATAGATAACAATAAAGCAAAACCGTAACAATCCATAGAACAAATGCAATAATGTTACAAGGCATAGAACCAAAGTGAAATAAAGTTAAACCTCTATGCATTGAACAGCAAAGGGAGATGGGTATTGAGCAGGTCGGAGTCTAGCAAAGATGGGAAAAGACGGAAGCAAAATTAAGCTACCATCAATCTGCACAGATTTCTCTGCAGTTAAGAGCGTGAAGAGGGACAGATTTTCACTGTACCTATGCAGTTAAGATTGAACTTCAGGATAACCAGTCAAACAACCTGATGTATAGAGAGCAGTTCAGAGCTGAGGAGGAACAGTGCTGGGCATCTATCACTACGAATGCTCCATGAGAGCAATACTAATACACCATAAGAGGAGTGCTTGCTGAACTGCAAACAAGTGTCCTCTTTCCCCTTTTTAGGTCCCTTTTACTTTTACCTTCTTTGCTGATCATAAGGTGAAGTGGGGGTGGACTCAGCGGAGACAAAGCATTGCAAGCAAATATCATTTGACTGTTGCTCACCTACTAGAACCCTGGCATTTGAGGAACCACTAGGAATCTCACTGTGAATGCTATCTCACATCCATGCACCACTGACACACAGAACTTTAACCAGTTTGACTTTAGACTAATCTCCTTAAATGGTGCTCAGTTCCCAGTATCACTTATCTAAGGATGGCCACTTGCCACTTTATGTGGACACAGAAGAATTTGCGACAGTGTCCATTTTGCTTTAGTATCTGAACGTTTGTGTTGAGGTCTTGTTCTCTTTAGGGTGCTACAATGGTAAGTTGTTAAATTTTTGACATATTTGTTGTAGCACTGGCTTAGGCCCACTTAGACCTAAGTCTAAGGTAGCAATGGAAAAAAGACATATTTACAGTCCTTGCAAGATGCCTCTGTTTCCAGTCGAGGATTAATTATTTAAAAAATTATTTTCTAAGCATTTATATGCTGCGTTACTACTTCGATGTAAACTTTCCCAAATTAGTACAAGAAGAGGAAGATATGACAGATGTCTGATATAAAGCATGCTACAAGAGTCTGCTTAATTGCCCCTAGTATATCAGGACCGGTAAATGTAGACCTAGAGCTTCATATACTGCCAGGCTGACGTGTAATGTTCAATCCATGTAGTACAGCTCTGAGTGTACAGAACTACAAGAAGCTTCACATAGGCTGATACGGATCTGCTGCATCCAGTACATTTGAGACTCTGCTACTCACACCCAAGCGACTAATGGATTGCTGAGGTATACTGCTATGTCAAGTGCAGAATAGATGATAGCAACGTAACCTGTTCCCTGCTCATGTCAGTGCCATGTGTTCCCATATCATGTGAGAGCCCTGACCAGGCTCATTTTCCTTTCTGCAAGTGGGACCGAGCAAAACAGTGCTCCTGCTCTTATTTGTGGCAATGTGATACAATGTGAAGTCCTCCCAGGGTGTTTCGTGCTCTTTCTCTGTAGTGGGAGACGTGATGTCAGTGTTGATCTTCAACCTAGTTATTGACTGGGTGATGCGATGCATAACTGAAGACCGAACCAGAGGCATCAGATTGACTCTCTACACTAGAGGACCTTGACTATGTGGATGACCTAGCCTTGCTCTCCCGCACACAACAGAATATGCAGGAAAAGCCTTCACATCTATGCACAGCAAGTAGGCCTGAAGATTAGTATGAATAAATCAGAAGTCATGCCACTCAACATCCCAAATCCTTTACCAGTCAAGGTGGATGGAGATGACCATAACTGAACAGTGCTTACCTATACCAGTTGACTCGGTTGGTCTGAGCGCACTTAGCTATTCCTGAAACTTCAGAGCTGGAGCTCAAGATTTGATAAAACCACAGGAAAATGATTGCAACACAGATACATTGGAGCAACCCATTAATAAAGTTGCAGTCTGTTCATCTGAGAGCATCTTTTGGTTACCTGGGGAAAAAAACATTGCTCTATAAAAGCCTCTCACACATTGTTATCACTGAACATTGTAATAACACTCCCGCTGAGTGGTCAGATTTTCTAAATTCTATAAACTTTTCTGAAGCCACATTTCCTTTCCAGAAACGGTGACCACCTTGTGCCTTTGGCGAGTCAAGCTGTGATAAAAGCTCTAACTGGGCATTCATTTTGTATTCTATCTGATCACTATGAATATTGTTTCCGAGTTTCAAACCTGCTATCATCTCATGGAGTAAACTTTGCTTGAACTAGCCATGGAGAGTCAAAAATACTAACAGTACTTAGCTTCCAGTTGGGGCACACTTCTACCAGTTCCAGTGGACCCCAGGGCTCCCATCCTTCAACGTTCATAGCAGTCGCAGCTCCTGGCACATGGAAGGGACGGGGCATGGGAGGGAATAAGAATTAAATTCTAAAAAAATAAACACTTTCCTTGATCGCCGCACCACTCCCTCCACTCCTCTGCTGCAGGCACAGGCTCCCAGCCTGCCCAGCGGCCAATCCTGATGCTGCTCAGAGCAGCATTAGGATTAGCTGGGAGTGCCCAGCCAGGTTGGAAGCCTGTGCATGCTCTCTCCAGCCCAGCAACTCTATTGCTGGGCTGTAGAGAGCCTACTGCACCTGCGTGTTTGGCTGACCCGAGACGACAGCCCAAACATACATGTTCACTGAAGGGGAGAGCTGTGCACTCCCCCTCACTGCTCGTCACGTCCGTGGCCCCACAATTTTACAAGAAAATGCTAATAAACGCAGTTTATTATAGTTTTCTTGTCAAGGTTTTGCACCTGCTGCTGTTGGCGGGGGCCCTAATGGAGGAGCCGTCCCTGGTTCATAGACTCCTAGTGCAAAATGTGGAAAAAGACTTTTCCTAGTGCTCAAAAAAAGTGATCTAATTTCTCCAGTCTAGTCAGTCATGGCTACTTCTCAATTTCCAAACAAATAGAATTCAAACCTTCCTGTCTCGCTCACACTGCTTTTCATTGATACAAAACGTCATTACTACAAGAATGCACAAACTTTTATCGTTCCCCTTAAAAACTTAAATACCTCCTGTCATCCCACGATCAAGAGCTGTTGGTCTCAATTTTATGCCACAAACATCAAGATCGTGGAATCTACTTCCCACTAGATCTATAGCCATCCAGAACTTCTTCATTTTCGCAAGGGACTAAAATCCTGTCTCTTTCAGTTGTAACATCGCATTCTATTGCCTGGCACCAGTTCTTATTGAGCTAAGCACCAATAGGCCACCCCTTTGGTAAACAACAGCACTTACCAAATGCCATAAATAAATACAACAGGCTGACAGTACATGCCTATTTAAAGTACTGATCAGGTAGCCCAATGAATTAGTGAAATAACCTTGCGATACGTAAAAGTCCCTTAATCAAATAGCCATGATCATGCACTGCGGCACGATCGCATTTGCAGAGGGATCCAGTTGAAAGTGATTAAACTTCAAGGCACAAAGCGCTTTTCATGCAGTCTAT
This sequence comes from Pleurodeles waltl, assembly GCF_031143425.1. NCBI lineage: Eukaryota > Metazoa > Chordata > Amphibia > Caudata > Salamandridae > Pleurodeles > Pleurodeles waltl. The sequence goes on from NC_090438.1 coordinate 766,725,531, forward strand.
TAATAGCTGGGTTTTTTCACACGATCTGGGCCGTAGACTCTGAATTCATAAAACCTGCTGGCGTCAAAAGTCGCTGTAATATACATTCCAGTTTCCCCCGAGCGAGGCCGCAGTAACATAAGTGATCGTCAGCTCTCCGGGGCGCATGTGTTCCTCCCTGCCTGCTGTCTCCCACACTTCTGCTGCAGGCCCTGCTTTCACTGCGAAAGAATGCAGGACATTCACGCAATTCCAGGCAGCATCCTTGATGTCTGGACTTCATGGGACTGCTTCGCACCACAGTTATTGCAAACTGTTAACTTTCAGGCCTCGGCCTGTTTGTCTTGGCAGCTCCCTTGTGTTGTGCTTCTCGGACAGACACAGGCCAAGGCGGCCACCATTGCAGACAGGAGAAGTCGAGCCATCGATCATGCTGTCGCCTGCAGACAGCCCCAGCTGATGGCACCACGCGGTGCAAAAAGGCGAAAGTACTATCGCCCGCTGTCTGATCTGTGCCAGGGGTCCTTTAAATGAGCCTTGGAAGTCCAAGATCAGAGTGAAGTTACCTCAGGCGTTCAGTCAACGAAGCGGGGTGGCGATGGAGATTGCGAGGGCAGGGTTAGGGGAGGGGGGTGATGTCTGGATCTGCAGGAATTATGTTTCAACTAAAACAGCAGTTATGAAATATCACGCCCCATTGTTCTGATTATGAAGAATGACTGTATAAAGCTTTCCCTTTTGCTCTTGTACATCTGTACGACCCCAGCATCCCCCTTCCCTACCCCATGCCATGATTCGGGGTCATGGCTCATGGGGATGTGCTGAGGGTGGCCATATGCTAAGGCTTTGAAATTGGCACAGCAGTGGTTGGGCCTCAGCCTTGACACAGCATGTGCACGGTTCTACATACAGACCACGTTGACACCAGACACTTTAGTGAGGGGTCTGCGGGTAAGAACATGTGGAAGGATGGCAGGATATTTCTAAGCACATTATTTAGGTCGAAACTTGGCAGAACATAAAGACTGGTTTATAGTGTTTTGTGTTCCTCCACGCCCACCAATTAAGACACAACCAGACGGTCCTCTGAGGCCTCCTGTCTTCAGAAATTGTAGCTGGTCCATTAATGCACTATGTCTGACCTCAGCGAATATTACGAATATTACAACCCAGTTTGCCTTATCCATCTTCAGATGACCATCAGAGACCACGGTTTTTCCTCAGAGGCAATCAGCTTCATAACATCTACCCCCAGCAGGGCATTTAAAAGCCCAGACAGTCTTCAGAGAAACTTGGCATGGACTCTGACACACTGAACAGGTCCTCAAAGAGCATAAGCCAGACCCTTGAGACATTTGATCTATCTTCAGACACCGCCATGAAGCTGTCAGGCATCACAATCTCACTTTCGGCCACCCTGGCCCTGGAGATCCTAAACATTCTCTCAAAGTTCTTCATGCTCGGCCACCCTTGTGAGATTTCCATTTCAAACTGAGGTGCCCTTCCTGCCTTGCCTGGCCATTGAACATCATTTGATGACCTTCAGACCACTATCATATATTGGAAGGGAAGTCTTTACACTGTGGTGCATTATACCATGTTCAATACAATACATACCTTTACAATGCACTCAACACTCTACCATACACTATGTTCTCACTAATCATGTCATTTTAAATATTATAAGTGTTGCTATGAATGCTATAAGTTCAAATGCTATAAGGTATGTAATATGCAATGGTATAACTAGTGAATGGAGAATGGGTGAGTTATAGGTAATGTACTGTGGCCGGTGAGTTGACAAGACTGTGTACGGAGGTGTGCGACATATAGTAACTCGAAGTTGGTGCGCAGATTATATATTTAAGTTATAACTATGACATGGTAATTTGAAAGTTGTGCATATGTTTTAAATTTAAGTTACAACTTTAGAATTTCCAATTTTTGTGTAGTTTAAGTTGGGTTTGTACACAAAGAAGGAATACATTTTTCCTAACTATAGCATATGCATAAACTTTGGTTCATTTCATGGAATTTCACTGGTTTTTCATTTTTTAGGAGAATATTTTTTCTGATCGGACAGTTTACTGTTGTCGAATGGAGTGTCATTAAGAGGACTATGGTATAATACAATGGACGATAGTGTCCTAAAGTGTACTTTCATACACTGTGGTATTGTAGAGTGGAGTGGAGTAGAGTAGAGTGGACGTAGTCTGGAGTGACATACAGCTGAGTAGCCTAGTGTGGAGTAGCATAGAGCGGAGTGGTATAGAGTGTAGTGGGATAGAGTAGAGTGGCATAGAGTGGAGTGGCATACAATGAAGTGATGTACAAAGAATAGTGTATAGTAGAGTGGCATAAAGTCGAGTGGCACTGAGTGGAGTGGTATAGAGTGGGATAGCATAGAGTGGAGTCTGGTACAGTGCAGTTGCATACAGTGGAACAGTGTAGAATGGATTGGCATACAGTGTAGTGGGGGGCATTGGAGTATCATTGACTGGAGTCTCATACAGTGAAGTGACATACAATGGAATAGTCTAATTAGAATGCCATACAGTGCCATGGCTTACGGTGGAGTGTGTTGAGTGGAGTGGCTTACAGTGGAATAGCGTTGAGTGGAGTGGCCTAGAGTAGAGCGGCAAAGAATGGAGGGTGTACAGTGGAGTGGTGTGGAGTAGACTGGCATAGAGTGGAGTGAGGTACAGTGTAGTAGAGCAAAGTCAAATAGCGAAGACTGGACAGGTGTAGAGTAGAGAGACACACAGTGGAGTGGCGTACAGTGGAATGGTGTATACTGGAGTGATGATAGAGTCTATAGCATAGAGTGCAGTTGAGTGCAGTGGAGTAGCATACAGTGGAGTGATGTACAGTTGAGAAGTATACAGTGTAGTAGAGTGGAATAATATTGAGTTTAGTGGTGGTCAGTTTAGTGATGTAGAGTGGAGTGGCATATAGCGGAGTAGAGTGGAGTGTAGTGTTGTACAGTGAAATAGCATAGACTGTAGAAGCATAGAGGGTTGTGATGTACAAAGTATTGGGTGTAGTGAAGTGGTGTAAAATGTAGTGTTGTACAGTATAATATCATACACTGATTTGCAGTAGAGTGGAGTACATGGAGTGGCATAGAGTGTAATTGTAATGAATAAAACAGTGTCAAATGTAGTGTTATGAAGTGGATTTGCGTCCAGTGGAATAGTGTGCAGAGGAGTAGCATAGCATACAGTGGAAAGGCGTACAGTAGACTTGCGTAGACTGGAGTGCCATTGAATAGAGAGTGGTTCATTATAATAGTGTAGAGTAGATTGGTGTTGATTAGTGACGTAGAGTGGAGTGGAGTAGAGTGGAGTGGGGTACAGTGGATTAGCATAGAGTGTAGTGGATCTAATGGAGTGATGTAAAGCAGAGTGGCATAGAGTAGAGTGGCATGGAGTGGAGTGGCATAGAGTGGAGTGTGTTAATTGAAACACAGGTAGCATGACAGTGTTTGAACAGATGTAAATGTTATGTGGCATGAATATCCATTATGAGGAGTATCACTATAAATTATAAGTTTTAAAAATCTAGCTATATATTGTGCTGCTGTACACCCTGGTAAGTTTGTGGCATACCTTGGTACATGGGGATGAGAAGTCAGTATGTGATTGGGTAATGGCTGCTTTTACCAAAGGTAAAAGGCAGCCAAATAAGTTTTATCACAGTTCTACTGCATTCTGCGGTCAGCCTTTTGCTGTGTTCTGAGTTAGGGTCCTAGATATAGATAAGTAGTAGGTTTTCTATTTGATCATTACCTATTACCCCTTTATTTAAGTGGTAATAGGCAACAAAATGTATTTCTAATTCTCTCTATATTTTTATAGCAATCTCGGGAGAACTGCACATTTTGAGTCAAAATGCTACACCTCCCCCGGCGGAGGTGTAATGAGAAGAAATATCTTTATTTCTCCTTGTTTTTTCCTCTTGTTTGTAGAAACATGTTTATATAGCTTTCACTCAGCGCAGCGCAGCAAGCCACCTTGCTCCGCTGCGTGAGAGGGAAAGGGCAGGAATGCGCCATATATAATATAATACAATGTATTACTGTCCTTTCCATGCACGGGTGCCCTTTTGGCTGTCTAACATCAATGCTGGCACACATGTGCCTTGGTGCAAGGATGCCTGCGTTGCAGTCTGGATTGTTTTATGCAGGAAGGTATACCTTCTGAGGAGTTGTCCCCTTTGTATATGTGCTGCACAATGCAGCACACATAGAAGGAGGAAAAATGAGGAGACATAAAGATATTTCTCCTTGTTTGGCCTCCCCCGGGGAGGTGTAGCATTTTAATGCATCCTGAGGTGTGAAACTTTCAATCATCCACCAATGTAATGGGTGCAATAGGTCTGCAAAGTTTTGCAGCAATTCGTCAAATTAGTTGAAAGTTATTAAGGGACAAAAATCAGAGGAATTCCTATCTCTGGTAACCCTAACTTCTATAACTACAGTGTGGCTACCGGCACGCTGTAATATACACATGTGTGTGTTTTTTTGTGTGTGTATATATCACCTACTGGCAATTGCCAGTAGGTAGTTATAGTTAAGACCTAGTTTCCATAGGAAAAAAGTTTCTTCTTTTTTTAATACCGTTGGCATCTTGAGCAATCTTCACGAAATTTTTATGTTATAATCTACTTCTGTGGGCTTTCACCATGCCCATCTCACGCCCATTACTTTCATTCGTTCCTTGGCCTGCCTTTCAACATTCCCTTGATTTTGTGGGTAAATAGTTCACGTTTGTCCCACCTTGAGGCTGCTTTGTTAGCGTCTTGGAGACTGACCCTGTTATATGGATTATTGTAGGATAAGCCATAAACCTTAGTGTGGCGCACTACTTTTTACTTTTGGGCATGCTACTGTTTCTTTGCGGTGTCTGTGCCAAAAGGGTGCAAGCTGGTTTCTTTTGCCTTTCCGCTTCATGCTCTGTGTCTGTATGTTGTTTCTTCCTTTTCCTTGTTTTTGAGCATGCTGCTGTTTCTTTGTGGTGTCTGCACACAAATGTTGTAAGCTGGAGTCTTTTTTAAATGTATTTATTTTTTGATGTTTCATATAGCGAGAATGCTGAGCCCTTCGTCTGTACATGCAAAGAAGGGGCGGGCGGTTGCTGTATCCCTTCCCCTCAATGGATGTCAATGCTAAAACTGTATTATATTATACAAATATATATATGTATATTTATATATTTTTACATAATCTTCGGTAGACTTCTTGCAACAGGTCTTCTGGATGGGTCTGTCACAGCATGGGTGCATGTTCATATTTGGGCTGGACTCGTGCTCCCCTGTCTCAGAGCACATGTGTGTGCTGACACCGTGTGCAAGCAGCACCTGGGGCTTCTACCTCTGTCACAACGTGCGCCTGGAAGCCCCTCTCAGCCCCTAGCTCCTTCGTGTCACACTTGTGAAGCCGGGTCCAAACTAAAGTCCTACCCCGATCACAGGGTGTCCACGTCTGTTTAAAGGGTGTCCACATCTGTTTTTAGGGTGTCCACGTCTTTTTGTAGAGTGTCCACCTCTGTTTATAGGGTGTCCACCTCTGTTTATGGGATGCCCACATCTGAGCGGTGAAGTCCCTTTGTCGCAGTCTCCGTATGCTGCTTTGTGCTACACATGTAGTGCTTTCATGCCTCCCCTGTGTCCTCAAGGTGCTTTCCAGCAGTTGGGTGACTGATTACTATGTCTCTGCTGCAGGGGTGGCTGTTGAGGTTTGCTGCCCTGTATGGGACCCCAGGAATATGCTTCAGATTTAATGTATCAGCTTTTGTTGTGAGGATAGGATCTCCAGCAGTGTAAACAAACCTCCCACGGCTGTGCTCTGTAGGTGCGAAAAAGTAGATATTTATTCCTTTTTTGAATTTTTGATGCTTGTCGATGGTCCGCCTCCTCCTTAGGTTAAGCTTTTGATATACCTTTATCTCCCAACACTGACTCTCTGTAGGTCTGTCTCGGCACTCTGAATTATCCCAGTCCCATGTGTGAATAGTTCACTCACCCAACTGTTTTCTTTATCTTCTGTGACTTGTCCTGATTTAATGAGTTGAGCAGGACTGATGCTGCCACAGTGCAGCAAATATATGCAGCTCAGTATGGCTTCCCAGAATGGACTGTGGTTTGCCTTCTCTGTACACTTTATAATGGAGCCATCGGACCTTCAATCCCCCAAAGCTTGTCTTGGTTGTTACAATAAGAAGCAACGTTCTCGATCTTGTATAAAGCTAAATAAATTAATATTCCTACAATGCAATTTCCATTTAGCATGTTACTAAGTACGTTTGAACACCCTTGGTAACGTGTCCAGCCCTTATAGATTACCTGTACCTGGACACGTTGGAGGTCGGTGAACCTTTTAGCCGAGTTGGGCTCTCCTCATCCTTGAATAGTCGGGTCACTTAAATCAATAATCAATAACTATTGTAGTTGATAGTCAATACTCAATAACTCGTTAGGAATCAATAACAGTTGGTAATTTGACGCGCCATGACCTTTCAGTCATGAATGACCACACCGGTTTATTAAAATTAGTGAATTTATTTCCCTATATTAACAAAGCTAGCACAATGTATATAAGTCTCAAAACCAAATGATATATGTATACGAACATTACTAGCTGTCCATAACGGCAGAAGAAACGCAGTCTACGAAATATCTGAATAATGGTGCATTCAGTTATGGCAATGCAAATCACTAATATGAGTAACTGTATTTGACTAATCTCGTACATTGGTCTACATAACAAGATTTCAATTCAACATGGTGCATCAATTGCATACCTCGACTAACCTCTAATTAGCATTGGCATGTGTGGGCTTCATGCAAAACTAATTTAGTCAACACAAATTTGGAAAACTTCTAGCTTGGGCCCTATCAAAATAGCAGTTGGTACCTAGAGGGAAAAACACAATGCATAATACAATTATCCTTTCATATTTCCCAATTACAATCAGCATTCAAGAATATCTTCGTCCTTCAGGTACCGGTTCGGTCAGCATGGGGCAGAATTTCAAAGGGGCAAAGTCAGGGCAGGTTTCCTTGCAGCAGCAAGGAGAATGGGCAAAGTTACTGCATAGGCAAGATGGGGCATTTTAAAGTTAACGTCTCTAGGGTGAGAATTCTCAAAGTCTCTTTCTCAGTAATAGAGAAAAGGGCATCAAGATGTCGTCTAAGATGGCTTCTGGCATTCGGCTTCAAAGATGGCATCAAGGAAAATGGCTGACTTCTCTTTGTCCAGTGGGTTTAAGTAAGAAACATTCCAAATTCTGCAGTGTCTTCCATTGGAGGGTTCATAAGGTGGCTTCAAATTGACCAATGAAAAATGTCTTTCTACTAGTACTCATTTAAGCATACATTGTCCTTGGAGCCTTGGAACACAAGTTGTAACATGGCTTGCCAATTATTTTGATATCTGTACCTCCTTTGTCTGCACCTGCAGAGACTGACCTTGCTTCAAAGGGGATGAAACTGGCCTAGTACGAAACCTTGGAGATAAGTGTATTAGTCATCTCTACTGGAAAAATATAACTTTTAAACGTGAATATATGTTACATTAGTTCAAGAAAAAGCCACGCAGTTAGGATTTGAGACCAGGCAACTAGGCCAAAGCCTCCACTAAATTTAAGCTAAGCACATACAGTTTTCAATAAGAAATCATGGCACACATTTGCAATTATGACGGATTACTACATTTTTTCAATTCTTCATGATTAATAAAGCACGTTTATAATATTGGCGAACTACTCGAGGGCACAATTTCCCCCGTACATTAATTTTCTTTTTCTAAAATCACACTACATTATAGGATTTTGGTTACACGTTATGTGGATTTGTTAGACCCTCTTTTTCTGCGTCATCAATCCCTCCTCTGATGACTAATTATGTCATCACATCAAATCTTCCCACAAATTTTATTCCATTAAAATTCTGTCCTAGTAATTTGGCATGTCAGTCAATTCCCTCTTTCTTTCGGTTCCCTTTGATTTTTCTCTGTATATTTCCACTATTTTGTTCTCTATTTTCTCTTCTCTTTTCCTTTTGTTCCTTGCTTTTAACATTTTGATAGCTTTCCATGTTCCCCAAATGCCTAATACACAAATTAATATTATTAATACTCGCTTTATTATTTTCAGTAATAATCCGTTCCCAACGTTGCTGAGCCAATTTCCCACGAAAGCAAATCCTTTTCCAACCTTCTCCCATACTCCTGGTTCTTTCAATTCCTTCAAATCTGTACTTTCGTTAGTTAAGTTTGTAAGCATTTTTCTAATTTGCCCACTGCTGTCCGGTATATATGTACAACAGTGACGTGTACCAAGCATTTTGCAAACGCCGCCATCCTTTGCTAAAAGAATGTCTAAGGCAAGCCGATTTTGAAGAGTCATAGCTCTTTCTGCAGCGAGTTCAGCATCCATCAGGATTATAGCTCCTGAGAATTTTGTCAGCATGTTATCCACAATAGTAGACAACTTTCGTATCTTAATTGAGTTCAAAATGACTCCCACTGAAGGAATCAAAGCTCCAAATATATCTCCTACCACACCAGAAGCTGTCTCTCTCTTCTGAACATGATGTGATTCAGACAGCTTTGGAAATTTCTTTAAGTCGTCTAGTTGGTAAATCTTTGGAAACACTATTCCCAAATAACATCTCCCATACCATCCTTTAGGAAGACGATAATAGGCGTTAAGTCCACAAATATAATATACCCCTGGAATAACCGGGTCTTGTCCATTCAGTATGAACGTCCATTTAGGTTGAAACAAAAACGTGTGTTTACATTCACTCGTTCCCACAAAGACTGTGTCATAATATGATTTATGTCTATGTATACAGAATCTCCCTACGTGTAACGTATCTAAAGCTATCTTTCCTTGTGTCTTTATTGCGGCAAAAGCATAGTTATCTACAGATGTCCTTTTATGTAATTCCCTTTCTAATTCTTCCTTCATTTCTTTCCTCCTATCGTCAGTGCGGTCTAAGAAGTTTATTTCCACTGGTGAAAGCAAGCATGTAAGGTTCTCTCTATGTGCGTGAGCTGTGTGAAAAGGTGACAACGGCTCAAAGAAGCCTCTCATCAATTTTATATAATAATCTCTGGCTACTTTACTCAGATACTCGATTATGGGGACATATGCGAATGTAACATCATAATTGGAGTAAAAATAACTAATGTACTGCTGACCATAAAATCTGGACATTATTATACTACATGTAATTCCATACGTAAGAGGCATGCTATGATACGTCACCCCTTCCACTACAGAGGTAGGTATTTGTGTACACACATAACAATCTTTCGCATCCATGGTCTCAACATACTCACTCAGCAAGCAATAGAAAACATTAGACGAAAGTTCCTTCTTATCATGCAGATTTCTTTCATCTTGTTCGAGTCTCTTTAAAGCTGTTGGTTCAGAAGTAATAGTAGGTCTAGAAGTAAAAGCGTCATTCGTCCCTTTCTCATCCTTCCCATGCATTCCTAGAACTATTGCTACAATGATTAGTACACATGCAGTTATTAGACCTATACACATGTATTTACAACACTTCATTTTATGCCCCTGTGTAGTGTAGCCTGCCATGATCTGTATAGAATCAGAAAGTTGAAGACACTTTATCAAATCGGATTTGCAGATATATGTACAAGGCTGAAAGAGTTCAATATTCACACTGTTTTCTTTAGCAGCTTAGTCTCTCATCGGTTAGCAGCTTTGTCTTAAAATCGGTTTCAGAGTCAATCGAGTTTAGCAATGTCTTAGCCGGTTTAAAAGTCAATCAGGTTATCAAAGTCTTATTCGGTAAAGTTCATGGGGTTTCACTTCTCAAGTGCCAAAGTGAAGTTCTGCCTCTTCGTTCTCGAGACTGAGAGATAGGAATTCGTCTGACCAATCGTTAGCGGCTATGTATGCCCACTCCGGACCAGAGTACCTTCTGCTCGGTATTCTTTTTCTTTTCAATTTTGCATCCTCCTTTGATTCTCTCTCACGTGTGCTTTCTTCCTTGGTCAGGTCTTTCTCCTCACTTGGTGTTGCTATTGCGACAGACACTTCTTTTCTTTTCTCTTTCAACTTTGGTTCTTCATTCTCATTTGGTATTTCCTTGAGCCTTAGTTTCACTGGTGATATACTCTGCCTCCGTTTCGCACTGTTTTCACCTGAGGGACCTGCAACAGATTCCAGAAGGGGTTGAGCGATTTCACTTTGTCCCTCCTCTTTTTCTTCCTCCAGGAGGTTGATCAGATTTTCCTTTTCTTTTCCTGTATTGTCTGCTTCTGGGAAAGCCCTCCTCTGATCAGCCTCTCCTGCTTCTTTACTTGTTGCAGGCTCTTTATCACCCTCAGGGTCTCCGTCACTTTCTGATGTCTCTCCTCCGTTCTCCTCAAATGGATCGGCTGTTTCTTCCTCAGAGAGTATCTCTCCCTCCTCTAATTCTGCTTGTTCACCTCCAAGTTCTTGTTGCTTTGTCTCGGTGCCTGGTCATTTTTTGTTAGTCACTGGTGATTTCAGTGCTTCAACTTCCTCTTCAGTGGGGCACGTCACCCTTTTCGTGTGACTGGCGTGAATCCAGTTGGGAACTCCCGCACACTTCACAGCGGTAGTAGTCGTCAGAATCACTTGGAAAGGTCCTTTCCAACGAGCTTCCAGACACGACTTCCTCACGTGCTTCTTTATCACGACCCAGTCGCCTGCTTTCAGGGCGTGTCCTGGACCTTGGATCGGTGGTTGCCTCCACCTGGTGAGAAAAAGAGCGTACCACATCAGCTAGACCTTTGCAGTAGTCCAACACCATATCATCTGTAATATTCAAAAGAGCATTTGCAGGAACTGCTGGAAGTCTCATAGCCCTGCCCATGAGAATCTCGTGCGGGGACAGTCCAGTTTTCCTATCAGGGGTGTTTCTCATTGACATTAACACCAAAGGCAATGCGTCAGGCCATTTCAAGTTTGTTGATGCACATATTTTCGCCATCCTTGATTTCAGCGTACCATTGATTTGCTCCACTAGTCCTGATGCTTCAGGGCGATAGCTACAATGCAACTTTTGCTCAATGTTCAGTGCTGCACACAGTAATTTTATTACTTCGTTATTGAAGTGACTTCCCCTATCTGATTCTAAAGAGATCGGGAATCCGAAACGTGGTATTAGTTCCCTCAAGAGTAGTTTGGCTACTGTGAGGCTGTCATTCCTACGTGTGGGGTATGCTTCAATCCAGTGACAAAAAATACACACAATCACCAACACATACTTCAAGCCTCCATGCACAGGCATTTCAATAAAATCCATTTGCATTCTGCTGAATGGACCTCCAGCTCTCCCAATGTGGCTCAAATTTACTACTGTTCCTTTCCCCGCGTTCATTTGTTGACAAATGACGCAACGGTGGCAAACTGCTTCAGCAACTTGATGGAATTTGGGGTTAAACCAATCAGTTTTGAACAGTCTGACCATGGCGTCCCTTCCAAGATGAGCCTGTCCATGGTAGAACCTGGCCAATTGTGTCAACAGGCTGTTAGGCAGAACCAATTTCCCTTCACTAGAGACCCACAAATCATCTGGTTTCTTTACACATTGCAATTTACTCCATGAGAGTTTCTCATCTTCGCTAACATCGTTTTGTAAAGACTTCAATTCATCTATTGTATCTACAACTTTTAGAGCAAAGGCTTCGCTTGGTTCAATTTCTGGCTCATTTATCAAGTTCCATTCATCTCTGAGCAATATACAGTTCAATGCGCAAAATCTTGCGACTTGATCTGCATATCCATTTCCCAGAGAAATGTAATCTTGTGATTTCGAGTGTGCACTGCATTTGACCACTGCCACTTCTCCTGGTAATTGGATGGCATGTAACAACTCTCTTATTCTTTCGCCTTTTTTCACTGGTGATCCTGAAGAGGTCATGAAGCCTCTCTGTGACCACAATTGTCCAAAGTCATGCACTATTCCAAATCCGTACTGACTGTCAGTATAGATGGTGACTTTCATCAATGCAGAAAGTTGGCAAGCTCTGGTAAGTGCTACCAATTCCGCTACTTGTGCAGAGTAAACTCCTTGAAGCCAGGATGCTTCCAGAACACCTGTTATCGTACATACAGCATATCCTGCTTTCAATATCCCCAGCGCATCTCTTAAACATGAACCATCAACAAAGAGGATTTGATCATTGTCTTCCAATCGGGTGTCTTTGATGTCAGGTCTTGGTTTTGTACAAAATTCAGTCACCTGAAGACAGTCGTGCTCAACGTCTTCAGTGTTCTCAATTTCGATATTTTCACTGGGAAACAAGGTTGCTGGATTCAACGTAGTGCACCTTTTCAGCTGCACATTCGGTGATCCCAAAATTATTGTCTCATACCTTGTAAGCCTAGCACCAGTCATATGCTGTGTTCGGGAAAGTGTCAAAAGTATCTCGACTGAGTGAGGGACCATGACTGTTAAAGGATGTCCCATCACTATTCCTTCACTCTGGGTTAGGCTGATACCAACTGCTGCTACTGCACGCAAGCACCCCGGCAGTGCTGCTGTGACCGGATCCAAAGTAGCTGAAAAATATGCTACTGGTCTGTTAACGCCACCATGGGCTTGAGTCAAGACAGACAAGGAACATTCATCACGTTCATGACAAAACAGTGTAAAAGGCTTCGTGTAATCAGGCATACCTAAAGCCGGAGCCCTGCACATGCATTCCTTTAACTCAATAAAAGCATCCATCTCATCTCCTTTCAACTCTATTTCATCCAGCGCATCTTTCTGGGTCAGTTTCAGTAAAGGTTTTGCTAGAGTCGAAAAATTGGGAATCCATTGGCGACAGTAGCTCACCATTCCCAAAAACTTTCTCACTTCTCTTCTCGTCTTTGGTGGACTCATCTGGAGCACACTTGTTATCCTTTCTTTCATAATTCTTCGTGACCCTTTTTCTATTTGGTGACCCAAATATTTCACCTTCTTCTGGCAGAATTGTAATTTTGAAGGGGACACTTTGTGTCCGTTCCTTCCCAAATGATTCAGTAGGGCAATGGTATCTGCTGTACAGTCACTTTCTGTCTTAGATGCGATTAGCAGATCATCAATGTATTGCACCAAGGTTGATTCGAACAGCAATTCCAACGATTCCAAATCTTTCTTTAGAATCTGATTGAAAATTGATGGTGACTCCGAAAACCCTTGAGGAATTCGACACCAACTGTAGACCCTGTCCAGGAATTTGAAACAAAAGAGAAATTGGCTGTCCTCATGAAGAGGCACAGAAAAGAACGCTTGTGACAAGTCGATGACTGAGAACCACTCAGCATCACAGGGAACTTGAAACATTATTACAGCTGGATTTGGTACTACGGGACAACATTTGACTATTATGTCATTTATCTTCCTCAAATCCTGAACAATCCGGACCTTTCCACTCGGCTTTATCAGTCCCATAATTGGTGAATTACATGGACTGCTTAACACTTCTTTTAATACTCCCTGTTTTACAAACTCATCAATGAGTTGAGCGACTTTCATGAGGGTGTCTTGCGCCATATGGTATTGTGGGGTCTGAGGAAAAGTTACTTTGGGTTTTACAGTCACTTTCACTGGTTCTACTCCTTTGACCAATCCTACTTCTTTCCCTGTCATATCCCACACTTCCTTTCCGACTGTTTCCTGTAACTCAGCGGGAATATCTGCTTCAGTGAGCATTGGGTAAAGAGTAATCAGGGGATACTCTTCATCGACAGTTTCCACTTCGTCCCCTCCTACACTGTCCTCTTCTTCCCCATCACTGTTTGTCTGAATTTTAATTCCATCATTTGAGCACGTAATTGAACATCCCAATTTGCACAATAGGTCTCTCCCTAACAGTGATATTGGGCTTGAGTCACACACCACAAATTTATGTGACCCTTGATAGTTACCGATCCTGACTTGCACTGGATCTGTGATTGGGTTCGTCAGGTACCTATTTGCTACTCCCACTACTTGAACTGTCCTCCCTGAAAGTGGCAAATTTGGTACTTCGATGCTTCTAACTGTAGAGCGTGTAGCTCCAGTGTCAACCAAGAATGAAACGCGATGACCCATAACTCTTCCTTCCACATACGGACCCTTTTGATCAACTTCCAAAGATGCTGCAAGCATACAATTTCCCTCCTCATCTGAACTTTCACTCTCCCATACATCGTTTATTCCATCCTCACTGTGTGAAGGGAATTGGTGTACTGTGTCATTTTGGTTCATTACTTGACCCGTGACCTGTTGAGGAAGCATTACTTGTTGCTGATTCATTGGTGCTAAGGGTATTTGCATTTGCTGATTAGGTACCATGGGAAACTGCTGTTGCATTGGCTGCAACTGTGCCATTTGTGCACGGGGCATTTGCACATGTTGCGGTTGTATGGGTTGTAAACCCTGAATCTGATTCATATTATTCTGAAAATTTGGATTTGGACCTCTCAATTTCGGTCCTTTCATATTCTGGAATGCATTGACATCATTGTTTTGCTGACCTACACCTTCCTGCACCATCATTGGGCACTCCTGTTTCCAATGCCCGACGATTCTGCACGTGTGACATGGCATCACCTTCTTCATTGCCTGTATACCATTTGGAATCATGACAGTATTCAAATCAGGACCATTATTCACAAAACCTCCTCGACCTCTGACTCGCATCTGCGGCTGAAACATAGCATTTTCCTGTTGTTGTTGCTGCAGCATCTGTTGTTGAAAACCTTGTAAACCTTGCAAACCCGTCTGATCCGCTCTGAGCTGCATCACCATCACCTTTTCTTTCAATCTCTTCTGTTTTGTCTCAATCTCATCACTGCAGTATTTTGCGTAGTTCAACACTTCATCGATCGATTTCGACTGCCAACAAATCAAATGCATTTTAATCATCTTACTGACCTCGGGTCTCAACCCTTCCACAAATCTGAACACGAAATGGAGCATGTCCTTTGCCTCAATCGTCTCCGTGCCACTGTAATTTTTAAACGCTTTCAACAATCTCTCATAGTATGCATGTATCGAATCTTTAGCCTCTTGTGCTGTCCTGTCAATCCGCTGCCAATCCACATTTTTCGACGCAACCTTGGTTTTCAAGTGCTCGATCACCTTATGGTACAAACTCATTACCGTAGGCGATGGTGCACCTGTGTCCCTATCTCGTTCTGGTTCACTCGTCGGCCAACCAACAGCCGTTTTGCAATCTTCCCATAAATCTGACGGAACCACAATTTCAAATAAAGTATTCAGGTCTTCCCAGAGACATTTTGCGAGTTTCACAAATCTATCTGTCTGTTGATACCATTAAATCGGCTTCTCTCTCAATTTGGGGAAATCATCCGTAAAGGATTGAATATCGCACCTGTGCCATGGTACATGTACAAGTTTTCCCCCTGCTGTCTCTCTCATTGGCAACATGGTTATCAGGTCGTCATTCTGTTGTGCCTTTTCATTCCGATCTGGGGTACTTTCTTTCTTTTTGTCCTTTTTCTTAACCCATCTACTTTCCCGTTTATCTAGACATCTCCAGACCTGTGCGCTCTGCAGTATCTCCTTAAGGTGCGTCTTCATCCATGCCGATTTCATGTGTTCAAAATCTTTTGTCTCAAAGTCTAGCCTATAACTTCTGCTCAAGTGTTTAGTCTTGCCCAGGTCAATCTCATTTCTGTCTGCAATCTCTTGTAACTTCTTATTGTTTTATTGTCTTATTCTTATTCTTTTATTGTTTTATTTATTATTGTTTTGTTTTATTCTTATTCTTTTGTTGCTCACTTCTCTTGTAATCCTGGGGCACATGTATCTCAACTCTTCTTCTGTGTATGACTCTAACCTGTTCAGACCCATTGTTCCCTCTACCAGTTCATCTGCTTCCATGCCCAATCTTATTTTATTCAGGTATTCTTCTCCCTTTCCGCTGGATGTACTCTGTGGGGAGTTCAGGTTGTTGAACCATTGTGTTAGCTGTTGTGCGTTCAGTCCCATCAATGTAGCGCTTACATCAACTGCTACTGATGGCTGCGGTAACTTTTCAGTCTTTGAAGTTAACGGTATTAGTAGTGGGGGATTTGACCTTACCACTGTTGACGGAGCACAAATTGGAATTGGACTAAATCCCGACAAGGACCCAGATCCATTTGGCAGTGTTGCTATCGGAGTCATTTCTGGAGTGTTTTCTATGCATCTTCTCCCTGTCTCACTTTGTATCATTACCCCTTGATCGCATACGTTTGGGCTTGCCTGTATATATAATGGTACTGGCGGACCCACGGTGATAGGCAGAGATATTGCATCTGGATTCTGTCTGTTCCCTGAATTCTGTGGCATGTTAATCCCCACATTATGATTCATCATTGCTGGCATACCTATCTGGCCCTCTGTTACTCGAGTGTACCTCGGCACTTCTTGTACCTGCTTTTGAGGCATCAAAATTTGCGTTGATTCGGCTTGAATCAACGTCGGTCTTTGATAACTCTGTCCCCCCTGAGCCCCTAATCCAGAAGTTGTTCCCAAGTTATGCTCATCACAGCAGTGTCTTTGAACCTGCGGCTGATAAGTATCGACAGGTTCCAATCTAGGGACGTCAGGATATATTCTCTGAACTTGTGGTATTTGTGGTGAAAAAGGCATGTCGGGACCGTTCTGTCTTTGTGATATTCTCAAATTCGGTGTCACATTACCCTGTAATGGTTCTGGAGGGGCAGTACTAATGCTTGATCCTTTTTCGCTTTCCACATATGGTGGCGGGCGATCATTCAGCAATTGTATAATAAACTCCTCATCGTCTGACTCGTCTGACCTTCTTGAGTTTCTGTTGTTCTCCCTATCTCTGGACTGACTCCTGTTTGTTTTATAGGTAGCTTTCTTTCCCTCCGTCTCTATCTCATCAGTGATTGCTGGAAACAATTTAATTCCCTGTAGTACGTCTGATCTCCAAACCTTCTGTGTGCTATCCCATCTAGCATCCGCTAGTGTCTTTTCTACTTTTCTTATTCTTGTCTCAAATCTCTTTTGTTGTTGGTTTCTAGCTATTAGCTCCCAAATTGCTAGCGCATCAAACTGTGCCGGCCTTGGAGGTACTTTCATGTCGTATAGCGCGAATCTTAAATTTTCCAAAACCCTTAGGTTAAACGACCCATGAATAGGGAACGCTACACTTCCATGCTTCTCTGTTAATTTGCACCATTGCTTTAGCCAAAGACATGGTGCTACACCCTTTTCCTCAATCATGATGTAAGCTGGTGTACCCTCAGGCGGTGTTTCTTCTCCTACATTTGCCTTAATGTAAGCATCTCCCCTCATGGCACTCTTAAATGCTTTGAAAAATTTCATATTTCCGTCTTTTATTTTTCTCAAATAAGTGATCAATAAGTGACTTTAATTCCCGGAATACTCTTCGCTTGCCTTTCCCCACCAATTGCGCTTCATGGACTGCGTCCAATCCGTGCACGACCCTTCTCGCCAACCAACCTATACCAGCACGGCTCCTAGTGACGTCACACTCCCACACTGCGGCTGACAAAGTCCAGTGGCTTGTCCTCCTTCATTCAGCTTCACTCAAAACTAATTTCTGCAATATATCGCGAGCACTAACCAAAAAGAAGAAAACAAATCTGTCGGTTTACTACAGGAAGGGTAATACAATCGCTTCAGAAACCTTAGGGATTTTTCACTAGCCTCAGCAGTTATTCCATCTTTCTCGGTCTCCCACTTTCGCAAGTAAAATTTGACCCGCAAACTTTACTCTCAACTGATCAATGAACTATTCTAGCGCGCTTTAGAATTCGTCAAATCTCAAAGTCGAAATTTTCTTTCATGCCTCAATATTCGTACCAACTTGTTGACCACGCCCGATCAACCTACTAAACCGAACAGATTACAACATCAATCAAGTGTCTCATACACTTTTCAACATACTCCGGAGTCTCTTGACCTCGCAGGGCCCATCTCAACATCAACAACCACGTGGCCAATTTTTCTGCACAAAGCGCTACACACATGTGAAGTTCGATGACTTCCCCACTCTCACACTTTGGAGTCACACTCCTCTAAAACTTCAACTGGAGTTCGTAACCCCCCCCCTAAAATCCTCACAAACTTCTCAATTCATCTGCAGCAATAAGCTGTGCAAGCGCAAAACCCTAACTTCACTCATACCGTCACTAGAAACGCCGAAAACATTCTCACACCTCCATGTCCTCCATTCGCAAGCTCCGAGATCCCGGGAAAGTCATTGGGGACTTAGGGCATCATCATCTCTTCAACTTGTTTTATCAAAGAAAATTCTAACTTAACTCCGTCTATTGCTCGGATGGGGTCCCAAAGAGCGAAACCATCAATCTCTGCTACCATCTACTGGTCACGCGTCCAGCCCTTATAGATTACCTGTACCTGGACACGTTGGAGGTCGGTGAACCTTTTAGCCGAGTTGGGCTCTCCTCATCCTTGAATAGTCGGTTCACTTAAATCAATAATCAATAACTATTGTAGTCGATAGTCAATACTCAGTTAATGAATCAAAATAACTCATTAGGAATCAATAACAGTTGGTAATTCGACGCGCCATGACCTTTCAGTCATGAATGACCACACCGGTTTATTAAAATTAGTGAATTTATTTCCCTATATTAACAAAGCTAGCACAATGTATATAAGTCTCAAAACCAAATGATATATGTATACGAACATTACTAGCTGTCCATAACGGCGGAAGAAACGCAGTCTACGAAATATCTGAATAATGGTGCATTCAGTTATGGCAATGCAAATCACTAATATGAGTAACTGTATTTGACTAATCTTGTACATTGGTCTACATAACAAGATTTCAATTCAACATGGTGCATCAATTGCATACCTCGACTAACCTCTAATTAGCATTGGCATGTGTGGGCTTCATGCAAAACGAATTTAGTCAACACAAATTTGGAAAACTTCTAGCTTGGGCCCTATCAAAATAGCAGTTGGTACCTAGAGGGAAAAACATAATGCATAATACAATTATCCTTTCATATTTACCAATTACAATCAGCATTCAAGAATATCTTCGTCCTTCAGGTACCGGTTCGGTCAGCATGGGGCAGAATTTCAAAGGGGCAAAGTTAGGGCAGGTTTCCTTGCAGCAGCAAGGAGAATGGGCAAAGTTACTGCATAGGCAAGATGGGGCAATTTAAAGTTAAAGGGCCTGATTACAACTTTGGAGGAGGTGTTAATCCGTCCCAAATGTGACGGATATACCACCAGCCGTATTACGAGTTCCATAGGATATAATGGACTCGTAATACTGCTGGTGGTATATCCGTCAGTTTGCCGTCAATTTTGAGACGGATTAACACCTCCTCCAAAGTTGTAATCAGGCCCAAAGTCTCTAGGGTGAGAATTCTCAAAGTCTCTTTCCCAGTAATAGAGAAAAGGGCATCAAGAAGTCGTCTAAGCTGGCGTCTGACATTCGGCTTCAAAGATGGCATCAAGGAAAATGGCTGACTTCTCTTTGTCCAGGCGGTTTAAGTAAGAAACATTCCAAATTCTGCAGGGTCTTCCATTGGAGGGTTCATAAGGTGGCTTCAAATTGACCAATGAAAAATGTCTTTCTACTAGTACTCATTTAAGCATACATTGTCCTTGGAGCCTTGGAACACAAGTTGTAACATGGCTTGCCAATTATTTTGATATCTGTACCTCCTTTGTCTGCACCTGCAGAGACTGACCTTGCTTCAAAGGGGATGAAACTGGCCTAGTACGAAACCTTGGAGATAAGTGTATTAGTCATCTCTACTGGAAAAATACAACTTTTAAACGTGAATATATGTTACATTAGTTCAAGAAAAAGCCATGCAGTTAGGATTTGAGACCAGGCAACTAGGCCAAAGCTTCCACTAAATTTAAGCTAAGCACATACAGTTTTCAATAAGAAATCATGGCGCACATTTGCAATTATGACGGATTACTACATTTTTTCAATTCTTCATGATTAATAAAGCACGTTTATAATATTGGCGAACTACTCCGAGGGCACAATTTCCCCCGTACATTAATTATTTTTTTTCTAAAATCACACTACATTATAGGATTTTGGTTACATGTTATGTGGATATGTTAGACCCTCTTTTTCTGCGTCATCACCCTGTAAACCCGTTTTTCATTCCCTTCCATCACTCCTTCCTTGTTTGCCTAGTTTTGTTTCTTTCAGTCTCAAATTGACGTTTACAGTGCTTAATTTGTAAATAAAGAGGTGCCGGTTCCCAAAGCCCTCCTCTTAAACACGCGTCTGCTGCTGCAATTAAATTTGTAAACACAGAATACTGAGGCAGCTTAATCCTGAAGCCATCGCGGGCCTCTTCAATCCATATAAAGCCACTCCCTGTCTCCCTCAGCTCACTCTTGCAGCTGTTTTCTCCCTTTGTGACGCTTTTTTGTTTTTCCCTTCATCCGTCTTTGCCATATGTGTCTTTTGCTCGCAGCAAATGCTTGAGGCAGAAGAGCAAGCCTTGGCCCTAAAAAAATAAGTGCCGGTGCTCAGCACCGGAAACAACAAGCACAAATTAAGCACTGGACATTTACCCCCAATGTGCCCAGTTTTGTTAGCAAGCTGAGGCACCGACTGATAAACTGACTCCCCTAGAAGCACACCAACTGGTAAGAAGTGTGGTAGGGTCAGTATTTAGCACAAGCCCTCTGGAATGAGATTACTGGTGGGAGCTACCAGGATCCCACTCGCATTTTGGAAGGAATTTACGTTTCACTGTGCCACTTAGTCGGTATAAACATCTCTTCAAGGGGAGACATGATTTCACAGTTGGCACAGTCTTCTTTGAATTGCTATACTGACTTTCAGGGCTATGAATTTCTCCTACCCCAGATTGTCCCCTTATCAGATGGTTTATTGTTTTGTTCGAATAAACCATAATAACGTGCTAGAAATGCAACTGCTACCAGCTACGGCATTGCTCTGAATCTATTTGGCATTCAAGGAAGGGGGTTCTCCCCCTAAGTAATGTGTTGCAATTTTTTGTTGTTAAATTACCTAAGCAGGGGGTGATATGATGCAGTTTAGGATAATTTTATGTTAATTAGTCATTTGAAGCATGAAATCTTTTTGATTGTAGAATGTTAGCAAATATGGTTTCACTACCCTGTTACATCTTTATCAAACTGTCCCACAGAGTTGTCAGCTGCTAGACTAGGACTGGCTGTAAAGAATGCATTTAAGACACTTTGTAGTTGTCTGAAATTTGTTGGTAATTCTTACTGCTCAAGGATGTCTTGTGATCTCTTCACTGGTTCATTCCACAGTATCCCTAAAAGCAGTAGAATGTCTTGACTGAATATGGATTGCTGTAGTGATACTGCAGAAAAGCTGTTGCATACTGCCTAAAACATTTGGTAATTGCATGAGTCTCCTCTACAGCTCTTGTGATCGTCATAGCCTGTCTCCTAAAAGCAGTCTGGACCACTTTTAATTGTTCTAGCACAATGGGACCACCATCAAAACGGTCAGCATGGCGTACTCTTTCTGTCTAGGTCATCTTGTGTCCCCACATTAGGTTGCGGGAACCCCAAAATAATAATATAAATAAATATAATAAATAATGGCAATATTTTTTTTTTGTTGCTGCAGATAGAAGAGGAAGGTAAAGAGAAGTGCTTTACTTATATGCAGGGCCACTGGAATTATGTGGCAGAGAGGACCAAATTATGTGGCAGGGTTGACCAATATATGTGGCAAGAAAAGTTCAGTTATGCATTTACAATGCCAAAAGCTCTAACATAAGCAAATGCGAGACCTATTGCATTGCAAATGCTTGTTGTAATTTGGTGTAAATCTGTTCAGTAGTTTTGGCGTTATTTAATCAAAAAGATTGATGTATATTTAGAGACGCGGAGGCACCACCGTGCCATAGAATAGAGTGGTGCACAGTACAATAGTATAGAGTAGAGTGGTGTAGAGTGGAGTGACCTAGAGTGGAGTGGCATAGAGTGGTGTGGCGTACAGTGGATTAGCGTAAATTGTAGTGGTGTATAGTGGAGTGACATAAAGGGGAGTGGCGTAGAGTGGAGTGGCATAGAGTGGAGTGGCGTGGAGTGGAGTGTGTTAATTGAAACACACGTAGCATGAAAGTGTAGGAACAGATGTAAATGTTATGTGGCAGGAATATATATTATGAGGTGTAAATGTTAAATGTTGGTAGTATGTGTAAATAGTGTGAGTAGTTTTAAAATTATAAGTTTAAAAAAATGCAAATATATTGTGCTGCTGTATACTGTGGTAAGTTTACGCCCACTCACAGACCCACAAAACCACTTGCATGCCCAGTCACAGACCCACACAAGCACTCACACACCCACTCACCCACTTATGCACCCAAACAATCACTCACACAGCCACTCACACACCCATATAGCCACTCACATATCCATTCACAGACCCATAAAACCACTTGCACACCCACTCAAAAACGTACACAGCTAGTTATACATGCACTCACACATAAACTCACACACCCACACAATCACACAAAATCACACAGCCACTCGCACACTCACTCACACAAAGCCACTCATACAGTCACACACCCACTTACACACCCACACATACTCAGTCACATACCCATAGTGCCACTCACACACCCATTCACAGACCCACAGCATGGGATCAGCTACATGCAGGGTTTGGCTGGTGGGCAACCCCCTGCTGCTCACGGACAAAGTCCATGCACAGCGTGGGGTTGGCTGCATGCAAGGTGTTGGCCATGTGCCGCAGCGGTTGAATTAACATGTGGCAATTAAATATTACTATATGTTTAAAAAAAGTAGATATTCACTGAAAAAATCAAACGTTACAGGGGCACTATAGTTAGGAAATAAAATTAAGAAAAGAACTTCAACATTCACTAAAAAACAAAGGTTACAGGGATGTTATAGATAGGTTCAGCTTTTCCACACATTACTATAGAAATTCAGCAGTTATAGTTACACTGATCTCAAGAAACTATCATTCGTGCCCTAGGGTAACTATAACTTGCTACCTCTTGACATACACTGCTAATTACCCCATGTATTACATCAGTCATGACATCTCCTGTGACATCATTGATAATATCACTGCAACATTTGCAATAAACCTATAATTATTGATGAGAAAACTGTGCATGGCGGGGCGGGGCGAGTTATAGTTACCTTAGGGCATGAGTTATAGTTTCTTGAGATAAGTAACCTTAGTTTTTTTAGTGAAACAATATACATATATATATATATATATATATATATATATATATATATATATATATACATATATATATATATATATATATATATATATATATCCAAAAACAAACAGTTGCAAGCAACTTCACCACCGCATTCCAGGAGGAAGTTGTTTCTTTTTATTGCAGTCAAGATTAAATCACCATCCTTCACCACCGACGCGTTTCGACCTACTGGTCTTGATCACAGTGATCAAGACCAGTATGTCGAAACGCGTCGGTGGTGAAGGTTGGTGATTTAATCTTGACTACAACAAAAATAAATAACTTCCTCCTGGAGTGCGGTGGTGAAGTTGCTTGCCTATTTTGTTTTTGGATTTATGAGAGGAAATGGTCCATTCCTCACACCTGCACCAACATGAAAGAGCGCGCCAGAAAGCAGGACCAGTTTGTTTTCTTATATATATATATATATATATATATATATATATATATATATATATATATATATATATATATATATATGTATATATATATATGTATATATATATATATATGCCAGCCCTGAAGCTTAAAAAAGCCTTTCCTTCCTATACATATACCCACCCATGAACCCTATGAAGCCCTTGTTCACCCTTACCTCTACCCCCTTGAATCGTAAAAAACACCCTTATCTGTCATTGCTCTTACTACCCCTGAACCCTAAAAGACTCTTGCCTCCCTTTACTTCTACCTTCCCATTAACTCTGAAAAAGTCAAACTCACCCCTCCCTTTACTTCTACCCACACCTGGACCCTAAAACACTCACCTTATCGCTAGATACTTACCTTCTCCTGCTTACATGCATTGTTACAACATGCATTATGAAGGCCCATGTGTTAAGATTTGTTGTGAAATTGGTTGTAAAGGATGTGTTGTAAAGGTGACATATTCCCTCGGACATGCTCACCCTGCCTTCAAAAACTCTCATCTGGACTCATAAAACCCTCAGTCAGGTTTTAGGATTCCTCAGTCTTCCTTCAGAAACATACATCCCTCTTTCAGGCTGCCTCATTGCCCTCAGAGTGCTCCCAGCAGGGCTCAGAGACTCTCATTAGGCCACCAGAGGCCCACAAGTGGCCTTCACAGCTCATTTCTAGACAAAAGCGTCAAGCTGCTTTTGAACACCCTCAGTTGGTCCTTAGGCACCACATCAAATTTCCCTCATACATTTTGAGGTGCAAAAATGGTATTTGAATACCTCATCAGGCACTCCCTAAAAACCCTTTCTAAAATATGGTACTTCTGTTTTGCTTACCCTTGGTTTTCTTCCGTTGCCTAGTTCTTTTTTAGTGACCTGATACCTTCTTCAGTCTTTGTATTTTTTCTTGGAATATACATGCTGATGGTCCATTTCTTCCTCACATGCATCCGCCATTTGTTTATCTAAGATTTTTTTCTGGTATGCCTTCTTCCATTGTCACCCATGTCGCATCACTCATCTAGGAGGACAGATGTGTGCATTGGGCTTTAGAGCTTTCTGTCACATGCTATGTCACTCGAGTGATAGTGTCCTCTCCAGACCTTGTGGTCTGGCTTCTAGGAGCTGGACCTGGCACCATTGGTGCTACTGGCTGGCTGGAGTGTGTCAACGCACACTCTCTGTGCGTAGTGCTCAGCTACAGGGACACCACACAGCTACAAAAGTATGAACTTCAAGATATGGCTAAACATATCTAGAAATATATCATCCGCTGATACGTTTCTGAATCTCCTCCAGCCTCACCTTATCAGCCTATCAGCGACTCGAGCCAGACAGAAATTGTCCCAAATTAAAAAGAATGAGAAGGAGACAGATAGAAATACAGAAACAGTTGAATAGATAGATAGATAGATAGATAGATAGATAGATAGATAGATAGATAGATAGATAGATAGATAGATAGATAGATAGATAGATAGATAACCAAGGTTTCGTGGTGTAGGGGCTGGCCTATGCTCCTATATCGCAAAGAGCAGTTTGTGCCTAATAAATACGTCCTGGTTCTTTTAACATAATTTTAAAATCCTTGATGCCTTGCATAAAATACTAGGCAGATTGATTCTAGAAAGTCATTTTTCCCATAAGTCCAAATAGGGTATGTAACACAAGAATATTTTTAGAGTAGGCAAATGATATGCATTTGAAATGCTAATTTAACCAGGTTGGCCTGGTGAAAACAAAAATATATTTAATCATCCATCTTAAAATTAGTTGACCCAATACTTTTTCAGTCATATAATATTGCGTTTTTCCTTATTATCACCTTTGTCCACTTAAAAAATATTGCATATGTGACTTTATTCACACTATATTGTATAATATTTAAAATGTAAATATTTCAGCAACATTCCTGCCTGAAAACATATTTTCCCCACGCATTTAAGAAGCTGATGTTCTTAAAAGAAATTATTTTGTAATGAAATTGTATGGAAACATTCAATTATTCAATTATAGTTCTCAAGCAACTAGCTGTGATCTCAGCCCTTATGCTGCTATTATTTAGTTGATCTACTTTCGAAGCACATTGTCAAGAAGGCTCTAGGGGGAACTACTTATGTGAGGTTCAGGTTTGCGGGGATCCTACAAATTCCATCGTGGAACATGAGCCTCTTTTACCCATGTGCTGATGCCATACGCCTTTGTTACAACAAAAAGTGTATCGTTTAAAACAGAGACGTCCCTGAAAACATCTACAGCCTGAGGTCTGAACCTCTAAGAGTTTAATAAACTGAAATATTGCTCTTCTGTTTGAGCCATTTTTGAGGATTGAGGGGCAGCTCTGCTGTAGGAGATGGATAAATTTGCTTTCTGAGTGAATGGGCGGGCTTGGAGGAGTTTGTGGGGGCCACTTTCGTACTGGTAGATGGTGTGGTTTCACCTTCACCAGAGTCCTTTTTGTGGTGCAATCGCCCACTGCTATGTAGTGTCTGGCCCTGCAGACGGTGTGGGTGGGTAACATGATCGGGGCTTCAGCCTTCCCATGCACACTGCATACTGAGCCCCCAGCCATAGCGGATTTCTGGCCAAGCCCTTTCACCGGCTGCCCCAACCCTTTCACAGTCGGGTAGGTTGTGGGAGGCTGAGGGATGTGGACTGGTGGCCTCCACCTGCCTCGGACAACCTGTATCTGGGGATTCCATAACATGGATAGCACCACCTGCTTATATGTTGGTGGTCTGTATTCTAACTACATTTCTGGCTGTTGGGCAATTATTGTGTGGCAACATACACTTCAGTAACTCCACTGTGTTTGCTCCTGGTCCCGCCTTGGTCCTAGGACTGATTGGTGATATTGTTTTGTGAAGTAAAACAAATAAAAATATGAGACATACGCTGCCAAGGTGTGTGGTTCCCGAGGGGCAATTGCTGAATGAAACCAGAAACTCTAAGATATCGTTAACTAAAGGGTATTATCTGTCCAAGCCTGTGTTTCCAAGATCAGTGCAAACAAAGCAATAGCTCTGTTCTCTAAGGGCCAGAATTTGAGTTACGATGCTTCCCCTTTCGCTCTCATATGCCCCGTCTCCCACCCCAGATCACATGTCCCTTCGTACTCTGATGGAAAATTCCTGATGGCACCTCAACACACATTAAACAACGTCCTGCCTCGTTCCTCAGAGTCCAGCTTTTCAACCCTTCTCCCCTCAGGGATAGACATTGACTCCCAAGACCCCGAATAAACCGCGGAATGGTTTTCACTAAACAAAGCAATATATATCCATTCTGTCTGTGATTATTTTCTTAGCATTGTAGTAGTTTTTGGTTCTCCTTTTTCAACAGAAGAGCAAACCTTAATTTACTAGAATAAATGAAAAGATATGAATGGATGAACTATTCACGCAGCTTTTGGGGCAATGTGTGCGGTTAAACAATGTTGTTTTCTTGGTCTCCTAACATCCCAGGCTAATAACAGTAAATGTACAACCTTGACAAAGTAGCCATGTTTAAGAAAAGTGAACAAAACAATTTCACATTACTCATGATAAATATCACAAGCGCTGATAACATCAAGGTTCAACTCTAATAAAAATATTTAAGTTGGGCGTGGCCCATTTTAGCTCCCTAGTTTTGTTTAGGTGTTTCTTTAAGTGCCCACCTCCCACCTGACAGCCTATTTGCAGTGTAATGCACCTGCCTAAACCTCACCCTCGTGGAACCTTCTTACCCTGTGCATGCAGCAGTTCAGAAGTTCTAGACCCCTAAAACCGGCCCATCATCTTATCTACTCCGGCTCTCCGGGTCATAACAAAGGCCCCTGCGGACCCCGTGAAGCAGAGGGCACCCCAACCATTCTGGTGGCCACCAAAACGTTCAGGGGTCCCCATTCAGCCCAAACAATTAATATCTTTATGGAATGGGAAACTTAAGGGGACCTAATCACGGTCTGCACGGGGCCCCATTACTTTGCATTACGCCACTGTCAGCCCTGCAAATTCTACGGACAGGCCTTGCCACCAAACCACTTAATTGATTTTAGAGTGTTTTTTAAGTTGTTAATTTTTCTTGAGGAAACTGCTATCACGAAGAGTTTTCTAGGGGTAGCTGATCAGAAACACCGCTAAACCAACAAAAACGTTTTTAATAAGTGATATCGCGTTCAGTCCTTATAATTTACTTATGCTTGGACACGCCAGAGGTCGGTGAACCTTTTGACCGGGTTGAGTTCTCTTCATCCAAAGAATTGACGGATCCCTCAAATCAATAATCATTAATCATTTATAATTAATAACCAATACTCGATTAGTAATCAATCAACAAATTAGTTAAACAGAAAATCAGTAATTAGACACACCATGACCTTTCAGTCATGAATAACCACACCTGTTTATTAAAAGTTAATTAGTTTATTTCCCTATATTAACAAAGCTAACACAATATAAGTAAGTCTTAAAATCAGATGATACGCATATACGAACATTACTGCCTGTCCATAGCGACGAAAGAAACGCAATCTACGCAAAACTTGGATTATAATACACTCAGCTATAGCAATGCAAATCACGAATAAAAGTAAATGAATTTGGCTAATTGCATACATTGGTCAGCATAACAAGATTTCAGTTCAGCACGGTGCATTAAATGAATACCTCAAGTAACCTCTGATTAGCATTGGCATGTGGGGCTTCATGCAAAACGAATTTAGTCAACATAAATTTAGAAAACTTCTAGCTTAGGCTCTGTCAAAAATAAGCAGTTGGTACCTAAGAAGGAAAATACAACGAATAATACATTTATCCTTTTATAATTACCAAATACAATCAGCATTCAAGGAAAGTCTTCGTCCTTCAGGTACCGGTTCGATCAGCATGGGGCAAACTTCAAGGGGGCAAAGTTTAAGACAAGTTTACCTTGCAGCAGCAAGGAAAATGGGGGGAACAAAAGTTATCGTATGGGCAAAACGGGGTAAAGTTAAAGTTAAAGTCTCTAGGGTGAGAATTCTTTAAAGTCTCTCTCTCTGGGATAGAGAAAAAAACATCAAAGTTTCATCAAAATGGCTTCTCGAATCTGGCTTCAAAATGGCATCAAAGAAAATGGCTGGCTTCTCTTCGTCTGGTGGGATTAAGTAAGAAAAGTTCCAAATTCTTCAGGTTCTTCCATTGGAGGGTTCATGGGGTGATTTCTCTTTGACCAATGAATAGTGTCTTTTTCTCTTAATACTCATCTACGCATAAGGTGTCCTTGGAGTTTTGGAACACAAGTAGCAACAAAGATGGCAATTAATTCTGCATCAGTGTCTTTATTGTCTGCATCTGCAGAAGCTGACCTTGCTTCAAAGGGGATGAAAGTTGCCTAGCACACAACTTTGAGATAAGTGTATTAGTCATTCTACTGGAAAAATACAGCTTTTAAAGGTTTAAAACACGTCTTTGTTAATACAAGTGAAAACTATGCAGTTAAAATTGAGACCAGGCCATTAGGCCAAAGCCTCTGCTAAATTTAAGCTAAGCATATAACAGTTCAACAAGAAAATCATAAAATATAGCTGCAATTATGACATAATCGTACATTTGTCGGTTTTCATGATTAATTAAGCTTGTTTATACTAATGGCGATCTACTTCGTGGGCACATTTTCTACATACATTATTTTTTCTTTGCTAAAATCACATTGTCTTATACGATTTTGTTACATGATATATGAATGTTTGTTAGTCTTTCTTTTTCTGCTTCATCACAAGCTAACCTGGCGGTTAGTACTACCTTCCACCTCACACAGTGCGTTAAAGAAAATGTTCAATTAAAGCCCGTTTATACAAATATATACTTGTTTTATTTATTCACCCTAGAAAAACAATGCAGTTACCAGTGATCCAATTTTAAAAGTTCCTCAATATCAGCATTACCAATTGAAAAAAATAATTAAATTCAAGTTGCTCCATACCAAGACTAGGTGTTTCGAGGGAACAGCCTCCCCCTTCCTCAGGGTTTCACTTGAGCCCTCACAAAGTGCACAATAGCACGAGGGTGCTCATTTACTGGTTGTTTTGTTTTTAGGTCGAGCATAGCAGCGCGCAAACCCTGCTTTTTCCAACGTGTTGGTATGTATATGGGCTTTTAACCACGCCCACTGCACGCCCATCACTATCACTCGTTCATGGGCTTTCCTTTAAAAAATCCTTTGTTTTCTCTGGTAACTGATTTACCTTTGTCCCTCCTTAGGGCGGTTTTGTTAGGCCTTGGCCATCGACCCTTTTGCATGGGTAATTGCACTTTCGCCGACAACTTTGCGAGCAAACTTCTTTTTCCTTTTGTCTCTCTCTTTGCACTCATGGTGGCACTTTGAATCAGCTCGCTTACGTCAACTGTTTTACTTTGTATTTTCAGTTTGTGTGGCAAGAAAAGTCCAGTTAGGAATTTACACCACTTATAGCTCTACCTCGAGCAAACGCGAGACCCATTGCTTTGCAAATGCTTGTTTGGTAGTTGTAAATGCTTAAGAGTTGTTGATTTCAAAGGTCGATGTGGCTTGTGTTTGATAATTTCAGAATGAAGAAAGACTGAGACACATCTATTTTTAGGCTGTTGCCAAAAAAAACTATTATGAACAGGCCAGTATTTACAGTGGGCTTTGGGTTAGTTCATCGCTTGACACTGGTTGGCTTTCTTGTCAGTGTCATTTGCTTACGTTTTATTAGATGGCTTCCCTGCCTCTTCTTGTTTGATCTTTCTCTGTAGCAAAGTGTCTTTGTCACCCCTTTGATTAGATGACTTGTATTTTAACACAGCTGCACACCAGGGAACTACTTTTTTCTTCTGTTTTCCACACTCCATTGGAGAGTATTCATTTTCTCGTTCTCTCCTCTATGTGCACATTTCTCCTCTCATCTATCACCCATCACACCATTTATGTTACTGTCCCCTATGCTGTCCCCAAACTTGTTCATTGCTTTTTCCACTCAAGATTATTTTTTGCTGTTTTCCATTATTATTTTTCAACATTCCTCTCCCCGACAATCTCCTCCATAGATCCTTAGCCCTCTCCTATACAGTAGTCCTGCCATTGCAGCATAAACTTATACTCCCCAGCTGCTTTCCCATTTTTTTCTATCCCTCTCTGTTATCACACTGCACTACTTGCTTATGTGCTTTAAAAAAAATAAAAACTTTTTAATTCTTTTCTAGATGGCCTTGAAGCTACAATTTGTCACCAGGCCATTCTCTTGTTTTTGATGCGCTTTCACAAATATTTTAATATTCACCATTCCAAGATTGGCATCCAGCATCATGGAATGCTAAATTAAAAGTTATTTTTTTTAGACTGGATGCTACCTCATGATGGATATGTGTGCACCAATGATGGCACCTACATGTCATCAGTTTGTGTCAGTGATGTGTCAATTTTTCTTTTATTTCTGCAAATAAACAATACTTTTCTTTTTGCTGATGAGGAACAGCTATGGCAAGGAAAGCCAAAAGGTCGAGTAATACCACTGAGGTGGGATACCAATTTTCTTTGCCAATGCTTGTTAGCTTAGTGGACAATACAAAATGCCCTGAATGCAATTCTGCTGTTTACTAGGGGCCAACTATCACATGCAGACAAGTGGCAAAATGTAGAGTTCTTCACCACTGTCGCAGGTATTTTTTCACTGATTTAGCTCCTGTCTTTATTGTGGGTCAGTTTCCAGGACCCACAGAGAAAAAGTCCTTGACATACTGGAATTTTTCTCCTAGCCTGTGGTGGACAGTTTAACTCCTTCGCTGCCAGGCCTTTTCCCCTCCTGAGCCGAGCCTTTTTTTGGCTATTTGGGGCAGTTCACGCTTAGGCCCTCATAACTTTTTGTTCACATAAGCTACCCACGCCAAATTTGTGTATTTTTTCCCAACATCCTAGGGATTCTAGAGGTACCCAGACTTTGTGGGTTCCCCTTAAGGAGACCAAGAAATTAGCCAAAATACAGAGAAAAATGTGTTTATTTAAAAAAAATGGGAAAAAGGGCTGCAGTAGGAGGCTTGTGTTTTTTTTCCGGAAAATGGCATCAACAAAGGGTTTGTGGTTGTAAAATCACCATCTTCCCTGCTTTCAGGAACAGGCAAACTTGAATTAGAATTAGAAAACCCCATTTTTCAACACAATTTTGACATTTTACTGGGACATACACCATTTTTACTATTTTTTGTGCTTTCAGCCTCCTTCCAGTTAGTGACCAAAATGGGTGAGAAACCAATGCTGGATCCCAGAAAGGTAAACATTTCTGAAAAGTAGACAACATTTTTAATTCAGCAAGGGGTCATTTGTGTAGATCCTACAAGTGTTTCCTACAGAAAATAACAGCTGAAATAAAAGAATATTGAAATTGAGGTGAAGAAAACAACCATTTTTCTCCACGTTTTACTCTGTAACTTTTTCCTGCGATGTCAGGTTTTTAAAGCAATATAAAGTTACGTCTGCTGGACTCGTCTGGTTGCGGGGATATATAGGGCTTGTAGGTTCATCAAGAACCCTAGGCACCCAGAGGCAATAAATGAGCTGCACCTTGCAATGGGTTTTTATTCAATACCGGGTATACAGCAATTAATTTGCTGAAATATAAAAAGTGAAAAATAGGTATCAAGAAAACCTTTGTATTTCCAAAATGGCCACAAGATAAGGTGTTGAGAAGCAGCGGTTATTTGCACATCTCTGAATTCTGGGGTGCCCATACCAGCATGTGAATTACAGGGCATTTCTCAAATAGAGGTCTTTTTTACACACTGTCTTACATTAGGAAGGAAAAAAAGTAGAGAAATACAAGGGGCAATAACACTTGTTTTGCTATTCTGTGTTCCCCCAACTCTCCCGATGAAAATGGTACCTCACTTGCGTGGGTAGGCCTAGCGCCCGCGACAGGAAATGCCCCAAAACACAACGTGGACACATCACTTTTTCACAAAGAAAACAGAGCTGTTTTTTGCAAAGTGCCTAGCTGTGGATTTTGGCCTCTAGCTCAGACGGCACCTATGCAATCCTAGCAAACCTGTGCAGTTTTGAAACCTAGACACCTAGGGGAATCCAAGATGGAGTGACTTGTGGGTCTCTGACCAGGTTCTGTTACCCAGAATCCTTTGCAAACCTTAAAATTTGGCCACAAAAACACTTTTTTGCTCTCATTTGGGTGACAGAAAGTTCTGGCATCAGAGAGGAGCCACAAATGTCCTTCCACCCAGCGTTCCCTCAAGTCTCCTGATAAAAATGGTACCTCACTTGTGGGGATAGGCCTAGCCCCCGCGACAGGAATGCCCCAAAACACAACGTGGACACACCACATTTTCACAAAGAAAACAGAGCTGTTTTTGCGAAGTGCCTATCTGTGGCTTTTGGCCTCTAGCTCAGGCGGCACCTAGGGAAACCTAGCAAACCTGCGCAGTTTTGAAAACTAGACACCTAGGGGAATCCAAGATAGGGTGACTTGTGGGGCTCTGACCAGGTTCTGTTACTCAGAATCCTTTGCAAACCCAAAATTTTGCCAAAAAAACACTTTTTTCTCTCATTTTGGTTGACAGAAAGCTCTGGAATCAGAGAGGAGCCACAAGTTTCCTTCTACCCAGCCTTCCCCCAAGTCTCCTGATAAAAATGGTACCTCAATTGTGGGGGTAGGCCTAGCGCCCGCAACAGGAAATGCTCCAAAACACAATGTGGGCACATCACATTTTCACACGGAAAACAGAGCTGTTTTTTGCAAAGTGCCTAGCTGTGGATTTTGGCCTCTAGCTCAGCCGGCACCTAGGGAAACCTAGCAAACCTGTGCATTTTTTAAAACTAGACACCTAGGGAAATCCAAGGTGGAGTGACTTGTGGAGGCTCTGACCAGGTTCTGATACACAGAATCCTTTGCAATCCTCAACATTTGGCCCAAAAAACACTTTTTCCTCTCATTTCAGTGACAGAAAGTTCTGGAATCAGAGAGGAGCCACAAATTTCCTTCCACCCAGTGTTCCCCCAAGTCTCCCATAAAAATGGTACCTCACTTGTGGGGGTAGGCCTAGCGCCCGCAACAGGAAATGCCCCAAAACACAACATGGACACATCTGATTTTCACAAAGAAAACAGAGCTGTTTTTTGCAAAGTAGTGGATTTTGGCATCTAGCTCAGCCGGCACCTAGGGAAACCTAGCAAACCTGCGCAGTTCTGAAAACTAGACACCTAGGGGAATCCAAGATAGGGTGACTTGTGGGGCTCTGACCAAGTTCTGTTATCCAGAATCCTTTGCAAACCCAAAATTTTGCCAAAAAAACACTTTTTTGCTCTCATTTGGGTGACAGAAAGTTCTGGCATCAGAGAGGAGCCACAAATGTCCTTCCACCCAGCGTTCCCTCAAGTCTCCTGATAAAAATGGTACCTCACTTGTGGGGATAGGCCTAGCCCCCGCGACAAGAATGCCCCAAAACACAACGTGGACACAGCACATTTTCACAAAGAAAACAGAGCTGTTTTTGCGAAGTGCCTAGCTGTGGATTTTGGCCTCTAGCTCAGGCGGCACCTAGGGAAACCTAGCAAACCTGCGCAGTTTTGAAAACTAGACACCTAGGGGAATCCAAGATAGGGTGACTTGTGGGGCTCTGACCAGGTTCTGTTACCCAGAATCCTTTGCAAACCCAAAATTTTGCCAAAAAAACACTTTTTTCTCTAATTTTGGTTGACAGAAAGTTCTGGAATCAGAGAGGAGCCACAAGTTTCCTTCCACCCAGCCTTCCCCCAAGTCTCCTGATAAAAATGGTACCTCAATTGTGGGGGTAGACCTAGCGCCCACGACAGGAAATGCTCCAAAACACAACATGGGCACATCACATTTTCACAAGGAAAACAGAGCTGTTTTTTGCAAAGTGCCTAGCTGTGGATTTTGGCCTCTAGCTCAGCCGGCACCTAGGGAAACCTAGCAAACCTGTGCATTTTTGAAAACTAGACACCCATGGGAATCCAAGATGGGGTGACTTGTGGGGCTCTCACCAGGTTCTGTTACCCAGAATCCTTTGCAAACCTCAAAATTTGGCCAAAAAAACACTTTTTCCTCTCATTTCGGTGACAGAAAGTTCTTGAATCAGAGAGGAGCCACGAATTTCCTTCCACCCAGCATTCCCCCAAGTCTCCCGATAAAAATGGTACCTCACTTGTGGGGATAGTCCTAGCGCCCACGACAGTAAATGCCCCAAAACACAACGTGGACACATCACATTTTCACAAAGAAAACAGAGCTGTTTTTTTGCAAAGTGCCTAGCTGTGGATTTTGGCTTATAGCTCAGCAGGCACATAGGGAAACCTAGCAACCCTGCACAGTTTTGAAAACTAGAGACCTAGGGGAATCCAAGATGGGGTGACTTGTGGGGCTCTGACCAGGTTCTGTTACCCAGAATCCTTTGCAAACCTCAAAATCTGGCCAAAAAAACACGTTTTCCTCTCATTTCGGTGACAGAAAGTTCTGGAATCAGAGAGGAGCCACTAATTTCCTTCCACCCAGAGTTCCCCAAAGTCTCCAGATAAAAATGGTACCTCACTTGTGGGGGTAGGCCTAGCGCCCGGGACAGGAAATGCCCCAAAACGCAACGTGGACACAGCACATTTTCACAATGAAAACCGAGCTGTTTTTTGCAAAGTGCCTACCTGTGGATTTTGCTCTCCAGCCCAGCCAGCACCTAGGGAAACCTAGCAAACCTGTGCATTTTTTAAAACTAAACACCTAGGGGAATCCAAGATGGGGTAACTTGTGGGGCTCTCACCAGGTTCTGTTACCCAGAATCCTTTGCAAACCTCAAAATTTGGCCCAAAAAAACACTTTGTTCTCTAATTTCGGTGACTGAAAGTTCTGGAATCAGAGAGGAGCCACAAATTTCCCTCCACCCAGCGTTCCCACAAGTATCCCGATAAAAATGGTACCTCACTTTTGTGGGTAGGCCTACTGCCTGCGAAAGGAAATGTCCCAAAACACTATCCGGACACATCAAAATTATCAAATACAAAACTACCTGTTTTTGTGGGGGGGGTCATCTGCGTTTTTGGTCCTAGGCTCAGCAGCCATCTAGGGAAACCTAGCAAACCCAGACATTTCTGAAAACCCAAGGGAGTTTAGGGAGATGTGACTTGCGTGGATCCCCCAATGTTTTCTTACCCAGAATCCTCAGCAAACCTCAAAAATCACATTTTCCCCACATTTGTGTGTGAGATCACCACACCGGGACAAAGTTCATACCACCCAACGTTCCCCTCAGTCTCCTGGTAAAAATGATGCCTCATTTGTGTAGGTGGGCCAAGTGCTTGTGACAGGGAAGAGCCAAAAACATGTCGAAATTGAGGGGGGAACCAAAGCGGGTCCAAAAGGGCAGTTTGAAAAAGAACATTTTTAGGCTGACAAGTGCAGCAGAATTTTTATTGGTATAGATGAGACAATGCTGGGTGGTAGGAATTTTGTGGATTTCTGCAGATTCCGGAAGGTTCCATCACAAAAACTTGGGAAAATGTGTAATTTCCAGCAAAGTTGGAGGTTTGCAGGGCATTGTGGGTAAGAAAATGGTGCGGGTGCATGTGAAACACACCACCCTGGAATCACCCAGATGTTTAGTTTTCAGATGTGTCTAGGTCTTGTGGATATTTCTACATGGGAGCATCCCAAAGTCCATAAAGTGCAGCCCTCACCATTCCAAGTGGGACGAATTTGAGAGTTAGCCAAGCTCTCATGGCCCAAATGTAAAACCAAAACCCAAAACAATCAAATGTCTTCTTGCTTGCTGGGGGATGAGATGTTTTAGAGTGTGAGGGAGAGCGGAAAGACTGTTACCCCCTTCAGTTGGAGTGGGGGCATAACCAGGCCCATACTAGTTGGTAGCCACTACCCCACTATTTTTTTTTTCATTCCCTGGCATCTAGTAGACTTTCTGCCCCCGGGGTGTGGATCGGGGTAATTGCCCCATCTGCCCACTGGTGGGCAGAACAACTTTGGCCCCATTTATTTGGGGTGGCGGTATGGCCATACCTCCACCCTCTTATTTTGAAGAAAAAAAAACTTCCCTGGTCTCTGGTGAGCTTTCTGCCTCCCCCCCCCCTTGGGGGCAGATGGCCCTCCCAAAAATAGGCCAATCTGCCCCCAAAAGGGGCAGATATGGCCAACAGTAATGTGCCCCCATGGGGAGCGACCCTTACCCAAGGGGCTGCCACCCTACAGAAAACAAACACACACCAATCCCTGGTGCCTAAGTGGTTTCTGAACCCCCACCCTCCCCACCGGGGGCAGATCGGCCTAATACAAAACAAGCCGCTCTGCCCCCAAGGGGAGCAGAAATGGCAAAAAATAAATCGCCCCCCCTCGGGGAGCGACCCTTCCCTAAGGGGTCGCTCCCCTTGCGTGAAATTGGTGCAAAAAATCTGACAATCTGCCCCAAGGGGGCAGAAATGGTCTAAATACTATTTGCCCCCCAGGGGAGCGACCCTCGCCTAAGGGGTCACTCCCCACCTCTAAAAAAAATCAAAATAAAAATAAAAAAAATGATCCATGCGCCTAGAGATTTCTGCCCGGGGGGGGGGGGCAGAAATGGCCTAAAGTAAATTTGACCCCCTCTGGGAGCGACCCTTGCCTAATGGGTCGCTCCCCTTGCGTGAAATCGGCGCAAAAACAAAATCCCCGGTGCCTTGTGGTTTCTGCCCCCCTTAGGGCAGAGTGGCCTAACAAAAATTGGCCGATCTGCCCCCAAGAGGGGCAGAATTGGTCTAAATACAATCTGCCCCCCAGGGCAGAGATCCTTGCCTAAGGGGTCGCTCCCCATCTCTAAAATACAAAACAAAACAAAAACAACAAAAAAATAATGCCTGGCACCTAGAGGTTTCTGCCCCCCTTGGGGGCAGATCGGCCCAATAACAATATGCCGACCTGACCCCGGGGAGGGGAAGAAATGGCCTAAAAGACATTTGCCCCCGCGGGGAGCGACCCTTGCCTAAGGGGTCGCTCCCCTTCCGTGAATTTGCCATAAAAAAAAACTCCCTGGTGTCTAGTGGTGGGGCAGACTGGCCTCATAAAAATAGGCCGATCTGCCCCCAAGGGGGGCAGAAATGGCCTAACTATAATTTGCCCCCCTTGGGAGCGACCCTTGCCTAAAGGGGTCGCTCCCCAACTCTAAAAAACAAAAAAACACAAAAAAACAAAAAAATGATCCCTGGCGTCTAGTGGTTTCTGCCCCCCCTGGGGGCAGATCGGCCTACTAACAGTAGAAAAGACCTTGAAAAATATTGCACCCCTGGGGGGGGCATTTCAGAAGCCGGATCGCTTTACGATCCGGCTTCTGAAATGCTCTGAGAGACTTCAAAGAGAAGGAAATTCCTTTCCTTCCCTTTGAAGCCTCTCAGGCCCCCATCACATGATCGGAAGAGAAATACAAAGCAGTTCTCTTCCGATCGTGCTGGAAGCTGAGCTACCAACACAATGGGGAAGTGGCCTCTGATGAGGTCAGCGCTTGAATGCGCGCTGACGTCATCAGATGTCACTGGGGGTTCAGGGGGGGTCGGGGAAGGGCTTCCCCTTCCATCCTTGCCTTTGGGGGAGTGGGGAGGAAGCCCACAGAAGTAGCGCTAGCGCTCCCTCTGAGCTCAGTGCTGAGGACGTAATGGTTACGTCCTCGGCATATGAGCACTGTGCCGTTGGACGTAACCATTGCGTCCACGGCACAGAAGGGGTTAAGAGATTTCTGCTTGGGGACTGGCTTGATTTCAGTTGTGGTCCCCCAGAGATGGCAATATATGACATCATCCTGTCAACCAAATTTGTGTTTGTTAGAACTGACAGCCTTCCCCAAACCTTTTGTCTGTTTACCTCACATTTGTTGCTGTATCTTTTTGTTGGCCTTAGGACTCTGAGCACTACTGCTGACCAGTGCTCAAGTGCATGTGCTTCTCCCCTAAAACAGGGTAACATTGATGTATACACAATTGGCATATGTAATGTATTTGTAAGTCCCTTGTAAAGTGGTATACCCTATACCCAGTACCTGTAAATTAAATGATACTA
Organism: Pleurodeles waltl; assembly: GCF_031143425.1. Classification (NCBI taxonomy): domain Eukaryota; kingdom Metazoa; phylum Chordata; class Amphibia; order Caudata; family Salamandridae; genus Pleurodeles; species Pleurodeles waltl. Next base: position 766,764,206 of record NC_090438.1, read on the forward strand.
GCGGGTCTGCCGCGCTGATGGTGCCACCCATAAAGTAGCCTTCTAAACCTCCCTCAGGCCTGCCATTTCGACTTGGCATTTAAAACCTCTTGCCAAGCCTTAAACACCCCTTTTATTTCATATGTCACCCCTTAAGATCAGTCCATAGGGCAGGGTGCTATGTACGTAAAAGGCAGGACATATACTTTTAAGTTTTATATGTCCTGGTAGTGAAAAACTACCAAAGTTGTTTTTCACTGTTGTGAGACCTACTCCTCTCAATGCTGGGAAATCCTTAACTTACTTTTAAGCTGTAATTTATGATCAGAAAGGAGAAGCTGCATCATGTTTCATATAATTGGATTGGTAATGATAAATCCCCTTTACTGCTAAAGTTGGATTTAAAATTACTATTTTAGAAATGCCACTTTTAGAAAGTTGGCATTTCTCTGCTCTTACAGCTCTGTGTGCTTTGCAGCCTGTCTCTAATAAACATCTGGGTAGGTGACAGCTACACTTTGGGCATTCCCTCTAGACTGCCACAAACACAGGAAGGGTGGGTGTGACAAAGGACTATCTGCATTCATCTGCATTTTGATGGGCCTTTTAGAGCAGGAAGGGTGGAGGGGAGCACACACTTACATTTCAATAGGGAAGTGCCTATCCCCATACAAAGGGCTGCTTACCCTCTACTGGTTGTCTGGGGCCAGCCCTAGGAAGAAAGGGTCTCTGCGCACGTCAAAGCTCCTTTTTTGAAGTTGCCCCCACTTCAAAGACACACTTGTGTATATAAGTACTGGGTCTCTGACCATACCAAATCAGTAAACTACTGGACTTGGAAGAACTCTACTTGAGTAAAGACTACTGTGTTGTAATGATTGCCACTCTGCCTGGACTGTCTGTTCTGAATGTGTGTCATGGGATCAAGGACTACACTATCCAGTAAGCATTGGGCCCCTGGGCACAGCTCACTTTATTTCCTGCACCTGAGGAGGTCCCAGCCCCATAAAGTGTGTTACGCGTCCCTTCAGCGCAGGTTGCTGTCTGTGTATACTGGGATCAATGACTACACTATCCAGTAAGTATTGGTCCCCTGGAGGTGGCTCACTTAGTTTCCTGCACTTGAGGAGGTCCCAGCGCTGTAAAGCACGTTATGTGTCCCCACAGCGCGGGTTGCTGACTGTGTGTACTGGGATCAATGACTACACTATTCAGTAAGCATTGAACCACTGGAGGCAGCTCACTTAATTTGCTGCACCTGAAGAGGTCCCAGTCCTATAAAGCATGTTACGTTTTCCCGCAGTGTGGGACGCATGTAGTATGCGCCTGGGCTGGGCCAAGAATGGGCCTGTCCACGGCCAAATGAGGCTGGGCCACCTCCCTTTCATCTGGCCCCTGGTATTTTGGAGGTAAGCCATAGGCATTATGCTAAAGGGAATAAAGCCTGGATTGTTCCTCCAACCTCTTGACTAGTTTTGTAATATCTCCCTTTATTCACCAAGTCTATGGGCAAAAGGAAACTGCTGGCCCAGGGACTCTTAACTCAATGTCATCAACTGCATCTACCTGTATGAATACATCCCCTATTACTAATTATTTGTTGATGGTAATGGGTGCCTTGGATACTGACATTGGTCGGGTTGAAGAAAGATTTCACGCTGTAAGGAGATGCGCTTTGCCTACAACCGCTCTGAAAGACCTTTCTGCCCCGTAGGCGCCCATCAAAGAACCAACAACATTGTTTGCAGATCAGCCAAGTACCAGTAGGACTCTGGCGACTGCTAGTTCAGTTCCAGATTCTGTTGGCAGGCAAGTTAGGTCTGCCTCAGGTAATGACCATGAGTCTGTTGATTCAGCGAGTGATGTGGTGGGAGGACCTGGGGAAGGTGCTATTCTTACTGGAGACTTGTCTATAGCCAATGTGGCGGTCCCCTGTTTACAATCTGACTCTCTGCCACCTAAAGGAAGAAGGCGAAACAAACAGCCACCTATAAAAAAGAAGCCATGCCGTCAGTCCGCAACTTTGTGTGCCCAAACCGTTCTAACTGATCCGTCCACAAATGCTAATATTCAAGAAGGATGCTCCGAACATACAGGCACATTGTTAAAAGCCTGTAGTGGTGATATTTTTAACATGATAGCAACATTAATGCACAACCTGAAAAGGGAATTGTTTACTAAGTTAGAACAATATCTGCGGAAAATGTTGTTTTAAATGGTCAGGACTCGGTAGGGAGCACAGTGAATATTCCTAGTGCAGCGTTGGCCATCAGTTGCCATCTTTTTGCATCACTCATTCTAAACCTATAAGCAGACAAACATAGCCAAATCAGACGCCTGAGAAGTGGCTTACGCCATATTCTTAAACTTTAAACTTGAACAAGGCAGGTCCCCAGGCAAGCCTGCCTTCTGCTGAGGCACAGCCGTCCCTTGTAAAACTCCTGACTAGGGGGGTCATTCTGACCTCGGCGGTAAAAGGCCCTTACCGCCGGTCAGAAGTCTGCCATACTACCGCTGCGGCCGACCGCCACGGTCATTCTGACCACCAACTATGAAACCGCCAAAAATCCGACATCCAAGGAAGGCCGCCACATCAGCGGGCCGTGGAAAACTGGAGATGACCCAACCTCCACCGTCACGCCAACACAAACACGCCCATGCCATTCTGACCCACGAATCCATGCGGCGGTCTTTCAACCGCGGTATTCCATTGGCGGTACACACCGCCGCGCTCCAAATACACACACAGCTCCTAAACACTGCCACATTGGACAATTTGAAATACGCACACCTGACACACATACAAACAACGCTCCCACACATCCAATCAACTATAAAACACACACCCACATCACCCACAAACCCCCACTAGTTGGAAATCGGAGCGAAGGCGAGAGCGAGAGCGAGAGATAGCGATAGCGAGCACAGCATTAGAAAACCCCAACACACACAGGAACACAACTTCATCACCCACACCACATCTACGCACACATCACCACATATCACCACGCACATCACCACAAACACCACCCCACACCTCATCCACACCACCCCATGGCACCCCAAAGACACCCAAGGTTTTCGGACCAACAACTCCGGGTCATGGTTGAGGAAATCATGAGGGTTGAGCCCCAGCTCTTCGGCACACAGGTGCAGCACACCACCATAGCAAGGAAGGCTGAACTATGGCAAAGGATCGTAGACAGGTTCAACGCCGTGGGACAGCATCCCAGAAATCGGGAAGATATAAGAAAGCGATGGAACGACCTACGGGGGAAGGTGCGCTCGATGATCTCCAGGCACAACATCGCTGTGCAGAAGACTGGCGGCGGACCCCCACCCACCCCACCCCAATTCACAGCATGGGAGCAAGAGGTGGTAAACATCCTGCATCCTGATGGCCTCGCTGGAGTACAAGGAGGAATGGACTCTGGTAAGTAGAATCTCAACCACTTCACCCCCCCCCAAACACCAGCATGCCAACCCCCACCCCCCTTCACCCCCAATCTCACCCCCCAGCACATAACCTCCCTGCCAATGTCTCACCAGCACAACCCACCCTAAACAACACCAACCCCTGAATGCCAACACAAACCATAGACAGCCACCACCAAAGCATGACCATTGCACATACCCATACACCCCCCCCAAACCCTCACAACACCTCCCACAAGGGAATCCCAGCACTTGGGGACAAGGGCACCCAAAATGCACGCCATGGCACACACAGAAACAATAACCATACTCCTTTACCCCTGCAGGGCCCGAACGACAACACACCGCCACGGAGGGTCCAGAGATGTCCATCCCACCCCCAGAACAGGCCCCCAGCGAGGACAGCAGCTCTGTCGACCTAGAACCTGACGACCAGCCCGGACCATCGGGGACCTCTGGACAGTCGGTTCCCCACACACAGGCCACAGCAGACCCAAACCCCCCTGGGAACACCAGCACAGCTCCCACCCAGCGGGCCCATGCCTCTGTCCCGCGGACGCGTCAATCAGCGGTGTGTCCGCCACTACAGGGCACCCAGGCTGACCCAACACCCCAACAACAACAGGGACCTGGGGGCAGTGGTAGTGGGCACACCGTCCAGGGGACAGAGGCCCGGGGAAACAGGGCAACTGGGAGGGCTGCTGTGCGACAGGGGGGGGAGGACAGGCCCAGGGAACCGACTCTCCAAGAGGCCTTCACCACCATCATGGGAGCGTATCATCACTCCCAGGAGACGATGGCGACGGTACTGGCCAGGTTCACCGAGATCCAGGCACAGCAGGAGGAACGGTACATGGGGTTCAGCAATGAACTCCGGGCCATCGCTACCGCAATGGGGACCATAGTCCAGGCCCTAAACCGCATTGAAACCACATTGCGGGACCATGTGGCACCGCAAAGGGCCCCTGTCACTAGCCAGGAACAGCCTACCACCTCCGCCGGCGCTAGTGGTCAGGAGGCCCCCACAGAACGACGGGCCACCAGAACCCCACCTCCTGCTGAAGAACAACCACCCCGCAAGAGGAACCTGAGATCTCAAAGGAAGACAGAGTAGGATGCCAGGACCCCCGCCAGTCTAATATCCCCCCGGATGTCATTCCACTGTCCCACAGTGAACTGCCCCTGCTCCATCCTTCCACTGCCATATGAACAATGCACCTGTGCGACCGAGAACTGGACTCTGCCATGGACATAACTCCACCCTCACCCTTCACCGTTTAATATCATGTACCAAAATATAGCACTAAAAATAAATCACTCATTGCACATAAATCATTCTGGAGTCAGCCTGTATTATTTACAAATGTATAACACATTACTTATCAATAATGTTCTGTTATATATGTGTGGACAACATACCGATGTCAATAAGCATTAGTCCATGGGCTAACCAGGCAGAAGTCACGCAGTGGGTCATACAGCACTGAAAAGGGAAGGGAAAAGTAAACTTCAGGTTAAAAGAACTGGGGGGCAATACACAAAGTAAAGATGCAGGGGGCATTCACTAAATGGTAAATGGCGTGGGAGATTCCTACCTGTGTGCTACTGAAAATACTGTAGGATAACTCTGTCCCTGTTGTCTGGGTCGTCCTCTTCGTCTTCCTCCTCTTCACTCTCCGCAAGCTCCACAGCTGCTTCAACACCACCATCTGGACCATCCTCCTGCAGGAAGGGCACCTGACGTCGCAATGCCAGATTGTGAAGCATACAGCAGGCCACGATGATCTGGCACACCTTCTTTGGTGAGTACATCAGGGATCCCCCTGTCATATGTAGGCACCTAAACCTGGCCTTCAGGAGGCCAAAGGTTCTTTCAATGACCCTCCTAGTTCGCCCATGGGCCTCATTGTACCGTTCCTCTGCCCTGGTCCGGGGATTCCTCACTGGGGTCAATAGCCAAGGCAGGTTGGGATAACCAGAGTCACCAATTAGCCACACACGTTGTCTCTGTAGCTGTTCCATCACATAAGGGATGCTGCTATTTCGCATCACATACGCGTCATGCACTGACCCAGGGAACATGGCATTCACATGGGAGATGTACTGGTCAGCCAAACAGACCACCTGGACGTTCATCGAATGGTAACTTTTCCTGTTTCTGTACACCTGCTCATCGTCTTTTGGGGGTACTAAAGCCACATGGGTCCCATCAATGGCACCAATTATGTTGGGGATATGTCCAAGGGCATAAAAATCACCCTTCACAGTGGCCAAATCAACCTCCTCAGGGAATACAATGTAGCGCCGCATGTGTTTCGTCAGGGCAGACAACACTCTAGACAAGATTTTTGAAAACATAGGCTGAGACATTCCAGATGACATGGCCACTGTTGTCTGGAATGAGCCACTTGCCAAAAAATGGAGGACTGACAGAACCTGCACTAGAGGGGGAATTCCTGTGGGTTGGCGGATGGGGGACATCAGGGCTGGCTCCAGCTGGGCACACAGTTCATGTATAGTGGCTCGGTCAAGCCGGTATCGTAGTATGATGTGGCGTTCTTCCATTGTCGACAGGTCCACCAGCGGGCGGTACACGCGAGGATTCATCCTTCTCCTCGCAAGTCCCAGCGGACGGTGCCTAGGAAGGACAACATGGAGCACAGAGTCAAGCAAGTCACAGGTACGTTCACCACTGCATGCACAGTACACGATAAGGTATGGATGGCTATGTTTGGATGTGTGGCAATGCAAGGCCTAGGCCTGTGTGACGCAGTTGAAATTAAGCCATGTGGGCCCTTGAAATGGCGGCTGCCTGACCGGTGAAGTGGGACAATGGGATGTGAGGTCAATGCGCTGGCGTGGCACACCGTGGCGGTAGGCGGTCGAAGACCGCTATACGAACCCGCATTGGTTAACATTGAACCCTATGGGATTCAGGAGCCAATGACGATGTGCGCCGGCGGTCGCGGTACGCACCGCCGCGGCCGTGACCGCCATTTTCTATCTGCCTAATCACTCGATACCTGATCATCCACAGGAGAGGACCTATACTGCAAGTGCTGCTGTGACCTCGGTCTGGAAGTGACAATGGCTGCTGCGACTGGGGAACGGGCCCCTGCCTTCACGTCTGAAGAGTTGGAGAAACTAGTGGATGGGGTCCTCCCCCAGTATGCGCTACTCTACGGTCCTCCAGACCAACAGGTGAGTACACTGAGCGCACATTGAATGGGTTATGGCTGTGTGGAGTGGGGTGGATGTAAGTTGTTGGGGTGGGGAGAAAATGAGGACTGCAACGCACGACAGATGAGAGAATGGGCCACATGGCAAGGTTGGGGAGGGGGGGGGCATGTACTCCAAACATGCCGAAAATTCACGTTTTCTCTTTCCCACCCTGTACATGTCTAACAGGTGAGCGCCCATCAGAAAATCGACATTTGGCGTGCCATCGCCAAGGAAGTCCGGGCCCTTGGGGTCTACACCAGACGGGGCACCCACTGCCGCAAGAGGTGGGAGGACATCCGCTGCGGAACCCGAAAGACCGCCGAGTCACTGCTGGGGATGGCCTCCCGACCTAGGAGTGGTGCCAGTCGTACCCTGACCCCCCTGATGTCCCGGATCCTGGCGGTGGCCTACCCTGATTTGGATGGGCGCTTGAGGACATCACAGCAGACACAAGGGGGTGAGTACCTGCACATTCTGCTATCCTTAAGCGCAGTTGAGGCGTCTGGGTGGGGGAGGAGGGCCGTGGGTGACACTAGGCCAGGGCGCTTTCTGTAGTGTAGTCCCCTCCCTTAGACATGGCCCTGTGCCCCCGCCCCCCACCTCTGTAGGGTGCCAAGTACAGCTATCCATGGTCCTGCATCACCCATGTGCGCGTCTGTTGTCCCTAGACCTGTTGGCCTAGTCAGAAGTACTGAGTAGTGTACCCCAATTTCGCGGCTTAGTGCATGAGGCACCTGTGTCTGTCCTCTCCGCCAACGGTATTGACAAGGCATACACTCAACTTTGTATTATTTCTCCCCCCACCCTTATTCTTTGTCTTCTTGTGCATCAGCATCATCAGGCAGAGGAGAATTGGCATCGGAGCACGAGGGAGCTGCAAGTCACAATGCCCCGGTGGGCACTGGAACAGACACCGAGGGCACCAGTGATCCGGAGGGCGAGGGGAGCACCACAACGGGGACCGGTGAAGACACCAGCGACACGGACACGTCCTCGTTTGGGAGCTCCCTAGCGGGGGCGGCAACATCCGGGCCCCCTGCCTCCACAGGTACAGCCGCCACCCAGCGCTCCAGCTCCGCCCTCCCAGCAGCCCCTCAGCCTTCGCTCCGTGCCCGCTCGCCCAGGAAGGCGGGCGTCTCCTTCGCCCCAGGCACCTCAGCCCCTGCCCCAGTTACCCCTGCTGCCCTCAGTGCGGAGCTCATTGACCTCGTGAGGACGCTCATTGTTGGGCAGACTACCCTTTTGAATGCCATCCAGGGGGTGGAAAGGGAGGTGCATCGGAGCAATGCCTACCTGGAGGGCATTCATTCGGGTCAGGCTGCCCATCAACGATCGTTCACTGCTCTGGCCTCAGCACTGACGGCAGCCATTGTCCCTGTCTCCAGCCTCCCTCTTCTAACTGCCTCCACCCTTTCTCTGTCTCCTGTCCCTCAGCCTATCCCATCCACACCATCAGACCAGCCTGCACACACCTCAACACCCAAGGCCAGATCATCCAGACACGAGCACCACAGGACACACAAGCATTCACCCCAGCAACACCCAGATGCAGACATTCCAACAGTCACTACCACCTCTGTGTCCCCCTCCTCCTCGTCTCCCTCCTCCCTCCCTGTGACATCTACACTCACACCTGCATGCACACCACCATCAGCCAGTGCTTCCATCACCAGCACACCCTCCACTACAGTCCTCAAACGTGCAGTCACCACCCCCACTGCCATCTACACGTCCCCTGTGTCCTCTCCCACTGTGTCTGTCACCCCCTCTTCCAAGACACATAAACGCAGGCAGACATCCAAACAACAGCCAACCACCTCCCGACAGCCTACGCCTCAGTCACCTGCACCCAAAGACAGCACACCTGACTCTCCTACAACCACATCCTCTTCCTCCACTTCCATCACCAGTACTCCTACCCTTTACCTTGGTCCTAAGAAATGTTACCTCTCTAATCTTAACCTCTTTCCCTCCCCTGACCCACCCCCTCCATCGGTTAAGAGTCCCAAGAGCACCTCAGCCACCACCAGCCCAGCTTTGAGTGTCCAAGTGGTGCATGGCTTCTGGAGTCCACCCTTTGGCGGCAGAGACACTTCACTGAGCAGCAAGGGGACATCCAGCCCACCCCCAGGCAAGAGGACACGTAAAGTGAAGGGCCGCCGTGAGAGGACTGAGACGGCTGCCCCCAAGGAGCCAACAACGGCCACTTCACCTGCCACAACAGCCAGGGGAGGCAAGGGCCCGAGAGCCCCATCTAAGGAGCGAAAGGGCAGCAGGTCGGAGAGGTCATCCATCAGGAGCGCGGAGCTGGAGGGCCCCGCAAGCCCCATCCCGCCTGCAAGGGACGACAGCAAAGGGCCCAGGACTCCGTCCCCGAAGGGGCCTGCCACTGCACATTCGGAGGGCGAGTGATCAGGGTGTCCAGCCCAGGTCTGGCTCCCTAGACTTCCTGGAAGAGGACCGCTGAAGAGGGCACCGCCGTGCAGAAGAGCACCGCTGAACACGGCCCCGCCGTGAAGACAGGCACCGCTGAAGAGGGCCCCGCCGTGCAGAAGAGCACCGCTGAAGAGGGCCCCGCCGTGCAGAAGAGCACCGCTGAAGAGGGCCCCGCCGTGCAGAAGAGCACCGCTGAAGAGGGCCCCGCCGTGCAGAAGAGCACCGCTGAAGAGGGCCCCGCCGTGAAGACAGGCACCGCTGAACAGGGCCCCGCCGTGAAGACAGGCACCGCTGAACAGGGCCCCGCCGTGCAGAAGAGCACCGCTGAAGAGGGCCCCGCCGTGCAGACAGGCACCGCTGAAGAGGGCCCCGCCATGCAGAAGAGCACCGCTGAAGAGGGCCCCGCCGTGCAGAAGAGCACCGCTGAACAGGGCCCCGCCGTGAAGACAGGCACTGCTGAACAGGGCCCCGCCGTGCAGAAGAGCACCGCTGAACAGGGCCCCGCCGTGCAGAAGAGCACCGCTGAAGAGGGCCCCGCCGTGCAGAAGAGCACCGCTGAAGAGGGCCCCGCCGTGAAGACAGGCACCGCTGAACAGGGCCCCGCCGTGCAGAAGAGCACCGCTGAACACGGCCCCGCCGTGAAGACAGGCACCGCTGAACAGGGCCCCGCCGTGCAGAAGAGCACTGCTGAAGAGGGCCCCGCCGTGCAGAAGAGCACCGCTGAACACGGCCCGCCGTGAAGACAGGCACCGCTGAAGAGGGCCCCGCCGTGCAGAAGAGCACCGCTGAAGAGGGCCCCGCTGTGCAGAAGAGCACCGCTGAACAGGGCCCTTCCTGTCAAGCACCGCTCTGCTGGGCCCTTCCTGTCAAGCACCGCTCCGCTGGGCCCCTCCTGTCAAGCACCGCTCCGCTGGGCCCCGCCGTCTCAAGCACCGCTACGCTGGGCCCGCCGTCTCAAGCACCGCTCCGCTGGGCCCCTCCTGTCAAGCACTGCTCCGCTGGGCCCTTCCTGTCAAGCACCGCTCCGCTGGGCCCCGCCGTCTCAAGCACCGCTCCGCTGGGCCCCGCCGTCTCAAGCACCGCTCCGCTGGGCCCCTCCTGTCAAGCACCGCTCCGCTGGGCCCTTCCTGTCAAGCACCGCTCCGCTGGGCCCCGCCGTCTCAAGCACCGCTCCGCTGGGCCCCTCCTGTCAAGCACCGCTCCGCTGGGCCCTTCCTGTCAAGCACCGCTCCGCTGGGCCCCGCCGTCTCAAGCACCGCTCCGCTGGGCCCCGCCGTCTCAAGCACCTCTCCGCTGGGCCCCTCCTGTCAAGCACCGCTCCGCTGGGCCCTTCCTGTCAAGCACCGCTCCGCTGGGCCCCGCCGTCTCAAGCACCGCTCCGCTGGGCCCCGCCGTCTCAAGCACCGCTCCGCTGGGCCCCTCCTGTCAAGCACCGCTCCGCTGGGCCCTTCCTGTCAAGCACCGCTCCGCTGGGCCCCGCCGTCTCAAGCACCGCTCCGCTGGGCCCCGCCGTCTCAAGCACCGCTCCGCTGGGCCCGCCGTCTCAAGCACCGCTCCGCTGGGCCCTTCCTGTCAAGCACTCCCCAGGATATGGCAGTGGGCATGGTGGCCCCTTCGTGGGTCTTGCGTCGTGGACTCATGTGGCTGAGGTGCCCCCCCTTCCCTTCCCCCTGAGGTGCCTGTAGTTTTGTCATCAGATGCCCCTGCAGTGTTCTCTCCAAAGGACTCAGGTCTCGTGTGTGGGCTTTGCCCTTGTGTTGCTACACTTTGGCCCACGGACAAATCGTTACTACGTAAAATGTGCAGGACTGATTTCTGCAGTTGTCCACTGCTGTGTATATTGACTTTAGAAATGTAAATATTCTGGCTAGTTGACCAATACTTATCGGAGGCTATTTTGGACATAAATATTTATTGACAATTTTGAAATGTCATTGCATTTTTTACGGGGGTTTGGTTGGTGTCACTGTGACTTGTTGCTCTGCATTGGTGTGTACATATTGGGGGGGGGGTTGCATATGTGTGTGCCCGTAACCTTTCGTCCTCACCCCTCCCGTGTGTCGTAGGTGCTGTACTCACCGTTGACGTCTGCGCCGGAGTTCGTACTCATGGTAGATGAGCAGGTAGACGAGAGCAGGTATGATGTTCAATTCGGATTCCATGCTGTCCTCCGTACTCGTGGAGTGCGTAGAGGTGAGTGTTTTCACATTCGTAGTCTGTTTCCGCCGTGTTTTTATCGGCGGGGCTCCCGCCCCGGAAAAGGTGGCGGATTGGTGGGTCATGATAGTGTGGGCGGTACATTGTCTGCCGCCTGGCTGTTGGCGGTGACCGCCGCGCTGTTTGTCGGTCCCGCCGTGGCGGTCGGAGTGTTAAAGTGGCGGGCTGTGTTGGCGGTTCCCGCCAGGGTCAGAATTCCATTTTTTGGACCGCCGGCCTGTTGGCGGTTTGGCCGCCGCTTTATCACCGACCGCCAGGGTTAGAATCACCCCCTAAATCTCTGTGTCTGCGCATTTACATCTTCCCCCTGAGTCAACTCCCTATGTTATTGTTTTGGACCATATTCCTGTGTTAGTGGGAGGGAAAACTGAGCAGGCAGAGGATTTGAAACGTAAAGTGTTACACTGGTTTGATTAAAAAAGTGGGGAGGCCAGTGGATTTTTCATTTGAGATTCTGACAGTCAGGCGAGTGTCTGGCATCGGCCGCTGTCGAGCCTGTAGTGTTGGGGCCCTAGGCCCTCATGCTACTAAAGAAACCACACAGACACAGTGGTATGGTAGGTGGAACTGCTCCTGGGCACGTGCGCCCGGCCCTTTTTATTGGCAGGGTCACCTGACCGGTGACTCCTGTGTTGGGTGGGTGTGGGGTGTAGACAGAAGGCCAGCCCTCAGCAGAGTGGCTGGCAAAACACTAGAACGTGTCCAGCAGGACACTACAGAGCCATGCCAAACAGGGACCGTGTGGTTGTAAATTTTAGATCACTATCTTCCTTAAAATGCTTGGCGGACTCCCAATGCCGTATAAGAGCGCTACCATTAGGCTACTTCTATGCATCATGGAAGGACCCGCAAAGAGGCTCGATTGTGAGGCCTAGGATTCACATCTATCTGGCAACACGTTTTCTGTCTCCTCGATCTTATTCAAACAATCGTTTTTCTGCTTTAAGCAATTTTGGGGAGAATGATTGATCACCATTGAGTCATGTATTAGATGGTTCCATCATACATTCGCTGGCAACTTTTGATCATTGTCCGGGCAACGTTCCATCTCCCTTTGTGACATGTGATGAGTCTGAGTCCCCAGGTTTTGAGAAGTGAGTTGCTTCTGTTGCTTCTTTCGGAGACCCTTCTATTAATGCCCTGTCCTGGAATTTTTAAGGGATACGTTCTAAATTGGACAACGAGGACTGGCAGAGTTTTATTGCAGGTTATGAGTTCATCTACCTGCAGGAGCCTTGGTCGTTGACTGATTTTTATATAAATGGATACTGTTCTTTTTGTACCCCAGCGTTACCTACCTCCTCAGGGAGGGCAAGGGGAGGCTTGGTTTGTTTGCTTTCGCATATATGTAGTACTGCAAATGCCAAGCTTCTGAACTCTTTACCTTGGTTTCAATTGCTAATAATAACGGGGCTGCGTTAGGTGGATTTTCTGCTGGTACATTTTTTTTTATCATGATATATTTGATCAACGGAATCCTAGTGTTGCAGGCATGCTGAAAGAGGCAATCGTGGGAGTAAAGTCCACGATCCGCCCTTTGTGCATTTTGCCGGCTGGTGATTTTAATTGGACAGTCTGTGAATTTAGCAATATTAGGGCATGTGGCCAAGAAAATAAGGCTGGCCAGGCAATGACTCATTTTAAACATTCTCAATATGGTGTAGCTTTACATAATATTGTTATAACTAATTACTTGATTTTCCTGTCTGAATTTGTTAATGAGAATCCCTTTCCTCTCCCTGCTTTTTTGGGGGGTATAAAACCTAGCTCAATTGATTTTATGGTGATTTCTAGCAGTTACGGTCGTCTGCTTATGGACTCGCGAGTCATTTCCGATGGTGCCAGTGACCACAATCCTTTGGTAACCAGCTTAAATATTAAATCATGGTGCGTAGCAGGGGCAAGTCAATCAATCCCTATTAAGTATAGCTCAAATAAGGGTTGTAGACTAAAATGGGAGCAGATCGATCCGCAAGCTCTTGAAGCAAAAATTGTCAGGGAAAACGCCTGCCTAATAAACAGCTCTTTGTCACCTGAGGTTACCCATTCCACCCTCAATAGCTATTTTAAGTTATTGTGTCAAGCAATATCTATTGAGTTAACTGCCAAACGGCCCACCTTAACTATCATGACATTTCATAGGCTTGATAGCGCATGCTCAAAAGCCCACAAACATCTAAAGGCTGTCCTCCACGAGATTACAAGAAATAAGGAGTTAGTTTATGCTGCCTGGAAGAATTATAAGGCCATACTTGAGGCCAGAAAGGAATGTCTGAGAAATGAAGCCTGGTCCAACCTAGAGGCACCTAGCCATCTTAGGGACGCAGGAAAGTTTTGGAATGTTGTCAATCATCCATTGTTTACTGAAGGATCAGAAACTAAAATAGACTGTCTGACTACTGGGATGTAACGGGTTGCACGTTTTACACGCATTTCAAACGCCCTAGGAAAAGTGATTGGAGATGAGGAAAGGGATTGCTTGTTAACTAATGGTTCTAACCAGACTATCCAATTCAGCAATTCAATCACAGTGAAAGAGATGGATTCGGCTATTAATCAGGGCATTTGCCGGAAAGCACCAGGTTCGGATGGGGTCCCTTTGGATCTTTTTGAAAATAACCCTGCTCTTTGGGCCCCAATTCTTATGAACATCTTTAGAGCAGTTTTTCTTGGCCCACTTCCTGCTTCCCGAAAGGAGGTGATTGTGGTCCCAGTCTTTAAAAAAAAGGATAGAAAAATTCCATTGCGTTATAGGCTAATTCCCTTAACGGCTAAGGTTCTGGAAACAGTGTTGCTAGCCTGTTTGAAGGTGTGGGCCAGTGATAATAATATCCTATCAAAAACTCAGTATGGATTCAGACAGGGCCATTAAACAGTTGAGCAGTGTCTCAACCTCACACTAATTGTTAGTAAATATACCAAGTCCATTAAGAGCTCAATACATCTGGTCTTCGTGGACTTATTGAGTGCCTTTGACACTGTAAACCATGAGAAACTTTGGAGCATGATAAGGGACATGGGTGTAGAGGTATCCTCGGTTATTCTCCTTCGGAGGCTCCATTGGAACACCACAGTGAGAATACGCTATGGCCTTGCTGGCAATGGCACTGAACAGATAATTTCAACTGAAAGTATTCGCCAGCGGTGCATTTTGAGTCCTTTTCTGTTTATGTTTATATTAATGGTTTGGAGGCCTTCTTGCAGCAAAAGAGATTAGATTGCCTAAGGGCTGGCACTTATCCTATTTCATCGCTGCTTTATGCTGGTGATGCTGTCCTTTTGGCGAGAACAGCAAATAGCCTACAGAAAGTTCTTGACACCTTTGTAGAATTCACGTCCTCATTGCGCCTGAAGGTGAATTTGTTATGGTATGTAGTCCAAAAAGAGTCAATACTAACACTTTCTATTTACAAGGTAATCCAGTGGATAAAATTCCAGGCTTTTGCTATTCAAGAATCCTTTTTAATAATTCTATGAAATTGGACCCTGTTATAACACCAGGAGTGCAGCAAGTTAACAGAGCAGCCGAAGCACTTTTCCGCTTCTCAGCTTAAATTGGTCAGAAACCTGTTAAAGCGCTGCTGACTCTGTACAAAGGGAAATGTCTGTTGGTAGCCACCTTTGGAAGTGGTGTGTGGGGATATGGTGATTGGTTAAAGCTTCAGATTGCAGAGAATACCTTTCTCAGAAGATTGCTGAAGGTTTCCCAAGTGTCTCCAACCTCCTTCTGCCACTCAGAGCTGAGCTTAAATTATTTGGAAGATATTGTAGGTGCTGTTCCCTTACTGTTATGGGTTAAAATCTGGTCCACAGAGGAGCTAGAATTTTCCAGACAAAATCATTTCTGATTGTCTGTCTCTGCACAACAATGAGAAAATCTCATGGCTAGAGTATGTTAAACACATCATCTGGGAATTGGGTTACATTGAGTGTTTTTGAAGATGCAGACCATATTCCAACATGGAAAGGTCTCTGGCTATTCGTCAATGAGCTTCTCTAGGATTAGATTCCATGAATGACCCTAATGAGATTGTGACTGTTCCAGGGTGTCAATCTTATTTGTCATTTATCTTAAATTCTCAGCATAGGTTCTAGTTGACCAAGTTTCACTTAGGCACTATGGCGGTTTCCCGCCGGTTTACCCCTGCCCCAAAGAATCCTCCATGGCGGCGCTGCTCGCAGCACCGCCATGGGGATTCCGACCCCCTTCCCGCCATCCTGGTCCTGGCGGTAAAAACCGCCAGGAACAGGATGGCGGGAACGGGTGTCGTGGGGCCCCTGGGGGCCCCTGCACTGCCCATGCCACAGGCATGGGCAGTGCAGGGGCCCCCTAACAGGGCCCCATATTGATTTTCAGTGTCTGCCTAGCAGACACTGAAAATCGCGACGGGTGCCACTGCACCCGTCGCACCCCTTCAACTCCGCCGGATCCATTCGGAGCCGGCTTCATTGTTGAAGGGGCTTTCCCGCTGGGCCGGCGGGCGGCCTTCTGGCGGTCGCCCGCCGGCCCAGCGGGAAAGTCAGAATGACTGCCGTGGAATGACCCCCTATGTGTTTTTTAGTGGCATTCCCCATACAAGGAGGGTGGGTGGACAAACCTCCTCCCTGCCCGTGTGATAATGTCCCAAAACAATCAACTATCAATTTTGTATTGTTTGTCCACTTTACCACTCTCTGGGATTGACCTTTTCGCTCCCATTATTAAGACTGGCTCGGCCTAGTTCACATCAGGTGGGCTTTAGACTCCTGCACTCACTTGGGTTTTAGGACATTTGTCTGGCTGTTCTTTATTTTAGAAGGGGGGATCTTTCCATTAGCAAAGGATATGGTTAATGGTTGTTTTGAGATCTGGGAGTTGAATATGTGACATGTTGATGTGTAGGAAGTGATCTTTTTATGATTATTCATTTTATTTATAACATGTAGCAAGTCTCGGATTTTTAATGATTTTTATACTTTTTATTAGTGCCTTGCGATTAGTATGTTGTTTTTATTTTGGTTTGAGATTGTTGTTTTAATGTTTTTTGTGTTTTTTAATTTACTACAATTAAATAGAGCTTTATGACTGAATGACTGATCTGAGAAACTGCTTCTATGCTTTGCTGAGCTGCCCTACTGCCTGCTGATCTCTGCCCTGCTGACTACAAGGAATAGACCCATCTCACTTGAACAAGAGTGACTCCAATGGCTTGCATGCTTTCCCTCTGTTCGTCTGCATTCTCAGGAACATCAAAGACTGCATACAATTCTTCTGGTGCTATTGCACTCTGCCATCTGTGAGTCCTACCATTACCTGAGGTGCCTTCTCCAGAACCCTGTCTTCAGAAGTGGGTTCTGATGCTGATTTTTGCAAAAACCAACGCATTGTCACCACTGTGCCAGTCAGATGCAGACGCAAAGGCCAAATGACGATGCTCTGCATGGCTCAGCGACACATTGTATTCATTTCTATGGAGTTCGATGCTGATGCGGGACCCAACTGCTTGGAAAATAGCACTGCATTTGCTCCTCAGTGTAGACACTTGTTCCATGCAAGGTGCTTCTTCAGCAGACCCTGCATGGGTTCTGTAGCCGTTCTACCCTCCATCGGGGATGGCCTGAACTTTGGATATGCACTGGCTACTCGCAACCTCAAGAACCTTTTGACCGCTAGTGACTTTTAAGCATTATTTTTAGTTTAATCTTTAAAAATTCATATCTCGACTTCTACTGATTGGAATTTTGTTGTTTGTGTCTCATTTTACTCAGATAAATATTCTCTATTGTTCCAATCCTCTGAGGAGTCGTTTTGTGTTGTTTTCATTGTGTTACTGTGTATGTGTTGCACAAATACATTACACATTGCCTCTTAAGTTAAGCCGGCCTGCTCTGTGCCAAGCCAGCAGGGAATGAGCACAGGTTAATTTAAAATGTGTGCAGGGTGTATACTCTGACAGTTAAAAACCCAATTTCTTACAGTGTTCCTGATGGCAGAGCCACCTTGGATGCCCTATGGCTCATTTGGATGCTGGATCCACACAAAAATTGTAAACGTCCCATTTGCCATTGTCTGTATTCCTGTCTCCTGTTTGCATGGCAGTGGAGGCAGGTTTTCTGATGGTTGAGCTACCTTTGTTTGACAACATTAGATTTGGGGGTCACTGGTGTGGGAAAGCAGAGCTTCTGTCATACAGGGAATTTAGCAGGTTGGCCACCAGTTTTTTAAGATACTTGAACACTGTATTTGCTTATACATTCTAAATAATACTTTGTGCCTCTCGCAGGCCCTTCTGTATTACATTCTTGATTCTTCCCTTAGTGCTCCTACCAAAAGGAGGCTCCATACTTTTATCATTCTTCCGGGGGCTTGGCCTTTAGTGGCTATCTGGAAGCCAGTTTGGTAGACTCTCTTTTTGATGGTGATATTTTGTCTGTGTACTGTTTAATGGCAGTGGATCTGAACACATTTTCAAATAATGTATTCAGAAAGCTTTGTTGCAGAATTACATAGAATTGACCTTTACTTTATAATTTCTTTTGAACCTAGGCCGAGGAAGACAATGCTCTAATCCTTCTTGGTTTGAGGGTTTGGTAGTCTCTGGAGAAAAATTGTGGGCAGACCGCTTCACGTGATCTTCCTCATAACTGGTGCCCAGAACTCTGCCTTCACTCTTGGTGTTTGTTGGGTTTAATAGAGTTACAGAGACCGTTGTCTGTCTCTTGTTAGCATCCCCTCTACTTACGCTTGCCAATCTGCCAGTACACATCTGCTATGTTACACCAACCCACCATGTGAAGCCAAGATTGGTGATGTGTTTGTATCATAGCTCTTCTGAGACCACTAATACATCTTCTGTTGTTCTGGTTACCTGAGAAGAATGAAAGGGTAAGTCAGTTTTGCTAAGCCCAATGGCTCACCCAGGTTCACACCTGGCAGACTGGCTGTGATTTTTTGTTTCTCCTTATTTTACAGTAATATAGTAAAAATTTATATGTATCTGCTTTTCTGAATTGGATTGAATTTGTTAAAAGGCAGGATCAATTATTTATTTTATGTGCTTATTTCGTTGATTTGTAAACAGCTACTGTTTTCTCAAAGTGCTTTGGGTGTGATGTTAGAGAGCTTTAGCATGTAGGAATATATAAAGGAAAATGAGTAGCAGAATAGTATTCTGTAAAACCAAGCAGTCCTTCATTAGGCATGAAGCATTCTAAAGATGCCTATGCCATGTATGCGTCCCTAAAAGATGTTAAAGCCTTGTGGGAACAGAGCCCTGGGACCCAAGAGTAAAGAAGGCATGCCAGTCCTGGGTGTCTAACTAACCAGGACTGTGAGGACCAATTGAGGAGAAGTGTCTTGAAGAGCACTGGATTATCCAAATGTGAAAGAGACATGGTGAGCCATTAGGAAGGAATGAGAGAAAGAGAGAGGGTGCTGACTAGAGTATAAATCAGGCACGAACAGAATACAAAATCCAGCTAGACATGCATGCTGACAGGAAAAGAGTGGATTTTGGCAATATCAGAAAAGTGGAGAGGTGGGTTGAAAAAGGAAAAAAGAAAGAAGCTTGGTGAGAAGAAAAGGGTGAACTTATAGGGAGAAAGATGATTGAGAAAGGAGAGTGATGAGAAGCATGAAAAGAAGGCATATAAACAAGTGTGGCAGAAACAGTATTTTGGATGCGATAAAATGTACAACACACCAACTATAATTAGTTTTCGAAGAAAAATCATATATAATGAAGGCAGATGATTTGTTTTCGATAAGCCCTCCCTCAGAGCAGTGTTAGAGGCGTCTGCTTCCACAACAATGCCTACCAGGGGTGGCTGGTTTGGTGCAGGGGCTGTAACACGAGCTACCTTCAGAGTCTTGAATGCCAATTTTACTTTTATGAATAAGAAAGAGCGTTTTCACCTAATTTGACCATTGCAGAACCTCTGAAATCGGGATTATGTTTCTGGCAGAAATTTCAAAAGTGTAAATAATCTGGATCTTCCACAGTTGTGAGTAAGTATTATGACATGTCTCTTTCAACAGCCTTTTTACACACCCACTGTGAAAGGGTTACATCTTACAATTTCACTCAAAAATAAAATATTTGGCATAGAGAAGACTGTTCTGTAGCCCACGTAGCACGCCCTGAAAGTGTCATGCAAGCCGCTCAGGCTGAATACATGAGAATAACATCCAAATACACCATCATGAAGTTACCAGTGTGACTCTGCCTGTGGCTATTATAACTGAGAATCGAGGTCGGAATTTCCTACCTTCCAAATCAAATCAAATCAGGGTTTATAAAGCGCAACTACTCACTGGAAAGGGTCTCAATACGCTAAGGGGGGTTGTCCTCTGATCTACAGTAGTTTTTAGGTCCTTCCTGAATTGAGGTAGCGATGGTGACTGCCTTAGGTGCTGGGGCAGGGCGTTATAGCTCTTTGCTGCGAGGTAGGCAAAGGATCCCTCACCAGCCGAGGCCTTCTGTAAATCAGGCTGCTTCTGTGCTGACACCTAAGAATCAGGTTTCCATTTTTTTTTCTTATTTTGTGTATTCACTGGTATACGAAAGCAACGTTACTATAGTCAGATCAGATGAAATCAATGTGATTCAAGAAGCCTATGTCCATGACACTGGAAGGAGAAAAAGGCTTAGGGCCTGACATATTCTGGCGGGCTGTCCATTGTTTTGTTGTCAAGACAGTGTACTATATTGCATACTTAGAAAGGCTATGGCCTTTGAATTACTTAAAAAATCAGCAGGGTGGGCTGCTCAATAGCACTTTCAGTCTTGAAATCAGAAGGCAGAATCTTCTGAACACCTAGTTTGTCAAGGCCCTGGATGTACTGGGTAGTCTGCTTGGCATTCTGTGATGGAGAGAACCAAGTTACAAATTTGCGCCAGAGACCTTTACTTTCCCAAAACAAAAGAAAGTGGTAGGAGCGCATGGATTGATTAGTGTTTGGAAGGTGGGTTTATTCTGATGAACACCGAGCTCAACATAAACCCATGTCACATCCACATTATAACAAGGGCCTTGAAATGGAAGGACAGATAACCTCCCCGTCTTACCACAGCTTGTGGTTCTGTAGATTTTCAGACTGCAAAAGGAATTTTTTTGTGGATTTTTGCCAGTAATGTGGCCCGCCACTAGGGAAAGCATTGGCCCTAATCAATGCCAATCAGCAAACCCTTACAACTCTTATTTCAGTATTGATCAATGTCAACTTTGCATCACTGCTGCCTAGTAAGTGCAAGAGCAGGTTACAAACACATACACTTGCCCAGTCATGGCTCGCTGACCTGTAAAGGGGGGGGGGGGGGCGGGTGCAGCGCAGGCGGGTTGGGGGGGTAACATTTCATTAAAAAAATTACCTCCTTCGTTGCCACGCTGCTCCTTTCTCCCTCGTCGTCGCTGCAGGCAGGCACAGGCTCCCAGTCTGCCCTTTGGCCAATCCTGACGCTGCTCAGAGCAGGGCAGGATTGGCTGGGAGCACCCTGGCTGGACGCTACCTGGCAGACTGAGAGCCTGTGCATGCTCTCCCCAGCCTGGCAACACAGAGAGCCCCGTATGCATGTGTGTTTGACTGGCCCAAGATGCCCGGCCAAACACATATGTGCTCTGAGGGGAGTGCTCTGTGCACTCCCCTCACTGCCCATCACGTCTATGGCCCCACCCCTTTCACCAGAAGGGATAATAAACCTGGTTTATTATCCCTTCGTTGCAAAAGGTTTGCAACTTCTGCTGCTGGCGTGGGGGAGACGCTTCTCCACCCTAATGGAGGAGCCACCCCTGCACACGCCTAAGTACAGTGTCAAGAGATCGTGGAATGAAAGTTGCACTATGCTAACACAATGTAACATACCCGATCAATGAGGAACCAAGCAGCATTCTGCAGTCACCTACAGGGAGTTAATCACTGAACATATAGCTTATTTATCCAGGTGATCTCTCTCTTTATGTAACATACTGTATGGAATAGGACGTGTTCTGTAAAAGACGTATTCAGATCCATCTACAATATATTCATATCTCAAGCAAATTTTAGGAGGTAGCTTGATATCTATCTACATTCAGATCCTACCTTCCATTAATTATTAAACTTCTGTTGTGATTTGGAAGCCAGTTTCCACAGCAGTGTGAAGAGATTGTCTTTGACTGTCTTTTTCAACTGAAAAATGTGTACATTACGATAGATACCAGGACGATCTATGAAGAGGAATGAGAAAACATAGGACCTGTCAAAACATTACTGTTACTGCCTAGCTGGTGTTCACCCTAAGGCAATATTCTAACAAGCGAAGGCAGTGTACAGTGTTCTGAAAGACAGGCTTTAAAGCGCATGTGGCCGAGGCTCTTTATGTTTCACGTGGAGCAGCAGCGGGTGTATTCAGAATATAATAGGTGGCTTATTATCTTTACCCAGTTCAGAGATGACACAGTGCCTTACTTAAGTTTGCTTAAGTCTAGTTTGGTTAAAAACAATAACATTGTATCTGTTGTTACTCATTTTATCCTGACTTGCCACACCACACATGTTACCGATTAAACATCTCGGACAGTGGGTCAGCAGTGCATGTGTGCGCCAGGGAATCAACACTCTTTACAAAAGGTCTAATTTTGCTGTTCCTTTGAGTTAGCTACAGCAGCTGTGGAGTCCTTAATACCAACAGATAATGATGAAGATGGTGATGTGATAAAGACTGCGACATATATCTTGAGATGATTTTGGATTTTATTCTAAGACTTTGAGGTGGTACAACATGCACGTCTCTTTATTTCTGTGTCCTGGCATTAGCAATGGGAGGTGACATAAGAGATGGCACAATAAAGGCAAGATGATGTCACTGGAGGTATATGAGAGGCTGATCACGAGCGGCATGTTTTGCTCACTGCCTGCCCATATTTGTTGGCAAGACCCAGAGGCTAAGGTTATGCAATCTCCTTTACTGCAACTACTCACAGCAGCCCCTTTAAAGAACATAGAACATCTCAAAATTGTGAGGGAAAAAGAATTGAGCTTGGATCTTTAAACATTTCAGGAGGTAGTTGGTGGTATTATGTTTGTGCAGAAAATGTCAAATGATTGTTTTCTTAAATACAAAATAATATCTTAAATTAAGAGAAGTTTATTTATTGGCAGAGCATTTGTAGAGTCAGTTATCTTTCTTTGAAATTTAGGGTTGGTTAATGGTAGTACTTCAAAAAGTTTTGATTTACTGCTGGGCGGTGTGTGGCTTTCAAATCTAGTCAAACGTTGAGCACTTTAGCAGTCCTTGATCTGATGTAACTCAACAGGTGCAGAGTGGAGCACGTACAGGGACCATAACGCAGAATGGCAACTCTGTAAAAGGATGTCATTCTAGTGGATGAATATGCATGCATACAATTTTACGTGATGCAATGGTAGTCATTTTGGGAGTATGGGGTAGTTTGCACCCTCATGCTATTAATGCATGTTTTGACATTTGGGTCTACACACAAGTGCCAGTTTTTGAATTTATGACTGTTGTGTGTGAAAGATAATCTGATTTGAATTAGGGGTTAACATAGAAAAGTTAGGTTTCAGTAAAGAAAAGGGCCAAAGTGAGCAGGAGAGTATATTGGAAGAGAAATTAAACAGTGCTATCTCAGAAATTATTACAGAGATTAGCAGTAGAATGGAAAAGAAAGTGGACATGATGTGGAGTTCTAGGAGTCTGGGCTGTGAGGCAGAGCATTTTTTGTTGGCTGTGGTGACATATTGACATGATGAGATTAATATAAATCAGATTAAAAGAAAGAAATATGCTGAAGCAGATAAGGGGCTTTGTGGTCGCACAGGTTTCGAGAGTGTTGAGGACACAAAAGTAGGACACTTAAAAGGCCATGAAAAAGAAAAACGTTGCCAGAAAAGGGCACAAAGCAATCTGTGGTAAGATGTGATGAATCCTCGCATAGTGCAGAGGTTAAATTGTGTTCTTTTGCAGAGCTTGGATCAGATGTTCAAAAATGTAAGATTCAGGATGATGAGGGTGTTGTGAGAAGTAGGAATGAGAAAGATCCTGAGTTTTTAGTAGTTTTAGGCGTTAGTATGTTCCATCCCATGATAAAAGCATCCACTTTCTCCAGAGTGAACACATACTGATCATGTGGCTAAAGATGTGGAACTATGACTGTTGAAACAAATTCCAAAAGATGTAGGAATAAGGTTGTTTACAGTGTCCAAGATCTTCATTGGCTAATAAAGTGATGACAACACCAGAGCTAGATGCAAAAATGTTGGCGTACATTGGGAAAGGGGGACGGGATCCATGTAAGAACTTAGATAAAGGTTTGCGAATGTGCCAAGACGGATTACTTCATATTATTGATCCTTTAACGAAAATCTTGCTGAGGAAGCCTATGTGAATAACAAAACATTGAATGTAGAGAAATTGAGACAATGGATACAACAGGCGGTGTGCCTTCTAGGTAATGCCAATACTGCTTTGTCGGTGGAATGCAGAAAGAGCATTTTACTCAAGATTGATAGTAAATTATTGGATTTGGCAAATAATGAGGAAGGGCCAGCAGCAAGTATTTTGCTATTTGAGGAAGCATTCATTAAGGAAATGTCTAAATTTGTGGGAGCCTGTTGTGCAATTCAGAAAATGCAGAGTGATATTAAAAAAAGTGTTCAGTGATCATGTTTTTGGATTGGCCAGGTTAACAAGGGGTCGGTTTTCTTGCTGTGCACAAGAAATCACAAGAGGTTTATTCACATGTGGTTTAAGACCCTATTACCAGTACCAGAAAACAGTACATATGCCTACCTTCTTTTCTCAAAGGCAAAGAGCCACGGGCAAAGGTAACCGTAGTGAACATCGACGCAGAGGATCAGGTAAGATTAGACCCTACTGTTATCCCCTAAAAATGGAACACAGAATTGCTCAGTCCTATCAAAATTGGATTCAAATTACAAGGGATCCATGGGTTTTGGAGACAGTGCAGGCTTAATGAATCAATTATGTGGGCAAGCAAGTTCAAGCTCACGTTCCAAAAGAAATTGCTTTCAGCAGATCTAAATCAGAGTTAGTGGACAAATAGGTTCAGGAATTGTTAGCAAAAGGAGCCATTGCAGAGGTTTGTCTAGAGTCTGTGTAATTTGTGAGCAATATTTTTCTGGTGGGAAAGAAAAACAAGGACATGCGCTAGGTGATAAATTTAAGGAATTTGAGTGATTGGGTAACTTACAATGATTTAAAGATTGAGGACATGCATTTTGTAAGGGATATTTTGTTGAAAGGAGATTGGTTAACTCACTTGGATTCGAGGGATGTGTACTTTACTATTCTAGTTTGGGAGTTTGCATCAATTATTTAGGGTGGAAAACTGTGGAAGTTTGTTTGTCTTCCTATCGGGCTAATGTCAGCACCAGGGTGCTTCATGAAGGTCCTTTATCCAGTTATAGTGCTTTGTAGGGAGAAAGGTGTAAGGTTGATTATATATCAAGACAATATTTTTATTATAGATCAGGAGAAATTGAGGGTGAGACCTGATACAGATTTGGCAGTGGAATTGTTGGAAAGTTTGGGCTTGATATGTGAACAGATAGAAGCCTTGCACAAAATCTGCTCTCTTTGCGTTGGATAGCCGAGCAGTCAGAGATCCCCCACACCTCAGGTCCATACAAAGCAATTGGTACACATTTCAACTTGTATATTTGTAGGAGGGGGACAAAAGAGCTGCCCCTTCGCAGGTTGTCAAAGGCTACATAATGACCCATTGGCCATAGAGAATTTAGTAGAATGGTGCATGATATTGGGAAACCATGGCCCATGAGCAAATACAATAATACTTCAGTATGGAAAAGGTATTAATACTGGTCAAACGATGAGTACCAATTAGCATACTCGACAGGGGTCTGCACTTAGGGCCACAAGACATAATAAGGGATTTAGAAAAATTAGTTTGGAGCTTCATAAAGAATTAATAAGAGGGGGGCCAACGCGCATCCCTGCCTCCCACCACTGTGTGTGTCCTGACACCTCCCTCTGGGTGCTAATACAAACCCTGACCCTCATGTCCTTGTGTAGGTAAGCAAGAAAATGAACTAACACTAGATCCAAACCTCATGCTATAAGCAGACACCACAATTTATCCCAGTTCACACAGTAACAAGCTGATGATAAATCCATAAATGCTAAGTAGAGAGGAGATTTTTTTAGCCACTGTACTTTGTGCATGAACATATGTTGACATTGATATAAAACGGACTCATCTCGTACCCAAACCATAATCCTGTTATTAATAATTCTACCCAGTGTTTTGACACTAGTATCAATTAAATAAGATCATCTGGTAACACTCTGGGTGAATGATCCCCTTTTTAAAAAATGGGCACTAGAATAGATGTACCACATGTGCTGGATAAAGAAGATTGAGCAAGGTTGTTGAAAACGTTTGTGAGAAGAGGAGCCCAAAAGATAGTGTTACTTTTCAACAAGTGAATAGGAACCCCATCAGGGCCCAAACTTTGTTTGATGGCATCTTCAACTTCCAATAAGGTTACCCGAAAACGTGATACCAGGAAGGGATCAATAGTAAAATTGTAAAAGGATAGTGGTGCTGCATATATTTTACCAAAATTCTCCTCGCAGATATTAGCAAAATGACATAAGATAGAACTAGAGGGACTAACATTACTCCTCAGTTCTGATACAGTAGATCAAAACGATTTGCTGCTGCCAGACTGTGATGCTCAGACTAACATTTCCCATTGTGTTGCAACTACCTCCTGCCACCATTTAGCAGTGAGTTTTTTATATTGCTTGCTCAGGAGGGCAACTAGTGCTGAATTCCTGGGTTCAGATACCAGAGCTAAACTGAGTTCCCTATTTGATGCTTAACATTCAGAATTAATCCATCTTGCTATGTCTGGTGTAGACCATATAGGCTTCAGGAGAACCTTGCTCATCCCCAAATTGAGATCTGTGATGTCCTCCACCACCTGACAACAGGGGACCTCCTCACTCAGACACAAAGTCCCCAACTCCGAATTCGCCCCAATTATTGCATTAAACATTTTTACAGAATCACACAATCTCCACACCAGCCTCAGGTTATCAGTAGCGGGTTGCAAGTTACAGGTCCCTATGTCCTGCCTAAACTTTCCCTTAAAGCTGAATAACAGCGTAATTTCAATGAGATTATGGTCACTATAATCAGATAGAACAACCATGTCATGTGAGATTAAATCATGAAGATTACGAGTGACAAAAACATAATCTATTATTGAGGGGCTACCTCTGCCCATGTATGCAGGTACCTCACAGCCAGGCAAACCCACAATTTCCAAAGCATTTACCAAATCAAGAGATGAAATGAATTCTGCACTGCGTGGGTCGATAGGGGGTGAGATGCTAGGTTTAGGTCCTCAGAATTAGTGGGGAGCCGCACATTAAAATCTGCAGCTAAGCAGAGGGACATCATATGCTCTTGTATTGCCAAATTATCCACTATTTTGGAAATAAATTGGAACAATGGAGGAAATTTGGTATTTGGTATTCCTTAGATGTCGTTAGTATAAAGGTTCACGATGTACAGATTTAAAACGGTCTTAATAATTATAATTTGACTCCTGTCATTAATCTCTATAGTTTTGTCATACCCCCCAGTAGCAGTACTCACCCAAATGGCGAATCCCCCCGAGGCACGCCCACTGCATAGAGGTATGGCAGGGACACTGAAGCATTGATGCCTATTTGCAAAGATGGGCAACGTGTCCCATGTCCCTTGGAATAGGACAATATAATATCCCTCAATAAACATGAGCCAGTCCGGCAAGTGTGTCTTTGATCTGAGGCCAGCCACATTTCAACTTAATATTTTAAGCAACATATTTCTCATGTCCTCAGCGTTTCTCCTATCCCCTACATAGGTCCCTGAGTTAGCATTAGTTGGATACCCTGATGGACCCTTATTTTTGGTAGTTATATAGTGTGGTTCTAACATCCTGCATCCACAATCTGCATTAAAAATAGTAAAGATGGTGTGTGCTATGGGCAAATCATTAGAAGTGGCAATCTAGTTAGTCATTTGTATTCTCCCATAGAGTCATTCTACCTTCTCTAAATCACTATTTACAGAGAACATATTTGTAGAAGGGATACTACGGGGAATGTTCAAGATCTGGGTGTGGATGCTTAAGGAAGGAGCTGGCGGTCTATAAAAATACCCCAACCGCAGGGTAACAACTTTGGATTCAGTGAAGCTGTTAAATTCCTTTATGCTCAGTATGTTCCATACACAAGCAGATTTCCGTAATTTTATAAAAATAAAGTCTCCCTTAATACTTTTCTTTGAATTTTCAAGCCACCCCACCCACTTCACCAAAATAATCTCATTGGAACCTCATGCCTGAAAATGTTTAAACTTATACAGCCAATGTGCAAACTTATTCCAAAACTAGACCCATGACTTTTGCTGCCCAGATCTTAAAGGTGGCCCCTCGGGCAGAATTAAAACATTAGGGCCAGATGGGTGGGTCCAAAATTCAAGGATTGAGTGGATATGGCAGGAGTTTTCTGGGAGTATTGTCTGAGTTTGAAGGTGTTGGCTCAGGCGGAGCATTACCCGGATTGAGCAACGAAGTAGTGGATTCGTTATTGAGGAATGTCAATGATACAAGCAATTGGATGCTGGAAAGATCATTTTTCCTGAATTTGAAGATGGGTTGGGGTCGTTTCAGGGTGGACCTTTTTGTGAACAGGTGGAATGCTCAGGGATAGATGTTTTTCAGTTGGTGTATTGTTCCGGAGTCATCAGGGATAGATGCTTTCCTTCAGGACTGGAGGGTCTTCAACCTTATGCATTTCCTTCCTTTTCCCTGATTAAACAATTGGCTCTGAAGGCTCGCAGGTGGAAGGAGACTGTTGTGTTAATACCTTCTTTCTGGAGAGCTCACGTGTGGTTTCCAGCTCTGCTGGTGATGTCAATAGATTATCCAATTCTTCTACCAGTTTTCCACGGAATTACAAGAGGTCCCAGGGAAGACGTTCTTGGTATGGTCAGTTCAGAGTATTTTGTTCTGGTGGTTTGAAGGATATCAGAAGAGTATGAAAAATGCCAGGCCTTTTATGGGAGGCTTCAAAACTTATCAGAGAGTCATGGGCACCATGCATGAGGAAAATATTTAGAGTGACATGGCCTCAAGTGGTATGTTTTTATTTGTTTAGGAGGACAAAAACAAATTCCACTGCAACTTTTTATCAGTATTTTGGTGACAATTAAAATTTGTGTGTAGTTGAATCTCTGGAGGTGTATGAGGAAAGAATAAAAGATACCAGACTAAACGGTGTGAAGCAGCTGCTTCTGTCTTTTACAAAACCTTTTAAAGTTGTGTCTTCTCAAACGCTTGCAAGATGGGTTAAGAAGATTATAAGGACATCTAGTGTGGGTGCAAGTGTATTTGGAACACATTCTGTAAGACGTGGCTGCTTCGAAAAACTTTAATGATGGAAGGTGCTTTGCAGGGCATTCTGGGGTGTGCTGATTGGTCTACTTAAATATTCAGGGGTTTGTGCTTCAAGCCTGTTGAGTCTCTTGCAAACTGTTTTATTGCTACAACATGGTGGGCAAAAATCTGGATTTTATTAAAGACACGGAGGCTAATATCATTCCTACCCATAACCCAACCCTTTTCCTAACAATTGTATTTGTTTTTTATTTTGAAGTTTAAGTTCACTTTTGACCTGATTGGGGAACTAAAGATGGTCATCAGTCCATTACATTGGTTGTCTTTCTTAATAGGTGGTTGGTAGGACTTAAAAGTTACTGTTGATCAACATGGGCTGTTTTTTGATTATTTTGTTTGGGTTTTCAATTTAAATGTTTCCACATTCCCAGTCAGCTAAAAAGAAGGAAGATGGCTGAGCATTCAATCATTTTATATTCTTTGGAATTTTTAGGTGTTCTGTGGTAGGCTTCTGTGAATAGTGACAATAAAGGAGATTACATAATATTAGTCCCCTGTCTTGAGTAAAATCCACACTTTTCTGCCCATTGGGCTGTGGAAATTTTACATTGTTTTGGTTTTTCCTCTGTTTCCCATTTGGTTCCCTCCTGCTCCCATACCAACCTTTGTCACTCTGCATCTGTTGGATTCTCTTCAGCAATCATACGGCTGCCACATTATGTACCTTCCTGAAAGTCCCTATGCAAATCAAGAGGACAAGCAAGGACATTTGACTTAAAAAGTACTTTGCCCATTAACTATTTATTCTCCTAAAATAAAAAGAAAGGGTGAGGGTAAGAGTGGCCTTACTATCTTCCTATAAGGCTCAGTGCTTGGTGCCTAAGGCTTGCCGTATTTCTATCACCTTATTGAGTCCCTTCTACAAGCCTTAAACCCTAAACCAAAAAAAAAAAAAAACATCCTGGGAAGTGTTTATTAATTCCCTTTCTCCATTGATTAAGGATGTTGACAAACTGTGCAACATCCTCAGCCCTATAGGGTATGTAATCATGCTGGACCCTGAATAAGCTAGTGGTGGATACCCTCCCTATCCACCCTCAGCCTCGCACTACCAGCTGCGAAGGCAAATTAATGACTGTAGCACCCAGATCAAATCTTCCATTGATAAGGCTCTAGATTAATTTATTTAAATTACATTTTTCTCCTTAATTCCAATGAATCGTTCAGACTGCCGCACCTTCTTGTGGTTGCCGAAAAGCCCCCACCTATATGAAGGCACCTGCCTTTCCTGGGCTAAAGGGTGTATCACCTACTGGCTCCCCTTACGAGAAAAGAGTGTGTCATGGCATCAAAAAATATGCATGAACCCCTTCCCCCCATGGACCAAAGCAGGGAGGTCAATAAGGAGGGCTCTGATATTCTGGAGGACGATCTCTCTGAGTTATCACTCTCAAGTAAAGATGATGTTATGCCTGCTGCCTGTGCTTTGCCAGTAACAACACTGTAGCCTATCTCTTTACTACCCTTACCCCCTCAAAGTCCTCCATGTTGGATTTGTTGGGACAAATGTGTTTGACCCGTCTGAATTAAGGCTCACTATCTCCAGTGATTGGAATTATTCCACCCATGTAGTAGAATGTATATGCTTCTGGTTTTCCATACCCTTAGAAAAACATGTTAGAGGTACCTTAAGGGCCGAGTGTCCAAGTCCATTCATTACAAGCAAAGCCTGGTCAAGCCCCTAGCTTCATGCTGACTGCTTGGCTTTGTCCAGTGTCAGGTTTTCAACTCACAAAAGACAATTGATAGAGGCCTTAAAGGTTGCCAGACCATGTTTTAAATCAGGTCCTCTCATCTGCTTTTTAGAGGCCCTTGAGCAAGTGGCAGCCTCACCTAATGAGATAGTCCTATCGGCTTTACAGGCTGGCCACAGCATGCCATGGTATTTCTAGGAAATGTCCATGTCTCCATTCCAGCCAAAACACAGCTCTCAATCCTTTTGTCAATGGATCCTAAACTTGCCAACTTATCCTCCAAATTCATCCTCCCCCTACCGAAGGGCATCTCTTAGGGATAAGTTCATCAAGTGTTTGTCCACATTTGTGTCCACAACTAACTAACTCCTTGGAAAAAGCTGAAATAAATATGAAAGTGTCTTCCACATTCCCTGCAATTTTTGCCTTGGCCAGCCATTACCGGAGATGTTCGGCCATTTCAGGGGTCACCTTTCCTGCTGCTGTCCCTATAAAGGTTGAATTGACTTCTCCTTCCACTCTCGCTCCTCCATATTCGTTCTGAGAGTACCTCACACATCCAGAGGCTCCAGTCAAGGCTTCAAACAACCAAACTTTCCTCTGCCTAACTATAGAAAGTCCACAGATCAGTCTTTCTTCCTCTCTTCGTCCTTATTGGACGCATTGGCCTATTCCTCCCATCATGGTCTCTGGATACAAAATATAATTTTGGCTGATCCATCCCAGTCGCACAGACCCCTCCTATTCTGTTTACTCAAGGATAATCATTTCTGGTGGGTCAAGAAGTGTCAGACATTGTACAAAAAGGAGCAGTAATCCTTGCTCCCCTGTAGGTGAGTGATAAGTTCAATGTTTCTCTTTCTCAAAAAAGAAAAATACCTTCACCAAGTCATCAACCTCCATACACTCAACCACTGAGTTTCATACAGCTATTTCAAGGTGGAGGACAACCGCCTCCTCTGGGACATCTTCCTTCCAGGAGACTGGCTAGTCAGGCTTAACATCAAAACACTTATTTTTTAATACAAATCTGCCCAAACCATCAACCACTCTTACAAATTCCAAACAAAACATCAGATGTGGCGATTCTGATGCCATTGCTTCATCTCTCCTACATCCCTTGGTGTTTCACCAGAAGCCTCCGCTCAGTGGCTGCTAACCTAAGTACCAGAGGTGTCTGCTTCATCATCTACCTAGATGTCACCCCCCTGATGCACCAATCTGCAGTTTCTCTTTCTTTCATCCTCTTGATCAGACTATCAGCGTTCTCCACAGCCTAGGGTTCCTGGTCAAGGTCAAGAAGTCCTCTTAAACTCTCTCTCACACAACAGAGTACCTAATTTCACTGTGGAAACAATCTTGTGCATCACCAAACTTCCAGACAAAATCCCATCATTAAATTGGAACTGAAGTCAGTTTATCAAACCATTTCTCTCCTTAAGGTCCCTAGCATGCCTTATAGGACTTCTAGCACCTCTATTTAAGCAATCTTTAAATACCACTCCACTACCAGGCTGTTCAGCTTTAGAAACCATTCTTCCTATGTCAAGGTCTTGCCTCAGAACTTGCCTCCCTAGACAATGAATCTCATGCGGAATGACGGCAAGAACATGATGCATAAATATTTTTACCGCATTCAGGGCACTGCATCATCGTTGGGCTCCGTGGAAGTTAATGCGATGCGCTGTCCATGGGCTGGGCCAAGCATAATCATCAGCCTGCACAGTCTGTGAATCCACTGTCTTTGGGCAGCTGCTGCATCGATGTCGATGGATTGATGCAACTATTTTTCTTCCACTCTTGGGGCAATACATCGCTTTTTACAGGTTTTAGCTGCAGAACCACTTTTGAGGCCCAGGACTGGAGAGGGGCACCTCAGGCAAGGGTAGGACTCACAGATGGCAGAGTCCAGCAATACCAGGAGAGTTGCAAGCAGTCTTTGATGTCCCTGAGTTTGGAAAATAACTAAGGGGCAATCCAGCACTCTCTTGGAGACACTCTGGCTCAGCAGGATGGGTCCAGTCTTTGTCCTCAGCAGGGCAGAGGTCAGCAGGCAGCAGGGCAGCTTAACAATGCAGAGAAGCAGTTCCTTGGAACAGTCAGTTCAGGCAGAGTGGCAATCCTTATAGCGCAGTAGTCTTTCCTTGAGCAGAGTTCCTCCCAAGTCCAGTAGGGACTTGATTTCGGGGGGGTGGGGTCCGAGACCTAGAACATATAACCCAAAATGCCTTTGATGTGGGGATTATTTCAAAGGATCACTCTGAAGTGCACAGATTCCCCTTTCAGCCCAGCCCTGGCTCCAGACTATTAGTGGGGGTAATCAGTCCTTTGTGTGGGCTCAGGCCACTACTCTTTGAAAAGTAAGTGTGAGCCCTTCCCACCCTTCCTTCCCAGGAAGATCCATCAATATGCCGATTAATGCTGATGCAGTTGAGTATCCTGTGTTGTGGGTGTCTGGAGGGAATGCACAGCTGTCACCCAGACCAGACGTGTTTTGGAGACAAGCTGTCAGGCACATAGAGCAGTAAGAGTAGAAAAATGCCCACTTTCTAAAAGTGGCATTTCTAAATTAGTAATAATAAATAAGACTTTACCAGTAAAGGTGATTTATCCTTACCATTCCAAAGATATGAAACATGATGCAACTTCTCCTTTCTGATCAGGAATTACAGTTTAAACGTTTGTTAAAGAATTCTCAGTGCTGGCGTATGAGAGGAGCAGGCCTCACTGTAATGATAAATGACGGTGGGAGTTTTTCATTACCAGGATATGAAAAACTTAAAAAAGTACATGTCCTGCCTTTTACTTACATTGCACCCTGACCTGTGGGCTATTTAGCACCTACCATAGGTGTGCCTTATATGTCAAGAGATTTTAAATTCCAAGTTGAAGTAGCAGGGAAACTGCACACACATGCTCTGCAATTGTAGGCCTGAGGCATGTTTAAGGGCTATCGAAGTGGGTGGCACAATCAGTGCTGCAGTCCTACTAGTAGCATTTAAGTTACAGGCCCTTGGTGTATGGTATACCACTTTACAAAGGGCTTACAAATAAATAAAAAATTCCAAATAAGTGTAAACCAGTGACACCATGTTTAGAGAACAGGGCACGTGGACTTCAGTACTGGTTAGCAGTGGTAAAGTGCTCAGAGCCCTAAAGCCAACAATAACAAGATCAGAAAAAGAGAAGGAGGAAGATAAAAAGTTTGGGGGTGATCCTACAGAAATAGCCATTTCAAACACCAGAGGAAAGGAATCTCCACACCAATGTCTTAAAACTACTCGCAGGCACCTTTTACATGAAGGGCCTCACCAGGTCCCACTTCTGAATTTTGCTCTGCATTCACAATGTTTTCACCAGTAAGGTATGTCAACAAGTTGTGAGGCACAAAGTCCAAAACCTAAGTGGACCTCTCATAAGAGTTATGGTTTTCATCACCTACTGGACATATGGACTCCCCTCTCCTTCCTCCATCATACAAATTCTTGCTTTTAGACCCGCTGCTTCTAACCCCTATCTAATCACAAATGGCCACTTTCATCTTTTGGTGTGGGAAATCTCTGGGGATCGTTGAGATGGCCAGATCTTTTGGAGGTTGCTGCAGAGTTGGTCGACAATTCCTGGACTCCAGGTACAAGCAACAGCTTCCAATTCCGCCTAGAAGGCCTGGCTTCCATGGTGCCTGGGGCAAAACCTGGATTTCCTTATGCCCTATCCAATGAACCCGTCCAATTTCCTTTTGGCTCTGTTCACAAAGTGCCTTTTTTTATGAAAGCACCTACGGATATTGATTAGCCATCTTAGCTCACCTTCCCCTGCATAACTCCATTTCCGCTGGCAAGGAAACCCTGCTGCCTTAAGAAAGGCATTTCCCTTAAGCGGCCCCCTTTGCCTCATTATTCTTCTACTTTTGAACAGTCATAATTTTTTTAACTTTAAGCTTCCCAACTCTTCTCTTTTCTTGAAAGAACTTGGTCCCAAGTTGACGTCCCTCCTTTGTCTGATCTCTTGTAGGAGGATTACAGATGGAAGTGCTGTCTCTATTTCTGGCTCTCCCTTCTCACCAGACGGTGGCATGTTTTCAGCTTGTACCAAAACGGCATCTTGCTTCTTAGTTTTACATTACTTTCAAGTCCTTCCAGCCCACTGTGTAGTTGTCTGCCACAAGGAGTACATCTCTCACACTGAAAGTTTCTGTTTTCCTGACAAATTACTGCTTTCTTTCAAAAGTCCTCACAAGCACCTTGGCATGCAGGATCAGATTAACCATGGGGGCTTCTTTCAGTGCCCATTCCACTTGTGGTTATCGAGCTTTAAAGCCTTCTTCACTGGCTCCAGGCTTGAGGACATCCTCTAAGCCACTAACTGGTCTTGAGGAGCTATATTCAGTAGCTTTTACCTTAAATCAGCTGAACATATGTTTTCCCAAGTACTTTCCTGGCTTTAAACTTGCATGTTGTGCCACTTTATTGTCTTGGAAAAAAATGGGGATTTTCTTAGCTTCACTGAAGAGAAAACCTAAGATTTAAATAAAGACAATGAGGTGTGTATACAATTCACCCCTCCCTCTCTTGGGTTAAGGCTGTCTGTTATTCTCCTTAAATTACTTTGTTGCTGTTAGGTCTTTAAGCTTTCACTTCATTGCTGTTTGTTATTGATGTTTATCACCTATTCTCACTCACTCTTCTTTTCCAAGTTTGACCTGAGAGTACTTCATGACAGAGTCAACTAACCAATCTAAACCTCTATGTTGTTTGATGAGGTTCTTACTACCGGTCCATTCCAGCTGGATTTGACACAGTACTTCCTCCAGTTTGTCCAAGCTGGAATTGTTAAACACCTTCTCCTATTCGTCCCAGTTGGTCTACCTTCACTCATGTTAAAATCCTTCAAATTCAACCATACCATTGTTGTCATTGTTATTTGTAATCCATTCTTACTCCCCATTTTTCTTAGTTTGGCCCAAAGGGACCTGATACCAGGGTCAACTAACCCATCTCACCCTCTATGGTGTTTGATGTGATACTGTCCCTAGTCCATCACAGCTGAATTTGATGCTGTCCTTTCTCTAGCGTATCCAAGATGGACATGTTACATTTATTTTTCTATTGGTCCCAGTTTGTCCAACTCTGTTCATGGAGGAAATACATCCCTTGCACCCCCACCTTTTGCTCTTCTGACCAATTGCTGCTCTCTTTTAAGAACATTCACATCCTGGTTTCTTATCCCATCTTGGCAAGCTCAGTCAGATTAATTAGGGTAGCTGCTGGCTTTGACAAGTCATCTCTTGGTGCCCACTCAACTTGTGGTGCTATGGCTCTTAAAGTCTTCTTCGCTGACTCCAGGCTTGATGACATCTGCAAAGCCACAAACTGGTCTTGGGTGCTATGTCCAGGACCTTTAACCTTAAGTCAGCCAAAGATACCAGCTTTCTAAGTTATTGACAGGCTTTAACTTGGATTTTATATCCTCCAATTGTCTTGAAATAAAATCTTAGATGTCCTCTTCACTGATGGTAGGAAAATCCCCATTTCCATTTTCTCATGGTATTTGATGACTACAAGAAATGCATGGGTGCATTACTAATCTAATAGAATAGGTATTAACCTGGAAGGCATTGTGACATTTTGGGGTTTTGACAAAACTGTGCATTTTTTAATCACCAAAGATTAAGATTAAGTTAAAGTTAGCTCAAAACAACTGAAAATCACAAATTATGGTTAGGACTAGAGTATGGGTTGGATGCTCATGCTGGTTGGGGGCTGGGCCTGGCCATGGAGTCAACACCCCATTCCGTACTGCAATGTATAACTCAACAGAACATCCATACAAACCACAACTTGCCCACCAAATGGAAGGTGCGTGGCCTCACTCTTGATGTAACGGATGCAATTGCAAAAGTCATAAATGGTTTTACAGATGAGATTACATCCCACATTATCTTTAGGACTATGAAAGAGGCTACTCTGAATGTATATCACTGATTGGTTTGAATATGTATTGGTATTTAATTTAATTTTGCTTTGAGGTGTTACTTATTGGTATACATATTGTGTGGTCATAAGCATTGGTATGCATGTTATGGTTTGCATAGCTGATGTGCAAGTTAAGCATTGCAGTGTGGATTGGGGGTTGGGTAGGCCATTGGCTAGGCCCTGCACCCAACCTGCTTGGATGCCCAACTTCTGCAGCACATGCAATTTGTCAGTGTGTAGCAACCTGGCCAAGTCCTGCACCCAATCAATTCCGAGTATCCAGCTCCTTTTGGCCAGAACCTCTTTTTTGGCTTTTTTTTTTTTGTAAGATTACACTAGTGTACCTGTGCCAAAACTTCATAGTCATGGACTGCAAATCTGTAAAAAGCTTGATGGATTTGATAGGCTCCTGGGGGTCCATGGGCCTGGTTTCAGATTTGCGCAACCTGAGAAATGAATAGCATTGGCTTCTGAACCTTGCTGGGTCCATGGTTCCAACCCATGAAGCTTGTGCCCAATTTACACCCCTAAACCAGGATTTGTGGATTTTAGAAGCAGCTCTGGGGGCCAAGACTCCAGATCAAACACTCAAAAGGTGATGGGAGGATGCTTGCAATGTCCAGTCACTGGCGATTATTCAAGGTAGCATTCCAACCCATCTTCATGCCCAGCCATATTTCTTGATATGGCTCCAATAAGAACAGTCCAGTACAAAAAGCCAAGAATGTCCCTCTCTGGACTAGAATTTACTATTGCACAATCTGTTACTCAAATTAGCCCAATGGAAAAGCAACTCTTGTTAATGACTATATATAGGACATCAGGAAGCACAACCACCTACCTTCTATGGCAGAAAGTGAGGTGAGAGCTGAAGTGAATGATGTAAAATCAATATTATTCAACACTTCTGCTCCTACAGGCACCACAGTAAGGATTATGCTCCAGAAGTACTTAAGTACTTATCTAGGAAACTACCTTCTATTCCAAATCTAAGAGAAACATGTTAGAATAAAAAGAATACAACAGCAGCACCCAATCCAAACCACTAAAGACCTAGGATAAGATTGACATTTCCCCGCCCCAACAATAACTGTCTAGTTTTCAGTACATGAACTCTAATGTAGTCACCAATGTGGTTGATGTACTGAACGTTTTAATCATGCCCACCCTCCTCGTCTAAATATCCATTATACATGCCCATAATCTAAACAATACCATTTTACTAATGTATGTCATTCTCTCAAGCAAGCTATCTTTCACTTATATTGAACCTATTACAGAAATAAATAAAAAAAGTAAGTGCTCACAATAAAAACCATGTAATAGACTTAAAATTTAAATATTGCAATGATTAATTGCAGAAATAAAACCTATTAATATCAGGTAAAAAGGGAATCCTGCCATTGGTGAAGCAGTTATAGTAACTCAAAGTCAAAATAAACGACTGGGAGAAAGCAATTTTCTATTGAGATGGCAGCAGTCTATCAGGCAGCAAGTAGATTTGGTGGAATAATGCTCACATAGAACAGAGTGGTGGAATAAAGATCACAAATAACAGAGAAAAAAGAAGACAGTACTCAGTAGTGTGTACAATGTACAACCATCTCTAAATAGGTGCTTAAAGAGTGGCACATCAGGGACTGGCACACAACTTCCAGGAAACCCCAACACCCTCTCTTATAATGGCAGTTAAAGGAGAGTAGTGTGCACCCTTAAGATAGAAGATAAAACATTGATTGTTCTAATGTTTTGAAGTTTAAAACGAATTTGAATTAAATAAGGTTAAAATAAAAAAACGGATATATTTTTTTAAGTCTATATTTTGGTTATTTTTATGTTATTTCAAAAAAGTCTATATTATTACTATTATTACCTGCATGTTAGGTTTCACTATTTTTAAACTTTAGTTAGTTTTCTATAACAATAGTTTGGAATCAAAATTTTTGTTTTTTTAATTATAAGTATAGGGCTGTTAATATCATGGGGAGCAATATTTCATATTCAATATGTGTATATTACGCTAGTCTTGATATTGATTTTTCAAGCAATGCCCTCATGGAGAGTGCAGCAGTACCACATAGCTTAAGTAAACAAGCCATTGACTGACAGGCAAGGAACAGAGACCACATTAGGGAAGATAGTCATCTTGCAGTTATATAAGCTGATATATAACTGTAGCATATGGTAACTTGTTTATAATTGTATTTGCCTGTGCTTCATTGTTCTTACTTTGCTTCTACCTTTACTTATGTATTGTTTGTATTCAATTGAGTTAGTTCCATACCGTTGTGCTAACAGAATCTACCTTTGGGTTCTGGATTCTTGGGTGGGCATTTGGAGTCGGACCTTCAGCCTATTCAGTTGGGTGTATGCTAGCCGTGGATCCTCAATAAACTTCTATCTTAGAGGAACAACTCTACTTTGTTTTTTGAGGAAATTATTCAGTGTCCCCTCTTCATACCCTACATATTTTGGTACCAGGAGTGAGGTGAAGAGATTCGTGTCAAAGGGAAAAATTTACGGAGCAGATTGGAGCCGGACACAAAGTTATCGGATCCACCGACCGGCATATGAACAGCTCTTGGCACACCGGAGTTATCAGCGCTGGTAACTTGTGCGCATCGCACACCTTCTTATATTTTATACGTTTTGTGTTGTTTCCAGCCTTTGACTTACTTGTGCCTGGGGAGGAGCGAGGATTGTTTTCTTTTGGTTTCGCCACGCGCTGGTTGTCACGAGCTCCAACAACCGTTCTTCTCTCGTGCAGCGCCTGACATCCCACAGCGTCATTGTCTTCTCTCTGATGTGATGACGTCACACGCTGCAAGCAACGTGGTTGCCTAGGTAACGGAGACGCGTGTGTGCCCTTAAAGGCAAAACGTCTGAGTCAACTTACACGCGCTACAACGATTTTAAAGGCAAAGCGCCCGAGTCAAGTAGTGAAATCAACACCAAAACGGACGCGGCGTTTCACACATTTTAACACGGAAATCAAAGGAGACGCTTGTGGTTTCAGGTGATCGCCTAAGCAAAAGAAGAACTTTACCTTTAAAAAAAAAAAAAACAGAAGGTAATCAATATCCATTCAAAGCAACTTCTTTAAACGACTGATTTAATAAGAACTTTGCCATTTCTTACAACAGGAACTTTAGCGGAGATATTTAAGCTCCGCTCTTAAACTCATTCTGCTATTCTGCTACCTTATTATGGCATCTAGTAACTTGGTAGTACAACCTCCACCTTTCTTAACTAAGAGTGGTAAACCGAACATCAAGTGGAGAGAATGGATAAGAATTTTTGAAAATTACTTAGTAGCAATTGATGCCAATGACTTTTCTCCCACAAGGAAATTGGCCCTGCTATTTAATCACCTAGGTGTGGCCGGACAGCGCGTTTTTGACAATTTACCTATTATTTCTCCACCTAATGAAAGTGGTGGTGATACTGCAATGTGGAATGTTTATATTGAAGCGAAGGAAAGAATTGGGAAGCAGTTCTCAGATGAATACAATGAGTTATTAGAAAGATTCAATTTCGCAATGTGCAAGCAGTCTATAGATGAGACAGTGGATGAATTTGTGGCTAATTTACGTGTGCTAGCTGCGAGATGTGATTTTGGTACTCATGTAGACATGCATATTAGGGATCAATTTGTGTTCCATTGTTTTTCTAAAAAAAATTAAAGAACGGTTGTTAGCATGTCGCAATCTTTCTTTAGAGGAAACATTAGACATAGCTAAAGCTGTTGAGAGATCCATTGTTACCTCTAAAGTAGTATCTGGACACACGGAAAGTGTAGGGGTTAATCAATTGATGGGAGACTCTGAGGTCAGTTATATTAAGGAAAGAACTACAAAACTTAATAAGAACGTCCACTTGTGTTTCCGCTGTGGGTCACGCAATCACTTAAGCAATAATCAGTTGTGCCCAGCATTGGGCAAGAAATGCTTAAAATGTCAGAAAATTGGCCATTTTCAAATTGTTTGCAGACAGCCTCACCGTACTTACAAACATAGTGGCAATAGCATGAGAGTGAAAGTTAGTAATGTGTACTCTAAAAGTGAACAGATGGATGATGGAGTAGACGACTGTACGGCTAATTTATCTAATGTTGTCCTAACAGTGGATGTTACCACTGTTAGAAACATCAAGGGACCTATATGTCAGGCAGTCATTGATTTAGTTGAAATTTCTGCCATGGCTGATTCTGGTTCACCTATCACCCTTATTGCAGAGATCACTTACCGCAGATGCTGGCCTACTATGAAAGTATTGTATGACGCTGACATTAGTCCCAAAGCTTTTGGGGACCATGACATTGAACTCTTAGGGTATTTCTTTGTCTAGTTTATCTATTTTAGGCAGGAGCACAGTTACTAAGATTTATGTGGCAGTGGATGGCAGGAATATCATAGGGTGGAAGGATCTTGCAAAGCTGGGCATAGTGTTACGCCCTGGGTTTGACAATCCCATAGTATTAGGAGAATTGCCTCTAGAAGTGTCAGAAATTAGTTTACCTATTACTAACATCTCAGAATCTTTTACAATGAAATACCCTGAGGTATTTGCTGATGTAATTGGAGTTGTAAGGGGTTTCGAACATTGCATCAGGCTTAAGGATGGTGCCATGCCCGTTTCTCATAAGGTGAGACCCATTCCTATTTCTGTGAAAGGACAACTCAAAGATCTCTTGGGGAAACTGGTCGATGACGGTATCATAACCCCCACAGACTTTTCTCAGTGGGTTTCGCCCATTGCTCTCACTAAAAAGAGGAATGGGGACTTGAGGTTATGCGTGGACTTAAGATCATTGAATAAAAACATAATTATTGATTGTCACCCTCTTCCTCCTATACAAGAAATTATTGCAAGTTTGGGCACTTCTAAAATTTTCTCCACTATTGACTTGCACTCTGCGTATCATCAGATTGCTCTTAGTTTAGATTCTCAGGAACTCACTACTTTTGTAACCCCTTTTGGGGCATATAAATATCTCAGACTTCC
The DNA here is from genome assembly GCF_031143425.1 of Pleurodeles waltl. Lineage (NCBI taxonomy): Eukaryota > Metazoa > Chordata > Amphibia > Caudata > Salamandridae > Pleurodeles > Pleurodeles waltl. The sequence continues at coordinate 766,805,641 of NC_090438.1, forward strand.
TTTTGGGCTAGCCTCTGCGGCAAGTGTTTTTCAGAAATTAATGGATTCCTTGTTTGGTGATTTTGAGAATGTGTGTGCCTTTCAGGACGACATTTTGATTCACACTAAAGACATGGAACAACATACTATCATTTTAGACAAAGTGTTTTCTATACTCAAAGATTGTGGTATCACGATTAAAAAGGAGAAGTGTACATTTTTGGTCCAGAGTGTAGAATACTTAGGTCACTCTATTTCTGCTGATGGCATTAAGCCTAAACAAGGAAACCTGGATGCCATCTCTAATGCGCCTTGCCCATCGAACAAAGATGAGCTACGCTCATTTTTAGGCCTATGTGAATACTACTCAAGATTCGTTGATGGTTATGCCATGATAGTACAACCCCTTAGAAATCTGTTAAAGAAAGGCAATAAGTTTGAATAGGTTGAACAAGTAATGGAGGCATTTAACGCCATTAAGAAACTTGTACTGTCCGCTCCGGCCTTGAAGCCGTTTATACCTTCAGCCAAATCCTTTGTAGCAGTAGATGCTAGTATGAAAGGTTTGGGGCGGTTTTTGGCTAATGGGTGGATGTACGTGAACATACCATCGCATTTGCGTCAAGATCTCTTTCAGATGCTGAGATCAACTACAGCACCATTGAGAGAGAGGCCTTAGCCTGTGTCTGGGCAGTAGGTAAATTTAAGACCTATATTTGGGGAATGGCCTGTACTCTCTACACGGATCACAAGCCACTCGTATTCTTAATGGATGGGAATGGCCTAGGTAAAGCCTCCTCAAGGCTAGTAAGACTGTTGTCCAAATTGCAAGAGTTCAACCTAGATATGAAATACCTTCCTGGAGGGAAGAATGTTAGGGCGGATTTCCTTTCCAGGTTGCCTCTACCTCTGTCTGATACTGAGCATGAGGACACAAAGTGTGTAATTGGTGCATTAGACGTAGTATCAGCTTCGGAAGGTCTATTTTCGGAGCAGGATTGGATTTCTGCGATGCCAAGAGATTCAGTTTTGTCAGAAGTGATGTTTCATATTACTCATGGTTGGCCCAAAAATCAGAAGTTCTGTGGGGAACTCAACACTTATCATCAATTAGCTGCTGAATTATCGTGTGAGAATGGTGTGTGTATGAGAGGCCCTTTTTGCATCCCTCCCTGTGATTTAAGGCCTTTGCTTATAAAGGCTGCTCATGAAGGGCATTTAGGTATCTCAGCTACCTGTAGAAGGTTAAAGGAAAAATACTGGTGGCCATGCCTTGATAAACAAGTGTTGAATTTTGTGGACCAGTGCACCTTTTGTGTAGTGTCTGATAAACATTGGAATTGCCATGTTAAACCCTTGCACAATATTCCTTTCCCCAATGGTGCTTGGGAAAGTATTGCTGTAGATTTCTCAGGCCCTTTTAATATCCTGCCTAGGAATATGAGGCACATGATTGTTGCTATTGATTATTTTTCTAAATGGATATACTACGACTTTGTGGAACATACTGACACATAGGCCCTCATTCTGACCCTGGCGGTCGGTGATAAAGCGGCGGCCAAGCCGCCAACAGGCCGGCGGTCTAAAATATGCAATTCTGACCCTGGCGGGAACCGCCAACACAGCCCGCCAACTTAACACTCCGACCGCCACAGCGGTACAAACAAACAGCGCGGCGGTTCCCGCCAACAGCCCGGCGGCAGACAAAGTACCGCCCACCCTATTACGACCCACCAATCTGCCACCTTTTCCGGGGCGGGAGCACCGCCGATAAGAACACGGCGGAAACAGATTACGAACGGGAAAACGCTCACCTCTACGCACTCCACGCGAGATTCCGGCAGTATGGAGCCAGAGTTGCAGGTCATCCCCGCACTCCTATTCCTGCTCATATACCAGGAGCACGCCCGGCGGCGCGGAAGACATCGGTGAGTACGGCACCTACGACACAGGGGAGGGAAAAGATTACCGGCACACACCCACCCACCCACACCCACTACAACACACACATCAATGCATTCCCACAGATCACTGTCACAACCCACAAACCACCCCCCTCCGAAATAATGCAAAGACCAAAAGAAGAGATCATAAACGGGCAGATATATTGAAATATGTACACCATTAATCCCAATAAATAAATAAACTATGTACAAAATATATACAGCTACTAAATGTAGTCCAACCACTGTCCGTGGATCACAGGGGTCCTGTGCAAAGGGGCAAGGCCCAGTCCCACGACAAGAACTCCACGGAGAGAACACTGCAGGGGCATCAGAAAGAAAATAGGACAGGCACCTCAGGGGGAAGGGAAGGGGGGGCACCTCAGCCACTTGAGTACACGACGCCAGATCCACGAGGGGACTCCATGACCACTGGCCCATCCTGGGGAGAGCAAAGCCACAGTCCAAACAGTCCATACAGTGGGTGGCCTGCCCACTGGGCCATCCTGGGGAGAGCAAAGCCACAGTCCATACAGTCCATACAGTGGGTGGCCTGCCCACTGGGCCATCCTGGGGAGAGCAAAGCCACAGTCCATACAGTCCATACAGTGGGTGGCCTGCCCACTGGGCCATCCTGGGGAGAGCAAAGCCACAGTCCATACAGTCCATACAGTGGGTGGCCTGCCCACTGGGCCATCCTGGGGAGAGCAAAGCCACAGTCCATACAGTCCATACAGTGGGTGGCCTGCCCACTGGGCCATCCTGGGGAGAGCAAAGCCACAGTCCATACAGTCCATACAGTGGGTGGCCTGCCCACTGGGCCATCCTGGGGAGAGCAAAGCCACAGTCCATACAGTCCATAACAGACCCCACTGCCACTGGAGGAGGCAAGTTGGCCAGAGGACATCCTGCAGCCCTGCCCGAGATAGATCCTGCCCTGCCACGTCTGCCAAAGGGCCAGCGGTTCTTGCCCTGAAGGGCCCAGTTCAGCGGTTCTTGAGACGGCGGGGCCCAGTTCAGCGGTTCATGAGACGGCGGGGCCCAGTTCAGCGGTTCTTGAGACGGCGGGGCCCAGTTCAGCGCTCCTTGCCTTGAAGGGCCCAGTTCAGCGGTTCTTAAGACGGCGGGGCCCAGTTCAGCGCTCCTTGCCCTGAAGGGCCCAGTTCAGCGGTTCTTGAGACGGCGGGGCCCAGTTCAGCGGTTCTTGAGACGGCGGGGCCCAGTTCAGCGCTTCTTGCCTTGAAGGGCCCAGTTCAGCGGTTCTTGAGACGGCGGGGCCCAGTTCAGCGGTTCTTGAGACGGCGGGGCCCAGTTCAGCGGTTCTGGAGACGGCGGGGCCCAGTTCAGCGGTTCTTGAGACGGCGGGGCCCAGTTCAGCGGTTCTTGAGACGGCGGGGCCCAGTTCAGCGGTTCTTGAGACGGCGGGGCCCAGTTCAGCGGTTCTGGAGACGGCGGGGCCCAGTTCAGCGGTTCTGGAGACGGCGGCCGGTCTATGGCCAACTGCTAATTGCCTGGTGGTGCCCTCCTGGCCAGCGGGGATGGTGCTCCTTCACTGCCCACCTGGGCTGTGGGTGGTGGGGCCCTCCTGGACAGCTGGGCTGGGTCCTCCCTGGGCAGCGGCTATGGGGGTGGTGGGCTCTCCCGGGGCAGCTGTGCCGGTTCCTCCCGGGGCAGCGGCTATGGGGGTTGTGGGCTCCTCCTGGGCAGCAGGCCTGCTGCCTGCCCTCTCCGACTTGCTGCCCTTGCCCTCCTTAGTCGTGGGCCTGTGGCCCTTTCCTCCCTTTGGAGCTGTGGCTGGTGACTGTCTCTGGGTGGTGTCCGGGGGGGATGTAGAAGGCGGGCTCCTGCGGCGACCCTTCCGCCTTCTGCTCCTCTTCCCAGGGGGTGGGCTGGCTGTCCCCCTGCTGCTGGGCGAAGATCCAGACATGCGGGCTGGCGGGCTCCAATACCCCTGCACCCTTGTCAAGGGGGCTGCAGGGCTGGTGGTGGCTGAGGTGCTCTTCTTACCCCGACGAGAAGGAGGGGGGGGCTCAGGGTCAGGAAAGAAGTTAGTAGTGGCGAGGAAGAGCTTCTTGGGACAATGGAGAGTGGTAGGTACAGTGGGAATGGGAGTGGAGGGAGAGGATGTGGTTGTAGGTGAGTCACGTTTGCTGTCTTTGGGTGCAGGTGCAGGAGGGATAGGCTGTCGTGAGGTGGATGGCTGTTGGGTGGGTGGGTGGCTGCGTTTGTGTGGTGTGGAAGAGGGGGTGACAGACACAGTGGGAGAGGACACAGGGGACGTGTAAATGGCAGTGGGGGTGGTGACTGCACGTGTGCGGACTGGAGTGGAGGGTGTGCTGGTGATGGAAACATTGGCTGATGGTGAGGTGAATGGAGGTGTGAGTGTAGACGTCACAGGGAGGGAGGAGGGAGACGAGGAGGTGGGGGTCACAGAGGTGGTAGTGACTGTTGGCATGTCTGCATCGGAATGTTGCGTGTGTGAATGTCTGCGTGATCTGTGGTGCTTATGTTTGGATGAGCTTCTCTTGGGTGTTGAGGTGTGTGCAGGCTGGTCTGATGGTGTGGGTGGGACAGGCAGAGGAACAGGAGACTGGGAGGAGGGAGTTAGTAGAGGCAGGCAGGAGACAGGGACAATGGCTGCCGTCAGTGCTGAGGCCAGAGCCTGGAACGATCGCTGATGGGCAGCCTGACCCGAATGAATGCCCTCCAGGTACGCATTGCTGCGATGAACCTCCCTCTCCACCCCCTGGATGGCATTCAAAAGGGTAGTCTGCCCAACAATGAGCGTTCGGAGGAGGTCAATGACCTCCTCACTGAGGGCAGCGGGGGTAACAGGGGCAGGGCCTGAGGTGCCTGGGGCGAAGGAGATGCCCGGCTTCCTGGCAGAGCGGGCACGGGGCGAACGCTGAGGGGCTGCTGGGAGGGCGGAGATGGTGCGCTGGGTGGCGGCTGTACCTGTAATGGCGGGGGGCACGGATGGTGCCACCCCCGCAAGGGAGCCCCCTTCCGAGGACGTGTCCGTGTCGCTGCAGGGTCCAGTCGTCCCCGTCGTGGAGCTCCCCTCGCCCTCCGTCTCACTGGTCCAGTCTGACTCTGTGGCATGGCCCTCCTGGGCCATGTGAGATGCAGCTCCCTCCTGCCCCGATGCCACTTCTCCTCCGCCTGATGATGCTGATGCACACAAGCACAGAAAGACAAACAAAAAGGGGGGGGGAGAGAGAAATAAAGGGATATTGAGTACATGGATCTCCGGTACAGTTAGCGGACATGACAGACACAGATGCCCCCTGCACTAAGTTGCGCACTTGGGGTACGCTACGCATTCCGTGGAACATGGCCTACACGCCTAGAGTTGACAACTGCACCCATGGATGACACGGCCCAGGGATGGCTGTACTGACAAACTACTGAGGGTGGTGGCTGGGGACACAGGGGCTTACGGGGGTGCCCAGCCTACAGATATCGCCCTGGCCTAGGGGGACCCCCAGCCCTCCTCCTGCACCCAGACACCTCCACTGCGCGACAACAGAGTAGATAATGCTTGTACTCACCCCCTTGTGTCTGCTGTGCTGCCCTCACGCGCCCATCCAATTCAGGGTAGGCCACCGCCAGGATCCGGAACATCAGGGGGCTCAGTTGACGGCAGGCACCCCGCCTACGTTGGGAGGCCATCCCCAGCAGAGACTCGGCGGTCTTCTTGGTCCCGCGGCGGATGTCCTCCCACCTCTTGCGGCAGTGGGTGCCCCGTCGATGGTGGACCCCCAGGGCCCGGACTTCCTTGGCGATGGCACGCCAAATCCCGATCTTCTCATGGGCGCGGACCTATGTGACACGTACAGGGAGGGAGAAATACCACGTTCAAGTTTCTCAGCATTTTCCTTTCCAGTGGCCCAACGCCCCCCATCCCCGCCAGGCCCCCCGCCATGCCCAACATGCCCCCCATCCCCGCCAGGCCCCCCGCCATGCCCCCCGCCATGCCCAACATGCCCCCCATCCCCGCCAGGCCCCCCGCCATGCCCAACATGCCCCCCATCCCCGCCATGCCCCCCGCCATGCCCAACATGCCCCCCATCCCCGCCAGGCCCCCCGCCATGCCCCCCGCCATGCCCAACATGCCCCCCATCCCCGCCAGGCCCCCCGCCATGCCCAACATGCCCCCCATCCCCGCCATGCCCCCCATCCCCGCCAGGCCCCCCGCCATGCCCCCCGCCATGCCCAACATGCCCCCCATCCCCGCCAGGCCCCCCGCCATGCCCAACATGCCCCCCATCCCCGCCATGCCCCCCGCCATGCCCAACATGCCCCCCATCCCCGCCAGGCCCCCCGCCATGCCCCCCGTCATGCCCAACATGCCCCCCATCCCCGCCAGGCCCCCCGCCAGCCCCAACATGCCCCCCATCCCCGCCAGGCCCCCAAGCCAGCCAGTGGCCCCAAATCCATATTGAATTAAACTCACTTGTTGGTCTGGAGGACCGTAGAGTAGCGCATACTGGGGGAGGACCCCATCCACAAGTTTCTCCAACTCCTCTCCAGTGAAGGCAGGGGCCCTTTCCCCAGTCGCAGCAGCCATTGTCCCTTCCAGACCGAGGTCACAGCAACACTTGCAGTATAGGTCCTCTCCTGTGAAAGTTCAAGTCGCAAGTGGATAAGTAGATAGAAAATGGCGGTCACGTCCGCGGCGGTGCGTACCGCGGCGGTGCGTCCCGCCACCGCCGGCGCCCTTCGCCATTGGCTCCTGAAACCCATAGGCTTCAATGTTAACCAATGCGGCTTCGCGCCGCGGTCTTCGCCCGCCGCCCGCCGCGGTGTGCCACGCCAGCGCATTGACCTCACATCCCATTGTCACACTTCACAGGTCAGGCAGCCGCCATTTCCAGGGCCCACATGGCTCAATTTCAACTGCGTCACACAGGCCTAGGCCTTGCATAGCCACTCAGACACGCCATTCACTGCATAGAGAATCGTATACTGTGCTAGCTGTGAGTACGTACCTGTGGGTTGCTTGACTGTGTGCTCCATGTTGTCCTTCCTAGGCACCGTCCGCTGGGTTGGGCGAGGAGACGGATGAATCCTCCCGTGTACCGACCGCTGGTGGACCTGTCGACAATGGAAGAACGCCACATTATCCTGACCTACCGTCTTAACCGTGCCACTATCCATGAACTGTGTGCCCAGCTGGAGCCCGACCTGATGTCCCCCATCCGCCAACCCACAGGGATTCCCCCTCTGGTGCAGGTCATGTCAGTACTACATTTCTTGGCAAGTGGGTCATTTCAGACAACCGTGGGAATCGCTTCCGGGATGTCTCAGCCCATGTTTTCGAAGGTGTTATCCAGAGTGTTGTCTGCCCTGATGAAATCCGTGAGGAACTACATCATTTTCCCTGAGGTGGGCGAATTGGCTACAGTGAAGGGTGATTTCTACGCCCTTGGACATATTCCCAACGTAATTGGTGCCATTGATGGGACCCATGTGGCTTTGGTTCCCCCAAGAGACAGGGAGCAGGTGTACAGGAACAGAAAAAGTTACCATTCAATGAACATCCAGGTGGTGTGTTTGGCTGACCAGTACATCTCGCATGTAAATGCCAAATTCCCAGGGTCAGTGCATGACGCCTACATCCTCAGGAATAGCAGCATCCCTTACGTGATGGAACAGCTACAGAGACACCGTGTATGGCTAGTGGGGGACTCTGGGTACCCCAACCTGTCGTGGCTACTGACCCCAGTAAGGAATCCCCGGACCAGGGCAGAGGAACGGTACAATGAGGCCCATGGGCGTACTAGGAGGGTGATCGAACGCACCTTTGGCCTCCTAAAGGGCAGGTTTCGCTGCCTGCATATGACAGGTGGATCCCTAATGTACTCACCTAAGAAGGTGTGTCACATCATCGTGGCCTGCTGCATGCTTCACAACCTGGCTTTGCGCCGCCAGGTGCCTTTCCTGCAGGAGGATGGTCGAGACGGTGGTGTTGTGGCAGCGGTGGAACCTGAGGAGAGTGACGAGGAGGAAGACGACGGGGCTGAAACAGACAACAGGGACAGAATCATTGAACAGTACTTCCAATAGGACACAGGTAACATTTCAAAGATAATTTAGTAAATGTTAACTACTCTCCAGCATCTCTGCTGCCTGTCTATTTGCCCCAGTGTATGATGACTGAGTTTTGGCTTTTCCCTCCCTATTTCAGATCTGGGGTCCCCACTACGAGTCCTGTGCTTCGTTTCCCCATGGACTACAGCTTTGTGGCAGCTGTTTGTTGACTTCACCATGTACAAGGACATATTTGCACTGTCATGTCAATTACAATCTATTGAAATCACAGCCAGACTCCTGATATTTTGGTGCAAAATAGGTGTTTATTGAAGTGCTCAAAATGGGATGGGTGGTTTCAAGTGGGTGGGGGCTATGGTGAAGGAATGTCCATGGCAGAGTCCAGAGTAACAGTCACAGAGGTGCATTGTCCAGAGGCCTGTGGAGAGATGGAGCATGGGCAGTTCAAGGATGGACAGGTTGACAATGTGGGACAGTGGGATGACATCAGGTGGTATCCTTTGCTGGCGGGGGTCTTGACATCCTACTCTGTCTTCTTGCGAGATCTCAGGGCCCTCTTGCGGGGTGGTTCTTCTCCTGCAGGAGGTGGGGGTCTGGTGGGCTGCTGCTGTGCGGGGGCCTCCTGTCCACTAGCGCCGGCGGAGGTGGATGGCTGTTCTTGGTCCAGGCTAGTGGCAGGGGCCCTTGGGTGTTGTTCAGTGTCCGCCCTGCTGTTTACGAGGTCCTGCAGCAGCCCTACCATGGTAACCAGGGTGGTGTTGATGGCTCTGATGTCCTCCCTGTACCCCCGATAGTGTTCCTCCTGCAGCACCTGGATCTCCTGGAACCGGGCCAGTACCGTCGCCATCGTCTCCTGGGAGCGGTTGTATGCTCCCATGATGGTGGTGAGGACCTCGTGGAGAGTGGGTTCCCTGGGCCTCTCCTCCCCCCCCTGTCGCACAGCTGCCCGCCGAGTTGCCCTGTTTCCCTGGGCCTCTGCCCCCTGGCCGGTGTGCCCACTACCACTGCCCCCAGGTCCCTGTTGTTGGGGTGGTGGGTTATCCTGGGTGCCCTGTAGTGGTAGACACACCGCAGATTGACACGCCCTGGAGACAGAGGCATGGGCCCGCTGGGTGGGAGCTGTGCTGGTGTTCCCAGAGGGGTTTGGGTCTGTAGTGGCCTGGGCCTGTGTGAGGGGAACCGACTGTCCAGAGGTCCCCGATGGTCCGGGCTGGTCATCGGTGTCCAGGTCGACAGAGCTGCTGTCATCGCTGACGGCCTCTTGGGTGGGGGGTGTGGATAATTCTGGCCCCTCCGCCGCGGTGTGTTGACGGTCGGGTCCTGCAGGGGTATAAAGGTATGGTTATAGTTTAAATGTGTCGCATATGGGTGTATCTGTGGGTTCTCGTGTCCACAAGTGCTGGCATTCGTGTGTGGGGGCTTTGGTGAGGGTGGCTTGTGGGGGGGATGTGTATATGCATTGGTTTTGGGATGTGTGGGTTGTGATGGTGAGACATTGGCGGGGAATAGGTGTGCTGGGGGTGGGGGTGAGGATGTTGGTGGGGGTGAGGATGGTGGTGGGGGTGAGGATGGTGGTGGGGGTGAGGGTGGGGGTGAGGATGGGGGTGGGGGTGAGGGTGGGGTTCGAGGATGGGGGTGAGGGTTGGGGTCTGATTTGGCATGCAGGTGGGGGGGAAGCAGTATTGAAGCTTCAACTTACCAGTATCCATTCCTCCGCCGACTCCTGCGAGGCCGTCAGGATGCAGGATGTTCAAGACTTCCTCCTCCCATGATGTGAATTGTGGGGGTTGAGGTGGGGGTCCTCCGCCAGTCTTCTGCACGGCGATGTTGTGCCTGGATACCATGGAACGCACCTTCCCCCGTAGGTCGTTCCATCGCTTCCTGATGTCTTCCCGATTTCTGGGGTGCTGTCCCACTGCGTTCACCCTGTCGACAATCCTCTGCCATAGCTCCGTCCTCCGGGCAATGCTGGTGTATTGTATCTGTGTGCCGAACAGCTGGGGCTCTACCCGAACGATTTCCTCCACCATGACCCTGAGTTCTTCGTCTGTGAAGCGGGGTTGTCTTTGGGGTGCCATGGGGTGGTGTGTATGATGTGTGGGGTGGAGTATGTGTATTTAAGTGAGTTGAGTGTGGTGGTGTGTGTTGTTTTGTGTGTGGATAGTGTGTGGGTGATGGTGTTGAGTGGCTGTGGCTGTTATGTTTTGGATGCTGGTGTCTCGCTCTTGCCTTCTTTCCGAATTTTTAAGCGTAGGGGTTTGTGGGTGATGTGGGTGTGTGTTTTATATTGTATTGTGTGTGTGGGAGTGGTGTGTGTATGTGTATCAGGTGTGTGGGATTCAAATCGTCCAATGTGGCTGAGTTTTGTTCGTTTGTGTGTATTCTGACCGCGCCGGTGTGTCCCGCCAATGGAATACCGCGTTTGAATGACCGCCGCGTGGATTCGTGGGTCGTAATGGGATGGGCGTATTTCTGTTGGCGTGGCGGTGGAGGTTTGGTCACCTCCACCTTTCCGCCGACCGCTGGTCTGGCGGTCTGTTGTGGCGGTCGGATTTTCGGAGGTTTGCCTTCTGCGGGTCAGAATGACCGTGGCGGGTTTCCGCGACCGCGGCGGGATTATGGAGGATTTCTGACCGGCGGTAGGCGCCTTTTACCGCCGAGGTCAGAATGACCACCATAATCTGTTATCTCATTTTTATCATCTTTATTTTATTTAGAAGGTCCACCGTCCAACATCGTTACTGACAATGGTGTACATTTCATTTCCAGTAAAATAGAAAACTTTCTGATCGAACACAACATAAAACATTCATGTGTAGCTCTGTACAGTCCAACTTCTAATGGACTAGTGGAGAGAGCTAATTGTATCCTTAAAGAGGGCATCCAAACAGCTATTGCTACCAACTGCAATGTGAAAATTGTGGGCATATTTTAATACACCGCATTCCACCACAGGTTTTTCGCCCTTTGTGTTGCTCAGAGGAATGGAATCTAGATCTAAACTTACACCTTCATGGATGGCCTCCTTTCACAAGGATGTGAAGGTGGATGTTAAAGAGTTGAAACATAAAGTTTCTGAGAAACAATTTGTTCAAAAACGTGATTATGACTCTCGGAAGAATGTGAGTGAGGTGATGGTTAATGTAAATGACTGGGTATTGATTAAGAAACCTTTCAGAGTACCCAAGGGAGCATCAAAATATTCCTCACCTGTAAAGGTTTTAAGAGTTTCTAAATCTGCTGTTTTACTGGAGGGCAAGGGGTGGTGGAATAAAAACTCTATTGTTCCTATTTCTTCTTCGCAAGCTGACATTTTCAAACAGGTCTATGCTGGACGTGATGAGGATATTAGTTCTGGTGCCACATTTATCGACAGACCTACCAATAATGAAGACAAGATGTCCAATCACATACAAGGTAATTCCAGTTGCCAAGCACGGAACTTTGATCATCTGGAGAGAGAGGATGTTCCTGGTCCTTCTTCATCACTTGGTCCAGCTGCAGGACCACTGTATACACGCAGTCATAGGATTGTTAAACTTCCTTCTAGATTTAATGATTATTTCTTAAATTGATGAATTGTTTTATAATTGTATTTGCCTGTGCTTTATTGTTTTTTTTTTTTTTTTTGTGAAAGAGGAAGATGATGTAGCATATGGTAACTTGTTTTATAATTGTATTTGCCTGTGCTTCATTGTTCTTACTTTGCTTCTACCTTTACTTATGTATTGTTTGTATTCAACTGAGTTAGTTCCATACCGTTGTGCTAACAGAATCTACCTTTGGGTTCTGGATTCTTGGGTGGGCATTTGGAGTCTGACCTTCAGCCTGTTCAGTCGGGTGTATGCTTGCCGCGGATCCTCAATAAACTTCTGTCTTAGAGGAACAACTCTACTTTGTTTTTTGAGGAAATTATTCAGTGTCCCCTCTTCATACCCTACAATAACCCAACAAATAAGTGGGGAAGAAGTGATTTTGCATTAATTTGGGAACAATCTGTTAGGCAGCAAGTGAAGATGGGTGACTAATACACAAAACACAGTGGTGGTATAAAGTTCACACCAAACAGAGAGAAATTATTGCAGTACTCAGTAGTATGATTTTAGTGTGCAAAAATAAAAATATATATTTTTCTTCTACTCAGAACACAGTAATGTGTGTTGAAAGAACCTTGGGAAATACACTTATAAAGCCAAAGTTCAAGTGGAGAAGCAGTTACAAAAAACCCTGAAATGACCAGTTATGGCAAACTACACTCACACCTCTGACATGCACTGCTCATGGACTCACCCATGATGTCACTAGCAACATCTAAAATTACATAATCAGTGCCATCACTGGGGCCAGCTCAAATGACATCATGAATGAGTTCAGTAATGGCATCTCTTACACAAGTAGACATTAGCTATGGACTTACAAAATTAAGGGCCCAATTCACAAAGGTAAATTAAGACCTGAAGTCTAAGCTTAGACTTTAGGTCTAAAGTTAGATTTCAGGTCTAACTTAGACTTCAAGTCTAAAGTTAGATTTCAGGTCTAACTTAGACTTCAGATCTTAAATTTAGACTTCAAGTCTAACTTAGACTGCAGGTGTAAACGCAGGGCCCAATTCACAAAGGTAAAAAAAGTCTAAGTTTAGACCAAAAGTCTAAAGTTAGACCAAAAGTCTAAATTTAATTTCAGAAAAGTTAGGCTTTTAGGACCTCATTACGAGTTTGGCGGATGGGATTACTCCATCCCAAATATCATGGATATCTCGTCTGCTGTATTACAAGTTCCATAGGATGTAATGGAACTTGTAATACAGTGGGTGGGATATCTGTCATGTTTGGGAAAGAGTAATCCCCTCTGCCAAACTTGTAATGAGACTCACAGTGCAATGTCTGTCTCATTCAACAGAGTGCAGTGTACAATGTGCATGGAAGGCATCCATGCGGGAACTGAAGCATTTCAAAGGAACAAGGCTTTCTTGGAACAGATTGGATGCCAGATTTGGCTCTGTAATTCTATTCAGGGTACAGAATGGAGTCAAGTGAAACGAGCATTGGTAAAGCCAATAGGTTCAGCATTGGTCACCAGTCTTTTGTCTTTGCTAATACTTGTTTTATTATGTTTTTTACAAACAATTATTGTTGGGGAACTCGCCTGGCACACAATCTGAAAGAAATGGGTAAGAAGTAAAAATATTTATTGGTTTCAAAACGCATACAAATTGTCACAGTAGTCTCTGGCACTAAAGGGCCAACTTTGTTAGTGAATTTGTTCCTTGTGAAAGGGCAGAATGCTACCCCTCTGGTGAAAATAGCCAGTGGCTGGGCTGACCCACAATCCATAATGAGTGATGCAGTATGTAAAAGAAAAATGCGAATGACACAATAACAGACCAATGGATGAAGATAGCTAACTGAAAGTCCTGCTATTTAAATATATATATATATATATATATATATATATATATATATATATATATATATATATATATATATACATATATATATATCTTTCTCCAAGTGGCCCCTGTCATTAAGTTCCATTAAGTCAGTGCTTGTGTCAGGGATGGGCCAGCCCTGTAAATAATTCTCCGCCAAATGACACATAGTCATACACGGCACACACAGGAATCCTTGTGTTTGATGTTTATTCTTACAGCAGAAACGAGTAACCCAAACACGTGATCAAGACGTTGGTGGTTGCAACGCGTTGGTGGTGTTTGGGTTACTCGTTTCTGCTGTAAGAATAAACATCAAACACAAGGATTCCTCATTCCTCCATCAGTTTGAACCACTCGAGTACTGTTGTCAACATCTCCAACAGCATCCTAACAGATAATCAAATACACATTCTTGATTTAGGATTAAGCTTCTGTCCTAATGTCCAATGGGACTATGTCAGTACACGGATTGAGCTCTATAAATTTGTTCGTAAATTACGATTAATTAAACATTTTTCCAACAAGGGTAAAATCTTCTCCGTAGAAAATGTGAACAGCAGGGCTCCGTCTTCAGGATTTAATATTGCGGACAGTACAGAATTGATTGCCATCAATGATCTAGCTAAGGAAAGTAACGAATCTAGATGCTCGGCGTATGACGAAACTAACATCAACACCTCTATGCTCAACGAGATGGGGTTTATTACTAATCTTCATGATACTAGTCATTTAAAATCGCCGAGCAAATTCAAGCCTCCTTTACCAAGCAGTAACTTAATTGATACATTTCATGAGCTGGTAATTGGTGATATTGATAAATTCCGGATGAAAGTTCCATCCAAAACAACAAATAGATCCAATTTTACACAAGAAGACTGGAAAGACCTAAATGTACTGAGAACAAACACGTCTATTATCCTCAAGCCCTCTGATAAGGGCGGTAACATCGTCATCATGGACATACGTGATTACACCAAAGAAGCTTATCGACAATTAATGAACATAGATCATTACGATAAGTTGCGGATTAATCCCATAACTCAATATTAAGCGACGTATCATGAGATTCTTAAAGATTGGCACATTAAACAACTTATTGACTATGATGAGTTTATATATTTAAAGATTGACTATCCCAAAATTCCATGTATTTACTTTCTGCCCAAAACCCACAAGAATAAATTACATCCCCCAGGCAGACCTATAGTCAGTATGAACCAGTCTCTGCTAGAAAACACCTCGCGATACCTAGACCTGTTTCTGTGCACCTTTGTTACCGAATTACCACCTTATTTACGTGACACCAATGAATTTCTGGCTAAGATACACAATATTCCTTGGCATAAAGACTATTTAATGGTCACCATGGATGTGGCCTCTTTGTACACCTCTATCAAACATCAATATGGGTTACAAGCATTTAGATACTTTCTACAAACATGACCAATTGAATTTCTTGAACACACAGACATGCTTTTATCCATGTTGCAATTCTGTTTGACCCATAACCTGTTCCTATTTGACAATTACTGTTTTTTACAAAAACAAGGGATGGCTATGGGGGCTTCTTTTGCTCCCACATATGCCAATTTATATATGGGCTGGTGGGAGAAAGAGGTGGCATGGTCTGAAAATAACAACATCTATATGGATAGGGTCGTGCTGTGGGTGCGATATATTGATGATCTTTTTATTATTTGGGATGGCTCTGACCAATCACTTCTGGAATATATAAACACACTAAATGATAATCAATTTAACATTTATTTGGATGCCACTTATAGCAGAGAGACTATTGAATTTTTAGATGTCTTACTAGAAGTGAGAAATGATCAGTTAGAGACCACCTTATATCGCAAACCCACAGCATGTAATTCCATCCTGCATGCCAATAGTGGGCATCCCACAACATTAAAATGGAGCATACCACATAGCCAGTTTCTGCGGGCTCGCAGAATATGCTCTGATGAGAGTAGATATGATTTAGAAATTAGGACAATGACCAAAAGATTTCTAAACAGAGGATATCCTCTCAAATGTTTGGTGGATGCACAGAATAGTCTCAAAAACAAAAGCAGAGATGAGTTACTTTTTAACAACACACCTACAAATAGTGAGATTAAACAACCATCTCCTAGAATATTTCTGCAATACAACCAACAACATGGCTCTTTGAAAACCATATTACAAAAGAACTGGCACATCTTACAGAATGATCCCAGTATTAGGGATATGATTGACCCACATCCATCCATAACTTTCCGTAAGGCTCGCTCACTAGGGGATCATTTAACTAGAAGTTTGTTTATTCTCTACAAAAGAAAATACATCCTGGTTGAGCAAAAAAGTTTGGGGTTTTGGAAGTGTGGCCACTGCAAGGCGTGCAAATACGCACAAAATATGCAGAGATACCAAACGTTTGATGGTCGCCAATGTGACATCAAGGATTGTATTACGTGCAACACTGAATTTGTGGTTTATGTTGTTGAATGTGGATGTCATAAAAAATACATTGGTAGTACCATCCACAAGTTAAAGTTAGATTTTTACAACATTTTAGAGCCATCAAAAATCAGAATAGAACATATCCCTTGGCCAAACATTTTTGGGACATACAGAAAGGGAATTCTAGTACACTAATATTTTATGGCATTAAATCCATTAAAAACAATCCTAGGGCTGGTGATAGAACATCTGAGCTCAGACAAATGGAATCTAAGATGATTATATTACTTGGTTCAGAATCTCCCTGGGGGCACAATCTTGATGCGGAATTACATGTCCATCTAAGATAAATCACTGAATGTTTATTCCATTTATGGAATATTAGGAGAGGGTTCCAAAGTGATGTGAAGGTTTGCTTATATTGGACTGAAGATATAAAGTAATTTTTATAACTGTAATTTTTATAAATGCCATACACGAGGGGTGAGTTTAATGATACCTTCAGATTTGTTCATCCCTTTAGATTATTTTTTCCTCCTTTCAAAATTGAAATCCATAGAAGAGTAGACAGAAGTTCTCATCACTGTTTTTCACATGTAATAGTCACATAATTTGATATAGAAGTGGTTTTGTTTAATCAGCACTTTGCACTTTAGACTGTGGCCTTGTTTACCTTCATCTTTAATACGTGCATAAATTATGATTCTGCAATATAGATTGAAATAGAGTAGATCAACTTTACAAAATAAACTTATTTCTTTCAGGTCATTAACCTTAGACATTTTGAAAGATCAAGGCAAAGCCAAGACCTAAGAACATAATGATCATATATAGGGCCCATACTACAGGTTGGCTTCAAAGACGTAGGCTATACAGAAGACAAAACTCCCAGTATGGTTTAGCTATATTTTGTGATTATTTGTATATATTTATTGCACTTGACGCTTTACAATTGGTTTTAGATTATGAATTCAACAATGACTAAGATTTTATTTACTGTAAAATTGTAATAACAATGGATGTTATTTGATGGGGCGTGGCCTGACGCCGATGGCAGAGGAAGCCTCTCCGTGAGGCTCCTGCTAGAGATCCCCACTCCAGTCCAGCCTGAAATGCAGTGGACCCCCAACCTGCCCCATTGCCTGGCTAAAAGTGCGAGGGGGTCCCGAGGTTCATTTTGAGGGGCCCGATCCCAAAGGGAAGAGAGTTTTGGGGCCGAATTTGCGGCCAACGGAGTGCCGCGAAAAAAAGAAAAAAAAAGATGGCGGCTGCGATCTGACCGGCGTTCCCGGCGGCCCACGATCCACTACAGCAACTCCCGGATCCTATCCAGCTCTCCCCTCTGTGAGACAAGAAATACAAGGGGACCTGGCGGTTCCCTCTGGGGACCCAGAGCCGACGAACAGTGGGGCCCAGCACTGCGACTGTGCTCGGCTGAGGACTGCGGAGCACACACAACATGGCGGCCGGCACCCGAGGGAAGGATCCAGCGGATCACGGTTGGAGGCGATAATTCCTGGCTTCCTCCCGAGATCCTTTGGCAGCTCCCCTCTGAGGGCGACTGATCGCAGTCTGCACGGCAACGCCGGGGGGTACTTCTGGGGAGGCTTGACTCCATGGACCTCCTGAGGTGAGCTGGAACGAGGGGGACGAAGTCGGCGGCTTGATAGGGCGAACCTGGCCTGCACTGAGGCACGGTGCATACGGCCCTCCTTTACAGGGGTCCGCCTAGTTGCGCAGTGCTACCTACAGGAGAGTGCAAGGGGCCCCCAGACACTGGGTGGGAGACATGCATGCTTGAAGGTGTCCTCCACGAACGGCGAGGCTGCTTGGCTCGACAGGTCCACACCCTGACTGGGAGGAGAGAAAGAGTCCTGACTACCTGGCGTGTGGTGTCCCCAGGGGTTCTTGGCGGCCTAGAGTGCGGAGTGTGGCTGGCACTGGAAGGCGATAAACCTCTTACACGAGTACCGAGCACCGGAAACAGCAATTCTCTAATAAAGGTTCGGCGATCCCTCTGGCAGTGCAGTATACAGCGCTGAGGTGGTAGAGTCGATGTCCAGAGCCCACCGACCAGACGGAGTTGGAGCCATACCCCAGAAAATGGGTAAAGTCGGTCGCCGGAGGGACATGGAACAAAAAGGTGGGTCCTCAGCTGAGGCACAGGCAGACCCGCCTGACCCCAGGAATGGCGCTTCAGGAGAGGGACGCGACGACCCCACACTTCAAGATGTCCTACAAGCTATAACGGCTTCCCGTGTAGCACTGGAGGGGAAAATCGACGCTTTGGCCACGGATCTCACAGTACTGCGAGATGATCACCGTTGCCTGGCCGAAAAGGTGTCCACCACCGACAGACAACTTAAAGAGCTTCTTCCGGAGGTCAAGGATGCCACTAAGTCTACACAGCAGCTGGAGACCCGGATCAGGGCCCTGGAATTAAGGGCCGAAGATGCGGAAAATAGATCGCGACGCAATAACATACGGGTGATTGGTATGCCTGAAAGTGTTCCACAAACTGGCCTGGCGGAGTTCCTCGAGCGGTGGCTCCGAGAGGACTTAGCTGACGATGGACTTTCTCCTTTTTTTGCGATTGAGAGGGCACATAGAGTTCCGACGCGTCCTCCCCCTCCGGGAGCCCCCCGCAACCTATAATAGCCAGGCTTCTTCATTACCGAGATAGGGATTACCTGTTGCATCAAAGCAGGACCAAAGGGGATCGCACAATGGACAATCACACGGTGGATTTCTCCCGGGAAGTACAGAAACAACGGGCCACCTTCAGGGATGCAAAACAGAAACTGCGCCAATTGGGTCTACAATATGGCATGCTGTTCCCGGCGAAGCTTAGGGTAGTGACCAAAGACAGTACACAGTTTTTCACTACGGCGGAGGAGGTATGGCAATGGCTTGATCTACTTCCTCATGAGGGGAATGGTCCTCCCACACAGGGCCCTGAGCATGGACGGAGGAGAGGGACTAAACGCAACACGGCCCGTATAGTAAATAGTCCTTCCCCCGTGGAGATGCAAACTAAGAGGCGAAAAGCCATGGAGGCAGCAGCTTCATTGAGCGGCTCTGATCACGGATCCCAAGTACAGACCGCTGCAGACTGTGAACCATCTGATTCGGACCATGAATCCGAGACTTCCCATGTATCCGACAGATCGGGCCCGGCCATAACACCGGGCACTTCTGACTGTATCATATGAGAGTCCTCCCATCGAACTTCACTTGCACCAGTTGCCCTGGTCATGAGGGCCTCCTCTGGTAGACACCGTAGTGGCCGGTGAGGTGGGCGCACTGGCTGTCACTCTGGCGGTCGTACCCGCCAGATGGATGAGATCTGGGTCCACAAGTACTACTATCTCTTGCAATCCGGTAGTGGGGATTGGAGCGATGGCCCACTCCTTTTGTGAGCTAGGAGTTCCCCCGCTTTCGATAAACTAGTTGACATTTCACGAAGTTTGGATGAGAGCCGTTCAAACTTTTGTCCTGGGTAAGGGGAGTTGGGGTGTTAATTGTTGGGGCTTGTTTAGGGGGAGTGATGAGTGGTGGATGTTTAACATTGGTCTGCTGGTGTTGTATAATGTGAGAGTAGGGATCTTCGTGGTATCTGCTAGCCCTGCATGGGGCATGTCACAGATGGGTATTGAAACACGGTTATGGCGACGTTAGGCACCTACAAATTTCTCTCATGGAATGTACGGGGCATGCACCCAATGTCTAAGAGATATAAGGTATTCTCACATTTACAGCGGAGGGGGATTCAGATTGCGTTGCTCCAAGAAACACATTTAACCCAGGCTGAAGGGCTAGCACTGCAGAAACGGTGGAGGGGCCAGGCATACTATACCTCT
Source organism: Pleurodeles waltl (assembly GCF_031143425.1). Taxonomy (NCBI): domain Eukaryota; kingdom Metazoa; phylum Chordata; class Amphibia; order Caudata; family Salamandridae; genus Pleurodeles; species Pleurodeles waltl. The sequence goes on from NC_090438.1 coordinate 766,825,353, forward strand.
TATTCCGCATTCGCCAGGGGTGCCTTGATATGGATCAGAGCCGGGGTTCCATTCCAGATATTGGACACGCTCATAGACCCTGAGGGACGTTTTGTAGCAATCCGGGGTCGACTGGAGGGAAGAGATCTAGCGTTGATCAATGTCTATGCCCCAAACTGGGACCAGGGTGAGTTCTTTGCACGCTTATCGGGCCTCCTAGCCACCTATTTGCAGTTCCCCATAGTGATGGGGGGCGACTTTAATTGTGTGGCCGATCCCTCCAGGGATCACTCCCACCCTCCGTTACATGATTCCCCTCTGTTGAGAGTAGCAGGGCTATTCTCCTCCTGGCAGGCGAGTTGGGGGCTGGTGGATGTCTGGAGACGGCTACACCCTGAGACCAGAGACTATTCCTACTTCTCTCCCTGGCACGAGCTCCATGTCCGCTTAGATGTGTTTTTCTGCTCCCCAGACATTTTCCCTCAGGTGCATAATGTTGAATACCTGACCCGCACAATCTCTGATCATAACCCTCTGTTACTAGAGTTACGCTGGGGTTCACCCCCTCCCCGCATCCCCACCTGGCGGCTGAAGACTGAGTCCCTAGAAGACGCACCCTTTCGGGAGGAGCTGAGACAACATATTACCCACTACTTTGTAGATAACGAGGCTTCGACCAATAACCCCTTGATTGAATGGGACGCTTTTAAAGTGGTGGTACGGGGGTGCTGTATTGCGGGAGCGGTGGGGGTCCGAAGGACTCTACTTAGGGACACTGAACAAGCGGAGAGTGAGCTGCGAGAGGTGGAGAAAAAAAGGCCTGAAAATCTGCTCCTTCAACCTACTATCTTAGAGCTTAGAGCAACGGTCGCTGACTGTGTGGAGCGTCTTCGATGCTTCGACTACCAAAACTATATCATACGAGCACACAGGGAGAGAGACAAAGCGGGTCGGATGTTAGCATGAGTAGTATCGCAAACGCATAAGACATCACCTATCCTGGAAATGATATCGGAGTGGGGGAATCCCCTTTACGGGCAGGAGCAAATTAACTCTCACCTCATGACCTTTTACGAACGATTATATAAAAGCACTCTTCATCCTGACGGTAACTCCACCGATAGTTATGTATCTAGACTGCAGTTGCAGACACTACCACCGGACGCTGCGACACAACTTGAGGGCGCCATTACACAACCAGAGATTCGGAGGGCCATTAGTGAACTATCGAGGGGAAAGACTCCGGGGACAGATGGTCTCCCTATCGAATTCTATGCCATGTATATAGATTTGTTAGCTCCTAGGCTTGAGTTTCTATATCAATCCGCCAGAGACCGAGGAATTTTGCCGGCAACAGCGAGGGAGGCGGTAATAGTGCCCTTGCTTAAACCTGGGAAAAATCCTGCGGAAGCCGGGGTATACAGACCTTTATCCATGCTGAACCTGGATTACAAGATCCTTAGCAAGGTACTGGCCTCTAGGCTGCTCCCCCACATGGCAACGCTAATACATACTGACCAGGCAGGGTTCATCCCGGGGCGCAACACAGCGGATAACATACGCAGATTTATAGCGGTCATGAACGATCGGAATTCGACTAGCCCAGCCCCTGGAGTGCTCGCAGTCGATATAGAAAAGGCCTTTGATAGCTTGGAGTGGGCTGTCCTTTATACAGTGATGTCCCGCCTTCGTTTCGGACCTGAATACATTGCCTGGGTCAGACTGTTGTATACTGAGCCCACTGCTAGGGTACGGACAGGACGGACTATATCCAGACCTTATGTGGTTGAGCGGGGTACCAGACAGGGGTGTCCCCTATCACCGCTGCTGTTTGCACTGGCTATGGAGCCATTGGCAGCCGCAGCACGCAGTGGTGGTGGGGGTCCCGGCATAGTTGCGGGGGCAAGAGACATCAGATAGCGTTGTATGCGGATGACCTGTTGATCTTCTTAGACGATGTACACAGAGACCTTGCCCGAACCCAACAGATGCTTTTGCAGTTTGGTGAGCTTTCTGGACTTCGGGTGAATTGGGGCAAGACCGGCCTGTTTCCTTTGAACGCTACTGTAGCCCCACCATTGGAGTTGGGAAATGTCCAGTGGGTTCCAGGATGCCTCTCATACTTGGGGGTCAGGATTTTCCATGACCCACAGGATATAATAGACAGCAATATCGGAGGCTCATTGCGGTCCATCCGTTCCAACATGGCTTTCTGGCAAACCTTACCTCTATCTGTAGCGGAGAGGGTAGCCGTCCTTAAAATGGTGGTGTTGCCTCGCCTCCTGTATCACTTCACGGTTCTGCCAGTATGGATTCCTAAGGCCATGTTTGCAGAACTGGAGTCCATGGTCATCGCCTTTTTCTGGGGGGGTGGACGGAAGCGAGTGGCTCTGGCCAAACTTCAGAGGCGGTCCCCAGACGGAGGCCTGGCAGTCCCGGACTTTGAGGCTTACTACTTGGCAGCGCAGCTCCAGTGGTTGGCGCACTGGATAGCCAACAGAGCAGCGACAGGGTTGGGGGTAAAGGCATTTACTTCCCCAGAGACTAGATTATACGAACTGTGGTTGGGGTGTCCGGGTACTGGGACGCATGAGTCCCTTGAATTTAAAGTCCTTGCGCGCTGTTGGAGGAGCTTCTTACGTAAACTTAAAGTAAAGCTCCTTACTCCCCTGACATACCCCTCTTGTCCCTAAAAGCTTTGCCCCATCGGGGTGACTGGGGTGGACTCCAGTCCTGTGTGGAGGCCGGGATACAGACGGTAGGATCACTATTTAAGGAGGGGACGCTGATGCCGTTTGAAGTCCTTCGGACACAATTCGGTCTACAAGGAGGGCACTTCTTATTACATGGCTCAGTAGTGGCTAGTATCAGGAAACACTGGCTGAGACGGACAGGAGAGCTCCCTGCACAAACAACCTGTACATATTTGGCGACTTCTTCTGGCACCTTTAAGGCAGTTTCTAATCTCTACAGCAGGGTTCAGGCGGATAGGACCATACCTTTGACTCAGCTCAAATCGTCCTGGGAAGTAGACCTGGGCACAACTATATCCGATGTGGACTGGGAGCGTATTCTGGGGGGCTTCCCCAAAATGACTCGCAATGCCAGATTTAAGCTGATTAATTTTTATGTACTACATAGGGCATATCTCACCCCTGAGCGGATCAGCAGGTACTTTGGAGTGGAGGGAGTACATTGCCCGAGGTGCGGGCTAGAGAAGGCAGAATTTAGGCATATGTTCTGGAGCTGCCCTACGGCGGAGGTGTATTGGACAGAGGTGAGCCGACTGGTGGCTGGAGCGATAGGAAGGGAAGTCCCCTGCACAATAGGTCATTGTCTGCTTGGCTGGTTTCCACGCACGGCTAAGTACAAAATAACCAACAGGTTCCGGGACTTGGCCTACGTACTGGCCAAGAGGGAAATAGCGATGACCTGGAAGAATCCAGACTGTCCCAATGGACTAGAGAACTAACTAGGTGGGCTGGGTGCGAGAGCGCTATTCTACATGGTGAGGCCAGAAGGGGTTGGCGGCCCCTGGAGGCGGAAAAGGTTGGGATGCGATATTAGACTCCTTTAAGGAGGAATGTCGATTGGGTCCAGTCCCCTGATTGAATGATGATTGGATGCTTTGTGAAGTTGCCAATAGACCCAATCCATTGGTGCCATTACGGATGACCCCGGGGCAGGATCTTACGGTTGGACTAGACGGGGGAAACACTCTCACATTGTGAGTGGAGGGTCGACTCTTTCATAGCACACCTACATACAATACAACTGTCCAGATATGCTACCAGTATCATCACTGGGGGGTGTGGCACTGTTGGGGAGGATGAGGGATGGGGGGGTAGGGTAGATGTTGCAACATTAGATTGCTGTTAGTGCAGAGATGTGTAGATTGAAAAAGCTCTTGCCCTCAGAGTCTATGTAGATCACTGTATGTTCTCTTATACTATGTTTACCTGCTCACTGGTTGACTTAACTGTAGAATTTTAGATATTTTGCTGATAGGATTGCATTCGTCATTAATAATTTATAGTATTTAAAATATTTAAAATAATTAAATTGTTTAAAATATTTAAAATATTTATATATAAAAATCAACATTGGAGAATATATCTCATAAATATTTGATAAATTAGATTGAAAATTGTTGATTACGAGAAATTGATGATGTTGGTTTAATAAGTGTAATAATATTAGGAAGGGACGCCCTTGACAAGCCCCTTCCTAATACCGAATCGGTATGTAGTCGCAAATCCAATTTGCGATTCGGTAACAAGTTAACGAATCGCAAATTGGACTTGTTACATACCAAAACAGCGATCACAAACATTTTGATACATCTGGCCCAATATGTCTTAAAGAGACCTGCACTTTGAAGCTCGACCTGAAATTTAACGTTTCTCCCATTAAATCATTAGCAATCACAAGGATACGATTTCGATGGACAGTGCAAGCAGAAATGGGGCAAATCCAGGCTTTGTTATTCAAACGAAGAATGCACCTGCTCTCTGCACCTCAAGTTTGAAAAATATGGAAAGGGAAATTAGATAAGGCACTGGTAAATAGACCACCTGGAAAAGGTCAGCAGAATACTAAGCAGGGTTAATTTGCAATGAGCAGGCTTTACAGACCTTTCTAATATATGAGTAGACTGTATTGTAGCCGTGCTCACTTGTAAACAAACACATCATTAAAACTGATGTTTATGTTTACAACACGCTTATGGCGCCATCACAATCTTGAATATTCAAGGAATAATCTAGCCAGCACAATGGCTCAGCGAGCTTCAAATTTTGTACTGGCAGATGACGACATCTGATGAACACAAGTTCCAGCGCCTCCGAAAAACACTCTGATTTGTATGCTTCTGAGATCAGTAGATTTGGAAGTAACTTATTTTATTTACAGCACTTGGAAATGGTAGAAGTATAAAGGAAAGAGCTACACAAAAACAAGGTACTATTATTACTAACAAGATGTCCAGGTGACCTTAAAGAGCAGGGAATGCTCGTGCACTGCTGCTCTACAAGGGTTAAATCCATCTAGAATCCGGAATGATTTACCGGTCTGGGATACCACTAGCATACCAATTGTTTGACTTGTTTTAAAGACTTCCATATTTCTAAATAAATGTTCTACATGTACCTTTCCTTTTCCTCAAACAACTTTTTATTTGGGTATTTGTTTATGAAAAATAAAAACAATGCCAGGTAAGCTGCCATGGCGTTGTGGACCGACAGCCAGTGCATTTTCACTGAAAGTTGTCAGCAGCAGCTCTTTCAAGGGAAAGTCACTGCCAGAGTGGAGCTATTGGAGGCAGGGTCTCTGTTGAGCTGGTGGTGTGGTGGTCTGTCCACCAAACCTAAAAGACTCCTAAATAAAGATATCATGTTTCATTCCCTTCTAGGCTAGGAATCAAGAAATGCAGGAAAGTGAAGATCAGAAGGTAAGCCACCGTCGGTTGTGCACAAAGAATTTCAAAGAGGATCCTGACAGAGATCCCACAAGCCGTATCCTCTCCCCTTCAAAAAGGAAGTAAAGCCCGTCCTCTCCAGGGGACACCTTATGAACATCGCCCTCATCATGCAGGTTGGCAGTGATGTATGTGTTAAAGAACAGTTATTTATTAAATTATTAATGATTATTAATGTATCTTGAGTGTTAAAATTCACATAGAAAATGTATTAACTTAGAGAAAAATAATGCACGCATTCGAAGGTGCGCCCACCAGAGTGGCCATCAGTATACTTATTAATGGCTTATTAATGTAAAATATTGAGTTTATGTTTTATTAATGTAGTGATATGTCATATTAAGGGTTATGTATTAAGTATTAGCTTTATTAATCGTAAGGCCTTAACTTAGCGAGGTCTTGGCTTAGTTGCACGGCCTCATGTCAAGCTGCATTTCTTAAACCGGCTTATAAAATATCTGCTAAGAGAATTATATTGTGATTTTCTACTGTGCTGACCAAGTGCTCGTAGCTAAAAGTCTTTCTCATGAGAGCTGCTTGTTAGGAGATGATGTACCTGCTGGTGAAACAAAGTTTAATGTAATGTGTGTAAGACTGACTTTCCCAGGAGAAGACAATGAATTCACTGACTGGAGTATAAGCTGCAACAATATTGTTACCTGATGAGCGCAATGATGAGAACAGAAGAACAGAAGCCTATCATCGACATGTGAACCTTGTACTAGGAGAAGTGTAGATTTAGGGTTTTATTTTTATTGGTCTAAATGCAAACATGCGATTCCTTAACCAATAGGGGCATGGGAAGTAGTTTTAGGGAATCTAACTTAGCCGGACTGCACCAAGAGGAGATGCGGCATTCTCTCCATTCTTCTTGAGAGTTTAGCCCATTTTTGCCCATTTTTCCTGAGAAGAGACGTCCTTAACATTAATGCTTAAAAGCTTTGCTTTCTCTGAACTTTGATGCTGAATTCTGATGCCTAGCTGACCAGACTGATGTCCTGATGACGAAGACTGTCATAGCTTGTTGATCCAAACCTAGGAGAGGTATACTATGTTACTGATTGTTATGTCTATTTGCTTTTGTTTCTAGGTACCAACCGCTACTTTTGATAGAGCCATAGTTAGATGTTTTTCCAAATGTGTGACTAAATTCTTTTGCATGAAGCCCAAAAATGCTGTTCTTATCTGATGTTAGTTAAGGTTCTCACTGATAAAGTTTGCTACATGTAATAACAGTTGATGACTTTTCTTTGCTGAACCTAAATGTATGTGATATCGTTTGCGCAGTTATTCTTGCTATTAATTTGTACTGTAACCTTAGAATGTGTAGTAGCTCAAGCCTTGATTAGGTTGTGATTTTTTCGCCGCTTTGGTCAGCCTGTGTTGTTTCTGTGTGTTTATCATTTGATTTTGAGATTAAGTTATGTAACTTTAACATTGTTAATATAGGGAAATAAACATCCTAACTTTTATACAAAGGTGTGGTTATACATGGCCATAAGGCCATGTTGTGTGATAATTACTGACTCCTATTGATTGCGAATGTCATTGATTGTTATTGGATATTGATTTGTATTTGGTACAGGATATATGGTGGGAAATCCTCAAAGCGAGTCAAAAGGTCTATCGACCTCTTCACGTCTCCTTGTAAGTTTACTTATTCAGGTCTGACGCGCTAACAAAGATGGTAGCAGACTGATGGTTTATCTCCTGAAGAGCCCATCATAGATGCCCGGTACATGGTTTGTCTCCTTAAGAGCTCATCATAGATGCCCGATCCATGGTTTGTCTCCTTAAAACGGTCCAGAGATAGGTTGTAGAGTATTTGGTCCAAGAAATTGTCAGCGAGAAATAACAGATGTCCCCAGAGATGGTAGTAGGATAAGGGTTAGTCTCTTACAGAGTAATTTGCGGAAATTGGTGACATTTTGGATTTTTATGATTCAATGATACAAATTGGAGAGAAAATGTGCCCCTAAGTACTTTAAATGACTTTCCCAGAATCTTGGAGCTTGCCAATGGTGGTTTGAGGATGTTCTTGGTGTTCTAGTGACAGTGTGAATAAAGTAGGTTTTGCGCTTGCACAAACTTATGCGAATCACATGTGAATTGTGATGTTTGTTAGGGTTTAGGGAGTTTGCGTACTCCAAATGAAGTTGTGGAAGGAGTGTGCATACTTTGAAGTGTGAGAGTAGGGAAGTCATCAAACATCACATGTGTGTGGCGCTTTGTGCTAAAAAATTGTCCACGTGGTTGTTGGTGTATGGACCCTGCGTGGTCTAAGACTCAGGGGTACATTGAAAAGTGTATGAGACACTTGTTTTTTTTGTTGTAATTTGTCTGGTTTAATAGGCCGATCGGGCATGGTCGACAAGTCAGAGTGTAAGTTAAAGTGAGCAAAATAATTTTTCGACTGAGATCTAGCAGCTCCTATGTGCACCAGGACAGACCACTGATCAGCTGAGAGTGAAATTTGTGGGTCGAATTTTGCTTGCAAATCAGGGAAACCGGGAAGGGAGTAGCTGTAAGAGTGAAACGCGGTCAGTGAAAAATCTGTAAAGTTTCTGAAGCGATTGTGTTACCTTACCTGTAGTAAATGGACAAATTGGGTTTTGATTTTGTTTAGTGCTCACAATAATTTTGCAATAGTTTAGTGTGATTCTGAGTTTGGGAGGACAAACCGCAAGACTTTGTCAGCCAAAGTGCGTGTGAGTGTGATGTCATTGGAGCCGCGCTGGAATAGGTTTGTTAGCGAGATGGGTCGCACACAGATTGGCAGCCGTTCGTGAAGTACGATTGGCTGAGAAAGTAGGCGAAGAGAAATCTGGGATTAAAAGTCACTTCCTGATTTGATTTAGAACAAAATAAAGGTCACAAAAATGAAAATTTTCAAAGCTTTAAAGAGTGTTTTATGGAGAGATACGTACATTACAACGAGTATAGGGATATTGCAGTGCCAGTAGGTACACCAGCTTACATTGTTATCGAAGAAGAGGGTGCTGCCCCATGTCTTTGGCTAAAGCAATGGTGCAAAGTGACAGAGAAAGATAGGAGTTTAGCATTTCCTGCTCACAGAACATTTAATTTGAGGAGCTTAGAGAATCTGAGGAGGGTGCTGTATGATCTGAAACCCCCTCCAAGACCAGCACAGTTTGAGGCATTAGCAATCTGAGAGTTAGTAGCCAGACAGCAACAGAAATGTGAGAGGAGGATGAGAAAAGCAGAAAAGACACTAGTGGAAGCTAGATGGGACAGTGATCAGAGATTTTGGAGAACCAAGCCTTTACAGGAGATTAAGGGGGTCATTACAACCCTGGCGGACGGTGTTAAAGATGCGGTAATACCGCAAACAGTCAGACGGACGAAAAAAAGGGAATTATGACCCTGGCGGAAACCGCCAACAAAGACAGCCACTTTAACACTTCGCCCGCCACGGCGGTACAGACAAGCAGCACGGCGGTCACCGCCAACAGACAGGCGGAAGACAACGTACTGCTCACAGTATCACAACAGGCCAATCCGCCACCTTTTCCGGGGTGGATTCACCGTGAATAAAAACACGGCGGAAACAGCTATTGCTATGGGAAAACGCTCACCTTCTACAAATCCCACGAGGAACGACGACTCCATGGACCCGGAACTCCAAATACTACCTGCCCTTGTCTTTCTGCTCCTTCACAACCAACAGCGACGTAGGCACAGAAGGTACCGGTGAGTACAGCACCTACGACAAGGGGGAGGGGGGAGGCAAAAGTTAGGGGGACACCCACCAAACACCCCCACCCCCACCCTCGCATATTACAACATACACACCAATGCAGTCACAAAAATCACAGTAACAACCCACAATTCCCCCGGAAGAATGCAAAGACAATGCGAATTTCGGTCAAACTTTGTAATGTGCCAATATACATGTCATACAAAAATATACAAATATATGTATTATAAAATCACTCTTATTTACATATATACAATCCGAGAAGTAGTGCAGATATGTACACAACAATGTCCGTGCACAAACAGTCCAAAAATGCATGGGCGAGGCCCACAATAGATACCTGACCAAAATCGGAGAGAATACTGCCAGGGCATGAGATAGAAACACTACAGGCACCTCAGGGGGAAGGGAAGGGCGGGCACCTCAGCCACATGAATGCAAAGCCAGATCCACGATGGGGCTCCATGCCCATTGATGTATCCTGGGGAGTGCAAAGCCACAGTCTCTCAAGTCTCTACAGTGGGTGGGTTGGCCACTGTTCAATCCTGGGGAGTGCAAAGCCACAGTCTCTCAAGTCTCTACAGTGGGTGGGTTTCCCACTGTCACATCCTGGGGAGTGCAAAGCCACAGTCTCTCAAGTTGATGCATGTCCATACTGGTACTGGGGGGTGACTGGTGCCCAGACTGGATGAGTCTCTCCGTGAAAGGTAGTGTCCTGTCACTGTCCCAGCTGCACATGGGATAAGGATGCCTGATGTGGTGGGCCATTCATTCCTACCCGGTGCATTGCCCTGTTCAGCGGTGCTATGACATGGCGGTCTTTGCCCTGTTCAGCGGTGCTATGACATGGTGGTCTTTGCCCTCTTCAGCGGTGCTATGACATGGCGGTCTTTGCCCTCTTCAGCGGTGCTATGACATGGCGGTCTTTGCCCTCTTCAGCGGTGCTATGACATGGCGGTCTTTGCCCTCTTCAGCGGTGCTATGACATGGCGGTCTTTGCCCTGTTCAGCGGTGCCATGACATGGCGGTCTTTGCCCTCTTCAGCGCTGCTATGAAATGGCGGTCTTTGACCTCTTCAGCGGTGCTTTGACATGGCGGTCTTTGCCCTGTTCAGCGGTGCTATGACATGGTGTCTTTGCCTTCTTCAGCGGTGCTATGACATGGCGGTCTTTGCCCTCTTCAGCGGTGCTATGACATGGCGGTCTTTGCCCTCTTCAGCGGTGCTATGACATGGAGGTCTTTGCCCTGTTCAGCGGTGCTATGACATGGTGGTCTTTGCCCTCTTCAGCGGTGCTATGACATGGCGGTCTTTGCCCTCTTCAGCGGTGCTTTGACATAGCGGTCTTTGCCCTGTTCAGCGGTGCTATGACATGGCGGTCTTTGCCCTCTTCAGCGGTGCTTTGACATGGCGGTCTTTGCCCTCTTCAGCGGTGCTATGACATGGCGGTTCTGGTACGGACATTGGTGTGTGGCATGACGATTTCCACATTGGACATTGGTGTGTGGCATGACGATCTCCATACTGGACATTGGTGTGTGGCATGACGATTTCCACACTGGACATTGGTGTGTGGCATGACGATTTCCACACTGGACATTGGTGTGTGGCATGACGTTCCATCATTGCCCAGCGGGGCTGTGGCATCCTGGCCCCGCCCGGGCTGTGACTCCGGCGGTGCTCTCTGGACCAGTGACGATACTTGAGCCCTCCTGGGCTGTGACTCTGGCGGTGGTCTCTGGACCAGTGACGATACTTGTTCCCTCCTGGGCTGTGACTCTGGCGGTGGTCTCTGGACCAGTGACGATACTTGTGCCCTCCTGGGCTGTGACTCTGGCGGTGGTCTCTGGACCAGTGACGATACTTGAGCCCTCCTGGGCTGTGACTCTGGCGGTGCTCTCTGGACCATTGACGATACTTGAGCCCTCCTGGGCTGTGACTCTGGCGGTGGTCTCTGGACCAGTGACGACGGTGCTGGCGGTTGTGTCTGGACCGCCGGAAATTATGGCGCACTTCTCAGCCGTGACACTCACAACAGGCTGGGCAGACTTCCTCTGGACCTTCCCCACCTTTTTTGGAGTTACAGCTGACTCACCAATCGCCTTCGATCCCATTTCACTTGTTGTCCCACCAGGAGTCTTAACACGGTCCTGTCGTTCACTCTTCAATTTCGGAGCCTTTACAGGGGGTGGGCTGCCAGTGCCTTGGCTCCGGGTCCTACTGCCTGCCCTGGTGGCCGGTGCACTCCAAAAACCTTGAACAGGCACCACTGGTACTGGAGGCTTTTTGGCTGAGGCGCTACGACGGGACTGATGAATTGGAGGGGGGGGGCAAAAAGGTCAATTTGACAGAGGGACAGTTTCTGACGAACACTGGGATGGGTAGCTGGAGGGGGTCTGGGAGTGGAGGAAGAGGAGGTGGTTGTAGGAGGTGTCACTTTAGCTGTTTTGGGTGCAGGTACTGGAGGCTGTCGTGAGGTGGATGGATGTTGGGTGAGTGATTGCCGGCGTTTGGGTACTTTGGTGGGGGCGTCACAGACACACTGGGAGAGGACACAGGGGACGTGTAAATGGCAGTGGAGGTGGTGAGTGCAGGTGAGCGGCGTGTGGTGCTGGGTGTCCTGGTGCGAGTCCTAGTGCCTGTAGATGTGGTGCATGCAGGTGTGTGTGTAGACGAGACTGCGAGGGAGGAGGGAGAAGAGGAGGAGGGGGACACAGTGGAGACAGTGGATGTTGCTGTGTCTGTATGGTTGTGATGCTTGTGTGAGTGCCTGTGGTGTGTGTGGTGCCTATGTTTGCTTGAGCTACTTGTGTGTGTTGACTTGTCTGCATGCTGGTCTGTAGGTGTGCTTGGGATGGGCTGGGGTACAGGGGAATGGGTCTGGGTGGAGGAAGTTGGAGGGGGGAGGCTGGACACAGGGACAATTGCTGCCATCAGTGCTGAGGCCAGAGATTGCAGGGTTCGCTGAAGGGCAGCCTGACCAGAATGAATGCCCTCCAGGAATGCATTACTGTGTTGCAACGCCCTTTCTACACCCTGGATGGCATTCACAATGGTAGACTGCCCAACAGTGAGTGACCTGAGGAGGTCAATGGCCTCCTCACTGAGGGCAGCAGGGGTGACTGGGGCAGGGCCTGAGGTGCCTGGGGCGAAGGTGATGCCCACCCTCTTGGGTGAGCGGGCACGGGGCGAACGCTGAGGGGCTGCTGGGAGGGCGATACTGGTAGGGGGGGTGGCGGCTGTACCTGTAGAAGTGGGGCGCACAGATGGTGCCGCCACCACAGGGGAGCTCACATCGGCGGACGAGTCTGTGTCGCTGGTTGGTGATCCGGTGGCCGACGTGAAGCGTCCCACTGGTGTATTCAGAGTCTGTGGTGTGGCCCTCCATGGCCATGTGGGATGCAGCTCCCTCGTGCTCCGGTGCCACTGTACCTCCGCCTGTTGATGCTGATGTACAAAAGGACAGGGAGAGCAGGAAAAGGGGGGGAGACAGAAGAAAGAGAGTTTTAGTGCATGGCATACCGCTACTGTTGGCGGACAAGACAGACGCAGCAGCCCCATGCACAACGCCGCGCTCCTGCCCTCTGCACATGCAATTTCATGGATATGGCCTACATGGCAATGTTGGAAATCTGCGCACATGGGTGCCACAGGGGCAACTATACCTCAACTTGCTAATTTTCTGAGGTGGGGTAGAGTGCCACATGGCCTACATTACGGAGGGGCCTTGCCTAACTAACTCGCGCTGGCCTAGGGACACCCACAGCCCACCTCCCCACCCAGACACCTCCACTGCACGCAAAGTCAGCAGAATGAGGTTGTACTCACCCCCTTGTGTCTGCTGTGATGTCCTTAAGCGCCCATCCAACTCCGGGTAGGCCACCGCCAGGATCCGGAACATCAGGGAGGTCATGGTACGACGGGCACCCCTCCCACGTTGGGAGGCCATCCCCAGCTGAGCCTCCGCCGTCTTCTTACTGCAGAGGCGAATGTCCTCCCATCTCTTCCGGCAGTGGGTGCCCCATCTCTGGTGGGCCCCCAGGGTCCGGACCTCCTTGGCGATGGCATGCCAAATGTCCCTCTTCTGGTGGGCGCTGACCTACATGACATGCACAAGGGTTAAAGGAACAGTCATTACCAATTGCACCATCAATTTGTGTGGCCCCCTCCATACTCTGACCATGTGGCCCATTTATTACCATGCTTTACTGTAGTATGACTTCTGCCCCCTTCCCTCTTCCACCCAGGCCTAGCCCCTACAACGTGCTCCCTGTGTACTAACCTGTTGGTCTGGAGGACCGTAGAGTAGCGTGTACTGGGGAGGACCCCATCCACAAGTTTCTCCAACTCCTGTGCAGTGAAGGCAGGGGCCCTTTCCCCAGACGCAGCAGCCATTGTCTCTTCCAGACCGAGGTCACAGCAGCACTAGCAGTGTAGGTCCTCTCCTGTCGAAGGTCAGGTATCTAGTGATTGAAGAGATAGAAAATGGTGGTGACGTCCGCGGCGGTGACGTCCGCGGCGGGGCACATCATCACCGCCGGCGCTCCTGTTCATTTGCTCCTGGGACCCATAGTGTCCAATGTTAACCAATGCAGCTTTGCGCCGCGCTGTACGACCGCCTACTGCGACGGTGTGCAACGCCAACGCTGTTACCCCACAATCCCATTGTCCCACTTTAGAGGTCAGGCAGCCGCCATTTCAGGTGCCCACATGGATCATTTTCAACTGCGTCACACATACTGAGGCCTACACTCAACACACATACAGGAAGGGTTTATTGTCTGGTGTAGTCTTGTGTGTGACTGTGGGTACATACCTGGCGGAATAGTGACTGTTTCTTCGCTGTTGTCCTTCGTAGGCACCGTCAGCTGGGACATATGAGAAGATGGCGGAATCCGCCGGTGTACCGACCGCTGGTGGACCTGTTGACAATGGAGGAGCGACATTTAATCATGACCTACAGGTTTGACCGTGCCACAATCCAGGAACTGTGTACCCAGTTGGAGCCAGAGCTGATGTCACCAATCCGCCATCCGGCTGGAATCCCCCCTGACGTGCAGGTGCTGTCAGTGCTCCATTTCCTTGCAAGTGGGTCATTTCAGACAACAGTGGCCATGGCATCAGGGATGTCCCAGCCTATGTTTTCCAACGTGTTGTCCAGAGTGTTGTCTGCCCTGCTGAAACACGTAAGGAGATACATCATTTTCCTTGAGGTGGAAGATTTGCCTACAGTGAAAGGTGACTTCTATGCCCTTGGACATATCCCCAACGTCATAGGTGCCATTGATGGGACCCATGTAGCTCTGGTCCCCCCCGCAGGAGTGAACAGGTGTACAGGAACAGGAAGAGTTATCATTCGATGAATGTCCAGATGGTCTGTTTGGCAGACGAGTACATCTCGCAGGTAAATGCTATGTTCCCTGGCTCAGTGCATGACACCTACATCCTGCGCAATAGCAGCATCCCTGATATGATGGGTCAACTCCAGAGGCACCGTGTATGGCTATTGGGGGACTCTGGTTACCCCAACCTTTCCTGGCTATTGACCCCAGTGAGAAATCCCAGGACCAGGGCAGAGGAACGCTACAATGAGGCCCATGGGCGGACTAGGAGGGTTATCGAGCGCACCTTCGGCCTTCTTAAGGCCAGGTTCAGGTGCCTCCATATGACAGGTGGATCCCTATTCTCCTCACCGAAGAAGGTGTGCGACATCATCATCGCCTGCTCCATGCTCCATAACTTGGCATTGCGACGCCAGGTGCCTTTTCTGCAGGAGGATGATCCAGATGACAGTGTTGTAGCAGCTGTGGAGCCTGTGGAGCCTGTGGACAGTGGTGAGGATGAAGCTGAGGAAGACGAAAACGACAACAGGGAGTCAGTCATACAGCAATATTTCCAGTGACACACAGGTGAAAACTTTTTCTTTTTTTACCATTACATTGACTTTCACACATTTACCTCTATCCTGTACCTCCATTTCACTCCCTATTTGTTAACTGAGTTGTCCCCTTCCATTTCCGTTTCACAAATGTGGTAACCTACGTGTCAACTGTTTGCATCCTTGAAGGCCTTGTGATGTGTGACATAGGTATGTTAGCCTTCCAATGGGTAACCCATTATGAAACTGTAATTGATAATACAGATTTACAAATCATAGACTGGCTCCATTTTTTTGGGGTGTTTCAAGGGTGTTTATTTAAGTGCAAAAAATAAAGGGGGGGTTATAAAATGGTGATGGGTGATAGTGGAGGAATGTCCATGGCAGAGTCCAGTCTATTAGTCTCACAGGTACATTGCACATCTGGGCATTGGAAGTGGAGCTGGGGCAGTTCCGATTTGGGCAGGGTAACAAAGTGGGACAGTGGGAGGACAATCAGGGTGGTCTTATATCCTGGCGGGGGTCTTGCCATCTTGCTCTGTCCTGTTCCTGGATCTCAGGGCCCGCTTGCGTGGTGGTTGTCCGTCTGCAGGGGGTGGGGTGCTGGTGTGGTGGTCCTGTGGCGGGGCGTCCGGTCCACTAGCGCCGGCCGACGTGGTGGGCAGTTCGGCCTCCTGGCTAGTGTCAGGGGCCCCTTGGAGTGCCACAGTGTCCCTCAAGGTCTTTTGAATGTCCGTCAGCACCACTACGATGGTGCCCAGGGCGGAGCCGATGGTTCTGAGCTCCTCCCTGAACCACAAATATTGTTCCTCCTGCAGACGCAGGGTCTCCTGCAACTTGTCCAGGACTGTGGCCATCGTCTCCTGGGAGTGGTGGTATGCTCCCATGATGGAGGAGAGGGCCTCGTTGAGAGTGGGTTCCCTTGGCCTGTCCTCCCTCTGTCGCACAGCAGCCCTCCCAGTTCCCCTATGTTCCTGGGCCTCCGTCCCCTGGACCGTGTGCCCACTATCACTGCCCCTAGGTCCCTGTTGTTGTTGGGGTGGTGGGTTACCCTGGGTGCCCTGTAGTGGTGGACACACCGCTGATTGACCTGTCCTGGGTAGGGAGGTTTGGGCCCGCTGGGTGGGTGCTGTGCTGGTGTTACCAGAGGGTGGAAGCTCGGTGTTGGGCTGTGGCTGGGCAAGGGGAAGATTGACCTGTCCTGGGTAGGGAGGTTTGGGCCCGCTGGGTGGGTGCTGTGCTGGTGTTACCAGAGGGTGGAAGCTCGGTGTTGGGCTGGGGCTGGGCAAGGGGAACCGACTGTCCCGAGGCCCACAATGGTCCGGGCTGGTCATCAAGATCCAGTGGGGCAGAGCTGCTGTCGTCACTGTGGGCCTCTTCTGGGGGTGGAGTGGTGTTGTCTGGACCCTCTGGTGTGGTGACGTTCCTTCGGGTTCCTGTGGGGGTATAAGTACATGATTATTGCATGTGTGTGTTTCATGGTGTGCAATGGTTGGGTGTGCGTGAACCCCAGTGCAGGCATTCCTGTGGGGGGGCTTGTGTGCTGATGGTTGGGGGATGTTCTGGGTCTGTGTAGTGGGCATGCTTTGGTGATGGGTGTCCATGCTTAGTTATGTCATGCGGGGCTTGGGGTTGGGATGGGTGGTTGGTGTCATGGGTAGATAGGTGAGGATTTGGGGTGATAGGGGAGGGTGTGATGGTGGGGGTGTGTGATATCATGCAGGGAGGGTGGGGGTTATGATAGTTAAGATTTGACTTACCAGTGTCCATTCCTCCAACGACTCCTCCGAGGCCCTCAGGATGCAAGATGGACAAGACTTGCTTCCCCCATGTTGTTAGTTGAGGGGTAGGAGGTGGTGGTCCGCCGCCAGTCCGCTGTACCGCGATGTGGTGCCTGGATACCGTTGAACGCACCTTCCCCCGTAGGTCGTTCCACCTCTTCCTGATGTCCTCCCTATTTCTTGGGTGCTGTCCCACAGCCTTGACCCTGTCGACTATTCTTTGCCATAGCTCCATCTTCCTGGCTATTGATGTGTGCTGTACCTGTGAGCCAAATAGCTGTGGCTCTACCCGGATGATTTCCACCACCATGACCCTGAGCTCCTCCTCGGAGAAGCGGGGGTGTCTTTGGCGTGACATGGGGTGGTGTGTGTGATGTGTGGGGTGGTGTATGTGTTGATGAGTGTGGTGAGTGTAGTGGTATGTGGTGTTTTGTGCTTGGATGTTGCGTTTGTGATGGTGTTGTGTGCCTCTGTGTGATGGGGTTGTCTGTTCTGTGCTATCTCTCTGGCCTTTGTTCGTGAATTGTGGTCGTAGGGGTTTGTGGGTGATGTGGTTGTGTGTTTTATATTGTGTTAGGTGTGTGGGAGTGGTGTGTGTATGTGTATCAGGTGTGTGTATATGTAATTGTCCAATGTGGCTGTGTTTTGGAGATGTGTGTGTATTTTGAGCGCAGCAGTGTGTACCGGCAATGGAATACCGCGGTTGAAAGACCGCCGCGTGGATTCGTGGGTCGTAATAGCATGGGTGTGTTTCTGTTGGCGTGGAGGTGGAGGATTTGTTTCCGCATGTTTATCGCTGACCTTTGGTGTGGCGTTATTGTGTGGGTGTCTGAATTTCGGCGGATTCCGTGATGTGTGTCATAATAGCTGTGGCGGTCTACCGCGGCGGCGGCGGTGTATTGGCGGTCTTCTACACGGCGGTAAGCACCTTATACCGCCAATGTTGTAATGACCCCCTAAGTTGTTTCCTGTGATTAGACAGGGCAGTGAACGGGAAGGAAGGAAAGCCACTAGAAAGACAAACAGAAGCCCCTCTGAGAGTGGAGAGCGGAGATCAGGGGAGGCTAGCAGGTTTTTGACATATGAGGAAGTCAGATGATGATGGGTTTATCCTGCAGTTATTGAGAAATTGTCCTCCACCATATGCAGCACAGGAGAGTGGTCCTAGCACTAGTGTAGATCCTTCAGCTCCGACACAGGTTAATGTGACAATAAGGCCGGTGGAGGTTAATCCTAGCCTGACACAGAGCCCAATGCAGAGCAGTCTTAATGCGCCTACTATGCCAGTAGGACAAACTCAGGTACCACAGTGGAATGTCACGAGAATTTACCCTGATGTACTTATAGTGGAAACTGCCACAAACCTAATAGTGCCTATACAACAGGTTTTCCCCAAACCGATGTTGGTTCAGGCAGAACCAACTCCACTTTTACTGCCCCAAAGGCAGTCACAAGCGATGCCAAAGTACACTCCGCTAACAGGGACACAGAGAGATATGTCTTTAGTGATGAGCCAGAATATAGGAACTACGCATCCACATAACCTGAGTATCAGACCCAGCCCAGATGCTGTACCTGTCACCATTGGTCCAATTGTACCTTTGTTTGCACAAGAGAATAACAGTGCAAGTGGACAGGGAGTCCTGAGTCAGAATGCAATGAGGGGAGGACCTAATGAGAATATTCGAGTAGTTTCTCCTATGGGAGAGAACCTTTGACGGATTGAAACTTGCAAAATATCTGTGGGAGGACTTGAACACTCTATTGGAGATAGTAGTTCCTGATGATTTGTGGATGGAGTACAAGAGGAGCATAGATTAGCTGACAAAAGAACCAGAGAGAGATCAGGTTACAGGTGCGCCGTCTCCTGAGGTAATGAACAAAGTGATTGAATTTTTGAAAATGAGAATTTCGCCCAGAAACATTGACTGGCAGAGAATAGACAGGAAAGCTCAGGAAGCAAAAGAGTCAATACATGCGTATTATGAAAGATTGCTGCAGGCATTCAAGCATTACAGTGGTACAGAGACAATTGAGCCGAAAGACAGGATTCATTTTGTGTTCAGATTTGTGGAAGGGTTGAGACCTGAAATTAGTCAGATGATTAAGAGTCTTTTGATTTGCTGGCAAGCAAAGCCGATTGATGAGTTGTTACAGTACTCAAAGTATTGTAGTGACGAGATTGAGCTGAAGCAGAGAAAGCTGAAAGAAAAGGCAATGGTGATGCAGATTAAAGTGGCACAAACAGGGATGTAGGGACATTTTCCGCAACAGCTGCTGCAGCAGCATCAGGGAAATGTGGTATTTCAAAAACAGATGAAAGGTAGAGGTCGCAGAGGTAATATAAGTTGTGGTCCCGATTTGGGTACTGTAGTTGCTCATAATGATGTGCAGGGAATGAAGAGATTGTTGCCTTGTCATGCTTGCTGAGTGGTCAGACACTGGAGGCAGGAGTGTCCGATATTGGTACATGAAGGTGTTGTTGTGCAAACAGGTGACATCAACCCATTCCAAAACATGAGAGGACCAAGGATGAGAGGTCATAATCCAAATTTTCAGAATAATGTGAATCAAATACAAAATTTCAACCAATGCAGCAGGTGCAAATGCCACGTGTACAAATTACACAATTGCAGCCAATGCAACAGCAGGTTCCAATGGTACCTAGACAGCAAATACAAATACCTCAAGCCCCAATGGAACAGCAGCAGGTGATGCTTCCTCATCAGGTCACAGGGCAGAGGTCTAACCAAAGTAATAACACAGTACACCAATTCCCATTACACAGTGAGATTGGAACAAATGATGATTGGGGGAGAAAACTTTTGGATGAGGAGGAATGTGTGCTTGCAGCTTCCTTAGAAGTCGATCAGAAAGCTCCCTATGTGAAAGGAAAGGTCATGGGTCACAGAATTTCGTTCTTGGTTGACACAGGAGCTACATACTCTACAGAAGTTCCAAATTTGCCCCTTTCAAGAAAGACAGCCTAAATTGTAGGAATAGCGAATCAGTATTTGACCAACCCAATCACAGAACCATTCCTGATTTAGATTGGCAACTTTCAAGGATTGCACAAATTCGCAGTCTGTGATTCAAGTCCGGTATCCCTACTGGGAAGAGACTTGCTGTGTAAAACCAGGTGCTCGATTACTTGTTCAAATGACAGAATCGAGATACAGATGAATAGTGATGATGAGGATGACCCAGCTCCAGAGATAGAGTGTGAGACAATAAATGAGGAGTACCCTCTGATCAACTTTTTTCCAGTGTTCACAGTGAAGGAGATTACTCCTGATTTACAGAGAGCAGTTGAAGAAAAAGTGTGGGATCTGACAGGGAAAGAGGTTGGCCTGATAAAAGGAGTTGAGCCAGTTAGAGTTCCTGTAAAGCTGAACACCATTTCCCCCCAGATTCCCCAGTACGACATGCCACAGAATATCCTTATAAAAGTTGCTCAAATAATTGAAGAATTTGTGGACCAAGGGATCTTGAAGGAGGTGTTGAGCAGCCCATGTAATTCACTGATAATGGGTTAGAAAAAACCCTGTGGGAAAGTCCGAGTTGTCCAGGATTTGAGAAAAATAAATGACATTGTGATCAAATGTTGTCATGTGGTGCCAAAACCAGCTGTGATAATCTGTCAGTTTCCATGTGATGCTGAATGGTTCACTGTCATAGACTTGTAACAACCCTTCTTTTCTGTGCCTCTTCATGAGGGTAGACAATTTCTCTTTTCTTTCAAATTTTTGGACTGAGTTATTTTTTTTTTTGTCCTCATAATTAATCCAGCCAGGCTACCAAGACAGCTGGGGTAGGGCACCGAGAAGGAAGACCATCACTACAAGGAGACAACTCCTTGTGCCCCATCCAGCCATCCCTCAGCCATTTGGTTAGGGCTCTGCTCTACCAGGAGACACCACTTCAAAGAGACAGGTTTATCCCTTTACCCCCCAGGTTATTACAACCAGGGGACCTTGACGAGGCACGCAATAATTTGACTCTGTTGTATTCGACCAGCCCATATTTGACTTAATTCAACTTTTCCTTTCAATCCATAGTACCCAAAACTTATTTCTCCTACTCTGAAGGCCACTCTTTTCCAAATTGTACAATTTCTTGACTGATGCAATCCAATCATGGGGACTGGAGTCTGGGGGAACGTCCATTTTTGGCATATCTCTCGTTGTGCCAAAAGAATTAGCACAGATAACATATACCTCTTCTCGTTAGCCAGATTTACTGAGCAATCACCCCTTAGGTTAGTTCCCAATATTACTAGCAGGAGAGTTACCTTAACATATGGACTCACCACATCTCTTATCACTTCCCCTATATCCGTCCAATATCGATCCAGCTTCTGACAACTCCAGAACATATGGATATTGTCAGCCCTTTCTTTGTTTCGTCTTGGCCAGCATTTCTTTCCATTTCCCAGGTTGGTTATCTTCTCTGGAGACCAATATACCCTGTGCAAACTAAAAAGATGATTTTTTTTAATGCGGTCGAATTTAACTTTATCCCAAAGAGTAGCAAAAGATACTTGCCAGAGATTGCCGATATCTAGCGAGGTTATTTCCTTGCTCCATTTCATAGCTGGCAATAAACAAGGGTCTTCTCTCACCTCCATAAACATCCAGTACAAGTGCGACCTCCTTGCGATACACAGAATTATAGCATAATTTCTCATCCCAAGTATCATCTCTTTGCTCTACTCTGGGGAGGACACTTGCCCAGCTCGCCAATTGATAATATTTAAATTTGGAAACTGCGTTGTCAACTAAATCAGCGAACATATACCACGGTATCAATTGCTGCTCTACGAAAATTTGCCCACATCGAACCACCCCATTCCCCATAGTGGAAGAGATAATCTATCCTGAAGACATTCTGGGGTGCCCGGTGACAAAGGCACTATAATATGGTATACCGAATTCTTGTCGAGGCTGGAACCATATCTTACATGCTGCACTGAGGCATTTTAATCTGACCTTCTTAAGAAGAATTTTGAGCGGCCGTATTTATATAGAAAGTGGTTGCCTGCCTCCAAAGTACCAATCATAACTTTGTGGTATGGGGTATAGCTAAGTCGATCCTTCAATAACCTCCTTATATTTTTTAGGTGGAAGGCCATGTAGTATTTGTACAGGTCCGGAGCAACTATTCCCACTTGATCCTTCTTCCTGGACAACTTCCTCCAGGCAATTCAGACTCCCCTTAATGCCCAAACGAAAGAAATCAAATCCCCCTACATCCTTCTGAACAATGTTACTTTAAATTCTAATGGAATGGCTTTGAATAAAAAGGTGAATTTTGGTAAAATAAGCATTTTCAAGATGTTGGATCTGCCTAACAAGGATTTGGGAGTGCAGCCCACAATCTTATTAACTTCTTTGTAGATAACCATACTTTATTAAAATTCTTCCAGGCCACCTCCTCCACGTCTGCAGAAATTTGAACCCCCAGATATCTGACCTCTGTTTTTTACCAAGGGAGAGTTGTAAAGAGTATTCCAGCACATTATCTCTGTCTCTGTTGGTTAATCAGATACCCGGACATCCTACCAAACTCTTCCAAAACACACCAAATATTTGGTAATGAGCCTATCAAATCGTTAGTGTATATCATGAGATCATCAGCATCCAGAGCCACTTTTTTTCTTCCACTCTCTAAAACGAAACAGTATTATGTTTTGGCTAGACCTAATCATCAACACTAAAGGTTCAATATATAGCTTGAATAGAAGAGGAGAGAGTGGACAACCCTGACTGGTACCTCTCTCTATCTTAACTTGTGTCAATAGGTTATCGTTCACCAGTACCCTTGCTACCAGGTCCTTATAGAATGCCTCTATTGCTTTAAGAAAAGAGCCACAAAAATGCCATTTTTCTCCATACCTCTCAATAAAAAGGGCCAGCTAACCTGATCAAAAGATTTAGCGGCATCTATGGTGAGAATCGCAAAAGGTTGACCATTCAATTGAGCAAGATCTATTGCACTAAACAATTCATGAGTCAATTCAAACAGCTGTCTACCTCTAATAAAACCCTTCTGTTCTATGTATCAATATATCAACTACCCCAGCTAGCTGTTTTTATTAAAATGTGAGTATAGATCTTATAGTCTGAATTAAGCAAGGAAATAGGTCTATAGGATTCGCATTGTGTAGGTTCTTTGTTTGGTTTCAAGATCAATGTGATCGTGCCCTCATTCCATGACCTTGGCATTGGAGAGATTCCAAAAAAAACTTCATTTATTAGTTCTAGCATGATATGGGCCACCTCGTTTGAGACAAGCTTATATAGTTCATTAGGTAGGCCATCAGGGCCCGCAGATTTCCCCCTTTTCAAAGACTTTAACATTTCCTGAAGTTCCTCCATAGTTATTCTTGCTTCCAATGCCTGTCTTGCCGTCTCATCCAAGGCAGGCAAAGGCATTCTATTCAAGTATTCCCTTGAATGATCATAAGTAGCCACCACTTCCTTAGTGTATACCGTTTGAAAGAATGAGACAAACGCCTGCTCTAGCTCTAATTCATCGGTGGAGCGTCCCGCCTTGCCTTCAATTTGGAGTGCGGTGATTCTAATCCTTGATTGATATACTTTAGTTTTCTAGGCTAACAACTTGACGCACCCCTCCCCATACTCATAATATGTCAGTCTACTGGATTCCCATCTTTTCCTGATCTTTGCTTCTAAAAAGTCCTCTAATTTCTTCAACTGACAGTCCAGTGTGTTCCCTGTCGGAGCGTTCAAAACCATATCACCCCGAGTCTATAATTCCAAGATCGTAGACTCGAGATCTTGGAGATGTCTCTTCTCTTCTCTGAGTTTGTATGTGTAAATACTGACTAATCTTCCTCTGATAAATGCCTTATATGTGTCCCATTCTACCTGCAAAGAGGCAGACACATAATTTGTTGCAAAAAATGTTTACTGTTGGTGTCCAATTCCTCAAGGGTTTTCAGAGTCACCTTCTAAATTCAATCAGACCTTCAAAAAGAATTTGGAGTCGCTGGAATTGCCTTTCCGATCGACCTTGGTACAGTACAATGACGATTTGATGATTGCATCCAGAACGAGGGAAGAGTGCAAGTAAGGCTCGATTGCCTTACTGAACCATTTGGGAAAGAATGGTTATAAAGTGTCACTACTTCAATTGCAATACTGTCAGAAAGAGGTGAAATATTTGGGTCACCAAACTGAGAAGGGATCAAGGAAGATATCCAGAAAAAGGGTCACAACTATATTGCAGATCAGTCCCCCAGCCACACAGAGAGATGTCAGGATGTTTTTAGGGATGGTAGGCTACTGTCGCCAATGGATTCACAATTTTTCAGTCATTTTCAAGCCCTTACAGAAGCTGACTCACAAAGAAGTCACTGATCCCCTAGTGTTAGATCAGGCTTGCATGAAAGCATTTTCTGAATTGAGAGAGAGTCTGTGCAAAGCTCTGGCTTTGGGTACGCCTGACTACATGAAGTCTTTCACATTGTTATGTCATGTACGAGATGCATGTTCTTTGTCTGTCTTGACGCAGGTCCATGGAGTTGTAAACCACGCAGTAGCATATTTTTCAGCTACTTTGGACCCAGTTACAGCAGCTTTACCACGCTGTCTGTGTGCAGTTGCAGCGGTTGGACAGAGCCTCACACAGTGTGATGGTATTGTGATAGGACACCCCTCAACTATCATGTCCCTCATTCTACTGAGATCCTACTTAAAAAGATTAAAACCCAGTACCTAACAGGTGCCAGATTGACTCGTTATGAGACGACTAATTTAGGGTCACCTAATGTGTTATTGAAAAGATGTACAGTGCTTAACATCGCAACCTTACTCCCAAATGAAAATGTTAAAATTGAAAAGTAGAAGACATTGAGCATGATTGTCTTGAAGTAACTGATCTGTGCACAAAACCGAGACCTGATCTTAGAGACTCCCGATTAGAAGAAAATGACCAAATTATCTTTGTTGATGGTTCCCGTCTATGAGATAATAAAGGAGTACTGAAAGCGGGATATGTTGTTTCTAAATAAGTGTCCTGGCTTCGAGGAGTATATTCTGCACAAGTAGCAGAACTGGTAGCCCTTACTAGAGCGTATGGATTTGAAATACTCCCTGACTTTGGCCAATTGTGGTCACAGAGTGGTTTCATGACCTCTTGTGGATCACTAGTGAGAATTGGTGCGAGAACTAAAGACTTGTTGCATGCTATCCAAACGCCTGAAAAGATTGCCATGGTGAAATGCAGTGCACATCTGAAATCTCAAGATTTTGTGTCAATGGGAAATGGATATGCGGATAAAGTCGCAAGGTTTTGCGCATTGAACTGTATATCATTCAAAGATAAGTGGGAATTGTTACATGAATAAGATGAAACGTGTCCAAGTTTTGCATTACCTGTCATAAATACGTTGGAAGAGTTAAGAACACTCAGAGTAATGCTGAGAGGGAGGAAAAATTAACTTGGAGCAAAATGAAATCTGTACATAGTCAGGATGAATTGTGGGTTTCAGAAGAGAGTCAATTGGTTCTGCCAAATAGCCTGTTGTATCAAATGGCTAGGTTTTATCATGGTCAAGCACATGTTGGGAGGGATGCCATGATTCGCCTGCTCAAGCATAATTGGTTTAACCCGAGGTTTAGACAAGTTGTGCCATTTGCCAGCAAATAAACAGGGGAAAATGGATAGTGGTTAATTTGAGCCACATTGGAAGAGCAGGAGGTCTGTTCAGCAGAATGCAAATTGATTTTATTGAGAAGCCTGTGTGTGTAGATTTGAGATATGTGTTGGTGATTGCATCTTCAGTCATTAGATTGAAGTATACCCTACACAAAGAAATGATAGCCTCACAGTAGAGAAACTACTGCTTAGGGAACTGATACCACGTTTTGGGGTTCCGATCTCTTTAGAATCAAATAGGGGCAGTCACTTCAACAATGAAATAATTAAATTACTGTATGCAGCATTTAACATTGAGCAGAGGTTGCACTGTAGTTACCGCCCTTAAGCATCAGGACTAGTGGAACAGATGAATGGTACCTTGAAATCATGAATGGTGAAAATGTGTGCATCCACGAATCTGAAATGGCCTCACGCACTGCCTTTAATTTTGATGACCATGAGAAACACACCCGACAGGAAAACAGGATTGTCAGCACACAAAATCCTCATGGGCAGAGCAATGAAGTTGCTAACGGTCGCCGCAAATGCCCTTGTGAACATAACAGATGGTATGGTGTTGGACTACTGCAAAGGTCTGGCTGAGGTGGTTCACTCTTTCTCTTAGCAGGTAGAAGTCAACACACTGCCACTGATCCAAGATCAAGGATACCCCTTGAGAGCGGGTGACTGGTGTTGGTCCGGAAACCGTGAGGAAAATGTCTTTGGGGCCTCGGTAGAAAGACCCATTCCAGGTATTTATGGTTAATACCACAGCTGTGAAGTGCGCTGGAGTTCCGAACTGGATCCACGCCAGCCACAAGAAAAATGTGGCATGTCCTT
This sequence comes from Pleurodeles waltl, assembly GCF_031143425.1. Classification (NCBI taxonomy): domain Eukaryota; kingdom Metazoa; phylum Chordata; class Amphibia; order Caudata; family Salamandridae; genus Pleurodeles; species Pleurodeles waltl. The sequence goes on from NC_090438.1 coordinate 766,851,687, forward strand.
TGGACAATGAAGAGGAGTTGCTGAGAGTACCAACAATGACCAGACAAGCCTCAGAGGCAGAAGGAGAAGAAAGAGGAACTGAGACCGGATCTGAGCACATTGAGGACGGATCAGTCACTCCTGTGAAAGATGAAGGAGAAGATCTCCAGGAGGGTGACAGTGATCCAAAATCAATTGAGGCAGCAGGAGAGTCTAGTCAGAGGAGGGCTCTTCCAGAAGTAGGCAATTTTGAGAGACAAACAGAGCAAATGCCAGACCCCGAGGGGGAAGGAGTTGAGGCGGATCAAAGCCAATGTGATCTGACTTCTCCTGAACCAGTTGCAGGTCCGTCAAGAGAAAATCCTGTGAAGCAAGAAGAAGTTTCAAGTTCAACACTGAAAAGAGTATTGGCCAAAAGTCCACTGAAAGGAGATAAGTGCCGGAGTCACAGGCAAAAAGAAAGGAAGCAGCTGTTGTGACAACAATCGAGGAAGAAGTAGATACAACAAGGAGAGAATAGCTAAGTGAAGGAGAATTGAATGGAGATCGAAAGTTGAAAAGAAAGAGAATAGCAAGTACAAGGTACGCAGGTCCTGAATGGGCATGTGCAACAATAAGTGAATGGCAGAAAGAGTTTTTGTCTTTTTGTTTTGATCAAGACATTCCAGGTCAATAGTTTGCTACTTGAAGGAAGCTAAAGAACTGAACTGTTGAAATAAAGTTGAGAAACTGCAAAGAAAAAGAGACTGTTCAAAGTAACCAGAAGAGATTTGGATAACCTGATTTGACTTTTGAAACCTGATTTGACAAAGCTGCTAAACCGGTTTTTGACTAATAGGGTCCTGGAAGTGGGGCTGAAAGCTTAAAAAAATTGCAGAAAGAAGATTTTTGTTTTTGTTTTTGATTTTTGCTGCATAGTTCCTAAATTTTCCTCTTCTACTTTCTGATTCTTTGCAGATCATGAGTAACATTAGCCAGAGGGCTAGGAAGGACAGGTGCTGTAAATACATGAGTATTGGTTTGCTAATTGTGTGTGTGATATTGTTTGTGATATTGATCGTAGGTAATGCACAAGAGGAACTTTCTTCTAATGTCTTCTATCGCTTATTGAGTGAGTATGTAGAGACGATGGATGCGAAGAATTGTTATGTGTGTACGCAGATTCCTTCATCAGTTGAAGAAGGAGTTACCTATCATAGTTTGCCCCTTACTTATGGGATAAGTTGTAGTCTGTTACTAACAAGATTCTATAACCAGGAGTACATTCACTATTTCTACTCCAATCACGATGTGGTGTTTTCTTTTGTCCCCATAATTACATACCTGAGTAGAGTAGCTAAAGATAATGACATAGTATTAGTTAGGGGTTTTTAGGGGTTTCTTTGCGCCTACATTAACTTTTGGCACAGCTTATGAGCACAGGAACAACCTGACATGCTTGCTTACACCTTAAGAAAAGTGCTTTTTAGATCACTCAGATGACATGAGAAAGGCATTGAAGGATAAGTTAGAAAAGGGTTGAGAGAAAAGGACTTTTAGCAATGATTATGCTTGTAGTGCAATAAAAACACAAGGGTAATTATCTTTAGATGCGCAACATGTAGGGAAGCTTTGTGAATATAGGCCTAAATCTTGCACTGACACTTTATTTGTGGGAACGAGTGTGTAGTGAAAATAATTGTTTGACCACTGACTTTGTGTTTCACCTCTGTGCATATTAGTTGTTCAATGTTCACCAGTAGCACATTACATTTTGTATTCAGTTTAGCTGCCTACTGGCTTTAACGTGGCATTAGACATTACATTTTGTATTCAGTTTAGCTGCCTATTGGCTTTATCATGGCATTAGACATTGCAGTTGAGACATTGCAGATGAGCTGTGTTTTTCCACATGGTAAACTAAGTGTGTGTTTTTCGTATTTTCTCTTACCGAACATGATAGCATGATAAGGAAGCACATATTTTGTGTTTTTCTTTAGTGCAGGGAAAGACTCAGCCTTGGGAGAGACAGCCATGAAAACTTTGCCAACTTTCGACGTTGTTTCTTCCAACTCTGACCTACAGTAGCCAGCATATTTTGAATATTATAAAAGGTGTCTCTGGGCAGCAGCGAGGGGAATTTTCTGAGACTTCAGTCAGGAGTGGACGTCAACAGCATGACCTGTCCCGTGAGGGTGGAAAATTTCTTTTTCACAGTTAAACAGGGGTCATCAACTTGCTCGCATGAGAAAGATGACAAGCAGTGATAGGCCCTACGGTGATGAATTTTGACTTTTATTCTTTGCTTGACAGTTATGCTATAATATAATCATATGTATTTGCTGTGTACATTACAATTGAGCCTCCAACCTACTAATCTCCTCTCTCAGGAACCTCGTGGTGAAGTAATAATAAATGTCTTCTTTAAACTGAGAAGTGCATTCCAGAGATTTTTGTCAGGTCGGTTATTAGTGAAAGCAAAACAGAGTAAATGTAGACCTGTGTTTTTGTTTTAGAGCAAATGGACATTTATGTTGAACGGACAGAATCCAGCACTTCCTGGCATATATTACTTTTGTGGACTTAATGCTTATTACCATCTTCTAAGAGGATGGTGTGGTACATGCTATTTGAGGATAGTTTTCCCAAAGGTTTTCCAACTTGATGACTTAAAGAAATTTCCGAAAGTGACAGAATTACATCACATTAGAGAGAAGAGACAATCTCCTTCTGTTATAGTGGGAGATATATTTGGAGGAATAATTTCTTCAGTAGGAGTTGTTCTGAATTCAATAAAGATCCAAAAGTTGTCTACTATTGTGGATAACATATTAACCAATTTTTCAGGAGCCATGATCCTGATAGGTTCAGAACTAGCTGAGGAAAGAGCTATAACTCTTCAAAACCGCCTTGCATTAGACATTCTTTTAGCAAAGGATGGCAGAGTTTGCAATTTGTTTAATTCTAGGCATTGCTGCTCATTTATTCCTGATAATAGTAAAGAAATTAGAAGCTTACTTACTAATCTGACTAATGAGAGTGCTGATTTGAAAGAATTGAAAGAACCAGGTGTTTGGGAGAAAATTGGTAAAGGATTAGCTTCAGTGGCAAAGCGGCTCAGCAACATTGGAAAAGGGATAATATTGAAAATAATGCAAGGGATATTGATTATTGTGATTTGTTTAATTGGAGCACGGGGAATACGTAAATTGTGTAAAAAGATCAAATTAAAGAAGACGAGGAATAATCAGAGGAGGGAAGAAAACAAAAGAGAAAATGTGTTTAGGGAAAATTCAAAAAGGGAACAAAAATACAAGGGGACAGAAATGACAGGATTTTAGCTGATGTAACAATTTGTGTGGGAAGATTTAACGTGATGACATATTCAGTCATCAGAAGAGGGATTGCTAGCTCAGAGATATCAATGAAATTATTAATGATTATTCATGTATCCTAATTGCTGAATTTGCGTAGAAAATGTATTAACTTAGAGATAATAATGCATGTATACAAAGGAACGCCCACCATAGTGGCCGCCAAAGTTCACGAAGTGTAATTATTAATGGCTTATTAATGGAAAATGTTGAGCTTATGCTTTATTAATGTAGTAATATGTCACATTAAAGGTTATGTATTATGTATTAACTTTCTTAATCATAAGGCCTTAACTTAGTGAGGTCTTGGCCTAGTTGCATGGCCTCATGTCAAGCTGCGTTTCTTAAATTGGCTTACAAAATGTCTGCTTAGAGAATTATATTGTGATTTTCCACTGTGCTGACCACGTGCTTGTAGCTAAAAGTCTTTCTCATGAGAACTGCTTGTTAGGAGATGATGTACTTGCTGGTGATACAATGTTTAATTTAATGTGTGTAACACTGGCTTTCCCAGGAGTAGACAATGAATTCACTGACTGAAGTATAAGGTGCAACAATATTGTTACCTGATGAGCGCAATGACGAGAACGGAAGAACAGAAGACAATCATCGACATGTGAACCTTGTACTAGTAGAAGTGTAGATTTAGGGTTTTATTTTCATTGGACTAAATGCAAACATGCAATTTCTTAAACAATAGGGACATGGGAAGTAGTTTTAGGGAAACTAACTTAGCCAGACTGCACCAATAGGAAATGCACCATTCTCCCCATTCTTCTTGAGAGTTTAGCCCATTTTTGTCCATTTTTCCTTAGAAGAGACATGCTTAACATTATTGCTTAAAGACTTTGCTTTCTCTGAACTTTGATGCTGAATCCTGATGCGTAGCTGACCTGCCTGATGTCCTGATGACGAAGACTGTCATAGCTCGTTGATCCAAACCTAGGAGAGTTATACTATGTTATTGATTGCTATGTCTATTTTCTTTTGTTTCTAGGTACCCACTGCTACTTTTGATAGAGCCATAGTTAGATGTTTTTTCAAATTTGTGTCACTAAATTCTTTTGCATGAAGCCAAAACATGCTATTCTAATTTGATGTTAGTTAAAGTTCTCACTGATGAAGTTAGCTACATGTAATAACAGTTGATGTATTTTCTTTGCTGAACCTAAATGTATGTGATATCGTTTGCCCAGTTATTCTTGCTATAAATTTTTACTGTAACCTTAGAATGTGTAGTAGCCCAACCATTGATTAGATTGCGATTCTTTCTCCACTTTGGTCAGCCTGTGTTGTTTCTGTATGTTTATCATTTGATTTTGAGATTAAGTTACGTAACCATGGTTAATATAGGGAAATAAACATCCTAACTTTTATACAAAGGTGTGGTTATTCATGGCCACAAGGTCATGGTGTGTGATGATTACTGACTCCTATTGACTCCTACTGATTGCAAATGCTATTGATTGTTATTGGTTATTGATTTGTATTTGATACAGGATATATGGTGGGAAAATCTCGAAGCAAGTCAAAAGGTCCATCGACCTATTCATGTCTTATTGTAAGTTTACTTATTAACTTCTGACGTGCTAACACAGGTTAGCAGTGATAGCCAATTCATGCATCTGTTTTTGCTGTCTTATCGGGTAATCTAAGATAAAGCACCTACCCAGGAATGGGGCTGAAGTTGTCCTCAAGAACATATGAGGCAATGTGTTTCAACAGATATTAAAAACACAGCAAGAAATTTAACATAGTTAATTAAATAAATCTTCTTAAGACCAGTAAAAGTTAGAAGCCTGAAAGTTTTGTATGGTAGTCATTATGAACATTGCGGGAAACACCGCTGACCGCTGTGGTGACGGTGAACGGAAGACCGCCAGTGGCGGTGAACAGCACACCGCCATATAATGATGCCAAAAACAGAAACCTCCAAAAATCCCGCAACCTCCAGCCACCACCAGGGCTCATGATGGCAGAAAGGTTGTACACCCCACTCCGCCACCGCCAAGCAGACAAATCCTCCGCCCACCAAATAATGATGCACAAATCACTGTGGCAGATAGTGGATGTCGAACGACCATTGGCGGTACGGACCGCCACGGCCAGCAATGGGACCCAACATCAAGAAATGTACACATTGGCAAGTTTGAAATCCACACACCTGACATACATCCACAACACTATAAAACACTCACATACACACCCCAACAATCCTTTGCAACGCCAATTGCATGACAGATATTGAGAAAACAACAAGCACACACTGTACACAACATAACAAAAGTCACACACACATGCACAAAAGCACCCTCACCAATACACCCAGAACACCACACCCATAATACACACAATGGCCCCCTCTAAGCACCCAGGCTTCACAGATAGGATGCTAAGGACCATGGTGGACGAAATACTCAAGGTCGAGCCACAACTATTCAGGGCACAGGTGCAGCACACACCCATTGCCAGGAAGATGGAGTTATGGCAGACGATTGTAAATAAGCTCAACACAGTGGGAAGCCATCCGCGCACGAGGAACGACATCCGCAAGAGATGGAACAACCTGTGGGGGAAAGTGAGGTCTATGGCATCCAGGTACAACATTGCGGTACAGAAGACTGGTGGAGGACCCCCACCTATATCCCCGACTACACCGACTGGGAGGAGACTATACTGCACACGGAGGGCCTCACTGGACTCACTGGAGGACTGGACCCGGGTAAGTCATCTAAAATTACTTCATATCCACCACACCTGTAATGCATGTACCACCCCACCCCTCCAACTACCACCAGGAACACATCCCCACCCAGGCCACAACATCCACATCCAGTCACCCTGCATACCCATAAATCCACTAACAAATCCCTCCCCCGTGCACAGTCACCTACCCCTGCAAGGATTCACAATGGCACTGTGGCACCCACAATGCAACCCACATCCCATGTAAAATGAAGGGATAATCCCACAAAAGGTCCCTGCATGGCCCGATAGGGGAATAAACAGCATAAAATAGGGCAGGGCTGTGCATCCTTATCTGATTTCGTACATGTAACATACATATCCACTCCCCCCCCCCACAGGCACCACCACCTATGCCACCTGGATGGAAAGGCCAAGGAGTGCCAGCACCCCACACAAAGACAGAGGCCCCACTCAGGAGACTGGAGAGGGATGTATGGGCAGTGAGGAATACCCTGGCCCATCACACAGTCCTGGACTGTCACCCTTCAGCAGCCCCACCCAGGAAACACTGACACCCCTACCACCCAGCCACCATCAGCTCTGGCCAAACAACCCCATACCAGTGTCTCCAGGCCACAGACTGGCAGACCAGATGTACAGAGGCCAGAGTCTCCACCAACCAACAGGCAGGATGATGATGGCCCCAGTGCAAGTGGGACTGCCAGACCTGTGCAGGGGGCACAGGCACAGGGGGCTAGGCCTAGTGGGAGGGCAACAGTGGCCCAGGGGGGAGGCCAAAGGATGGATGCTGCAGCCCAGGAAGTGATTTCTGAGGTCCTGGGAGCATACCACCATACCCAAGAGAGGATGGGCCAGATCCTGGCCACCATGGAGCAGAATCAAAGGCTGCAGATAGCACAACACCAAGAGGCCATGGAGCAATGGAAGCAGTTCAATAACACCATGGCCACCATTTCAGGGGTGCTGCAGCAACACTACCCTAGCCAGCCTGAGTCCTCCACACACCTGAAAACCCCTACCACTAGCCAGGACACAGACCTGCCATTCACATCTGCAGCAGCAACTGGACTGGTGGCACTGACATAGGACACACAGGAGACCAGCACCCCTAGCCCTGCAGCCCAGCACCAGTCAGTCAAACGTGCCTTCAGACCCAGATATGGCACTGGAACACCTGCGAAGACCAAGGCCCCCGCAAAGAAGTGACTCTGCCTTGAACTGTCTACCTTGTGTGCCACTTTGCTACCATCTGGACTCGCCAATACCAACATACCAACTTGCAAGGGACATATGGACCTTTACCCACTGCCACCAATCGCTGAGCCCATGTACGTAGTATGGATCTGCACCATGAGCCCACTCCCTATCACTGCACCGTGAACCTATGAAATTGTGACACGTAATAAAACACATCTACACCAATTTGTATGTCCCCGAGTAGTCAATTGTTAGTGTGAATGCATTAGCCAGTTAATTCCATAATCATACCTTTATTGCAGGAATGGTACCCCATGCACAACAGTGTCTGGAGTAAGTCATCAAAATGTACACCATGTTTGTTTCCATGGCACATGCCACCTCAGTCTTGAGGTAACATTGTCAATGACTCCAGACACCACATCCCCAAGCAAATGAGTCAGACAAACATTATGCAGTGCAGATAACAGCATCAGTGAACAGTAGCTCATAGTCACTGGAAGTATAGGCGGATCAGCTGGGTACTGGAGTTGACGTCTTTCCCCTCTTCATCCTCATTATCACTCTCATCCCCTCTCAGAGGTTGTAGGTCTGGATGTACAGCACCCTCCTCCTCTAGAAGGGGGATACCCCTCCTCACAGCCAAGTTGTGCTGCATGCAGCAGGCCACCACTATTCTACACACCTTCTCAGGGCCATAGCACAGGGATCCCCCAGAGAGATGGAGGCAATTAAATCTAGCTTTCAAGAGACCTATAGTGCCCTCAATCACCCAGCTAGTACGTCCATGGGCATCATTATAATTCCTCTCTGCATCTGTCCTGGGATTCCTCACAGGTTTCAGGAGCCATTCCAAGTTGGGGTAGCCAGAATCACCTGCAAAAGTGGGCGAAAGAGCACTTTAACAAACTGCCTTTACTTGCATACAGGCTGGTTGTCAGCTATGTACTGATCCAGTGTCATACACACTCACCTATGAGCCAGCCCCTGTCCCCTTGTAGTTGTTCCATCATGTGTGGCACACTGATGTTCCTCATGACAAAGGAATCATGACATGATCCTGGAAACCTAGCAAAGACATGTGATATGTACTGGTCAGCAGCACACACAAATTGTATGTTCATTGAGTGGAAGCTCTTTCTATTCCTGTACACCTGTTCATTCACTCTTGGGGGGATGAGAGCTATGTGGGTTCCATCAATGGCACCTATCACATGGGGTATGTTAGCAAGGGCATAAAATCCAGACTTGATGGCAGCGAGTTCAGCCCTTTGGGGAAACATGGACGTATGTCTGCATGTGTTGTACAAAAGCATCTGAGGAATTTAGACAGGATGAGGCTAAACATTGGATGTGAGAACTCTACACCCATGCCCACTGTCACCTGAAATGAGCCGTAGCTGAAAAATGGAGTACAGATAGCACTTTCACTTCAGTAGGGATGGCATGCTGATTCCGATTAGCTGGTCTCAGTACAGGATCCAGTAAAGCACATAGGTCCTGGATTGTTGATTGACTGAGTCTGTAGGTGACAATGATGTTACGTTCCTCTATGGTATCCAAAACAACAAGAGGTACACAGATGGGGCACTCCCTCGCCACATGGGTCTGGACCTATAGAGAGGAAAGAACACATATGAGGGACACACATACACATGCAGAACATGTTGTGAATGAATAACAGGTGTGCAATATGTAGGTTACTCACACAAGCGATGTATGATGTACAACATTAGGCACATGTATGCAGAGATACATCTGGTCTAATGGCATGCCAGCGTGGATACATTACATGAGATGGGTGAATGTGAGGCACAGACACTCATGTGGGCAGGCGACTAACGGCTGGGATTTGTAGGCCCTGAATGGGGCCCCTGACCAGGAAATATGTATGTGGTGCAAGCAAAATGGCAGCCTCCTGACATCCAGATATGAAGGAGTGGAAGTGACATCATTCTGCTGTTGGTAGTTGTCATGGCGGAAGGCGTTGTTCACCACTGTGCACCCATTCATTGGTTTACATGGTTGTCAATGGGAAAACTGGGCCTATCATGATCACCGCCGGTGGTGCCGGTGCACACTGCTGCGGAGATAATGGCAAGTCATCAGCCCAATATCACTTGACTCCCGATTCCCGTGCATGCAAGTACTCCACTGAGTGTGCTGCTGCGTCCTGACTCTGGTTACTCCAATGGCACAAGTCACAGGGGAACAGGCCCAGGCCTTCACCACTGAGGAGCTCGAGAAGCTGGTGGGCGGGGTCCTAGCCCTGTATGCCAAGTTATATGGGCAACCAGAGGAGTAAGTGAGTTGGCGGTTGTCTTGCATGGATGTGTCTGATGGTGGAGGATGCCTGTATGCATGTGTGCTCCATTTGTAACTGCACAGGCGTAGATAGTGTGGCATGTACTGTTAGTGAGTTGGTAAAATGATCCTGTGAAGTTTCCGTCCCATAGGGGACAACATGTTAGCTGTATCAAATGGGCATATCCTGATGTCTGTTTTTCTTCTCTGTGTCCCATTCAGGTCAGCGCCCATCAGAAGAGAGGACTCTAGCCAGCCATCGCCAAGGAGGTGCAGACCCTGAGGGTCTACATCCGGTGGAGCACCCACTGCAGGAAGCGGTGGGAGGACCTGCGGCGCTGGGCCAGGAAGACCTGCGAGGCCCAGCTGGGGAAGGCCTCCCAACAAGGAAGTTTTGTCCGACGGACTCTGACCCCAACTAATGTGCCACATTCTGGCAGTGGCATATCCAGATTTGGATGGGCGCTTGAAGGCAGCACAGCAGCCACAAGGGGGTGAGTACCAACACATTTTAATGCTACTTTGATGCATGTGTTTGGGTGCTGTGGTATGTATGCTGTCTAGTGCCAGGCACTCTGACATGTGTGTTCCTGCAGTCCTGCCCCCAATAGGCAGGGAAATGGTGTGGGGCAGGTGTCAGCGGTCAAAATAGGCCCATGGGAGTTGATCTTCCTGTACTGTAGGATTATTTGTGGGCCCATGGACTAGTGGGTGCATTGGCTGGCCATGGTCCCCCACGTGTGTAGTCCACACAGTTCATCAGGTCCGTGTTTCATGAGGAAAATTAGTTGTATTCTGGGGTAGTGACCACTAGTCAGGGGCATAGTCATGACTATTGTTGTAGGTGCTGCGTTTAGGTGTGTAAACTGGATATGGTTGTGTGTGCACCAAGTATGTACATTCATACAGGTATGTTTTGTCTCCCCACCCCTGTGCTCTTGTGTTCTTTGTCTACATCAGCATCATCTGGTGAAGGAGCAGTGGCACCGGTGAGTGGGGATGCAGCGGCCCATGGTTCCAAGGAGGCAGAGTCTGGGGAGCCCAGGGGGACCAGTGGGTTGGAGGGCGAGGGGAGTACCATGGGGAGGCAACTACTACTGGTGGTAGTGACTCTGATATCTCTTCTGATGGCAGCTCCCTGGTGGTGGCAGACCCTACTGGGCCCACCCATTCTTTTTCATCTTCCGCCACCCCATGCCATCTCCACCCTCCCAGTTGCTCCCCACCCAGTTGCCTATGCCCGCTCACCCACAAGGGTGGGCATGTCCTTCCCCCCCCGGCACCTCATCCCCTGCCCCAGTCAGCCCTGCTGCCCTCATGGAGGAGGCTATTGACCTCCTGAGGACCATCTCTGTAGGGCAGACAACCACTGTGAATGCCATCCAGGGGCTAGCATCCCAGATGCAGCAATGCATACCTGGAAGGCATTCACAGTGCCATGTCTGGCCTACAGAGATCTTCTCAGGCTTTCGCCTCCTCTTTATCGGCAGCCAGTGTCCCTGGTCTTTCCATCCCCCCTCCCAGCACCTCTACCCCTCCCAGCACCCCACTCTCTTCACCCATGCCAATCACATGCTCAGACAGCCATGCACACACCTCAACACACAAGAAGCACACAGAGAAACACAAGCACCACACTTCCCACCACAGGCATACACACACCCAACATACAAAGGCACACACATCAACATCCACTTCCCCCAGTGTGTCCACCTCTCCCGCCTCCGTATGTTGAGGTGTCTGTCACCTCAACATACACACACACAAGCACTGCACCCTCAGTCACTGCTGCTGGCCCCATTCTTGCAGTCACCACAACATCAGACATCCAGTCATCCACCCCAGACACCACACCTGCACTCACCACAACATTGACTGACACATGCAGCACACTCATCATACCTGCAGCCATCCAGACAACATCCATTTACACTGGCAGCCTGTCTTGTCCCACTGTGCCCACCCCCCTCCTCCCAAGACACTCAAACATTCACAGACACTACTCAACACACATCAGCATACTGTACAGGCACCTGCATCCACCTCCAGCACACCAACACCTGGTACAAGCACTCCCTCTACCTCCACTCCCACACCTTCCTCCATATCCACCCCAACAAAACTTTTCCTCTCCTGTATTGACCTGTTTGAACGCACTAGCCCACCCGGTCTCATTCCTAAACGTTCCCATCTCCTTGCCCTGTCCACTCCTTCCTTGTCGAAGTCTGCCCTTCCCATTCCCGTGCCCCTTCACCAGAGAGGAAGAAGCCCGTGTTGCCCCAGGTCCCTCTGCCACCCCCCAGTCCAAGCCCACTTCCCCACCTTCCAAGGGCAAGCCCAAACCCCTTCCACCTCCTAAGTGTGAGCCCAAGCCCCCCCTTCCAGGTGTAAGTCCCCACCCCACCACCTCTGTTCCCTGAGATACCTGGCTGCCCCATTGATGCCCCTCTACAGTGGAGTACCCTGTGCACATGTGTGAGTCAAGTCCAGCCCATTTGGGCCCTCCAGGGTTTTTATAATGGACTGGCCAATGACCTTATTGGGACATTACTATTTTATTGTTCTATTAAAGTTTGTGTGCCCAATGGTGCTGTTGGCACAATATGGAGATGTTTTCATTGTTTCATTGTGGGAATGTAGTGTGCACATGTGGGTACTTTGGGGCAGGTCTTTGTTGGCTTGTGTCAGTTAAGTACCTCTTATTCTGGTGTGTATGGCTTGAGATGGTGGGAGGGGTTGGGAGTGTGTTGCAAGGTGGGTGGGATGGCTGGTTGTGTAACTATGCCCTTTGTTCCCATGTGTACTAGGTTGTGGTACTTACCGTCGTCGTCTTCGTCGGCGGTCGTGGAGGTATTTTGCAAGGAGCAGGACTGGCATTATTTACAACTCTCTCTCCATGTCTGCTTCGGTGTGTGTGTGTGCCTACGGTGAGTGTTTCCTTTTATTTGGTTTGTTTCCGCCACGCAAAAGTGGTTCCCACCCCGTAACTGATGGCAGTCTTGTGCTTCATTATTTGTTCGGCGGGTGGGGCCTTTCCGTTGGCCTATGGGCGGCCTCTTCCGTTGTCGCGGGCACTCCAATGATGGCGGTGTGTGGATGGACTGCTACTTGTTTCTCATGTACTTCATTATGTGGCGGTCTGGACCACCAGCCTGTTGGCGGTAGTTACCGCCACCGCCAGTGGAGCGGTGATTGCCGCCAAGTTCATCACAAGGGCCTATGTAATTTAAAATGCAATTTAGAAGGCAAATATAATAGTCATAATGCATTGTAAATCAGTAAATACATTAACATAACCTACAATCAAATGCAGCAAAGAGTTAAAGACATGCAGTTAAGTCTCAGGCAGTAAAAATATTCTAAGTTCTAAGCCAAGAGACAGACTGACAAGGGTCTGCTCCCAAGAGTTGGGACACACCAGACTTGCTTCACTTCCCGAATGGAGGCTTTTTGTACCAAAATACACAGTGAAAATCGCATTGTCAGCATAGGTGATCGAACTGTTACAGAGGTTGACAGATCAGTATACACAATGTAATACTTCAACATCCAGAACTGCACCCTAAATTAATATTATTGTAATCCCTTTTCACCTATCATCGGATGTGGCAGTACAAATCTAGTTCCGCTGAAAACAATGACAGACTCAAAAAAAGAACAGCTCTACAATGACACACGCAGGAAGAAACCTGAATTGGTACAATGAAAGGACAACTACTCTAGTGGAGGTTTTCAAGAACAACATGTTAATACAGAGCATTTCATCATGTGGGATGAGAGAAGAAATAAAAACACACACACCATGGCTACACATGACATTCAGGTGAAGTCAGGGATAGTTTGGGCCTAGCTTATCAGGAAAATACAGTTTTGTACAGGGCAGTGTTTTTGATTATGTGCAAAAAATTTAAGAACACATTATTTATAAATCAGAAATATCTTTCCTACATCTCTGATCTTACACATTTTTCTGCTACTTTTTTGTTTGAATTTGGAGACAGGTGCATCCGGGTGAACGGGCTATAGCTCAGAAAAATATATGGTCCTTACTGCCTGTCTGAACGAGGTCCGCGTCAGCTCTGATGTAGGCTTTAATCCTGAGTAGGACCTCAACACATTCCATGTGCAATACTTTATTTAATTACCAGAGCGAATGGAAACCAAAATTAATGTTCTGAATATCTGAACAGTTAAACATTAGAAAGGTATTTTTGCTTGATTTTGCTCTTTGTATAAAGTCAGTTATCACTGATACAGAAGACACGGTGGAAGTTGTTTTAGACTCTGAACAGAATGACGTTTTTTTCCTAAATATTTTTCCAACCCTGGGTCTCTGGAGACGGCTGGCAGCTTAGGGTGATGCTTAGGCCGGGCCCTACACACACGCCCTCTGGAAATTGAACCGGCTTATTTAAGAGTAATGAAAATGCAGAAAAACACCTTGCCCATAAAAGTCATAATGCGTTCTCAGAATTGATTTAGGAGCTGTTATGAATTGTTGCCTCAAACCCACTGATTGACCATTTATGCACTGTAATAAAGTGATGTTTTTTCCCTATTGACAGAGTGGTGCGACATCTATGGAAATCACTGCCACCATTCTTTTTTTAAAGAAAGATTTCAATTTTCCATGCCTCAAAAACATTTCATGCTTATACACCATGTACACATTCCTTCAATCGCCCATTGCTCTTTTAAAGAACGCTCAGGGACAGAAACACTTTATGAAAGCATTTGAATGATAATATTAATTTTGTTAATTTTATGTATTTTTTATTAACAATAACATTTAAATGCGAAACATTGTAAATAGCAGTTGTGATGGTATGTTTAACAATAAGAGTGAAGCGGGCAACATATTTAAGAGAAATAACAGTTCAGGTATGAATTAATAGTACAGTTTTTTGAATGTGAATGCTGAAGACAAATAGTTATTAAAAGCAGTTACTATTTTATAGTGTAAGGGAAATAAATATTTTAATCTCCCTCTCAATCTCTTGGGGAAACACATTACAGCAGCTGGCAAGGTGAAAATCTTGGGGACAGATGTACGAATATCTGTTCGCAAAATACTGATCTTAATCTGCAACCAATATTTATGCAACCAGAATAGAGTTCTAACAACCATTTTATATTCTAATAGGTCTGCTCTTAAAAGGAGAAATCGTAGTGGATCAGAGTCCAACCTAACTCATGCATATTAATGAGGTAGGCCGCAAATTGCTACTTATTATGATTGGAGTTAATCATAGACCACCATGCCTGTGTTTACTTTTTAATAAAGATTTTTTTTTAATGCAGACCGTTTTCCTTAAAAGGAAACTGGTCTGCATTTAAAACGATTTGCTTAACTTATTTAAGAGTGGGAATGCTCCACTGGACCACCGTCTACTCTTCAACAAACTTATTTTCACATAGTAGAGAGGGTCCCAAAGGACCCTATTCCCTTGTATGAAAGTATACCCACCTCTTTTGAGGTATTGTTGAAATATCAATTTTTTGAGTCCTTATTTTGGTCAGAAAACATTGATACATATGATACTCATTCAGCACTTGGACAGAGCATCTAAAACATGCCCTTCTAGATAATAAATCTGTATCTATTTGGAATTCAATTTTAGGAGACAGAAAAACGTTTTTGGCACCTAAAATGGCATTAGTGCGTAAGATGAAGGATTTTAAACTGTTACAAACGCCAAAGTGGAGCGTTGGAGACTGTTAAATGTTGTGTACATCTGACCCTTCGTTATTAATTTTGATGCTATGTCCCTTACACTCACAGATAGGTGGGTTGTGAGAAGCTGCAGAAAAGCTGCCTCTTTTTACAAGTAGGGTCGGACAGTTGTGAACGCTTACTGAATTGCTAAAATACTTTGTAGGCCGGCCTGTCAGCCACATTGGCTCACCATCTTCAGCAGGTGCAGAAGTCTAGAACGTTTTTTGGTCATAGACCTTAGGAAAAGTCATAATTTTTCACAAAGGCACTGCACTGGTTGCCAGTTGAATGGAGGATTTGCTCTAATCTTGGTTGCCTAGTTTACAAAATATTCATAATATTGTACCAGTTAAACTGATAGACCACATACATACTTATTCTCACATCAGAGATCCAAGAAGTGCTCAATTCAATTTTGGAAAAAATAGCCCAAGGTTCCCAAAGATTTCTTAGGGATGTACAGCTCTTCCCAACCAGATCCAATGTGTTGCAACTTATTGCTTCCACCTCTGAGACAATCTTATTCACTGATGTCTTTCAGGAAAAATCTGAAGGCCTACCTTTCTTACGGAAACCAGACTACATGGGTCTCTTGCAAGACCTGCTCCAAGGCACTCATTTCTGTGGAGTGTATATTATTATAAATATAACTAGTGAGTCAGTCAAAGCATAATTATAGCAGAGTGGGTCAGTAACCACTCCTGTCTTTCAAATTGCAGATGTAATTTCATTGCACATATGAGCTGTTAAAGAGAGTTGGTTGTATAAATGTTTGGTAGCTGTTAGTTCCTGCTCAGGGGTAATATGTAGTAAGACTGGATTTAGCAGGTGGTAGGAAAGCGTGGGTGTGATGAGAAGGGTATGGTTCATACATCTCAGTTTCAGAGTAAGTATGAAGTGAGGTGTATTTAGGGCCCAGATCTTAGACGGCTTTGAGTACAAGCGTTAATTGCTGTAGTTCTTCAAGTACGTATTCATCCCTATTCTTGGCAGTGAGTCAGCCTATTTGGCAATGTTATGTTGTAGTCATGGTATGCTCGTGTAAGTTATGCAAAACTCCTTCATTCCAGTTTAGGAGTTTATCCAGTGGCTGGTCGGTGTAATGGGATGGGCATACTATAACATTATTGAAATAGTCCAGGCTACTGTTTATTGAGTTGATGCATGTTTTGGCTGTGTTATATGATATTTGTGAGAGTATAATTGCCTATGTTCAATCTTTGAAAATGTTCTGCAGTAAGTAGGTTGATTATGTAGGTTTCCATTTTCATTTTCACAAATGGCTTGAAAAGAACAAGAAGATTTCTGGTAAAGGGGCAGATTTCAGCGAGTCAAGGGGTGAAGTGAGTAGAGAGCATGGTAGAGATTGCTGCGATGAAGAGGCAAGGTACTGGACCTCAGTTGTGTATTGTTAGAAATGGGGTCTTTGGTTGACAGTCAGGTTACCCCCTGTTCAAGCAAGGACCCTCACTCTAGTTAGGATAAAAGAGAATCACCCTCAGCTAACCCCTGCTTACCCCCTTGGTAGCTTGGCAGAGCAGTAGGCTTAACCTCAGAGTGCTGGGCGTAAAGTATTTGTACCAACACACACAGTAACTTAATGAAAACACTACAAAATGACACAACACCAGTTTAGAAAAATAGGAAATATTTATCTAGACAAAACAAGACCAAAACGACAAAAATCCAACATACACAAGTCAAGTTATGATTTTTTTAAAGGTTTAAAATAAAAAGAGTCTTTAGGTAGTTGTAACAACACACTAGCGCTGCTAGCGTGTAAATGTACCTGGTTTGCGTCAAAAATAACCCCGCACGGGCGGTGTGCGTCGAAAATAACCCTGCACGGTTATATGCGTCGAAAACAGCTCGGCACGGCGGTGCGCGTCGAAAAAGCCAGCCACGCGACGGTCCGAAAGTCCCGCGGCACAGGTTGCGATCTCTCAGCCTTCGTCAGCGATGCTGCGCGTCGTTTCTCCTGCTCCGGGCGTCGATTCTCCGGTCGCGTTTCCTGCGGCGTCGTTTCTCAGCTGCGGAGCCGGCGTCGCGTCGTTTTCTCAGCCGCGATCGGATTCGCGTCGATCTTTTCTCCGCACGGCGCTCGGTGCGTGTATTTTTGTCCTTAGGCTGCCAGCCTCTCCTTTCAGGGTCCCAGGAACTGGAAGGGCACCACAGAGCAGAGTAGGGGTCTCTCCAGAGACTCCAGGTGCTGGCAGGAAGAAGTCTTTGCTATCCCTGAGACTTCAATAACAGGAGGCAAGCTCTACATCAAGCCCTTGGAGATTTCTTCTTCAAGATGGAAGGCACACAAAGTCCAGTCTTTGCCCTCTTACTCTGGCAGAAGCAGCACTGCAGGAAAGCTCCACAAAGCACAGTCACAGGCAGGGCAGCACTTGTTCCTCAGCGATCAGCTCTTCTCCAGGCAGAGGTTCCCCTTGATTCCAGAAGTGTTTCTAAAGTTTGTAAGTTTGGGTGCCCTTCTTATACCCATTTTAGTCTTTGAAGTCACCTTCCTTCAAAGGGGACTCACACCTTCTTGTGAAATCCTGCCTTGCCCAGGCAAGGCCTCAGACACACACCAGGGGGCTGGAGACAGCATTGTCAGAGGCAGGCACAGTCCTTTCAGATGAGAGTGACCACTCCACCCCTCCCTCCTAGCAGAGATGGCTAATCAGGAATGCAGATCACACCCCAGCTCCCTTTGTGTCACTGTCTGGTGTGAGGTGAAAAACAACCCAACTGTCAACTGACCCAGACAGGGAATCCACAAACAAGGCAGAGTCACAGAATGGTTTAAGCAAGAAAATGCTCACTTTCTAAAAGTGGCATTTTCAAACGCACAATCTCAAAATCAACTTTACTAAAAGATGTATTTTTAAATTGTGAGTTCAGGGATCCCAAACTCCACCTGTCCATCTACTCTCTAGGGGAATCTACACTTTAATCATATTTAAAGGTAGCCCCCATATTATCCTATGAGAGAGAGACAGACCTTGCAACAGTGAAAACGAAATTGGCAGTATTTCACTGTACGGACATATAAACCACCTTACTATATGTCCTACCTTATCCATACACTGCACCCTGCCCTTGGGGCTACCTAGGGCCTACCTTAGGGGTGCCTTACATGTAAGGAAAGGGAAGGTTTAGGCCTGGCAAGTGGGTACACTTGCCAAGTCGAATTTACAGTGTAAAAATACACATACAGACACTGCAGGGGCAGGTCTGAGACATGATTACAGAGCTACTTATGTGGGTGGCACAACCAGTGCTGCAGGCCCACTAGTAGCATTTGATTTACAGGCCCTGGCACCTCTAGTGCACCTTACTAGGGACTTACTAGTAAGTCAAATATGCCAATCATTGATAAACCACTTACATACAATTTAAACAGGAGAGCATATGCACTTTAGCACTGGTTAGCAGTGGTAAAGTGCTCAGAGTTGAAAAGCCAACAGCAACATGTCAGAAAAATATAGGAGGCAGGAGGCAAAAAAGTCTGGGGATGACCCTGCAAAAGCAAAAGTCCAACACGACCCCCTACCAGCCTAAAGCCAGGGGAGAACAATCAATACCTTGATGTACTTCCCTGATTGGGGCGATAGAACAGGGACCCAGGCCCACAACAGCAGGGGCATGTTCCAGTTCTACGCCTTCCTGACTCCAGTTGGATCCCTCTGTCCATACTCTCAGGGCCCACTAAGCTAACCCATGGGGAATCCTTCTCCACATCTACAGACACCATCTGTGCAACACCTAACTTTACTTTGCTCACAGATGTAATGCAATGGGCAGATAGTACCACCAGGGCCAACACAGTGGTGTTGCCCACTCCACCCCCGGGGTGTGACTCTCGTCCTCCCCCCCCCAGGGGCAACTCTGTCCACCAGGACAGCAAGCCACAGTGGCCCCAGACAACTGTCAGGGATGAGAGCCCGACCTCAGGCCTCTCTAACCACTGTGACTGTGGAGAGTGGGGGGCGGTGGCCCCAGGTGCCTGGCACCCTTTGACCACTCTCTCTTCCACCAGGTCAGGGATGACAACCTGACCCTGGTCCTCCCCTCTGGGGCTCTGTACCCTCCCTGCAGAAGCGGCACCCCCAGAGTCAAAAACTGTCAGGGTGCTTGTAGAAGCAGTCCTGCACAATTCTTCCATCAGTGCAGGGATGTTAACCTGCAACTGATCCTCCAACCTGGGGTCTGTACCTTCAGGTTGGACCAGGGCCAGGGGTGAGGCTTCCCTCCCCCTGCCCTCTCTTCTGGGGTCCTGAACCACCCAACTAGGAGTGGCCCCCCCAGAAGACAACATGGTAGGGGCACTGTTAGCAGTAGCCCCTTCCTCCAGGTCAGGGGGGACACCCTTAACCTGGCCTCCCAATCCAGGGTCTGTACCCACAGACTGGATCACTGCCTGGCAAACCAGGACTTCCTGGGGGGCATACCTACCCCCTACCAGGTCAGAGTTTACCCTCTGAACCTGGTCATCCAACCCAGGGTCACCACCCTGCGGTTGAACCACTGCCTGGCACACCAGGACTTCCTTGGGAGCACACTTACCCCCCATCAGGTCAGAGTTTACCCCCTGAACCTGATCATTCAACCCAGAGTCACCACCCTGCGGTTGAACCATTGCCTGGCACACCAGGACTTCCAGGGGGGCACACTTACCCCCCTCAAGGGACACACTGTCCCGAAGGGCCACACAAGAGTCTGGCTGGCGCAGGTCTCCTGACCTCTGCCCATCTGACAGAGTCTGGATTCCCCCCAACCCAGAAATGGTCTCACCAAGGTCATTCATGGGGGGCTCTGCTCTCAGAGCTGACCCCTGACCCTCCAGGTTCTCCACTGGGGTCCGCAACCCCCTCTCAACCCTCTGTCTGGACTTCTGCACCCCCTCACTAGGAGTGGTACTGCCAGACACCAGAACTGGTGGGACGCTGGCTACAGCCGCCCCCTCAAGTTCTCCTGACACTGTGGGGTCTCCCTCAACAGATGGCCCTATGGTACAGGCTAGGCTCCCCTCCTGGTGTTCCCGCAGGGAACCCTCCAGGACCTGGGACCGGATCTCGGGCACCTTGGGCCTCAACCCATCCCCATTCCCTCTCCTCTGAGACTGGACATGGGGTCCCTCACCCATCCCACTACACTGGGACCTACCTGGGACACTACAATCCTTCCCTACCTCACCTGGTTGGGAACTACCTAGACCACTCCTCTCAGGAGCACCCCCAAATGCCTCTTCAGACTCTCTGGTACTCACCCAGAAGTCTGCCTCCATTGTAAGCTCCCTGGGGTCAGAGAACTCACACTCCACCTGGTGTTGGCATAGCTCTGGAAAATAAGGACTAGACATATGCTCTCCAGCAATTACATCACTCAGCCCCTCACATGAATTAACCAACGTACCCTTCACCCAACCATCCAGTGACTCTGCTTTGAACAAGCACCCCACATCACCCTCCTGAGACTGGTGAGACAGTACCTGACTGTCCCTGACACTCAACCCACACTCTTCTGGGATGTCTTCACACTCCATAACCAGGACTTCTACCTGGGGGGAACCCCTCTCCCTGTCACTCTCAACTAGAGTCAGTAGAGTGTCCCTCCCACCAGTAGGAATATGACTCCCCATGCCAGTTCCCCAATCCACCTCAGGGACCCTGTGCATCACTGGAGCTACCTCATACCCCTGAACCTCCTGGCGTGTGTTAACTCCCTCCTTCAAGTAGGGCACCACATCTCTGGGCATGTGCACTTCTTCAGCAGTAATGGATACAAGATTTTTGCTGCCACCATCTGAACTGGACTCAGCCCTCATGGCCTCCAGTTTCAGCTCTTTACCGCTCAGCTCTTGAGCTGCAATCTTTTCTTCTTCCAGGGCTAAAAGTCTTTTTGCCTCAGCCCTCTCAAGCTCTGCATCTAGCTCTTCCAGACTCCGGATTCGAGCTAGGAGCCACTCATCTCTTTCTGTTCCCTCCTCTTCGGAGTAGTCATCCTCCTCAGACTCATTTGGTGGTGTTGCCTGACAACGTTTCAATTCATACTGAAACAGGGCTGACTCAAGATCCTCCCTTCTGGATTTCTTGTTCACAGCCAGTCCCCTTTCCATGCAAAATGCTTTAAGCTGCCACTTTTTATACATAAATAGGTGCCAGAAATTGACTTCCATTCTGCAAAGGCTTCACAACCAAAAACCAAAGTCCAAAAATATTAGCAATACTTCCAGGAGGACATCAGAGAACAAAAAGCAGAATCACAAGACAAGTAGTATGTGGTCACGTAGTGGTCTGAGATCAAAAACAGTAGTGTACACTCAATTACTGTATGTCAAGTACAAATACAAGTCCAAATCCCGACCGCTGGTCACCAATGTTAGAAATGGGGTCTTTGGTTGACAGTCAGGTTACCCCCTGTTCAAGCAAGGACCCTCACTCTAGTTAGGATAAAAGAGAATCACCCTCAGCTAACCCCTGCTTACCCCCTTGGTAGCTTGGCAGAGCAGTAGGCTTAACCTCAGAGTGCTGGGCGTAAAGTATTTGTACCAACACACACAGTAACTTAATGAAAACACTACAAAATGACACAACACCAGTTTAGAAAAATAGGAAATATTTATCTAGACAAAACAAGACCAAAACGACAAAAATCCAACATACACAAGTCAAGTTATGATTTTTTTAAAGGTTTAAAATAAAAAGAGTCTTTAGGTAGTTGTAACAACACACTAGCGCTGCTAGCGTGTAAATGTACCTGGTTTGCGTCAAAAATAACCCCGCACGGGCGGTGTGCGTCGAAAATAACCCTGCACGGTTATATGCGTCGAAAACAGCTCGGCACGGCGGTGCGCGTCGAAAAAGCCAGCCACGCGACGGTCCGAAAGTCCCGCGGCGCAGGTTGCGATCTCTCAGCCTTCGTCAGCGATGCTGCGCGTCGTTTCTCCTGCTCCGGGCGTCGATTCTCCGGTCGCGTTTCCTGCGGCGTCGTTTCTCAGCTGCGGAGCCGGCGTCGCGTCGTTTTCTCAGCCGCGATCGGATTCGCGTCGATCTTTTCTCCGCACGGCGCTCGGTGCGTGTATTTTTGTCCTTAGGCTGCCAGCCTCTCCTTTCAGGGTCCCAGGAACTGGAAGGGCACCACAGAGCAGAGTAGGGGTCTCTCCAGAGACTCCAGGTGCTGGCAGGAAGAAGTCTTTGCTATCCCTGAGACTTCAATAACAGGAGGCAAGCTCTACATCAAGCCCTTGGAGATTTCTTCTTCAAGATGGAAGGCACACAAAGTCCAGTCTTTGCCCTCTTACTCTGGCAGAAGCAGCACTGCAGGAAAGCTCCACAAAGCACAGTCACAGGCAGGGCAGCACTTGTTCCTCAGCGATCAGCTCTTCTCCAGGCAGAGGTTCCCCTTGATTCCAGAAGTGTTTCTAAAGTTTGTAAGTTTGGGTGCCCTTCTTATACCCATTTTAGTCTTTGAAGTCACCTTCCTTCAAAGGGGACTCACACCTTCTTGTGAAATCCTGCCTTGCCCAGGCAAGGCCTCAGACACACACCAGGGGGCTGGAGACAGCATTGTCAGAGGCAGGCACAGTCCTTTCAGATGAGAGTGACCACTCCACCCCTCCCTCCTAGCAGAGATGGCTAATCAGGAATGCAGATCACACCCCAGCTCCCTTTGTGTCACTGTCTGGTGTGAGGTGAAAAACAACCCAACTGTCAACTGACCCAGACAGGGAATCCACAAACAAGGCAGAGTCACAGAATGGTTTAAGCAAGAAAATGCTCACTTTCTAAAAGTGGCATTTTCAAACGCACAATCTCAAAATCAACTTTACTAAAAGATGTATTTTTAAATTGTGAGTTCAGGGATCCCAAACTCCACCTGTCCATCTACTCTCTAGGGGAATCTACACTTTAATCATATTTAAAGGTAGCCCCCATATTATCCTATGAGAGAGAGACAGACCTTGCAACAGTGAAAACGAAATTGGCAGTATTTCACTGTCAGGACATATAAACCACCTTACTATATGTCCTACCTTATCCATACACTGCACCCTGCCCTTGGGGCTACCTAGGGCCTACCTTAGGGGTGCCTTACATGTAAGGAAAGGGAAGGTTTAGGCCTGGCAAGTGGGTACACTTGCCAAGTCGAATTTACAGTGTAAAAATACACATACAGACACTGCAGGGGCAGGTCTGAGACATGATTACAGAGCTACTTATGTGGGTGGCACAACCAGTGCTGCAGGCCCACTAGTAGCATTTGATTTACAGGCCCTGGCACCTCTAGTGCACCTTACTAGGGACTTACTAGTAAGTCAAATATGCCAATCATGGATAAACCACTTACATACAATTTAAACAGGAGAGCATATGCACTTTAGCACTGGTTAGCAGTGGTAAAGTGCTCAGAGTTGAAAAGCCAACAGCAACATGTCAGAAAAATATAGGAGGCAGGAGGCAAAAAAGTCTGGGGATGACCCTGCAAAAGCAAAAGTCCAACATGTATGATAAGTGATCGTAGTGGCATCCAATGTCAGACAGCAGTGAGGAAGCCAAAAATGCATGAAAAAAAGTGTGGTTTAAATGTGAGAGAGTGGAAACATATTTTGGTATCTTTAGTGTAAAGGTGATGTGAGAAACCAAACGGAGGAAGAAATATCTTGAAGGGAGGTGTTGAAGAGTAGGAAAAGAAGAGGACAAAGGGCAGAACCTAGTGGGACTAAAAGGGGATGTATGATAGGTGCTCATATCTCTGAGCCCCATGAACAGGTCCCGAACATGATGGTGAATGAAAATGAATGGCAATGATAAAGTTAGGCTTGTGCTAGTGCTGTTTCTTTGAAGTAGAGCGTATGGAAACCTGATTGAAGATAGTAAAGTAGATTGTGGTGGTCATTAAGACATTGGCGGTCTGGTTAGAGCCACGTTGGCGATGGTGGTAGTACCGTCGCCAGGCCAGCGGTAATGACCGCAAAATAATTACCATGGTGGTGATTCCTCCCATGGACAGCCAATGTAACACACCAACCGCCAGCGCGGTACGAACACTGAACACAGCAGTAGCTACCTACAGGCAGGTGGAAGACATGGATCTGACCACCATATAATGACATAGCACACCGCCAGGATTTCCGTGGCGGTAGCAATGACACCAAAAGCCTAGCGGAAACACATTATTTAAAAAAAACACTCACATCCAGGGACACAGAGGAGTCCGCGGCCGTCTTGGAACCAGAACTGCAAGTCTTACTGATGCTGTACCACACCATGGCCATCCTGGAGCACCAATGCTGACGAAGACCGCGACGGTGAGTACAGCCACCTAGCACACAAGGGAGGGAGAGAGGTGGGGAGAGTGACACACCCACGCACAACACACACCATACACACACACCACACACCCAGAACCAGCTGCAGAGTAAATCAACAGTAACAGGGCACACGAGCAAAGAAGGCCAGGACACATACCTCTGTTCCAACCACTGAAATCATGTTGGGTGACTCAAAGAACATACAACTGCATATGTACATGCAGGGCCAAAGGCAGTCACAAATGCCCACAGGGCAAAGTCCAAGCCCCAACTTGACTCCTGGCAACATTGAGACTCCACTGTTCAGGGGCATCATGTTGGAAATGGGCAGGCATGCAAGGGACGAGGGGTGCATCTCATTGTGGGGGGGCTCCTAGCCCACTGGTTCTGGAGGGGATCATTGCCCACTGGATACTGAGGGGGCTCCTTGCCCACTGTATACTGAGGGGGCTCATAGTCCACTGATTCTGGAGATGACCCTTGCCCACTGGATACTGAGAGGACTCCTAGCCCACTGACTCTGGAGGGGTCCCTTGCCCACTGGATACTGTGGGTGCTCGTTGCCTACTGGATACTGAGTGGGCTCCTAGCCCATTGGTTCTGGAGGGGACCCTTGCCCACTGGATACCGAGGGGGCTCCTTGCCCACTGGATACTGAGTGGGGATACTGAGGGGGTTCCTTGCCCACTGGATATTGAGGAGATGCCTAGCCCACTGGTTCTGGAGGGGACCCTTGCCCACTGGATACTGAGGGGGCTCCTTGCCCACTGGATACTGAGGGGGCTCCTTGCACACTGGTTACTGAGGGCTGGTTTTGGAGGGCTAGCCCTGGCCACTGGTCCTGGAGTGCTGTCCTTTCCCACTGGTTCTGGAGGGCTGTCTTTGCCCGCTGGTTCTGGACGGTTGTCCTTGCCCACTGGTTCTGGAGGGCTAGCCTTGACCACTGGCTCTGGAGGGCTGTCCTTGCCCACTGGTTCTGGTGCGCTAGCCTTTGCCCCTGGTTCTGGAGGGCTGTCCTTTCCCACTGGTTCTGGAGCGCTAGCCTTGGCCACTAGTTCTGGAGGGCTGTCCTTGGCAACTGGTTCTTGAGGGGTGTCCTTGGGCTTTGTCTTTGTTGGGGCCTCCTTGGGCTTTGTCCTTGTTGGCGCCTCATTGGGCTTTGTTTTGTAGGGGCCACCTTGGTTTTTTTTGTAGGGGCCTCCTTAGCCTTGGTCTTGGGAGGGGTCTCCTTGGCCCTAGGTTTTGGAGGTGGGTCCATGCTCTTGGTTGTCTGTTTGGGAGGGGCGGCACTTTAGCTCTCCATTTCGTGGGTGGAGGAGTGTCCTTGGGACGGGGGGCTGGTGTCGCACTCATGTGCCCCTTAGTGGCTGCTGGACCCTTTGTATGTGGTACAATGTCAGACTGTGTGCTTGAGGTACTGTCCTGGGGGGGTGGAACCTTCCTCTTACGGGCGGGACGGGGAGGAGAGGGGGAGGGAAGAGGCCAAAGCAGGCAAGGAAAAGCTTCTTAGAGCCAGTGGGGTGGGATGTGGGAGGAGGGATGGGAGTGGAGGTAGAGGGAGTGGTTGTAGGAGGAGGAGGTGTACTGGACTTGGTTGCAGGTGCATAGACAGTGTGCGTGTGTGAGGTGGATTGCTGTTGGGGGTCTGAGTGTGAGCGTTTGTGTGACTTTAGAGGGGGGAGACAGGGTGGAGGAGGACAAACACAATGTGTGGATGGATGTTGTGGTGGTGTCTGTAAGTGAGGTAGGTATGCTCCATGATGTGGAGATGGTGGTGGTGGTGACTGAGCAGGTGGTGTGTGAGGTGCAGGTCTGCAGGTCTGCTGTTGTCATGACTGTGGGCAAGGTTCAGGGACTGTTGATGCAGTGCATGCAGGTGTGAGTGTGGATGTGACTGTGAGGGAGGAGGAGGATGGGGAGACAGTGGAGGCAGTGGATGATGTTGTGTGTGCATCTGTGTGTTGGCTGTGTGAATGCTTGTGGACTGAAGTGAGCTGCCTGTGTTTGTCTGTGCGAGTCTTGTGTAATGTTTTGGGAGCATGCTTTTCTGAATGTGTGCGTGGGATATGTTGAGGGTGAGGAGACTGGGACTGGAAAGTGGTAGTTAGAGGGGGGACGGGAGAAACAGGGACACTGGCTGCCGTCAGAGAGGAGGACAGAGCCTGAAATGATCTCTGGAGGGCCACCAAGCCACAGTGAATGCCAACCATGAAGGCATTGCATTGCTGCATCTGGGATGCCAGCTCCTGGATGGCATTCACTATGATTGACTGCCCTACAGAGATGGATCACAGGAGGTCAGGAGCCTCATCACTGAGGGCAGCCGGGCTGACTGGGGCAGGGGCAGGTGCCTTTGGGCAAAGGACATGGCCACCCTCCTGGGTGAGTGGGCACGGGGAACTCAGTGGGAGGCTACTGGGAGGGCAGTGCTGGTACAGGGTAGCGCTAAAACCTGTAGCTGAGGTGGTCCCAGAGGAGTCCGCCACCACCAGGGAGCTCCCATCAGGGGAGGAATCAAAGTCAGTGGTATCACCTCCTGTCCCCACCGTGGTGCTCCCCTCGCCCTCTGTCCCACTGGTACCCTCAGCGTCAGTGGATTCTGCCTCCTGGGTCTTGTGGGCTGCAGCTCCCTCCCTTGCTGGTGCCACTGCTCCTTCGCCAGATGATGCTAATGCACACTTGGAGAGTATGACAAAGGAGAGAGAGGGGGGAGAAAGAATAGGAGCACAGGGTCAATCACAGCACCAACAGCACAGATGTCACACATTGAGACTGAGAAAGGCAGTATGGACCACAGTGACATTCATTGGCTAAGTACCACAGCAGGTAGGAGCCAAACACTGCCAGCTATACACCCACTGAGACCAACTAAGCCCTCTCTGCCATGGAAAGTCCGACAGGAACCTCTCCCTCGTTGGGAGGCCATCCCCAGCTGGGCCTCCCCGAGCCTTCTGGGCCGAGGGACTCAGGTCCTCCCACCATTTCCTGCAGTGGGTACTCTGCATGCTGTAGACCCCCAGGGTCTCCACTCCCTGGACGAAGGCATGCCGCAACCCCTTCTTCTGATGGGCGATGACCTGCAGAAGAAACAAAAACAGTTGGACACCATGAACAAGACAATCCAGCCTGTTACACCTGTGGCCTACAAACTGCATTAGCTCCTCATCAGGCACACACATGACCCATACCCCTGCATTAACACTGCCACCATCCATACCCCCCCCAATGAGACACTGCTGGCACACTCATACATCTCAATGCAGCCATGTCGCATTCAACGTACCCATGATCTACTCACTGCCCATTCAGGGGTAGGATCCTATCCACAAGCCTCTCCAACTCTTCCGACATGAAGGCTGGTGCCCTTTCCACTGTCGCACGTGCCATGGCAGGTTCCAGACACAGGTCACAGCAGCACATGTAGTGGACATGTCGTCCTGAGGAAAGTCAGGAATCAAGTGAAGTGGTAAAAAGAAAATGGCGGCCATGTCCGCGGCAGTGAACACCGCCACCGCCGGCATTGGTCATCATTGGTTCTCATACTCTACAGAGGGCCATGTTAGCCAATGAGGAATCGCACGGTGGTGCAGATCGCCTCCTGCCATGACTCGAATGCCGGCGGAGTGAGGTCACTTCCACCTGTCCCTGCATACAGGACAGGCGGTTGCCATTTTCTAATGCTAATACACATGTACAGATTTAAAAATGCGTCATTGCAGTCGAATGTACTCACCTATACAATTTCAGTGTCCAACATACAAGCATGTTCTGTGTACACTATTGTAATGAGTTCATTGTTCCTGTTGTCACTCCCTTCTTACTTTTAGGTCCCTTAGGTACCCACCACTGTGGAGGAATAGGATGAGGAGGCAAGCACCCATGTACAGACTCCTTGTGGACTTGCCTACACTGGAGGACAGGCACATCATACTCACCTATCGTCTGGACAGAGCCACAATCACGGAGCTGTGTGCATAACTGGAGCTTGATCTGCTACCTGCTATCTGTTGCACCACAGAAATATCCTCTCTTGTGCAGGTACTCTCAGTGCTCCATTTCCTGGCAAGGGGCTCTTCCCAGGTGACACTGGGCTTGGCTACAGGAGTCACAGCCAATGATCTCTATTTTGCTTGCAAGGGTTTTGTCATACATGCTCAAACATGTGCAGCTACATCACATTCCCCCAGGTAGATGATTTACCCACTGTGAAGGCTGGATTCTTTGCGAAGGGACATATACCAAATGTAATTGGGGCCATTGACAGGACCCATATTGCCTTAGCCCCCCCCAGGGTCAATGAACAGGAAGAGTTTCCACTCACTCATTGTCCTGATACTGTGCCTTGCTGACCAGTACATCTCCCACGTCACTGCCAAGTATCCTGGATCAGTGCATGATCCCTTTGTCCTGAGGAATAGCAGAATCCCACAGCTCATGGCACAACTACAAAGAGTGTGTGTGGCTTTTAGGTGAGCCTGAGTTCCCACCCAATGTATGTCAGTGTATGCCTTCAGGAGTCATACCCCATGCCATTGTGCAGGACTAATGTGTGTCCCTCACTTCCTGCAGGTGATTCTGGCTACCCAAACCTGTCCTGGCTCCTGAGCCCTGTAAGGAATTCGAGAACAGGGGCTGAGAATAGGTACAATGATGCTCATGGGCGTACCCAGAGGATTGTTGAAAAGACCTTCGGGCTCCTGAAGGGTAGGTTCAGGTGCTTCCATCTGACAGTTGGAGGCCTATGCTCCTCCCCTGAGAAGGTCTGCAGGATTGTTGTTGTGTGCTGCATGTTGCACAATTTAGCCCTCAGACGGCATGTGGCCTATCTGCTGGAGGTGTGGGGTGACAATGCAGCTGTGGCCGCAGTGGACACTGAGGACATTGAGGAGGAGAAAGAGGAGGAAGATGTGGACAACAGGACACATATGATCCTGCAGTACTTCCAATGACACTCAGGTAAGACTGCTGAACTAAACATTTCTCAATTTTAGTGTTGTGCTGTGTGGCTCTGGCATTATGCTAGTCATTACCTTTGCATCCCACCTGACTCTCACCTATGCCTTCCCTTATTGCAGATGTTGCTGTGGTTACAGCACTGTAATGCTGTGATGTGTACAGACTGCTGAGACATATTTGCAGGATAGATCAACATGGACTGGACATTTACACAGGTTCATACAGTTCATAACAGTTTGGTAGATTGTACATTACCTTCAGATAAAGTACTATTACTCAAGTTGTGTCCAAGGGTGTTTATTAAGAATTGATTTCCCATGCAAAGTGCAATAGAGTGGGGTGATGATTGGGAATAGTCCAGTTTAGTGGGCCAGTCTGTTTGTAGCACAGGTCCAGTGTCCAAGGGGCCATAGGAAGGGGAGCAATGGCAGGTCAAAGTGGATAAGGTGATACAGTGGAACACAAGGGGGACATTCAGGACGGTCTCATTTCCTGGCGGTGGTCTTGGTCTTGGCAACTGTCTCTGGTGTCTGTCTGGGTTGCAGGGGACCATTTGCGGGGTGGTTCACCTTCTGCAGGGGGAAGGGTGCTGATGGCCTGTGGGTCCTGTGGCAGGGCCTCCCGTCCCCTAGATGCAGCACATGTGGAGGGCTGGTCAGTACACTGGCTAGTGGAGGGGGCCCGCTGGTGTGCTGTGTAGTCCCTCATGATGTTGGCTATATCAACCAGCATCCCTCCAATGGAGACCATGGTGGTGTTCAGGGCCTGCAATTCTTGCTTGATCTCCTGGTGGTGTTCCCCCTGCCGCTGCTGGTTCTCCTGCAAGATGTTCATCACCTGACCCATCTTGTCCTGGGATTGTTGATAAGCCCCCAGGACATTAGTGAGTGCCTCCTGGGCAGGGTGTTCCCTGGGTCTGTCCGCCCCCTGGGGCACAGCTGTCCTTCGACCGTCCCTGGCCCCCTGTGCCTGTTTCCCCCGAAAGGTGTGCCTACTACCACTGACACCAGGACCCTCAAGGGGAGAGGCTCTGTAGTGGACTGGGCGTGGGATGTGGTAGCCGACTGACCAGTGGTCCTTTATGGCCAGGGAGTTCATCCAGAGCTCCAGAGTTGCTGTCTTCACTGGGGGCATCTTCTGGTGGGGCACCAGGTAGCCATGGCACCTTCTCGCCGCTGAGATTGGCTGTGGCACCTGTGGGGATGTAAGTGGTGTATTATGCTACATGTCTGTGACATATTCTGCATCACTAGCTTCCCCCTTACTATTCCTGTTGCTCTCCCACCTTTGTTTGTGTATGGTGATGGATTGTGGGATTGTTAGTGCTCCATGCTGTGCATACATTGGTGGTGGTGTACATGCAGGGCTGGAAGGGATGCACATGCAGTGGGTATGGCATGCAGGGCTTGGTATTTAGGTTTGTTAATTGTGGTGGTGCACTGTGTGGGATGGAGTGGGGTGATGGGTGTCAGGGTGCGGGGTGGTGTTGGCATGCAGGTATGGGGGTTGATAGGTAGTAAATGTTGAGTCACCAGTGTCCAGTCCTCTGGCTATTCCAGTGATTCCCTCGGGATGCAGGATTGGCAATACTTGCTCCTCCCATGCTGTCAGCTGTGGGGGAGGAGATGTGTGTCCACCGCCAGTCCTCTGGATGGCGAGCTGGTGCCTTGCTGCATGGAATGCACCTTCCACCTTAGGTCGTTCCACCTCTTCTTTTTGTCATCCATTGTGCGTGGAGGTAGTCCCACGGAGTTCACCCTGTCCACGATTCTCCGCCATAGCTCCATCTTCCTGGCAAAGAGTATCTGCTGGACCTGTGCTCCAAACGGCTGTGGCTCTACCCTGACTACTTCCTCAACCATGACCTGCAACTCCTCTTCAATGAAACTGTAGTGCCTTTGTGGGACATGGGTGTTGTGTGGTGTGTGTAGGTTGTGCAGAGGGTGATGAGTGATGTGATCGGGTGTGTGGTGTGTGGTGCGTGTGGGATGAATAGATAGTTGTGATATGTGTGTGCAGTTCTCTTTTGTGTTAGCGTCACTAAATGTATCCGTCTTGTCGTGTTAGCAAAGGATTGTGGGTGATGTGGGTGTGTGTTTTATAGTGCTGTTGGTGGGTGTGTGGGGTTTGTGTATTTGTGTAAGGTGTAGGTTATTTGTTCTAGCCAATGTTATCTTGTTTTGTATTTGGGTGACCTTATCCTCAGTGGCAGTGTTCACCGCTAATGGTTTACCGCCGTTAAATGTCCGCTGTGGTGATTCGTGGGTCATTATTTGGAGGGCATAGTTTTGGTGGCTTAACGTTATGGGTGGTAGTTCTGACAGTTTATCACGTTCAGTGGGTCTGGCAGATTTGTGGTTGTGGCAGTTGTCGGTCGGTTTTGCGTGTATGTGTCATAATCTGGCAGACGATGTTCGCCTCCGTGGCGGTATGTTGGCGGCAGTTGCTGCGGCAGTATTCGGAATTTACCGCCAATGTCATAATGAGAGCCTGTATGAGGTAAGATTGATAGTAAAGCCATTAAAGACTGTATGCTGGAGAATTTTGAAGAAAAAGGGTAATTGAGATATTGGGTAATAATTTGAGGTAAACAAGGGATCGAAAGTATTTTTGAGATATTGTTAAGGTGCTAGGAGGTGGTGGTGGAGCAATAAGTCGTGTTGCCAGGCTATCTTTTATAGTAGCGCTTTTTTAGAAAAAGTCTGTGGCAAAGACAGCTGATAGGGATGGGGCATTCATAAATGAGCATGGAGCAGATGGTAGGTTGTTGGTAGTTCATGCAAGACGTTGAGGCAGGGACTGAATTGAGGCGAGAATGTATGAAGAACTGACATGGTCAACAGTGTGCTTTGCCTTTTCATAGTCCTCAGGGTTGAGATGGCCTTGTTCTTATGCCATCTACCAAGTGCTCTCAAATTGGTTTACAAATTTCGTATTCTATGTGATATCCAATGTTGTGGGTTTAGGGGTGTGGGGGGGTGAAGTGGATAAAATGCATCAAACACTGTTAAAATGATCAAATGGTATGTTGCAGTGGAATAAAGTCATAGTGAACCTAACTATTAAACATAAAAGTGTTATAAGTCCTGCCAAAAATTGTGGGTACTTATTAAAAAAGAAAAATCACAGTCAACAGAAGTAAAAAAAAAACATGTATAACATTTCAAAACATGAAACTCTTTAAAAGAATAGAAACAGCTGGTTTCCATGAGGCATGCCAGCAGGGCGGATTATAAAGGCTCTCACCCTCTTGCTGAGAAAGGAAGTTGGGGTGAGTCTTTGTGACGTGATTGGGGATTATTAGTTATCAACTGTAGTGCTTGAGTTAGCTGTTTGATTGAGAACGTCATAATAACCCATGCCCCATATTTGAGTGTCATTCAATTTCATTAAAAGTATAGACACATTCATGCTGAAAGTGTTGGCTCGAAATTATGTCTGTATAAAAATAGAGTTCAAGATGAGGAGCCAGGTATAGTACTCCAACCATCTCCTGTCAAGTGTGGAAGCAAAACAGATTTGAAAGAATCCCAGTCTGGAAATCTAGATGGAAGAAAAGGCTGAGGGAGATGTTTGAGGGGAAATAAAGTGAACAGTCAGACTGAAAAGCTTTCAAGGCTCCGCAGTCAGCTCTGATGCTTCAAACGTGCTGCAGTCTATGAAATTCTTTGGCTTCCTAGCCTTTTGGAAATAAAAACAACAGAAAGGGCTCAACTGAATCATTAGTGACAACGTAAGTCAACAGAAAGTAACTGAAAAAAAGCATTGGCAAACCCAATAGGTCTCGGCAATGGTGGAGCTCTGGGCTTTTGGCGTTGTCAATGTGAATATTTTTAAGCCAAATGTTTGTGATGCTGTGGATGTGTCATGTGTGCCTGTGTTCAAATGGGTGTGTTATTACATATTATTGTACTGCTAGGAGGCAGAGATGGGAACAAGTTAAGAACAGAACTACCATTTACGGAGGTACAAAACAGGCCATCTGAAAGGGCTGTTCCCTTTAATGTCATTCATGTATCCCGGGACAAACAGCTAGTAAGTGAATAATACATTTGGTCCATGTTCATTGCCCTTTGATAAAATAATATGGCCCAGACAAAATAAAGAGAAAAACAAATTTGCTCAATTTCCTATTATATAAGCAGCACTGATTTAGCAAAGTAGACGTGCTCCTTTTTATTTGCTTTGCTACAGAGTTTACTTAGTATGATGACATTTCTGCTCTCCCAGGAAGGGCTCAAACCTCTTTGAGTAAACTCTTACAGAACAGAATTTGTGAATTCCTGGCGAGTGGTTTGGTGTAAAGTTTTGCACATTGGCTAAAAGAAAAAGGTAAACGGACTCAGCAACATTTTAGTACTTATGGAATAATGACTGAAGAAAACTTGATTTGCACACTTAGTGTGGGAATTGTTAAATAAAGTTTTGCACTACGGCAAACAATGGAGTAAACTGGTGTGCATTATTTCTCTGGCCTACTAACAAACGTACAACAATAATCTGAGACAGAGGCAAAGTTAATATGACTGCTTTCTGGCCATGTAAACAGTGAGCATGGCAGGTGCCAGCTGATGAGGTGTGCTACACTGAAACCGGTTAAGGGATTCTTGTTTCCAGTCCAGAGAAAACCTAGGCAAGGCAGGACAGACTGGACTGTTCCCATGGGGAGCAGAGTCAAGAATGATTTGCATATGGCTGAGTCCAAACTAGAATGGCATGGATAGCAAAAAAATAATGGATTTAGGCCCAAATCTCTGTACTGGGGTGAATGTTTGACAGTGTTTAGCATTCCGCCCATCACTTGTTCTTTTTGCATCTGTGCTACATTCGTCAGAGAAGCATTTCTGCTGGGATTATCCTAGAAAATGGTGTACTGTGATTGAGATGCAGCATTGCTGATTCTGACCTGCAATGGACGATAGCTTCCACTACACCAGATCAGCTTCCTGGCTTTCCAGTACCTTACCCGGACATGGGGGTTTAGGCTAACCCAAGTGATCTGGCAGAGATTACTCCCACCATGCCCTCGATAGAGCAGGTAGTAAATAATAGGAGTGTACCAACACAGGAACATTATCAAGGCAGAACTGTTTAACTTTTTCACCATTCTTATAATGCTGTTTACCATGTTTTGTTTAATCTGTCTAATAATCTCAACTCCAGCTTTTTATACAATAACAATATTGTAATACATTTTTTTTAAAATACATTTTCGTATCTTTCTTGTGTTTTGCTTTAGTTATGCAAAGTAACAACAAAAGGGTAGATCTGTTGCCATGATTTTCTTGAAAATCTGAGTAGTCCTGTTCGAGGTTGTAGATACTATCTGGTACCCTGATAGGTTTAGGGGCTCAGATGGGGCACTGTGAGCTAGCTAGGAATTGTGTCAACATTTCCTGATAGTATAGACAAACTGAGTCCCTGTATCCCGAACTTTATGTTGACCTTCTGCACAGTCATTCTTAATTAGTAGGAACCGTGTACCAAGAGTGAGCACTGGAAATACTAAAATGTGATGAATGGAATGCTGGAAATAATCACAGCCACTGGTAGTAAACAGAGTGTCATAAGACTCTGAGCAGATGAGCTACTATTTGTATTAGAACATTCCAGTGTTCCAAGTGTTGTCTCATTGGAACAGTCTCTCTATAGGGAGTCGATTGAACCTCCTTCCCCTTTCCTATAGCTCTTCTTGTAGGTATGATAACAGTTAGGTCAGCATTCTAATGTTTTTCACAGTGCACTCACCAGGAGAGATGAGCTGCACTCATGACAACATATTTTCTAAGGTAGAGGCTTTTTTAGTAGGCCACCGGGTAAATCATAAATTTCCTCTGCTATTTACTTGGCTGCTAGCTAAGTAGTAGAAATTATTTACTATTTGGATCACCACCTTGAAAATAGCAGAGAACCTTCACTATTTACCCGGTTGCTAGCTAAATAATAGAGATTCTGCACTGTTTGGCAGACGGCCATCCAAATAGGAAAAAAAACATCACTATTTATCCAGCCACTGGCTAAATAGAGGCAATTCTGCACTATTTACCGGCAGATGTGCAAATAACAGAAAAACATCACTATTTACCCAGCTGCTGGCTAAATACCAGAGATTCTGCACTGTTTAACTTGTGGTTATGGAAAAAGCAGAAAAATGTCAATATTTACCCGGCTGCCGGCTACATATTAGAAATTCTGCCTTGTTCGGGTGGTGTCCATGCAGAGAGATGAAAAACTTAATCCTTTTCCCTGCCGCTGGCTAAATCGTAGGGATTCTCTAGTGTTTAGCCAGATGCCAGGCAAATAATAAGGAAGCGTCCTGGCCACTAGCTAAATAGGAAAGGTTTTTTTTGTTTTTTACTATTTGACCAGCAGTCAAATAAACAAAAAACTTCACCAATTGCCCAGCTGCTGGCACAACAGCAGGCATGTACAATTAGGGCAGCAGCCATGCAAAAAGGAAATAAACCAAAATATTTATGTGGATCCTGGGTAAATAACAGACATTTTATAATATTTAACCTGAGGCCTGGCAAGCAGCAAAGAAATTTCAGTACTAAAAGAACAGCTGGCTAGATACCAGAAATAATGTACGGTATTTCATGTGACCTTGCATATATCTTGAAAATAATCTTTGATATTTACCTGGTGGCTGGCTAAATAGTAAACAGTGTGCACAACGTGAGAAGTAGGTACGCAATAGCAGGAGAACTTAATTCTTTACCCGGCTGATGTCTAACCATCTTAAATGTTGTTTTATTACACCTTGTGTAGATTTACCTAGGTACTTACAATATGCAGAACTGCAAACAAGATGTGAACGCAATTGGCATCCACCTCCTTATGATTGTTGGGGTCCTGATATCATTATTTAAATTTTAAAAAGTGGTCACAAATTATGCACATATTTTTTGTGAAAGGAATAGTACTTTGCAAAGTAACATATGCAGTGCTCGGTCAGATTACAAAATACTGCACAGCAGGAGATTGTAGAACCCCCTGCCTAATTAGCATTTGCTAGGCAGGTGCTCATTTGGGTCCCTCTGTGACTTACAGACATGGCACAAAATACGACTCTATTACATCATAGGCCAAAATATAGCTACTTGGGAAACCTTTTATGGTGCTGTTTCATGATCTACAAATGCTTCTACCCCTAAGGCTGTTTACTCCTCTCAAGCTATGTACTCATCCTTACTCACAAAGCCATGGAATGTACCAGGGCCAGATATCGGATTACCAAAAGACTCCATGTTATCAAAACACCACTTTTACTGCAGTATTGACATAGAGCCATGTAATTTTTATGATTATTTTATTAGAATAGAGTTAACTGCTTAAGACCCTTTCTGAAGTGACCACAGTATAATTGAGAGGCTTTATTCCAATCTTATGACACACGTGAGAAAAACTGTGGGCCTTATTAGATTTTGAAGACGGACAACACCTCCACCATCCTGAGGGACCTTGGCCTGCTAAATTTTCACTGGCCCTGTGAGCAACTCTCTTCATTGACAGGAACTGCTTTCATGGTGGTTCCTGTCTATGTACAATATGTTTGAAGGACAGTAACATCAGACATGATGGCCAGCCAGCAAACTTTTAAAAAGTTTGTTTCTGAAAAACAAAAAAGCTAATGGCACCACAAACTGCTTGTTTTCTTCTAGGCTGATGGAGTAATTATATTTTCCCTGTCCCTTACAGCCAAGCTTTCTTCTCAGTGGGATATTCAGTATAAAGTCCTTTGACAGGGTCTACTTTGTCCGGCTATCAGAGGAAGTACTCCGTCGCAGAACCACCAGGAAAGGAATAATTACTTGAACTGTGGCGGTCAGTGTGGTACATTGGCGGTTTGCTTCAGCCAAACCGCCAATGTCATAATATGGTGGAAGGTACCGCCAGTCTGTTGGCAGTACTTCCACCATATTACCGACGACCGCCAGGGTCATAATGAGGGCCCTAGTCTGTTGCAGCTATTTCCAGTTAACGTTTTTTGACTCCTCACCTAACCCTTGAGCCCTATCTAAATGCACCATCTTAAATTTTGGGTTTGAAAATTGCAGCTTTGCCAAGATTCCCCCTTCTACAATTGATACATTGCTCCAGTTTATGTATTTTCTGTATACTTTGTAATTTGTAATTTCTT
This sequence comes from Pleurodeles waltl, assembly GCF_031143425.1. NCBI lineage: Eukaryota > Metazoa > Chordata > Amphibia > Caudata > Salamandridae > Pleurodeles > Pleurodeles waltl. The sequence goes on from NC_090438.1 coordinate 766,889,348, forward strand.
TTATTCCATTATAAATCCAGGAGGTCAAAGAAAAAATATAGACTGGAGCTGCCAGTCACATGAATCTTAGAAGCTTTCGGGCATATTTACAAGGATATGGCACAGGGCAGCCCAGCAAGTGACCTTGCTGTGCTGCTGTGCGCCACAGGGAAAGGGCAGAAATCAATCTTATTTAGAAAATGCAGTGCATTTATGTCCTTTCCCCCTGCGCTGGCGCACAATTTGCTGCCTAGCACCAATGCAAGCACCTCTGCACTATTGGTCAAGGGTGCCTGCGTTGCATGCAGGATGTTTTTGTGCAGGAAGGGCACTTTTTTGCACAAAAACAATTCTGGAAAGCATTTTCCTCTTTCTATGTGTGTGCAGAATGCAGCACAAATAGAAAATGGAAAAAAACAAGGAGAAATAAAGATATTTCTCCTCGTTGCGCCTGACCCAGGGAGGGGTAGGATTTTGAAGCATTCCCAGGTTTATAGATCGTTGTAAATCTGGGTGTGTTAAAACCCATGGGTGTTGCATGGGAAAACCTACCACAATGCCTATGAAACACCCCCCTGATGTACTGTAAGACAATGCAGTGACTTGTCACCATAACTACAAAGCCATGCAAAGTGGCGTTATGTGGCCTGCACAATGCGCCACCAGAGCCGCAAAAATAGTGATGGACTGGCAGCGCATGGGTTCTGTATATATGCCCTTGGTACGACAAATCTACCTAATTTTTTAGTGTGCATTAGCCATGTGATATTTGTTTGCGCTGCTGGTTATGTCTACCCCAGTGCACCCCAATAGTGGCTTTGGGACCCATTTCCCTTCTTCACAAACCCTACACTGTAGCCAATCTTATTTACATTGCTGCCAGTGGTACCATTTCACATTTGCTACCTTCAGCTAGTTTGTCCTTTTAGCTAATAACGATTTTCAAGATGAAGTTGTTTTAGAGTTCATGCTTACGATGTAATAAGGGAAATTGCAAATCCTAGATTGGAATGTGTTCTTGGGTAAAACGCTCAGAATACCCAGAGTTTTCATATTACAGCACATGTCTCACCATTGGCTTCTGCACGTCTGAGGCACTTGTGAAGTACTCACCAAACACCAGTAAATGTATGCGGCTACAACACCAACATCTGCAGGTGAGCCAGGACCCAATGTGATGGTGGCAACTCTAACAAGGCCACAAGGTAGTAAGGGTAGAGGTTGTCAAGCAATTGGCAGCAGAGTGAGCCCATTGATGTCCTCCACATAACTGTGGCTGGAAGCTCAAACATATCATACATGATGATAGTTAATTCTGTGTTTGATAGTTCAGTTTTGTATATTTTGTGATAATCAACATTTTTCTTGGTTTTCTTATCCCATCTTAATAGTTATATGTGTTCTTTTGATTTTCTTTCCTTATTCAATACATTTAACTTGTTTGTTGTACTAATCTTTGCTGCTGTTGTAACTTGTCTTTTTGAGGTTCACATACTGTGAAAAATTCCTATACAGTCCGCATACATTATTTTACTATATTAATGGTTTGTCATATTTAAAAACATGTTCACAGCTTATCACATTTTATTACGTATTACAAAATCACTGTGTTCTGTTTGTACTACAATATATGCAAATTTTCACATTTTTGGTACACACTTTTACCGTCACATTACATATGTATATCCTCAAACAGGAGCTTTAGTCATTCAAGAAACACACATTGCAATGATGCCAGCAGTGACACCATATTTAAATATCAGAACAACACAAAGTACCACAACAGGAAAAACATTCTACAGATAGTACATCTTTATAACACAAGTAATTAACTTACCCATTCTGTGAGTCGTTGTTAGTGATTCTTTTGTGCTACTAAAGATCACAGTGTATGTTGACCTGTTGGAGAAAAAGCAAGTTCAAAATCAATATGTGATCTTAATAAAATACTTAGGTAGACTCAAAAGGACTGTACCACAAAGTTGCAACTTCAAAAACACAATCTTCTCATGTTGTTCTCAACACAATGACAGTTCCATATACAAGGATTTGCACTCTGCCATGTAGCATCACAGTAGGACAACCCGCCAGTTAAAACTACCTCATGTGGGCAAATATTTTAACATACTAAGCAAAGACTGCAGTAATCTATCACCTGCAAAGGTTGTTACATTTACTTTTGCTGAAGCAGATATGTTAATTAAAATTATTCATGAGTATTTATGCATTTTGAATAATAATAATGAATTGTAGAGAAAAATTAATGTAGAAAAAAATAATGTACACATTTGAAAATGTGCCCATGGAGAATGGTAACCAACATTTATGAATTATACTAAAAATGACTAAAATATGTGAATTATTGAAAATGTATAATAATAATGTAGTAATATGCCATATTGAAATGTATAACGTATGTTTTGCATTATATTGTAGTTAACTTAGCCGAAGTTGTGGCCTAGTTTTGCCAGGCCTCATGCAGAAGCTGAATAATCGTGCAATGTAGAAAAGCTGATGCGTTGAACTGACCATGAACCACTTATGTTAATAAAATCTGCTTAGCTAGAATATTCTGCAATGAACTGACAGACAGGAGATGAGGGAATCAAATTTGTATCTAACACGGTGAAAAGCCGGCGAGATATACTTTCCCAGGACTCGAACAAAAGAGACACTAACTGGAGAAGAATATGCAACATTTTCGATACATAATGAGACGGATGATAAAGACATCGTACAGTGAACCAATCGACAACCTGAGAGTGACAAAATATTAGAACTCATAGATTTATAAAATAAAAGTCATTGGCTAGCATCATATAGGGTGATTAATTGACCAATTGGGTTTTGGGGATAGGCTGGGTAACTTTAATATAATGTCGGGACAAAGGGGAAAAACTTCAGATCTAGCGAGAGAATCGGTGGACAGAATAGATGTTCGAGGTTAGGCGTGGGCATTTGAAGAGATTCGAGATTCTGTCATTGGGTTCATGCTTTTGAGAGCCTGGTGCGTTGCTGATCGATTCATGTACTGAAGACGAAGACTGACTTTGTTGCTGATCCATACCGTGGATAGGTAGCTATGACAATGTGACTGATTGACTTTTTGTGCCTTTTCTTTCTAGGTACCAACTTCGCTGTTTTTATAGTTTCTCCTAGCTAGATGTTTTTTCCAAATTGATAGCCTAAACTGTTTTCGCATGAAGCCCCACATGCCAATGCTAATCTGGGGTAGGTAGGGTTCTTATTCTGAGACGTTGACGTATACGGTGACAAATGATTGATGGGCTGATTTGCTGAACTCTGCTATTCATGTCAACACATTCTTCTTTATTTGCTTATGTTGAGGCGATGGAACGCATGTTTTCTGAAGTTTTGATAAGGTTATATTATTGGTTGTCACTAATGGATTAATCTTGAGTGAATTAAATAAAGTTTGAATTAACCTTATGACTTAGAATTGTAACAAATAGGGAAATAAGATTGATAAAACGTATAATTGAGTTGTGGTTATTCATGAGATGTTGACGCTTTTGACTGATGATTAATGTTTTTGCTTATTGACTATTGATTTGTGCATTGACCATTGATTTGCATTGGTTACACCATAGCTAGGATACTCCATATGATCCAAAAGGTTCATCGACCTATATGCGTCCCGTTGTTAGTTTATTGACCAGGTGCTCTAACACTTTCATGTTCATCAACTGATATTTACCCTCATGAGAAGAAGTTGAAAATGACAAGTTGATGTAAATCATTCCCTTCTTCCTCATCCGTCATCTTCATTTGGCAATTTTTCTACATCACCCTGGGCCTCATCATTGTAGTCATCATCTGGGATGAACTGAATGTTCCACCACAGGGCAATGCTGTGCAGCATCCATCAGGGCATTATTATCTTGCACGCTTTCTCAGGTGATTAGAGGAGGGCCCCACTAGACTTATCCAGACAACGGAATTGTGCATTCAGGAGCCCAAAAGCCTACTCCATAGTTCTTAACACGTGTATGAGCTCTACCTCACTGAAGCAGACTTCTCCTGGCAATGTTGGATTTCTCAGTGGTGGTAACAACCACGCTCTAATAAAATACGCTGAATTTCCTACAAAATATTAGATATGAAGATAATGTAAGACTTAGAATTGTAAGTTTGCAAAGTTGACATAATATTATGGGATTATCACACATGTTCACACAGAGCACTTGCCAACAATCCAGGCCCTCAAATTTCAAGTTGTTCCATTGGCTGTTGTATGCTGTTATTGTGTAGATGAAATGAACCATGGGTGGATCCAGGGAAGCTTGCAAGGTTGCTTGTGATGTACAGATCAGTGAGGCAAACGACTTGTACATTTATTGATTAAAGTAGTTTCCTTTTGACATGCACTTGTTCTCTGTTTTGCCGTGGCACCACCCCAGTGTGTGTCCATCAATGGTAGCTCTGACATGGAGTATGCCACTCAAACCATATAATTCAGCTTTTGCATTGTTTAATTCATCTGCCCTACTTTGGAATTGGAAGCGGCTGTTCCTGTGAGTCAACATCACTGCCATGAATTCCTGTAGTAGACCATTAAACGTCACTTGGGACATCCTGTTACAGTCTACTACTGTGTGTGCAGTGGTCCATTGACAGCAAAATGGAGACTTGTCATAATTTTCACCAGTATTATGATTTAGGTTCAGAGGCAGAAGCTGTGGCTCAAGCAAATAACACAAATCCAAGATAGCTTGATGATTTAGACAATATTTCTTGACAGCTTCATGTTCTTGAATGGTAGCAAGGCCAGGTAAAGGTCAGAATACTCTAGGTTGCCATCTACACACTCTGGCAGGACTGTTCTGTGGAGGTTGGAGGATGTAGCTGAAAGGCAGCATTTAAAATGTAAGTATAAGTACAATAAATAATAGAACAACATTTATTTTTTATGTAGACAATTATGACTTCCAAAAACATTATGAATTTCTTGATGGCTACACTCACGTTAAAACACATACATATGAGTAATTATTTCACCTGCATATGTCATGTCCTTCCCTGAAAAAGTGGTTTCAGTGCACATTTTATAAGGAATACCCCACCATAATTAAAGGGAAAATGAAAATGAACTTTACTCCCAAAAGGCCATAATATAAAAATCTCTGTTAAATGACCCTGTTCATCAAACAGATTAACTTTAGCACTTTGATTTTGCATGTATTTTTTCTAATTTAAATTTTGAAATCCATCAACAGAGGTTGAACTTGTACCACATGCAATATAGAAATACAGTTCACGTCTGCTATTGCACATAGAAAAATGTAGGCATTATAAGAAGCACATTTACAATATCAACAGAGTTTTTGCCACATACGCCGCTATTTTAGGCATTGCTAGGGAGTTTCTTATTATTATTCAAGTGGTCCTTTGGCAAATGATGAGTGGCTGACCTCTTCATCACGATAGATGGAAATAATATGTCTCGTAGGTGTAACCTCCAGCAACGGAGTACAAACCCATATGTTAATATGGGCTGATGAATTTAACAATATCTAATGGCTTTGGAATGTATCCATTGATGCATGCAGTGACATTTGCATTCTGTAATGGTTTTTCACTTTCCTTGTAGCTTTGATACTGTACAGACCTCCTCAAAGTTTGCTGCACCACCTGAACTACTAGCAACCATGTCAGAAACTACTGTTGACAGGGCCCCTTACTTCACTCCAGATGAGCTGAAGATGCTACCCGATGAGGTCCTGTTCCAGTATACTCAACTGTGAGGTACGCCAGAGCAACAGGTAACAATAACATGTCTCATATGTTTCTAGCTATTAACATGATATTGTTTTTCTTAGATAGGCCTATGATGTGTCATTTAAACATTATGGAAGTTTGACACATGTTAAATGAAGTTCAGAGGAACAATATTTGATTTGAGGTATACAAATGTAGCTAATCACATTTTGATAGCATATACAATGCTACGTGCATCCATTAGGTTGTTAGTTGTGGAATAAAAAAAAAATGGATTTTATACAGAAATATATCAGTAACTGTTGCATTTACAATGTACTGACAGGGTGGTATGTCATGTTTACTTAATGTTACCTTGTATATACATTAAAAGTGGTAACATTAAAATGAAATATACTTGCACTTTATGTACATATTATAAAATGTTGTTGATATGTCTGATTTTCTACAATTGAATTATGTATTGTGATACTAGCAGCATACTATTTCAAAGAGAATACATTGGCAAGAGCAAGGGGCACAAAGGCAATGTGACCTACAAACTGATACAGAGGTTATGGACACATACCTCAATATCTTTTACTTCAAATGTATAATATGAAAAATGAGAAAACATACATATTTATAGGTTTTAGTTAGTAAATAATAGATACATGCAATTAAATAACATTTACTGTTGAATATTCCATATATAGAAGTGTAATTATGATTAACACTCCTGTTTAGATTAACATATACTAACAAAAAAGTGATCTAGGGTGTGCTTACCTATATAACATTAAAAGATAAGGCTCATGAAGGATAACAATTTTACTTAAATATATGTGTACATATTTATGTTACACACAAATATGTAAAAATGTATGTATACAAAAAAATCATGTTCATGAAACTAAAGTAGCTGAGTATACCCCATTAATGTGTTGTCAAAACATTTAAAAGTGCTATTGTTTAATCTGTCCTGAACACAAGTTGACTGTTTAGAAGTTATAAATATAAATCTGGTGAGACTTCTAATAATTGTTCTACAGTATTACTGTTTTCTCATATTTTAGGTCAACCATCATTACAAAAAAGCCATCTGGAGGGCCATTCTGGCAAATGTGCAGACCTTGAGAGTCCATATGCTTTGTAGCCTGCTTTGAGCCAAGCAATAGAGGGACCTCCATTGCTGGACTAAGATGGCAGCAGAGGTCCAGCTGGGGAAGTTGTCTTGTCAGCGGAAGAGGGCGTGATGCACCCTGACCCCCTCATGGCCTGTATATTACCAGTGAATGATACACTGCTTGATGGTGATCGGAAGGCCAGAGAGCAGCAACATGGGAGTAAGAATGATGTTCTGTGCGTGGTCTGTTGTATGAACTAACGTTTTTTTTTGTAGACCAACTACATAAGTAGGAGTATGTGTTTTGACAGCATATCATTGAGGGCACATTTTCAAAAGGTGATGTAGGTATCATATGCAAGTATGTGAACTTTGTATACCTAATTCTTGATATTAATTCATGCCAAAAGTGATTTCCGTAGTCTAATGATGTTTTGTGACATTGAAATAACAGATATGTACATGTGAAGAAGGTGTCTACAACAAAACATATTTATTAGATCCAGATATATATGCATTGTTGTTTCTATTGCAACATTTAAATGCATCAATTGAAAAAAGTGTCCATGAAGGAATATTTGTCAAGTAAAAATGAGACAGACACATACCTATGCAATGTTTACAATGAACAAACACTGTGTAATATAATGAAGGTTCTCAATCAAATATTACAAGAAATACATTTTGTTACTAAAATGAATGTTGTCATAATAGGAAAATTGTTCCAAGTCTAAAAGAGACCCATGTTTTTGTTATAAAAGTAGTCATTTTTCCTGCCAGCGTATTACATTGTATGCCACAGATCCATTCCCACAAAATTTTGTGTGGAAATTTCTCTAACGGCATTACATATTTAATGTTGGTGAATATAAACTTTAGATATAAATGTGCTGATGCTGATAATGCTGGACAAATTTATACTATCTGATTGGTTTCACATATTATGTCAACCTTAATTCATGCCCTTTCTATCATAGGAAAGTTTTTGAGTCACTTACATTGTCTCTGCTACACATGGGAGCAAAGCATCCTTCCAATATGTGATTCGTATTAAAGAGTAAATATAAACTATTTTTATGATTAGCATATGGTGTCATGCCAGCTCAATGGTTGCAACTTAGGAAATGGCCTTACAAGTGGTTTTATGATATGAACATCAGTACATTTAGGCTCACAAGTTTTATTTTTAATTATCAGTGTCCTCCAGAAAGGCGTTGGCCATGAATGTGGGGAAGCAGATGTCTGCTGCAACCGCTCCTGCACCCTGTACTACCCACCCATCTCTTATACCCACTCCTTCCACCCTTCCTCCTCCCTCCCACCAAACCCCTGAAGAAAAGGCTTGCCACTCCTGCTGAATGGTAAATTGAGGTGCCTGGCTTCCATCTGTCTGTTCATGGAGTGACATCTGACCCTTTATGAAGAGGTCATTTGAATGCAATTGCAATTGGAGACAAGATTCCAATATGTTTTTTATCAGGCACAAAATATGGAATTATGTCTTATTGTTTTATTATCTATATTTGCTTTATGATGATTATGATTTTTAGAGAAGTATCACATGATGTAATAAAATGTATTTTTCCTTACAAACTTGTTTATTTTTCTGGTGTACAAAGACACATTGTGCAGGATATATGTTTTTGACATTTTAAATGTTGAATGTGTTGGAGTGTGACATTTAAAATTAAAATTAACATGAAAAGCTTGCAATATAATGTGTAATGAAGCCGCATAGAAGAAATGTTAACCTAGAAAAATAATGTACGCGCTTGAAATGTGCCCACAGGAAGTGGCCACCAATGTATACGACGATTAATGAAACTGACTAATAATGAATTAACAATGTACTAATGTATGACTTTGTATTAGCATTAAGAGTTATGTATTCGATTATGCTAAATTAATCACTAGGCCTTAGTTAGCAAAGGTCTGGGCCTAGCTGCCTGGTCTCATATTAATTGTGTTTTTCTAACGTGCAATGTGCTGCTTTCCTGAAGGACACAAAGCTGTACTTTTCCAGAAGCTGGAGATATGTGTGTAGCTGTAGTAAATTCTTTCTCATGGGACCCGACTTGCTCAAGGAGACATTCTTGCCAAGTGCAACAGTGTAATTCGCAACAGGTGCAAGGTCGCCTGGACTAGGAGAAGACAATGGAACTACTGACTGGAGCGACAAGTGTAACTTTTCTTACCTGACATTCCACCCGATGAAGACGTCAATCACAGGAGCCAATCGACGGCATGAGAACCATGTCAGGTGAAAATTCTAGTAAGATGTGTGAAGGATTATTGGACAGAGATAATGATGCACCAAATATTGCCCAATGGGAAATTAGAGACTTGTTCGACAGTTTTGATATAACGGCATAACCCGAGGATAAATCAGCCATTACTTTGTCACTTTTAAGCCATTCATCATCATCCCTTGTCATTCTGAGAGACCTTGTCCTTAGCTGTCGGATACTTTAAACCATCCTCATCCTACCTCCTTGCCTGGTATGCACTTCTCCTTCTTATGAGGGAAGAGCTTTTTCTTACTATGCCCTACTGAGACTTACCTGTTTTACTCTGGCTGATGGCGAATCGACTGATGTCCTGAGGACGAAGACTGGCGCTGTTTGCTGACCCATTCAGGTGGGTAACTATCTGATGATGAATTGTAATTGTCTGTATGCCTTTTCTTTCTATGTACCAACTGCTTTTTTGATAGAGGCCATAGTTAGATGTTTTTCAAATTTGTGTTTGTTAAATTGTTTTGCATGAAGCCCAACATGCCAGTGCTAATTAGAGGTTAGTTAAGGAGTTCACCAACACCGAATGCAAATAGACAAATGACTGAATTCTTGTTTTGTTGAATAATGTACTAATGATACTCTGCTCAAGTTGATTCATATTAACGTTGTGGTTAATCCTAAATGTTTATGATCTATGCTTTGATTAGGTTTTGCTCTGATTGCCAAGATATAGTGGTTATGATGTGCTTATTGATATTGAGACTACTAAATTTGATTCCAGATTGTAACTAATAGGGAAGAAATATCCTAACTCTTACTAGATTGGTGTAGTTATTCATGACTGCAAGGATATGGTGTGTTTGATTCCTATTAAAGGTTATTGTTTAACTGGATTGATTAGTTACTGTGAATATTGATGAGGTTATTGATCTATTGAATGTAATGCTAATCGGATATCTCGTTCTGGGAAGTCCCCAAACGTGGTCAAAAGGTTCATTGGCCTAAGACGTGTCTCCTTGTAAGCTTACTTATCAAGGTTCGGAAGCGTTATCAAATGCACAGATATATTTGGAAGTCTAAGTTGATCTTTAGTCTTCTGCTCTTGCTAATAGATTCCTATGTGGTTTAATCAATATTATTTTGTGACGCCTCTAATCATTGGGCTAATATTTTTTGTTTTTGTTATAACTTGTTTAGTAGTTGAGGTCATTTTTAAAGTACTGTACCACCAAACAATATCCTTGCTAGGCTACAAACAGGTATTAGTGAATAACTGGTTTATTGTTAACATATAAGAAAAATATGCACATTACAGATTTCTAAACTCGACTGCCATTAGCCTGCAATGTCAATCAAAAGACCTTTTATTTACCACTACTTCAGTAGATCCCACAACAAGTGCTATAAGGACACAAGTAACATCGGATGCACAGGTCCTGCCTACACTGATTTACATTTTCCTGGTTAGGTAAGTGTCACTATGATCTTTCAAATAGGTGCAGGGCAAATGAGTGTTGCAAAATATTGTATAATTGGATTGCACAAGTAAAGGAACCATGGGCCATATGTATGAACACATTTTCCCATAGACACAGAATGGGTAAAACCCTTTGATACATCTGGCCCCTTATCACTAAAATATGTGCTGACATAACAGGAGATAATGTCGAAAATGTATCTGACCATCTGTACACTTTATTTAGTTCATGTTAAAGTTCAGTATAACACATTTTATTAGTTTTGCACACATCACAATAAAAACATACATTTTAAATGGAAAGGTTAAGATTTGTAGTACATTCAGTTTCAATCAATTTGAGAAGCTTTATTCGGAATCATAATACATCCATAAAAGCAACAACATAAAAACACAGATCAATCCATGGAATTGAAAATACAATTAAAAATACAGGCAAACAAATGATTGTCTGTACGCCTTTTCTTTCTAGGTACCAACTGCTCTTTTGATAGAGGCCATAGTTAGATGTTTTTCAAATTTGTGTTTGATAAATTGTTTTGTATGAAGCCCAACATGCCGATGCTAATTAGAGGTTAGTTAAGGAGTTCACCAACACCGAATGCAAATAGACAAATGACTGAATTCTTGTTTTGTTGAATAATGTACTAATGATATTCTGCTAAAGTTGATTCCTATTAACGTTGTGGTTAATCCTAACTGTTTATGATCTATGCTTTGATTAGGTTTTGCTCTGATTGCCAAGATGTAGTGGTTATGATGTGCTTATTGATATTGAGACTACTAAATTTGATTCCAGATTGTAACTAATAGGGAATAAATATCCTAACTCTTACTAGATTGGTGTGGTTATTCATGACTGCAAGGATATGGTGTGTTTGATTCTTATTAAAGGTTATTGTTTAACTGGATTGATTAGTTACTGTGAATATTGATGAGGTTATTGATCTATTGACTGTAATGCTAATCGGATATCTCGTTCTGGGAAGTCCCCAAACATGGTCAAAAGGTTCATTGGCCTAAGACGTGTCTCCTTGTAAGCTTACTTATCAAGGTTTGGACGCGTTATCAAATGCACAGATATATTTGGAAGTCTAAGTTGATCTTTAGTCTTCTGCTCTTGCTAATAGATACCTATGTGGTTTAATCAATATTATTTTGTGACGCCTCTAATCATTGGGGTCATATTTTTTGTTTTTTTATAACTTGTTTAGTAGTTGAGGTCATTTTTAAAGTACTGTACCACCAAACAATATCCTTGCTAGGCTACAAACAGGTATTAGTGCATAACTGGTCTATTGTTAACATATAAGAAAAATATGCACATTACAGATTTCTAAACTCGACTGCGCATAGCCTGCAATGTCAATCAAAAGACCTTTTATTTACCACTACTTCAGTAGATCCCACAACAAGTGCTATAAGGACACACAGGTCCTGCCTACACTGATTTACATTTTCCTGGTTAGGTAAGTGTCAATATGATCTTTCAAATAGGTGCAGGGCAAATGAGTTTTGCAAAATATTGTATAATTGGATTGCACAAGTAAAGGAACCATGGCTCCATATGTATGAACACATTTTCCTATAGACACAGAATGGATAAAACCCTTTGATACATCTGGCCTCTTATCACTAAAATATGTGCTGACATAACAGGAGATAATGTCAAAAATGTATCTGACCATCTGTACACTTTATTTAGTTCACGTTAAAGTTCAGTATAACACATTTTATTCGTTTTGCACACATCACAATAAAAACATACATTTTAAATGGAAAGGTTAAGATTAGTAGTAGATTCAGTTTCAATCAATTTGAGAAGCTTTATTCGGAATCATAATACATCCATAAAAGCAACAACATAAAAACACAGATCAATCCATGGAAGTAAAAATACAATAAAAAATACAGGCAAACAAATAATTGATTGCGTAATTATTTAATTATAAGACCAATACAAAAAGCAAGGGTACACAATTGACTATGGCGGCATGGACCTCCGAGCTCGAACAACGGATTTAAAAAATGCCCCAACGTGCAAAACTTCTTCTTCATCACATAGTAACAATAAGCATCTGAAAGCAGGCCTACAATGTGCCAAAATTTGACATTTCCTTTTTAAAAATGAAATCAAATAAGATCTAGTATATTCTACTTAAAATTTACAAAAAAATTTAAAATGAAGCATAGATTGACCTGATGCATTATAAGAGGAGTAGGGTACATCATCTAAATTCTGTGCAAAACCTAATGGGAAGCAGAGCACATATATAATTGTGCAGGATCTAAAGCGTAACAATAAAGAGTGTTTCCAGTGACTGCGTGCCTGTAATATATGTGCTGTAGTACAATCCGACTCAGTCAGACTTCAATAACCAGCCACAGTGTGCTTCCCTTAGGATTCCGTGTAGCTATAAAGTGCCTGTGCCACAGTCCTTTTATCTTTACTAGCGCATGATAATGGATCTCTGAAAGCGGACTGCATACTGATTATAAAGTACTCAGCCTTCACATATGCGAACCAAGGAATGAGCATCGCATTATCTAGAGAAAGGCAATCTGTTAAGATGTCTGTTGATAAATCAGCCTCTGAAGTCTTCCATTTAGCAAGCCACAACAAGCCAGGCAGAGCTCTAATCCTGTCTGCCAAAAATGACAGCCCAAGCACCTTATGGCAAATATACTAGGAGGCTGATTTTGGGGCAGGCAACAGTTTTCTACATAATCTGTTCACCTCATATTGGATCATCCTACAATTAGAAATGCCCCACACCTCTGCCCCTACATAGCAATAGGTACGCATTGAGAGTTGTATAATTGCAAGAGTGGAGCAAGGGGCATTCAACAGAGTACTTTACACATGTGGATGGCGAAAATTAAGGAGATTTTAATACAAAACATGCATTTAAGTAAACATTCCTCCTCCTACAGTGCTGATGTGGTAGGTCGTCAACCAAATCCAGAAGCACGAATAAAGCACATTGCCAAATCAGGTTCATTATGAGTATCAAGTACAAAACGTTAGTAAAGGCAGCTTACCCCCTTTTATTGTCTTGCAACCGCTCGCTCAGGTATGGAGGTTTAGCAGTCATGAAAACGCCGATGGAAACCAACATCATGATTAGGAGGGAAGAGTTGTGGCTGAAATCCCACTGCCAGACTCTTTTTGATTTGATTCCATTGATGGGCAAGTCTGCTTGCAACTGTGACAGCTGGGGCCTGACGGATGTCCGTCTGTCACACCTCCAAACCTCCAAAATATAAATCAGGAAGGAGATAGTTCTGATGGTGTACAGATGGACCATCGGTTTTCAATAGTCCAGACTCATCCTCCAAGATATAAATTGGGCTCTATAGGCATCAAAGACACAGAAGAAAAAGAAACTCCCAGAGATTTTTATTCATTGAATTCATTACAAATTTGTTAAGACACTGAGTAAACAGTCATTTTGCAACCTCCATTCTTGTGATCTACGGATCAATTATTTCACGGTTCAACTTTAATACTCATTTTTCAGACAGGGGTTTTGGATTCACTATTGAGGTTTCAGAACTGATTTGTGGTGATTCCTTTTCAATTATCATTTTCTTTCTGAAGCTCAGACACTGCCTTTGTGCTAGCTTTGGGCTCTCACAGCAGTAGCAATAGTGCTGGCTCCAAGCAGAAGTCTCCAAAACAAGGGCTCACTGAAGCATGGGATCTCAACTCCTTGATGGCATCAGCCTTCCTGTGCAGTCATCAGACACAGATGGAAGTGCAGCCCTGCCTACACATTTTGATACCTTTAGCAGGAGAAAACCATGATCTACCCATTAGTTCTACCATCTACCCTATTTCGTCACTAGACCTGGGTGATGTTTTTATTACGCTGGAGTAATTGTAGTAATTTTAGTAATTACGCATTACTCTTGTGATTTGAAAATACTGAAATTAAGCAATTAAGCCTGTTTGAGTAATTACGAGTAATTTGGGGCATTAATCCTACCACAGGAGCACAGGAACAATGAAATAAGAAAGAGCGAGCGACTTCTCATAGCCAATAAAGCATCCTCAGGCCCATTTTGGATGCAAAGGTGCATTTTGCACAAAGAAAGTAGAGCTAAATGCAGCATTATGTTTCTCACATACTTATACATAATTATAAGTAATTATTTCGGTTTCAAGTTATAGTGCTGAAGAGTATTAGCCAGTTATGCTCACCTCTAGTCATCACCCAGGCAGAACTAATTAGCACTCACTTGCTAAAAAAGGACTTCACAGATATATTTTGAGTAGCATTTTGTCCAGTCTTCCTCACCTCAGTTCTGGGCCTCCACTCTCCATCCACAGGGATGCATTTAGTACTCGCCCACTGTGTAGAAAAGCTGTATCAAATCTCCAACACATCACACAAAATGCATCCCACTTCCATCACAGTACTACACACACATGCTACATACACACTGTGCATTTATGCACATGGTATGTCAGTGCAAAGATCAGGAGGTCACACGGAATCTGTCTTTGGGCCATTTGAGATGATCTATCTGGAGCCTCAATCACCCCTCTTATGTTCATCAAAGCCTTCTATTTAATCCTGAGTTCTCCTTCTCTTTCAGGTCCTTCTGTGCCTTTAGGCACTAGCCTCCCTTCTAGTCCTATGCCAATTCTTTATTTTCTGGGCTTTTTTGGTCTTCCTGATACTCAGCATGGCCTTGGTCCAGCTAGTTCTGGTCACCCTGGCACTGATTTCAAGAATCTGTTGCTCGTGGTTGTAGTCCTTCCTGATCCTAGTCTTCCTGGCCCTGCTACTAATTCATCCTTGTATTAGCCCTTCATGGACCTCTTGATCCTCACACCACTGATTCTCACCCTGATCCTGATGGTCTGCTGGGTCTTTATCTACCTAGCCCTGTTGTCTTGACTCTCCTAGGGCTAGCACTCCTAGACTTTCTGGTTTGGGTCACGCTGATTCTTCTTGCTTTGATCCTTGTCCTATAGTCCATATGCTGCTGTATCCAGTGGTCCTGTTCCTCCTTGTTAGGTCTGCTTGGGCTGGGCCTGGTCTTCTTGGTCCTAGTGTGGTCCCACTGGTCCTTGTGGCATTACTTGTCGTGGTTTCCCTGATCCCACCAGCCTGGTCCTAACATCCCAGTTTCTAGTCCTACTGTTCTACTTGGAGCTTCGGGTCCTAGTCCCCTTCTTTCTGATCTCTCCCCTCCTCCAAGCCCAGTTCCTGGTCCTGCTTATTCTGATCCTTTTAGTTTACCTAATCCTACCATCTGGTCCCTGGTCTTAATCACCCAAGTTCAACTGCTCCTAAATTAACTAATTCTCCAGGTCCTCCTACAACATGTCTTGAAACTGTTAGCCCTGGTTCTCCTTTTCTTTGTCACCCTGGACTAACTTGTCCACTTTGTCCTGATCCTCCTTGTTCAAGTCTTCCTGTTATTTGTTAACCAGCTTGGTGATAATGGCTTCTGCCATCCTGACCTTCCTTGTTCTGGTCCTCCTTGTCCTGGTCCTGCTTGTCCTGGTATGCGAGGTCCTGATACTCCTGGGTCTCCGTTACTTGAGCTTCCTTTTTTCCTTGGTTGTGGCCCCACTGGTTCTCCCTGCACTGGTTGCCTGGCTATCTCCTCTTAATTCATCAGGCCCTGCTCTAATAGTCTTCCTCACTGTCAGTCTGGTTTGCCTAGCAATGATCTTTCTATTCCTTGTCCTCACAGTCTGTGTTCTCTTCCTAGTTTTACGCCCACTAGCCTTGATCCTTCTGCTTCTAGTCCTCCTTGTTTGGGTCTTTGTATGCCTAGTCCCCTTGGTTTTAGTCTTTCTGTCCATCCAGTTCCTTCCAGGCTCCTCTATCCTAGCTGTTCCTTTTCTTTCCTGATCCCCTTGACCCTCGTCAATTTGACCTGGTCCTTTTGATTTTTCTCGCACTGCTCTTTTGACTCATAGTACATCAGTTTCTGGTCCTGCTTATGCCCCTGAGTCTACCTGGCTTCTTCTGTGCTGCCCTTCTTAGGCATTGCCCTCTTAGTGCTTGTCTTCCTGGTGTGGATCATCCTTCTCTTCCTGGCCCTGAGCCTTTTCCTCTTGGCTCTTCTGGTACTGCACCCAATGGCCTGGGCTCTTTTGGTCCTGGTTTTCTTTGTTTGGGTCCTTCAGAACCTTTGCCTATTTGTCCTGGTTCTCCTTGATACCCAGATCTAGTTCCTTCAGTGTTCCTGACTCTGGCTGTTCAGGACCACCTGAATTTCCTCATCTTGCTCCCAGGCCCTAGTCTTTTAGCTTCACTTGCTACTCTGATCCCTCCTCCGATGGTTATGGTCCTTCTGGCACTCTTAGGCCTGTTTCTTGTCCTCCTGGTGCTTATTCTAATACTCCTTTCTCTGGTCCTGGCCCTCCTGTCTCTGGGCCTCCTGGTATTTTTGGTATAGACCACTCTTCACCTTCCTTGCTTACTCTAGCCCCTGGTCCTATTGGCCTTGATATGGTCTTCCTGGATCTGATCCTGATCTTTCTGCACTAGTATTTCTTCTTCTCCTAGTCCTTGTGCTGCTACACTATCTCATCATAGTCCTCATTTATCTGATCCAGCCTGGTCATCTTGGTCCTGGTCCTCCTGGTCACCACTGTCTGGTCCACTTGGTTTTCCAGATTCTCCCTTCCTTCTTAGATGTGATCCTCCTCACCTTGGTCCTGCTACTTGTAATGATTATTTTGTCCTTACTTGGCAGTCCTGGCCCTGCCCACCTAGGTACTGTTCTTCATGACTCTTTTAGCTCTGTTTCCTTCTCTCCAGATCATGATACCTATAGCTGACCTAGTCCTCTTGCTCTGGCCTTTTGGCTACCCCATATTCTTCCTTGTCCTTGTCCTGCATTTCCTAGTATCCTGGACATACTGGACATTGCCCTCCAGGTCCTGATCTTCATAGTTCTCATCAATCTGGTCCTGATCCTTCTGGCCCTCATCCTCCTATACCTTGCCCACATGGCTCTGCAATAACGTCTCCAGTCACAGATCATCTTAAGCAACTTAGCCTTTCCTAGTTCTGATGTTCTTTGACCTTTGGTTCATGCTAGTCTAAGAATGTCCTGGCCCTGTAGTACCTGATCCTGGTCTGTCTAGCCATCATTCCTGTGTACCCCTGCCCCTAGTCCTTTGGATACTGAGTCTCCTATTTCACAGGGTCCCAGCCATGGGCCTTTTTTCATCCTTCTCACCTTAATTCTCATCCATCGGTCCTCCTGGCCCTTCTCCCCAGGTTTATCTAGTCCCTGTGTTTGCCTGTTCCTAATCTTAGTTCTGGTACTTCTTTGGTCCTCATGAAACAGGTCTTCTGGTGCCGGGCCTACTGGCCTTGGTTTCTCAGCCCTCCTAGTCCCCTGGACCTCCTGCTCCACCCTAATCCTACTAGTCCTCCTGGTTTCCTGGATTGTCTGTTCTATCTTGTCATTGGCTGTTTGCCCATGGCCCCCTCTATCATGGTCCTTCTAGTAATGGTCCTCCTGGGTCTGGTCTTCCTCATTTCTGTTGCACTGGTCCTCATAGTTCTTATGCAACATGTCACCTTGGTTCATATAGTTCTTGTCACCCAGATTTAGGATCCCTGTGAGTCTGACCCACATAGGCTTTCTGATTCTAGTCAATCTGGGCCTGAACTTTCTAGTCCTTTATATTCTCCCTGGCCATTATGATTTAGGGTCTACTGGACCTGCTAGCCCTTTCCAGTTGTAGTCTTCTTACTCCTGGACCACTAATTTCTGGCCTGTTGCTCCTTCTTGATCTGATCTCTGTGCCTGACCCTTCTTTCCATTTGTCTCGGTACTGGTCCTCTTTGTTCTGTCTACCAGGATCCGCTACTCCTGGACCTGTTGTCCTCGTTCCTCTGGTCCTGGTCAGTGCACCCAGGCCCTTCTAGCCTTCCTTGTTGTTATGGTCTTGGATCTTCTGTTTTTCCTACCCAGAGTCCTTTTTTCCTTCAGGCCCTTGCTCACTGTGTCCACATATCCCTAATTAACACACTCTTGGCCCCCCTGATTCTTCTTACCCTCATTCCTGTACCATTACTCCTGTTTTGCCTTGTCCTGTTCCACCTCATCTATTTCTTCCTGGTCCCTTCTGACATGTCCTGAAGTTCCTAAAACAGAAGTTTGATTCCTGCATTTCTTATTTTAATTTTTAAAAAACATGTTTTTCATCCAAAATTGATTTTACTGTTTTTCAGTGTATAAACAGCTTTCCTTAATTCATGCACTATCCTTTGTATAAACTATTGTATGTATATCTGTGTATACACATATTTTTAAATGCTTCAAACGTTTGTTTCCTATTACACTTTGGCCACCACCCTACCATTGCCTGGAGTCCCTTTTTCTTCATGGCTGGCTAAAAAAAGATCTGTGTCACACTATTTATCCTGCCGCCCATCAAATTGTACATCATCTCTACTATTTAACCTGTAGCCCAGTGGTCCCAATCTGTGGTCCGTGGACCCCCGGGGGTCCATGAAGGCTCCTCGGGGAGTCCGAGACTGCTTAGAAAATTAAATAATATTAACAGATTAGGTACCCAGCTTTCAGTAAAGACTCAGTGGGGAGTCCACGAGTTCCAATCATGATTCGGAGGGGGTCCCCGGGTTCCAGTAATGATAAAGTGGGGGTCCACAGAAGGCAAAAGGTTGGAAACCCATCCTGTAGCCAGATAAACAGAAGATATTGTGTACTATTATGCCAGCCTCTGGGTAAATAGCAGAGATTGTGTACTATTTGACCAGTGGCCATGTAAATAGATGCTTCCATTTTCTAATTAACCAACACCCCACTGACAGGAATGATTCCTTCATTTCCAAGGGGCTTTTCAGGTCATGGGAACGGAAGAATAGGTAAGAAACAGAGAAGGTGCTGATTTCTTAGAGTAGCACAGCCAGTGCAATGCAATATGACCATAGATGGTTGTAAAAATAACCCAATCCCACTTGCTCGACAAACAACTTTTCTCTATCCCTCTCATGCTCATGCACAAATTTAAAGCATCGTTATCTTTATGGACTCCTTCTGGAATGTGAAACCTGAAACACATTTATAGCCTTGGCTAAAAGTATTTACATGCAAGACAATACAATAACAAAGTGTCCATCCATGTTCATTATATTTATAAAGAATGCCATTTAAGATATGGAATACCTGATCCTGTGTTTGATTAGCTGTAATTTGCTATACTGCACAGTTACATACATGACAACTTTTTTAAACTGGGAATTGTGAGATTTGGGAAAGAAATCGGGGGAATGTATTTTACCTATTGGTTTACACTGCTGCAGGGGCACTTTTAGGCGGGAGACACCTAAAATAAAGCCATGTTTGGTTGTAAAAATCTGGAGTCTCCCATCTGAATCACTTCTGTTGAAATGTTTGAAGTTGGCATGCATGCCTGATTGAATTTCAAATGTTATGACAGCGTCCTGTATTTCTACAAAGTGGGATCTTTAGAACACAAAGACATCTTAATCACTAAACAAAGTCTACCAAAGTAAAACAAAGAAAATAGAAGAAAGAATAATTCAGGGAATTTAGACTGCCCCAGCTCAGGTCGGTGTAGTTATATTATTATTTGCTCTTAAGTACTTTCAAATGAATGAGTCAGTCAAGATTAAATGCAAAGCCTCAAATTATTTTGTAGTGTCAGTTATTCCAAATGAACAGTTTGAAATACGCGGAGGCGCAGTAATTACATGGTAAGAATATTTGGTGCCAAGAAATGAGGCAGCCAAAACCTACACATGAGCAAAGCATTTTTAGTGAAACCCTCACCCTACATCACATCATGGGTTTCAAATTGTAATGGCAGAGGAGACCATTTCCTTTGTAGCCATGTACATTCGTTCTTCATATTTCTCCTATACAGAACACCCTTTCAAAAGAACCTGCCATCAATATTTGAAAGTAACTTTCTTCATACCCACACATTAACGTTATAGACCAAATCACCTTCATTTCTTCGTTTTGCTATCTATCTTGTCTTCTAAGCAGCAGTGGCATAGAAAAGACTCCATGGCCCATCACCTAGTTTTGTAGTAAATCAACACTCCCTTATTGGGTTAAAGAGGCAGTAGTTTTACGTGATAAAATAGTATCATGAACATTTGCAAGCTCAGGTTTACTAACATTCATGCAAAGCTGCAGTGGGCGATCAGTTACAAATTGAGCAGCATCATATTGAAAAAGAGTGATAGCGGGATAGACAAGGGTAATGGTTGCCCCACGCAATCTCGGCGCAATCTCTGAACTCCCCTTTATCCACTAGGAAGAACCTAATTGAGTCTGAAATCATGACACCAATAACACTGCAATAACAACGAAGCAGATATTGCTCCACACTAAGGACAGAGAAGAGTAAGCTTACAAACCATGAAGCAGTGGTGTAACAAAAGTTGAGGTGGCCCCTTGTATAGTACATGGAGGGGCCCACTCTGGAGATTCACTTAAGAGGTCTCAGGCCAGTGCATAGTGCTGAGGGCTCCCCTAGAACTCAGGGCCCCGCATTCCACTGCGGCTGTCGGGGGCTTTGTTACCTCAGTGACATGAAGGTTTTTTAACGAATTAGGAAAGTTGCTATCAAATCAAATTAGTCAATCATCTATCAATGATTTCCAGAATATACCAAGTTAATTCAGGCAGCTCAAATAGTCTGTTTCAAAAACCAATCAGGGGCAGAATACGCAAATGTCACACATCTTGTTCCCATAAAGAAAATAACCTAAGACTAAGCTAAGGTTGTGGGCAAATCGGGGAATTAAAAGCCACAGGTATCAGCAAACATAACATCAAAAAAGGAACCACATAAAAGTTCAGATTAGAATAAGAAGTAAGGTACTTG
This sequence comes from Pleurodeles waltl, assembly GCF_031143425.1. Classification (NCBI taxonomy): domain Eukaryota; kingdom Metazoa; phylum Chordata; class Amphibia; order Caudata; family Salamandridae; genus Pleurodeles; species Pleurodeles waltl. Next base: position 766,910,752 of record NC_090438.1, read on the forward strand.
TTCTCAAGAATATCTTTAGGAGCACACAATATGGAAGGTTTTGTCTGAAGAGAAGGGAAAGACAGCCTGTTAGGGTGGACAGGGACAAGTGATCTGACCAACTTTCAAATTTACGTTTCTCCTTTCTTTTCTGACTTTGCATGTGTGCTGCACTGTATAGCACACATAAAAAGTAGGAAATGTTTTAAAAATTGTCTATGCATAGTATTTTGTACTGGAATACAAAGCCTATGCTAGGCTCACACACGCACCCTTGCACTATGGCACAAAGGTGTGTGCATGGCGCTCCACTGCACAATCCGGGGTGGGCGCTGGGGAAAAGGGAGTGGAAAGATATATTTCTGTAGATATGGAGCTCTTCTGCTCTCTCATTTTCTCACCCAACACACTGCAGACTTTGTGGTGGCTGCACAGCATTGTGTGAGAATTTGGTAAATATAGCCCAATTACTCTAATATCTGAAACGGAATAGGTGTTATACACAGCAAACAGAAATATAGCATTCATTTCAAAATGTCGAGTACCTAGGCCCACTTATGTCAACTTTAAGATGACTACAGTAAAACAAAATCATGTAAAACATTAAATATAATCTAAATGTAAAATTATGTGTGTACATATGTGTGCAATGATTAGCATGTTAGTAAGAAAATATAAATGAAGGCAATTGTGCTTCATGAGTAGTACGGTGATGATGACGACATTGATCATGCTCGCACTAAAAAATAGCATTTTAGCATGACATTAAGCAATACGCTATGGTGTAACAGTGAGAAATATCAATCAATATTTCGGTTCCCCAATTTTTGCACATTGTTTCTTTTGGTGTTTGATTCCATGTAAATCCAGGTCACACCTAGTCATAGATTTGACTTCACTTTGAATCCTAGAGGTGTTTTTACTGTTTCCACCCCTTTGCGCTCCTGTTTCATATTTTATCGGGGGTGCTGCATTCATGCTTACTTTTACACATTACAGTTGATCACATAGAGTTGCTTAGCTTCCCTTAAAGGACAGCTTAGAAGAATAGTAATTATGGGCTTTGGTACATTAACTATTAGATCAAAAGGAAGCCTTGGTTTCACCTCGTAGCGAGACAGATCTTGAGTCCCGTACCTGATGGCACTTTTATTTCTAAATGCTTTTGCATACAAATTTATATTAAAGTGCATTATGCAAACCTATACACTGCGTGATTTTTTATTTTAAATGAATCATAGTTAATGTAAGTCTCAATTTAAAATGGCTTCTGTTCAGTTGCCATGTTTTCTGCTTGCCAATAGGCCTTACCTTTGTGACCAATTGGCTTTTACAGTGTTTTTTTTGGCCATGCTGCACAGCATAGCTACAGGCCTATAGGCTGTTACTGCAAATCTCTGTTGAGTTAGAAGAACACACATGCAGTAGCACATCCCAATTCAAAATGTCCTTATTGATATAGCAGCATCAGTAAGTGTGCAGTAAGTTTGCAGTAGGTTGTTACTAGATGTCCCTGCTGTGTCAAAAACATAAGTTTGAATTCCTACAGCTTGGTACTACATATTCATGATGAGTCAGCAGCAGAAGTGTGTAGTAGTGCAGTGTTAGACCTGTCAGTCTTAAGGTAGTCTTCCCCCAAATGTTTCGCCTTTGTCTTCCATTTGTGTTGATCCAGTTGTTGCTGGCCTTAGGACTCTGCACATTTTACCACTTCTAACCAGTGCTAATGTGCATGTGCCCACTCCTTAAAACATGGTAACACTGGCTTATACCTAATTGGCATATTTAATTTACTTTTAAGTCCCTAGTAAAGGGGTAGTACATGTACCCATAACCTGTACATTAAAGGCTACTAGTGGGCTGCAACTCTCTTCGTGCCACCCACTAAAGTAGCATTGTAAAACATGTCTCAGGCCTGTCACTGCAGCCTGTAGTGCAGTTTAAAACTGCAATTTCAACCTAGCCAAAAAAACTTTGCCAGGCCTAAACCTTCCTTTTGAGAATTGATGACTCCTCTAAGGTAGGCCCTAAAATTGCAGAGGGAAGGGAGCATGATATTTAAAAAGTAGAACATGTGTGCTTAAATTTTACTTGTCCTGGCTTTGAAAAACTCCTAAAGTAATTTTACACTGTTGTAAAGCTATTTGTCCCATAGGGTAACACTGAGATACCTTATTACACTTAATAAGTGATAACTTCAGTATAGCAATAGGTAGAGAAATGCTTCTGCCACTCCAGTAAATGATAGTTTAAAATCCACTTTAACCCCATTGCTGCCAGGCCTTTACCCCTCCTCTGCCGAGCCTTTTTTGTCTGTTTGCGCTTAGGCCCTCATAACATTTTGTCCACCTAAGCTATCCACACCAAATTTGCGTTCTTTTTTTCCAACATCCTAGGGATTCTAGGGGAACCCAGAGTTTTTGGTTCCCCGGAAGGAGACCAAGAAATTAGGCATAATACAGTGAAACTTTTGTTATTTTCAAAAAATTGGGAAAAAGGGCTGCAGAATGAGGCTTGCGTTTTTTTCCCCTGAAAATGGCATCAACAAAGGGTTTGTGGTGCTAAAATCACCATCTTCCCAGCTTTCAAAAACAGGCAGACTTGAATCAGAAAACCCAATTTTTCAACACAATTTTGGCATTTTACTGGGACATACCCTATTTTTACTATTTTTTTGTGCTTTCAGCCTTCTTCCAGGTAGTGACAGAAATGGGTGTGAAACCAATGCTGGATCCCAGAAAGCAAAACATTTCTGAAAAGTAGACAAAATTCTGAATTCAGCAAGGGGTAATTTGTGTAGATCTTACAAGGGTTTCATACAGAAAATAATAGCTGAAATAAAAAAATATTGCAATTGAGGGGAAAAAAACAGCAATTTTTCTCCATGTTTTACTCTGTAACCTTGTCCTGCGATGTCAGATTTTTGAAAGCAATATATCGTTACGTCTGCTGGACTCTTTTGGTTGCGGGGATATATAGGGCTTGTAGGTTCATTAAGAACCTTAGTTCTCAGAGCTGCACCTTGCAATGGGTTTTCATTCTATACCGGGTATACAGCAATTCATTTGCTGAAATATGATGAGTGAAAAATAGGTAGCAAGAAAACCTTTGTATTTCCACAATGGGCACAAGATAAGGTGTTGAGAAGCAGTGTTTATTTGCACATCTCTGCATTCCGGGGTGCCCATACTAGCATGTGAATTACAGGGCATTTCTCAAATAGATGTCTTTTTTACACACTGTCTTACATTTGGAAGCAAGAAATTTAGAGAAAGACAAGGGGCAATAACACTTGTTTTGCTATTCTGTGTTCACCCAAATCTCCCAATAAAAATGGTACCTCACTTTCATGGGTAGGCCTAATGCTCGCGACAGGAAATGCAACATGGACACATCACATTTTGACAATTAAATCTGACGTGTTTCTTGCAAAGTGCCTAGCTGTAGATTTTGGCCTCTAGCTCAGTCGGCACCTGTGGAAACCTACCAAACCTGTGCCTTTTTTTAAACTTGACACACAGGGGAATCCAAGATGGCGTGACTTCCTGTTTTTGCACGGAGGGCACCTGTGTTTTTGGTCCTGGGCTCAGCAGCCTTCTAGGGAAACCTACCAAACCCAGACATTTCTGAAACTAGACAACCGAGGGAGTCCAGCAAGGTGTGACTTGCGTGGATCCCCCAATGTTTTCTTACCCAGAATCCTCGGCAAACCTCAAATTTAGCTAAAAAATCACATTTTGTGTGGGATCACCACACCGCGACAAATTTCCTACCACCCAACGTTCCCCTCAGTCTTCCGGTAAAAATGATACCTCACTTGTGTAGGTGGGCCAAGTGCCTGTGACAAGGAAGAGCCAAACAATTGTTGAAATTGAGGGGGAGCCAAAGCTGGTCCAAAAGGGAAGTTTGAAAAAAAAAACATTTTTAGGCTGACAAGTGCAGCAGAATTTGTATCGGTATAATGAGACAATGCTGGGTGGCAGGAATTTTGTGTATTCCTGAAGATTCCAGAAGGTTCCATCACAAAAATGTGGGAAAAAGATATGATTTCCTGCAGAGTTGGAGGTTTGCAGGGCATTGTGGGTAAGAAAATGGTGCGGGTGCATGTGAAGCACACCACTCTGGACACACCCAGATGTTTAGTTTTCAGATGTGTCTAGATCTTGTGGATTTTTTTACGTGGCAGCTTCCCAATGTCCATAAAGTGCAGCCCTCCCCATTCCAAGTGGGATGATTTTGAGAGTTAGCCAAGCTCTCATGGCCCAAATGTAAAACCAAAAACCCCAAATAATCAAATGTCCTCTTGCTTGCCATGGGATAAGATGTTTTAGTGTGTGGGGAGAGAGCTGTAAGACTGTTACCCCCTTCAGTTGGGGGGTCATAACCAGGCCCATACTGGTTGGTAGCCACCACCCCACTATAAGTGGTAAGTGTTCCATCTGTCCACTGGTAGGCAGAACAACTTTGGCCCCATTTATTTGTGGTGGGGGTATGGCCATAGCCCCACCCTCTTATTTTGAAAAAAAAATCTTCCCTGGTCTCTGATGGGCTTTTTTGCCCCCCCTTGGGGGCAGATGGGCCTTCTAAAAATAGGCCAATCTGCCCCCTAGGGGGGCAGATATAGCCAGCAGTAATGTGCCCCCACGAGGAGCGATCCTTGCCCAAGGGGCTGCCCCCCAAATAAAACGCACACATACACAAACACCAATCCCTGGTGCCTAAGTGGGTTCTGCCCCCCATCCAGAAATAGGCCGATCTGCCCCCCAGGGGAGCAGAACTGGTCTAAAATAAATTTGACCCCCCCCTCCAGGGGAGCGACCCTTGTCTAAGGGGTCCCGTCCATTGCGTGAAATTGACGCAAAAAAAATGAAAATCCCTGGTGTCTAGTGGTTTCTACCCCCCTTGGGGGCATATTGGCCTAACAAAAATAGGCTGATCTGCCCCCAAGGGGTTCAGAAATAGTCTAAATACAATTTGCCCCCCCTGTGGAGCGACCATTGCCTAAGGGGTCGCTCCCCATATATAAAAAAACAAAAGTAAACATAAACAAAAATATATCCCTGGTATTTAGGGGTTTCTGCACCCCCTGGGGGCAGATCGGCCTAATTATAATAGGACGATCTGCCCACAGGGGGAGCAGAAAAGGCCTAAAAATATTGAGGCAACGCCCCTTATGCGCAACAATAAAAAAAAAATCCCTGGTGTCTAGTGGTTTCTGCCCCCCTTGGGGGCAGATTGGCCTAATAAAAATAGGCCGATCTGCCCGCGCTAAATATAATTTGCCCCCTAGAGGAGCGACCCTTTCCTAAGGGGTCGCTCCCCACCTCTAAAAAATGAAAAGAAAAAAGATCCCTGGCGCTAGAGGTTTCTGCCCCCTCTGGGGGCAGATTGGCCTACTAACAATAGGCTGATCTGCCCCCAGGGCGGGTAAAAAAGGCCTTGAAAATAATTGCCCCCCTGGGGAGCGTCCCTTGCCCAAGGGTTCGCTCCTCTTATGCCAATTTAGTTTTTGAAAATAATCCCTGGTGTCTAGTGGGGATTTCAGCAGCCAGATCGCTTCACGATCCTGCTATTGAAATGCTCTAAGAGACTTCAAAGGGAAGAAAATTCCTTTCCTTCCCTTCCCTTTGAAGTCTCTCAGGCCCCCATCACATGATCGTAAGAGAAATGCAAAGCATTTCTCTTCCGATCGCACTGGAAGCTCAGCTTCCAGCGCGATGGGACGCGGCCTCTGAAGAGTTCAGCGCGCGATTGCGTGCTGACGTCATCAGACTTCACCGGGGGGGATTCCTCTTCCAGCCCTGCCATGGGGGGGATGGGGAAAGCCCACGGAGGGAGCGCTCCCTCCGCACTCCAGTGCCGGGACGTAATGGTTACATCCTCGGCACAGGAGCACTGTGCCGCGGGATGTAACCATTAAGTCCCCGGCACAGAACCGGTTAAAGGTTAAGTTGGATTTTAAGTTGCTATTCTGAAAGGAATTGTCTATTCACCCAGCAGCTGGCCACATAGTACACAATCTCTGCTATTTACCTAGCGTCTGACAACATTTTACATAATGTCTGTTGTTTAGCTTGTCATACATTAAATAGTAGAGATGATGTACAATTTGACCAGCAGCTGGATAACTACCGTGGAGGAGATCTTCATTTAGCGGGCCATAAAGAAAAATAAACTCCAGTTAATGGTAGTGTGGTAGCCATCTTGTAATGGAGATGCATCATGTGTGTAGCACTTGAAAGTAAGTGGATATACAAATGTACAATAGTTTGGAAAAAGATAAGGGCATGAATTAAGTTAAGGTGTTTACAGGTTTAAAAAAGAAATATCAATTTTGAAAAAACACATTTATGTTATTTTAATATTCAAATAATTAATGTGAAATCAAACAGAAGCTTCAGGGTGTGGCTCACAGATATGTTGTGCTTTTGTCAAGAAGGATTTGGCTGTCAGCAAATAATACTGAGTATGGTTTTAAAGCATGTCACATAAATGTTTTACTGACTCATGAGAATACATTTTTTTTCATATTCATGATGCTAATGTTTTTGATTTTTTTAGGGCTGTACTCTTTTTCGGCGTCATAAGAAAAGCTTTGTGTTAGCTTTAGGCTTCTGTTTAAGAAGGATTGTGCTTCTTAGTATTTCAAATTTGCCAACACAGCTGTAGTCGACAAGCAGCAGCAAACATGGAATGGAGACAGATAGGTGGTATCTAGGCCCCAGAGGGAGGGACACATACAATAGGGAATTGCTGGTTTGGGCTGTCATAGGAGGTAAATTGAGTGAGAGACTGTAATGGAGCTTCTGTGGAATGGGGATGAGAAAGAAGGAGACAGGTCAATAATGCATCTGAGTAATTGACAGGAGGAGTTCACTCTGCTGCCTGTGAATAAATATGTTTTTTATATTATTCACCCATCAGAGTAGCTATAGATCATTGATGCTTATTAGTCCCATGTTATGAGTGGCCCCTTCAGCCACACTGAGATTTTAGTCACCTGCACAATGCAATTTGGGAATAGTAGTTTTGCTTTTTAACATGTTAAGCAGCGTCTTAAGTGGACAAGGTCCTGTCTCTACTGGGCCCTCATTTCTGTACTAGACAGTGCTATCTGATCAGAAGAGATCTGGAAGCCAAAACAATCTGTGTGACCGTCTTGAGGCTGTACCTGACTTCAGTCATTGTGGAGGAGGCTGGGAAAGGAAGCAGTAGGAGGAAGAGGATGAACAATAAAAGAATAAGGGCAAGAGGTGGAGCACTAAAAGGGATGACCAGTTCAAGGAGGAACCGAACAAGAAGATTCATACCTAGGATGGCCTAATCTTTGATGTGCAGGGTTACCGATGCCAGAGAGGACCAGGAACAAATAGACAATAAGGAATCGGACTATGAAATACAGTACTATTGATACTGGGACCAGGGTGAGAAGGATGAGGGAACCAGTGGTACTAGCACCAGACGACACAATACATGTGGGCCAGACAAAGGAGTGCCAGAAATTAGACCAGGACTACATGGATCAAGGTGACCAGGATCAGAATTATTAGGAACAGGCAAACAAGGGGACGAGATAAATCAGGGAAGTGATGCACAAAATGAGTGTGGGGAGGATGAAAAGGTCCAGGACCACGAGCCTGTTAAACAGGAAATTCAGAATCCAAAGGACTAGGGGCAGAAGTATATGGGAATGATGACTGCTCAAACCAGAAAGTACAGGGACAGGACGTTCTTAGACTAGCATGAAATGGAGGTCAATGAACATTAAAACTAGGAAAGGTTAGGATGATCGGTGGCAGCAAGTTAATGTAGAGCCATGTGGAAAAGGAGCAGGAGGACGAGAGCCAGGAGGATCAGGACCATACTGAAGAGGACTATTGAAGATAAGAGCTAGAAGGGCAGTAGCCAGTATGTCCAGGATACTAAGATAATCAAGACAAGGATTAGGAAGACTGAAGAGGACAGTACCAAGGGCACAGAGAAGACCAGAGCAAGCAGACTAGCTAAACTAAAAGAATCATGACCAGGAGGACCAGAAACAGTGCTAAGATGGTCATGAAGATCTGGACCCCGGGGACCAGGTCTTGGATTACCTAATGGGGCAAAGCCATCATTACAAGTCACAAGACCAGGGTGAGAAGGATATGAGGTAAGAGCGACAACCAGCATCTGGAAGACCAAGTGGAATGAACAGTGGTGGGCAGGAGGACCAGGACCAAAATGATCAGTTTCAGAAGGATACAAACGAGGAGATACTGAACCAATGGATGGAGTACCAGTAGGACTACATAAACAAGGAACAGATCCAGAAGATTAAGAACAACCAAAACCAGAAGGACAGAGACTTAGGGCCATACTTACAAGTGGCTTGCTCCACCAGTGTGTCACTTTGTTTGACACACCAATGGTGCAGGCTGCAGGCTCATAGCTACAAGGTCACGCAAAGCCACTTTGCAAGGTCTTACATGGGCTTGTAGATATGGAGTAAAGCAACGCAGGGCAAGTCACTGTGTGGCCTTACTCTGCACCATGGAGGCATTCAATTTCAATGGGTGTTGCGGTGGGTGTTCCCTCTCAACACCCATGGATTTTTATGTGTTCCGAGATTTACAAGGATTTGTAAACTTGGGAATGTGTCTAAAGCCTACGCCACTGAGGGAAGGTGTAAAGGAGGCGCAACAAGGAGAAATACCTTTAATTCTCCTCGTTTATTCCTTTTTTCTATGTGTGCTGCTTTCTGCAGCACACATAGAAAGAGGGAAAAGCCTCTCCTGATGATTGTTTTTGTGCAGGAAGGTGTTGTTCCTGCACAAAAACAATCATCCCGTAATGCAGACACCCTTGTACCATGGTGCAAGGGTGCCTGTGTTGGTGCATGGCAGCCCACTGTGCGCCAGCACAGGGGAAAAGGACAAGAATGTACCCTATCATGTCGGTATGGCCCATTCCTGCCATTTTTTTTTTTCACACAGGGCAGCTCAGCAAGAAGTCATGCGGCACTGCCCTGTGTCAAAAGATTGTAAATATGCCCCTTAGAGTGCCAGAAGAAGAGATGCAAGATTGACCACGACCTCCAGTGCTGTGGCTAGGAAGTTGACAATAGGAGAATTGGGACAAAGTAACTAGAATTAAGAGGACCACAGAGGAACAGAGCCAAATGGGCCAAGACTGGGGAACCAGGAAGGGCAATGACAATAAAAAGACAATGTTTAAGATAACAAGCACAATAGGACAAGAAGGACCAGGACAACTAGCACAAAGGTGAATAAGGCTATGATAGCAGGTGGGTCAGGTCCAAGAGAACTAGGTCCAGGAGAACCCAAAATATGAGAAACAGGTCCAAGAGGATCAGGGAAAATGGGCACAGAATCTTAAGAAGGACAAGGACTGTAAAAAATAGCATGACCTTGGCCAAGAGTGTCCGGTAGCTCAGACCAGGGAAACAGGCAGCAAAGACATCATCATCATTGTAAATACGTTTATTTTAGACCATGGTCTATAAAACATAACTCCATACTCTACACTTCAAATACACAATGCAGAATACAGCACACATAGCAAGAGGATGGAATGAGGAGCAATGGAAATATTTCTCCTTGTTAAGGCTCGGAAAGGCATAATATTTATATGCAATCTCAGGTTTACTCACCTTAGTAAGTCTGGGATTGCATCAAAATTCCCTACTTGGGTGGATGATAACAACTATGCTCCACCCATGAAATGCCTTCCCCAAAAGGGTAACGCAAGGCAGCGATTTGTGCTGCCTTTTGGTACTCTGGATTTACTAAACCATGCAGAGCCACGCAAGGTGGGTTTGAATGGCATAGCATATCCCATTTAAGGTTCAAGGGCTTGTGTTGCATTGAGAGGCGCAAGGGCAATGCAAACCCTTAATAAATTTACCACCAAGGGCATAGTAGTAAGACTCTTTGTATGATGAAAGTGTTAGTGCAAGGACCAGTGGGATGCATTTTACATTACATGACGAAGAGTAGATACAGCTTCCCTACACAGTGGGTGCGTATTGACAGCATTCCTGTGGACAGAGGGTGAAGACCCAGGACTGAAGTAATTGATAACAGAGAAAAGGTTATCCAAAAATATTCACTTTTAGCAAAGGGCTGCTGATTAGTTCTTCCTAAGTGATGACAAAGGGTAGATGGTAAAAGTAAGGAGAGATCATAGGTTTCTCTCATTAAAGGTGTCAAAGGGCCAGATGTAGTAAAATGCAATTTTGCATTTCCTAAATGGTGACTTAATAGAAATCGCTGTTTAGGAAACGCAAAATGCTATGTACAAAGATACCAACTTCCTGATAGTGATTCCCACAAAGTAGGAATCACTATCAGGAAATCGCAAATAAGAAATCCCCTGCCATTTGAAATAATGGCCCGGTTTTGCATTTCCCAAATTGCGATTTCCTATTTGGGAAATGCAAAACCAAGGATGGCTTTGGGCAAAAGGCCCCCATTGGTGCACCCAAAAATAGTGGTGAACATGTAGTGCACACATTTGCCCAATGGGCATGTGTGTGCTTTATTGCACTTTAAAAGAGCATTAGGACATGGTTTCTATCGAATTGAAGTCAATGGTAATTGCATTTCTTAAATGCCCAATTCGCATTTTGAAAATACTTTGTACATATATATAGGAATTGCAAATAGGTAATCCCTATTTGCGATTTCCTATTCAGGGGATCACAAATTACAATTTCTACAGGGTAGAAATCACAATTTGCAAAGCTTTGTACATCAGCCCATTTTGCATTTCTTAATGGCCTGAAATAGCGTGTTAGGCTATTAAGAAATGCAAAGCTTTGTACATCTGGCCCAAGTTTCTTAGTAGGGCTGCATTTTTGTCTGTGCCTGATGGCTAGTCAGAAAGGCACATGCTGAGATCTCATGCTTCTTTGTGTACTTGTTTTAGATACTTCAGCTTGGAGCCAGGACTATTGCTAATGCTGTGAGAGCAATCACGTAGCAGAGATGCTGAGCCTGAGCGACAGAGGGAAAATTATAATTGAAAGAGAAACATCCCAAATCAATTTTGAAACCTCAATAGTGAATCCACATCCCTTATCTGGAAATTGAGTATTAAAGTAGAACTAACAAATGTTCAATCAGTAGGTCAAAAGAATTGAGGTAACAAAATGTCTGTTTATTCAGTGTCTTATTTCTTACAATATTTTGTGATAAAGTCAGTTAATAAAAATATCTTTGATTTTTTATCTTCTGTGTCTTTTCCACCTATGTGTCTTTCTCTGTTTTACTTTATGACTTTAATTCATATAGCAATGACATTCAGTTCAATTATTTATAGTGCCATTCCTTTGATTGTGGCTTCCCAACTGAACACTTCTTCTGATGGCCAGACTAAGTATGAGTCGTCAAAAGAATGACTTTATACCATCCACCTATTTACAGTAAGGCTTGGCTATAAGGGACAGGAAAAAATATAATGACTCAGTAACCCTGTGAGAAAACTCCCAGCAAGTGGGACCATTTCTTTTCAGTTTTTTCCAAAACAAACTCCTGCTTTGGGAGTCTGTATTTAAAAACAATTTTGTTTTAAAAGTTTGTTAGCCAGTCATCATTTCTAAATCTACTGTCTTTCAGATATTTCATGCAGACAGGAACCACCATTACAGCAGTTCCTGTCAATGTAGGAAGTTGGCCACAGGGCCAGCGGACAACTCTAAATTTGGCAACCAGATGTCCTTCAGGATGTCAGAGGTATTTTCCTCCACCATCCTGACAGAGTTAACTCCGTCTGTAAACTCCAAATCAAGCCTGTGGTTTTTCTTGTGTTTGTCATGAGATTGGAAAGATGCCACTTGATTATACTGTGTTGGTCACTTCATAAAGGGCCATGTATAATTATTTCTACTTTGTTAAAAACATCCTTAATATTAGATGGCTCTTTGCTTCTGGGATACAACATTTCCATTGTTTCTTTTTGCTTTTACAAAACATTGGGTTCAGGTGTTTTAGTCTGATATATGTATTTGAACTGAACCAGAATTAATAATTCCAGAAAGTACTGATTTGCTTCAGAAAAAAGGTGTTTTCATATCAGAGCCATTGGCAATCCTATAGCTGGCCTTGTACATTTCCATGGCTTTGTGAGTGTAAGAATGCATATAGCTTGAGAAGAGGAAACAGCATTAACTAGTCTTGCAAATGTTTAAATCTAATTTATCATAGTCACATCTGCAGGTAAATCTAAAGGAGTAGGAGCATTTGTGGATCATGAGACAGCTCCATAAAGGGCCTCCCAAGTCACTTTGTCTTGGTCCATTATGCAAAGAAGTGCATTCTCTGCCACGTCTGTCAAAATAACTTGGAACAATTCTAAACTTTAAGCCTAAAAGTTAATACCTGCATCTAAGCCAGTTTTAGCACTAAAGGCTTCATGTTGCAAAACCATAAGGTTTGTGACCACAAAAGTACTGATAGTTATATTCAAAACCCTTCAGAAAGGAATTTATTGATAGCTTGTGATTGCAATTGCTGTTGCAAATCATTGATGAGTTAGCAACCCCAGAGGTGAGTTGAGGTGGAAACTAATTTGCAATGGGACAAGCGTCCCCTTGGGATAAGATATTGGCAGCCTCTAAGAGAGAGATGTTTTCTGAAAACCGCCAGCCAAACAGTGCAGAATCTCTACTATTTGGACAGTGACCAGTTAAATAGTGATGTTTTTCTGCTATTTGCATGGCTGTCGACCAAACAGTGCAGAATCTCTACTGCCTAGTCAGCTGCTGAGTAAATAGTGATATTGTTCTGCTATTTGTATGACTGCCAGCTCAACAGCACAAAATCTCTACTATTTAGTTAGTAGATGGGGAAATATTAGTTTTCCTGCCACTTGTATAGCTGCCAGACAATCAGTGCAGAATATCTACTATTTAACAAGAGACCTTGTTAATAGTGACTTTTGTTTGCTATTTGCACGGTCGCCAGATGAACAGTTCGGAATCTCTACTATTTAGCCTACGGCCAGGCAAACAGTGAAGCTTTTCTGCTATTCGCACAGCCCTCCACTAAATAGTAAATAATTTCTACTATTTAGCCAGCAGCCAAATAAATAGCAGAAAAAATAACTTTTTACCCAACGGCCTGGTATATAGCCACTACCCTAAAATAAACTGTATCATTGGTCATTTTATGATCTCAGTACAGCTAAGAAAAACAGTAAAAATGTATAACATTTCACAGTTTTAAATCCAAGGCAGCCTGACTCAGAACGATAATACACATGAACCTTTTTCACTGTCCCCCACACCACCTCTAATAAATTAAAATATACAAGTGCCTCAATGAGAAAAAGAAAGTGGAATGAGTCGTGAAATGACACATTCAGAGGTCTGAACTTGTTATGTGATAAATTGCTTCATCCTTTATAACTACAGGAATAGAAGCACATGCAATTGCATGAAAAACAAGACAGGTAGAGTTATTCACACCAGACATGAGACAAAGTAAGCGCTTTGATGCACTGCATCCGGGCTCCTACAGGGACTGTGTGTCCCAGAATCACTGCTGCAATGAGAAAACAGAGGTGGTGGGCCCCTCCGTAGCACAAGACACTTTGCTGCACTACATATGGGCTTCTCTAGGGATTATTAGGGTCATTACAAACTTGGCAGAGTAAATGGAAGACCACTGGGGCAGCTTCCAACAAAACACCATCAAGATGGCAGACATACATCCGCCATATTATGAACCACACAGTGAACATAACCACAAAACAGCCATTTAGCTGAAACCGACAGGACAATGGAAGTCTTGGAAAGAGGCAGTCCCACCATCAACACTGTCAGCCTGGCAAAAATCCACCCATCAAATTACGATCCGCAAATCATGAAAGCAATATTTCCATGATGGAAAATCATTGGCGGTGCAATCAGCCGTGGTCAAATTTCACTTCGCTCAGAACACAGCACCACATTGGATAGTATGAATACTCCGCCTCACCGAGCAGCCCAACATCGCATATTTCTTTTTTATTGCTATTCACACTTTTATCACACACACACCTCTCACAAAGCACACACCACACTACTGCACAACCCACACATTACACACCATCAGCACACACGACCCACCATCATCTGCCACCCACTCACAGTCCAGTACTCACACCCCACCACACACCAACCACTGCACCCTTTCATCCACAACACCCCCACACACCTACCACACCACATGTCTCATCAAAAACTCCCTTGCTTCATAGGCAAGGAGTTCAGGGTCATAGTGGATGAAATCTTATGGGTAGAGCCACACCTGTTTGGAGCACAGGTCCACCAGACCTCAATAGCTAGGAAGATGGGGTTGCGAAAAAGACTAGTCAACAGGGTGAATTCTGTTGCCAGTTACCCACGCCCAAGGGAGGACATGAGGAAGAGATGGAAGGGCCTCAGGGGGAAGGTGTGTTCCATGGCCGCCTGGCACCAGCTGGTGGTCCACAAGACTCGCGGTGGACCTACAGCTTCTCCCCCTACTTTCACATTGTGGGAGGAAAAGGTCTTGAACACCCTGAATCCTGAAGGCCTGACAGGAATACCTTGGGGAGGGGAGTCTGGTAAGTACCCACAACATGCATGTCATACTATTGTCTTGTCCTGCATGCTCCCTCACCACCTAAAACCCACCCCCATTAACATTTCACACACTACACCTCTGTCGAAATCACCTAATAACCATCTTGTTTATGTCACTTCTCCACTGCACTCATCGGGCCCCACAGCACTTGGAAATGGCACCTAACCCACTGGCCATTCGCATCACTGCAACTCTCAGATTGCAACTGTCTACCTTACAGGAAACATCGATAGACCACCATTATTCACTTGTCAGTCATGGATTACCAACTCAATGTGGACACCATCTTGTATGTATCTGTGTGGAACAGTAAATGGAAATGACAGCATGTAAACGCCCACTCACACAAACATGTCAAGCAATACACAGCAACAGCTGAGGGCCCAAATATTATGGTAGCAGTACAACGATACTTAACTATAAATTGCCACCCCTGGACTGGAAAGTCAGATGGCTGAGTCGATACATATGCAAGGCAGGCAGATAAAGGCCAATGTCCCTCTCGAAACCACATACTGTGTGACAACAAGGATGACATCTTGCATCATTCTGCTCCCATGTGTGCCTTTCAACATGCCAGACAATGCACCAAGTAACAGAAGTGAAAAGCCATGTCTACAAATAGCCACTAATGCCATCAGCAGTACCATCACTATCAGCCTAGTTGAATAACTCTTTACATGCAGTATAGTGTCCAAGTCACAGGGTAGTGTGTGCAACATAAGTACGCTGTGAAGCAGCTGTCAGTGCTATTGCTGTGAATTATGGGTAAGCCAATGTTTGCATCTCACACAACTGCAACTACAAGCATTAAAAACTAACCTCTGTGTCTCACACCCTCCACAGGTAACCTTGCCTTAGCCAACATCGACAGGACACCAGAGACTGGCACTCCCCTTCTGGATGAAGGCCCCAGTGAGGGCAACACCCTTGGATATCTGAACATGGATGACAAACCTGGCCCATATCGGACCCATGGTCAGTCCTCCACTTCCAGCCTCACACTGCCACATCTACACCTCTCAGCCCCGTGCCGTCAACATTTCAAGCAACCATTGGCCCCAAACCTGTGCCCCAAGGACAGGTCCACCAGTAGTGTGCCCCACAGTGCAGCGGCTGGAATCACACCTCACCACCTCAGGCAATGAAGGAGCTGCACCCACTGGGAATGGACAAACTGTGCCAGGGGCACTGGCACGTGGGAGTGGGATGTCTGGGAGGGAAGACGTGGGCCAGAGGATGGGGCAACGAAGATCATCGGCTGATCAGTCAACCCTCTCCCAAGTCTTGGGAGCCTACGAAAGTTCCCAAGGCATGACGGACCAAGTTATCATCATGTTGGGGGATCTCATCAAGCTGTAGAGGAACAACCACACAGAAGTCATGGGACAGGTACGACAACACAACGCCACCATGGCGTCCATAACAGGGGTGCTGACGGACTTGAATATCACCCTAGGTAGGGTTTTTCAACAACAGCTAGCCCCTTCCACAAGCACTCTTCCATCTGCCCATTTCACATCTGCAGCCGCTAGGGGGATGTGGCCCTACCTAGGGAAAGGCAGACCTTAGACTCCCCTCCCTCTGTAACCTACCCCCAAAAACATGGACATCCATCCAGACATCCTGAAGGAGCAGATGTCAAGACCAAATCCACTGCTAGGAAGTCATCCTCTCCTGATTTGTTCTCCTTGTGTGTCACAGAAACACCCTGTTGACTGTCCCAATACCAACTCAATTTTCCTATCCTAGAAGGACACTGGGCTTGTGTTACCAACTGGTGTAGCAGTTACCTGGAAGATTTCATCCACCATGACTTCACCCGTTACTTTTGTTTTATTCTTTTCTGTCAACCAGGTATTTTTTTCACTATGCACAATAAATTACACTGTAACACAGTTCCTGCGCATGTCTCTTTCATCATGCATGTAAAGTCGTTATGCATGTCAATTATGGTCTACAAATGTGTACACAAAAGTAGACTTTTAGTGAACTACACTTTGCCAAGCCAGTGACCATGACGGTTCAGCATACTTGGTACAACCCATCTCTCTAGCTGATTCTACATTTACAACACAACAATGGTAGTCCTTCACATACCCATTAGTCAATTGAAGTACTGATTGATGAGGTCTGCCCTAGCATTTTCAGCTTCCTCTTCCTCTGATTCATCACCCCTTGGCAAATCAGCATTCCCACTTACATGGCCTGCTGCCTCCCCCTCATCTGGTATTAATGGTATCTGGCGTCTTAAGGCTAGGTTGTGAAGTATGCAGCAGGCAACTATGATTTGACAGACCTTGTTGGGCACGTAGAGGAGGGCTCCCCCTGACAAGTCAATGCACCTAAATCTTGCCTTCAGGAGACCAAAAGTCTTCTCTATCACACACCTTGTTCTCCCTAAGGCCTCATTGTAGTGGAATTCCCCTGGTGTAGTGTCAATAGCCAAGGACAGTTTGGATAGCTAGAGTCACCTGTGAACAAAATAGATGTGCAACACAAGCATGTATGTAGGACCTGCAACATAGTCAGGAGTCAGACATTGATAACACACATTACTAATGTCACATACCAACCAGCCAGGCCCTCTCTGTGTTGAGTCCTGTCATCAGCAGCGGGACATTGCTGTTGTGCATGATGAAGGAATCATGGACTGATCCAGGATATTTGGCGGTGACTTGAGAAATATATTGGTCTGCCAGACACACGACTTGAACGTGGATCGAGTGGTACTTTTTCCTGTTCCTATACACCTGTTTATTGGCACTGGGGGGAACCACATCGGTGCCATCTATGGCTCCTATCACATGTAGAATGTGCCCCACAGAATAAACTTCTGCCTTCACATAGGCCACATCTGCTTGTAGAGGAAACCTGATGTAGCTGTCCAGGTGTTTTAACAATGCAGACAGTACATCCTTCAAAACCATACTTAACATGGGAGAGACATTCCTGCAGTTAGGACCACTGTATTCTGAAAGGGCCCCATAGCCAGGAAGTGTAGTACTGACATGACTTGTACTATGGGAGGTATGTGGTAGTGATTTTGATTTCCAGGCCACAAATCAGGCTCCATCTGTTGACCGAGATCCTTGATGGTACAACGATTCAGACGATAAGTCTGGATACAATGCAGTTCTTCCATTGTCTCCAGGTTTACTAGTGGACAATACACTGGTGGCTGTCTTTCTCCTCATAGCAGCATAACTATGTGGAAAGAGTTAAACAGAGAATGTAGAATGCTGCTATTGCACTTTTCCATTCTCCTGACCCACCCGTGATACCCCCACATGATCTGTGTCACTCCACAGTTCTGGATCTTCCACCTCCCAAACGACCCCTACCCCCCCCTGCAAGTACCCATGCCCCTCCCCGCATTGTCATCTACCCCTCCAGATGTCTCTAACCCACCACTAAGCCTAAGATTTAAGTCCTCTCTCCCATGGTCAAAATCATGGGTCCCACTCCCACACCAGAGCCAAAACCCAACCCTCCGGCACCCGCCTCCCAAACCCTCAGGTGCCTGCCTGCCCCATTGAAGCCCCTACCTGTGGTGGTCATTTGGCAGTCAGGAGCCAAGTAAAAGGCACATACATGTGCACTATATGCATACTGCACAGTAGATACGGACAGACCATGGACTGGATGTGGTGCACATCATAAATAGTAACAAGTCACGAGCAACATGTTGCTGGTAAACGACAGCTATCTTTGTCATACATTCAGTTCCCTAGTATGGAATTGTTCCACACCCCTCCCCTTGCCACAGTAAAGTATTAAAAGTGTTTGATACCCATGAGAGCTACTACCAACTAATCTGCAACGCATATCTTATGGGACGCCAATGGAGCTATGATGGAACAACGCATGCACTTACAATGCATGCCTTTACAACGCGGTAAATACAATGCATGGTCATTACCACACATGCACCTACCACGAAATGTTTTTACAATGTATATGCTTTTACCACGGATGTTTTTACCACAAAAATGTCATAGTAAAGGCATAGTTGTTAAAGGCATTTGCATGGTAAAAGCTAGAGGTAAGTATAACATACATTATATATATATATATATATATATATATATATATATATATATATATATATATATATATATATAATTTTTTTTACACTTTCCTCCTGCAATACGGAAGGCCGGCATTCCACGGACAATGAAAGTTAAGTGATTTATTTACACACAGGAACTCGTTTCGGCGTTGCCGCCTTTGTCAACCTAACAGTCGCCAGCTTGGCTTCACTTATATATCATGTGATCCCGTTATACAATCATGAAGCAAAAATATTTTAAACATAATTCCAAAACATTAAATCAAACAATCACACAAGATATCGTAATAAAATATTGCGCTCTATAGCTCGTATTCCTCCTCATAACAGGTTTTATGTACTTTTCGTTGCAACTGTCCTAAAACTAAACACTCCTTACCACCCCAAAGCCCATAACCACCCTAAAACCTAAAAATGCCCTTACCGCCCCAAAAGCCATACCCACCCTAAACCCTAAACACCCCTTACCACCCCAAACCCCATACCCACCCCAAAACCTAAAAATACCCTTACCACCACAAAGCCCATGCCCACCCTAAAACCTAAAAAAGCCCTTACCACCCCAAAACCCAAACCCACCCTAAAACCTAAACACCTCTTACCACCCCAAACCCATACCGACCCTAAAACATAAAAATGGCCTTACCACCCCAAAACCCATTCCCACCCTAATACCTAAAAATGCCCTTACCACCCCAAAATCCAAACTCACCCTAATACCTAAAAATGCCCTTACCACCCCAAAGTCCATACCCACCCTAAAACCTAAAGAACCCTTACCACTCCATACCTACCCCAAAACTTAAAAATACCCTTGCCACCCCAAAACCCTTGCCCATCCTAAAACCTAAAAATGCCCTTACCACACCAAAACCCTTACCCACCCCAAAACCTAAAAATGCCCCTACCACCCCAAAATCCATACCCACCCGAAAACCTAAAAATACCCTTACCACCCCAAAACCCATACCCACCCAAAAACTGAAAAATGCTCTTACCACCCCAAAACCCATGCCCACCCTAAAATCTAAAAATGCTCAACCCACTTAATACTTACCTGTACTTACCTTTAAAACCTTTACCACGCATCCACCTTTACTATTCATGCCTTTATAATGAAATTCGTTGAAAAGGCATGTGTGATGAAGGTATATTCGTGATAAAGACATGCATGGTAAAGCCATGTGTGGGAAACACATTTGCGTTGTAAATATATGGTGGTAAATGCATTTCGTTGCATTCACCACGATGTAAGTGATGTTTCCCGACGCCAACACTGACAAGTCCAAACCACAAGTGAGTTTGATGAGTCTACATGCTAAAGGAGTGGTTCATGTCTCACATTCCCACCAAGAACAGCTTGTCTTACAAGTCATTGTCATTAGTAAAGTTGCCCATTACACCACTTCAATTGACGTCAATAACTGTCCAACTTCGGCAGGTGGTAAGGTCACCAAAGCGTCCCCAATGATCTCCAGGGAGCACTCATGTTTCAAATCCTGTGCTCCAGCTGAGGCGGCAGAATTTTGTGTTGTGGCCATTTGGTGTACAAGGGCAGCCTGATCCTCTAATGGCAGTTCATAGTCTGCTTCATGTACCAAACGCACCATCATCGGACATGACTGGTAATGAGCCATCAAAGAGAACATCAAGAGATCAGCGTCCAGTGTGAGTAAACGTCACGTGGTAAGACACACTTTTACTGCACAGTCTAACTGACACCAGTTGCATCGGAAAACGGGATGGACACATTCCAATACCGATCTGAATGTCAATGACCAGTTGCACTGCAGTTCTTCCAGGCGTGGTGCTCCAAAGTATAGCATCACCCGTTCACGACTTTTCGTCCTCCTTGTGATGACGGTACAGCCGTTGCGTCGATATAAGTTCCAAATGCAAGATGCCAGCCAAACTCGCCAAGATAATAGGGAAGCCCCAGTCGGAGATAGCAAAAATGATGTATATGGCTCTCTGTGTTAGGCCAGGTACTGAGGTGTGGTTGTGTACTTAAATTAGCTCCAAGGGCCTCACGTAAAAGCATTATCCTAGTAGCACTGTGTGAGTTAAATAGTACCACAACAAAATCATAGAGTTGTGCCTAACAATTTACACTTAAAAGGGACATGATTTTGCCTGATGTCCTAAGAGGCAGGAGCGCATTGCTCACTGGCGCGGATGTCAGAGCCACATGTTTTTGCAACAGTTGGGCCTTGAGTCTGCACAACGTTTCCAGATATACATTTGCAGTAGCATTATGACACCAATTGTCAGCAATTTCAGTCTGCTGTGTGGGAGCTATATGGACATTCCGGCTACAGGTAGACATCTGCGAGCCTTTAGCAACATAAGCTATTCCAGCTCGCATCACTCAAAACTCTCACTGTTGAATCACATTTTGCGCCCTTTCATGGTCACCTGGAAGCAGATGTGGTCAAGGGGACCGAGACTCCTGTCAGATAGTAAGCTTAGTTCACTACAGAGAAGTTGCACACCTGTGCAAGTACAACTGTGTCCAGAACATCGTATGGCTCACAGAAGTCTTGCTTTGACTACCATGCAGGCAGGCCTACTTCATACCATTGCAACAAATCTATGACAGAGGGAAGCTCCCATACCTTGTCTATGCCACTACCTTGTAGCCTTTCATAGCTGCATACTGTAATGTGTTGCACACTGGATGTTGACTGCAGTTTTGAATGTGCCATATTTTTCAACCCGTGTGGCTCACATCACACAAATTGCATTTGTGCTACAGTGAGGTATCTGTGTGGCATACAACATTGTCATGGCAGGAGTATTACATTGCACTCACAGTTTGCAATATGCACTTCCAAATCAGCCAGTCACTGTAAGTGTGGAGTCGTGTCATCTGCAGTGGGACACTTCCATACATGTTGTGTGCCTTCAGATGGCAACCGCAAGTTCCACTGTTGTGGACATGTGGAAGTGTCCTTACTCCGCCCGGACGCTATGGTCCAATGCCTGGTGGACGTGCCCAAGGAGGGTGAGTGTCTCCTCTACCTCAGCCGCCTCTGTCCCTGTCAGCCTTGGTATCCTCGATGATGGGGTATGTGTTCCTGGCTAACCAAAAAAAATTGTGTGTGTGTGTGTGGTGTTTAGACTACATGTTTTGGTTTAGCAGTATATGTGGTTGTGTGAGGTGCATATTATCTCCCTAGTGATGTGTGTGTGTTGTGTGATGTCCATGTGTGTGCTGGGGGAATGTGGCTGTGATGGTGTTGTGTGGTGATTATGTTCCCATGTGTTTGTTGCAGGGTTGTGTGTTTATGTGTGCCTGGATAATGTGTGTGTCTATGTGGTGGGAACCATGTCAGATACGCTGTGGTGTGTGTTTACTGGGTGCCTTGATGGCTGCATTATGTCCTTGTGTGTTTGAGTGTGTGTGTTCCCTGTTGGTTGTACATTGTGTTGTTTGTGTGACTTGTCGATGGGTGGTGTGTCTTGTGGGTGCATGCCAATGGTTTGCTCTATATGCGGTTTGTGGTGCTGTTGTGTAGTTTGGTGGTTTTGTGAGTTGTGTGTGGTTGTGTCAGAGGTGTGTTTCTTGGTGCTCTGTGTGTGAATGCGGGTCGTTGTGAGGTTACGTGTGCCTCGGCCTTGCCCCCCGTTTCTGACTGGTATGTGGTTTGTGCATACGTACTTTGACATTTTGAACAGTTACAGGTAGCAGTGTGTGTACTTACAGTTGCCATCATCGTGTTTGTCGCCGCCGCTGATTCAGGTGTCTCTGGATGAGCTGGAGCAGTGGGAAGACGTATAGTTCTGGCTACATGCCGGCTTCGGACGAGTGTGGCTTCCAGTAGGTGTGTATCTCCTTTAAATATGTTGGTTTCCACCTGGGTTTAGGTGGAGGTGTGACTGCGACGGGAACCTTGGCGGTGCGCAACTCTGTAATCTGTCTGGCGTCAACATGGCCTCCTTCAGCCTGCATGTGGCCAGTGTAGTCTGTGGCGGTGTGTCCGCAGTGGCAGTGCATTGACTGTCTTCCTTGGGGAATCTCGCCATGTTCATAATTTGGCAGTCTTCTCCACCAGCCTGTTGGAAGTACATCTGCCTCCTCTGACCTCATGGAATTGGCACTGCCAAGTTCATAATCAGGCCCTGTGTGTCCCAGAATACCTGTTGCACCAAGGGGACAGAGGTGGTAGACTTCTCTTTCTTTTCTCCTGATGTCTAAAGTGATTAAAAGCACCACGTGTATCCTGCAGTGCGAGGTGCACACAGAACCCACTCAGGCACTGCCCGGCAAAGACCAGGCCAAGTGTGGGCTCATCTGTGCCTGTCAGAGCCTGGAGAAGGCTGGACTGGGCCACCCTTCTTTGGCTGGATCATGTGGTAAGTTGTTGAGGCAGTTGAACTACCTTGAAATGGGTATGAGAAGGCGGTAGGTTATAATGATCATTCCTCTGCTACTAGCATCTCTATTGACAGTATTTTGGAACGTTCTGTTGGTGTCGTCACTAAGAAGGTTACCTTAACCAAATGGAGCCTCTCTCAAGAAAGATTGACTCATGGCAGCCAGTTGGCAACACCTCTTGCTCTAACAATGCCAGAGCCATAGTTTCCAATTTGGTATGGGCAGGTAGTGCCCTTGTTATCACTCCTCCAATAACACTGGCAGTCAATTTGAAAAAAATAGCCTCCATGGGTGCAAGTACCTGTTCTTCTGAGTTCTCCCATCCTGCAGCACTCTTCCTCTGTGACAGCTCTTATTTAGCCTTACTAGAAGACCGTTGCAGCACGTTTTGCACTATCCTAAACACCCGCTATTATAGAAAGCTTTGAGAGACTTGAAACAATCCTTACATTTGTTCTACAGAATAATAGTTCTGAAATCCAACATCTGTCCACATCAGGTGCTTAGGTCACCACCCCTCGACCTAGAGCCATTTAGAATGCCACATAATGACTGCTGTGTCCTCAATGGGCTGCATCCTACCCTCTAAGTCTTCTATGTTCTTCTGGAGAAAGGCTGCATAAACAATTGACTGGTCAAATGCAACCTCAGTATGTATAGTGGAAGCATCTGCCCACACAGATAAAGCTTAGTGATTTATAGCTGGCTTTCCTGCTAATGGAGTATTAAGGGGTGATTGTCTTGGTACAGTGTCAGCAGACAAGCCTAATACCCTGAACCTAGCCCCTTTGGCTTGCCCTTTAGCTGAGTTTTAGCTTCATTTTAGCTGAGGCAAATTGTGAGACTAACATATACATAAAGTTTTGCATTGGCTTTCTCAGAACTTGTATTTATAGGATCATAATTGAAACCAAATTGGAGTAGGTTGGTCTGTGGTAGAAAGGTCTAACTGGGGACTGCCTTGTGGTTAACTGTTATACTCCCATTTATGTACACAATCTGCTAGCTAAATCCAGTTTTTTGACCAGGAAAGATTTATGAATATTCCATTTCCAATAGGGTATTTTTATAATCCATAGCTTTTTTTAATCTTGTCAAGCATTTATGTGATACACAATGCAAGACAAGTCATGGGCATCAACACAAGTTAGTATACAATTTAAAGGAAATGTGCCTCTTAATAGAAATAACACTGTAGTGCTTGAGATACGGCTTCTGTATAAGCAGGATGCCATGCATGTCACTTAGGTGTCAAACTGTATAATAAAACATGAAACAAATGAAAAAACATTTCTATCCTCCCTCCCCTGTCCCCCAATGCTCCCTCAGATAACCAGAGTGCCAGTCAGGAGGACTCATGGACTTGCCATGGAGTCCCACTGTGTACTTCCATGGTTTTCGTGTGTCACCTTAGTGATATGTAGGCAGTGTCTAGCAGCTTAGACTGTCTAGGGGTAGCTGTAGCAGAGCAGCCAAGGCTGAACTAGGAGACATGCAAAGCTCTTGCAATACCACTATGGTCACACAGTACTTATACACAATAAAAGAAAATACTCAGTGTTACCAAAAATAAAGGTACTTTATTTTAGCAACACAACGCCAAAAATATCTTAGAGGCAATACTGCTACTGGAGGTAAGTATTATAGACAATATATACACTAGTGTCCTGCCGGTTTCCCGCTGCCCTAGGGAATCCTCCATGGCGGCGCTGCAGGCAGCGCCGCCATGGGGATTCTGACCCCCTTACCGCCAGCCTGGTTCTGGCGGTTTTGACCGCCAGAACCTGGCTGGCGGTAACGGGTGTCGTGGGGCCCCTGGGGGCCCCTGCAGTGCCCATGCCCCTGGCATGGGCACTGCAGGGGCCCCCTAACAGGGCCCCACCAAGATTTTCAGTGTCTGCCAAGCAGACACTGAAAATCGCGACGGGTGCAACTGCACCCGTCGCACCCCTTCCACTCCGTTTGGAGCCGGCATCCTCATGGAAGGGGGTTTCCCGCTCGGCTGGCGGGCGGCCTTCTGGCGGTCGCCCGCCAGCCCAGCGGGAAACTCAGAATTACCGCGGCGGTCTTTTGACCGCGCAGCGGTATTCTGACGGCGGGATTTTGGCGGCCGGCCTCCGCCACCCGCCAAAGTCAGAATGACCCCCTTAATCGTCAGATTAATAGAGACTGTCTGTCATTTGAAAATGGGCATACAATTCTGTGGTTAGTTTATGTAAAATAAGGTTTAATTAACTTGGGGCGGGCCCCTCTTTTTGATAATCCAACTTCTGCATGCACCAAATATAAACCTCAGATTAAGCACCTATTTGTGGAGAGTAGGCGATGAAACGATGAACTTGGAAAACCGATGGTCATGTTATAGCTGCTCTTACAACCTGTCTTGGCCTGGAGCCCTATCTTGCTGTGGGTCCTTGTCAGTGGGAGAGAGCCCATGTGCTAGGATTTGGAGCAGGCACAATTAGACATCATTTCTGTTTTCCGCTAGATAAATGCAGCAATGATAGCATCTGCCTATGTCTATGGTATCTCCGAACAGTTTATCGTGCACTTTTCTGTTTTTTCTTTAAGTAGTATGGGGTCTTTACTAAACAACTTTTTAGCACATGTCCTAAGAAATCTGAATTTTAATAAGTGTAAAGTTTTATTACGCTATTTACAGCTATTGAATGAGAAGGGGATATGTTTTAGCATGGGCACATTTCTTAAATCTGTGATCGATGCTATTCTAAACAATTCATGTTTACAGGGAGTGGAGAAGTGTGCCACAATGGTTAGTGCAGCAGAACTTGATGCAGGGATCTGGTCTAGGACCAGGTTTTAATTCCCACCACGGCAGGTTTTGGGCTCAATTCCCTTGGACAGATAGTTCTCACCTTGGTGCCTAATCTAATTAATGGGTCCCACTCTGGGCAATAGCTTGCTTAATCTCTGCAACGTCCATGACAGCGCTTGGATGCTTGGCTTCACTCTGGAGTTTGTCCAGGAGTGGGTGCCTCACAGGGAAAAGCAAGGAGGGGTTCCACAGAAGTATGCGTACAGCGCCATGAGACCCTAACGGGTGAGTAGTGTGCTATACAAGTGGGAAGTTTGTTTATTTGTATGTGTATCTATTTATTGGACTTTATGGCTGATTGTATTTCATCATGTGGTTTTATGAGTGTCTGTGATATTCAAGTATTTTACAAAAGGCTCTCTATTGTGTCTGTTTTTGTATTACTACCACGTATAAAGGTATTGTTAAGGATGTAACTGCAGCTGGCACTACCTACTACTGCCATCACTGCAAAATGTCGTTACCAATGGTCTGTGCATACACTATTACTATTTGTTAGTGCATATTCCATTGATAAACTGATGAGCTCTGAATAAGCAGACAGCACCACCATGTAGTGAACCGTCTTTAAAAAAGTGACGGTGTTGAAAGTAAGTGCCAGTGCTAAGCACTAGCAACCACGGGCACAACTTCAGCACTGACTACATTACCTTGTGTGACCAGATGTTCAGAACCCTTGTTAGCACGTCTGACCTCAATAAGTAAACTTACAAGGGGACGCAAATAGGTCGATGAACCTTTCGACTCGCAATTAGGATGTTCTTGCCAAAGCTCCAGTACATAATCAATAACCAATACACAATAGTCAATAGTCATTAGCAATCAATAACAGCAAAAATCAATCGAGTCAGCAATTGTCACGCACCATGACCTTTCAGTCATGAAGAACCTCATCCTTGGTAAAAGTTGGAATATTTATTTCCCTATATTAACAATGCTAAAGTCATGTAGATAAAGCTCAAAACCAAATGAAACACATACAAAAACAATACTGAGGCGGTCATTCTGACCGCGGCGGGCGGCGGTCGCTGCCCGCCATGCGGTTACCGCCGAATGACCGCACCGCAGTCAAAAGCCCCTGCAACGAGGAAGCCAGCTCTGAATGGAGCCGGTGGAGTTGCAGGGGTGCGACGGGTGCAGTGGCACCCGTCGCGATTTTCACTGTCTGCAAAGCAGACAGTGAAAATCTTTGTGGGGCCCTGTTAGGGGGCCCCTGCACTGCCCATGCCAGTGGCATGGGCAGTGCAGGGGCCCCCAGGGGCCCCACGGCACCCGTTCCCGCCATCCTGGTCCTGGCGGTGGACACCGCCAGAAACAGGCTGGCGGGAAGGGGGTCGGAATCCCCATGGCGGTGCTGCAAGCAGCGCCGCCATGGAGAATTCCCTGGGCCAGGGGAAAACCGGCGGGAAACCACCGGTTCCCCTTTTCTGACCGCGGCTTTACCGCCGCGGTCAGAATAGCCCAGGAAGCACCGCCAGCCTGTTGGCGGTGCTTCCGCCGCCCTCCGCCATGGCGGTCATGGACTGCCAGGGTCAGAATGACCCCCTGACTGTCCAAAGTGGCAGAAGAAACGTAATCTAATCAAAGCTTGACCTACAGCACATTCTAAAGTTATGGTGCAAATCCGTAACAAAGTCAACTGCATCAAAGTAATTACATACATTAATTTTAAAAGAGAAATTAATCAAGCATTAATCTTTATTAACATGATTTCATTAGTGAGGATCCTTAACTAACATCAGATTAGCATCAGCATGTTGGGCTTCATGCAAAACAATTTAATACCACTAATTGGGAAGAACATCTAACTATGGCTCTATCAAAACAGTGCAGTTGGTACCTAGAAAGAAAAGCAAATATGCATAACAATCAACAGACTATTACATTATACCTATCCTCAGTGTGAATCAGCAAGCAGAGTCAGTCTTCGTCCTCAGGATATCAGTCGATCAGCAAGGTATCAGGATTCAGCATCAAAGTTCAGAAAACGCAATGTCTCTAAGCATTAAAGTTAAGCACGCCTCTTGTCAAGACGCACAAGAAATATTGACCTTTCGGCCAGCAAGAAAATGGGCAATTGCTGTGTCTTCTCTGACTGTAGTCCCGTTAAGTCAAAACTACTAAAACTACTTCCCAAATCCCTATTGGTCAGTTATTCGCATGTTAACACTTTTGTCCAATAAAACTAAAATCCCAAATCTATGAATTCTACTATTGCTCTGTTTCCATGGCGTTGATTGGTTTGTCTTCCAATGTCCTCATCATCTGGATTTTCAGGAAACAATATTGTTGCAACTTCCACTCCAGTCAGTATCTCCAATGTTCTTCTCCTGAGAAAGTCAGTCTCACACACATTACACACAAAATGTTAAATTGACGAGAACAACATCTTCTTGCAGTCGATTCTCATGGGAAAGGTTTCTGTTATGAGCACATTTAAACAATACAATAGAAATCACAGCTTAACTCTCTAGGACAGCCATTTTATTAAACGTTAGGAAATACAGCTTTTACATGAGGCCTGGCAAGTAGGCCATGACACTCGCTAAGTTAAGACTTACCATTAATAAAGCTAAAGCAAAATGCATAACCTTTAATATGACATAGTACTCCATTAATCTAACAAATGCTCAATATTTCATATTATTATATCATTGATTAGTCCATTTCGTTAACATTGGTGGCCATTCTTCGTAATCACATTTTCAAATGTGTGCATTATTTTTCTACGGTATTATACAAATGTATTATTCAAAATTCATGAACACCCATTAATAACTTCTATTAATACACCTGCGCTCGCACCCTTGTGAAGCTGAAACAAGCACATGTAGGGGTCCTGTAGTATTGAGCAGTAGGATACCAAGAAATACTTTCGGGGAGGGGTAGAATGGAGGGGGGCACAAGATAAAACTGACAAGACGGCCTATAATGGGCTATAGTGAAGCGAGAGAAAGATGGAGAGAGAGAAAGAGATAGTGGTGTGTGTGAGTCTGTGTGTAAATATATATATAAAATATATATATATATATATATATATATATATATATATATATATACACATACAGTTTATTTAATCTCTAATTCTCATTCTTTCACCATCATTCTACTTCCATGACAGAACCCCAATCTAATTTTTTCACAATCTCTGACTCTCTCACCTCAATTTCTGCCTTTGCTTCCTTCAACATCACCACTGTTCTCTTCCTATGCCATTCCTTCACAGTATTCCTTTGGTGATCACCACCTCCTCTCTCAATTATCTCTAACTTTCACAATTTTCCTTCTTCACTCTCTCTGGCTCTTCGCTACTTCACCTATTAGCCCCTTAAATTAAATATAAATCTGTCATCTGTCAGGGGGACCAGATCCTCGGGGCCTGCGCACGTTCCCAACATGTCCACCACTAAACAGCTCCAAAGCTCCAATAGAAATACCACAGAGTCTGAGAGAGTCCAAGTTGGGGAAAAGGGGATCAGGTAGGGAACAGCTAGGAAGCAAGAGGTTATACAACACAATATCAAGATATGATCACATTGACTTTCAATAGACTACGGTTCTAAGAGTTCTCATACTGTAACCATGGATAACCTAAGAAATGACTATAACTAGACCTTGAGAAATCTAGGTACCTGGAAAAAAACCAAGGATGGGTTACTACAATGTTTCATATGAGCTTTTCATGAAATATTACATACTGTCTAGAATACAAGAACCTTCTAGGATAATGTTTCATAACAAACATTGCATTTTTACATGAGGACAAAGGCTATCTGAAACATTCCCTGTAAACAACAGGAATTGTACTACGGATTTAATATGCACAAAGAATGTCGCACTTTGAATTAAACATCTTCACAGAAAATCCAAAGGCTCAGGATAAATGTGTGCACCTCAACAAACACAACACACCAAAGTTTTCAATGCCATGAAATGATCGCGCACACTGTTGAACTAAGAGCCAAGCGCTTTATGCCAGGGTTGAATCGCGCACACTGTTGCCGATTCAAACAAGAATATGTAAATGCCATGAAATGATCGCGCACACTGTTGCCGATCTGAATGCCAAGGTTTACATGAGCGAAATGAATCGCGCACTCTGCCGACTCGAACAAGAATATGCAAATGCCCTGAAATGATCACGCACACTGCTGCCGATCTGAAAGTCAAGGTTTACATGCTGGGAATGAATCGTGCACACTGCCGATTCAAACAAGAATATGCAAATGCCACAAAATGATCATGCACACTGTTGCTGATTGGAACGTCAAGGTTTACATGCTGGGAATGAATCGCGCACACTGCCGATTTTAACAAGAATATGCAAATGCCATGAAATGATCTTGCACACTGTTGCCGATCTGAACGTCAAGGTTTACGCGCTGGAATGAATCGTGCACACTGCCGTTTCGAACAAGAATATGCAAATGCCATGAAATGATCGCGCACACTGTTGCCGATCAGAACGTCAAGGTTCACATGCTGAGAATGAATCACGCACACTGCCGATTCGAACAAGAATGTGCAAATGCCATGAAATTATCGCGCACACTGTTGCTGATCTGAACGTCAAGGTTTACATGCTGGGAATGAATCGCGCACACTGCCGATTCGAACAAGAATATGCAAATGCCATGAAATGATCGCCCACACTGTTGCCGATCTGAATGTCACGGTTTACATGCCAGGAATGAATCACGCACACTGCCGATTCGAACAAGAATGTGCAAATGTCATAAAACGATTGCACACACTGGAATTTTCACAACTAGACCCAAAACTCGAAAGTCTTTGAGAACAGGGTCGGGGACCCAGCCCGACCTCCGCCTTACCACCCTGCTCAAGGATCACCAATATAATGAGGGCAGGCCTGGCACATCAAGGTAGGCCTCCGGAACAGGAGCTCAGGAAGTTGCGGCTGATCTGCACCGGGACCTCTGAATAGTGAGCCTGGCCCAGCCCACAAACCACAACCAGTCATGCTGCAGGGAAAGCTTCTAGAAGGTCCTAGAAAGGGACCACACCCTAACACACTCAGTAAGCCTGCAGCAATACCTTGCAAATGAACAGTTATTGCAAACATCATTAATAGTGTTTTTCAAGGTTAAACTCTGCAGTGCAAGAGGTTACCATACTGCATATAAACACAATGCATGAATTATGCTCTTGCATAAAGACTGGGTTTTTGCATTTTTGTCGCCCGTAGAGCGCGCACTGTCCTGATGTTGACAGTACTCCCCTCTCCCAAACGGGCCTGGTTTGCCTGGGTTAATACGATGAAGACATCTCACTAGTCGTGGAGCATGAATGTCAGATGCGGAGACCCATGAGTTGCTTTCAGGACTGTAACCTTTCCAAGAGATCAGATACCACAGGTTACGACCTCTAAGTTTGGAATCCAACACCTGTTTAACTTCGTATTCCAATTCCCCCTGTACTAGAACTGGAGCTGGTTGGGAGCGTACCTTCTGGACTGCTTTTTTCAGGAGGGAAATATGGAACAACGGATGAATACGTAGTGACCGGGGCAACTGCAGTTTATAGGCCACTGGATTAATTTGCTGGAGGACAGTGTAAGGACCTATGAATTTGGGATTAAACATGTGCTTTTTCTTGAAGTCAATATGTCTTGTAGAAAGCCACACTTTATCACCTGGTTGATACTGAGGTCCTTTACAATGTTTCTTGTCGTAGTGCTTTTTGTATTTTTGTTTAGCTTTTTCTAGATGCTGTTGAATCAGTTTCTGGGTTTGGTGGAGTTCTTGAATGGTTTCCGACACAGCTGGTATGTCCAGGTATGAAGTGCTTTCTCAGCGTAAGCACACAGGTTTTGTTTCAATGTCTGATTCAGTCTCTCAGTTTGGCCATCTGTTTGAGGATGATGGCTAGTAGATAGTGTGGATGTAACTTGAAGCGTTTTGCACCACATTTTCCAGAAGTTGGAGGCAAATTGTGAACCTCGATCGGAGAGAATCATTCTCGGCAGCCCGTGATAACGGACCACTCTATTCAGTAGGATAGTTGCCAGTTCACTGGAGGTGGGCAATTTCTTACAGGCAATGAAATGTCCATATTTCATGAGACTATCTACCACCACAAGGATTACTGAGTGCTGTTGAACAACTGGTAGACCTGTAATGAAGTCTACTGAGATGTGTTCCCAAGGTCGAAGTGGAGTTGGGAGTGGATGCAACAAACCTTTCGGTTTTGTATGACTTGTCTTGATGCGAGCACAGACTTCACAGTTAGTGACCATTGTTTTAACGTCTTTTGTCAGAGTAGGCCACCAAAAATAGCGTTGGATTAATTCAAGAGTTTTAGGAGTGTCTGGGTGACCTGCCGTAGGTATAACATGCAACCAATGAAATACTAACTTGCGAAGCTTGGTAGTGGGCACAAACAAATGTGCGTCATGGAAAGGTATTCCTTGCTTGATTGATCTTTTGGGATCTGCTTGAGCCCATGCCTGCATTTCTCAATGGTGGAGGAATTACAGATGTCTTCAAAGAAGTCTTCAGTCCTTATGATGCAGAGGACCTAGTCTAGAGCAATGATAGCTCTGGAAGGCTGGATTGTAGGTAACGTGGTAGACTCTTGGTGGGACATGGCGTCTGCTTTGCGATTATCTTTACTAAGATGAAAAGTTACCACAAAATCGAAGTCGGCAAAAAACAGCATCCAGCGTCATTGCAGAGGAGTCAAAAGTCTAGCTGAACTCATGATCTGGAGTTTGCGATGATCAATATATACTGTGATAGTGTACTTGGCACCTAACAAATGATGTCTCCACTCTTTAAAGACATCACGGATCGCCAGAAGCTCTTTCTCAGCAATGACATAGTTCTGTTCGGCTTCGTTCAGTTTTCGAAACATGTAAGCTACAGGATGAAGTTGGCCAGTGTCTTTACTTCGTTGTGACAAGACAGCACCAATTGCCACATCTGAGGCATCTGCTTCAACTATGAATGGACGATCCACATCAAGGTGAGTCAAGACTGGGGCAGTGGAAAAAGCTTCTTTCATAGTTGAGAAGGCTCTGTCAGCTTCTGGAGACCACACAAATTTTTCTTTCTTTCTCAATAACTTGGTGATTGGCGCTACTGTCTGAGTGGAATGGTTTATAAACCTGCGATAAAAGTTTGCAAAACCCAGGAAGCACTGTACATTTCGAACAGTCTTTGGAGTGGGCCAATCGGATACTGCTTGTACTTTCTTTTCTGCCATGACCATACCTTGAGGGGTAAGGATAACCCCTAAAAACTCAACTGTGGTAACATTAAATTCACACTTGGTTAGTTTGCAATATAAATTATGCTTTTGAAGAGCTGTGAGAATCTTCTTGACATGTTGTACATGTTCCGCTTCATTGTCAGAGTAGATTAAAATATCATCGATATAGACTATTGCAAATATGTCTAGATACTCTCTAAGGACGTCATTCAGGAAAAATTTAAATGCTGTTGGAGCATTGCACAGTCCAAAGGGCACGACGGTGTATTCAAAGAGACCATATCTTGTCTTAAGCGCTGTTTTCCATTCATCACTTTCTCTCATTCTGACTAAATGGTAAGCACCTCGTCGATCGAGCTTAGTGTAAACGTTTGCTTTTTTCACTTGATCCAACAAGACAGGAATCAGAGGCAAGGGGTATTTATTCTTGACAGTGATCTTGGTCAAACCCCTATAGTCAATACAAGTTCGAAGGTCCCCATTAGCCTTGGTGACAAAAAACAAAGGAGAGGCTGCAGGAGACTTGGAAGGGGCGGATGAAGCCATTCTCTAAGAATTGATCTAGGTACTTTTGTAAGTGTTGATTTTCATGTTCTGACAAGGCGTACACACGACAGCTAGGGAGTATCGCACCTGGAGTTAGATCAATTTGGCAGTCATAAGGTCTAATGGGAGGCAAGGTTTCTGCTTCACTTTCATCGAACACATCTTCATAGGATGAATACTGCCTGGGCAACTTTACTTCTTTCTCCGCTGCAGTGGCTATGTGAGAGTTGCAATTTTTGACTTTCTGCTCTGCCCAGTTAATCTCAGGATTGTGATGAGTTAACCATGGTAAGCCAAGGATAATTCCATACTGAGGAGCATGGATAATGTCAAAGATGAGCTTCTCTTCATGTTTGGTACTTTGATCTCCCCATCACAGATCACCGACAAGGGGACAGTCTGAAAAGTTACTGGGCCTCCAGTCAAGGGTTTTCCGTCTACTGCTTGTATTATCTCTGGAGTCTTCTTCTTGGTGCATAGGATCCCCCATGCGCGAACCAATTGGGCATCAATAAAGTTCTCGGTAGCCCCAGAATCTACGAGGGCGTTCTTGAAATAGTTATTTTTCTTTAATTGAACTTTAATGCCCAGCATGAGATGCCTAGACTGTGAAGGGTCCACGGTGACACCCAAGAGCAACCCGTCTTTACATCTTGGGTGATCTAGTTTTCCGGCTCGACTTGTACATTGGCTGCAATTTTCTGGACAGGACCTTGTTTGCTCTTTGGTTTGATTGGACAATCTTTGGCGAAGTGACCCTTGCGCCCGCAGTAAAGACATTGTCCGTTCTTTCTATGTAGGTCCTTTTCGTCTTTGTTCAAAGGTCTCCTGATAGTTCCGATTTCCATGGTTTTCTGAGTTCTCTCTTTCTGAGTTCTTGATTCTCTATGATCATGAACACGCCAGGAATATTTCTCAGTCTTTTTGCGTGTTCTCCTTCGTTCTGCAAGACGATGATCTAATCTCAAAACAAGGTTTATTAGATTTTGACAATCTGTAGGCTGCGGGTCTATCTGGGCAAGAATGTCCTTTAACGCATCCTTGAGTCCTTTGTAAAACAAGGCCGCTTGCTTTTCTTCAGGCCATGATGTCTCTGCTACCAGCTGATTAAAACTAGCTAAGAAGGAAACTAGATCTTTGTTACCTTTTCGCAAGTCTAATAGTTCACGATCTGCCGACAATGTCACTGTTCTTCGATCAAACACTCGTTCAAACTCACGCACAAAATTTCCCCAATTGTAAAGCAGGGGACTGTCTTTACGCACAAGAGGTATTGCCCAGGTGGCTGCGTCCCCAGTCAGGTAAGATAACAAGAAGGCCACCCTGGATTTGGCATCAGGGAAAGTGTTTGGTCCGTAGGTAAAATGTAATTCCACTTGAACCAGGAAAGATTGCGCTTCCACGGGATCGCCTCAAAAACGTTCTGGAGGAGCCAGGGGATAGCTGAGGGAACATTGAGGGAACTGTACGTAGGAGGATTACCTCCAGAAGCTTGAGAAAGGGGGCCAGGCCAAGACACACCCAAAGGACTTTGTTCCTTCTTTTCTATCCTTTCCTGCAACTGACTCACTCTCTCAGCTAAGCTTGCTGCTATATCCTTTGATGACACTACCTCTGCTTGGAGCTGTGTGATAACTTTGACTAGCTCATCCAATGTGGCCATGGTGAGAACACACGCAAACCCGGAGGATATTAAATTTGTGGGCTCACTATACTGTCAGTGAGACAAGCTCCTCGGGGCCTGCGCACGTTCCCAACATGTCCACCACTAGACAGCTCCAAAGCTCCGATAGAAATACCACAGAGCCTGAGAGAGTCCAAGTGGGGGAAAAGGGGATTAGGTAGGGAACAGCTGGGAAAGAGACCTGTAGGAAGCAAGAGGTTAAACAACACAATATCAAGATATGATCACATTGACTTTCAATAGACTACGGTTCTAAGAGTTCTCAAACTGTAACCATGGATAACCTAAGAAATGACTATAACTAGACCTCAAGAAATCAAGGTACCTGGAAAAAAATCAAGAATGGGTTAATACAATGTTTCATATGAGCTTTTCATGAAATATCACATACTGTCTAGAATACATGAAGCTTCTAGAATAATGTTTCAGAACAAACATTGCATTTTTACATGAGGAAAAAGGCTATCTGAAACATTCCCTGGAAACAACAGGAATTGTACTAGGGACTTAATATGCACAAAGAATGTTGCACTTTGAATTAAGCATCTTCACAGAAAATCCAAAGGCTCGGGATAAATGTGTGCACCTCAACAAACACAACACAGCAAAGTTTTCAATGCCATGAAATGATCGCGCTCACTGTTAAACTAAGAGCCAAGCGCTTTATGCCAGGGTTGAATCACGCACACTGTTGCCGATTCAAACAAGAATA
This sequence comes from Pleurodeles waltl, assembly GCF_031143425.1. NCBI lineage: Eukaryota > Metazoa > Chordata > Amphibia > Caudata > Salamandridae > Pleurodeles > Pleurodeles waltl. The sequence goes on from NC_090438.1 coordinate 766,946,795, forward strand.
TGTAAATGCCATGAAATTATTGCGCACACTGTTGCCGATCTGAATGCCAAGGTTTACATGAAAGAAATGAATTGCGCACTCTGCCAATTCGAACAAGAATATGCAAATGCCATGAAATGATCGCGCACACTGCTGCCGATCTGAACGCCAAGGTTTACATGCTGGGAATAAATCGCGCACACTGCTGATTCGAACAGGAATATGCAAATGCCATGAAATGATCGCGCACACTGCTGCCGTTCTGAACGTCAAGGTTTACGTGCTGGGAATGAATGGCGCACACAGCCGATTCGAACAAGAATATGCAAATGCCATGAAATGATCGCGCGCACTGTTGCCGATCTGAACATCAAGGTTTACGTGCTGGGAATGAATCGCGCACACTGCCGATTCGAACAAGAATATGCAAATGCCATGAAATGATCGCGCGCACTGTTGCCGATCTGAATGCTAAGGTTTACATGAGAGAAATGAATCACGCACACTGCCGATTCGAACAAGAATAAGCAAATGCCATGAAATGATTGCGCACAATGTTGCCGATCTGAATGTCAAGGTTTACATGCTTGGAATGAATTGCGCACATTGCCGATTCAAACAAGAATATGCAAATGCCATGAAATGATCGCGCACACTGTTGCCGATCTGAACGTCAAGGTTTACATGCTGGTAATGAATCGCGCACACTGCCGATTCGGACAAGAATATGCAAATGCCATGAAATGATTGCGCACACTGTTGCCGATCTGAACATCAAGGTTTACGTCCTGGGAATGAATCGCGCACACTGCCGATTCGAACAAGAATATGCTCATGCCATGAAATGATCGCCCACACTGTTGCCGATCTAAACGTCAAGGTTTACATGCTGCGAATGAATCGCGCACATTGCCGATTCGTACAAGAACATGTAAATGCAATGAAATGAATGCGCACACTGTTGCCAATCTGAATGTCACGGTTTACATGCCAGGAAGGAATTGCGCACTCTGCCGATTCGAACAAGAATGTGCAAATGTCATGAAACGATAGTGCACACTGGAAGTTTCACAACTAGACTCAAAACTCGAAAGTCTTTGAGAACGGGGTCGGGGGCCCAGCCCGGCCTCCGCCTTACCGCCCTGCTCAAGGATCACCAATATAATGAGGGCAGGCCTGGAACTTCAAGGTAGGCCTCCGGAACAGGAGCTCAGTGTAGGAGACTGGCCTGGCTTGTAGTGGGTACCAGAGGTACTTACACCTTGTGCCAGGTCCAGTTATCCCTTATTAGTGTAGAAGTGGTGTTTCTAGCAGCTTAGGCTGATAGAAGGTAGCTATGGCAAAGCAGCTTAGGCTGAACTAGGAGACATGCAAAGCTCCTACTATACCACTGGTGTCATATGCACAATATCATAAGAAAACACAATACACAGAAGTACTAAAATTAAAGGTACTTTATTTTTATGACAATATGCCAAAAGTATCTCAGTGAGTACCCTCAGTATGAGGATAAGTTATATACACAAGATATATGTACACAAACCAAAATTATGCAGGTAATAGCAAGAAAAGTAATGCACGCAATGTGAAGTTACAATAGATTGCAATAGGAGCACATAGGTATAGGGGCAACACAAACCATATACTCCAAAAGTGGAATGCGAACCACGAATGAACCCCAAACCTATGTGAGCTTGTAGAGGGCCACAGGGACTGTAAGAAAACAGTGAGGGTTAGAAAAATAGCCCACCCCAAGACCCTGAAAGGTAGGTGTAAAGTGCACCTACTACCCCTCAGAGAGCACAGAAGTCGTGATAGGGGGATTCTGCAGGAAGAACAAACACCAGCAATGCAACAACAGAGGATTTCCGGACCTGAGTACCTGTAAGACAAGGGACCAAGTGCAATAGTCGCGACAGTGTCGAGAGTGGGCAGTAGCCCAGGAAATGCCAGCTGAGTGGACAAGGAAGCTGCCACCTGTTGGAAGAAGCTTGGAGTTCTGCAAGAAAGAAGAGGACTAGGAACTTCCCCTTTGGAGGATGGATGTCTCACGTCGCGATGAAGCTTGCAGAGGTGTTCCCACGCAGAAAGACTGCAAACAAGCCTTGCTAGCTGCAAGGGTCGTGGTTAGGGTTTTTGGGTGCAGGAGGGACCAGAATGTCGCCACTTGGATGAGGAGACAGAGGGGGCACCCAGCAACGTAGGGAGCCCTCACAGAAGCAGGGAGCACCTGCCGAAGTACCTGAACAGGCACTTAGAAGAAAAGTGAACCAGAGTCCACCTGAAGTCACAAAAGGGAGTCCCACGATGCCGGAGGACAACTCAGAAGGTTGTGCAGTGCAGGTTAGAGTGTCGGGGACCCAGGCTTGGCTGTGCACGAAGGAAATCCTGGAAGAGTGCACAGGAGCCAGAGCAGCTGCAAATCACGCGGTACCCAGCAATGCAGTCTAGCGTGGGGAGGCAAGGACTTACCTCCACCAAACTTGGACTGAAGAGTCACTGGACTGTGGGAGTCACTTGGACAGAGTTGCTGAGTTCCAGGGACCACGCTCGTCGTGCTGAGAGGGGACCCAGAGGACCGGTGATGCAGTCTTTTGTTGCCTGCGGTTGCAGGGGGAAGATTCTGTCGACCCATAGGAGATTTCTTCAGAGCTCCTGGTGCAGAGAGGAGGCAGGCTACCCCCAGAGCATGCACCACCTGGAAACAGTCGAGAAAGCCAGCAGGATGAGTAGTCCAGTGTGCCACAAACACCTCTGTTTCCAAGATGGCAGAGGTCTGGGACACACTGGAGGAGCTCTGGGCACCTCCCCTGGGAGGTGCAGGTCAGGGGAGTGGTCACTCCCCTTTCCTTTGTCCAGTTTCATGCCAGAGCAGGGCTGTGGGATCCCTGAACTGGTGTAGACTGGCTTATGCAGAGATAGGCACCATATGTGCCCATCAAAGCATTTCCAGAGGCTGGGGGAGGCTACTCCTCCCCAGCCTTCACACCTATTTCCAAAGGGAGAGGGTGTTACACCCTCTCTCAGAGGAAGTCCTTTGTTCTGCCTTCCTGGGCCAGGGCTGCCTGGACCCCAGGAGGGCAGAAACCTGTCTGAGGGGTTGGCAGCAGCAGCAGCTGCAGTGGAGACCCCGGAAAGGCAGTTTGGCAGTACCCGGGTTCTGTGCTAGAGACCCGGGGGTCATGGAATTGTCACACCCAATGCCAGAATGGCATTGGGGTGACAATTCCATGATCTTAGACATGTTACATGGCCATGTTCGGAGTTACCATTGTGACACTGTACATAGGTAGTGACCTATGTACAGTGCACGCGTGTAATGGTGTCCCCGCACTCACAAAGTCCGGGGAATTTGCCCTGAACGATGTGGGGGCACCTTGGCTAGTGTCAGGGTGCCCACACACTAAGTAACTTTGCACCCAACCTTCACCAGGTGAAGGTGAGATATATAGGTGACTTATAAGTTACTTAAGTGCAGTGGTAACTGGCTGTGAAAAAACGTGGACGTTATTTCACTCAAGCTGCACTGGCAGGCCTGTGTAAGAATTGTCAGAGCTCCCTATGGGTGGCAAAAGAAATGCTGCAGCCCATAGGGATCTCCTGGAACCCCAATACCCTGGGTACCTCAGTACCATATACTAGGGAATTATATGGGTGTACCAGTATGCCAATGTGAATTGGTAAATTTAGTCACTAGCCTGTTAGTGACAAATTTGGAAAGCAGAGAGAGCATAACCACTGAGGTTCTGGTTAGCAGACCCTCAGTGAGACAGTTAGGCATCACACAGTGAACAAATACAGGGCACATACTTATGAGCACTGGGGCCCTGCCTGGCAGGGTCCCAGTGACACATAGACTAAAACAACATATATACAGTGAAATATGGGGGTAACATGCCAGGGAAGATGGTACTTTCCTACACTCAGGAAGTTGCTGCTGCTCTGCACCAGGACCTCTGAATAGTGAGCACGTGGAGCCGGGCTGGCTCCCCTATACAGAGTCTGGCCCAGCCCACAAACCACACCAAGTCATGATGCAGGGAAAGCTTCTAGAAGGTCCTCGAATGGGACCACACCCTAACACACTCAGTAAGCCTGCAGCAATACCTTGCAAATGAACAGTTATTGCAAACATCATTAATAGTGTTTTTCAAGGTTAAACTCTGCAGTGTAAAAGGTTAACATACTGCATATAATTACAATGCATGAATTATGCTCTTGCATAAAGACTGGGTTTTTGCATTTTTGTCTCCTGTAGAGTGCGCACTGTTCTGATGTTGACATCATCCTGTTCCATCTATCTAATACAGCTTCACTTTTAAACCCATCCTTCTCACTCGTACATATTTATCAAATGTTCTTTCTAACCTCCACCTATATTCCATTCACATTTGATCACACATCTACATCGTTTTCTCTTGCCTCTTTTTTTCTCAGAGATACATAGTAAAAAAATCATGACAGTAATAGACAACATCAAATGTTCATTACATCATTATCAGTTTTGCCAATTACCCAGTTACGATAAATAGATATGAAAAGTTAAGACTGCAATAAATAACATCAATATCCGCCAATACCTTACAAAATGTCACAATATAACATTCTGAAGTTTGTGAGCGTGTCTGGCCTTATTTGGTTTTCCATATTTGATAAGGGGATGCGTTAGATGTTTGATGGACCTTTTGACTACATTTAGAGTGATTCCACCATGGGTACAAACATTTCTCCGAACCTTAACTAACAATAGGACCACAAGTTCATTAAGTCAACATCAACATTTATGAGTGAGTAATTTGCTAACACACCATGACCCATGTGGCCATGAATAACCACACCTTTTAGTAAAATTTGAAAGTTTATTTCCCTGATTAACAATGCTAATATCACATAAATCAATCTCAATACCAAATGATAAACATATAGAAACAACACAGGCTGACCAAAGCGGTGGAAAAACTGAAATCTAACCGAAGCATTTATCATTAAATATTCAAGGGTTATGGTACTAATCAACAATAGCAATAACTGAGTAAGAGAGATGGCATACATTTGTCAACAGATGTACAAAGGCAATTCTCTGTTAATAACAATTAGTGTGACAGTGACTGTCTAGCTAACCCTCTAATTCGAATGCCATGTTTGGTCGACATGCAAAAGTAATTTAGACAAAAGATAATTTGGAAAACTTATGACCATTGCTGTACAAAAATAGCAGTTGGTACTTAAAGAAAGACAAAACCCACAAAAAAGACACATGCATTTGTTACACCTCTCCTGTATGGATCAGCAAGCATAGACTTCTTCATCAGTTGGACGTCCGTCTGGTCAGTGTCATCAAGGGACAGTGAAGGGGATCAGTTCAGCCACTGTGGGGCTTTAAGTCAACTGAACCAACTTAAAAAGGGTATCAAACTTTGGAAAACTGCATTTGTAGCAATGGCAATCAACAACAGTAATTAAGTGATGAGGCTAAGGAAAAGAAGAAAAGACATCTGGAACTGCCTTGCTCCTCAAACTGGACCGGTAAAGAACAGGGAATGGACTAACTCCTAAGTGCAGTCAGGCTAAGTTAAAACTCCATAACGTATCTTCTCACACCGTCATTGATCAGAAAATCGGATGTTTACAATAGAACCAACAAACTTTAATTCTCAAATCAATGATACAGTTTACAGTCTTTAACACGTTGATGATTGGCCCCTCCTCTCCTGTTACCATCAATAGCTTCGTCAGGTAACTTTTTAGTTGCAATCCTAGCTGCAGTCAGTGCAGCCATTGTTGAGTCCTGAGAACATCAGTTTCTCACACATCAAGGATACAATCGGATCCTTAGCTAGGACATTGCATTACAGCAGACAATTCTCACAAGAAAGTTTAAGACATTTACAAATCGCTTGGTCAGCTCTGTGTGAACAATGAATAAACAAATTCTCTGCTCTTACAAAACATTTATGAACATTTATTTCTGCCATGAAGCTTAACATGAGGTTTTGTCGACAAGGCCCATAAGTTCACAATTACACTATGCCTAGTAAAGTTAAGCAAATACATTTTAAAAAATGCATTATTTAAACTATTGATGCAAATTCTTCGTTAATGTCATACATGGTATGATGGCCACTTCAATGGGCACATTTTCCAAGACACTAAATTATGTTGTTAGCATAAATCATGTAAATCCTTAGTCATTAATCAATGCATATTTATTAGTAATTAATTCAGCTTTCACAAGTTCAGTTGTGAAAATATTATATAGCAGAACAGTTACTGCTGTAAGTTTCCAAACGTATATCCCTCAAAGTGGAATCAAACAAGGCTGCCATTTTCTCCAGTGGTGGAAGGAGATACCTTCATGATTTTACAATGGGGAAATCATTAGTATCTTTAAAAAAGAAGGGAAGCCTGCAACACTTATCTCATTATTAAACCAGATTATAAATTTTTTGCAAAATAATACCAAACAGATTTAACAAGGTTATCCATAAATTGATTCATGGGAATCAAAATAGTTTTATCCCCCCAAGGGCACCTTTATACCAACAAAAATTGTTTCATCGAGACTGTGGATTTTCAAAATGTTAATCAAATACAGATATCATTTTTATGTTAGATGCCAAAAAGGCACACTTTTCTTATTTTTGCAGGAATGTAGGGCCTCATTTACTAAGAAGTAGTGCAGCGCGGCGCTGTACCAAATTTGACAGTGTTGCGCTGCATCACTGCAGAAACACAGGGATGCGCCACGTTTAATACAATGCAGTACACCCCTATATTTTCCCTAGCCCTTGCGCTAAAATTAACTGCTTAGTGCCAACACAGGCACGGTGCCTGCGTTGAAGGGAATGATTGCTTACGCGCAGGAAGGTGTCCCTTCCTGCACATAAACAATCAATAATGACAATTTGAAAGTCCTATGTGTGCTGAACACTGCAGAACACATAGGAGAAGCAAATCATCATTATTTAATGATTATTTTTGTGCAGGAAGGGACACCTTCCAGCACATAACTAATCATTATTGGTGTTTTGCTCTTCCTATGTGTGCTGCAGAAAAGTATTTCTCCTCGTTAAGCCATGCTAATGCCACCCCTGGGGTGGCGTACGTTTTTGGCACTGCATCAGGTTTATGAATCCTTGTTAATCTGGGGCAGGGTCAAAATGCAATGGGTGTTGCAGTACAGCGCCCACAGCAACACCCATTGCACACTCCTTTCACACAAAGTGATGCATGTAAAGGGGCCCTATTTACAAAGCTGTCTTAAGCCATAAAAAGTGGCTTAATGCCACTTTGTAAATATGGGGCAGGGCATTGCGCCGTCGGAACGTCGGTAAAAGTGACGCTCCGGTGGCGCAATATCCTTGTAAATTATGGCCTTAGTTTTCATCAATGGTTCATAAGGATATTACAAAGCTTTATGAGGAAGCTGAAGCAAGACTGATACATAATTCCTTAGGGGCAGAAAATGTCAGGGTCAAAAGAGGCACAAGGAAAATTTGCCCTCCTCTCACCAACTGTATTTGCCCTTTTTATAAAACCTTAATCATTTGCGAAACAGGCGGGTGGCATTGTCTCTCCACACACCTGACAACTGGCTCATATAAATTTACATGCAGATGATATGATGCTTTTCTTGAAACCGAGCACAATATGCTAAGACACATTTTTTTTTTAGATCTTTGCACTTTGTCAAACCTTCAGAGAGTACCAGATTAATAAATTAAAACCAGAAATTATATTATGTAGTTGTATCCGTGAACAATTGCTACCAGAGCTCCATCGTTGTTATAGACCCACTCCAAAGGGCTATCCAGGTAGTAAGCTTACAAACAATATAGACAACCTCCATAACCTAGATTCTAAACCCCTTTTGGCCCAAATATGAGCACTTTTAGTAAGATGGAATTATTCACCCCTTACACTTCTCAAAAGAGTGGCCTTGATAAAAGTGACAGCTACACCTATAGTTATTTGTTTGCAGCTGTTTCTTGTGCGCTGTTTGACTCCTTTCTTAAGAAGAATGAGGCCATGATTTATTCCTTTTTATAGTTTAGCGCTAGAAATTTGTTACTGTTCAACCATAGAAGGTGGGGGACCATAGAACTTAATTTCAAGATGTATTATTCTCCTTGTGCCCCTCAGTACAATATGAGAGCCCTACCTCTGTTTCTTCCAGTCCTACTCTTTCCTCTATTTTTATGGGGTTCTTCTTCTCCAATTCTCTCGTGTTCATTGTACATTTCCGGGTTTGTGCCCTACCTCAAAGTCTACCACTCACATTAATTTACATTTAGATCTACATTTACTTTTCTAGTCTCAGCTTACCCAGTTCTCTCCCATGCCACCCCCTTACTTTCACTTTAATTTCCCAATGTTCATAACTTCCACATCTTGAATTCCCTCAGATAACTTAATCCAATCTTCGTTTCAGCGCCATCTCTATAATTTACCAATAATTATTTCTATTTCTTTAGTTCCCTTTCACCTCTAGCTTTATCTCTCTTATTCCATCACCATTATTGTGCAAGTAAGCTCTCACTGTTCTCTACTTCTCCAACCTTCTCATCTCTTTATTTCTCCCAGTCTGACACCTGCATCCATATCTCCTATTAGTTGACCATTATCATCTAGTTCCCCTTACCTGCATGCCTTTCATGTTTTCTCATCCATTTTTCAGTTTGCATCTTTATCTATTAAGCACCAACCTTAATATCTCCCTGCTTTCTTCTTATTTTCATATGTCCCAATTTTCCCATCTGTTCACTCAAGATTTTGTTTTGCTTTCCACTCCTTTTATTTGCATGCTTCACACTTACTCCCATCTCTCTGCCATCTCTATTTCCGCTCTCATCCTTGTATTTATCCTCTTACATCTGTCAACCACCGCCTTACTTCATTACCCACCTGGCATTAGAAAGCTCCATTCTCTCTTCCTTTTTCTGTCCCGTCCTCTCTCTTAGCATCCCTCTGAAGGTCTTCCTGCAATGGCCTCTCTCATGTTTTCTTTCTTTCTCATTCCTGTACCTTTCTCTTTATTCTGTTTTAATGCCCGTACTTATTCAGTTACACTATCCTTTTTGTCAATTTTTTCCTTTATTTTTCAATTTTGTTTCTTCTAGCTCGGTACAACTTATTTCTGTATTTACTTGTCGCCTTCTTTTTCCTGTCTTTCTTTTTCTTCTCAGTCTTTCATTATTAATTATTCTACTTCTTCTCTTTCACTATTCTCTCTTCTTCCCTACTATCATGTTTCCTTTTTCATTACATCTTCTCTTTCAATCCCACCCCTTCTGGTTTATCTCACCTTTTCACTGTCTTTTTTTACTCATTCTTTTTTGTTCTTTCCCAACCCTCTAAGATTCCCCTTTTCACCCTCTTTTTCTACTGCACTGTTGCATTGCTTTTGTCACTTGTTTCCTTACTTGTCTTTCTCTCTAGTGAGTTGTTTGTTCACCATCAAAATGTGTTCCTGTTAACACTGAATTTTACTAATGAATATTCATGCATTCTGAGTGTTGAATGTGCATAGATAATGAGTTAACAAAGAGAAATAATGCACACATTTGAAATTGCTCCTACGTGAGTGGACGTCAATGTTCACAAAGTGTACTTATTAATGGCTTATTAATAAAAAATGTTGAGCTCATGTTTGATTAATCTAGTAGTATGTCATATTAAGGGTTCTGTATTAAGTATTAGCTTTATTATTCGTAGGCTTTAACTTTAGCGAGGTCTTGGGCCTAGTTGCACGGCCTCATGTCAAAATGCATTTCTTAGGCGATTTATAAAATGGCTGCTTGGAGAATTAAATTGTGATTTTTCACTGTACCGACCAAATGCTTGTAGCTGAAATTCTTTCCTGCTTGCTAGAATATGCTGTACTAACTAGGGATACAATGTATAACATAATATTTGTCAAGGAGACCTTCACAGGAGCAGACAATGGATGCACTAACTGGAGTATAAGAAGATACAATATTGATACCTGACAAGCCCAACAATGGGAACAGGAGAACAGGAGCAAATCATGTGAACCATGTACTAGTAAATTCTTAGATTAGGGGTTCTACTTTGATTGGACTAAATGTAAATGTACGATTCTTTAACCAATGGCAACATTGGAAGTAATTTTAGGAAATCTAACTTAGCCAGACTGCACCAAGAGGAGACACGACATTAGCTCTATTCTTTCTTACTGCCCAGAGAGCCCATTCTCCCCATTCTTCTTGAGCCTTTAGTTATTATTCTTTTCTGAACTGCATGAAGAGACTTTGCTTTTCCTGTACTTTAATGCTGAATTCTGATGCCTTGGTGACTGAACTGATGTTCAATTGAAGAAGACTGTCACAGCTTGCTGAACCATACTGAAGCAAGGTATAAGACTAATGTACTGATTGTTATGTCTATTTGCTTTTGTCCCTAGGTACCAACTGCTAATTTTGATAGAGCCATAGTTAGATGTTTTTCCAAATTTGTGTTGACTAAATTGCTTTGCATGAAGTCCAAACATGCTGTTCTAATCTGAAGATTAGTTAGGGTACTCACTGATGATGCTCGCTACATGTAATAACAGTTGATGTCTTTTCTTTGCTGACTCTAAATGTATGTCATTTTGTTAGCGCAGTTATTCTTGCTATTGATTTGAACTGTAATCATAGAATGCGTAGTGGCCCAAGCTTTTATTATATTCCGATTCTTTAGGAGATTTTGTCAGCCAGTATTGTTTCTGTATGCTTATCATTTGATTTTGAGACTAAGTTAAGTGACATTACCAATGTTAATATAGGGAAATAAACATTCTAACTTTTACATAAAGGTGTGGTTATTCATGGCCGAGAGGTCATGGTGTGTGGAAATTACTGACTCCTATTGATTACTGATGTTATTGTTTGTCACTGCTATTGATTTATATTGGTACGGGGTCACATGGTGAGAACTACTCGAAGCGCAGTTAAAAGGTCCATCGACATACAAAGCATCTCTTTATTAAATTAACCAAAATAAGGTCTGATGCGCTATCATTCCTCAGCCATGTAGGGGCAGTGGCTTCCCTAGACTACTCATGAAGATAATGGAGCCATCGAAATTCTTTAAAAACTTACAAATTATGCTGCCGCAAAGGTAGCAGCAGAGCAAGGGTTGCTCTTAGGGAAGGTTGCAAATACGTGGCAGTAGTGCAAGTTTCAATCACACACTTGATGCACGGAACTAGCTACAGCACATGCAGTGTCAGTGTATGCCTTCCTCATGCATTCCGGTGGGCAGCAGCATAGCAGGCTTTCTTTACTCACACAAAAAGGCACAATATAGTCAGGAGGACAAATACTACCCTTACACATCAGAAGTATAGAACATGGAATACCTGTGCAGGCTTTCCTCAAATAAAATGGGCACAGCAAGAAGACAGCAGTGCAGTCCACCCTCACAAAACAGGTCAAGCAAGAGGAGTATGAAAACAGGCACACTGGAAGACTCCCCAACAAAAAGTGAGTGAGTGAATGGGCCAGGCCCATACCAGGTACATCACCAGAAGCAATCAGCACTGCATACCTTTTACAAAAAAATGTACAAGATGAGCAGCTATGTAAACCTTCATCATATAAAACATGTACAGTGTCCGTACCAGCAGGGCACACCTACCCCCACAAGAAACCACAAGCAGCAGTAAAGAGATAGGTTCCCACAGCTGTCAAAGCAGCACCATGCCATCTTTAACACCTTTAGCCAGGCCTGGCATTTTATCTACCAGCACTTGCTGACTTTTAAGCAGATGGTAAAAACAAAACTACCCAGAACGGAAAGTTATGAGGGTTAAAAAAAAAGAATGTGCTTGCATGAATTGCATTTGTGTGCCTTAAAAGAGCAGCCTTTGAATGATGCCCATGTCTGAGAAAGATACACTAAAAGGGAAAAAACATAGGGGCAGATTTATGGAAAGTGGCGTTGCACTGATACAGCGCTACTCCTGCAGAGTACATAGGAGTCCATTCAATAGAATGGAAGCCCCTTTTTAATGCCTGTTCTTGAGCAGGCGATTAAAGTACGGGAATAAATGGCGCAAGGAAATCCCATAGATTTCCTTGCACCATTTTACCAGCTTCCCTAAAGGGGGAATGCCCCCTATGCATACATTATGCCTGGTGCAGGCATAATATATTGCAAAGGGTTACAGAGTGGCACAATGCATGCATTACGCCACTATGTAAATACAGCACAGGGATTTTGGCCTTGTTGGGCCACATTAACGTAAAAATAAATTACGTTGATGTGGCGCAAGGCGGCGCTGTGGCCCCACAGAGTTATTATGAGCATTGAATGGGAACCATCAAGCCCTGCCTCTTTCTGCAGTTTCAGGTGAGCCGAGTACTGCTTTCTGTCCTTTGCTGCTCATTAACCCAAACATTGGTCTCACCTACAGTATGAGATGAACGCTATTAGCTTTGTCAGTGTTTTTAGCCATGGTGCAAGGCAGCTCGGTTGCAGTGCAGCTGCCACTAAGCAAGTTAGAGAGTAGAATCTCACGAGTTTTAATTGTAGTAGAGTGCTTGCTCTCAGTATACTAAAAATGAAAAAATAAAGCATGCAGGAACGCTTCAAAACGACACAAGCAGCATGGTGACACTTTGCAGCTACAAGGCCCTGAAAGGAAAAATGTATTTGAAAATGGGGAACGAGGATGGGTGGAAGAGGACTGGAGCAAGGTAGCTGGGGCTGGCAGGGACAGGCTTTGGAGTTAGGAGCCAGCACTGAGATAGAATGCGTGGGGGAGGGCCTCAACTAAGATACAAATAAAATGAAATTAAGAAATAAAGGAATGGAGGTCAGTTAGCTTGTAAACTACTTTTTAAACGTTTTCACATTCGTGAAAGGCTGTTGGTTAATACCAGCACTGATGGGCAAATGCAAAAAGCCAGATGAATGAACGGTCGCTGAAAGGTGCTGTCCAAAAGCCTCTTGCTTTGTCTGCATGTGTGTTTTGTGCGTTTTATAGGTGTGTGGTGTGTTACATCACGACCTCTTGCCAGACAGCTAAAGCTATCTGTAGGCGAAACCTAAAAGCTACGAAACAGGCCCAGTTTGGCAGCTATTCTAAATTACCGTTGCTTTCCTTTCCCACACTCATATCTGCTTGTTTTTATCTCTCTTTAATTTAGAAATGTTTGTTATCTTGGTACCAAGTCATGACTTTTAGATTTATTTTGCATGTTCAGTGTCTAAACTTGGAAGTCTTTGATTCTTTAGTAGTGCATTCATATTGGACCGCCTTAAATCCTTACCTATGTCCCTTGCTATGCATAATTATTTTTCCATCACTCAAGCCCCTGGACAACGTTCCGACTTTTTGTGAACGCCATTTCCTTTGCTTGGCGCACCACCCCAAACTTAACCAAACTTGGGCTGTTTGTGACCTCTGTTCTTATTTCTCCACATTAGGTAATGTTCTATTTCTGCTCGGAAATCTTGCGACAAGTTATTTTTTATATATGTCACTGCAGAATGTTGTATTTTTAAACTGGTTAATTGTTATGCTATCAGACCCTAATTTAGGAACAGCAAGCCTGCTTTGTGTACACCAGAACCACAAGACAGTGTTTAAATGCTGCAGAACAGGAGAAGATGGACAGGTAGCAAGATGACTTTAATCGGGTTCTACTTGACACAGGTTGGGCTGATTATAATAAACATCAGCTTGTACACAATCGGATGAAAACCTAATATTTTGACCACCATGACCTTCTAGAATCTGTACGGATTAACGGCTTCATGTGCAAGTAGGAGAGCCCTGAGCTCGAATCCTTTGGTGATAAATAGTATGCATTCCATAACATTTTAAAGATTCAGAAAGCATCTGTAATCTAATTACATCAAGATGATTAACCAACAAGTTCTAGAATGGCCATCATTTTAGAGGAGTCATTAACAAAGACCTTTTGTTTTTTAGTAACAATATGTGTACAATACATTCACAGGGGTTTTTCAGTCAGTCCTGTTTATCCATTGGCCTGCTGTTGTGTCATTCACATTTTGATTCAGCATACAACAAGGGTAAAGGGTCATCCCACTTCAGGCATTGGCTTACCTGACTGTGAGTGACCGCATTCTCCTCTTACATATGTACATATGGTCTACATTCCGTCCATCAGCTTTTCTTTTTGGATTTGTCACCCCAAGTGGGAAGGGTATGCCCAGACGTGGGTCCCGTGCTCACTATGCCACCAGATTCAAGCTAGCCTGTCTGAAGAGGGGTGATACCCCGAAACCGGTCCCAGGATGCTTGCTTCTGGTACAGGGAGGACCTGGCCTGGCAGTTCAGGCTGGACTGTTCCCATGGGGAACAGAGTCAAGACTGATTTGCATGTGGCTGGGTCCAAACTGGAATGATATGGTGATAAAAAAAACTAATGGATTAAACCCCAGATCTGTGACTGGGGGTGAATGTTTGATTTGGTCTACGTTCCGTCCATCAACTGTTCTTTTTGCATTTGTCACCCCAAGTGGGAAGGGTTTGCCCAGACGTGGGTCCCGTGCTCACTATGCCACCAGATTCAAGCTAGCCTGGCTGAAGAGGAGTGATACCTCGAAAACGGTCCCAGGATGCTTGTTTCTGGTCCAGGGAGGACCTGGCCTGGCAATTCGGGCTGGACTGTTCCCATGGGGAACAGGGTCAAGACTGATTTGCATATGGCTGGGTCTGAACTGGAATGGCATGGTGAGCAAAAAAACTGATGGATTAAACCCAGATCTGTGACTGGGGGTGAATGTTTGATTTCATCTACATTCCGTCCATCAACTGTTCTTTTTGCATGTGAATACATTGGCCTTGAGTTAGTCATTGAGTGTGTGCCTCATTTCTTGTCTGTGTGTGTAAAACGAATGCTTTCAACTACCCTCTGATAAGCTTAACTCCTCGACCACAAAAGAGAGCATTAGTATTATCTACTTCAGCTTCTGTTAAGCCCTTGGGGATCCATTGGACTCTGTGCACACTATACCTTATTTTTGTATAGCATATACAGAGCGAACTTCTTACATGCACAGTAAGTAGTCCTTTCAGTGCCAGGCACAACTAGTGCAATGTGTGTTTTCCCATCATATATATATATATATATATATACATATATATGTATACTGGCTGTCAAAATGAAACTCTTGTTGTACTGACGCCAGAGCCCAACAGCTCCACCAACAATGCTACTGGGCTGCTTGTGAGCTGTGTATATTCATGCAAAACTTTTCTTAAACAAAATAATCATTGACCAAGTCAAAAGGTTGGCAGCTAATGCCAAATCTATGGCTTTGCAAATACTTGCTTTTATTCTCTTGTGGGTAAAGCCAGTAAAAAGGCAGAACGAAAGTCAATACAAGGAGCATTGAGAGGTCAAACATGGTGACTGGATTCGTCTTGAGGAGGAGAAATGTAAGTCTTGTTAATAACAAAATGTTTTTGTCATGGAAGGTGCAGTGTCCATCACAGTCCATTAATTCTTCCAAGTATTAAGTCGATTTCTCATGTTATCGCTATGGAGGAAAACAGCTGGATGTAATCAGGCGATTGGCTATTACAGTGCACACAATGGGGCCTTTTCATGATTTTGCTGCCTATTTTTTTAATTAGATATTTCAGTAATATCAATTAAATTCCACACTTGACCCTTACAATACAATCATTAGGAAAGCTCCAACATCAGAGCTATTCATACAATGTTTGATGATTTCGGAAACATTTGTATTGGTATGGTACGATAATCGGAATTAGAAGTAGACACAGAATTCAAACAAAAGAAGGAGAACTACCATCTGAAAATGTCACCTTCTTGCTTTGAGCTGTCACCAATGTATGAAAGTGAACATTACATAGCAAAAATGCAGATTACCATTTGGAAAGAATACAAATGCATATGATGTGTGCTCATCAAGAGGTGCAACCGTAAAACCATGTCTTGTTATTTGTCTTCTCTTACAGACTCATTGGCCTTCATTATGACATTGGTGGTAAATCCCGCTTACCGCCAAGGTGAAGGGCGCCAACATACCACTGTGGTGGTGTTGGAAAATGGGTTATTGGTAAGGGCAGGTAAGTACCTACACTTAGCAACAGGCCACTAACCTCCACTTAGGTCCAGTTAGGTCTCAGTAAATTAAACCTAGCTCAACCCTTGGTAGCTTGGCAACGAGCGACAAGGCTTAACTTAGGAGACAGAGTGTAAAGCATTCAAATATCACAAAACAGTAATTAAATAAAACACAGGAAACTGTTTAAAAATCCAAAACCAATTTATAAAAATAGATTATATTTTTATCTTTAAAATGACACAAAAACTAATAAAATCGGATAAGGGGAACTGGAGATATGAATTTTTAAAGAATTATTGTTTTTTAGCGCCGAGAAACAAAAAAGCGCCAATCGGGTCATCTGGTTGCACCTCAACTGGGGCAAAGTCAAAGTTTAAGGCTGACCGCGATGGAGCCCTGCTCAGCTACACCTCGCCTCAGTCAAAAGTTTACCTTCAGACTTAGGGGCATATTTATACTCTGCACCAAATTAGTGTCATTTTTTTAAACTCTAATTCGGTGCAAAACTAACTCCATATTTATACTTTGGTGCTAGACCCCTCTAGCGCCAAATTGATGGAGTTAAAGTGATTTTTTCAAATTGGAGACCTACCTTGCCTTAATGAAATGCCAGGTAGGCGTTCCTGTGCACAAAATGACTCTATGGCCTTAACGCCATATTTAGGGGCATATTTATACTGTGCGACACATTTATACTCTGTTTGTACTGAATTAGCATCATTTTTTTTACTCTAATTCGGTGCAAATCTAACTCCATATTTATACTTTGGTGCTAGACCCGTCTAGCACCAAGGCCCTGATTTATACTTTTTTGCGGCGCATTAACGTCATGTTTTGACGCAAAAGTGGGGCAAACGTACAAAATATTGGCCCTTATTTATATTTTTTGCTGCAAAACTGCACAAACTCAGTTTTGCACCAAAAAGTGTAGCACCGTCTTGCACCATTTCTCTGCACCAGCTGGGCACCATATTTATGGAATGGTGCAAGCCAGTGCAAAGGGTAGGCTAGAGTTAAAAAAAATGACTTTAGTCGGGTGGGGCTGGCAGTATAGAAGAAGAGGGTTTAGCACCAAAAAATGACTTTAGGCAGGTTAGAGTAAAAAAAAAATGACTAACCAGATTAGCGTCATTTTAGGGTGCTAAACCTACCATGCCACATATTAGCGTCATTTTATGGTGCTAAACCTACCATGCCACATGACTCCTGCCTTAGGAAAGGCAGGAGTCATGCCCACCTGCCCAATGGCCAACACAGAGGACAGGGGTCCCCTGGGCATGGCCATTGCACCCTGTGCCATGTATGGGGGCCCATTTCAGGGTCCCCTGTGGCACTTTCAAAAATAAAATGCAATCTTACCTGTACTTACCTGGGATGGGGTCCCCCATCCTCCGCAGTCCCTCTGGTGTTGGTGGGAGTGCCCCTGGGGCCTGGGGAGGGCATCTGTGGGCTTATTCCATGGTGTTCCACCATGGAAATAGGCCCACAGGTCCCCTAACGCCTGCCCTGACCCAGGCTTTAGAAAATGGGGCAAAGCAAGCTTTGCCCCATTTTTTGACCCCTCCTCCCTCCCTTGCACCATTTTTGCATGAGAGTATAAATATGGCTTTAAGGCCATAGAGTCATTTTTTCCACGGGAACGCCTACCTTGCATCTCATTAAGGCAAGGCAGGTTTCCACTTCCAAAAAATGACTTTAACTCCATATATTTGGCACTAGACGGGTCTAGCACCAAAGTATAAATATGGTGTTAGTTTTGCACTGAATTAGAGTAAAAAAAAATGACGCTAATTCAGTGCAAACAGAGTATAAATATGCCCCTTAGCGTCAAAAAATTATGCTAATCAGGTTAGAATCATTTATTTTGACTCAAACCTGCCTAACCTCATTTTTTTTTAAGCTAGACTACCCTTTGCACCGGCTTGCACCATTCCATAAATATGATGCCCAGCTGGTGCTAAAAAATGGTGCAAGCCGGTGCAAAACTTTTTGGTGCAAAACTGCGTTAGTGAAGTTTTGCACCAAAAAGTATAAATAAGGCCCTTAGTCTCTTTTCTGAAGATTTTCTTCAGCGGGACGAACCTGCCAGTCCAACCCGACCTCCTGGAACTCTTCTCCGGATACGCGTCGCGGGAATCCTTGGTGGAGATTTTTACCTTCGGACTTAGTCGTTTTTTCAAGGTGAAAATCCTTCGACCGGGGTAAACCTGGATCTTTATCCGATGTCCTTGGAGCCCTCCTCGGATACGCTGGCTGGGAGGTTCCGGTCAACTTTTTACCTTTGGACTTAGGGGGTCATTCTGACCCCCGCGGGTGGCGGAAGCCGCCCGCCTGGCGGGAACCGCCAGAAGACCGTACCGCGGTCAAAAGACCGCGGCGGTCATTCTGACTTTCCCGCTGGGCTGGCGGGCGACCGCCAAAAGGCCGCCCGCCCGCCCAGCGGGAAAGCCCCAGCAACGAGGAAGCCGGCTCCGAATGGAGCCGGCGGAGTTGCTGGTGTGCGATGGGTGCAGTTGCACCCGTCGCGATTTTCAGTGTCTGCCAAGCAGACACTGAAAATCTTAATGGGGCCCTGTTAGGGGGCCCCTGCAGTGCCCATGCCAGTGGCATGGGCACTGCAGGGGCCCCCAGGGGCCCGACGACACCCGTTCCCGCCATCCTGTTTCTGGCGGTGAAAACCGCCAGAAACAGGATGGCGGGAAGGGGGTCGGAATCCCCATGGCAGCGCTGCTTGCAGCGCTGCCGTGGAGGATTCCCTGGGGCAGCGGGAAACCGGCGGGAAACCAGCGGGAAACCGCCGGTTTCCCTTTTCTGACCACGGCTTTACCGCCGCGGTCAGAATGGCCCCAGAAGCACCGCCAGCCTGTTGGCGGTGCTTCCGCGGTCGTTGGCCCTGGCGGTCCATGACCGCCAGGGTCAGAATGACCCCCTTAGTCTCTTTTTTGGAGATTTTCTTCATCGGGACGAACCAGCAAATCAGGCCGGGTCGCGGTTGAGGCAAGCCGGCTAGAGTTGCCGCGGCGACCCTCTATGGAGCTTTTTTTCAAAAGTTCTCCAAACTTCTTCAAACTTCTGGGGCTTCTCCCATATGTTATTTTAAGGTTCTTTCGGGGCCCACAGCTCACCCCAAGGGTCCAGAAGCTCTGAGATGATCCTTGGGGTGCAGACTACAACTCCCAGAATGCACCTGGCGCAAACTCCTTTTTGGCCACTGGGCAGTGGTCACCTGGTTGATTTCTTCAGGAGTTGGTGCAGGGGACTCTGGTTAGCAATTTTTCACCTGTAGCAAACAGGGAGTCCCTCCTTGAACCAGTTGAAGCCAGGCAAAGTCCTTCTTGTGGTGAAGCCCAAGTGTGCAGCTGTTGCAGTCCTTTTGAGTGCAGGTTCCAGGTGCAGGCCAGGGGTCCTGCAGGGCAGTCCTTCTTCTTCTGTAGTTCTTCCCGGTAGGGATCTGGTAGGGAACTGAGGTTTGGGTGCAGGTCTGCCAGTTTTATCCTTGCTCCTGGGTGAAAAGCAGGGGGGTCCTGGTTCTCCAATCAGGTGCAGGGTCCTTCCCCCTGTGATGACCACTTCCTGGGAAGTGTGGCAAAAATCAATCCCAGGAGGCAACATTCCTAAAAAATCCATCATGGCTGAATCAGATTTTTGGAGGTTACATCTGGCTGAGCCCACCCACTGGTGTGGCTAAAAATCCTAAACACACCCCTCTCCTAATCTAATCATGGGGGCACCTAGTTGTCTGGGGTTGCAGGTTGTGGGGGTGTTGCTGGGGTGCTCCAAATGTCCTTCTCTGCCTTTGAAGACCAGTTTGGCAGCCCTCCCCCTTCCTGCCCCACCATCTGTTGAGGGGAAATTCCCTCCCACAGGCACATCTCTTTGTGTGAAGCCAGGCCACTTCACACCTCATCAAGACAGCCTGGCCAGGCTGCCAGAGGCTGGCCAATCAGAGCACAGCAGTAAAAACAATGCAGGGCTGAAATTGGCAACTTTTCAGGTAAAGTTTAAAACTCTTTACTGGAAGTTGTGGGATTTATTATAACAATTAATTTGATACCAAACTCTTGGTATCCATTACTTAAGGGGACTTTAACATTAAAATAAAGTCTCCCCGGTCTAGCCTATGAAGGCCATTCACTACAATGAGGGAAAAATAGATTTGGCTGTTTTTACCTCACCAGGAATTATAAAACTACTTTTATAAGGTCCCTGCTTATAGTTACATGGCACCCAGCCCTAGGGGCACATAGGGCACACCTTAGGGGTGACTTATATGTAAAAATAAGGTAGTTTAAGACTTTGGAACTACTGTTAATTCCAAAGTCGAATTTCCATACAACTATAATTTAAAAGCAGCCAGCAAGGCAGGCCTGCCTTTAAAATGACACTGGGCACCTCAGCATGCACCTATGGGTGCACTACCTGTGCTGGAGTCCCTTAACCTACATGCCCTACCATATACTAGGGACGTATAGGTATGTTGACTTGGCCAATTATAATTAGCCTAATTTGCATACTGATTTTACACAGAGCACAGGCCCTGGGACTGGTTAGCAGTACCCAGGGCACCATCAGAGTCAGGAAAACACCAGCAAAAAGTGGAAAATGGGGGCAAAAAGTGAGGGGGCCTCTGCAATCAGCCCTGTTTTCTCACAGGTGGTGAAAATCCTTTCGCCATATTTTGAAACCCACACACCAATCTGACAGAATACTGCCTAACACACAAATCCGCCAGCCCAAAGGTCAGTGCTAAAGTGGCGATTCCAACTCCCACACCGTTATGCCAACAAAACAATGCCCACTACATCATGGCCCACGAATCACCACGGGGACATTCACCGGCGGTAAACCATTGGTGGTACACACCGCTGCGGTCAGAATGGCCACCTAAATACTAAACCTCACAACATTGGCCAATACCAAAATCAAATATGTGATACTCATACACACACCAACCACACCCACCCACAGCACTATAAAACACACAACCACATCACCCACAACCCTTTACAAATACAAATTATTGCCACCAGACTGACACCAAGACCACTGTGACAGCTAGACACACACCACATACACCCATACATCCCTCACGCACCCCACTACTCACACCTAACCAGAGTACCCAACACACACACACCACACAAAACCCATGTCCCCACAAAGGCACCCTGTTTAACAGATGAAGAGTTGAGGGTCATGGTGGAGGTAATAGTCAGGGTAGAGCCACAGCTGTTTGGAGCACAGGTACAACAAATATCCATTGCAAGGAAGATGGAGCTATGGTGGAGAATCATGGACAGGGTGAACGCTGTGGGACAGCATCCAAGAACAAGGAACAACATCATGAAGAGGTGGAATGACCTACGGGGGAAGGTACGTTCCATAGCAGCAAGGCACCAGCTTGCCATACAGAGGACTGGTGGTGGAACCCCACCTCCTCCCCCACAGCTCACAGCATGGGGGTTGTCACGATTCACCCTGGGCTTACCATCTGTATCGGAGAGGGATTGTGTGCGGACCCGGTTTCTGCAAGTCCTGCTGTGACCGAGATAGGGGCGACCCCTTCCGGTAGCCACGGTGCTGTTGACAATAGTACGCCACCACAGTCCGTGCCCTCCAGAAGGAGTCCCAGAGGAAAAACCCCAAGGGGAAAAAACCTCCAACAGGAACTCCCTGGAACAGAAGGAGGACACGAGGAATTAGCACTCAGGAGTCTGTAAATACTGGAAGGCTGAAGAAAAAACAGGAACAACTGGTGTCCAAGCGAAGACCAGCCGGAGCGTGACCACCACAGCAGAAGTGTTGCAGCGCAATCAGAAGAAGAAATGATTCCCCTTATATACCCCTAGACAGGAAGTGATGGACAGGAAGAAGTAACACCACCATTTTGGATTGGGAAGTGGCTATAGCAATAGATAGGAAAAGACACCATAATAAAAAAGGGAACAGATGCATGCAGGGAATAGGGAGGTGCAAGGTATGCTGGGAAGGAGAAGGCATGGCTCAAGAACCATGCAGGAGGAAAGGAAGGCCCTGAAAACGGGTACCCGGTAAGTGTGATGCTGGGGGGGGGCGCAGACACCCCACGACAACACTCGCGCTGCGCGCTGTGCGTGGCGAGGACCGATGCCCAATTCTGGGCCTCCGGCCTCCCCGCATCAAGAAAACAGCACGCGGCCGGAGAAAAGGGCCGCCGCGGGTCCCGTGACCTTTGACACGGCCCGCGGCTTCACCCGCGGCCCGGCCGGGAGACGCCGCGGGCCGCCACGGGTCAACAGTAGGTCCCCCCCGGAGGCCCCAGGTTTGTGAGGGAAAAGACGGAAAAAACGACAGATCAGAAGAGGGGCATGAACCGAAGGTGCGTCTTTCCAGGAGCAGTCACTCATAGGGTAGCCCTTCCAATGAATGAGGTATTGGAGACGACCACAGAAGACCCGAGAGTGACAGATTTCCTGGACCTTGTATTCAGGCACTTTGTCAATCAGTTGAGGAGGAGGACAGGTGAATGGTCTGCGAAAAAGGATCAGGGGCATAGGGTTCAAGCTGAGATACATGGAATTCAGGATGTATTTTCCAAGTCTGAAGCAAACGAAGACGAACAGAAACAGGGTTGATCTTTTGAAGGATCAGGAATGGACCATAATACCGGGGTTTGAATTTATTTTGGGTTAGTCGAAGAGGTTAGAACTTGGAGGAAAGCCATACTTTATCATTGATCTGATTATGCGGGGCCTCACAACGTTTCTTGTCAGCCATTCTTTTCATGCGTGTCTTTGTGGCTAAAAGATTCGAATGTATGACACGTTGGATACCACATAGTTGCCGGACATATGAGGTAATGGCAGGGAGAGTAGATGTTTCTTTCAGAGGAATAGGAAAGGCTTTCGGATGGAATCCATAAGAACAATAAAAAGGAGAGACTTTCGAGGCACTGTGTACCGAATTGTTGTATGAGAATTCAGCAAGTGGTAGGTACGTAGACCAGTTGCTCTGCGTAGCATTACAAAAATTACGTAAGTATTGTTCAAGGCCTTGATTCAGCCGTTCTGTCAGTCCATTAGTTTGGGGATGGAAACCAGATGATAAAGCCACCTCTATTCTGAGGGGCATATTTATACTCTGTTTGCGCCGGAATTGCGTCATTTTTTTTGATGCAATTCCGACGCAAAACTAACTCCATATTTATACTTTGGCGTTAGACGCGTCTAGCGCCAAAGTCCATGGAGTTTGCGTAATTTTTTAGCGTGGACACCTACTTTGCGTTAATGATATGCAAGGTAGGCGTTCCCGTCTAA
The DNA here is from genome assembly GCF_031143425.1 of Pleurodeles waltl. NCBI lineage: Eukaryota > Metazoa > Chordata > Amphibia > Caudata > Salamandridae > Pleurodeles > Pleurodeles waltl. Next base: position 766,970,143 of record NC_090438.1, read on the forward strand.
AAAATTGACTCCGAGGCATGTGCACCGTATTTACACTCCCGGGCAAAATTCACGCCCGGGAGTGGGCGGGTCAAAAAAAATGACGTACGGCCGCTTTTGCGCCGTTTTTTAGCGCCTGGACAAGGCAGGCGTTAAGGGGCCTGTGGGCTCGGAAGGAGCCCAGAGGTGCCCTCCCATGCCCCCAGGGACACCCTCTGTCACCCTTGCCCACCCCAGGAGGACACCCAAGGCTGGAGGGACCCATCCCAGGGACATTAAGGTAAGTTCCGGTAAGTATTTTTGTAAAAAAAAATTGTGGCATAGGGGGGCCTAATTTGTGCCCCCCTACATGCCACTATGCCCAATGACCATGCCCAGGGGACAGAAGTCCCCTGGGCATGGCCATTGGGCAAGGGGGCATGACTCCTGTCTTTGCTAAGACCCGTGTGCTGTGCGCGGAGAGGACCGATGCCCAATTCTGGGCCTCCAGCCTCGCCGCATCAAGAAAACAGCGCGCGGCCAGAGAAAAAGGCCGCCGCGGGCCCGCGACCTTTGACACGGGCCACGGCTTCACCCGCGGCCCGGCCGGGAGACGCCGCGGGCTGCTGCGGCGCAACAGGGGGAGGAAGTCTCACTGGAGTTGCCGGAGGACTGGAGACTGGTGAGTCAACATTTATTACTTATCAACCCCACTACCTGCATGCCTTCTCACACCCTCACCCTCACTCCCATCATACCACTCCATCCCACATACTGCACCTACATATACGACTAACCCCAATGCCCAGCCCTGCATGCAATACCAATGCATGGACAGCCCTCCCAGTCCTGCATGGACACCCATCACTAAAGCATGCACAGAATTGGGGAACTAACAATCCCACACTACATCAACATACACAAAACAAGGTGGTAGGGCAACAGCAATGATAGAAGGGAAGCTAGGGATGTACAATATGTCACAGACATGAAGCATAATACATCACTTACATCCCTGCAGGTGCCCCAGCCAATGTCAGCAGAGAGGAGGTGCCACAACAAATCAGTCCCCCAACAGAAGATGCCCCCAGTGATGACAGCAACTCTGGATTTCAGGATCTGGATCAAAAACCTGGTCCATCAGGGACCACTGGACAGTCGGTCACCCCAGACCACTCACAGTCCACCACCAAGACTTCCCCATAAGTGTCCAACACCACAGCACACACCCAGCGTACCCACACCTCTGTCCCCAGGATACGTCAATCAGCAGTGTGTCCACCTGTGCAGGGACCCCAGTCAACACCTCACCCCCAAGACAATCAGGGGCACACTGTTCAGGGGACAGGGGCACAGGGCAACAGGGACACTGAGAGGACTGCTGTGTGCAAAGGGGAGGACAGGCCCAGGGAATCGACTCTCCAAGAGGCACTCACCGAGATCTTGGCAGCCTACCAACATTCCCAGGACACGATGGGCTAGTTCCTTGACAACGTGCAGGAGAACAGGCGGCTGCAGGAGGAACAGTATCAAGGGATCAGGGAGGACATGCAGGCCATCAACACCACCTTGATTTCCATAGCCGGGGTGCTGGCAGACATGGCCAACATCATGAGGGAAGCAACAGCACACCAGCGGGTCCCTACCACTAGCCAGTCCATTGACCAGCCCTCCACTTCCTCTGCAGCTAGTGCGCAGGAGGCCCCGCCACAGGACATACAGGCCACCAGCACCCCTCCCCTGTGGAAGGTGAACCACCCCGCAATAGTTCCCTGCTACCCAGACAGAAGCCAGAGACACTTGCCAAGACCACCACCAGAAAATGAGACTCTCCTGATTGTCCCCTTTGTGTCCCACACTGTCACTTGTCCACTTTGAAGTACCTTTGCTTCCCTTCCTATGGCTCCTTGGACACTGGACCCGACTGGAACCATACCCTGGGCTTTCCCCCACCATCACCTCATTCCATTGCTCTTTTCCCTCAATTTCATAGCACTGCAATAAACACCCTTGAACACAACTTGACTACTAGTATTTTATGAGTTGAAAATGTGCATTTATGGAAACACTCACATCTAGGGCAAATTATCTTAACACTGTGAGAGCATAGAAATAATGACCTGTAGCTGTCTGTAGTCATCACATCAGTACACAGTTGTTATCTGACCAACATCTGTCAAATGAGAAGCCACAGGTGACAGTAAGTTGAGATGCAAAGGAAGTTAATGCCATCATGCTACAGCCACACAGAAAACATCAATAGTCAGAGGAATGGTCAGTTGCACTGTCTCACCTGTGTATCATTGGAAGTATTGACGTATAACTGATGTTCGGTTGTCCTCATCCTCGTCCACTGCCTTCTCATCCTCACTGTCCTCAGGGTCCACTTCTGCCACAGGGGCATCTCCAGTCTCCTCCTCCTGCAGAAAAGGTATATGCCGTCTGAGGGCCAGGTTGTGCAGCATTCAGCATGCGACTACTATCTGGCAGACCTTTCCGGGTGAGTAGCACAGGGATTTACCTGTCAGATGGAGGCACCTGAACCTGGCCTTCAGGAGACCTAAGGTCCTCTTGCTGATCCTTCTGGTTCACCCATGTGTCTCATTATAATGTTCCTCAGCCCCTGTATTGGCATTCCTCACAGGGGTCAGCAGCCACAATAGGTTTGGGTAGCCAGAGTCACCTGCAAGTATTGAGGGACAAAATTTAGGCCTTCATTACAACCCTGGCGGTCGGTGATAAAGCGGCGGTAATACCGTCAACAGGCCTGTGATAAAAAAATTGGAATTATGATCTCGGCGGAAACTGACCACACAGACAGCCACTTTAACACACTGACCGCCACGGTGGAAACAACAAGCACCATGGCGGTAACCGCCAACAGCCAGGCGGAAGACAACATACCACCAACTCTATTATGACAGGCCTATCCGCCACCTTTTCCGGGGGGGGTACCAACGACATCAAAAGCATGGCAGATACAGAACACAGACGGCAAAGGACTCACGTCTGGAGTCTCAAGGGAGAACCACAACACCATGAAACCCGAGTTGCACATCTTTCAAATGATTGTATACCTCTTCATTCACTACAAACATCAATGCCGGTGAAGACGACCACAGTGAGTACTACCACCTTGCACACAAGGGAGGTGGGAGGAAAAAGAGAGTGACACACACACTCGCAATACGCAACACCCCCACCCCCTACACCTTACACACAAACAGATGCAGTAACATTACATTTATACCCCGTACCCCTCAGGAATAATGCAAGGACAAAAGGAATTGATTAAGTGAGTGTAATAAAATACAATACTAGAAATTTGTGATTCAAAATCAAAACAGTACAGTATATACATATATACAAATGGAAGGACACTGCCCTGTCCTCAATGTCCGTGGGCCACTGGGCCACATCACATAGGTTAAGGACCCACTTGACTCCTGCAACAACACAGAGAGAACACTGCCGTGCTCAGGTCGAAAATACACAGGCACCTCAGGGGGACAGGGAATGGGGGGCACTTCAGCCGGAAGATGGTACAACACCAGTGGTCCTGGAGGGGGCAACATGCCTTGTGCGCTGTCCTGGGGAGTGTAAGGCCAAAGTCTCTCAAGTGGGTGGTTTGCCCACTGCTTGGTCCTAGGGAGTGCAAAGCCACAGCCTCTCTAGTGGTGGTTTGCCCACTGCTTGGTCCTGGGGAGTGCAAGGCCTCAGTCTCTTAAGTGGGTGGTTTGCCCACTGCTTGATCCTGGGGAGTGCAAAGCCACAGTCTCTCTAGTGGGTGGTTTGCCTACTGCTTGGTACTGGGGAGTGCAAACCCACAGTCTCTCTAGTGGGTGGTTTGCCCACTGCTTGGTCCTGGGGAGTGCAAGGCCACAGTCTGTCAAGAGGATGTCTTCTCCACTGGTTCTGGAGGGGGGCTATGTGCCCAGTGTGCTTCATCCTGACAAGGATGGGGTGAATGGATGACTTCTTTCACTGGTTCTGGAGGGGGCCTTGTGCCCAGTGTGCTTCATCCTGGCAAGGATGGGGTGAGTGGATGGCTTCTTTCACTGGCTCTGGAGGGGGCCTTGTGCCCAGTGTGATTCATTCTGGCAAGGAGGGGGTGAGTGGATAGCTTCTTCCACTGGTTCTGGAGGAGTCATTGTGCCCTGTGATACAGATCTTGGGGAGTGCAAGGTCACAGTCTCTCACCTGGGTGTCAGACCCACAGGATTTGCAGGGTCCAGGATGCACTACAGCCCATAGAGGTTGGACGACACACTGCCCGCCAGCGGTGATGGCTGCTCAGTGGTGGCAGTGGCAGTGCTGGTGTCGGGGCTGGCAGTGGTGGGTGGTGTTCATCAGCCCCTGCCCAACATGGAACCTACCCTGCAATGTCTGGCCTGGCCTAGGGGCACCCACAGGCCCACATCCCCCACCCAGATACCACCCCACCACGCGCAAGTAGTACATTTGGAAACTGTACTCACCCCCTTGTGGCTGCTTTGATGCCCTCAAGTGCTCATCCAGCTCCGGATAGGCCACCGCCAGTATGGGGGCCATCAGGGGGGTCAGGGTTCGATGGGCACCTCTTCCTCATTGGGAGGCCATCCCAGCTGGGTCTCCGCCATCTTCCTTGCCCAGCGTCTCAGGTACTCCCATCGTTTGCGACATTGTCATTGTCATAGACCCCCAATGTCCGCACGTCCTTGGCGATGGCACACTATATACCCTTTTTTGATGGGCGCTGACCTGCAGAAAAAGATACATTGAAAAAGGTATCAGTCATACCATCCGGCCTGTTACACTCAGGGCCCACCATGGCCCTCACATCCCCTTACGCACAGACATTGCCCACCATACATGCATCACGCTGCCCAGAACCCTTCCACCAACCCCCCCCACACAAGGCCTTCACACACACCACTCCATGCAATCATGCCTCATGCATCGTGCTTACACTGTACTCACCTGTTGGTCTGGAGGCCCATACAGCATTCGGTACTGAGGTAGGACCCCATCCACCAGTCTCTTTTACTCCACAGCCGTGAAGGCAGGGGCCCTTTCCCCAGTGACACGAGCCATGGTCGGTTCCAGACACAGGTCACAGCAGCTATTGCAGTGTAGGTCCTCTCCTGTTGAAGGTCAGGTAGCAAGTGTGTGAATAGATAGAAAATGGTGGTCACGTCCGCGGTGGTGCGTCCCATCACAGCCGGCGTGCATCACCATTGGCCACTATAACCCATAGGGTTCATAGACAACTAATGAGGTGTTGCACAGCAGTACTCGACCGCCTCCCGCAATGGCGCAAAACATCAGCAGAATTACCTAATTTCCACCTGTCCCTCCAAACAGGACAGGCGGATGCCATTTCAGGGGCGGGGGGGCAGGCCATGGCACCTAAGTGCGTCACAGTACACATAGGCACCATTTGAGACTATCCAACGACATACTATTACAGTCACAACATGCAATGCAGTGAAGTGTTTGGAATTGTGGAATACTGACCAGGCTGGAGATGGGCGTGGGGCAGTAGTGGACCCTGTGGACAGTGAAGATGAGGAGGCACAGGATGAGGATGAGGATAACAGAACAGCTATTATATGACAGCACTTACAGTGACACACAGGTAAGACACTGTAACATCACTTTGCATTGACAGCTTTGTATTTGACATTGTAAATGGCAGGCAGATTCTCCCACTTCTATGGCCACTTCCTGTACCCTTTGGCATCTCTATTTTCAGATATCTGTGCCCCACCCTGGCACTTGGTGTGTTGACTGCAGCCAACTACAGGTCATTCCTATATATACATTACTGTACAGTTGTATTGCAGTGTTTAGAACTTGTAAAACGAATACATAGTTCAATCATTTGACACAATCCATTCTTGTATTTTTTCAAAGGGTGTTTATTTAAGTGCTATGAGGTAGAAAGGGAAGTGCAATAGGCTGGGGTGATGATGGAGGAAAGTCCAGGATAGAGTCCAGTCTATTTGTATCACAGGTGCATTGTCCAAGGGGGCATAGGAAGGGGAGCAATGGCAGTTCAAGGTGGACAGGGTGACAGAGTGGGACACAATGGTGATAATCAGGAGAGTCTTATTTCCCGTCGGGGGTCTTGGTAATGTTCTCTGGCTTCTACCTGGATCACAGGGTCTGTTTGCAGGGTGTTTTTCCTTTTGCAGAGGGGGGTGCTGGTGGCCTGTTGTTCCGTTGGCAGGGCCTCCTGTCCACTAGCGGTAGCAGAGGTGGAGGGCTGTTCATCGGTTTGGCTAGTGTCAGGGGCCCGGTGGTGTGCCACTGCCTCCCCCATGGTGTTGGCCACGTCAGCCAGCACCCCTGCAATGGTGACTAGGGTGGTGTGGATGTTCTTCAGGTCCTTCCTGATCCCCAGGTATTGTCCCTCCTGCAGCCACTGGGTGTCCTGCAACTTGTCCAGTATCTGGCCCATCGTCTCCTGGGAATGGTGGTATGCTCCCAGGATGTTGGCGAGTGCCTCGTGGAGAGTTGGTTCCCTGGGCCTCACATCCCCCTGTCGCACAGCAGTCCTCCCAGCTTCCCTGTTGTCCTGTGCCTCTGTCCCCTGAACCGTGTGTACACACGGCCACTGACCCCAGGTCCCTGATCGTCCTGTGTTTGTGGGGTGGCCGGTGGTCCCTGTAGTGGTTGACACACTGCTGATTGACGTGTTCTGGGGACAGAGGTATGGGCCCGCTGGGTGGCTGCTGTGCTGGTGTTTCCTGAGGGGGGGTGGCTCTGTGGTTGTATGGGACAGTGCCTGGGTAACCAACTGTCCGGAGATCCCTGATGGGCCAGGTTGGTAATCCAGATCCAGGCATCCAGAGTTGCTGTCATCACTGTGGGCCTCTTCTGTGGGGGGACTGGATGTTGCAGGCACCTCCCCTCCGGTGACGTTGGGTGGGGGACCTGTGGAGATGTAAAAGCAGTGTTTTAGTTTCTGCGTGTGACATCTTGTGCATGGGTGTGTTGCCCTGTATGGTTGTGATTGCTCTGTCAGCTTTGCCTTGTGTGAGTAGTGATTTTGTGGGCTAGGTGATTCTCTCTAATGTGCATGCTTTAGTGATGGGTGGCCATGCAGGTCTGTGATGGGGGTCCATGCATTGGTGTTACATACAGGGCTTGTTATTGGGATGGTTTGGTTGTGATGGTGGGGTATGTGGGAGGTTGTGCAGTGATGGGAGTGAGGGTTGGGGTGGGAGTTTGTGATGGCATGCAGGTAGATGGGGTGAAAGTAGTAAAGAGTTGACTTACCAGAGTCCAGTCCTCCTGCTACTCCTGCCAGGCCCTCCGGATGCAGTATTGCCAAGACTTGCTCCTCCCATGTTGTTAGTTGTGGGGCGGGAGGTGGGGATCCACCGCCAGTCCCCTGTACAGCTATCTGGTGTCTTGCAACCACAGAACATACCTTCCCCAGTAGGTCGTTTTACCTATTCCTGATGTCATCCTTTGTTCTGGGGTGCTGTCCCACGGCATTGACCCTGTCCACGATTCTCCGCCATAGCTCCATCTTCCTAGCAATGGATGTCTGCTTTACCTGTGATCCGAATAGCTGTGGCTCTACCCTGATGATTTCCTCCACTATGACCCTTAGCTCCTCCTCTGAGAACCTGGGGTGTCTTTGTGGTGCCATGGTTGTAGTGTGTGTGAGGGTGTGTGGGGTGATGTGTTGGGGTGTGTGCTGTGAGGTGCGTGAATAGCGTATGGGTGATGGTGTTCTGTGGCTCTGGTTCTGTGGGTGATCTTGGTGTGTCTCTCTCTCTCAGTTGTCAATTTTTTTGAGTCGTAAAGGATTGTGGGTAATGTGTGTGTGTTTTATAGTGGTGTGTGGATGTGTGTCAGGTGTGTGTAGTTTGAATTGTCCAATGTGGTGTAGTTTTGTATGTGTGTGTATTTTGAGTGTGGCGGTATGTACCACCAATGGTTTACGCAGTTGAATGTCCGCCGCAGTGATTCATGGGTCATAATGCTGTGGTTGTAGTTCTGTTGGCGTAACGGTGTGGGATTTGGTACCGCCAGTTTATCACTGACCTTTGGTCTGGCAGGCTTGTGTGTGTGTCTGTATAGTGATGGATTGCTATGTGTGTCATGATCCGGATAACGGTAAACCGCCACAGTGGCGGTATGTTGGCAGCAGTTGGTATGGCGGTAAGCGGTACTTACCGCCAATGTCATAATGAGGGCCTTAGTCTCACACAATGCTATGGGGATGACACCTGAAGGCATACACTAACATACAGTGGGTAGGGACCATGGCTCCCCTATTAGCCACACCCTGTGCCTCTGCAGTTGGCCCATCACATTTGGGATGCTGCTATTCCTCAGGATAAAGGCATCAAGCACTGACCCAGGGTACTTGGCAGTGACGTGGGAGATGTACTGGTCCGCAGGGCACACCATTTGCACATTCAGTGAGTGGAAACTCTTACGATTCCTGAACACTTGTTCATTCTGGAGGGGGGGACTAACGCAGTATGTGTCCCGTCAATCACCCCAACAATATTGGGGATATGTCCCATTGCATAGAATCTGGCGTTCACAGTGGCCAGATCTTCCACCTGGGAGAAAGCTATGTAGCTGCACATGTGTTTCAACAGGGCACACAAAACTCTTGTCAGCACGATTGAAAACTTTGGCTGTGACATTCCTGCTGCCAAGCCCACTGTCACTTGGAAAGAACCAGTTGCCAGGAAATGGAGCACTGATAGCACTTGTACAAGAGGGGGGATCCCAGTCGGATGACGGATATCAGATATCAGGTCAGGCTCCAATTGGGCACATAGCTCTGTGATTGTGATCCTGTCCAGTCTAAAGGTGAGTATAATGTGATTTTCCTCCAGTGTTTTTAAGTCCACAAGGGGTCTGTACACAGGGGTTTGTCTACTCCTCCTATTCATCCGCAGCAGTACGTATTTATGGGACACAAGAGTGAGTAGGCTGTCAAAATTTGAACAATGGAACCTCCACCTCAGTGTACATAGTGCATTTATGTGATGGGACAGTGGGAATGGCCAGGTATGTGCTAATCTAGGCTGTGACGCAGTTAAGGTTGATATGATCATTGTCTACCACCATGAAATGACGACTGCCTGTCCTGTATGTAGGGACTGGTAGAAGTGAGGTAACTCCGCCAACGCCGGGCGTCGTGGCGGAAGGCGGTCTTGCACCACCATGCAATTCCTCATTGGATAATATGGGGCTCTATGGAGTACAGTGGCAAATGGGGATCAGCACCGGTGCTGACGGTGTACACCGCTGCGGATGTGACCGCCATTTTCCATCAGATTCCTCACTTGTTTCTTGACCTTCAACAGGAGAACACCTACACTGCGTGTTCTGCTGTGACCTGTGTCTGGAACCTACCATGGCCCGTGTGACCGAGGATAGGGCCCCTGCCTTCACTGCGGAAGAGTTGGAGCGTTTGGTGGATGGGGTCCTACCCCAGTACGGTCTGGTGTATGGGCCTCCAAACCAACAGGTGAGTACACCTTGGACATGATGCATGTGTGAAGGATACATGGAGATGTGTGTGCAAGCATCGTGTCATGGGGAGGATGTCTTGTGGTGGTGTACATGGTGTGCGCCATACGATGTGTGTGCCAATGGTGATGGAAACGGGACTAGTAGGCCATATGTGTGACAGGCTGGATTGTACGTGTAATGTTGTCCTCCTGTCCGTATTACTTCTGCAGGCCAGCACCCATCAAAAGAAGGGATTATGGTGTGCCATCTCCAAGGACGTGCGGACCCAGGGAGTCTATGGCAGGCAGAGCACCCACTGTCGGAAACGGTGGGAGGACCTGAGATGCTGGACACTGAAGACCACAGAAGCCCAGGTGGGGATGGCCTCCCAGCGAGGAAGGGGTGACCATCGGAACCTGACCCCCCTGATGGCCTGCACACTGGCAGTGGCCTACCCAGAGCTGAATGGGTGCCTGAGGGCATCACAACAGCCACAGGGGGGTGAGTAAAGTGGGCATTACTACAATAATTGGTAGGTGGCATGTGATCTGGGTGGTGTGTGTGAGTTAGTGGCTGCCCCTTAATGCCAGGTCAGACATTGCAGTGGGATCCAGCTCAAGGGTAATGGGTGTATGGCAAATGCAGGTAAACTAGCTTGTTACCATTCCATGTCAGTCAGGGCTTTGTGGGTCCCCAGAGAGGTGCAGTTGGCTGTGTGTGGCCCTCATCTTGTTGTGGCATTTAGCCAAATCACTGGCAGTGCAATGCATAGTACTCAATCTTGATCCCTGTGTGTGATGGTGCTGTGTATGCCAACTGTGGTATTGGTGCAGTAATTACCCCAGTGCTTCCTTTCTCTCTCTCCCCCCTTTTTTCTTCTGTCATCCTGTCCATGTGTGCATTAGCATCACCTGGCGGAGGAGCAGACAGAGGAAGTTGCATTTCACAGGACCCTGGAGGCAGAGTCCACCGACGCCAAGCGAACCAGTGGGACGGAGGGCGAGGGGAGCACCACGGCGGAGAAAGGAGGTGACAACACAGACTCAGATACCTCCTCCGATGGAAACTCCCTGGTAGTGGCAGACACCTCTGTGACCACCCCATCTGCAGGTACAGCCGCCACCCCCATATCAGCACTGCCCTCCCAGTAGCCCCTCAGCAAGTTGCCCATGCCCGCTCACACAGGTGTGTGGGCATCTCCTTCGCCCCAGGCACCTCAGGCCCTGCCCCGGTGAGCCCTGCTGCCCTGAGTGAGGAGGCTATTGACCTCCTGAGATCCATCTCTGTAGGGCAGTCAACCATTTTGAATGCCATCTAGGGGCTGGCATCCACGGTGGATTGGCGGCCCAACAGAAATCGATTCAGGCTCTGGCCTCCTCTCTGATGGCAGCCATAGCCCCTGTTCCTACCATCCCCCCTCCAACTACCACTTCCCAGTCCCAGTCTCCTCACCCCAACCCATCCCATGCACACATACAGACGAGCATGCACACAAGCCATCACACAGGAGTGGCACAGTCAAACACAGGCACCACACTTCATCCCCAAGCACTCACGCAACCACCAGACAGTTGCAGACACAACCACATCCACTGCCTCCACTGTCTCCCCCTCCTCTTCCACCTCCCTCACAGTCACATCCACACTCACACCTGCATGCACTGCATCAACATCCACCACCAGCATCACCACACTAAGCAGCACACACACCTCTCTAGCAGACACCTCTAATACATCCATCCATCCATGCATCCCCTGTGTCCTCTCCCACCCTGTCTGTCCCCCCTCCTAAAGGACACAAACGCAGGCACTCATGCACCCAACAGCCATCCACCTCACATCAGCACACTGCCCATGCACCTGCACCCAAGTCCAGCAGACATATACCTCCAACAACCACTCTCACAACCTCCACTCCTATCTCTGCTCCCTCATCCTGCCCTACAGCGCATAAGAAGCTTTTGCTTGCCCAACTTGACCTCTTCCCTCCCCCTAACTCCCGTCCTGCCCTTAAGAGCAGGGTCCCAGCGACCCAGCCTAGCACCTCAGCCAAACAGTCCAAGCGGACAGTGGAGGCACCTCCTAGTCGTGGTGGCAAGACAGTGAAGGATCCCACTCCACCAGCAAGGAAGGTTAAGGATCCCACACCTCCTGCCATGAAGGGGAAGAAGCCCTCAACTCCTGCCATAAAGGGGAAGGAGCCCGCAGCTCCTGCCATGAAGGGGAAGAAGCCCTCAACTCCTGCCAGGCAGGCTAAGGAGCCCGCATATCCTGCCATGAAGTGGAAGAAGCCCTCAACCCTTACAAGGAAGGTTAAGGATCCCACACCTCCTGCCATGAAGGGGAAGGAGCCCTCGACTACAGCAGAGGCTGACAGGGTGACACCACCACCACAAACAGTGGTCACAGAGACCTCACCGCCAGCTGAGGAAGTGCAGCCTACTCCTCCTGCAGAGGCCACCCAAGAGGCACATTCACCTGCTGAGACAGTGCAGCCCTCACCTCCAGCAGCAGCCGCCCAGGAGGCACCTTCACCTGCTGACACAGTGCAGCTCTCACCTCCAGCGGAGGCTGTCAGGTTGACACCACCACCAGTGGCCACAGAGTCCTCACCGCCAGCTGAGGAAATGCAGCCCACTCCTCCTGCAGAGGCTGCCCAGGAGGCACCTTCACCTGCTGACACAGTGCAGCCCTCACCCCCAGGTGACATAGTGCAGCCCTCACAACCAGCGTAGGGCATGTAGGCCATCCTCCAGGGACTGATGCACAAGGGGCCCCCTCCAGAAGCAGTGGACATGTTCCCCACCTGAAAGACTGTGACCTTGCACTCCCCTGCAGAGAGGAATGGGCATGAAGCCCCTCCAGAACCAGTCGGCAAGTCAGCCACCTGAGAGACTGTGACCTTGCACTCCCCAGCACAGAAAAATAGGCATGGAACCCCATCGAGAAGCAGTGGGCAAGTCAGCCACCTGACAGACTGTGACCTTGCACTCCCCAGCACAGAGAAATGGGCATGGAGCCCCCTCCAGAAGCAGTGGGCAAGTCAGCCACCTGAGAGACTGTGACCTTACACTCCCCTGCAGAGAGAAATGGACATGGATTCCCCTCCAGAACCAGTGGGTTGTTTCCGTATTCGGCTGAGGAGCCCCCCACACCGCCCCCACCCCCCTAAGGGTCCTGTCCACTTGTAAACTGTTGCCCCTGCAGCGTTCTATCAGGATGATGTCAGGATTCGTGATGGGCCTTGGACTGTGCCCTGTGGCCATGTGGGCCCTTAGTGCTTTGGACTGGGCATTGGCCCTTTGAGTACATTTGTACATATCTGTTTTTCATACAATTGGTTCATTTGGTAGCTATTCACAATCAACACATTTTCATTACTGCATTCTTGTTGTCCTTGCATTATTATGCCGTGTGCCATTGTTTTTCGTCTGCAGCTGGTTGTGTGTATGGTGTGTGTGTGTGTGTCGGGGTTAATTTATCACTCTCCTTTTCCTCCCTCCCTCCCTTGTGTGCTAGGCGGCTATACTCACCGTCATTATCTTCATCGGCGTTGATGTTCCAAGTGGAGCATGGCGTAGATGAGCATGGGGAAACTTGTAGTTTGGGTTCCATGGTGGGTTTGTCCTTCTCTGTGTCTCCGATGGTGAGTCTTTGGTCTTCTGTGATGTGTTTACACCAGGCTTTTGATGGCGTTGGTACCGCCCCGGAAATCGTGGCGTGTGTCATGATATGGTGGGCAGTACTTTGTCTTCCGTCTGGCTGTTGACAGCTACCGCCGTGGTCAGTAGTGTTAACGCCCTGGCAGTCAGTGTGGTATTTTGGCTGTCTATGGGAGTTCTCACCGCTATGGTCATAAATGGGCGGTAATTACCGCCAGCCTGTTGGCAGCATTACTGCCATTTTATCACTCACCTCCAATGTCATAATGAGGGCCTGTGCCCTTGCACTCCCCAGCATTGGGAATTTGGCATGCAACCCCCTCCAGGAGCTGTGCACAAGTTCCCCACCTCAGAGACTGTGACCTTGCACTCCCCAGCATTGGGAATTGGACATGATTCACCCTCCAGAACTAGTGGGAAAGTTCCCCACCTCAGAGCCTGTGATCTTACACTCCCCAGCATTGGGAAATGGGCATGGAGCCTCCTCCAGAGCCAGTGAGCAAGTTCCCCAACTCAGAGACTGTGACCTTGCACTCCCCAGCATTGGGAAATGGGATTGAAGACCCCTCCAGAAACAATGGGCAATTTTCAACCTCAGAGACTGTAACCTTGCACTACTCAGCACTGGGAAATGGGCATGGAGCCCCATCCAGAGGTAGTGGGCAAGTTCCTGACTTCAGCTGATGTGCCCCCCAGCCTCCCTCCACCTGAGGTGCCTGTCCACTTTTGAGATGTTGCCCCTGCAGAGTTTTGTGCGGAGTTAGTCAGGATCAAGTTCGGGCTTGGACTGTGCGCTGTGGCCATGTGGGCCTTATGTATTTTGGGCTGGGTATTGGCTCTTTCTGGACAATTGTTCATGTATCTTTGTTCTAAAATTGGTACATATGGTGGCTGTTGCCATGCACTAACAGTTTCAGTACTGCCGACCTGTAGTCCTTGTATTATTATGCTGTGTGTCCTGTGCCATTGGTTTACGTCTGTATCTGGTTCTGTGTATGGTGTGTGTGTGTCTGGTGTGTGTAATGTGTGTGTGTGTGTCACTCTCCTTTTCCTCCCTCCCTTGTGTGCTAGGTGGCTGTACTCACCGTCATCGTCTTCGTTGGCGTTGGTGGTCCAGGTGGAGCATGGTGTAGAAGAGCATCAGGAAGACTTGAAGTTCCGGTTCCATGGTGGCATTGATCTTCTCTGTGTCTCTGTTGGTGAGTCTTTGGTCTTCTGTGCACTGTTTCTGCCAGTCTTTTGATGGCTTTGGTACCACCCTGGAAATCGTGGCAGTTTGCAGTGTCATGATATGGTGGGCAGTACCTTGTCTTCTGCCTGGTTGTTGATGGCTACTGCTGTGGTGCATGGTCTTAACGTCCTGGTGGATGGTGTGGTACATTTGCTGTCTATGGGAGTTATCACCATCATGGTCTTAATTTGGCGGTAGTTACCACCAGCCTGTTGGCAGTATTACCACCACTTTGACAGTCACCGTCAATGTCATAATGACCACCACTGTCTTTTTGTGTATCAACTCTAGTGTTTCCAAAAGGACTGAAATAACGTTAGGTCATATATTCTGTCAGAAAGGCTGCAATGTAAACATTTCAGTTTCAAACGGCCAGACAAGTCCACAAGACCATCCTCAGGACACAGTGTCAAGGTGGAGTCAAATCTGCAGAAGCCGGCAGACAATAGTTCAAAGCAACTTCAGCTTCTAATGCCCGAATGAATCAGCAAATGGCACAACACTATAGTAGCAGCACAAACATGGCTTCAGGCCTTCCAAGTGCAGTCTGACTGTCTCAGTGTTAACATGCAGTGCAGCCTGTTAAAATAACCCTTTTTGACTTTCAAAAACCTCCTTTTTAAATGTTAATAACTCACTCCTATATATGCCTTGTAGCCCACAAGGCAGGGGGGCAGAATATTTAAACGAAGACTCATGACCGAGCTTCTGAAAAGCTGACACCCTCCCTTTTTACTTACTTTTTGACCATCTTAGTGACCTGTTGCCTGAGATTACCTTTTTCCTAATTATTTTAGCTTTTTGTCCTTTTTGTATTTTTAGTGATCCTCCAAGCGCATGTTATTCCCTGATTGCCTAATCTGTTGGGTTTTTAGTGTGCGAATTAGTTGAAACTTGATGATTTGAATTGTCTTAATGCTTATTAAGACTCAGCAATGCTTGGTTTCTATTCATTAGTTAATTTTGCTGATGCTTTGTATCACATTTGTAGAGTGTCTAGCTCTCTTAATGTTAGTTCGCTTGAACCTAATTTGTCTCCTTGGTCAGCCCTTGGTGATACTGTATCTTTATAACTTTGTATTGAGAATTGGCTACATGACCTTGAGCTTTAGTTTGTAATAAAACCACTTAACTTTATTCCCGACTGGAGTTTTCCTTGTATGGCCACATTGGTTATACTGTGTAATTGACTTGGTATCTATTGAAATTTGTTGTTTAGCTTTCCACAGGCTTATGCTAGGTCCAAAGTTCTATTGATCTTGTCAGTCATTGATTCCTGTGAAGGTAGAAAATTCTCCATCACTACCTTGTGTTATGTTTTCATTTTATTATTGTTGGAGTGCTGCATAAATACTTGACACTTTGCCTCTAACTTAAGCCTGACTGATTTTGTGCTAAGCTATCAGATAGTTAATCATAGGTTTATTTAGTAACTTTTGTGGTTCACTCCGAGAAAGATTCTGTTTATTATTTAGGTGGTGCTT
Organism: Pleurodeles waltl; assembly: GCF_031143425.1. Taxonomy (NCBI): domain Eukaryota; kingdom Metazoa; phylum Chordata; class Amphibia; order Caudata; family Salamandridae; genus Pleurodeles; species Pleurodeles waltl. Next base: position 766,985,949 of record NC_090438.1, read on the forward strand.
CCACTACTCTCAATAACCCAGTTACATAGGGAAATGTGAAATCGTAGACAATTTTGACTGAGCAACAGATGGAAGTATCATATGTACCCGGCGCTTGTGAAAGGACGCTGATTGGTCCTCTTATTTATCTTTGAAATAAAAGACAGGCTGATGATGAGAAAAACATAGTGATGCATGGGTCAATGTGAACATAATGAGTTACCAAGAAATACATCAATAACAAAGAGAAAAGCAAGAACTCAAAAAGACAAAGAGTTCTTTCCCGACCCGACTCTAATCATAAATCTCACACCACTTCCATAGTTAAACCTAAACATTGTTGCAATTCTTTATGTGACCCTAAATCTAACCCTACATACAACCTAACCGTAACAATACTTTCGGCCTTTATCTCTCACCTTGCAAACTCTTTATACTTTAATCTTCCCAATCTCATCTGTTAAATATTCATAAACGTATAATCTGTCAATTGTGGATTAAGTAGCAATAGTTCAGCAGTGCAGTGGTGCTAAGTCTCAGGGGTGCGAGGATCTCAATTCACCCCACTTGTTTGTTTTTTCACACAACTCGAGGTATGGGCTATAGGTACCTTACAGGCATTAGGCTCCCATGACACCAATGCCATATCATAGTTCTTTATTATTTTCCTTCATGTTTACCTAACAAAATATCACATTTCGTTTTCGATTTAAATATGGTATTTCTTTATAGTATTTTTCATATAAGACAGGCAGCATATCTTTGTAATATATAAGTATTTTTTGACAGGTAGTAAGATTCCGTTTCCAGACAGGAACAAAAGTCGACTCCGTAAGTTAAAACAATAATTCTAAATTCAAAGAAAACTTATTGAGCATCAGTGATGAGTAAACTAAGCCAACAGATGGTAGGAATTACAAATGGAGGAAAGTGTTTTGAGGACTGTAGGTTAGGATATTTTAGGCAAAGTAGGCAATTCGTTTGAATTCAAATTAACCAGTTGAAACAAATTATTATGCAATACATTTTGTGATGGTAATAGAGCCCTGAGCTGTAAAATCATTAGGTTCCTTTATTGATGTGGTCGCTCAGATCTGACAGAAGCAGTCTTACTAACATTTCTGATTTAGCTTTCCACTCTGTCTTTCCTTGTGTTTCAGTAAAACACTATTCCACTTTAGTTATTTTGACCTCGGTGTGATCTCCAAATATATTAAAAGTAAAGCTCATTAATTAAGGCAGTTACTAGTGGAAAACAGTTGCTGCGAGTGAGGTGCCAATGAGCTAATGGGGTCCTGGATGTACTTTGCAGTTCTCTGCCAGTGGATGTGGACCAAGTAAATTACCTCAGTTGGTCCTTGCACAGCAAGGGAGACCGGTCTGATTAAATTTGCACACATTTTCAAATAAAGGGATATCTGTGTGGGGGTTTGGGAACATTCTGTAGAAAAAGAGGGCTAGTTTTTTTGTTCGAGAAATTTGGAATGGTGAACTGGAGATAGAATATCACTAAATAAACTGTTGGTTGGGGAAGTACCAAATGTCATAGGAGCGATGCGAGAATTGGATATTGGGAAAAGAGGTTTGAATGGGAATTTTCAAAACTGATGAATAGTCAAAAAAGCAACTTACAACTACTATCAGATAAATCCACACTACGGCAGAAATTGATAAGACAACAGCATTCAGGAAAAGTGTCAAGCTGGATGAAGGCAGGGAATATCTAGGCCAAAATAAAGAAAATTCTAGCTATCGCATTAAGAATTTTCAATTCTATTAAGGACACAGAGGCGAGGATTATGCTTTCTCTTTCTTTACTGACTTAAACAGCAGCCAATCAAATACAAGTAACAGAAAAAACTACAACACCCAGGACACCTAACATCCTGTCACATGGTCCAATCACCATCCATGTCCTCTGCTATGAGTCCTTTGACCTATGAAGTCACTTCCTCTTTCTTTGTTCAAACAGATAATGTCAACTTGAAAACGCAAACTTCTTACGCCATCCCGAATCCGGAGTCATAAACTTCTTCTCCATACTGAAGAACCGAAACTTGGAGGCTCCATGCCGAAGGAACAACCGGTATAACATATAACTCAAACTTTCCTTCAAGTTACGACTTTCAGGCGTTCTTCTGATCAGAAGCTGCAACAATAAACAGGTAGGTAATATCCCATAAAATATATGTTATCTCAAACTTTATAATTGCAAATAATGGGAGGGTTAAATGACAATATCTCATCAGATATACACAATAATTGATAATAAATATTCCATAAATATAACAAGGGAGGGATAATCCTCGCCTCCGTGTCCTTAATAGAATTGAAAATTCTTGACGCGATAGCTAGACTTTTTTTATTCTATGTCAGGACCGGAGGCTCCGATTATGCTAGTTTAAAGCTGTTCCATCACCACACTGGCTACATCCAATACAGGTTTATGATAAAACTTACGAAAAATAAATCTGCAGCTTTCATTATGTCCTCTAAACGAGAACCTAAGGCAAATGATTTTGAAGCCATAGCCCCTCTAGCCGAATGGGCCCCAAACACAGAGGTATCAATACCTGCTTCACTCATCAGCCATCTCATCCATCTAGCTAAAGTAGCTGAGGAAACTGGTTTAAAAGGTTTTGGCAAAGCAATTAACAATTGACCTTTAGCATCCTGTCGAAATTCTTCTGTGACAACTTCATAATCCTTTAAACATTGAACCACACATAATTTTGAATTTTCCGTATAAACTGGATATGATACTGACCTGCAATTTGTTTTGGTTCTCCTTGTCACCGAAAAGGAGACTCCTTCCGGTGAAAAGGTTCTACCTGCTAAATCTAAAGCTCTGACGTCCGATACTCTTTTACAAGAGACAAGGCATAAAAGCATGGTTAACTTAGCTGAAAGCTGTTTGTGAGACAAATATCTGTTGGCAGGCCAAGAATCAAGAAATTTTAATATAATATTAACATCCCATAAAACGGTATACTGTATTTAGCTTGAGGTGGTTTAGAAAGACGTATACCCCTCAAAAGCTTGCAAATTAATGGATGTTCACCAATGGGCTTGCCTTCTAACTGCCAATGTCCTGCTGAAATGGCAGATCTAAAATTATTGACCGTCCGATAAGCCAAACCCGAGCTGGCTAGTTCTGCTAGAAAATTAACAATCAAACCAATATGTGCTTCCACTGGATTGGCACCCCTTGCATCACACCAACTAGACCATCTGCGCCAGGCTGAATCATATCTCTTATGGGTACTACTGGCCCAGGCCTGTTTAATGAATTCCGCAGCTTGTTGCGAAACATCTGGGGTATTCCATCTCGACCTGAAATTAACCAGACTAGAAGTGTTAACTTCCCTGACAAGATCAGAGGATGTTGAAGGCCCTCTGGACTCAAAAGAAGATTCGGACGAGGAGGAATCAGAAGAGGAGAGGCACAGGCTAAATGTAGAGCACTGGGGAACCAAGGCTGTGCTCTCCAAAACGGAGTCACCAGAACAATCTCTGTTTTCTGTCTCCGCACTTGAGCCAGAACTCTGGCAATCATCAGAAAAGGAGGAAACGCATAACCTCGAAACTGGGACCAGTCCTGAAGAAAGGCATCTGTCTTTAAAGCATAAGGGTCTGGACACCAACTGTAAAATTTTTGAATTTGGCAATTGAGGCGAGAGGCAAATAGGTCCACTTCGCAATTGCCCCATTCCTGAACTATCTGGGCAAAAATCAGAGGATCCAACTTCCAGTCGCTGGAGTCTGATAGGTATCTGGAGTTCCAGTCTGCTATGACATTCTGGTCCCCAGGCAGATATTCCGCTATGACCACTAAACGCTGAGTTAGGCAAAATTGCCAGAAATCCTTGGCAATCTCCGCCAGAATTCTGGACTTCGTGCGTCCCAACTTGTTGACATACCTCACTGCTGATATATTGTCCATCCGTAATAGTATGCAACAATCTGTTTTCTGCGTGGAGAGACTCTTTATAGCAAATGATCCCGCTAGAAGTTCCAAACAATTGATGTGAAGGGATTGTTCCCATTCTGACCATCTGCCCCCCGTCACTAGCGAGTTGCAGCGAGCTCACCAACCCCATCTGCTGGCATCGGATTCTATCACTACTTCCGGGCGAGAGCCGAAAATCGCTCTGCCGTTCCATGCTTCCATGTGATGAAGCCACCATTGGATTTCCGATCTTACTTCGGTAGTCAATGGGATTTGTTCTGAGTAGCTCAGACCCTGTTGTAAGTGCCTGATTTTGAGCCTTTCAAGTGCCCGATAATGTAGGGGTGCAGGGAAAATCGCCTGAATAGATGAAGCTAATATGCAATTCTGCCCCCAAGTTTGACCTGAGAAAAATGAATAATGCTCACCTGTGAAACTTGAGTCTTGAATGGCTCCTTGTTGCCCCCTTCGGTGACCTCTGCGGAAGCGGGGGTGACCCCCTCTGGGTCGCGTGGGGTAGAAGGTGGAGTCCTGATCTCCGTACCAACCACCTCTGCCTCTAGGGTAGTAGTTTTGGGGACTGTTAAAGGAGCTGCGGCCGGACATACGTCCACCGAAACGACCGGCCCTGCCAAAAGGCCTCGTTTGAAAACCTTCTTGAGTGACATTTGTGCTTTGTCAAGAGAAGAAAAGGTGGAGCAGAACTTGGCTAAGTCCTTGATGAATGAGGATCCAAAGAGCAGTCCTTCAGCCGAAGGTCCCGCCTCTGAGGACGCAAGATCCGATAACTTGGGATCAATGCGCATAAGCACTGATTTCCTTTGTTCTGCTGAAATGGCACAGTTCGAATTTCCTAATAGACACACAGCTCTTTGTGCCCACCCGATAAGGACATCGGTGTCCACCGGAGTACCAGATTCCTTGGCTACATATGCCAATTCCAGGATCTTAGTCAAAAGACCGGAAAGGTCCAGTAGTTTGTCTTGGCAGCTATGCCATGAACGGTCTAAACCTTTTTTAGGATCTTTAGCGAACTTTTTCATAAAGGTGACCATGGTGGGGTCTATCTCTGGAGTCTCAGAAACTTTACCCTCCAGGTCAGGTCTGGGGCACTTCGCTTTCAGGCGCGATCTAACCTCTTTATTAAAACTTTTTCGCAAGTTGGTTTGGACATACTGTGCTACTTCGGGAGGGGGAATCCAATTGGAAGATCTGGGATGAATAATTTCTGTAGGATCAAAGTCCAGGACTTGGGACGGAGGAGGCATTTTCTTTCTTTTCTTACTCGGAACAGGAACATCAGAATCATCTGAGTCGTCTGAGGAGGAGGTTTTATCAGAGGAAGAGGTAGAAAGGGGGTTTCCTTTTTTCGAACTGTAATTATGTTCACCACTGCGTTTTTTCCCCAGTTTCTCAAAAGCGTCAGCGTGGATAGCACTGACCTCTGCTCCTGGTTCCAGATTTTTTGCTTTATCTTTTACTTTTTTTAGGCTCTTGTTGTCCCTGAGACCACCCTTGTGATCGAGCGAGATCAAATATTTGCCCAGAGAATGGGCCTAAAGCTCTCACTAGAGCATCATTGACTGATTGTTGGACCCTGGTATCAAGGGCTTCCACCAGATCAACTTCAAGTTGATTGCCCAGCTCCTCTGGGTAGTATTTGGCTTCTTGCTCATCCCATTGAGCCATGATTCAATGAAGCAGTAATATCTTATGAGGAAAATTATTTAAAATCTATTTAAAAGAAGATACCAAGCGGGGGAGTGCAAAAACCCCAAGTTCAGGCCAGAAAAGGAGCCCTTGAATTAAAGTGTGGAGGGAGCGACCTGAAAAGCACTCTAGGCAGTAGCCTGGTATTTATTTTACAACCCAGTCAGCTTTCAGTCTGCTGGGCGTCAGGGAGCAATTTTCTAGAGAAGGAAGGGAAAACCAGACGAGCACGCAGCACACACGAGCTGATCTATTTCCAAATTGGAAAGAGATCGACTCGAAATGCGTGCGCGAGCGTGTGCGCGCTAAAAATAGTAAAAAGACTGCCCGAGGGCAGCCCGGCTCCCGCTCCACCAAAGAAAATCGAGCTAAAAATGTTGGCAAAACGCCAATAAAATGAAGCGCGAGAGCGCTTAAACTAATACTATAAAAGCACGCTGAATCGCAACGCTTATTTAAACTAAATACACATTTAAAACATTCCTAATACATCGATAATGCAGGAGAGAAAATAAACATGTACTTATCTGCTGCGAAGCAGCAAAGAAAGAGGAAGTGACTTCATAGGTCAAAGGACTCATAGCAGAGGACATGGATGGTGATTGGACCATGTGACAGGATGTTAGGTGTCCTGTGTGTTGTAGTTTCTTCTGTTACTTGTATTTGATTGGCTGCGGTTTAAGTCAGTAAAGAAAGAGAAAGCATAATCGGAGCCTCCGGTCCTGACATAGAATATCAAAAGGTTGCGGTATTGTGGTGTAATTTACTCCAACAGTTTTTGATATAGACCTTCTTAAAGAAGTCTATGGAGGATGCATGGGGATTTTGAGTTTTGGGAAACTCCTTTTTTCTGCTGCATCTCCTTGATAGATCACCCTGAAAATCTCCATGCACAAAATAGTCAAAAAGTTGCACTTTTTGGAAAGTTTCATTGAGATTCGGCAGATGGAGCCTAAGTTATTAGCAACACAAAAAATGCTTTTCATATGGAGCGGCTGACCTAACTATAACTACCAGGTGGCAACAACACCCTGGGGTCGCCAGTATGCAATTATAGTTAGGACCATGTTTCCATAGAAAAAGTGTTATTTGACTTTCCCATGTATTTGGCACTGTTTGACGAATCTTCACAGAAGTTTCCAAAAAAAAGTGTATTGGGAATTCTTGTTGCGCATAGAAAGTTTTGGGGTGATCCGTCAAGCGGCAGCTGAGAAAAAGGGGGAGCGGGTCAAAGAATGTGCATTTCCTATGTTAATTCCCATAGACTTTTTGAACACAACTACAGCCCAAACTGCTGGGCGGAATTCCACCCAATTTGGCAGAAAGCTAGATGTTGTTCCACAGATTGTGCTTTTTTTTATTTGGTGTAAATCTGTTCAGTAGTTTGCCAGATATGAAAGGAAATCCAAATTTGTATATCTGTGGCTACAACTTTGAAAATGACATGCTTGAGCAGAGCTCTGATTGGCTGCCAATACTTTAACCACAAAGTGTTGGTGGCCATCTTGGGACTTGGCTTCAGCCAAGACCCATAAATAGAAGTAAAAAAATATGAAAAGAGGCCAGGGTAGGGTCAGCCTGAGCCCTTAGCTCTTGTGATGGGGGCCCAGAGAGACCCTAACAGGGCTAAAAAAACACTTTAAACAAAATATTTTGCCAGAAATTTGGACAACATCGCAAATTTGCAGCAATTTTTTTTGAAAAACAAGAACAGGCTCCTGCACTTGTTTTTAAGAAGCCCCCAGGTGAGCCAGGTCCCGGGGGTATGTAAAATGTAAGGAGGGGGTGCATGGTCCCCCCAGCTAGGGCAGTTTTTTGCTCTGGGGACTACCACCTCTCTAGGGCTTATTTAAGTCATATTGCGGTGCAGGCCTGCTGGGCCAGACTGCAGCCCCCGGGACTGCCACCTCACTGGGGCAAAGATACTAGTGAATGTCAGAGGGCCTGCCAACAGCCCGGGAACTGCCACCTCTCCCGCTGCAAATGTTAAATGATATGCATGACCCCTCACAGCACTGAGGACAGCCACCTCCCCAGGGCTAAAATAAAACAATGAAGGTTGTCCGTTGTGGACCTCCATCCCCAGGGACCGCCACATCCCGAGGCAAATATACATTGAAGGGGGGCTATGAGGCCCCCCTCGAGGAGGCATTAAAGGCCCTGGGGACTGCCACCCCCCGGGGCAGCTCTTGGTATGTTGTGGGGTGCTCACCCCCAGGACAGAGATGTTTGCTTTTTGAAAGCAAGAGCTGTCAAACAGCTCCTGCTTGCAGAAAGCGGTGTTTTCATCTGTTTCTCTACACAGAAATATGCATGCAGGGAAACAGATGAAAACATTACTCCCACAAGCCGGGAGCTGCTATTTCAAGCAGCTCCCGCTTGCGGGAGCAATGCCGGCTCCCGCAGGAGTCGTGAGCCAACTAGTACTGCAGGGTCCTTCAGCTTCCCCCGCAATTCTATATTGTTGAAAATGTGAGCCTAACTATAGAGTCCCTGTAACCTTTTGATTTTTAGTGAATATATATATATATATACATATATGTAAAAGGTGTGGCGATTATTCTTGTTGTGCATGGAACGTTTTGGGGGTGATCTGTCAAGTAGGGGGTGAGAAAACAGTGGGGGGGTTCAAAAAAGTTGCTTTACCCATGTTACTTCCCATAGAACCTTTGAACACGATTACAGCCCAAACCTGGATGAAATTACATCAAATTTACCAGAAAGATATTACAGGGAAAATAAATCTGTATGTCTCTGGCCTTGCGGACTTTGCGAAGATTAAGAGCGCATGCACAGCAAATGCACAGCTCTGATTGACTGCCAACACTTCAAACCAGGAAGTGTTGGTAGCCATCTTGGTACACGGCTTCAGTTGGGTCCTAGAAAAAAAACTGTTACAAAAACAAAAGGGGCCAGGGTAGGGGCAACTTGACCTCTTAGCTCTATTGCTAGTTTCCCAGAGGGCCCCCAAAGCTAAAAAGCATTTTTTTATTTTTTTTGCTGCTATTCACAGTGAATCCAACAATTAAAAATATAAAAACAAGCGCATACTCCCTCGCATGTTTTCTATAGAGCCCCCGGGTGGGCCAGGTTCCAGGGTATTGATTTATATATGCAGGGGTCCCCCCACCCCCTGCTGTTCCAGGGACTGCCACCTCTCCAGGAAACTAAAGAAATCTGATTTGGGGGGCTGCCTGGCCCTCCTGCAGCCCTTGGGACTGCAACCTTCCCAGGGCACAAAACAAATATGGTGCGGGTGCCACCTGCCCCCCCCCCGGCAGTCCCGGGGACCGCCATCTCCCCTGGGCACTAAACAGTATGTTGCGGGTTCAAACTGGCCCCTCACAGCCACGGGACCACCACCTCCCTGGGCCTATAACAAAAAAGTGAAGGGGGTCCATTTCGGATACCCGAGCCCTGGGGACACTGGGACCACCACCTCCCCAGGGCTGATTCACATGGGAGGGAGGCCACACATCTCCTCAGGGCCGGCTCCTGCTATGTCTTGGGGTGCCCACCTCTGGGACATAGCTGTTTGCTTGTTCTTGGTAGGAGCTGACAGCTTCCATCAAGCAAAAGCAAACAAAGTCTGCTTTCTGCAAGAGAGAGCTGTCAAACAGCTACTGCTTTCAGAAAGCAGGCTTTTCATCTGTTTCCCTACACACAAATATGCGCACAGGGAAACAGATGAAAACATTGCTCCCACAAGCAGGGAACTGCTATTTAAAGCAGCTCCCTGCTTGCAGGAGCAATGCCAGCTCCCAGAGAAGTCAGGAGCCAGCAAGGACTGCGAGGGTCCTTCAGGCTCCCCACGCGGACCTCTACAGTTAAAAAAAAATGGCCTACTGGGACAGCTATTAGACTGTCATCCAGTAGGTTGAAGGTTCAAGTCTTGGTATCTCATGCTGTGTCTTCCTATTGAGTACGTCAGCTGTGGCAAGGTGGTTAAGGTCTCAGACTGTCACACTGATGGTTTTGGGTTCTAGTCTAGGTGTGACTGTGGTTATTTCCATACTACAATTTCCTTTCAACTTCAAATGTTTAAGATACATCTGAAAGTTGATTTCACTTTACTTACTTGAGCAATGCATTTTTCATTTCAACTTGTCTGGAAATATCTCATTCTAAGTATATCATGCATCAAAGCCTGAAAAAGCTCTCTCTCTCTCTACCTCTCTCAATTTCTCTCTAGGTGGTTATAGGGGCTTGGCCACAGGGCCTGGCCACCGGCCCAGCTCTGGAGCCAATTCCCACTGCGCACTCTCAAAAGCTATGTGCGGCACTCAGTTGGGTGCTTATAGGGGAAGTCCTCAGGCCAGGCTCTGTGGCCAACCCCTGCTGTGCACTGTCGAAGGCCATGTGTGGCACAAGGTTGGGTGGTTATAGAGGTTGGCTGCATGGCCTGGCCTCAGGTGCCCTACGGTAATTATAATTGCACCCATGCCATGCACTGCTAATTACCCCCAAAATTACAGCACTCATGATATCTTTGATAACATAATTCATCATATCGATGTAATATTTGTAGTGAATTTTTTAATGAGAAAAAATGTGCATGGTGGGGGCACGAGTTATAGTTACCTTACGGCATGAGTTATAAATACTTTAGATCTCATGCAGAGATCTGATTGTCCGCCATAACTTCAACCAGGAAGTGTTGTCAGACATTTTGAGACTTGGCTTCATGAGTCTCAAAAACAAAAGTTAAAACAAAGAAAAAGGGAAGGGAATGTTTACTTCAGGTCCCTAGCCTTGGTCCAGTGCTCCCCCGGGCCAGGGAAAGAGATGAAAACATTGCTCACACATATAGGGAGCTGCTATTTGCAGCAGCTCCCAGCATGTGGGACATTGCTAGTGATGGAACATTTATGTCTTTTTGCCCCTGAAATGTTTGGGTTAAATGCCATAGATATGCTTTGAGAATGCACAGATGGAGTCAACTCTGGCCTAGTGTTTAATGTATCAGACCCTCACACAGAAAGTTGAGGGTTCCAGTCTAGGTGAGTCAGGGGTAATTTCTCAGCTTTAAATTCTTTTCAACTTCAAAAGTTTAAGGTATAATTAAGGTGCATACTGAAAGGTGACATCACTCTTTTTACTTGTCATATATATATTTTTTCAATTTGTCAGAGCATTTCTGATTGTAAGTGGCGCAGGGCTGGGTGTTTATAGGGAGTTGGCCACAGAGCCTATGGCATGGTTGGTGGTTTATTGGGGGGATTGGCTGCAGACCAGGCCCTGCAATCAACCTCTACTGCACACGGCCAAAGGCTGTGCGCAGCAGTGGTTGGATTAACGTACATTAATTAAAATTACTTTATGTTAAAAAAAAGCACAGAAATTCACTGAAAAAAGCCAAAGGTTGGAAATTGAATTAAAAAAAACACAAAATTTCACTTAAAAAAACAAACGTCACAGAGACGTTACAGTTAAGTTCACATTTTAAACATACAAAACCAAAGACATTCAGCTGTTATAGTTAGAGATATTTTAGGTAACTATAATTCATGCCCTAAGTTAACTATAACTTGCAACCTCACCATGCACTGCTAATTACCCCACATATTACAACACTCATGGCATCTCTGATAACATCATTCATAATATCAATGTAATATTTGCAGTAAAGCTATTGAGGAGAAAATTATGCATGGTGGGGGCACAAGTGATAGTTACCTTATGGCATGAGTTATAGTTACTAGTGTCGTAGGACTGTCTTCATGGGGACAAGACTGCTGGATTCGGGAAGCAGCATCAACGCCTGGTGGGGATTGAGTCAATCCCACACCTTCTGGTAGCTGTCGGCTAGCTTTCTGCTATCTAGCAGCACTTCACCCAAACCCAGAAGTAAAGGTGATTTGTAGCAGCTTGATGCATGATACTCTTTGATTCCTCAGGGAAGTCATGGTAGGAAGATCCTCTCATTTTCTCTCATTAGCACAAGTCTCACACACACACACACATAAGCAGACAAAGATGGTTGGGGTCTTTGTATTCATGACTCTTGTCTTTACCAATTTCTTTCCTTGCATTGTTCATTATCCTAAATATTGTAGCCCATGCGATTTACAGTAGATTGCAGTCTTGTTAATAAAACCTATTGAAAGCTTCACTGCATCTCCTTTATTGCTTGTGTGTATAATTGAGACATATTTTTCATGTGAGAAAGGGGTCATCTCTGTTTAACCACGACCTCCATGAGATGTCGCACTCATGAGTCCATGCGTAAAGGCTACCACAAATCACCTTCTACTGTTTGGGTTTTTGGTGAGGTACTGCTTGTGAGCCAGGAGGGTTGGCCCGACAGTTGTGACTTGTTGAAGGACTAGCCTAGTTGTCTACAAACATAAGTACTGTCATCCTTAAACCACCAGTATTGCCTAGAGTCAAACTACAACATGGCGCCACCAACGCTGGTGTTTAGGCACTAATTTACGGATACCCTGACTATCACTGTCTCACATACAACATGTACCATAAGTCCCATTATATGGAGATGTCTGTGGCCTTGGGGAAGATCCTCCTCAGCTGAACAGGGATCACCTAACTAGGCTGTAGGTTGTTCGAGCTTGAACTATTAAAAGGACTATCTCCCCGCTTGGTGTTCCATCTCTTTACCCATTACACAATATGGCTAATGCCAGAGACATTTCTGAAAATGCTAGACAAGCATTAACACTGTACGCAGTATTGCTTAACAGACAAGGGCAGGGATGTCACATTCATAGTAGAAGCCAGTGAAGCTTACCAAGCAGAAACATTCTACTCCTGGGTCACCTTTCTAAAGGAAGAACAATGATCATAAAGATTCCACACTTACAGAATTGCAACCAAGCAGTATCTCGAAATTCCAATTACTTATCAAGAATATCAGAACTGTTTTAATGGTGCCCAACCATACGTAATACAACCCATGAGATTAGATCCCTTAGGTAATGAAGGACAAATGTGGCCTATGCTTGCCATAAATACGCCTCGCCGTGGTGTACAAAACATGCAGGCACCAGATCTGCACAATCTATACCTTGAGCTAGTAACACTACATAGATGACTTGTTCAGTTCGTGATTCGAACTCTGAACACTATACCAGCTCGTCCAGCACCACCAATACTTGCTGGATACCAATTGACTACTACTGGGATCAATCCACAAACAGTACATTCTATCATGGGTAAAGTGCCTGAACAAGAGAAAATCCTGTTCTGGATAGCTGAATAAACAAATCAGCTGGAAGCTGTGTTTCCCCATACGGGACCACTGGAAAAACATAGAATTCTCACAATGTGCTTGCCCTTCGAGATGGTTCCCTCAGTGGATGACTGCGCCACAATTTATACTATCACACATGGTACCCTGACACTTGCCAATTTACTGGAAGTGTTAAAACAAATTCAAAATGAGCACAGGGTTGCAACAGCCCTAGATTTGGGGATGAAATTAATGCATAACTTAAACGCAGTCTCCTCAATCATACTCAGTAACATTAAAGGGGGGGAAGTGGTAGCACTGGCTATACACCAGCGCCTCCGAGAGATTCCACATTTGGACCAGGAGAAACAGCTAACGAAAATTATTTCTGATACCTATACCAGTAAAGGTCAGGATAGTTTGGGAGCAAAGCCAAAAAAGCCTGAAATATGAAGTACCACCCCAAAGAAAAGTACTAAATAAGCACAGGGGTGTTCTAAAAAGCGCTGGGATAGGCAAAAGCAAATTAAAGACAGACACAGTCAGACAGCAGATTTCCCACACCCAGAGAACTCCAACAGGAGTTATAATCTCAGAAATAGAGAAAATATAAAAGCTCCTGACAGATATACTGATTCACGTCCCTCTCGTTCCTTTCAGGATGCACCGGATAGATGTAGCAAGAGAGTGGGCCGGTCACAGCAGCATCCTGACTACGTGAAACAGAAGAAAGACTCACCACAGTCTTCAGACAAAAAAAGAAGCTAAGTACCCACAACAAAAGCCACAGTTTAAAAAGAAAAAGGTGGCAGGACTGTCAATTAAAAATGCCAGTACACTTGAGAACATTGCTGAAGAACAAGACATGGGCAGTGACATGACAGCGCCACAGAGGTCACAATATGTTGCCAGAGTCTGCAAGGTCTTCTAGATGCAAACAGCAACTAGCGACTTTATTGCAGTTGAGACTGCGGACGGGCGAGTTCTCCCACCCGACAGAGTTTATGATTTAAATAACCAAATTGAGGGTGACATAGAGTGCACATTAGTGTGATATTCTGGGATGAACTTAGTTGTGATATCCTGCTGGCCAAGAGGGACTGGCCACCTGAGCACGTCCGTAAGCTCCCGCATGGGGAGAAGTCATTTTGCCTTCTTTCTCTGATCTTGTTCCAGAGGTGGCAAAACAAGGCTTCGATGTCAACTGGGCTTCAGCATAAGCACCTGCAATATACCTCAACCATGTAGGTTGAGACAAGAATTCTCCTTGTCATGTAATACATATTATGTCTACACACCAGCCTCAGCCGCATATCCTGTTAAACAAAAAGCTGAAGCTCCAGTGAGGGAGATTCTCACTCACCTCGAGTACCAGGGAGTAATTGATCTCTGTGTCTCTGCAATGAATAACCCGTTATACCCCGTTGCGAAACCCTACCATTCATACAGAATAGTCTTAGATTTCAGACACTTAAATAGTCATACACGTACATATGCAAATCAAAATTCACACAGAACAGCACTAATTAACAACATAGTGCGTGAAAAATATAAAAGAACCTTGGATATCGCCAGCGTTTTTTTCTGCCAAAACTTAGCACACGAAAGTCAGGACCTAAGTGCATTCTCATTTGGCCCACAAAAACGCTTTTGCCATTTGCCCCAAGGCTACAAGAACAGCCCAGAGCTGTTCTCAGGCCGTGTAACATCAATATTACATGATTTTGATCCCGGGCATTGTCTTATGTGGATGATCTCAACGTTCATCTTGCCAGAGTCGATCGGATCATTCTATGATTCACAACCCGTGGTTACAAATTTAATTTTAGGAAACCTAAATTAGCCTTTCTCAGTGTACTGTTTCTGGGATACGAGCTATCAAATGAGGGCAAAAGCCTGGCCCCGCACTTTTTGGGAAAATGTGCTCAACTCCAGCCACCAAATACAATCAAGAAACTGCAGTCTTTACTTGGTTTCTTTAACTTTGGCAGAAATTGCATTCCTGACTATGCACAACGTATCAAGCCACTTTATGACTTACTACGCCCTGATATTTCTAGCAGGCACTGGACAGTAGATTATACATGCATCCTTAGAGGACTGCAACAGGACATGCTAAAAGCAAAACACTTACACACCTGTAATATCAAAACAAATGTGGTCCTCAGAATAATTGCTAGTGCCATTGGGTTCACTTATGTCACCTTTTAAAAAGGTGACACGTGCCCATAGCATATAAATCACACTTATACTCCAATGCAGAACGATGCTTTGCACTCACAGCAAAAAAACTAACTGCAGTTCAGATGGAAGTCATCAAGGAGAGGCCACTTGCTCAAGGGAAACACATTATTGTTGTTACCTCAGTGCGAGGCTTAGAGGCAGTCACCAAAGCAAGTGTTTCTAACGCTAAAGCACTACATCCACGGTGGATTTAGTAAGCAACCTCCCTGACTGCCATCGATGTTGATGACATCTTTGATCCAAAACTTCAGACACAAAAATGTCTCCAATACAAACAGGAGAACCCCACACCTCTAGACATCCTGCCACCTGACAGATACTATACTGTCATCTACACTGATGGTTCAGCACAACCAGCTGTAGGTACTAAACATCCATACCCATCCACCTGCGCAACCATGAGCGGAGTGATGAAGGATGATGTATTCCACCCTCACAATACCTACATGCGGACCCTAGGGGACTACACAGCACAGCTGGCTGAACTCAAAGTCCTTATCTTAATGCTAGAACAAACGGACCCAGGACTACTCACTTTGATTCTCTATGACTCATAGTACTATGTCCAGCCCTATAATGGTTATCTTAATCATTGGCGATTTAACAGGTTCAGAAACTCCAAAGGAAACACCATAAAACGCAGAACTCATTGGAAGAATGTGGATGATCTTAAGGATAAAATACTGAGTGCTCATGTAGTCCATAGATTGGGCCACCAACATGAGGGAGTACACATTATTGGCAATAATTTGGCTGATGAAGCAGCCAAGTCTGCAGTAGCTATGGCTTCTGTGGCTGCAGTGACTCGTTCTCAGACGAGATTGGATATTGACGTTTTGGCTGCTGTGAACGCTTCGGCTGAAGGCAAGCCTTTCCCAAAAGCATACCCTACAAAATACTCTTACACACATCAGTGCACAGAATGTTTCTTATGCAACACTTCCTGTGGTTGGAGATTGCGTGATCCCCAACCAAGATCAGAGATTAGATCTAATAAAAGCAGCGCATGAGGGTGTCACCTCTGTACATGCTGGTACTGCGGCCACAATAACACTTTTACGGAAACGCTTCTGGTGATCAGATCTATACAAGCAGTCCAAGCAATATGTCCTTAGCTGTGACATTTGCCAGCAGATAAAGGGCTCAAACATCAAGCGCCCTCAACAGACATCCCTCTTAGTGTCCAACAGGCCACTAGAATGTGTGTACCTGGACCATTGTGATCCCTAACAACCTGATGTTGCATCCAAATATATCTTAGTCATTGCAGATTCTTGTTCTAGATTCTGGTGGGTATGGCCTCAGCGGTTGGCTGACGCTTGAACTGTTATAAAAGACTTGCTGATCTTTATCAGTAGATATGCGGTTGTAGTCCATTAAGACCAGGGCCCTGCCTTTACCTCTAAGTTATACAGGGACACCATGGGGATGACGGGTGTTGAATTCCATTACTCCTCACCCTACCATCCCTTGGGATATTTGATTGTGGAGAGGAGTAATCAAAATCTAAAGCAGTCCTTAACAGCTAGAGTATTAGGTTCTGGTCGCAGCTGGCTTCATCACCTATATGGGGTCCAGAGAGCACTGAATAATCTGCCAAGAAGGTCCTTGGGAGGACGCACTCCTTATGAGTTTCTCTTTGGGATACGTTTGTATGTCCCAGATTTAGATGGGCCTGATTTGGTGGCAGCAGATACACCTTTTGACATAAATGAACGTCTCACTGTCTTACCGGAGCTTCAGCAATTTCATGATGACAAATATTGTGTCAGTGCTACCACCTTAGGAATAAAGGATTTGCCAACTACTACTGGCTTGATTCCTAGAGTTGGGGATCTAGTTCATGAGAAGATCCCTGTGAAGAAGGAATTTGTCCCATCCTATAAGAGCACCAGTCCAAGTCCTGTGAATACAAGTCACCAGAACTGTCATCCTACTGCCACTGCCTGGTTCCAAAGCAAACAGATTTGTATTGATTGACAACATCAAACTTCACCATGTGGCTGATCCTGTGCAGTAGACCCAGAGGTCCCTTGGGTAGTTCCCGGTCCCCTCTCACTACCCAACAGGACATACCTCTTCAAAGAAGAAATAACAACTCTTCTGATTGCAACAGCAGATCCAACAATGCTACAAAATCCATCCTTGAGCATTGAGAGGGCAGAAAATGAACTTTTCCTGATTCCAGTTACGACTTCAACAACACCTGTCCAAGATGTGGCTGTCTTCTATTCCAACACTACACAAACTGACAACATCATCTACTACGAGCCTCTACGTGAAGTGGATCCAACCACCAGTAATGCACCAGCTCCTGAGTTTGCAGAGACTGCTTCTGGTTACTTCATTGACATTGATGAAATTTCCTCAACTTCATCCTCACCTAATGTAGAAAGTATTTCAAAGACACGTAAGCTGTACAAATGGCTTAAAATAACTATTTAATTTATCCATGGAACTATCCGTGGTTATTTCTGACATTGCTTGCATTTTTCTGTGGATTGGTTTTGTGACTGTTTTCTTCCTTCTTATAAATGGTCATTATCTTCCTGGACGCTCCTCTGTTGAGATTGTGGATGAAGTTTTAACTCCATATCTTTCCTCGCATAAGGTCCGAAGAGACTTGTCCCTTGTGAACATTTCTGCAATATCGATTCCTGATGGGATTGTGTGGGATAAAGTTCCATTTGATATATATATATATGGGCCTACTGAGGTTATACAAATTCAATATGTTTTCAAAATGTCATTGACAGATTTAATTACACCTGGTGTTGTATCTGATGATTGGGATGCCCAAACAGTTGATTCCATGTTAAATGAGATGAAGGATTACACTGTATTTGAAAGTGATGATGTGTACAATAACACAAAGAATTATGGGGAAATGTTCTTCTGGAACATCTGGGGACATTACTACCTGCACCGTGCAACTAGACACAGATCAGTATTCAATTACTTACAGTGGGAACACTGTTCAACTCCACCTGTGGGTAGCCCAAAACATTATTCAGATAAATTCACATATTTTTCTGAGCATGACATTAAGAATGCAGAGTCATTCTATATAAAGTTACCACCTTCTAAAATTAGGAAACTGTTGCTAAGAAACACAAAATTAATTTAGTTCAGATTCCTTTGTTTCCTGTCTTGAGGTTTAAGTTTAGGAATACTGGAAGAACACTATTGATGTAAATAGGTATGGGGAACACAAGATTGGCAAAGTCAGGGTAGGGAAGCTTTATTTAGAACATGCCTTATTCCTGTAAAATGATCTTTTTAAATGACACGATTCAACAGACATACTGTCTAGGGTTACCAAAAATGAAAGAAATAAATGACCCAGTATCCCCACACCAGTATCCTGTCAATTAGCAGTCCTTCCTCAACATTACATCAGAAGAATTAGATGCAAAGGTTCAGGCTGGTACCTATAATTCTTCACTTTCCAGTCCCGGTGGGTGGTTATTGTGGCCAGTAGACACAAATGAGTATCAGACGAGGTTTGTGAATTCCTCAGGGGTTTCAAGATTAGCCAGCCGGACCCTCGCTTTGTCTCGGGTCAACACTCGGGTATAGCTACTACATATAGTGTGGGGGTAAACTGTGCCAACAATGGTTACAGACTAACACCTTAGCAGAAGTTAAGGAACACCTTAAAACTCTTTCTGAAGATATAGACATGCAGGACTTCTTGGTAGGTTTGAGAAAGCCACGCTCAAAAAAATTAATCTATGCCAAAAACAATGAGATCTGGAATCTTTCTCAAATAGAAGCTGATGCACGTTTAAGGCAAATAGGCAAAGAAAATTTGGAAAAGGTTTTAGTTGTTGTCGATAATGGCATGAACACTCTGTCCAACAGGATTTAATCCCTTAATAATATAGAGTCATCTGCGATACCATAATTCAGAATGACATCCTTTTTACACCATGGACAAAGTCAGCTACGTTCCATCATGAAGATAGGCTGAACACTACAGATTCTGAAAAATGCCTGTGTTCCATGGAAGTATATAAACGATAGTGACTTGTTTGCTGCTTTTAATTTATCCAGGAAACAACAGACAATGGCTAAAAGGGAAGCGAGTTCCACCATGCGTCATATAGAAAAGCTAGAAAAGTTGCCTTTCACAGTTGCAGAGTGTCCATCAACAGTTTGGTTCGTACTTGGCATTATCAATCTGCCCATTTCCATTTTTCATTTTCTGAAATGAATGAAACATCTTGCCAAAGACAGATACAAGAGGCTAGGCGCCAGCTATATTAAAGAAAGTGGGAGTTTCCCTTTGATTATAAATGTTATAAACAGAGGTCTTTCTTAGTGGAAGCAAATATGAGACTACTGTTAGTCATTGAATGATTTGCAAACAGGTGTCCCTTCATGGCCTTTTCAATGTGGGGGTCACAAGCTTGCCCTGATTTCTAATGGTACTCCCGTCCCTTTGATTCGTCCAGCATTTATTATACTTTCAAATGGAAGTTATGCGTTGCTAAACAACCAAAGCTGTTGCGGTATGTGATAAGGAATTGCCTACGCATTTTCAGTCTCTAAGGTTGTAACGTGTTGTGGACATGTTTTATACCCTCCCACGCAAGAGATAAGAGTAGCAGAAATGTGGCCTCACATTGATAATACTAATTTAAATTATGACAAGCTGAGCAGACTAAAGGCGCTACTGTTCCAGAAACACGTTGCATTGACATCAGCTAGAGAGACGTATGCTCTCCAGATAGCAATATCATCAGCCGAGATACAATTCCTATTAAATGCAAACTTCCCCAAGCACTTTGGAGAGCTGCTATCCAGAATGTTGAATGCTTCAAGCACTACGGGATTGCCCATTTCTTTAAGGCTGTTGGGTCTGGATCTGTGTCCATCTTCCAGACTGTCTTCGGAGTCATTCCTTCAGCCATCCATTCACTCTTTTTCAGTGTGTTTGGCAGCTTTCCTGTGACTTTGGCATTGATAGATGGGATACTACTGATGTTGTTCCTGATATGCAGTGGTTGTGCCTTCCCAGCTAAGCAGAGTGATGGAGCTACTACCACCAGCTCAACTGTGTCATGAGCGCATGGTACAGTTCTTTGGTGCTCCATTGTTGTAAGAATTGGAGCATGATTGGTTATTGTCATTCCGACCTGTTCTATGGTGTGTGCACCTGTTGCCTCTTTGAACATCTACCTTCGGTGTGTCTTGCTGTTCTGCCCTTGCCTTCTGTGGTCAAAGAACTGCTAATGTTCACGATGAGGGTTTATTCACGGTCATGCTCCATGAGGCTGAGGCTGATTCACAAGGCCACTTATGAGCCGCCCTTGGTGGACTTTCTGGCTCCTTTGGGCACTTTGGATGGTGCTGCTATTGCGGGAGATCCTGCATCTGAGACTGCTGCGCACTACTGCTCTGTGGATCTGTCTGCCAATCCTGTCATCAATCTAACATCTAATACACAGACATTAGTGGCTATTCTAATGATTCGCACATCCTTCAGTATGCATATGAAAATGTTGTTGGTATAATATGCTCAATCATGCAAAAGGTGCCAACCGGTACTGCACCCAACCACTTCAGGTGAATTTGTGTTGGTTGAAAATCAACCTTACTCAAGAAAGAATTATGTACCAGGGCACACAGAAAAGTCCATAAGGTCCAGTCCTTAATGTGCTTGCAAAACAGCGTACAACCTAGATATACAGTGCATCATGAGGATTTTATTAATTCACTGTCATATGTTTCCCATTAGAACAACAGCTAGTCCAATGACAATACAGCCGACACGTGTTTCGTCAATATGACTTCCTCAAGGCTGTTAAACAAATGTATAGAAAAAGAAATATGTAGTAATACCATAAAACTATTTTGGAAGAGTCAAGAGGCTTTTCGCTCCTCCAAAAAGAAACCTAAACTAGAAATATGAAAAATGTGAGGCCAAAGGAAAGACTAGTCCAAAAGCAGCACACAAGAGGGTCCCCCATGAAATATACCTTTTATGTGAAAAAGACTGAGTGAGACCAAACCAGAAAATATAATTGCATGCAACACGGTGCCGTTTCACCCATGTGACTTTATTACCTATTGTGAATGACCCAAACACACAAAATGACTTATTTATAATAAAGGGGAAAAAATAAAAAACAAAGAGAGGATGAGTCATATAAGGGTCCAGACACATAGGCCCTCATTCGGACCTTGGCGGGCGGCGGAGGCCGCCCGCCAAAGTCCCGCCGTCAAAATACCGTACCGCGGTCGCAAGACCGCGGCGGGTATTTTGACTTTTCCCCTGGGCTGGCGGGCGGCCGCCGAAAGGCCGCCCGCCAGCCCAGGGGAAAACGACCTTCCCACCATGAAGCCGGCTCGTAATCGAGCCGGCGGAGTGGGAAGGTGCGACGGGTGCTACTGCACCCGTCGCGTATTTCACTGTCTGCTATGCAGACAGTGAAATACTAACGGGCCCTCTTACGGGGGCCCCTGCAGTGCCCATGCCATTGGCATGGGCACTGCAGGGGCCCCCAGGGGCCCCGCGACTCCCCCTCCCGCCATCCGGTTCCCGGCGGGAGAACCGCCAGGAACTGGATGGCGGGAGGGGGAGTCGGAATCCCCAAGCCGGCGCAGCAAGCTGCGCCGGCTTGGAGGATTCCTTGGGGGCAGCGGGAAACCGGCGGGAGACCGCCGGTTTCCCTTCTCTGACCGCGGCTAAGCCGCCGCGGTCAGAATGCCCCGCGGGGCACCGCCGGCCTGTCGGCGGTGCCACCGCGTCCCGCGGCCCTGGCGGAAGTAATCCGCCAGGGTCGGAATGACCACCATAATACCAAAAAACAAACCAGGTGTGAGCGTCACCGTACCAAGCAACACAACTAATGCAGACAAAAGCACAAAACAACCTACCCAAAGTAGACAGGGTTAAACCAATTATACAAATTCTGAACACATCTCCTATATCCAGGACATACTGCAAGTCCAATGTGGGAAGTATGTATAAAGCAGATGCTATGCTTCTGTGCAGTACATAATTACGACCTTGTTAAGTCTAAGAAAAAAGAAAAAGACACAGGGACTACCATAAAGTTATGAGAGTATATAGGAAAAAGCACAGAGAGAAAAACTAGTATCATAAAAATGTCAACAAACTACAAGAGGGTGTGTATAACTACATTGTTTCCTTTGTCACCGAAAAGTCATCTATGAACTTGCCCCGATAAAAAGAAAATGCAAAAGAAATGTCAAAGGGCATCTGTGAGTATAAATAATCAAATTACATAACAAGAATCAATAGTAGCTGCCTAAACCAAGCAAAACGGACTGATTCATCCGCCATATATATGTATGATTACAACAGAATAATGTAAATAGAGTAAGCTGCAATAAAGGCATAAAGTCTTGGCGTATTCCCCGATATGAAAAAAAGTTTGTTTCTCTTAAACCAAAATACAAGTAGGGTGTCATGCATGTTAGAATACAAACAGAAAGTGGCAACGGACACATGTTCACCGTAAATAGTGAGCGATACAAGGAATAAAAGTCTCATGTGTTGTAAACGTCTAAGAAAAATCAAATGCTTGCACAACAAATGTTGCGTTTGCAGGATTTAAAGTATTAAATAAAAACTAAACACACAAGCGCTCACCGTAATGGTCCGGTTAATCACCAGTTTGTGAACACAATCATCAAGAAAGGGCCCGCGGCACCTACCAATTTAAAGTGCTAATACGAGCAGGCCAATAGCCATAGACAGAGGATTAAAAGAAACAGAAAAAAACCCGGTCGGCTAGAAATGCAGTCGCCATTTTGAGAAAGTAGACAGAATTACAATGTTGACCCAAAAACATGCAAGGACAGTGAGTGGATCATCATACTTCATGCATCAGGCAAATACCGTTGTGTGCTGCATTCAAGCCACCCAGGCATAACTATGTAGGAGGAAAGCAACAACATGTACAAAAAGAAGTTACCTGAGAAAAAGGAATATACACATGCAATAGTGTAAGACACTTTTCATCGTACACATTGTAAGGACAACAATCAACCTAAAAATATTTCATACAAAAGAACATAAGTGCATAATACAACAGTAGCAGATCCTGATAAAAGGAAAGGATATGCATATTATTTCAGAGAAACTCCCATTGTTTGCAACATTTGAGTTAACTAAAAGTAAGCCACTTTCCATTGTAAACATTTGAGGGCGACAATACAAATAACAATATTGCATAGATATAAACATGAATACATATTACAACAGTGGCTGACACTGACAGGAAGAAAATATATGCCCACTGTTACAGGAAAACATGTAAATCTTTGTCCACATTTAATCCCTCCTCCACTGCTCTCAATTTGATTATCCATTTGCTCTCTAGATGTCTTAGCATCAATGTCATGTTCCCACCTCTAGGACAGGTACCCAGGGCATCTATGCTGTGCGTGGTAATACCCAGCATGTCTCTTCGTTCATGGGCAGAGTTGTAATGTTGTGCAAAGGGGTAATCAGCGTTATTGTGCCTGATGGCCCTAATATGTTTCTGGATCCTCTCTTTAAATGGCCTGATTGTGCTGCCTACATAAACGCGATTACATACCCAGATTAGGCAAATCGAATCTTTTGTTTGAAAAGACCCACTTGCTATGAAATGGAGTACTGACAGCACCTGCACTTGAGGGAGGATTCCTGCGGGATGGCGGATAGCTGACATCAGGTCTGGATCCAACTGGGCACACAGTTCCGGGATTGTGGCACAATCAAGCCTGTAGGTGATGATCACATGTCTTTCCTCCATTGTCGACAGGTCCACCAGCGGTCTGTACACCGGAGGATGTCGCCATCTCCTCACATGCCCCAGCGGACAGTGCCTATGGAGGAGAACAGCGAGCACAGAGTCAACCAACTCTGAGGTACGTAAACACAGCTTACTCTGAAAATATTCATAAATCAAAATTTGCCTGTATGAGTGTTTAGGCAAGGCCTAGGTATGTGTGACGCAGTGAAAAATAATGCCATGTGGGCCCCTGAAATGGCGGCTGCCTGACCTGTAAGGTGGGACAAGGGGATATGAGGTAACTGTGCTGGCGTTGTACACCGTCGCGGTAGGCGGTCGAAGACCGTGGCGCAATTCTGCATTGGTTAACATTGGACCCTATGGGTCCCAGGAGCCAATGACGATGTACGCCGGCGGTAACGGTACGCACCGCCGCGGATGTGACCGCCATTTTCTCTCTGTTCAATCACTCGATACCTGATCTTCGACAGGAGAGGACCTATACTGCAAGTGCTGCTGTGACCTCAGTCTGGAAGAGACAATGGCTCGTGTGTCTGGGGAAAGGGCCCCTGCCTTCAGCACAGAGGAGTTGGAGAAACTCGTGGATGGGGTCCTCCCCCAGTACACGCTACTCTACGGTCCTCCAGGCAAACAGGTAAGTACACTGTGAGCATGCTGTATGGGCAATGCCTGTGTGGAGTGGGGTGGATGAAAGATAGGGGGGGGTGAGAATGAGGCGTGCATGAAACGACGGTGAGTGCATGTGCGTCATTGCAAGGGTAGGGATGCGGGGCAATGACTGTCATGGTGTAGTTGGTAATTACTTCTCTTTTCCCCTGTACAATTTCTGTAGGTCAGAGCCCACCAGAAGAAGGACATCTGGTGTGCCATCGCCAAGGAAGTCCGGACCCTGGGGGTCTACCACAGACGGAGCACCCTCAGCCGGAAAAGATGGGAGGACATTCGTCGCTGGAGCAAGAAGACGGCGGAGGCCCAGCTGGGGATGACCTCCCAACGTGGGAGGGGTGCCCGTCGCACCATGACCCCCGTGATGTTCAGGATCCTGGCGGTGGCGTACCCAGGGTTGGATGGGCGCTTGAGGGCATCACAGCAGCAACAAGGGGGTGAGTACACTCTCATTCTGCTGATTCAGCGCGCATTGTAGGTGTCTGGGTGGGGGAGGTGGGCTGTGGGTTCCCCTAGGCCAGGGCGAGTTTGATAGTTAAGTTCCCTACTTCAGGCAGGCCCTGTGGCACCCCACCCCACCTGTGTACAGTGCCAACTACACCTAGTCAGGCTCCTGTGACATCCATGTGTGCAGAAATTGGCCATAGCCTTGTCAGCCATGTCTCAGGGATTGAATAGTGGACCCCAAGTGTGCAGCATAGTGCAGGGGGCTTCTGTGTCTGTAGTGTCCGTCAACGGTAGCGGTATTGCATGCACTGAACATGTCTTTCTTCTGTCTCCCCCCCCCCTTTTGTGGTCTCCCTGTTCTTGTGTGCATTAGCATCATCAGGCGGAGGAGCAGTGGCACCGGAGCAGGAGGGAGCTGCATCCCACATGGCCCTGGAGGGCAAGACTACGGACTCTGAATTCACCAGTGGGACGGAGGGCGAGGGGAGCTCCACGCCGGGGACAGGAGCTGACACCAGCGATACGGACTCCTCCTCTGATGGGAGCTCCCTTGCGGTGGCAGCCCCATCTGTGCCCCCCGCATCTACAGGTACAGCCGCCACCCCCCCTACCAGCACCGCCCTCCCAGCAGCCCCTCAGCGTTTGCCCTGTGCCCGCTCACCCAGGAGGGTGGGCATCACCTTCGCCCCAGGCACCTCAGGCCCTGCCCCAGTCATCCCTGCTGCCCTCAGTGAGGAGGCCATTGACCTCCTCAGGTCCCTCACTGTTAGGCAGTCTACCATTTTGAATGCCATCCAGGGTGTTGAGAGGCAGTTGCAACAAACCAATGCCTGGAGGGCATTCACTCTGGTCAGGCAGCCCTTCAGTGAGTTTTTCAGACTCTGGCCTCAGCACTGATGGCAGCCATTGTCCGTTTCTCTAGCCTCCCCCCTCCAACTTCCTCCACCCAGACCCACACCCCTATACCTCAGCCTATCCCAAGCACACCATCAGACCAGCATGCACACACCTCAACACACAAGGGAAGCTCTGGCAAACATAAGCACCACACATCCCACAGGCACTCACGCAAGTATCGCACACATGCAGACACAACAACATCCACTGCCTCCACTGTGTCCCCCTCCTCCTCGTCTCCCTCCTCCCTCCCTGTCTCGTCTCCACTCACACCTGCATGCACTACATCCTCAGCCTCTACGTCCATCACCAGCACACACACCACCACACCCCACTCACGTGCAGTCACCACCCCCACTACTATTCACACATCTCCTGTGTCCTCTCCCAGTGTGTCTGTGAGGCCACCTCCCAAGGTACACAAACGCAGCCACACTCCCACCCAACAGCCATCCACCTCACGACAGCCTCCAGCCCATGCACCTTCACCCAAAGTCAGCAAACGTACACCTCCTACAACCACAACCTCTTCCTCCACTCCCAAACACCCGCCAGCTACCCATCCCAGTGTTCCTAAGAAACTTTTCCTGGCCAGCCTTGACCTCTCCCTCACCTCCCCCTCCCCTTCCGTCTCCTAGGGCCCGACTCTCCAGGTCCCAACCTAGTACCTCAGCCACAACATCAGCGGGACCAGTGGTGCCAGTAGTCACCGGATTATGGAGTGCACCAGGCAGCAGGGCAGCCAGTGTGGCAAGGAGCCACAGCACGGACAGTCCCCCACTTGTCAAGTATAAAAAGTTGGACAGTGCCCGGCGGGAGAGGGGAAAGAAATCAGCCACCAAAGCCGCTCCCAGGGGTACAGTTGGGAGTGTGGAGACAGCTGCGACACCATCCAAGGCAAGTCTGGGAAGATCAGCACGGTGGACAAGACCGCCAGCAGCAGCCCCGCTGCCCAGGAGACTACCGCCAGCAGCCCCGCTGCCAAAGTCAGGACCGCCAGCAGCAGCCCCGCTGCCCAGGATACGACCGCAAGCAGCCCCGCTGCCAAAGACAGGATCGCCAGCAACAGCCCCGCTGCCCAGGAGACGACTGCCAGCAGCCCCGCTGACAAAGACAGGACCGCCAGCAGCTGAACCGCTGCCCACGACAGGACCGCCAGCAGCACCGCAGGCCAGGACAAGACCGCCACCAGCTGAACTGCTGCCCAGGACACTGCCGCCAGCAGCACCGCAGGCCAGGACAAGACCGCCACCAGCTGAACCGCTGCCCAGGGCACCGCCGCCAGCAGCAATGCTGGCCAGTGAGCGCCAATGATTCCGACGCTACTGAGTCCGCCACGGGCAGGATGAAGCAATCTGGGCACAAAGCCCCCTCCAGAACCAGTGGAGAGATACATCCACTACCTCAGTCCTTGGCAGGATGAAGCACTCTGGGCACAAAGCCCCCTCAAGAACCAGTGGAAAGATACATCCACTTCCTCAGTCTTTGGCAGGATGAAGCCCTCTGGGCACAAAGCCCCCTCCAGAACCTGTGGAGAAAGACATCCACTACCTCAGTCCTTGGCAGGATGAAGCTCTCTGGGCACCAAGCCCCCTCCAGAACCAGTGGAGAAAGACATCTACTACCTCAGTCCTTGGCAGGATTAAGCACTCTGGGCACAAAGCCCCCTCCAGAACCAGTGGAGACTGTTATCCACTTGAGAGACTGTGGCTTTGCACTCCCCAGGATTGAACAGTGGGCAAACCACCCACTGTAGAGACTTGAGAGATTGTGGCTTTGCACTCCCCAGGATTGAACTGTGGGCATGGAGCCCCCTTGTGGACCTGGCGTTGTGCACTCAACCGGCTGAGGTGCCCCCCCTTCCCTTCCCCCTGAGGTGCCTGTTTTATTTCTAACTGATGCCCCTGCAGTGTTCTCTCCGTCTTGTTCGGGTATTGAGTGTGGGCCTCGCCCATGCCTTTTGGGCCCAGTGATCCACGGACTATGATGGTGGAATACCTTGGACTTGTGTTCTTAGTGTATATAATTGTATATAGTATAAATGTATGTATTTGTAAATATTTTTGATGTATGTAATTGAATATATCACAATTTTTTCAACTCATTTCCTTTTGTCCTTGCATTCTTCCAGTGGGGGTTAGGGGTGTAACTTTTATGTATCAATATGTATTAGCGTGTGTGTGTTGTAGGGGGTGAGGGTGGGGGTGGGGGTGTTGCATGTTGTGTGTGTGTGTCACTCTCTTTTCTCTCCCCCTCCCCTGTGTCGTATGTGCAGTAGTCACAGTGGTCTTCGCCACCGGCATTCGTGCTCCTGGTAGAGGAGCAGTAAGATAAAGGCTGGCAGACTCTGGAGCTTGGGTTCCACGGCGTCCTGATTCCTCGTGGGGTGTGTAGAGGTGAGCGTTTTCCCTTCGAAGTCCTGTTTCTGCCTTGTTTTCGTTTGCGGTGAATCCGCCCCAGAAAAGGTGGCGGATTGGTGGGTTGTAATAGTGTGGGCGGTACATTGTCCTCCGCCTGTCAGTTGGCGGTTACCGCCGCGGTGTTTGTTTGTACCGCCGTGGCGGTCGGAGTGTTAAAGTGGCTGTCTGTGTTGGCGGTTTCCGCCACGGTCGTGATTCCATTTTTTTCAGCCGGCCTGTTGGCGGTTTAACCGCCGCTTTAACACCGACCGCCAGGGTTGTAATGACCACCTATGTGTCTGAACCCTTATATGACTCACCCTCTCTTTCTTTTGTTTTTTTTTCTTCATTGTAAATAAGTCATTTTGTGAGTTTGGGTCATTCACAATAGGTAATAAAGTCACATGGGTGAAACGGCACCATGTTGCATGCAGTTATATTTTCTGGTTTGGTCTCACACAGTCTTTTTCACATAAAATTTATATTTCATGGGGGACCCTCTTGTGTGCTGCTTTTGGACTAGTCTTTCCTTTGGTCTCGCATTTTTCATATTTCTGGTTTGGGTTTCTTTTTGGAGGAGCGAAAAACCTCTTGATTCTTCCAAAATTGTTTTATGGTATTACTACATATTTGTTTTCTATACATTTGTTTAACAGCCTTGAGGAAGTCATATTGACGAAACACGTGTCGGCTGTATTGTCATTGGACTAGGTGTTGTTCTAATGGGAAACATATGAAAGCGAATTGATAAAATCCTCATGATGCACTGTATATCTATGTTGTACGCTGTTTTGCAAGCACATTATGGATCGGACCTTGTGGATTTTTTGGTGTGCCCTGGTACATAATTCCTTATCAATCTAACATCTGACGATGTGGCTTCTTTCTTGAATGCCTTTCCTTTTGATGGCTTCAAAGACATTCTT
Source organism: Pleurodeles waltl (assembly GCF_031143425.1). NCBI lineage: Eukaryota > Metazoa > Chordata > Amphibia > Caudata > Salamandridae > Pleurodeles > Pleurodeles waltl. Next base: position 767,015,129 of record NC_090438.1, read on the forward strand.
CACTATCAAGAATACTGTTAAATAAATTTCACCATTGGCTTATTCTAAAGTTTAAACTTTGCCAACATTGCCTTTATCTTTGGCCTGCTGTGCTTGTCATAGTCACATTATTTCTCTTTGTATGTTTTAGCTATTTTTTTTAATTAGATTGTAGTTATATTTTAATATAATGTACCTTTTCAGGGAATTGTTTATATAATTGCTGCCCCAAGCTTCTTTCTTATCTATTGTTTTGGAACATACTTGTGTCAGGGGTCCTACCAGTTCTGTATAAACACATCTCACACAGATAAGATAATCAGGAAGATTCCTAACAGATGCCATTGACTCTATCTATGCTACACGTCTGCTGACCCAGTCTTCGTGTCCCCACGGAGTCTGATCTAGAGGCCTCATTCCAAGGTATCCAGGGTTGGGGGGCTCTTATCCTGGACATTGTACTGGCATATTAGGTTTAACACACCTAGCTCTCTTTAGGTTGGAGATTAGGTTCATCATGCTAGGGTAGTAGAGCCTATTTCACATCTAGTTCATATTACATGTTATTGAAAGATTTTGGGACTCTTTGTATTCATGAATCTCATCTTTACCATTCTGTTTCTTGCATTGTTTATTATCCCAATTATTGCAGCTGATGCAATTCACAGTAGATTGCAATCTTGTTAATAAAACCTCTTTTAAACTTCACCGAATCCTCTTCATTGCCTGGGTGTATGATTGAGACATGTTATTCATGTGAGAAAGGAGTAATCTCCATTTAACCATAACTTACCTGAGATGTTGCACTCTTGAGTCCATGCGTAAAGGTTACCCCAAATCAGCTTCTACTGTTTGGGTTTTTATTGAAGTACTGCTTGTGAGCTTGGAGGGTTGACAGTTGTGACTTGTTGTAGGACTGGCCTAGTCCCTTATGAACATAAGTACTGTCATCCTTAAACCAGCAGCCTTGCCTAGAGCAAGAGTAAAACTACGCCACAGTCAGCAAAGTAACAGACAAGTGCAAATTGGATGAATTTAAAAACAACACAGCTGACACACATTGCTCAAGTGGGCACACCTGCAAAACACACTATAAAACACACACCTTCACAGATCACAATCCTTTGCATTGCCACTGCAAGACAAAAAAGTTTGGGCAACTTTTTTATACAGTACATAGATTAGGCACACCTTTTTTCAACATCCCATAGAACACTCTGCACACACTTTTGTCCATTCTCACCCTACTGCACTTCCCCCATTAAGTACATTCCTGTCACCCTTATTTTTTCCCACCATGTCATGTCTAAAAAATCTCTGTTTTTCAAAAGATGAGTTAAGAGTCATGGTGGGTAAAATCATAAGAGTAGAGCCACAGTTGTTTGGAGTACAAATTCAGCATACTCCTCTAAGTCATACGATGGAAATGTGGGACAGGATCATCGACAGTGTGAATGCTGTAGGCACCACCATGCACACAAAGGAGGACATTAGGAAGAGGTGGAACGACCTCAGTGGCAAGGTCTGTTCCCTGATCTCCAGGCACCAACTGCAGACCAAGAAGACTAGTGGTGGCCCTACCAGTGCCCCATTAATACTCTTTCCCTGGGAGGAGAAGATCTTGGCCATCCTGCATCCTGAGGGCTTGACGGGACTACCTGGGGAAGGAATAGAGTTTGGTAAGTTACAACTCCAAAATGTCACACAAATGCAATGTCATGCATGCTCTAAGCTGACGTTTGCCACTATCTTGTTTATGTGCATCAGCAACATTCAATACCCAGAGTATCTGAGTTTTAACACTGCCAATGTGTATCATTGGACCCAACATCACAGTTACAAAGGTCCATCACATGCCATATGTCCAAATGGGGCTGAGAAATCTCACAATATCAAAAACACACTCCAGGATCCATAGTATGTCCCAAAATGAAAACGTATGCTCAAACCTAAATGCAGATATGTAATACACAACAGTTGTCACGTGTTGGGGAGTACAGAGAGTGACCTGACTGCAACTAACAGCAGGTCCTTTTTTAGTAGCTCCAACCAACAGCCCAATATTCACTTGTCCAAAAAACCCTGTTTGTGGACTCCCAAATGATGTTTATTGACCATGGGGTATAACATTTGTCACATTTGTGCAGTAGAGAGAGTGACCGGACTGCAACTCCAAGCAGGCCCTGTTTCTGTAACTCCAACAACCAGCCGGGTGGTCACTTTCAGAGAAACCCCTGTTTGTCAATGCACAAATGAAGTTTACTCTCCCGGGGGGATAACATTTGTCAAGTATTGGGAGTAGGGAGAGTGACCTGTCTGCAACTCCCAGCAGGCCCTGTTTCTGTAACTCCAACAACCAGCTGGGTGATCACTTTCAGAGAAACCCCTGTTTGTCAACGCACAAATGAAGTTTACTCTCCCGGGGGGATAACATTTGTCAAGTATTGGGAGTAGGGAGAGTGACCTGTCTGCAACTCCCAGCAGGCCCTGTTTCTGTAAATCCAACCACCAGCACAGTAGTCACTTGTCCAAAAACCCCTGTTTGTCAACTGTCAATTGAAGTGTACTCACCTGGGAGTGATCAAGCACAGATCATGCTCAAATCAGAGATGTGTCTGTCTACTTAGCTGCATCTTGATTTGCTATGCCAAGATGAAACGACTGAGGACAGGAATGATACCTTACCCACTGTGTACAACAAGTATTCCTAAGGCCTCAAGATGCATAACCAGATTGGTAGTAGCAGCAGACACATTGAAACGGCACTGTACACATGGTGACTCCCGTCACATATACAACAAAGTCATGGGTCTGCCTGCATCCCATTCAACTAGGCCTCCAATAGACAAAGCAATATCTTAGCTCTCCACTGAGTTGTCTGTACTGGTGGTAAAATATCATTTTCAGGCCATCCTACAAAGTGAAACTGATCTGCACATCTCATTAGCTGCCTTAGTCAAATTGGGATGGGTTGAGTTGGCTTCACACGTCATGTCAACTCACCCAATACCATGGTTACTAGGTACAATTGGATTAACTAAACTTAACTTTTTCGAAGGTCTTTGCTTATTGTAACTCAAAACCATTGGAGGTAGATGTCACAATACAACCAGTAACAATGTATGTTTTACGTAAACAGGTCCATCTGCCGCTGGGCACACATAGGCCACGGAACAGATTGCCAACACCCCCGTGTTGAAGAACTCAGTGACAACAACACTCTTAGACATCTGGATTTGGAGGATGGTTTTGGCCAATCTGGGCAACCGGGTCAGATAGCAATCACTGTGGCCCCAATGTCACCTCCCAGCCCTGTTACTTCAACAGCACAGGCAACCATTCACCCCCAATGTGTCACTACCACCCCAAACAGGGCTTCAAAGCCCATCTACCCCATCGTTTGGCTCATCAACAGCAGGCCCAAGAACATCAGTGCCAACCGCAGCAAGCGAGGCCCTGCCAGAGGAACACCAAGGGTCAGACACCCCTGCCTCTCTAGCAGCAGATTCCCACTCCCCCTGCAAGCTAGGATATCCAGCAAAGAATCCAGGAGATGTGGATGGCAAGACATTCACCAATGCCAGCAATAACCCTCTTCCTTAGGGACCTCCTTTGTGTGTAACACATTCATTCTGGACTGATCCTGAACCCCCTACTATTTCTAATGGTCGGAGTACTCTGGACTTTGGACTCACAATGGTGTGGCATCTACTCCAATGATTTCAGTCACCATGACTGACACCTTCACATTTTAATTTGTTTTTAGTCATGTCATGTATATCTTCTGTTAGTCATAGCTTCACAATAAAATCACCCTTTACTGACTTATTGTCTGCTGATGTTGATGTCATATTTAGCCATGTAGACATGTCAGACCACGCAAATCATATGATGATGATCCAATGTACTTGTTCAAGATGGGATATGTTGCATGTACACCGTGTTCAGCTCTGGATTACAACCCTCCCACACAATCACATTCATACAAGTGTCTGGTCAAACTAAAACAATATTACAGTGATCAGCACATAAGCTCTCTGAACTATTGGAAATCATAAATGATTGTCTCATGCTGAGTAAATGAACATATTGACAAGTTCAGACCTCCAGACCATGGAAGGAAGGGATTTGTCAGACATTGACCTGTATAATAGGCAAACATTGAAGTGGTTGATGTTTTCAGTGTGAGTCTTAACACATACCATACCAAAGTAATTCTACATTACTTACTCCAAGATACAGACAGATGGCAGTGCAACAGTCCATGATCACATGGCCTTCATAATCCAATGCTTATGCATCTGGTGGTATGACACAAACATATGTCAGTGTAGTGACACAGGCACTGTTGCTCACAATGATGAAACACATCAACAGCTACATATAGGCCATACAAATAGAATGTTTACCCAATGTGAAGGAAGAATGACTTGGTTGTAAGCTAGGACAACATATTTTATGACCACATGATGACACACATGATGGATCAGGCTCACCACATCACACAAAACAAGTCCAATGGGCACTTTTGAACTTCCACCCAAACACTGTGCAAGCTGTCTTCTACACCCAAACTTTGTGACCAACATTACCCGGAACAATCCATGTCTACTTTGTATGGCAGAACAGCACCACCTACCTGTAATGTCACAACTCTGAAATGCCCACAAGGATATGTCATGGTGAAGGTACCTGAATTACGAACAAAACAAGAATTATAGGCTTGAACCATACATATGACACAAGTAACATAGTAAGCATCTGGAAAACAAAGTACATTGCAAGGAAACTGACACAAACAAACAAAATCATCAAGGTGGGGATGTGTCAAAAGCTATCTTATCAAGCAGGTCAATACTGGTTTACCAAGGCACACCACAGTAGTCCATAAAGTCCATTTCTTAGTGCACTGTATCAATCAAAGTTCCAAATATGTGTCTGTATACAGTAGAAATGTTATTCATCCAATGCATCATAAATCTAACGAACATCAGCCGACATGTGTTTCGTCAACAAGACTTTCTCAAGGCATAAGTTTGTGTAAAGTATAATGTCCAGAAATTATGCGAGATTCCCAGCATCAAGGAAAAGCAATTATACTGGGTTGTTTTGCCAGATACCGAAGGGTTAGTAAGTATTACCGGTGGACACCACCATGATAAGCCTGATTGACACCAAATTTCAAATGCTTTTTTGGTGCTAGGGAAAAACTCCACTTTTCAAACACAATTTCACGTATCACTCTTTCTCTTCTCATACTTTCATTGGAGAACTTCTTCCAGAGATGCTCATCAATTTTATTTCAACAACAGAGCGGTTTGGATATGCTGAGTCTCTTCATGATTGTGGCACCTGACATTGTTCACACACAATCAGGACAGATGTGAGCTACCAAACAGCCAGGCCCTCTTTGGGTGAAGTTGTAACATAAGCTGGGGTATGGTGGTGATCCGCATTATGAAGGAATCATAGGCTGATCCAAGATAATGGGCACACACATTTGAGATCCACCAAACAGACAACTTGCACGTTGATGGAATGGAAATTGTTTCTGTTGCAATAGACTTGTTCTTGTACAATGGGTGGTATGCAGTTTGGATGACTGTTAGCTGGCATCATATCTGGCTGTATACAACAACATAAGTCCACTATTGTTTGCCTATTCAGATGGTATAACTGTATGACGTGCCGTTCCTCCATGTTATGAAGGTCTAGCAGTGGACGGTAGACAGGAGGTTGTCGCATCCTCCCTCTCCCAGGCGACCTATGTGTGACAAGACATGATTGGTAACATCAGTCACTGTGTCCACAGCAACATACATGATGCATGCCAACGATATCATGTGACAAAGCATTTCTGAATAGCTAGTTATGACACCAAGTACACATTGCAGCTGGCGACAACACAAGGGTCAAATGTGGGCCCCATGGTTGACAACATGTTGAAGCCTCCTTCAGAGCAGGAACAAAACCAGAGACCAGCCAGCCCTTAGAGTATAAAGAAAGACAATTTATTTACATGCACGGAGACTGATGGCTTGAGAGGTCAAGTCCAACCAGTCGGAATTGCAGAACTCCAATACAATCTTTCATGCATGAAAACCACAAAAATGTGAAAATACATCTTCCAATCAGAACAACAGAGAGGTAATTTCTTTATCAAGTACATGGTGTGATGTTGACCAGGTGATGAATGGTGTTACTCATATATTAGGCATCTATCCAATCACAGTAGAACAACATTTCATGGTGGCAGCGTGATACAAGATGAACATAAGCGTGATCTTCACATTTCTCACACAGTTGGGACTTTCCAAGGCGTCACCAATCTATTTTCTTCATAACCTTTCCTTAGACCTATGTGGACATCCATTTGTCTGTCTGTTGCTGGGCGAATGAACCAATTCATGTGATGTCTCTTTGAAGCAAGTCTTGCATTACACGCTGTCTATCAGGGTTAATTTAGTAAAGGTCGTCGAACCTTTTGCATATGTTTTTCAGGCCTGTTTAGCAGTGAGTATCACAGGACGAAGTCAGGCCTGGAGAAATAATAAAATGGATTCTTTAGCCAGTTTCCACAAACACACGTGACCACAAAATGGATTCAGGTGACACCAAACTATCTGCTACACTATTGCCCCTCAAACTGTGACTGTATTCTCCGACCACCAAAAATACCGTCGGCGGTGGTGGCACATGCACTGCCGTCAAATGCCATCTGTGCTCTGCAACACACTACACTGGTTGTTGTGTAGACGGATCGACACAACAAGTCAGATTTAGGATATTTCTGATTATATGACACTTATGCTGCTGTTGTTATGCATTTTACAGGGCCACATACTGCATTTCAAGTAGACAAAATGACGGATGCCTGACCTACTCCATTGGAAATCAAGAACCGCCCGTGTCCGCCTGTGGAAGTTGTCCATGCGGAAGGAGGTTCCAATGGCAGCGGACACAGCCATTGGCTAACGTTGTTGCCTGTGGTGGTTGCGGCCCAATGGCTGTGTCTGTCAGCGGTGATGACGCCGCATTGTGCAAATTCAGTCACTTGACTCCTGACACTGCTGCCAGCAACACCTCCACCACTTCAGCTGCTGTGTGCCACATCCAGCATGTGAAAGGGCCCTGCCTTCTTTCCAGAGAAGCTGGAGAGGCTTGTGAGTGAGGTCCTTCCTCTGTATGAACAGTTCTATGGCTCACCAGAGGAGAAGATAAATACCTCATTGGCAGAACTGACTTTGGGCAACACCATCCTTTTCCTCCTCACAGGCTACAATATGCCCATGTGTGCCAGTTAGACTTCTTGTGTGGCTGTAATTGCCATCTGTGTGGTATCAATGAGATGTATATGGTGCAGGTATTGGTGACCAGTACTGTATGTTATGTCCATTAACATTGTGTTGTGTGAGGTGTTTTTGGGCTCCTAGATCCACCTTGTGTTGGATGCACATAACTAGGCAAGGCGACTTTACTGCCACCCAATAACATTTCTTTGTTTATGATGGTTTTACACGTTAGACAACATGTATGTGCATGACAGCATGAGCTGTGTATGCATCTTGTCTGAGTCATTTAATGATCTTATAAGCAATGTATATTGTGCCACAGATCTTTCATCCCACATCTGGCCTTTGCAAACTGTTGTCTGGAAGGCATATCAGGACTTACTGTGTCCTTCATGTTGCCACAGAAACCACATAGCTGATGGCCACATAATGTACTGTCATTCATGGAAGTAATGGAAATGTGAGTGGCATGTAGGTTCTGTATGCTCAGCCTGCAGAGATCAGGGCCTGTCAAATGAATCTCCCAGTATGGGACATAGGGGGTCATTCTAACCCTGGCGGTCCAAGACCGCCAGGGCTAAAATGACGGGGGCACCGCCAACAGGCTGGCGGTGCCCCGCTGGGCATTCTGACCGCGGCGGTTTGACCGCGGTCAGAAGTGGAAAACCGACGGTCTCCCGCCGGTTTTTCACTGCCCATTTGAATCCCCCATGGCGGCGCAGCGAGGGGGATTCTGACAGCCCATACCGCCATCCTGTTCCTGGCGGTTCGCCCGCCAGGAACAGGATGGCGTATGGGTTGTCGTGGGGCCCCTGGGGGCCCCTGCAGTGCCCATGCCACTGGGCACTGCAGTGCATGGGCACTGCAGGGGCCCCCGTAAGAGGGCCCCACAAAGAATTTCACTGTCTGCATTGCAGACAGTGAAATTCGCGACGGGTGCCACTGCACCCGTCGCACCTTCCCACTCCGCCAGCTCCATTCGGAGCCGGCTTCCTCGTGGGAAGGTTGTTTTACACTGGGCTGGCGGGCGGCCTTTTGGCGGTCGCCCGCCAGCCCAGTGTAAAACCCAGAATACCCGCAGCGGTCTAATGACCGCGGTGTGGTATTCTGGAGGGGGGAACTCTGGCGGGCGGCCTCCGCCGCCCGCCAGGGTGAGAATCACCCCCATAGTCCGGGCTGTGGGAAAGTCACTGTGGCTATGCAGCTGTGGCACTGTACCCACTCCTTGTGGACCTACAAATCCTGTCAGCTGGCCAATATGAGGTTCTAGTTGCGAACACTGCCCTGAATGCCACAGACCATTGCCTGTCATGGGTACTGATCTAAATCCCAGAACTAGTCCATGTGTGCATTTTGCATCATTGTCAATGTGTGCCTTTGACTCATGACAGGCCCCTTCCTACCACAGCTCTGTTGTCACTTTCACAGAAGTCATAATTGTCTAATACAGGTGTATTGCACAAAGGACAGACTCACAGTGCAGACAGTATGTAGATTCTTGGGAGGCCATGACATGTGACTCAGTAGCTTGGACACATAGCAGAAATTGTACAATGCATACCTTGTATGTTAGATGCCATCGCTGTAGTTTAGAAGCACATATCCAAAGGAGTGTTCTGTGGTATAGGTACATATCACCGAAACCCACCCTGAAGTGGCATGAGTCTGCATTTGGTAGTCCACATGTCCACTCATGCACAGGGAAAACACTTTCCCTACCCACCATGTCAGCTATTTCATTGTCACTCAAGTGTAAGGGTGAAAGCTGTGCTATGGTTGTTGCCTGTAGGGACTGTATGAAATGAGTCAATCTTCCTGAGTGTAAATGTGTTGGTCCAGTCAGGCCTAAGGAGGTTACCCTTCAGAAGCCACATTTGTGTGTAGTGTTTCAGCGTGCCTCACATCATATTACTTGTTACCGGAACATGGGACAACTGATGTCAATGGTCTTGCTTAGTCATTGTAGGCCATGATCAGGGTACTGGGTTCATCTGCAGATTAATCCAAAAGTGTGTAGACAAGTCCCTGTACTTATTGGCACGTATGCTTTACACTTGTGGTATGTTGACAATTTGACCACTTTTTGTCTGGTTTTTCTGACATGTGTAACACATCATTTGGGCAAGAACTTGTGTTTGCAATCGCTTGATTTGTCTCTCGCAAACACATAGGTCAATGACCATCAGCAAAGGAGATTTGGAGAGCCATTGCCCGGAAGGTGTGGACCCTGGAGGTCCACAGCCAGAAGAGCGTCCACTGTTGCAAAAGGTGGGAGCCTAAGACTCTGGGCCCATAAGATTGCGGTGGTCCAGCTGGGGCTGTCCTCCCAACTTGGATGGGGAACACATCGGACCATGAATCCCCTAATGACCTGCATCCTGGGAGTGTTGTACCCGAACCTTGTTGGGTGTTTGAAGGGAGTACAGCATCCACAAGGGGATGAATACAGGACATATTCCTACCTGTCGCATAGCCAAGCTGTTGTGTTAGGTACTGACGTCTCCCACTGATGATTGGGGATGGGCCATGTATGACACACTAGATGAGTAACTGTTTGTGTAGGTATATAATGTGGTGCATAATGATGTTCCTTGCCTATTACCCCAGGCACCTAGGACATAACTGGGTACAATCCACAAAAACTTTGCTCTCCAGAGACAACACATGACTGTGTACATTGCTCAATCAAGGAACGTTTGTTGTAGGGGGTCTAAAGTCTTCACAATAGACCATTACTCCTCAGTGTTACAGCCCAAAGAAAAAGAAGTGATGGTTCACTGTCCTCAGTCATGTGAATGGTCAAGTGAGTAAATTGGCATCTGCCCCCCAGATGCCACTTGTCTTCATGTGTGTGATGAGGGATGGTGCCTCACTACTGTCTATCATGTGAAGGTGACTATCATACATGAGACAGAGCATACATTGCTCTTTGGTTGCTGCTACAAGTCAACACTTTCCCTTGGAAAGTGGGAATGTCCATGGACATGATTTATGTGCCATGACTAGTGCCAACATTTTTGTGGCTACATGTTAGCATGTGCCCCTTTATCTTTTGACAAATTGTAAACACTGCTGTTTCATGCATGGTCTACCTGTGTTCATTAAATGATTTTTGTATTCCCTCACATTTTTGTGCATGCCAATGTGTGTTTTGAATTGGACATTTGCAATGGGGGAACATTTCCTGGGGTGCCACAAACAGAAGTGTGTCACCATTGATTGTTGGCTCACACATACCCTCGCCCTTCATTGCATGTCATTTGGCATGTACAACTGCAATAACAATGAGGGACATGACTGGTAGAATTTGAGTTCTTACACACAATGTTCATTTCCATGTCCTTGAAATTGGATCATGTGGAAATGTGCACTTCACATATGTAATGGGGAAGGTTCTTTACCTGACTGTTGGCATACATCATGGAGTGACTTTCAGTTATGTTGGGATCACAGGTGTTTTGGGTACAACCATTCATCCTCGGACATCTAGGTTTGCAGGACCAAAATGGAGACAGTGATGAGCCTCCCATTGGGCCACATGTTGAGGGCCTTCTGCAAGTCCTTGCAAATCTCTGGGCCTCTCCAACACTGACTGATGGCTTCTACTGATGCTGATGCATTCAGAGTATGTCATTGTCAGGGGTGCCAGACAGTAGATATGATTTCCCTGGGGCTTGCATTGTCATTTAGTTTTATATTTTAAAGACACATTTCCTTGACAATGGGCACATTGCCAATGTGTACATTTTCATGCTAGATGTGCAGTATATCCGGGCAACATTAGTACTACCTCTATTGATCCATTGGGACAAATTACACACAGTGAAGTATGCATTGTTGAAATGTTTCCAGTGTGACATGAGTATTTCCATGTCACCTTCTTCAGGTTACAGTACGTCTGTCAGCAGCATGCCAGGATTTTGGAGCATCATTTCTCATTGCTGTGTTATTGTGTTTGTGACAAATAGATGTCTACATGACCTTGTGTGGAATCTGTGGGAATGAACTTGGCATTGGCCTACTATTGTATGACAACAGGGAATTGAGGTATGCTCCATGAGGCAAAGCCTTGAAGTTGTGGTTTCTTACTTGTTCAATGGTTATTGTGATTGCACAATCTCATGCACTTGTAGTTGTCTGAGATCCTGATTTTTCTGCGGGCAACTGTTGACAGTTCAGATGGCATGCATGCACATGGTATGGTATATGTAGGAGGCACTTTGATGTAGTTTTTTGCTGGGGCCTACTTGATATCATGGAAATGTTTGCTAATCAAAGCTGTTGTTCAAGTGTGATCAGTAACATGCGGTGACCCTTTTCCTCTTTGTCTTTGCAGCATCAGTCCAAGCAAGCAAAGGAGACAGGACACAACCAAATGGGGAAGCATCTAGCCACTGTACCTCCAGACTTGAGACCACCTACACAGAGGCACCCAGTGGCATGGAGGGTGAAGGAAGTGCCACGGAGGAGACCAGATCGACATTAACTTCATCAGATTCTATCTCCAGTGGCCACTCACTAGTGGTGGCGGACCCATCAGGACCTGCTCCAGTACCATCTTCGTCTGCCATCCCTCCCTGTTGCTCCCCACCCAGTTGGCTGTGCCCACTCACCCAAGAGGGTGGGCGTCTCCTTTGCAGCAGGCACCTCAGTCCCAGCCCCTGTTACCCATGGTGCCCTGATAGAAGAGGCTCTTGACTTCCTGAGGAGTATCTCTGTGGGGAGACTGCGATTGTGAATGCCTTCCCGCGGCTGGCAGCTAACTTCAGCAGACCATTGCTTTCCTGGAAGGCATTCATAGTGCCATGTCTTTCCTACAGGGAGCTTTTCAGACTCTGGCATCCTCACTGACAGCAGCTAGTCTCCCCCTCCCATTCCTCTACCCTCACCTCCCTCTTCCCAATCCAAATCCCCTATTCCCCCACCGGTCCTAAGCACACAGACACATCTGCGTGCACCCACCTCAAAACACACAAGCCGCAGACATTGACACAAACATCACAAGACACACTAGCATGCAGGCACTCATCATTCACCCACAAACACCACATCAGCCACCACTTCACCAAACACGCCCACACCCCCACTGACTCACACAGCACATTCAGCATATCCACAGACACCACAACACCAGCCAGTGACACTTCAACCATACCTACCATACACCCAGAAAACAGCTCACAACCCACTGACCCACACCCTCAAACTCTATACTCCCAGACACATGCACAACACTCACAGACACATCCACCACATCAGCCATACTCACAGACATGACCCCAACACACATAGATACATCCACCACATCCACCATACCCACAGACATCACCCCAACACACCCAGACACATCCACAATATCCATCAAACCCACAAACACCACCCCAACAGACACACATATCCACCATTCCCACGTCAGCCAGCATCTCTGCCTCCCAGCCCCTAAGGCATGCAAACATCCATACTCACACATGCAGCAGACATCACCCAAACAGAAGCATACCTCACACGCACACACCCAAGGCATCTACAACCCACACATAACACAACCACTCTCAAATCCCCAACCTCTTGTGATGCCCCTACATGTTTTGCCAGAGAGTTTCCTTTTTGAACTTACTCTTCCCCTGTTCCCTCCAAACCCCCTCTCAAACTCAAGAAGCCCACACCCACATCACAACCTTTCCCTTCTACATTCAAGTCCTCCCCTGTCACATCTATCCCCTGGAAGCACCCATACCCCTCCTCACAAAGAAGAAGCCCACCCTTCCCAAGGAAAAGACCCACCTACCAAACCCACCCATCCTTAATCCAACCCCACTCAAGAATGATCCTTGAGGTGACTGCCTGCCCACTTGATGCCCCTTCCTGTGGAGGTTCCATAGCAGTGAATGGAGTCAGGTTTGGACACAGGGACAGATATGGACTGGCCAATGGCCTATGTTCTAATTCATTTGGATATAATAAACCCAGTTGTTGTTTTATTGTTGTTAGACCTGGTATCCTTGGCGTACTCTCCCCTGTCTTTTTGCCTTTGCTTCCTATGTTGTGACTGTGTGCTGGACTTAGTTTTTGCTGGTTTTTGGTACTCTGGGCACTTTACCACTGCTGACCAGTGCTAAAGAGCAAGTGCTCCCTGGGTAAACTGTATGTGTAACTGGCTTTTGCATGATTGGCAGATTTAATTTACTCGTGAGTCCCTGGTAATGTGCACTAGAGGTGCCCATGGCCTGTAAATCAAATGCTACTAGTGGGCCTCCAGTACTGATTGTGGCACCCACATGAGTAGCCCTGTAAACATGGCTCAGACCTGCCAGTACTGTGTCTATGGGTGCAGTTTTAAAATGCCAATTCGACCTGGCAAGAAAACTAATTTGCCAAGCCCAAACCTTCCGTTTTCAGACATGTAAGGCACCCCTAAGGTAGGCCTTAGGTATCCCCATTGGCAGGGTGCAGTGTATGTTAAAGGTGGGACATGTACTGATGTGTTGTACATGTCCTAACATTGAAATGCTGCCAAATTCGGTTTTCACTGTTGCAAGGTATATCTCTCTCATAGGTTAACATGGGCACTGCCTTTAAATATTGCGTAAGTTCTGTTTCCCATTGGGAGCAGATAGAGACTTGGAGTTTGGGGTCTTTGAACTCACAATTTAAAAATACATCTTTTGGTTAAGTTGGTTTTTAGATTTTCAGTTTTAAAATGCCACTTTTAGAAAGTGGGCATTTTCTTGCTTAACCATTCTGTGCCTCTGCCTGCTTGTGCATTCCACGTCTAGGTCAGACTGACAGTTGAGCTGTTGTGAATTCCATCTAGACAGTGACACAAAGGGAACTGAGGTGCAGCCTGCATATCCTGATGACTCTCCTGGGCTGGAGTGGGGAAGGAGGAGCTAACACTTACACCTGAAAGGGCTGTGCCTGTCCTTACGAAATGCAGTCTCCAACTCGCTGGTGTGTGTCTGGGGCCAGGCCTGGGCAAGGCAGGATCTTGTCAACAACAGAGACTTTCCATTTGATGTTTGAAGTGGACCCAAAACCCCAGACTTTTAGAACACTTCTGGATCAAGAGGGACCTCTGCCAAGGCGATGAGCTAAAGAGCTGGAGGAGGAGTACTGCCCCTTTGCTGTGTGTGCTTTGCTGGGTGGCCTGCAGTTGCTGCTTCTGCATTAGAGAGGGCAAAGACTGGATTTTGCTGTGTATCCTGCTTGTGAAATTTCTCCTAGGGCTTGGACTGAGCTTGCCTTGTGTTAAGTAGTCTGAGGGACAGCAAAGACTTCACCTACCAGCCTCTGGGCTCTCTTGCTGAGACTTCTACCCTGCCAAGTGGTGCCTAATCCGGTCTCTATGCCCTTGAAAGGAAAAGCTGGTGAAAGAACAAGAAAGACCAAGTGTACCGACTTCGGACGACACCCGGACTGACACCACTGCTGGATCCCGCAACGCCGCCTACAACTGAAACCGTGGTCCTCGCTAGAGTGTGACGACCCTGCAAGCCCGATGTTACTGCAGCCTCACCGAAGTCCACAACTCGGTGAGTTCTGAACAGCTGTGTCACAGACATACCTGACACCCGACTCCGCCGCTGCACCTGCAGCCGTGTTGCATGATCGGGACCCCATGAAGTCGCCACACCAGGTTGTGATCGGCGAATTTTTATGCCGCCTCACCTCCACATCTCCGCAGAAAGGATCCAACACCTCACACCCGACGCCTCCCCAGCACCAGAACCGATGCCGCACTGGATCCAACGATGCCTCGATCCCCCACTCTGTCCACTGGCTTGTTTCCTCTTTTCATGAGGTACTGTACCTGGGGGTCCTTACGACTCCGTGAACGGCGCCATTGGTGGTGGATTGTTGGGAACAACTCTGTCACGGCACCATGATATCACCAAATTGAAGCATTTGTGTTTCTAAGCGCGAAATGGAAATTTAATCGTAAAAAAATCATAAGTTTGCTTGTGTATGTTGGATATTTGTCGTTTTGGTCATGTTTAACTCAGATAACCCTTGGCTAGTTTTTTAAACTCATGTTCAGTTCTTTTGTGGTGTTTTCACTGTGTTACTGAGTGTGATTGTACAAATGCTTTACACATTGCTGCTGAGATAAGCCTGGCTGCTTGTGCCAAGCTTCCAAGGGGGTGAGCAGGGGTTATCCTAGGTGTGTATCTCCCTTATCCTGACTAGAGTGACGGTCCCTGCTTGGACAGAGTGCATGGTGACTGCCAACCAGAGACCCCATTTCTAACAGTTGGGTACACATTTGTCCTACAATTAAGTTTCTATCTTTTTGCTGTTCCTGAGTAACGTGTTGTATGCCTACAGCTGTATGTGTTTCTCCCTGATTACTGATCCATTTACTGTTGTTTACAATATCTGACTTTGTGGGCAGTGTTGGTGTCACCGAAGACGAAGGTAGATATTGACTGTATGGATATGTGGGTGGTAAACCAATTGGGGTATCATTGCATTTTGTTATGTTTGATATGGTAAGTATTTCATCTTGTGTTGTCCAATGTCAGCATGTATGCTGTTCCAGTTGTCTCCCTGATAGGGGTTGTACATTTGTCTTGTGTGTGAGCTAGAGATTTGTTTGTCCACCCATGGAGGGTGTTCAATTTTGTTAGCTTCCTTTGCATTTGACTGAGCATGCGTCCATTTTGATGTGTACCGTACAGTCACTTCATCTAAATGTATGGCCCATGCTGTTGCTGTTGTATGTGCTTTCTTGACTTGCACTTACACATTTTGCTGATAGGCATGCCACTTGGCTCTAGTATTGTTTGTCCCTGAGATACTTGAAGTGTCAGTTTCAGTACAAGTACTGTTTTACGGGCATACTGTATCCCAGGGCAGCATGCTTCCTGTATTGCCTCTGATGCCCCATCCATATTGTGCAGGTATTGTTTGCATTGTGAGCTTTGGATATTTGTCTTTCAAATTGTTGTGCATCCTATTAGCATTCCATTGTGTTGCAATGTAGGTGAAATGTGGGTCCACTAAAGGGTTGTTTCATGGGAGGGGTGTTTGTAGTAAGTGTTTGTATTAAGTGACACATCCATACATATGTCTTCAGTTTATGGCATGTGATCAATGTGTGGGTGTCATTTGAATTATGTGTGATGTTGCTGTGGTGTTGCTGTTGTGTGAGACAATCTTCTGTACACTTCACTGTCTCTGTGTCTAAGATGAGCAGACATGAGTGTGGCAGGGCAGTGCAGTGTCAGTGCCCTTCCAAAAGGGGGTGTTTTATGACTGGGAATGTGTCATTCTTTCTGAATGACTCCAACCGGGACACAATGACAAGTATACTCAGTGCACGTAGCATGACCCCCATATCATATGGATGACAGCGCGATGATCTGTTGTTGAGCTTAATGAGACAGGTATGTATTTTGTTTTTCCATTGGTTGTGTCCCCGGCGGTGTGGATTATTTGCACCTTCAATGAGAAGCAGCAATGGCAAGACATGTGTGATGGGCTCCATGGTGGCACAGAATGTGTAACGCTGCCTGCGGGTGAATTTCTCCCTTTATACTCTCCGTTTCCACCTGCTGGAACGTGGTGATTGGACCAACATGGTCACATTGGCGATGTGCAGCATCATATTCTGTCCAGCGGAAACACTGGTTCCGTCAGCCTGTTTGGCCTGTTTCTTCACATCGGCAGTCTGCACTGCATGGTGGTGCTGACAGAAATGCAGCTTTATTTCCTCTATGAGACCGCCAACATCATGATACAGTGGTCCTACCATGAGGCCGATGGCGGTCAGGCTACTGCCACCACCATGAAGGTGCGTGGACCACCAAACTCCTAATGAGGCCCTTAGTAAGTGGAATGAACAACCACCCCCATATCCGAAAAGCAGAGTTCTGCCCGCCGTCTCCTTGGGTGGCTGTAGAGACAGGATTGAGGTCAGCAACGTGGTAATGAAATGGTATAAAGCATTAGGTAGATCCCCTGGTTGGAATAACCTCTCTGTTCTTCTTTAGCCTGTGTGATGTTTTATAACAAACATGTTATTTTTTGATAAACAGTCCTGAGATGATCATGTGCCTAAGTGTTGAGGCTAGCTATGCGCTCTTGTCATGGTAATACTAGATAGATTATCATGTACTACATTGGGTAAACATGAGCAGAAGTACGCTGTGAAATGTTGTGTACTAAAAGAAATAACAACACTTTTTCAGAATAGCAGCTGATTAGAAAAATAAAACATCCCAGCTAAAAGCTAGTTATGCTAAAATGAATTACAATGAATGAATGAAAATAGAGCATGTAACTAGGTACAAGTGCACAGGCCTAAGCTAAAATACGTGTGCCTAAGCCAGGCTCTAAAATGAACTCACAACACCCTCCCCATTGTTGGAGTGCAGAGTTCAAAACCTAAAAATAACTAATCTTTAAAACTATAACACTAAAAGCATATTAAAATGTACATAAAAAGAGATAAAATGTTGAAGCTGACGAGCAAGGCAGGCTGATAGGCAAGCCAAATTAAAGGACAATTTAGAATCAAAATAAAAAAGCCAATGGTCTAATTCAGCAGTAGTCATGGTCATGCAGGAAATCTCTGATGTCATCAATGCAGATAGAAGTCAGGAACGACTCCACTTGGGCAGGCAATAAGTTGACCAGCTTGTTAGATGAAAGGTCCACATAGCACACGTGTATATGCCTCACTTACCAGTTCGGCCGAGGGGGTAGAATTCCTTACAGTGCCAGATGTAGAAGGAGTCAGGATATCCGCAAGGGGCGACTCATAGGACACCCACAACACTTGAAATAGCTCTAACAGCTGAAATTTTAAGGTTTTGTACGTTTAAAATATGAGCCGAACTATACCGTCCCTATAACCTCTGGATTTATAAGTGAATTTATATGTTTTTTTAAATTCCTAACTATAACTATTGTATTTTATGATTGCAAATGATGTAAGGAAAGGTACAGGTGAAGACGGAAGTGGGTGTCCGGCTTCATTCTGTATAGTAATCCATTAAGCAACACACCTTGCTTTGAGCTAAGAGAGAAAATCAGCCACTAAATCAGCAAACTGAAGATACAACATATTGGGGAAGTACAACACCACTAGGGAAGCTAAATGGGTAGCTAAGGAGGTGGTTTTCACCACTGTCTGAAATGAAGACTTGATGGAAGCAGTTGAGAAACCCATACTGAATGTGTCTGCCACTTCCAGGCAATGTGGATGGTGTTTGAGACACATTAGAAAAATAAGGGGAAGGTATTAATATTAAGTAGACCCTGCGTATGGGTCAGCCTTGTCGCTGTAGTACTTTATAAAATCAAAATTGTGATATACAGTGAGAACAGTTTTGAAGAGTTGCAGAAGAGTAGGCACAATGCAGCAAAATTCTGTCAGCTTTTTAAGGGGGTCCGAATTTAACAAGGACATAAGTACACAGACACAGTCAGTGGAAACAGCTGAATGCAGACATGATATTTGCACAAAAAGTAGCCACCCTGGGAAATTGCATAGTTTCCTCATCAATAATGCACTAAAAAGAGAAATAGTACTGTCAACAATGAATGCCCTGACTTCACCCACTTCCTGAGGTCTAATGATCAGAATTTGTCAGGTAAAAACGTGAATTGTCACAGAAGTACATCAAAAGTACTTTTTGAAATGCAAATCATAGGATAGTGAGGGGCCAACAGTTTTTGTGTCCTGTAGCAAAAGGAATAAGGGAAGCATGACAGAGTGTGCCTTTGATCTGATAATAGCATTATATGGAATTGAGTTTTGGGGTGAGAGAGGTTAAAGCACCACTCAGGGAACAGCCACAGTCCTTGTCTTGGTGAACTACAAAAGTCACTAAATTAACCTGTGCTTAACCCACTGGTAGCTTGGCACAAAGGCAGTCAGGCTTAACTTAGAGACAATGTGTAAAGTATTTATGCAGCACACAAACAGAAATAAACTGAAGTCACAATATAAGAAAAAATCCATACCAATTTAGAATAATAGAGTAAAGTGCAATAAATCAAATATCAAAAATCCAATGAGTAAAAGCAGTTATCTAGTTCCAAAGTTTTAGGTAGGTGTAGCACCTAAATGCACAAAGGGCCATTTGTTGTTATCTGGTCATACACAGGAAAAGTCACAAGATAAGGCCTACTTTAAAGGAGCATGGGCTAGATACAGAGACCAGTTTAATCATGCTGAAAGAGTTAGCTACTCAAAGTTTGGTACAAAGAGTTCCATTCGATGTAGAGGAACCTGAAAGGAGCAGGGAGAGCATTGTGAATGGTTGTCGCTGCAGAGTGAAGAGCAGGCCTGGCATCTTGGATGGTCGTTACAGTAGCACGAAGATCATGTCGGTCATCACGGGCGGTCGTTGTTGGAGCTTCATGTTAGCGGTCATAGCAGGCTAGGAAGAGTAGGGTTGACATGAGCTTAATTTCGCAGTTGTTGCAGGTGGAAGAGTCTTAGTGCAAAAGGGGCCGTTCGTAGTTGCAAAGAGGCCAGAACTTCAGGATTTCACCTTTTCTTGAAGAGGTGGAACTTTTTTGCCAGCCAAATGTCCAGATCCTGGGGAGGCACCTCTTGAGGCTCAGAGACCAATTCTAGCAGAGGTCAAAAGGGCCCAGGCAGGTCCAGTTGTAGTAGGTTAGCTGTGCAGTTGCAGGGAGGGCTCTGCGGCTTGTTGTGTCCCTGCAGTTCAGACAAGAGGTCAGCCAGCTGCCCTTTGGTGTCACTGAGGTTAGCCTAGGATGAAGGGAGCAGGATTAGTCTTCCTTCTTGAAGAGCAAGGCTGTTCTCAAGTAGGAGGGCAGTCCTTTCGTAGCAGCAGGGCAGTCCACTTATTGTGGGGCAGGCCTTCTTCTGTATTGTCCACAGGGCCAGACGTGTACTAAAGAGTGGCTCTGGAGGTCCAGTATTTATAACTGGTGCCAGCCGTTGTGTGTTGGGGAACACCAATGACTTCCTCCACATTTGATTCTGGAAATTTCTTCCCTTCCCCTGTCAAGGCTCAAGGAAGTCTGAGATGACAAAATGTTAGTATCAGGTTCATATGTGTGTGCTGGAGGCAAGTCCTTTGCAGTGTGGGCAGGGAATAGCTCCACTCTAGCCATCTTAGCAGAATTTCTCATCCTACCCACATATAGGGGGTCATTCTAACCCTGGCGGTCCGAGACTGCCAGGGCTGGCTGGCGGTAACGGGCGTCGAGGGGCCCCTGGGGGCCCCTGCACTGCCAATGCCACTGGCATGGGCAGTGCAGGGGCCCCCTAACAGGGCCCCAGCCTGCTTTTCACTGTCTGCCTAGCAGACAGTGAAAAGCGCGACGGGTGCAACTGCACCCGTGACACAACTGCAACACCGCCGGCTCCATTCGGAGCCGGCTTCAGTGTTGCAGGCCCCCTTCCCGCTGGGCCGGCAGGCGCTAACAATGTTAGCGCCCGCCAGCCCAGCGGGAAGGTCGGAATGGCACCAGCGGTCTTTTGACCGCGGTGCGGCCAAATGGCGGTTCCCACCAGGCGGGTGGCAACCGCCGCACGCCGGGGTCAGAATGACCCCCATAGTCTATTTTTGTGTCACTGTCTGTTGGGAATACACCAACCCCAACAGGAGGGCCATTCACAGTCATTTGACCCAGGATACTGTCAGAAGTCAGATATGGTTAGGGCAAGAAGATGATGACTTTCTTAAGAGTCAATTTCAGAATTGTAACTTAGCAGCCAAGTTCACAATTAAAGATGATTTTAAACTGCAATTCATTTGGGTGTCAAGGAAGACACTGTTTTTTATCTGCTCCTAATCAAAACTTATCACTTATTAAATGCAGTAAGGTAACCCGGTGTTAGTTAATGGGAGAGACATGTTCTAAAAGACTACTATAGTGGGTGGCACAATGAGTGCTGCTTCCCACTAGTAGCATTTAATTTACAGGCCCTGGGTACTTAGAATATCATACACTAAGGATTTACAAGTAAATTAAATGTACCAATCAGGTCTAAGCCATTTGTACCATGTTTTCGTAAGATAGCACAAGCACTTTTTCATTGATTAGTAGTAGCAAAGTGCACAGAGCCCAAAAACGGGTTCAACAAAGGAAGGAGGGGAAGGGGAAAACATTTGGTGTGACCTTGCAGAGAGGGTCAGGTCCAACAAATGTCCAAACTGCTCTGGGGTTGCTTGTTTTTCATTTTAGAGTATGTGTCCTGGTGGTCCAAGTCTGCAGTAGCACAGCGAGCAAAAAATAATGGCTGTAATGTGGTCCAGAATAAATACTAGTGGTGGAAGATCAATTCAAGCAGATCTGAGAGTGTCAGGGAGACCAGATCCTCAAGGTCTGCACACGTTCCCAACATGTTCATCACTAGACAGCCCCAAAACTCTGAAAGAAACTCACAGAGCCTGAGAGAGTCAAAGCGGGGTAAAAGGGGATTAGGATGGGAACAGCTGGGAAGGAGACTTGTAGGAAGCAAAAGGTTAAACCACACAATATCAAGATTATATCACATTGATTTTCACTAGACTATGATTCTAAGCATTGTCATACTGTAACCATGGATAACTTAAGAAAGGACTAATAACTAGGCCTCAAGACATCTGGGTAGCTGGGAAGGAATCAAGAATGATTAATACAACTTCTCAATGAAACTTTTCATGAAATGTTACACATTGTCTAGGAATATAAGAACCTTCTAGAATTATGTTTTCAGAACAAACATGGTCTTTTTACATGAGGACAAAAAGTAATCTAAACATTTCCTGGAACACAATAGGAGTTGTATTAAGGACTTAATATGTACATATAATGTAACATCTTAAATTTTAACACCTAGTTTTAAATGCGGGAAATGAATCGCGCACACTGCCGATTTCAACAAGGATATGCAAATGCTATGAAATGATCACACACTCTGCAAGTGATCTGAAACATCAGGATTTAAATGCGGGAATGAATTGCGTGTCTTGCCGATTCGAATGCCACCATGTAAATGCCAAGAAATGGTCGCGCACAATGATTATCAAGGTTTAAATGCAAGGAATGAATCGCACGTCTTGCCGATTCGAATGCCACCATGTAAATGCCAAGAAATGGTCGCGCACAATGATTATCAAGGTTTAAATGCAAGGAATGAATTGCGTGTCTTGCTGACGATTTGAAATGGTCGCGCACACTGTTGCCGACCCGAATCTCAAAAGTCAAACGACAAGAATGAATTGCGCGTCTTGCCGATTCGAATATCAACATGTAAATGCCAGAAAACCATGAGCACATTCACACGCACAAGGAAAAATCTTCCAACATGAAAACTAGGCCCAAAAACTCGAATGCCTTCGAAAACGGGATCGGAGACCCAGCCCGACCTCCGTCTTACCGCCCTAATCAAGGATCACCAATACAATGAAGGGCAAAGGCCTGGAAGATCAAGGTAGGCCTCTGGAGCAGGAGCTCAGAAAATTGCTGCTGCTCTGCACCAGGACCTCTGAATAGTGAGCACGTGGAGCTGGACTGGCTCCCTTCTATAGAGTCTGGCCCAGCCCACAAACCACACCCAGTCATGCTGCGGGGAAAGCTTCTAGAAGGTCCTAGAAAGGGACCACACCCTGATACACTCTGTAAGCCTGCAGCAATACCTTGCAAAGAAACATTATTTGCAAACATCATTAATAGTGATTTCAAGGTAAAACTCTGCAATGCAAAAGGTTAACAAACTGCATATAAACACAATGCATGAATTATGCTCTTGCATTAAGACTGGGTTTTTGCATTTTAGTCTCCCGTAGAGCGCGCACTGCCCTGATGTTGACAGAGAGCTCATTTCTAGTATCACCAGGAAAAGATGATCTAAGTGTCAACTGAGGGATCCACTCTATGATCCACCAGCCCTCCTGGCACATTTCAGAGGACTGTATTTATTGCCAAGGTCCGGGCCTTCAACTGATTTTGATGATCTTTGCTTTTATACACAATACGTCAGCCTATAGATTTCTGATACCTAAACGATTGACTTGTTCAAAGGCTCCTTGTGCTCCACTCACAAATTAGTTGGTTGTTTCAGCGATTAGTAGGTCTTGCTATTCTCATCCAGAAACCTCAGATTTTTGGGGTGGCTACCTCAGCGAATAGTAGGTCTTGCTTTTCTCATTCATAAACCTAAGATTTGTGGGGTGGCTACACTTGTTGGTAAAATTTAAATCTGAGACACATCTGTAGAATAACTTTTGCTATTTTGTTGGTTCCTCTTCAATTCTCTTGCTTAAATTACAGTGCTTCTGAATGTCTCTAGCTCAGAATAGTAGCCTCCTTACTTGGCCTTTGGGAGAAAGAAGATGCGAGATGACATCCTAGTTTTAGTTGAAACTTGCATATCTCAGCAGTATCGCTTACATTCACTCTTTGTAGGCTCAACGGTTAGGAAAAATTGAGAACGCTAGCTGGGTACTCAGATGATTGTATGCTTTTTATACAGTCCCCTCTCATAAATAAGCTTGAGAATGCGGAGATAATTCCCTTTCCTCACCAAGAATTATAATCAAAGATACATAACTTCGTGATACCATCAACACACATCATCCAAAACAGTTTTATATTGTTTTTTATTCTGTTGCCATTTCTCTAATTCTGTTTATCCTTACTTTAGTTTTTCAAGAATAAAAAATAATCCTCCTCTTACATATTTTCTTGGAGCCCTTGTCAACAACATTTGAAATGCTCTGATTAACTATTTGGAAGCTTCTGAGTAACTTCATCATCTGGGGAATTAGGGTTTCTAGGCAACCACATATAAGTAGGGAATTCAGATGGTGAAAAGGGGTAGGCTTAAACAGGGGATGCCCCATTAAATGAAACTGAACATAGAAGGTACTCTGAACATTCCAGTCATGTGGAACCAACACTAGTGAGGTTAGTATACTGAAGCGGCAGATAATGTAGAACAATGTAATATCTCTTATTGAGTGGCAGAAAGCTGTCGGCATTGGACTGATCAAGGGGATGAAGCTGTTACAGAATTATCAATTTATCTTTGAAACTTACAATTTCTGAATGAAAATGTCCTCTAGTGGCATCTTTGTAGGGATAGACCCAGGGAACAAATGTCTGCACTGGAAGCAGAATTAGAGGCAGTTCTATAAATGATCTGTATTGAGGCAAATATCAATATTTACTTCTGATGATAGAGTTCCAAAGACCTAGCTACCTCTGGTGAAGAACCAGAGGCAGAAGAACCAGGTCCTGGTGGGCTTTAGAGTTGGAAACTAGTGCAGATTTTCAGAAGACTTTTCCACTGGTAGTTCGTCTAGTTTTCGAGAAAGTCTTAGAGAAAGTAAAATTGAAATATAAAGCAGACATGTAAGTGAAAGAAAAGCCAAAGTTAGTTTCAAGATATAACCATGGATACTCAGACCAATGTGACAATTCACATCAATTCATATTTTTTTTTAGCTAGGCAACATGGGAGAAACAATGGGATAGATGTATCAAAGGACTTTGCATTCGCAAACGGTGCTAATCGGTAAATTCCACCGTTTGCAAATGCAAAATCGCCTTTCACAACGAATGAAAGGCATTCACGGTGCAATTTTCAGGAATCGCTAAAATACCAATTCCTTAAAATTGTGACTAGAGTTGGCGACTCACAGACTGCAATTCGCAATAACGAATCTCAATTCAATGTATCAAGCATTCACAAATTGCAATTAGTCGCAAAATGGGTTTTTGCATGCGCAATTTACCACAAATTGAAATCAGGTGGTAAATAGGTGCAACCTATACAAAGAGGCCCATAATGCATCAGCCCTTTTCAGCAATGGCTGCACTCTCATCATGGCAAGGAGGATGAGGATTCTGGCAGGTTTGAGGAGAAGGAGGAGGAGACAGGACTGCATTTTTAGAGTGCGCATTACCCTATTGGAGGAGGAGATTTATGACAAGTACAAGTTGAACTCCGCCATCATACTTGAACTAATAGCTGATTTACAACCCCTACTGCAGCGACACACACACATAACCAATGTCATACCCACTCATGTGCAGGTATTATGCTCCCTACAGCTCTTAGTCTCAGGAAGATATCATAGGGTCATAGCAGCAGCTGGAGGTGTATCTCAAAGTGTGCTTTCACGCTTCTTTTAAAGCATTCCTAAATGCTATGTTAACAAAACTTAATCTGCCCATAAAATTCCCCAACACCCCACAGGATTTGCAAAAAACTAAATTTGATTTCTACCAGGAAGCCCAATTTCCAGACATCATTGGCTGCATTGATGGAACACATGTAGCAATCTGTCCACCATCTGCAACAGAGTATGTGTATAGGAATAGGAAAAGTACACATTCTATGAACATCCAGGTTATATTCAATGTCTCCAACATAATAGCTGATCGTGTGGCCAGATACTCTGGTAGTACACATGATTCATACATCTTCAGGCACAGTGGAATACACACAAGACTTCTTGCTGGGGAGTTTGGCGAAGGATACCTACGTGGTATTGTAACAGTGAACAATGTCACATAACATCTATGTGATGTCACAGATAACAAAAACTCATTTTACACTCCTGTCATTCTAGGAGACAGTGCATATGCACTGTGGTCCTTCATCTTGACACCCTATCTCAATCCTGCCACGCCAAGTGAATGAAGATACAGTGTGGCACACAGGAGGACACGCATCGTGATTGACGGGACCTTCAGCCTGCTGAAGAGTCGTTTCAGATGCCTGCATAAGATTGGGGGCACACTGCAATACAGTCCGCAAACCACCTGCAAGATTGTGGCCACATGTGCAATGTTGCACAACATCGCAACAACAAGAGGCATACCAGTCGAACCCACAGAGATGGACTCCGATGAGGATGAAGACCCCTTGTCACCCCTTCACCCAGCAGGCAGAACCAGAGCAGCAGAGGGCAGGCAAAGACGTACTGAGATGATCACTGCTGTAAGTAATGACACGACGTATACTTTCATTTTTTTCTGGAGGTATCAGATTTATTCCCTTGAATTCAGGTAATATATGTGTGAATAGGACATGGGTAAACAATCAGGTCCAAATTGCAATGTGATACTATTGACATCATAGTATAAATGCATTGCTACATGATATGCAAGGCCCCTGTACTTCTCAACGTTACTTTTTTATGTATACGCACTTAACTTGAATGCTCAGTAGACTCAGTGGCACCTCTTGTTGCGGGTTCAGAGACAGAATGTGTCTGGAACTGTGACACCTAGGATCCATCACCGGGGTTGTGGCAGTGCTGAGGCTTGAGAGCTCCTTACTATCCCCACGACCCATATTGCTGTTTGCAGCACTCCAGGCTGTCTGCATTGTCCCCAATACATTGATGACTTGCACCAATCCTCGTGCAACGTCCTGACTACAATGTGCCAATTCCACTTGCATACCCACAGCATGTCATGACAACAAAGCAGTTGTGTTAGTGAGCCGATTGACAGATCTTCTGAACCCATCCAACCTACCCATCAATTGGTGATGGCACCTACAGTGGGTGACATGCTACTGCTGCATTACAGTACAGAGTTCCTTAATGGCATTTGTCATCTCCCTTATGTGTTCTGCTGTAGCTTGCTGTCACTCATGCAGCTTGGACATGTTGTGATTGAGAAACACCAACTGCCTGAGCATTGATCCCATGTTCTGATTGAGAGACACAAACTGCCTTTGTATTGATCTCATGTGTTTACATTGCAGGCACTGCACTTTCAAAATGGATGCCTCAAGACCACCGAACAGTGATGAGCCCTCACCTTCCTCTGTGCACTGTCTGCCTTCTTCACAACGCCTCCTGAGTGGAGTAGACTGACGCTGGAACGGGGACTGCTGTCTGTGGGTGCTTCTACCCTCTAAGGGTGGTGTAGGTACTTCTTCCTGCAATTCATCGGAGTCCAGAGTAAACTCAGGGAGGGGTAGCACTCTTGCCCTGCATCTGGTTGGTGCTGGTATGATGGACTCACTGGTGTTTGAATCTGACTGTGGCTGACTTTCGTCATTCCCCCTTTTTCCCCTTTCTGCTGCGTCAGGGCCCGGAACATTTGCAACAATAATGCGCAGCATGTCATTCATGATATTCACCTTGCATTTGTAATCTTGCAGTTACTTTCATGATAAACATTTCCCCTGACATAGGGAGTCATTCCGACCCTGATGACGGAAGCACCGCCAACAGGCTGGCGGTGCTTCATAGCCCATTCTGACCGCGGCGTTAAAGCCGCGGTCAGAAAACCGGGGCCGGCGGTTTCCCGCCGTTTTTGCCCCGGCTGGGCTAATCCGCCATGGCAGCGCTGCAAGCAGCGCTGCCATGGGGATTCTGACCCCCTTACCGCCAGCCTGTTTCTGGCGGTTGTCACCGCCAGGAAGAGGCTGGCAGTAACGGGTGTCTTGGGGCCCATGGGGGCCCCTGCACTGCCCATGCCGCTGGCATGGGCAGTGCAGGGGCCCCCGAACAGGGCCCCGGCCGGCTTTTCACTGTCTGCCTAGCAGACAGTGAAAAGCGCGACGGGTGCAACTGCACCCGTCGCACGGCCGCAACACCGCCGGCTCCATTCGGAGCCGGCTTCTGTGTTGCAGGCCTTCTTCCCGCTGGGCCGGCGGGCGCTAACATGGTTAGCGCCCTCCGGCCCAGCGGGAAGGTTGTAATGCCGGCAGCGGTTGGCGGTTCCCGCCTGGCGGGCGACCGCCATAGTGTCTCTAATTGTCTGTTGTGTTGCTTCTCTGTTTGGTTTTACACTATATTGCTATTTATGTAGTAGATGCACTTTTGTGGTTTGGACTACCACTCCCATAAGGCATTGTTGTGTTGAATGGAATATGTGGCATTGAAAACTTATCACAGTTCATAGAGCCATTGCAATTTTCTAAGGGACATTTGTTCATGCACATATGGTGATTCAAATCATTACTTCCCTTACCTTTGCTGGTGCCGGGTGTGCCTGAGGTGTCAATGCCAGTGACATCACTTACTGCTTCAGACAGCAAAATTGACTCCACCATGTCTTCAAAGGGGGTGGACGGTGTCTAGGTGGGTGGTCCTCCGCTAGTGCTCCTTGCCTCCTTCGGCCTGCTTGCAACCCTCTCTTTGGCACGTGATCACAAGTCGTACCAGCACTTGCGTATCTCTTCAATTAAACGTTGCGCAATACCCACCGTGTATATTTTGGTCTGGATGTCTGTCCACATTCTCCTCTTCTCACTTTCTGGGACCTGTAGTGAGTGTTTGCCAAATAACTGGTCATGTTTTTTGACCACCTCTTCTGTGAGCACCTCCAATTCCTACTCACTGAATTTCAGTTTTCTTTTTCTCCCTCTGGTGTCCGTGTCATTCCCATCAATGGCCATTGTGTTTTCTGGTCCTGGCTGACTCTCCTGAGTGCCTCCCTGGTGCTGTGCTGGGTCTCTCTGTCTGCTACTGTGGCTCAGGCTTCTAGAAACAGCATGCACTGACTCACTTCCTGGCTGTGATGTCATCAATATGCTCCAGAATACAGAAATCGAAATTTGCGATTTCCAAATACTGATTCGGTATTTTACCGAATTGCTATTTGGTACTCGCTATTTGCAATTGTGAATTTTAAGAAATCGCAAAAAACTTTGCCATGGTGTTGTTACATCGCATTTTGCGAATCCCAGTTAGCCATTCTGTAAAAATCGCTATTTGGTATTCACAAATGCGAACCTTCATACACCTGGTCCAATATTTTTTATCTATCATGGTAGGTCAGCACAACATAATGTGGAAGAGATTTTGGACACTGGCAGTACTTCCACACAGATATGTGTTAATTTGTTTAGGAACGTGTCATCAATCACTGAAAGACACAGATAAGAAGATCTATTCATGTATGCCATGACCAAGCAAGCATATGGAAGTGTGTGACATTCCAGTTTTGGAACATATCCAAATGTTTATCAGTATTGGCCGACATTCATTGAAAATGGAGTATTTGTTGTGTAAGCGAAAACACTTACTAATTGGAGCAGACATCTTGACCTGAATATCCACAGTCACTGATTGCTTAAGTAATGTTCTGTGGAGCACAGCCAAGTGACCTTTGGCAAGGAATGAGGTGATAAGGGATCCACCCAGGGGAATGTATTACAATAGGAAAGAAAAAAAGTGGAATTCTGGTTACAAAACTGATAAGACCCTGGCATCACCTTCTTCACCCCATCAGGCTGATGCCAAGAGCACAAAGGGTAGAGCACTACGTGGTGATAAGGCAAGATCCTCAAGATGGTTGGGAATTTCATTTCAAACAGAGGTTCTTAACCTTTTAACTTCTGTGGACCCCCACTTCAACATTAATAAAACGTGGGGGCCCTCACTAAGTCATTACTGAAAGGAGAGGACACCTAGGGCCATATTTATACTTTTTGACGCAAAACAGCGCTAACGCAGTTTTGCGTCAAAAAAATTAGCGCCGGCTAACGCCATGCGGGCGCCATATTTATTCAATGACGTTAGCCGGCGTTAGCCACCGGCGCTGCCTGGTGTGCGCGGAAAAAACGACGTACACCAGGCAGCGCCGGCGTAGGGGGATATGGAGCTTGGGCGCCAAAAAATGGGGCAAGTCAGACTGAGGCAAATTTTTCGCCTCAACCCGATTTGCGCCATTTTTTTCGACTCCCAACCCCCATTGAAATGACTCCTGTCTTAGCAAAGACAGGAGTCATGCCCCCTTGCCCAATGGCCATACCCAGGGGACTTATGTCCCCTGGGCATGGTCATTGGGCATAGTGGCATGTAGGGGGGCACAAATCAGGCCCCCCTATGCCACAAAAAAATAAAAATAAAAAACTTACCTGAACTTACCTTAATGTCCCTGGGATGGGTCCCTCCAGCCTTGGGTGTCCTCCTGGGGTGGGCAAGGGTGGCAGGGGGTGTCCCTGGGGGCTTGGGAGGGCACCTCTGGGCTCCTTCCGAGCCCACAGGTCCCTTAACGCCTGCCCTGACCAGGCGCTAAAAAATGGCGCAAAAGCGGCCGGACGTCATTTTTTTTGACCCGCCCACTCCCGGGCGTGAATTTTGCCCGGGAGTGTAAATACGGCGCACATGCCTCGGAGTCAATTTTTTAGACGGGAACGCCTACCTTGCATATCATTAACGCAAAGTAGGTGTCCACGCTAAAAAATGACGCAAACTCCATGGACTTTGGCGCTAGACGCGTCTAACGCCAAAGTATAAATATGGAGTTAGTTTTGCGTCGGAATTGCGTAAAAAAAAACGACGCAATTCCGGCGCAAACAGAGTATAAATATGCCCCCTAGTCACACATTTTCAATAATTTTAATGGCAAAACCAAGGGTTGGAATGTAAAAAATAACGTAATAAAGAAAAAAATAACTGAAAAATACAGCAAAAAAATCAAATTGCCAAACCAACAGACAAAAGTTCTTGTAAAAAGTTCACAATTGCAGGCGAGATTTTTGGTAAAACCAAGACGTCTGGCCGAAGATTGTTGAACCAAACCATTGAAGCTGCAGGAATTCCCATATGGTGATGAGCAGGAAGAAAGTCCTTAGGAGGAAGCCTGCAAAGGAGTCAATGATGCTGTTAGGGAGGGAGAAAACAATTGATACGAAACTGTTGAGGTGGGGAAATACTCGCCTATGTGTCTTTAATAAAATTAAGACTTTCCTTCATAATTTACTAGGAAAATCTACATTTTATGACAAGAGCGGAGGCTCATATTATGCTTGTTTAAAGCAAATTAATCACAGTTAAAGAGGCATGTTATACTGGTTTACAATAAAATACTTTAAAAACATTATCATTAGACCAGTCAGCTGATCTCAGAATGTCCTCGAGAATGGAACCTGCCCAGAATGCTTTCTAAGCCATAGCTCCTCTCGAAGAATGGGCCCCAAAGGAGGAGGTATCAATGCCCACTAAGGACATAACCCACTTGACCCAACGAGCAAGATTTGGAGAGGAAACAGGTTTGAAAGGTTTCCTGAAGGAAATAAGGAGTTGGGATGCTGGAGAAGTTCTCAAATCGGCTGTCTTTTGCTCATATATCTTCAGACATTGATCTACACATAGTTAAGGATGGTCAGGGAAATAGGGATAAAATACTGATGATAGATTAGCCTTAATACGACTATGAATATTAAATAAGACACCTGTTGGGGTAAAATGGCTATCCGTGCTATCAAGGGCTCTAACATCTGAAAGTCATTTGAAAGAAACAAGGCATAACAACATGGAAAGTTTAGCAGATAACCTTTTCAAAGTAAGCATTGTATTATCTGGCCAGGATAAGAATAGATTCAATATATCATTAACATCCCACAAGGAACTATATTTTGGTAGAGGAGGATTAGAAAATGTTACTCCCTTCAACAGGCGGCAGACCAACGGATGCTCACTTACTGGTTTTCCATTGATGTAAGAGAGAGAGGAGGAAATGGCTGACCTATACAGATTGTTAGTGCGATAAGTCTTTCCTTTACTAGTTTCCACCGCAAGAAAATTAACAAGAAAGGTTACATTCGCAGAAAGAGAATCAATATGTTTTCCCATGCACCAGCTATGCCATAAGGACCATGCCTTTTCTGTTCTTAGAGCTCAAGAATGTTTGATGAAGTTTGAAGCTTCTGCTGAAAAGAAGGGACTGGCTGAGAATCCCTGATATTTTCCACACTGAGAGGTAAGGAGATTCTCTAAAATTAAGTTGTGAGGAAGGCCAAGGGGATTGGAAAGGAGGTCTGGAAAGGAAGGAAGTAGAAATGGGAAGTCTATTGACAGCTCCAGGAGGGAAGGGAACCACACTTGGGTTTGCTAAAAGGGGGCTATGAGAACCACCACTGCTCGTAGACATCTACCTGTGCTAACAATCTGTTTATCATGATGAATGGAGGGAAAGCGTAATTGAGACAAATTGACCAATCCTTTGAGAAGGCATCAAAGGCTAATGCCCAGGGAGCTGTGCACTAACTAAAGAACTGGGGCAGTTGAGCATTGAGAAGAGAAGGAAATAGATCTATCTTGAAATGGCCCCAATTTCCGATAAATAATGTTGAATATTTTCTTATGGAATCTCCAATCACTTGAATCTTGAAGATGGCAAGATTGCCAATCTGTCACTGAGTTTAGATTGCCTGGTAAGTACTCTGCATGAACTGATAAGTTGTCCATCCTTAGAAGAACCAAACAACAAACTCTGTCTTTTGCTAGGCTTTTGATTGCTAAGGAGTTGGTAGGCATCTCTAAACAATTTGTACGCAATGTTGACTCCTCTACAGACCATGTACTTGCAGTCGAGATTGGACCACACCGGGCTCCCCAGCCAGAATGGCTTGCATCTGATTCTAATTCTAGATCTGGGGCTGATGCAAAGATGGTTCTGCTGTTCCAGGTGTCTACATGGTCTACCCACCATTGTAATTCTGTGCAAGATTCTTGATCTAGGGCAATAATGTCTGAGTAAGCGAGACCCTTTTGAAGATGATGTCTTTGAAGGGCCCACTAATGAAGCAGACCTGGAAAAATGTCTTGAATTGAGGAAGGCAGAAGGCCTACTATCATTGCTAGGGATCTGATGGATATAAGCAAGTTGCGTAAAGTTTGAAGAATTTTGGATTTTATGGATTTTACTTTTGCTGGGGAAAGGTGTAGAGTAGCGGAGACGCAATCCACTAGAAAACCTAGAAACTCTATTTGGTGAACTGGAACCAGAGAAGACTTTGATGATAAAGCCAAGATCTGAGAGAAGAGAACAAACTAATTGGACATGAGATTGAAGAGAAGAAAGGTTCTGTTTCATGATGAGAATATCAAGTTGATGACTGGGCGCATCTTTTTATTCTTCTTTTGAACTAGAAAGACTGAACTGATGAAACCTGAAAAACAAGGGACAATTGCCTGTTTTTGAAGAAGAGTCTGAATTTCTGCTGAAATTAGGTTTGTCATTTTCACAGAGAACTGGGGAGGGTGACCTTGCACAGTGTTTAAAACCCATGGGCCTGCAGTAATTGGTTGCCATTTTGGTATAAACAGTAAAAGTCGACCTCCTACAGCAGGAAGGCCAGAAAGATGACATACCGGGTTGAGATGAATTTCTGGAACTCCTGTTGCCTTGATTGCGGAAACCATGGCCTCTCTGTGGGTAGAACTGTGGTCTAGAGTCCTGGTAAGAGGTGTTGTATGCACCACCGGAACCCTGGTTGTTGCATGAACAGCTGGCAATGCAGTTCCTGCCTCGGCCGGCCCTGGCAAAAAAAACAACTGGAGAACATCTTTTTAAGGGATTGTTGGGCTTTATCCAAAGAAGTCAAGGTTGCCATATATTTACTAAGTTCCTTTATGAAGGAATCCCCAAATAGGAGACCACCTTGACACCTGGATCCGTGATTCACCAGTTGGGATCAAGTTTGAGCAGGAGACCTTACCTGCGCTCATGCGTTATCACTGCATTACGGGCACGCTGAACCCAAAAAGACAAGTCCTCTGGGTTGATGTGAGAATTATCCAACTGAACTGCTTCAGCCAAATCAAAAATGCGGCCCCACAATGTCTAGAAGTTTATCCTGGCATGTGGGCCATGCCTTATCCACACCCTCGCGGGTATCTTTGGCAAGCTCAGTAAAAAAGGTAAGAAGAGAAGGATCAATGGAAGGAGTAACAATTATTTTTTACTGCAGGGAAGGACAAGGGCATTCTGATCTTAATTTTGCCCTGGTCTGTTTGTCAAGGGGAGTGTGCAGTCTTGAAGCTACATACTCTCCAACATGGTCCACAGGAAACCATTCTGTGGAGTGTGAATGATGTATATAATTTAGGTCAAACATAGGGACCCCTTCCGCAACAGTAATTATTAGAGGTTTGGAAGACTCTTGAGCTGATATTTTTGCTTTCTTAGGAGTTGGGGGGGGGGGGGACAAGTCCCCAGATTTATCTGTGTCTGAGTCAGCATCTTGTATGTCATCATTGGAATCAAGAATGTTATAAATAACTATAGGAGAGGACATATGCTTTGATTTTGACATACATTTGAGAGACAATTTATTTTTTGCTATCCCTTTCCTTAAGGGAGACCAATGAGGAGCCACGTCTTCTGCCTTTTGTGAGTAAACCTCACCAATCAATAACACCATCTTCGGATTTTTTTTAGACAAAGGATGTTTTCTGCTATCCCCCGCAGGCTAGGCCAAAATCATCTTAGAAACCAAGTTTATTGCCGAATTTTCCAATTTTTTTGATACTTTATGCACCGAGGCAGAGACTGCCTGCTCCACAGAGATTTGAATAAAGTCACGCATATGATGTTTAATAGCCTCCTCCTCCTCATTCAGGACATATGAAATAGGAGAACTATCAATCTCCATGTTAATAGTTGTGCAAAGCTGTATAATCAAATAGGGGCTAGCCATGAAAGGGATAAATTCCTCAACCGGAGGAAAAAACAGCTTAACTCCACCTATGGGTGGAAAAAAAGGAGGGTCCAGCAAGGAAAAGGAAAAGGAAATGAAAGGAAACCTACCGGCAGTCAGAGATGTGAGCGGCAGTAGGCAGAGTAGCAGAAAACCAAAGAAAGTAAGCTTTCTTGATTCACCAGGCAGAAGAAGAGCTTGATGTTTCTCTCAACCGTCGTCGAAAATGGCGACTGCAGGATGAGAGGAATGTCAGAGCTTCACGAAAAACCAAGCGCGTGCGAGGCAGGAGCGTTAGACACTGTGCGGCTACAAGCCGGCTTGGAAAGAACGAGGGGCAGAAACTGTGCAACAAGAGAACACGCATAAGTTAATAAACAGTAAAGAACAGAGTATTGTAAGCCATAAATGACCAAATTATTCAGATAAATGTACTTATCTTGACTGCGAGCAACAAGAAAAGAGAGCTGTTCACAGTCAAGATGAGTATTATGGGGTCTCCTGGCCCGTGATTGGTGTATTACTATGGACTACGTGTTGCTTCCCATTGGCTACTTTCGTTCACCTTTTGGGATTTGTAGTTTTCTGTCTGACTTCTGCTATTAAAATTTAACAAGAAAAGAAAGCATTATATGAGCCTCCGGTCTTGTTATAAAATTAGTTCTTTTGTAATATTGTGACCTTTAGTCTTTACTGATAGGGGTGGGCGTAACAGTCACATTGTTTTAATATGGCAACTATTCTACTACACCCTTTTGGACTTTTTGGTTTTTGTCAGTATTTACACAGAATATTTTGTGGCAAGTGTTCTAAATGCCCATAGAAACTTGAAATGTTTGGACACAAAAGTTACTGTCCCAGCTTTGGACCCCTAACATACCCAATCCTTGTCGTAAGGTACAATCTTTATTCAATGTACAGTGACGGCTGCAGTAATAGGACTATTTGAATATGGCTGCTGTCCAACCACAGCCATCTGCACATCTTAGTTCTCTTTCAATGTTTAAATGAACACATTTTATGCAGCCAATTTAAGTAATCGCTGAACTCAGAGCCAAATGTATTCTTTTTCACGCAAAACTGTGTTAACGCAGTTTTGCGTGAAAAAGTATAGCACCTACTACCGCCATTCCAAGACGCTGGCCTGGTGCCATATTTATGGAATGGTGCTAGCCGGCGCTAACAGGGCAGGGGAGGCGTAGGGAAAACTGGGGCTTGTGCTCCGAATTATGGAGCTACACTGGCAGAAAAAAGCCTCTAAGCAGTGTAGCACCATTTTCTGGTGCACAACCCCCATGGACATGGCTCCTGTCTTAGTAAAGACAGGAGCCATGCCCATCACCCCAAAGAATGTCCCCTGGGCATGGCCAATGGGGCAAGCATTATGCAAGGGCCCCAAGGCAGGGCCCTGGAGCGGGGAAAAAAAAAATACTTACCAGGACTTACCTGGGATGAGTCCTCCATCCTGTGGTGTTACTCTGGTGTGGGTGGGGGTGGGTGGGGGTGTCACTGGGCCAGGGAAGGGTACATGCGGGCACTTTCCATGGTCTCTGACCATGGATATATGCCTACAGGTCCCATTACGCCTGCTTATACCCAGGAGTTAAATATTGGCGCTAAGCAAGCTTAGCGCCATTATTTAAGGCCCCCATCCCTCATCCCCCCATGCTGGATTTTAGCACTGGGGGATAAATATGGCGCAAAGGCCATATCGTCCTTTTCTGGACAGGAATGCCTTCCTTGCATCTAATGGACGCAAAGGAGGTTTTTACGTCCAGAAAACAACACTAACTCCATAACTTTGGCGCTAGACGTGTCTAGTGCCAAAGTTTAAAGAAGGAGTTAGGTTTGTGCTAAATTAGCGTTAAAAAGAAAATGACGCTAACTCAGCGCAAACCAAGTATAAATATGGGCCTCATTGTTTTGTTTGACTGAGCTGAGGCTTACTTTTTAGGTAAGAGCTTCTTTTCTTCTTTGAAATGGGTTGTTGCTCATTCACGATTTACTTTCCATATGGATAGGAATTATTGGGCTCAAATTATATTAGTATATGTAATTGTTTGCAGGTGTAACATGGCCATTCGCATATTCTATACCTTTTTGGGGGCGATTCAATGACATCACCTGTTAACGTGTGGTTCACCTTCGATACTGGTAATCCTTCTTTTGTGTCTTATTGCACCACGTTTCTTTTTATGGTGTTAAGATATACTCATTACTCATATACATATTAGTATCTTCCATCTTAAAGATTCGATGTATGCACAGATTTCAACATATTACTCGTAGTTGCCATAGTGACATGTGACAGACTGTGTTACGCCTCAGGAAAGGTTTCAGACCCTATTTGCATTACCTTCTTAGATTTAATTTACTTCTGTTTTCCACCTTTGCATGTCTGTCACTTTTGAATATACAATGTTTTTAGGTTATATCATGCTCTGTTCTCTTACTTGTTTTTTGGATATTAAACAAATTGTGTATTTAGAGTTCATAAGTATCATTAAAAATTGGGTAAGGGCACTGTCCTTGTTATACCTGTTGGACTTAATAACTAGTGCATTTTCGTTGTTATTTGCAGTCTTATTATATATATTATCTTTTTTCCACAGCTATTTGCCTTCTATTTCATTTTACTACCTGGGCTCTGGATTATATCAATTAATTCAGGTACCATATTGCCACAATCATGTGGAGAAATCTTGATGGTCTCTTAATCTGGAAATCTTCTCCTGTTCTTGTACATGTATTCACTTGTTATTTACCTCCTGCCCCATTACTTCATGTCTTTGACTCTTTGGGTATGGGTACGTTTACTTGGTTCTGGTCTGATTCACCTGAAGTTCAGAGTGGACCTGTCATTCTTCACAGGGTTACTGTTATTGCTTGATTCTTTCTACATATTAGAGATTTGGGTGGTCATTCTGACCTCGGCGGTAAAAGGCCCTTACCGCCGGTTAGAAGTCCGCCATTCTACCGCCGCGGCCGCGGTAAACCGCCACAGTCATTCTGACCACCAACTGTGAAACCGCCAAAAATCCGACATCCAAGGAAGGCCGCCACATCAGCGGGCGGCGGAAAACTGGAGATGACCAAACCTCCACCGTCACGCCAACACAAACACGCCCATGCCATTCTGACCCACGAATCCACGCGGCGGTCTTTCAACCGCGGTATTCCATTGGCGGTACACACCGCCGCGCTCAAAATACACACCCAGCTCCAAAACACTGCCACATTGGACATTTTGAAATACGCACACCTGAGACACATACAAACAACACTCCCACACATCCAATCAACTATAAAACACACACCCGCATCACCCACAAACCCCCACTAGTTGGAAATCGGAGCGAAGGCGAGAGCGAGAGAGATAGAGATAGCGAGCACAGCAATAGAAAACCCCAACACACACAGGAACCCAACTTCATCACCCACACCACATCTACGCACACATCACCACACATCACCACGCACATCACCACAAACACCACCCCACACCTCATCCACACCACCCCATGGCACCCCAAAGACACCCAAGGTTTTCGGACCAAGAACTCCGGGTCATGGTGGAGGAAATCATGAGGGTTGAGCCCCAGCTCTTCGGCACACAGGTGCAGCACACCACCATAGCAAGGAAGGCTGAGCTATGGCAAAGGATCGTAGACAGGGTCAACGCTGTGGGACAGCATCCCAGAAATCAGGAAGATATCAGAAAGCAATGGAACGACCTACGGGGGAAGGTGCGCTCGATGATCTCCAGGCACAACATCGCTGTGCAGAAGACTGGCGGCGGACCCCCACCCACCCCACCCCAATTCACAGCATGGGAGCAAGAGGTGGTAAACATCCTGCATCCTGATGGCCTCGCTGGAGTACACGGAGGAATGGACTCTGGTAAGTCGAATCCCAACTACTTCACCCCCCCAACCACCAGCATGCCAACCCCCCCCCCTCACCCCCAATATCACCCCCCAGCACATAACCTCCCTGCCAATGTCTCACCAGCACAACCCACCCTAAACAACACCAACCCCTGAATGCCAACACAAACCATAGACAGCCACCACCAAAGCATGACCATTGCACATACCCATACAAACCCCCCCCAAACCCTCACAACACCTCCCACAAGGGAATGCCAGCACTGGGGGACAAGGGCACTCAAAATGCACGCCATGGCACACACAGAAACAATAACCATACTCCTTTACCCCTGCAGGGCCCGAACGCCAACACACCGCCACGGAGGGTCCAGATTTGTCCATCCCACCCCCAGAACAGGCCCCCAGCGAGGACAGCAGCTCTGTCGACCTAGAACCTGACGACCAGCCCGGACCATCGGGGACCTCTGGACAGTCGGTTCCCCACACACAGACACAGGCCACAGCAGACCCAAACCCCTCTGGGAACACCAGCACAGCTCCCACCCAGCGGGCCCATGCCTCTGTCTCACGGACGCGTCAATCAGCGGTGTGTCCGCCACTACAGGGCACCCAGGCTGACCCAACACCCCAACAACAACAGGGACCTGGGGGCAGTGGTAGTGGGCACACCGTCCAGGGGACAGAGGCCCGGGGAAACAGGGCAACTGGGAGGGCTGCTGTGCGACAGGGGGGGGAGGACAGGCCCAGGGAACCGACTCTCCAAGAGGCCCTCACCGCCATCATGGGAGCATATCATCACTCCCAGGAGACGATGGCGACGGTACTGGCCAGGTTCACCGAGATCCAGGCACAGCAGGAGGAACGGTAGATGGGGTTCAGCAATGAACTCCGGGACATCGCTACCGCTATGGGGACCATAGTCCAGGCCCTCAACCGGATAGAAACCACATTGCGGGACCATGTGGCACCGCAAAGGGCCCCTGTCACTAGCCAGGAACAGCCTACCACCTCCGCCGGCGCTAGTGGTCAGGAGGCCCCCACAGAACGACGGGCCACCAGAACCCCACCTCCTGCTGAAGAACAACCACCCCGCAAGAGGAACCTGAGATCTCAAAGGAAGACAGAGTAGGATGCCAAGACACCCGCCAGCCTAATATCCCCCCGGATGTCATTCCACTGTCCCACAGTGTCACCCTGTCCAACCTTGAACTGCCCCTGCTCCATCCTTCCACAGCCATATGAACAATGCACCTGTGCGACCGAGAACTGGACTCTGCCATGGACATAACTCCACCCTCACCCATCACCGTTTTAATATCATGTACCAATATATAGCACTAAAAATAAATCACTCATTGCACATAAATCATTCTGGAGTCAGCCTGTATTAATTACAAATGTATAACACATTACTTATCAATAATGTTCTGTTATTTATGTGTGGACAACATACCGATGTCAATAAGCATTAGTCCATGGGCTAACCAAGCAGAAGTCACGCAGTGGGTCATACAGCACTGAAAAGGGAAGGGAAAAGTAAACTTCAGTTTAAAAGAATTGGGGGGAAATACACAAAGTAAAGATGCAGGGGGCATTCAGTAAATGTTAAATGGCGTGGGAGATTCCTACCTGTGTGCTACTGAAAATACTGTTGGATAACTCTGTCCCTGTTGTCTGGGTCGTCCTCTTCGTCTTCCTCCTCTTCACTCTCCGCAGGCTCCACAGCTGCTTCAACACCACCATCTGGACCATCCTCCTGCAGGAAGGGCACCTGACGTCGCAATGCCAGATTGTGAAGCATACAGCAGGCCACGATGATCTGGCACACCTTCTTTGGTGAGTACATCAGGGATCCCCCTGTCATATGTAGGCACCTAAACCTGGCCTTCAGGAGGCCAAAGGTTCTTTCTATGATCCTCCTAGTTCGCCCATGGGCCTCATTGTACCGTTCCTCTGCCCTGGTCCGGGGATTCCTCACTGGGGTCAATAGCCAAGGCAGGTTGGGGTAACCAGAGTCACCAATTAGCCACACACGTTGTCTCTGTAGCTGTTCCATCACATAAGGGATGCTGCTATTTCGCATCACATACGCGTCATGCACTGACCCAGGGAACATGGCATTCACATGGGAGATGTACTGGTCAGCCAAACAGACCACCTGAACGTTCATCGAATGGTAACTTTTCCTG
Source organism: Pleurodeles waltl (assembly GCF_031143425.1). Lineage (NCBI taxonomy): Eukaryota > Metazoa > Chordata > Amphibia > Caudata > Salamandridae > Pleurodeles > Pleurodeles waltl. The sequence goes on from NC_090438.1 coordinate 767,055,849, forward strand.
TTTCTGTACACCTGCTCATCGTCTTTTGGGGGTACTAAAGCCACATGGGTCCCATCAATGGCACCAATTATGTTGGGGATATGTCCAAGGGCATAAAAATCACCCTTCACAGTGGCCAAATCAACCTCCTCAGGGAATACAATGTAGCGCCGCATGTGTTTCGTCAGGGCAGACACTCTAGACAAGATTTTTGAAAACATAGGCTGAGACATTCCAGATGACATGGCCACTGTTGTCTGGAATGAGCCACTTGCCAGAAAATGGAGGACTGACAGAACCTGCACTAGAGGGGGAATTCCTGTGGGTTGGCGGATGGGGGACATCAGGGCTGGCTCCAGCTGGGCACACAGTTCATGTATAGTGGCTCGGTCAAGTCGGTATCGTAGTATGATGTGGCGTTCTTCCATTGTCGACAGGTCCACCAGCGGTCGGTACACGCAAGGATTCATCCTTCTCCTCGCAAGTCCCAGCGGACGGTGCCTAGGAAGGACAACATGGAGCACAGAGTCAAGCAAGTCAGAGGTACGTTCACCACTGCATACATAGCACACGATTATCTATGTATTGAAAGGCGTGTATGTGTGGCAATGCAAGGCCTAGGCCTGTGTGACGCAGTAAAAATAATGCCATGTGGGCCCTTGAAATGGCGACTGCCTGACCTGTGAAGTGGGACAATGGGATGTGAGGTCAATGCGCTGGCGTGGCACACCGTGGCGGTAGGCGGTCGAAGACCGCTATACGAAGCCGCATTGGCTAACATTGAGGCCTATGGGTTTCAGGAGCCAATGACGAGGTGCGCCGGCGGTCGCGGTACGCACCGCCGCGGTACGAACCGCCGCGGGTGTGACCGCCATTTTCTATCTGCTTAATCACTCGAGACCTGATCAAACACAGGAGAGGACCTATAGTGCAAGTGCTGCTGTGACCTCGGTCTGGAAGTGACAATGGCTGCTGCGACTGGGGAAAGGGCCCCTGCCTTCACGTCTGAGGAGTTGGACAAACTTGTGGATGGGGTCCTCCCCCAGTATGCGTTACTCTACGGTCCTCCAGACCAACAGGTAAGTACACTGGGTGCACATTGAATGGGCTATGCCTGTGTGGAGTGGGGTGGATGTAAGTTGGTGGTGTGGGGGGCGAATGAGGAGTGCAACGCACGACAGATGAGAGCATGTGCCATATGGCAAGGTTGGGGAGGGGGGGCCAATCGCATCTAACATGCAGAAATATGACGATTTTTCCTTCCCACCCTGTACATGTCAAATAGGTCAGCCCCCATCAGAAAGTGGACATATGGCGTGCCATCGCCAAGGAAGTCTGGGCCCTGGGGGTCCACGTCAGACGGGGCACCCACTGCCGCAAGAGGTGGGAGGACATCCGCCGCGGGACCAGGAAGACCGCTGAGTCACTGCTGGGGATGGCCTCCCAACCTAGGAGGGGTGCCAGTCGTACCCTGACCCCCCTGATGTCCCGGATCCTGGCGGTGGCCTACCCTGATTTGGATGGGCGCTTGAGGACATCACAGCAGACACAAGGGGGTGAGTATCAGCACATTCTGCTATCACTCTGCGCAGTGGAGGCGTCTGGGTGGGGGAGGAGGGTTGGGGGTGACATTAGGCCAGGGCGCTTTCTGTAGTGTAGTCCTCTCCTTTAGGCATGGCCCTGTGCTCCCGGCCCCCACCTCTGTAGGGTGACAAGTACAGCTATCGATGGTCCAGCATCACACATGTGCGCCTTTGTCGTCTCTAGACCTGTTGTCCTAGTCAGAAGTACTGAGTAGTGTACCCCGAATGCGCGGCTTAGTGCATGAGGCTCCTGTGTCTGTCCTCTCCGCCAACGGTGTTGACATTGCATGCACTCAACCTGGTCTTCGTTTTTCTCCCCCCACCCTTCTTCTTCGTCTTCTTGTGCATCTGTGCATTAGCATCATCAGGCGGAGGAGAATTGGCATCGGAGCACGAGGGAGCTGCAAGTCACAAGGCCCCGGTGGGACCAGGAACAGACACCGAGGGCACCAGTGATCCGGAGGGCGAGGGGAGCACCACAACGGGGACCGGTGGTGACACCAGCGACAGCGACACATCCTCGGATGGGAGCTCCCTAGCGGTGGCGGCAACATCCGGGCCCCCCGCCTCTACAGGTACAGCCACCACCCAGCGCACCAGCCCCGCCCTCCCAGCAGCCCCTCAGCCTACGCTCCGTGCCCGCTCGCCCAGGAAGGCGGGCGTCTCCTTCGCCCCAGGCACCTCAGCCCCCGCCCCTGTTACCCCTGCTGCCCTCAGTGAGGAGGTCATTGACCTCCTGCGGACCATCATTGTTGGGCAGACTACCCTTTTGAATGCCATCCAGGGGGTAGAAAGGGAGGTGCATCGGAGCAATGCCTACCTGGAGGTTATTCATTCGGGTCAGGCTGCCCATCAACGATCGTTCAATGCTCTGGCCTCAGCACTGACGGCAGCCATTGTCCCTGTCTCCAGCCTCCCTCTTCTGACTGCCTCCAGCCTGTCTCTGTCTCCTGTTCCTCAGCCTATCCCATCCACACCATCAGACCAGCCTGCGCACACCTCAACACCCAAGGGCAGCTCATCCAGACACAAGCACCACAGAACCCACAAGCCTTCACGCAAGCAACACCCAGATGCAGACATTCCAACAGTCACTACCACCTCTGTGTCCCCCTCCTCCTCGTCTCCCTCCTCCCTCCCTGTGACGTCTACACTCACACCTGCATGCACACCACCATCAGCCAGTGCTTCCATCACCAGCACACCCTCCAGTCCAGTCCGCACACGTGCAGTCACCACCCCCACTACCATTTACACATCCCCTGTGTCCTCTCCCACTGTGTCTGTCACCCCCTCTTCCAAGACACACAAACGCAGGCAGACACCCACCCAACAGCCATCCACCTCACAACAGCCTCCAGCACATGCACCTGCACCCAAAGACAGCACACCTGACTCTCCTACAACCACATCCTCTTCCTCCTCTTCCATCACCACTTCTCCTACCTTTTACCTTGGTCCTAAGAAAGTTTTCCTTGCTAATCTTGACCTCTTTTCCTCCACTGACCCACCCCCTCCATCTGCAAAGAGTCCCAAGAGCACCTCAGCCACCACCAGCCCAGCTTCGAGTGTCACTGTGGTGCATGGGTTCTGGAGCCCACCCTTTGCCAGCAGTGACACTTCAATCAGCAGCAAGGGGACAGCCAGCCCCCCACCAGGCAAGAAGACCAGGAAGCTAAAGGGCCGCCGTGAGAGGACTGACACGGCTGCCCCCAAGGAGCAAAGTTCGCCCACTTCACCAGCCACAACATCTAGGGGAGGCAAGGGCCCGAGAGCCCCATCTAAGGAGCGAAAGGGCAGCAGGGCGGAAAAGTCAGCCAGCAGGAGCGCGGAGCAGGAGGGGCCCACAAGCCCCCATCCCGGGTGTTAGGAAGGACACCAAAGGGCCCAGGACTCCGTCACCGAAGGGTCCAGCAACAGCACGGTCGGAGGGCGACTGAGCAGGGAGTCCAGGCCAGGTCTGGCTCCCTTGACCTACTGGACGAGCACCGCTGAACAGGGCCCCGCCGTGCAGAAGAGCACCGCTGAACAGGGCTCCGCCGTGCAGAAGAGCACCGCTGAACAGGGCCCCGCTGTGCAGAAGAGCACCGCTGAACAGGGCCCCGCCGTGGCGAGGAGCACCGCTGAACAGGGCCCCGCCGTGCAGAAGAGCACCGCTGAACAGGGCCCCGCCGTGGAGAAGAGCACCGCTGAACAGGGCCCCGCCGTGGAGAAGAGCACAGCTGAACAGGGCCCCGCCGTGCAGAAGAGCACCGCTGAACAGGGCCCCGCCGTGCAGAAGAGCACCGCTGAACAGGGCCCCGCCGTGGCGAGGAGCACCGCTGAACAGGGCCCCGCCGTGCAGAAGAGCACCGCTGAACAGGGCTCCGCCGTTGAGAAGAGCACCGCTGAACAGGGCCCCGCCGTGCAGAAGAGCACCGCTGAACAGGGCCCGCCGTGCAGAAGAGCACCGCTGAACAGGGCCCCGCCGTGCAGAAGAGCACCGCTGAACAGGGCCCCGCCGTCTCAAGCACCGCTCCGCTGGGCCCTTCATCTCAAGCACCGCTCCGCTGGGCCCTTAATCTCAAGCACCGCTCCGCTGGGCACCGCCGTCTCAAGCACCGCTCCGCTGGGCCCTTCATCTCAAGCACCGCTCCACTGGGCCCTTCATCTCAAGCACCGCTCCGCTGGGCCCTTCATCTCAAGCACCGCTCCGCTGGGCACCGCCGTCTCTGCACCGCTCCGCTGGGCACCGCCATCTGAAGCACCGCTCCGCTGGGCACCGCCGTCTCAAGCACCGCTCCGCTGGGCACCGCCATCTCAAGCACCGCTCCGCTGGGCCCTTCATCTCAAGCACCGCTCCGCTGGGCCCTTCATCTCAAGCACCGCTCCGCTGGGCCCTTCATCTCAAGCACCGCTCCGCTGGGCCCTTCATCTCAAGCACCGCTCCGCTGGGCACCGCCGTCTCTGCACCGCTCCGCTGGGCCCTTCATCTCAAGCACCGCTCCGCTGGGCCCTTCATCTCAAGCACCGCTCAGCTGGGCCCTTCATCTCAAGCACCGCTCCGCTGGGCCCTTCATCTCAAGCACCGCTCCGCTGGGCCCTTCATCTCAAGCACCGCTCCGCTGGGCACCGCCGTCTCAAGCACCGCTCCGTTGGGCCCTTCATCTCAAGCACCGCTGGGCCCTTCATCTCAAGCACCGCTCCGCTGGGCCCTTCATCTCAAGCACCGCTCCGCTGGGCACCGCCGTCTCTGCACCGCTCCGCTGGGCACCGCCGTCTCAAGCACCGCTCCGCTGGGCCCTTCATCTCAAGCACCGCTCCGCTGGGCCCTTCATCTCAAGCACCGCTCCGCTGGGCCCCACTGTCTCAAGCACTGCTCCGCTGGGCCCTTCATCTCAAGCACCGCTCCGCTGGGCCCTTCATCTCAAGCACCGCTCCGCTGGGCACCGCCGTCTCAAGCACCGCTCCGCTGGGCACCGCCATCTCAAGCACCACTGGCACAATCACAGTGCCGGATCTGTCTCGAGCTACTGGTCACTGTTCACTGTGCCCACCATGCCTCCTCCTTGACCGGTGGAGACTGTTATTCACCTGATGGACTGTGGCTTTGCAATCCCCAGGATGGCCGAGTGGCCAACCCACCCACTGTAGAGACTTGAGAGACTGTGGCTTTGCACTCCCCAGGATGGCCGAGTGGGCAACCCACCCACTGTAGAGACTTGAGAGACTGTGGCTTTGCACTCCCCAGGATGGCCGAGTGGCCAAGCCACCCACTGTAGAGACTTGAGAGACTGTGGCTTTGCACTCCCCAGGATGGCCGAGTGGGCATGGTGGCCGCTTCGTGGATCTGGCGTCGTGGAATCATGTGGCTGTGGTGCCCCCCCCTTCCCTTCCCCCTGAGGTGCCTGTGGTTTTTTCATCAGATGCCCCTGCTGTGTTCTCTCCAAAGGACTCAGGTCTCCTGTGTGGGCTTTGCCCTTGTGTTGCTACACTTTGGCCCACGGACACTTTGAATCTCCTTAGATGTGCAGGACTTATTGCCTCATTTTTTCGTATGCACTGGATATTGAATTTGGATTTTTGATTTGTTATTGCTATTTGACCGTGACTTTTCAGTGGTTTTTATTTCCCATAAATTTCGAGTCACTATTTAATTATGTCCTTGTTTTCTTTACGGGGTTTGGGTGGTTTCACTGTGACTTGTTGCTCTGCATTGGTGTGTACATGGTTTGGGGGGGTGGGTGTATCGCGTATGTGTGTGCACGTAACCTTTCGTCCTCCCCCCTCCCCTGTGTCGTAGGTGCAGTACTCACCGTTGTCGTCTGCGCCGGCGTTCGTACTCGTGGTAGATGAGCAGGTAGACGAGAGCAGGTAGGATGTTTAATTCGGGCTCCATGCTGTCCTCCTTCCTCGTGGAGTGCGTAGAGGTGCGCGTTTTCCCGTTCGTAGTCTGTTTCCACCGTGTTTTTATCGGCGGTGCTCCCGCCCCGGAAAAGGTGGCGGATTGGCCGGTCATGATAGTGTGGGCGGTACATTGTCTGCCGCCTGGCTGTTGGCGGTGACCGCCGCGCTGTTTGTCGGTCCCGCCGTGGCGGTCGGAGTGTTAATGTGGCGGGCTGTGTTGGCGGTTCCCGCCAGGGTCAGAATTCCATTTTTTGGACCGCCGGCCTGTTGGCGGGTTGGCCGCCGCTTTATCACCGACCGCCAGGGTTAGAATCACCCCTTATTGTGTTATATATGGTGGACTGAGGTTCTTGAGGCTATTCTGAGCCTTTTCCATTTCACTTGGTCATAGGCTGTCACATATGTCGTCTTTTTTGTCTCGTTGTCAGCCTGACTCACAAGTGACATGAGCCTTTTTATAAATATTGTTTGCAGCCTTGAAAAAGTCCCAGTGATGAAACATGTGTTGGCAGCTGTCCTTTGGATATATTGTTGGGTGCACACGAATTATGCAGAGAGTTTGAAGAATAAAAAGGCAATCTGAATAAAACTGCTATTCTACCTTTAGATTTGTTGTTGAACATTGTGTGCTTCGGTACCTCTTGTATCAATTCACCGATCCGGGACATTCTTCCAGGCTGGGAGTATCTCACCCATGGTGGCAGGGGGAAAATACCAGGCAAACACCTGTGTACAGGGAAGATATGGACGCTTTAAGAGTACTTTTACATATACTATGCCCTTTTTATTTGGCCATTTCCTGATGAGTGGAAGTTGAAGCTTTGTCACCACTTACATTTGTATTTTGTGCTCCGATAAATCAATCTGCGGATACTAACTTAATGTTTTGTTTCTACTTTCAGATTCCTTGGCATCTTACTCCTTTATTTATATGCAGATTTTTAAATTGTTAATGATATTTAATTTCTGAGCAGTTGTGGATCCCCTCAGTAGACTTTGCAAATGCTCAATGGTCCATGGACCACAGGTTAATAACCGTTGATTTAGACTATAATGTATTTGTATTTCATTGAAAAGAAAATGGTGAGCCCCTCTAGCATTGTAGCAAAAGCCAAGGTCTATAGAAGATAACTGAGCATTTGCAAAGCTTGACTTTGAACATCAGTATTACCTCATATTCAGATTTAATGATGACAGAGCTGTAGTTTAGTTGGTGATAGACCTGTGTAAGGAGAAAAAGCCCATTTCCAAATATTGGATAAGAAAATTGAAACAAAACGTACCAGTCAAATTGCTCTTAGTTCCGAACCATCAGGAGGCCATCAGACACCCTAGAGCACAGCTCATTGATTTTTCAAAGGGACAAATATGACATTAACAACTTTTCAAAGAAAGCTATACTTGCTGTTATATTACTTTGAAAGGGAACTTTCATTTACCACACTCACAATATGACGTCCTCTTAACAACAACATTTTCTCAAACATAATTAAAACACCACTGATTTAACATTTTCTCATTGAAACATAGAGTGGGAAAAAGCCAAACACATATGTTTTACTCAATGTTTTGTTCTACTAAGAAGTATTTATATAAGGAATCATGCAGTTTGTGAATTATCACCCCAGAGAGCAGCTCAAAACTGACAAGACGCTTGTAGTGGCGATTCTATAGGCAGGAGCGCCTTCCAGCCACCTACTATGAAAAACAAAGATTATAATCATAATGTTACTAGTGATAGGACAGCCAAGCCAAAATATTTACCTGAATGGTTTTTCATTAAGCAGCCAGTAGTCAAGAGTGAATGTCCTTAATATGTTAACATTAAAAAGTAACAGAGTACCTGACATAAAATATATTTTCTTGTACATGATTACTTATAAATATGTACTGGAAAAAAAAACCAAAGTAATAGATTTTCAAACACAGAATCCTAGCTTTCATTTTTTTATTTTTTAGCTGCTGTCAAAGTAGAAGCAACATGTGAAGCATGCAGTTCCCAAATTGAAAAGTGAAAACAGATTTATGTGTTAGAACACAGCTACTAAGTAAAGTATGTTTTATTAAAACTAACATAAACAACAAAAATATTAAATACACTTTGCATTGTTAAATTTTCTTTCTTGTTTTTCCCTTGGAAAAAATTTAAAATAATGAGTAAGCTCCTTATGTACAATCTGGTAAAGGTAACAGAATGGGGACTAGCCATTGTTATTTGTAGTGTAGGGATTTAATTATGGAACCAATGGTTCATTGGAGATGTGTAAACTACTTAAGCTGGAATTGTAAAGGGAGGATCATTACTTTAGATGTCAACATTTTGAAAGCAGCAGATAATAACCATACAGCCTATGCAGCAGAAAAGTAGGAGGGAGAAACCATCACAATATTAAAGTACAAGGCAAGTACTTTCACTGAGCCGTCTGCATTCATATTTAAATAACAGAGGCTTAAATTTCCTATGCATGTTGCAGGCCAAATAACACTTGAAAAAAGCTAGATTTGAATGGTACATTTAAATGTTTCCCACCACCTTGTATCTCAATTTACACTACTTTGGGAAGTTTCAAGAAAATATAATGAAATAAATATAAAGATTGATAAACAATACTCAGATAGGACATGCTTATCTGTTTATGTGCAGAGTTCTTCACTCCGTCTGCATAGTCTCCGCATTCATAAATTTACTATTAAAATTCAGGTGTGTGAATAGTGAAAAAGCATAAACTTGCAAAAGTGTGTAGGTTTACCATTGTGAATTAGGCCCTCAGTGACTTAAAATTAAATTTAAATTGGCTTCAAAAACTAACAAAATGTAACAAACAAAAATAATTATTGATTATGAATTGCCTAAGATATACATAATAGGAAAGTTTATTTTAGTGTATAGGTATTAGCATTGGTACAATACATAAAACAATTTTGACATACTTTTTAAACGCACATGATGATGTGCCGGATCACAGAAACTGATGGCATTCCCCATCCCACACATACACTTGCTTTTCCTTGTTCAAGAAGACTCATCAGCAGAAATTGCTTCACATTCAATGTTGGGGTGGCTTAGAAACCTCAAGTTCCTAGTGGTCATGTTAGTCTAGGCCGGTAGTTCACTCATGTATTCAATCAGTACATTTTATCACTCTGTTCAGTTGTGCCGACCCCTTCAGTGGGGTCTGGCAACTGGGGGGGTCTAGCAGTTCGAACAGCAATGCTGCCCATTTCTGCAAATCATCTGCTAATTTATTGTCCCTGCATGTCTTGTCCATGTGGCGTTACACAGCATTTGCCCATTCATCCATATCCCACATCCATTCCTCCTACGTAGGGGCTACAGGGGACGACAATCTAATTGCAATTCTGCGCTTGGCCAGAATGAGTCCCAATATAACGAATTTCCTACTCACTTTCTTTTTTCTTTCTCACAGGGATCCATCCTAACAAAAACTGTCCAATCTCCCCTTGTATGGACCAACCTGATGTCCTATTCAGGGCCTCAAGTTTCATCTCCTAATATCCGTCCAGGTTTGGGAAGCCCCACAGCATGTGCAAGAAGTCTGCTTGTAGCCCGGCACTCTGAGGGCAAGAAGAAGGGCTTGCAGAGTATATTGTATGCAGCGTGGCAGGACTGCGGTAGACCTGGTGAATTATATTAAACTGAAACTGAATAATTAAAATCTGACATTCGATGAAGTGGTCTTCACCCCCTCATGGATTCTCTCCCACTCCTTAGCTGTCAAGGTTTCCCCCATTGCCTCATGCCATTTAGTATGCATTGTTAAATCTGCCTGTGGTAAATCTTCTCTCAGAGCCTTATGAAACTAGTCTTTGGCCCCCCCACTACGTCAAGCAGAGCCACCAGAGTCTATGACTCCAGAGGGACCTCAGGGAACGTGGGCCAAATTATATGGGATGTTACCACTATTTTTGCGTCTTCAAGGAATTGACCTGGTCCAAGGCTGAATGTTTCTACGGCTTCTTCAATAGTAATAAATCGATCATCGAGGTATAGGTCCCTCAGGGTAGGGCAGCCTCCCGTCCACCATCTGTCAGTTGATATCATGTGCGATAAAACGTGATTATGGGTGGCATGCCCAGACCTGCATGTTGGGCACAAAAGAGGCCCTATTTAGAACCACTCACTCTGCTCTTTCCCAGGTCCTACAGACCTGGCATACTATATATGTCATAGTTTTTGGAGCATTTGCGCCCAACATTAGTATGTCCAGCAACAGACTACCATTGCTGGTGCCCTTTAGTAATCTGGATTCCCATGTCTTGTGATCATCCAACCATTGGAGCTTGTGTTGCAGTTGGGCTGCAAAGTAGAAAAGCTCCAGGATGGGTAACTGTAGACCAGCCTGATGCCAATTGCGTTTAAGGGTGTCCATAACTTAATAGGAAAGTTGTTTCCAAACATCCAAATACAAGGCTGATTTTTCATGTATGACAGGTGATCTGGAGAAAAATACTAAAAATCCGGTCTGTGAAAGAGTAAACTGCAGATAGTAAACTTCAGGTACAAAATTTAAAAAAATCTAAAGGCATTTGCCTTTGTCCCCAAGGAACCAGGTGAAAGACTATACTGTAATGGGGCTGCTACGCTGCTTCTTTAGAGGTTGAGGCAAAGACCCATAGTGCCATTGAAGGCTTTCACGTGTACTGTAGAGAAATGTCCTTGAACGTTGTATCACTTCTTAGCAACTCTGTAAAAGGAGCAGAGGTTTTAAGAAATCGACAGGCCCAAACACTTACAGGGAGTATACATCCTAGATGTTCTTTTTTTGTAAACAATTTTTTTATTAATAGTAAGTAATGATACAGAGCAGAAAGGGGATCAAGGTCCCTGTACATTTTGGAAATAGCAGAAACTGTATTTAATGGGTGGTGAAGTAGGCTAAGTACATTCAACGACAAGTCTAAACATTGTAAAAGGGCCATGTAGATTAAGAAATGGCAGGGAGGGATAGCAGCAAGGTGGGTGGTTGAGGCTGAGACGTTGGCTACATAGTGTTGTAATGCCTGGGGTGACGTCACGCTGTGATGAGCCGTGACCTGGGATGATCATGCCATGTGTGACTATTATGCCCCTGCGGGTTGCTTCCCCTTGCGCCTAAGGTCGGGGTGTCTGGAGTCACTGCAACAAATCTATGGTCAGTGTGTAGGTAGGAGCTACGGTCCGGCACTGCAACTGTATTTTGTTGAGGTCCAGGGTTAAGGGTACCATATACGGAAGGGAGTGAAGGGCGAGGGTTGGCCGTCGTCATCAGAGGATTCCTGTAGAGTCTCCATTTGAGTATACCGTATGGCGGGCGCTGCCAAAGAGGAAGGGGGGAACAGTAGTCAATTGTCCAGTCTGGTGAGAGGGAGGGTAAGGCGTGAGGCGATTAATAGGGGGAGACGCATTTAGGAGGAGAGGATCGCTGGTCAGGTACTGTACTATGAAATATCATGATGGACAACTTGATAATATGTTGACTCTGCATCGCCATCCGGGAGATAGATACTGAGGTCTAGACGTGCTACAAAGCGGAGCAGCCCTTTGTGTAGGGAGAGAGATGGTGGAAGAGAGGAGAGGGAGGAGGAAAGGTGGAAGGTGAGAGAGGAGCTGGTGTCGGAAAAACAGAAGAAGGCACCCTGGGGGTGGAGGGAGAGAACGGGGTGGAGATGTTACGTAGCAGTTAGCGAGGTCCCTAGGGTGACAGCCATAGTTAGTTCCACCATCTGGAGTGGGGGTACACCCTAGATTTTCAAGAAAAACAAAAAGAAATCAAGCAGAATGTAAACAGTTTGGATACATTTCAGGTTTAGTCTACCTAAAAATTATTGTTTTTACATCATAGTTCAAATTAGAAAAAACACTTGCACAAAATAATATGCTAACAATGTTAGCCATTTAAAAACAAAATAACAACTAGATCATCGAATTATAGAACTACAACTTGATCATCAAAGAAATTAAAGGAAATCAAAACATTAAAAAAACTTCAGTTCACTTTTCGATTACTTGTTGTCTTGCTCCAGTAGTAGAAAGGCAGTAAATTTGACCTAACAGCCAAATATCCTCGCTATAATCCAAAAACATTTGAAAGGATGGATAAAACCCATTGGGTCTGATTCACAAAAGTAAACTTACACTTTTGTCAGGGTGGAGTGCTCCGCTTATCAAAAAATCGTGGAGGCTGTGAAGAGTCTCCGCCTTGAGTGCAGAGTTTCAGCAAGTGTAAAATGCCTATTAGTAAAATTAAAGTTGCAGTTTTGAACCAAAGTAGTAGGAGGGGATGAGAGGAGATTAATAACCTAGTTAAAGATTGATAACTTGGCTGAAAAGGGCATTCCTAGGAATATCCTTGTCTCTTTTAGGAGATTTAAAGACAAATAGGCAATGGATCTCTGAAGGATACTACACAACGAGAGGAATCAAATAGGGGCATACCACCAATTAAATATATTCAGTTTAGCTTCCAACACAGGGCCTATATGACTACTGGGATAGTTGGGGATGTACATACATCGGTGTTCTGTAACTGTTCTTGATGCAGGGCTAATTAAGATGGATTCCCACATATGAAATAGGAAAGCCCAGAGATTATGGTGTACTAGAGAGAAGTCACAGAGGCTTTGTTAACAGCAGTAGGTTGGAATGACTTGTGTAAGCAGAGTACTGCAAAATAAAGCTTTTTCAACGCACTAAAAAAGGCAAAACAGGCATTAAATTCTTAGAACTCACATTATAGTTAGCTAGGAGGGCCATAACAATGGACTGAAAATCAAGTAGGAGTACCCCACTCACAAAAAAGCACAATGCAGTGACACAGTAGTTGTTAAATCTGTCAGCCATAGAGTGGTCTTCCTCCAAATATTTCGCCTTACTCCTCCATTTTTGCAGATCTCGATTTTGTTGGCTGTAGGACTCTGTTTACCTTACCACTGCTAACTAATGCAATAACAAGTTTGTGCGCCCTCTCCTTTAAACATAGTGAAATTGGTTTAGACCTAATTGGAACATTGAATTTACTTCTAAGTCTCAAATAAGGTGATACTACATGTACTCAGGGTCTCTAAATTAAATGCTACTATTGGGCTTGCACCACTTATTGTGCCACCCACTTCAGTAGACTTTTAAACATGTTCCAAGCCTACCATTGCAGCCTGTGCGTGCAGTTTTAAATTGCCATTTCAATGTGCCAGGGCTAAATCTTCATTTTTAATGCATATTAGGCATCCTTAGGTTAGGCACTAAACAGCCCAGAAGGCAGTACTTCTGGTAAATTCATTTTTCATTAGAGCAAGGCCTGTCTCTCCCATAGGATAAAATTGAGTTAACTTATTACATTTAAAAAGTGATAATTTCCAATTGGAAGCAGGTAGCAATTTTGAGTTTGGTGTCTAAAGAATAGTAATCAAAACACTCTTTAATTTTAAAGTCAGATTTTAAGTCACAATTCTGAAAATGTTACTTTTAGAAAATTGGAATTTTCTTGCCTCAACCATTTGCTGCGTACAGCCTGTATTCTGGGTCACATCACTAAGTGTAGTTGACAGTTGGTCCTTGTGTATTGCTCCCAGACAGTGAGACAAAGGAGAAATAGATGTTGGCAGGATGGTCCCTCTCTGACTTGAAGGGGGAGGAGCTGACACCTACCACACTTGCACATTACAAAGGCTCTGCTGGAGGACATTCACAAAGGGTTTGACACTGGTCTTTTTTGACCCCAGACAAGCTAGCACCAGGGCAGGGAGGCAGGAATTCTAAACAGTTCTGGGGATGGAAACCTTCAGAACCTTCTCCTACTTCAAAGTGAGTATCAAGTATAAATAATGGACCGTCAGACACAGCTCTTCAGTATATCTCTCGACCTGTAGGAGACTCAGAAGAACTGCTGTGCTGCTCTACTATAAGGACTGCTACTGTGCTGTCCTGCTACCCTGCTGCCTGAGAGAGAAGGACTGGACCTACATCATGAACCCAGGATCACCAGAGTGACTCCAAAGTCTAGTTGGCTGACCTTCGGCTCAGAGTGTCAGGGACAGTAAAGGTTCCAACCACCTTGAACCCAGCACCTGGATTCTACCTGCTGCAAGTATTGCCACCATAGTCCTGGACCCATGGAAGTGAGCCTGAAGGTGCTCTGCCAGCCAAGCTGTGGTTCTGTGAGCAGACCCAATGCAGCAAGACACATCTTCTTGCAGCCACTTTGAAACTGTTGCAAAAGCAACTCATCCCACACTCAGGACCTCACATTGTAGCATGCAGCTTCCTCAGAATCACTGCTGCATGATGCATCCTGTTAGACCTGGCATCCTTGGCGTGGTCTCCACTGTCTATTTTTGCATCTGCTTCCCATGTTTTGACTGTGTACTGGACTGTTTTGCTGTTTTGGGTACTCTGGGCACTTTACCACAGCTGACCAGTGCTAAAGTGCAAGTGCTCCTGTGTAAAATGTATGTGTAATTGGCTTTTCCATGATTCACACATTTGATTTACTAGTAAGTCCCTAGTAAAGTGCACTAGAGCTGCCCAGTGCCTGTAAATCAAATGCTACTAGTGGGCCTGCAACACTGATTGTGCCACCCACATGAGTTGCCCTGTAAGCATGTCTCAGACCTGCCACTGCAGTGTCTGTGTTTGCAGTTTTAAACTGCCAATTCGACCTGGCAAGGGTACCCACTTGCCAGGCCCAAATTTCCCCTTTTACTACATGGAAGTCACCCCTAAGATAGGCTCTAGGTAGCCCCATGGGCAGGGTGCAGTATATTTAAAAGGTAGGACATAAATTGATGCGTCCTACATGTCCTGATAGTGAAATACTGCCCAATTCGCATTTCACTATTGCAGGGCCTAGCTCTCTCATAGGTTAACATGAGGACTGCCTTTAAATATCTTTTAAGTGCAGTTTCCCATTGGGAGTAGATAGACTGTGGAGTTTGGGATATCCGAACTCACAATTTAAAAATACATATTTTGCTAGAGTTGTTTTTTAGACTGTCAGTTTGAAAGTGCCACTTTTAGTGGGCATTTTCTTGCATAACCATTCCGCGCCTCTGCCTGCTTGTGTAATCCAGTCTGGATCAGACGGACAGTTGGGCTGTTTGTGAATTCCCACTAGACAGTGACACAAGGGGAATTGGGGAGTGTCCTACATATCCTGATGGGTCTCCTGGGCGAGAGTGGGGAGGGAGGAACTGACACTTATACCTAAGAGGTGTAAGAGTCAGCTCACACAATGCAGAATCCAAACCCCTGGAGTGTGTCTGGGGCCAGGCCTGGGCAAGGCAGGATCTTGTGAACAACCGAGACTTTCCTTTGAAGTTGCCTGCTTCAAAGGCAGAAAGGAGTATAAGTAGCAGACCCAAAACATCAGATTTTTAGATTACTTCTAGATCAAGAGGAACCTCTGCCAAGGAGAAGAGCTTGATGCTTGAGTAGGACCTGCCACTCTGCCTTTTGAATTGCTGTGCTGGCCTTCTGTTGCTGCTTCTGTCTGAAGAGGAAAAGAACTGGACTTTGCTTTCTGAAATCCTGCTTGTGAAGTTTCTTCAAGGGCTTGGAATGAACTTGCACCCTATTCTGAAGTCTCAGGGACATCAAAGACTTCATCTGCCTGTGCCTGGGCTCTTTAGCTGGGAGTCCTTACTTGCTAAGTGGTGCCACATCCAGCCCCTGGGTTCTTAGAAGTGGAAGATGGGAACCTGGGGGAAAAACCATGCAGAGCTGTGTGCGCGTCAGAAAAATCGATGTATGGCCTATCCCACGGCTAAAAATTTGACACATCGCCTGCCTCGTGACTGGAGAAATGAAGCAGCGCCTGTTCTCACCGCAGACTCTGCACAGCGTGTCGGAAATTTCTACATATGGATCCTGGGTGTCAAAGTCTTCAACATCCCCACACGGACCCAAAGCAGCGCACCCAGAATCGATGCACTGCCTCCCTTGCGAGAAAAGAATCGATGCACGGCCTCCGGTGTGAGTAAAAAATCGTTGCACGGACTCACTTGCGAGAAAGGAATCAACGCATTGCTTGCTTTTCTCATGCACCGTCGCCCTTGCTGCTTTATTTTTGACACGTACAAAGTACTTTGTGCTAAAACAACTCATCTGTTGATTTCTATGTATTGAGACTCTTTCATATCTTTGCTTTTGTATGTTGGATGTTTATTATTTTGGTCTTGTTTGATTTAGTTAAATATTGGCTATTTTTCTAAACTGGTGTGGAGTCCACTTGTGGTGTTTTCACTGTATTACCGTGTGTGCTTTGGTACAAATACTTTACACATTGCCTCTGAGATAAGTCTGACTGCTTGTGCAAGCTACCAAGTGGGTGAGCAGTGGCTATCTGAGCAGTGTATCTCTCTTACCCTGACTAGAGTGAAGGTACCTGCTTGGACAGAGTACAAACTGACTGCCAACCAGAGACCCCATTTCTAACAGTAACAAATATAAATCTTCATTGTGATAGTATATGCCAGCCGTACACATCAGAAAAAAAGACTTTACAATATTATGCTTATTGTTTGAAATAAAAATACTTTGCTGACAAATTTTAAAAACAATTTCATACACATATTAAATGACATCAGAAATAGTTTAAATATATATATATGCATATATTAATAATGTGCATTTGCAAAATTATACTGTTTTATTGTGAAAAGAACTTATGAGGACAAAATTAATTTTACATTGTAAGACTATTTCCATTTTTACAACATATCTTTCAATACAAAATAGAAAGTAAAGTTTCTTTCCAACTGTGACAATAAAATGGTCATTTAGTTAGAGGAATTAAACATTTTTTATAAATAGATAAACTTTCAAAATGTTCTATTTTTTTCTATTGAGCTAGAGGACAACAACAACATAGAGAACATGTGATACGTATATATGTAGATGCTTAATAACGTATAAAATAAAAGAATTTCGTAGTCAAATAGGTTCTAATTAAAATATTTTCTAAATGTTTAAAAATATTTATTTTATAATAAATAACGAATAATCTATTGTCAAATAGTTATGCATTGTTTTTAAATTAATGTATAGATAATTACTATTAGACCTGACAGCCTTAGGCTGGTCTTCCCTCAACTTTTTGCCTACCTCTCTCCATTTTTCTGACTTCGTTTCTGCTGGTTTTAGGACTATGTGAACTTTAACACTGCTGTCCAGTGCTAAATTGCTTATACTTTCTCTCCTAAATGTGGTAATATTGGCTTAATCACAGTTGGCATATTTAATTTACTTATAGGTCACTAGTAACGTGCACTACAAGTGTCCAAGGCCTGTAAATTTAATGCTATTAGTGGGCCTACAGCACTCCTTATGCCACCCTCTTAAGAAGCCCTGTAAACATGACTCAAGTCTGCCATTTCAGAGCCTGTATGAGCACTTTACCTGCCACCTCGACCTTGCAAGATAGACCTCTTGCCAAACCTAATCCTTCCCTTTTTATAAATATAAGTCACACCTAGGGTAGGCCCTCAACAATCTAGATGGCAGGGTGCAATGTATTTAAAAGGTATGACATGCACTTTTAAGTTTTACATGTCCTGGGTGGGAAAAACTGTCAAAATAATTTTTCACTACTGCATGACCTATCTCTCCTATAGGCTACCATTGGGATTACCTTTTCACGTTATAAGTGTAATTCACAATCTGGAAGAGATAAGTATGTCGAGGTTGGTGTCACTGGACTCACAATTTAAAATCACAACTTATGGTGAAGTTTGATTTTAAATTGCACTTTATAAAATGCCATTTTTAGAAAGTTTCCATTTACTTGCTTTATCCATGTTGCACATTCTGCCTGTCTCTGGTCAGTCTAGGCTGGGTGACAGCTGGGCTTTGGGTGTTCCCTCTAGACAGCCACACACACAGAGATTCAGAGTGTGACTGCATGCATCGCCTGGGAGGAATGGAGGGAAGGGCTTTGCCCAATCTCACACTTACATCGGAATAGGATTTGCCTGCACACGCACACAAAGGGCTAATTACCCCCTGTAGGACTGGACCTGTACAACTTAAACCGAGAGTAACTCCATGGGCTTACTGGTTTGCCTCCTGTTTTCTAAATGTAAAATGTCTCTCAGAGACACAAAAGACTTCCAACAATCCTGCTACAGCCTGTGGGCACTGCCAACTGCTAGTCAGACCCTGCCAAGTGGTGCCAATCCAGTCTTGGGCCCTTGGAACTGGTTGCTCTTGCAAAGAACCATGCATCAACCTTGTTGTGTTGATTGGAGCCAACACATCGCCTTCACCATCAATGCATCCCCACCGCATTGCCACTTCTGCAAGGATCAAGGACAGTGCATCACAGTCCATGACAGCGGGTCGCTGCTCAGAGATGTTTTAAGGCATGGACAAAGTGAGCTCTGGCCAAGGGCCCCGCCTTCTAGGGAGCCCCCTATTAGACATATCTCTGTTCTGCAAAGAGTCTTGCCCTGATGACCTTGAATAATTCTCAAACAAATTGTTTTAAATACTGCTTTCCTTTATTTTATTTTTAATGTGGTTGATATTTGGGTGCCTATTACAGACATTTTGAAGAGAATGTTTATGTTACATGCAACATCCATAAAACATTATTTTAGATCAAAACAGAACCTCACATATGAGTATTGGACGGGTATCAAACAGATTATTTGTAACACTATTAGTGAGCAGCTGCAGCGTTACAATATTGAAAACACACATCACTATATATGAATATTAGATGTAAACACATTTAGAATTTAGATGAGTGTGCCTGTGCAATGTCACTGACTTAGCCAAAGAGGGCATGAAAGAGTTGAAATTGGATCATAAATTCAAAAATGTTCCAAACAGGGGCCCTCAAAATATGCTTGTCCAGGGCCTGCAAAATCCATAAAATGTCCCTGCCGCTGCTGCAAGAATCAGAGAACCACATTGCTGTCTGCGTAATGCATCTTTCCCTCTGCATGACCGGGAATTGACACATCACCTTCACCTTCTGGATAGACGATGATGCATCGCTTCACAGCTTTCTTCAGCGTGGACACAGAACCGATGCATCAACATTCTTGCGCTGATTAGAACCAATACATTTCAAGGAGCAAGGTACTTTTCCACAACAGGCCCTGTGTGGATCCTGTGGCTGGCCTGCTCCGCATCATGGTTGGCCTAAGCCTTTGACTTTAGCCCGGTCTAGTGTGACCAGATAGCCCTGGTTGGTGCTTTCTGCTTATAAAGTGCTACAGTTTCATTTATTCTTTAAAAATTCATATGTTGACTTCTATTTATTGGATTTTTATCGTTTTTATATTGTCTTGTTCATAAAAATAATCTTAATTTTTCTAACCAAGTGTGGAGTGTTTTTGTGGTGTTTTCACTGTGTTACTAGTGGTGTGTTGCACAAATAATTTACACATTGCCTCTTAAGTTAAGGTTGACTGCTCTGATCCAAGCTATCAGAGGGCAAGCACAGGATAATTAGGGTGTTTTATGAGTTGCCCTGACTAGGAGTGTGTCCATACTTGGAAAGGGTGCATCCCCCTGCCAACCAGAGATCCAATTTCTAACAACTGAATATTTTAGACAATTATTAAATATGTTTAAAATGGGGGTAATCTCCAGAACCCCCCTTTTTCATTAAATTATAAATCACATCTTAAACATTTCCATTTTTAATTGGATAAGATCCCTAAACCCACCCCCTTTTTGGAAATATAGTTATGGACATAATCATTTTAGTTGTGGATGGCGGTTAAATCCCTGTTTTCCTTTTTTTTTTTTAAATATATAAAAATACGGGCCCTGATTCACAAAGGTAAACTGCATTATAATAGTAAGTTTACATGTGTGGAGACTTTGCAGTGGGGACAAAGTACTCTGCACACAAAACAATAGGACATGGCTATCTTTTTATGTATAGGCTCCTCTGCCCTGTCTGTGGAGTCTTCACACTCATAAACATCCTATTTTAATGCAGTTTTCTCAATGCTGAAAAGGCGTAAAGTTAAAAAAACCTTTCTGAAACAGGCCCATGATACTTTTGTTTTTAAGATGAGGTACACACTCCTAACCCACTGTCCCCTTTTATTGTAAATATACATGTACACATATTGGGGTCTAGTCACAAATTTGTAGATTTACTATTATGTAGAGGTACTCCTGCATCTCAATATAAGTCAACACATTTTTGAGTTTCTCCATTTCCCTGTGTTGGTTGACATCTTAGTGGGTAACCACTCCTTACACATTTTTTTAGATGTAAATATTTTTAGATGGAGTGTACACTACCCCATCCCTTTTGCCCTTTTTGTAAGTATATAAAACATACCTGCATTGCCTTGTGGTGTACTGCATTGCAATGTCTTCTATCGCAAATGTAAATGCAGAATAAAGCCCACTTTGTTGTTGTATAATGTAGCAGTGGCGGCATTGTAATGGATTTGCGCCTTCCCCACCTCTGGTATGCATTAAGTGTGATGTTGGAGACCAAATGGGAATTATTTTTGGTCATGTTTAGAATGCTGGGCATTGGATGATTTTGTATACCCCGAAATGGCCTCTTGGCCTTGGAAAATACTCCTGTCTAAGCAGGAAATGAGTGGCCATTTTAGAATTGACCCCTCTAAGGGCAATCCAGTTGGTGCTTTTGCTGCAGCCTCAGAAAGGTCAGATGGTCTGCAGAAAGGGAAAGGAAGTAAATGTAACTGCCACCCTCTGAAAGGAGGTGCAAATCGCATTATCATACAGACCAACACCAGGCTGGACAACTTAGAAGAAGGAAGGTCTGTGTGCTCTAAGAAGCTCTTTTCTAAAGGTGTGAGCAAGCATGTCAGGTTATTTCTTTGCACATAAGCTGTGCCAAAAGTTAATGTAGGCTCAAAGAAACCTCTAACTAATACTATGTCATTGTCCTTAGCTCCTCTACTCAGGTACCTAATTATGGGGACGAATGAAAACATCACGTCATGGTTGGACTAGAAATATTGAATGTATTCTTGGTTATAGAATCTTGTTAGTAACAGACTACAGCTTATCCTGTAAGTAAGAGGCAAACTATGACAGGTAACTCCTTCTTCGACTGATGAAGGAATCTGCGTAGACACATAACAATTCTTTGCATCCATCATTTCAACATACTCACTCAGCAAGCGACAGAAGACATGAGAAGAAAGTTCCCCTTGTTCATTACCTATGTGCAGATACTTCTCATCTAACCTAAACTTCTCTATTGCAGTTAATGCAGTGGTTGTCTCTAAAGCTGAAGTATGGTTGGCTTCCCTTTTGTCAAGAACATTCTTTGCCACAATCATTATCTCAAACAATATCACATTCCCAATTGCCAAACCGATACTCATGTATTTACAGCACTTGTTCTTCCTACCCTGCTGGCGAATGTTACTCATGATCTGTAAAGAATCAGAAAGTAGAAGAGAAAAATGTAGAAACTTATGCAGTAAAAAAACAAAAACAAAAATCTTCTTTTAGCAGTTATTTACAGCTTTCAGTCTCACTTCCAGGATCCTTTTCTCAAACATCAGTAAGCTTGTCAAAAATCAGTTAAGCAGGTTGTCAAATAAAGTTATCTTTTGTCAAATCAGGTTGTCAAAGTCTTTTCCTATTACTTTCAACAGTCTCTTTCTCTTTCCACTTTTCTCAAATTTGTCTCATCATTTCAGTTTGTTAGCTTCCTTCAAGTTCCAAAATATTGACCTGGAATTTCTTGATCAAAACAAAAATATAAAAACTCTTTCTGCCACTCACTTGTAGTTGCATATGCCCATTCAGGACCTGCGTACCTTCGACTTGCTATTCTCTTCTTTTTCAACTTTCCATCTCCATTCAATTCTCCTTCACTTAGATCTTCTCTTCTTGTCCAATCTACTTCCTCTTCGATTGTTCTTTCAACAACTACTTCCTTTCTCTTTGCTTGTGATTCGGCCACTTATCTCCTTTCAGTGGACCCTTGGTCAATGCTCTTTTCAGTGTGGATTTGAAACTTCTTCTTGTTCAGTAGGATTTTCTCTTGACGGACCTGCAACTGGTTCAGGAGGAGTTAGATCACACTGGCTTTGATCCACCTCCACTCCTTCCCCCTCAGGGTCTGGCAATTGATCTGTTTGTCTCTCAAAATCATCTACTTCTGGGAAAGCTCTCCTCTGACTAGGCTCTCCTGCTGCCTCAATTGAGATAGGCTCACTGTCACCCTCCTGGGTATCTTCTCCTTCGTCTCTCACAAGAGTGACTGAACCGTCCTCAATGGGCTCAGATCCGGTTTCAGTTCCTCTTTCTTTTCCTTCTGGCTCTGAGGCTTGTCTGGTCATTGTTGGTACTCTATACAACTCTTCTTCATCGTCCAAAGGACATGCCACTTTCTTTGTGTGGCTGGTATGGATCCAGTTCAGAACTCCAGCGCAATTCACAGCTGTGGTAGTGGCTAGAACCTGGAATGGTCCTTTCCAGCGAGGCTCCAAACACGTCTTCTGCACATGTTTCTGGACCACAATCCAGTCACGGGCTCTCAGGTTGTGTCCTGGGTCATGGATCAGTGGCAGTGTGGTGGCTTTCACCTGTTGAGAAAAAGAATGAACCACATCAGCCAGACCTTTGCAGTAGTCTAACACCATATCATCTGTAATGCTCACAAACGCATTTGCAGGCACCGCTGGCAACCTCATTGCTCGGCCCATGAGGATTTAGTGCAGTGACAATCCTGTCTTCCTGTCGGGTGTGTTCCTCATTGTCATCGGAACTAAAGGCAGTGTCATGCCATTTCAGATTCGTGGATGCACACATCTTTGCAACTCCTTAGTTCAAGGTACCATTCATCTATTCCATTAGTCCTGATGCTTCAGGGCGGTAACTACAATGCAACTTCTGCTCAATTTTCAGTGCTGTACACAGTAATTTAATTACTTCATTGTTGAAGTGACTTCCCCTATCTGATTCTAGAGAGATCGGAAACCCAAAACATGGGTATCAGTTCCCTAAGCAGTAGTTTCGCTACTGTGAGGCTGTCATTTCTTCATGTAGGGTACGCTTCAATCCAGTGACTAATGATGCAGACAATCACCAACACGTATCTCAAACCGCCACACACAGGAATCTCAATAAAGTCCATTTGCATTCTGCTGAACGGACCTCCTGCTCTTCCAATGTGGCTCAAGTTAACCACTATCCCTTTCCCCGTGTTCATTTGCTGGCAAATGACGCAACAATGGCAAACTGCTTCAGCAACCTGTCTAAATCTTGGGTTGAACCAATTATGCTTAAACAGATGAATCACGGCATCCCTCCCAACATGTGCTTGATCATAATAATACCTAGCCATTTGAGAGAACAGACTGTTTGGCAGAACCAACTGATCGTCTTCTGAAACCCACAATTCATCCAGTCTCTGTACACATTTTATTTTGCTCCATGAACGTTTTTCCTCTGTCAACATTATTCTGCAGTATTTGCAATTCTTCCAATGTATCTATAGCTTTCAATGAATAACTTGGACATGTTTCTTCTGCTTCAGGTAACAATTCTGTAGGCGATGGGTGCGGTGTAGGGGTGATAGAGGACACAAACACTGAGGTTAACTACCCCTTTACAGGGGTTTACGTGCTTTTTATTGTTCTTGGCGGCAGAAAAGGGGGAGAATAACTTAGAACAGTCTGTGAGTAACCGGTGGTTCTGGGTTCTCTTTTCCTTTTCTTCTCTCCCTCTCGGGTCTCTATCCGTCTCAGGTGGGTTGCTTATTTCTTTCCTTTCCTTTTTCCTTCCAGGTGGCGTGTTCCGGTATCTTGGCGGCAGGTTTCCTCGGGAGAACAAAAACAAGGTGGCAGCCGGTAAGTGGGGAGGGTAAGCACGGTTTTGGTTCTGTGTGGGGTATGGGAGAGGAGGTGAAATAAGAAAGGGGGGTGGGGGGAGTGACGGAAGGGTTACTCTATCCTTTTTAGTGGGGAGGTGAGTGGGTTTCTTTCCTAGTGTCAGCAGTATACGTGGTTGTTAGGGTGCCCAGGGAACTTGTCCCGCCTCAGGCGCTCCCCTTTTAGAGGTAGTCACCCTGTCTCCCTTCCTCCCCTTTCTTCCCCCTTCTAATCCTCCCCTTGCCTCCTACCCTTCCCCTTCCCTGGGTTCTGCTGTGGCCCTTTACTAGGGCACGTACCTTGTCCAGCCACGACCCTCCTGGGCCGTGGCAGGCTGTCGCGTCCTCCGTCTCCTCTCGGGGTGGTTCTTCCGTCCTTTCTTCCGTCTCGCTTCCTGGGTATTCCGGGTTGACGCTTCTCTCCGTCTCCTCTCGGAGGTCTGGCTCTCCGTTTCTCTCCTTCTCGCGTTTTTCGGTCGTCTCTCCCTCGGGGTCCGTATTACGTCCTGAGGAGGAGTCCCGTCTCGTCCCGCTGTGCCCTTCTTCACTCTCGGCAACCCGGAACTCCGGGGCCGACTTCCGTCTCCTCCCCGATGCGTCTCCATGACGACGGGGTTGTCGATCCGGCGAGGCGTTCGAAGAGCGCCATGATTGGGATTCCTGCGGCGCTCTCCTACACACCCCTTCCCACGATCGGGACTGGTATAGGCCCGAGGAGTCAGGGCAGCGGGAGAGGAAGTCCGCGGGACATTGGCGAGCCCCAGGGATATGGCGGATCTGAAAAGTAAAGGGTTGCAGTTCAAGGAACCAGCAGAGTACTCTGGAATTGGTGTCCTTATGGGAAGCCAACCATGTCAAAGGCGCATGATCGGTGAAGAGGATGAATGGGCGTCCCAGGAGGTAATACTGCAAACATTCGATTGCCCATTTAATGGCTAAACATTCCTTTTCTATAGTGGGGTAGTTCGTTTCCCTAGGTAATAGCTTCCTACTGATGTAGACTATCGGATGTTCATGTCCCTGGCGGTCAGGTTGTGCCAACACGGCCCCTAACCCGACATTGGATGCGTCCGTAAAAAGATGGAAGGGCCTGGCAAAATCGGGACAACGCAATACTGGTTCGGTTGTAAGGGCTTCCTTGAGCCACTGGAATCCCTGAAGTTGGGAGGGGGAAAAAGGAGGTAGGACCGTCGGATATTGTTTTTTTAAGAGGTCCGTAAGGGGGGCTGTGATAGTAGAGTATTGAGGGATGAACCTTCGATAGTATCCAACTAGCCCCAGAAAGGAGCGAAGTTCCTTCTTTGTGGTAGGGAGGGGAATCTGTCGAATGGTGGCTACTTTATCCATTTGGGGACTCAAGAGCCCATTCCCAATAACGTAACCTAGGTAGGCTATCTGGGTCTGACCTAGTACACATTTTTTTGGGTTGGCGGTAAGCCCGGCTGCGGATAGTGCGGAGAACACTTTATCCAGGTGAAGGAGGTGGGTAGACCAGGTAGAACTAAAAATAACAATATCATCAAGATATGCGGCTGTAAAATCATGGTAGGGTCTTAGTAGTTGATCCATTAGTCGTTGGAACGTTGCTGGGGCCCCATGAAGCCCGAAAGGGAGCACCGTGAATTGATACAGGCCTGAAGGGGATACGAACGCCGTTTTTTCTTTGTCAGAGGGTGCTAAGGGGATCTGCCAATACCCCTTTGTCAGATCAATAGTAGTCATATATCGGGCTTGCCCTATCTTCTCCAAGACTTCATCTACCCGAGGAATGGGGTATGTATCAAAAAGGGATATCTCATTGAGCTTCCGGAAGTCAATGCAGAAGCGGATAGAGCCATCCGGCTTCGGCACTATGACAATCGGAGAACACCACGGGCTGGTAGATGTTTCAATAACTCCTAAACGCAACATTTTATCGACTTCCTCTTCTATGAGGGTTTTCCTTGCCTCGGGAATTCGATAAGGTCGTTGTCGTACTACTTTTCCTTCCGGGGTTCTAATGTGATGCTGGACCAGTGCTGTTTTCCCCGGTAGTTCAGAAAAAAAATAGGCATGACGGTGGACTAACTCCGTCATTTGTCGGGTCTCTATCTCGGAAAGGGACTCACTGATTTTGGGGAGCTGTTGAGGGTCATACAGTGAGGTGGGGCACAATTCCAACCCTAAAGGTTGAGTCGGCGTGATCAGACATCCCCTCGCTAATGCTAAGTTATCGCTTGCGGGTTCTTCCCATTTCTTTAATAGGTTAATGTGGTAAATCTGGGTTCGCCTCAGATTATTTCTTAATTCTAATAAATAGGTAACGGGGGTAACTCTTTTTAAGATTTTGTATGGTCCCTGCCATTTAGCAATTAATTTGTGCTCTGAGGTGGGCCTGAGGATTAACACTTTGTCATTGGGTTGTAAGATCCTGAGTTTGGTACCCTGGTCATAGTAAGTCTTTTGGTTATTTTGGGCTTCTGTTAGATGCTGCCTTACGTCCTCCCATACTGATTGGAGTTGGGTTTTTAGCTTATGGACATAGTCTAGGATAGGACGTTCTTCGTTCTCCTCCTCCTCCCAGAGTTCCACTGCCATATCTAGAAGGTTTCTTGGTTGTCTCCCAAATACCAGTTCAAACGGGCTATGCCCAGTAGAGGATTGTTCATGTGTCCTTATCGCGTACAATACTAGGGGAAGCTTCTGGTCCCAGTCCTTACCTGTCTCATTCACCACTTTCCTTAAAAGGGTTTTTATGGTGCGATTATACCGTTCGACCAATCCATCCGTTTGGGGATGGTAGACAGATGTTTTTATCTGTTGAACCCCTAGGGATGTACAGATTTGTTTCATTAGTCCTGAGATGAATGGGGTTCCCTGGTCCGTAAGGACTTCTTCGGGAAATCCTACCCAGGAAAAGAAAGATATCATAGCTTGTGCTACGTTTTTCGTAGTGGTGCTGGAAAGGGGAATGGCCTCGGGGTACCTACTTGCGTAGTCTACGAGCACGAGAATGTGGGTATGCCCTTTACTAGACGGTAAAAGAGGACCAACTATGTCCATACCGACCCGTTTGAATGGTATATCAATCAGAGGTAGGGGTTGCAACGGTGCTTTACGGAGGGTTCCTGGCTCCACAAGTTGGCACTTAGGACATTGAGCGCAGTACCTTCTGATATGGGCATATACTCCCGGCCAGTAAAACCGCCTGAGTAAGTATTCTTCCGTTTTCTCCCTGCCACAATGTCCTCCCCCTGGTTGGTTGTGGGCTAGGAAGAGTACCTGGGTTCGGTAGGATTCGGGAACGACGAGCTGTCTTTTCTCCCCATTTGTTTTGGTGGTGACCCTATATAACAGATCTTTTGAGGTCAAGAAGTAAGGACCTACCTCTCCAGTTGAGGCGGTTTTAGCATTTTTCCAAGCATGTTTTAAGGTGGGATCCTCGTGTTGACTCATCCTAAACGATGTGGGGGCTGCGTCTAGGAGGGCCATGACCCCTTCTTTGTTTTGTTGGTCCTGTTGCCAGGCGTATCTCTGTTTCTCCGTTCTCCTCTCCTTTCGTGTTAACTTCCGTCTAGTGGGATGGCTAGGTATAGCATCATCTCGGAATGGCGCGTCACCCCACCAGTTGTCCACTGGGTTTTTCTGTCTGGTCCTGTCTAAAAGGTCGTCGAACCTTTGATAGTCCGTTCCTATTACACATTCCTCTATTAGGTTGTCCATGAGCCCCACAGGCAGACTGTCTATATGTCCGTCCCAGCCTATGTCTATGTTGAGAAGCGGATACTGGGCTCGATCTCCATGGACACAGCATATCGTAACCCATTGGTCCTCAGGGGGTGGTATCTGGTGAATCAGACTACGTCGGACTACTGACTGACTACACCCGGAGTCAATTAAGGCCATAACAAGTTTTCCGTTGATCATCAGGGGGTATTTAAAGGACACGCCACTCTTTCCTAGGCATAAGACTCTGCCTCTAGTCATGCCTATCTCCATTGGCTCTATACCCTCCTGCTTTCTGGGACATCCACGAGCGATATGGCCCCACTCCCCACAGTTAAAACATTGGGGTTGCTGCATCGGGCTTCTCTCCGGGTTCCTAGGTAGGCCGGTCTCTCCGGTTGCTCGTCGTGTGTGGAATTGAGTAGGGGTTATTGGTGGTTTCCCCATGGGGCGGACGGGTTGTGGTTTACCCTCTCCCGATCTGTGATAAGCACAAGCTAGATCAACCGCTGTCTCAGTATCTATATTGGGGTGTTGTCGGATCCAGTGTCGGGTATGGGGCGGTAGGGAATCTAGATACTGCTCCAGAATAATCGCCTTAATTATGTCCTCACATTCCGTTCCTAGTGGTCCCAGCCACTTCAACCCTAGATCCTTCACCCGGTAATAGTATGTCCGAGGGTCTTCCTGGGGTCGCCATCTTACTTTCCGGAATCTAGTTCTATAGTATTCGACATCATGTCCGACTCGTTCCAAAATACTCTTCTTTATCTCGGCATACGGGGTGACACCTCCTGGGTTTGCGGCCTGATAAGCGGATTGGAGGGTTCCTGTAAGGAGGGGAGCTATATACTGACCCCACCTCTCTGCCGGCCATTGAGCACTGGAAGCGACTCTCTCAAAGTTCGTAAAAAACGAGTCAGGGTCTTCTCCTTCTTGGTATTTTTGTAGGACGGAACTTGGCACATTGGGATGCACCTTACTTGCGGCTATAGTGTCGGTCAGCTTTTGTATGGCAGTCTCATGAACTAGCTGATTATTGGCAATAATGGTGGCCTGGCTTTTCAATGCCGACTGTAGGGCCTCCCTATCCTCCTTGGCCTCTCGTTGCTGGGCTTCCCAGACTAGCTGGAGATGGCGCTGCCCTTCGGCCAACTGTTTAATCATTTCTTCCAGACTGGACTTGTCCTCCATTATCCCGTATCTGTCCAATCCCACTTCTGACACCACTGTAGGCGATGGGTGCGGTGTAGGGGTGATAGAGGACACAAACACTGAGGTTAACTACCCCTTTACAGGGGTTTACGTGCTTTTTATTGTTCTTGGCGGCAGAAAAGGGGGAGAATAACTTAGAACAGTCTGTGAGTAACCGGTGGTTCTGGGTTCTCTTTTCCTTTTCTTCTCTCCCTCTCGGGTCTCTATCCGTCTCAGGTGGGTTGCTTATTTCTTTCCTTTCCTTTTTCCTTCCAGGTGGCGTGTTCCGGTATCTTGGCGGCAGGTTTCCTCGGGAGAACAAAAACAAGGTGGCAGCCGGTAAGTGGGGAGGGTAAGCACGGTTTTGGTTCTGTGTGGGGTATGGGAGAGGAGGTGAAATAAGAAAGGGGGGGGGGAGTGACGGAAGGTTTACTCTATCCTTTTTAGTGGGGAGGTGAGTGGGTTTCTTTCCTAGTGTCAGCAGTATACGTGGTTGTTAGGGTGCCCAGGGAACTTGTCCCGCCTCAGGTGCTCCCCTTTTAGAGGTAGTCACCCTGTCTCCCTTCCTCCCCTTTCTTCCCCCTTCTAATCCTCCCCTTGCCTCCTACCCTTCCCCTTCCCTGGGTTCTGCTGTGGCCCTTTACTAGGGCACGTACCTTGTCCAGCCACGACCCTCCTGGGCCGTGGCAGACTGTCGCGTCCTCCGTCTCCTCTCGGGGTGGTTCTTCCGTCCTTTCTTCCGTCTCGCTTCCTGGGTATTCCGGGTTGACGCTTCTCTCCGTCTCCTCTCGGAGGTCTGGCTCTCCGTTTCTCTCCTTCTCGCGTTTTTCGGTCGTCTCTCCCTCGGGGTCCGTATTACGTCCTGAGGAGGAGTCCCGTCTCGTCCCGCTGTGCCCTTCTTCACTCTCGGCAACCCGGAACTCCGGGGCCGACTTCCGTCTCCTCCCCGATGCGTCTCCATGACGACGGGGTTGTTGATCCGGCGAGGCGTTCGAAGAGCGCCATGATTGGGATTCCTGCGGCGCTCTCCTACAAATTCCCACTTCTCCTTGAACGATATACAGTTCAGTGCGCAAAACCTTGCGACTTGATCCGCATATCCATTCCCCATTGACACAAAATCTTGTGATTTCAGATGTGCACTGCATTTCACCACAGCAATCTTTTCAGGCATTTGGATAGCATGTAACAATTCTTTAAATATCTCACCATTTCTCACCGGTGAACCAGAAGAGGTCATGAAACCTCTTTGTAACCATACCTGGCCAAAATCATGAACTATTCCAAATCCATACTGGCTATCCATATAGATGGTAACTTTTAATTGAGCAGAACCATGGCACGCTCTATTAAGGGCTACCATTTCTGCTACTTGTGCAGAATACAGTCCCCGAAGCCAAGGAGCTTCCAGGATACCAGAAATTGTGAACATGGCATATCCTGCTCTCAGTGTTCCTGTATTGTCCCTTAAAAAGTAACCATCAACAAAGATAATTTTGGTCAGTTTCTTCCATTCGGGTGACTCTAATGTCAGGTATAGGTTTCATGCACAGATCAGTTACCTCAAGACAATCATGCTCAATGTTTTCCAATTTTTCAATTTCAACATTTTCATTTGGAAGCGAGGCTGCTGGGTTCAGCACTGTACATCTTTTCAATGACACATTTCGTGACTCTAAAATACTCGTCTCATAATGGATTAATCTGACGCCTGTCAGGTATTAGGTTTTCGTTTTTGTAAGTAGGATCTCAATGGAGTGGGGGACAATGATAGTTAAAGGGTGTGCCATCACAATGCCTTCACACTGTGTGAGGTTCTGTCCAAACGCTGCAACTGCACACACACAGTCTGGTAAAGCTGCTGCAACTGGGTCCAAAGTAGCTGAAAAATATGCCACTGGGCGGTTTACACCTCCATTCGGGTGACTCTAATGTCAGGTATAGGTTTCATGCACAGATCAGTTACCTCAAGACAATCATGCTCAATGTTTCCCAATTTTTCAATTTCAACATTTTCATTTGGAAGCGAGGCTGCTGGGTTCAGCACTGTACATCTTTTCAATGACACATTTCGTGACTCTAAAATACTCGTCTCATAATGGATCAATCTGACGCCTGTCAGGTATTGGGTTTTCGTTTTTGTAAGTAGGATCTCAATGGAGTGGGGGACAATGATAGTTTAAGGGTTTGCCATCACAATGCCTTCACACTGTGTGAGGTTCTGTCCAAATGCTGCAACTGCACACACACAGTCTGGTAAAGCTGCTGCAACTGGGTCCAAAGTAGCTGAAAAATATGCCACTGGGCGGTTTACACCTCCATGGACCTGCGTCAAGACAGACAAAGAACATGCATCAGGTTCATGATAAAACAATGTGAAAGATTTTGTGTAGTCAGGCATACCCAAAGCCAGAACTATGCACAGACTCTCTCTCAATTCAGAAAACGCTTTCATGCAAGCCTAGTCTAATACTATGGGATTGGTGACCTCCTTGTGGGTCAATTTCTGCAAGGGCTTGGAAATGACTGAAAAATTGGCAATCCACTGGTGGCAGTAGCCTATCATCCCTAAAAACATCCTGACATCTCTCTGTGTGGTCGGAGGATTCATCTGCAATATGGTCATGACCCTCTCTCTGGATATTTTCCTTGATCCTTTCTCAGTCTGGTGACCCAAATATTTCAACTCTTTCTGACAGTACTGCAATTTCAGTGGAGACACTTTGGCCCTCATTACAACCCTGGCGGTCGGTGGTAAAGCGGAGGTAAAACTGCCAACAGGCCGGCGAAAAAAAAAATGGAATTATGACCATGGCAGAAACCGCCAACATAGACAGCCACTTTAACACTCCGACTGCCACGGCGGTACAAACAAACAGCATGGCGGTAACCGCCAACAGACAGACGGAAGACAATGTACCGCCCAAACTATTATGGCAGGCCAATCTGCCACCTTTTCGGGGGCGGATTCAACACTAAATGCTTTGAACGATTGTAATCATGTAAAATCCATTAGTCAAAACTTTATATACACTAGAAACAAATATGTACACCAAGAATTCAAGTCCGGGTACTGTACCTATATAGTCCGTGGACCACTGGGCCCAAAATGCATGGGCGAGACCCACACTCGATACCCGATCGAAGCGAAGAGAACACTGCAGGGGCATCAGATTGAAATATAACAGGCACCTCAGGGGGAAGGGAAGGGAGGGCACCTCAGCCGGATGAGTGCACAATGCCAGCACCACAAGGGGGCTCCATGCCCATTGATGTATCCTGGGGAGTGCAAAGCCACCGTCTCTCAAGTCTCTCCAGTGGGTGGTTTGCCCACTGCTTTATCCTGGGGAGTGCAAAGCCACAGTCTCTCAAGTCTCTCCAGTGGGTGGTTTGCCCACTGCTTCATCCTGGGGAGTGCAAAGCCACAGTCTCTCAAGTCTCTCCAGTGGGTGGTTTGCCCACTGCCTCATCCTGGGGAGTGCAAAGCCACAGTCTCTCAAGTCTCTCCAGTGGGTGGTTTGCCCATTGCTTTATCCTGGGAAGTGCAAAGCCACGGTCTCTCAGGTGGATGCCTTTCTCCACTGGTTCTGGAGGGGGCCTTGTGGCCCAGAGTGCTTCATCCTGCCTAGGACTGAGGTAGTGGATGTGAATCTCCACTTGTTCTGGAGGGGGCCTTGTGCCCAGAGTGCTTCATCCTGCCAAGGACTGAGGTAGTGGATGTGAATCTCCACTGGTGCTGGAGGGGGCCTTATGCCCAGAGTGCTTCATCCTGCCAAGGACCGAGGTAAAGGATGTTGCTCCACAGACGGTGGGGCAACATCGAAGCTGCCCAGGCCCCTGGAACTGACCAACAGCCTTGTACGAATTACCACTGGGGATGGCAGCCATATCTGCGGTGATGCCATTGGCTCAGGATGTCGCGTGGCCACTGGCGGTGCTTGCGGTGGGGTCAGTAGCAGCGGTGCTTGCGGCGGTCATTGGGGCAGCGGTGCCTGCGGCGGTCATTGGGCCGGCGGTGCTGGTGGCGGCCTCACTGACTGCGGTGCAGGTGGCTGGTTCACTGACTGCTGTGCTGGTGGCTGGCTCACTGACTGCCATGCTGGCGGCGGTGTCAGTAGCGGTGGTGCTGGTGGCGGCTCACAGACTGTGGTGCTGGTGGCGGTGTGAGTAGCAGCGGTGCTGGTGGCGGGCTCACTGACCGCGGTGCTGCTGAAGGGCACAGTGTCTGCGGTGCTGGTGAAGGGCTCAGTATCTGGGGTGCTGGCAGCGGTGTCCATGGCTGCGGTGCCGGTGGTGGTCTTGTCCGCCGTGCAGGTTGGCGGCAACGTTGACTTGCCTTTCTTTTTCAGGCCATTTCCCACCTTGGATGGTGGCGCAGCTGTCTTGCCACTCCCAACTATTGTCTTGGCTCAGCCCTTGGTGGCAGGTGTTTTGGCCTTCTCCTTTCGGGATGTGGGCAACTTCTTCTGTTTTGGAGGTGGGGGAATGTGCTTGGACTCGCTCCATGGGACACTAGCAGCCCTGTTGCTTGGCGCACTCCAGAATCCGGATATTGATGGCACCACTGTGCCCGGTGATGTGGTAGCTGAGGTGCTGGGTTGGGACCTGGAAAGGCGGGCCCAAGGGGACGGCCGGGGGGGGGAGGTGTGGGGAAGAGGTCAACATTTGAGAGGAAAAGCTTTTTTGACACACTGGGACGGGTAGATGGAGGGGGTTTGGGAATGGAGGTAGAGGTAGTGGTTGTAGGAGGTGTTTGTATGCTGACTTTGGGAGAAGGTGCATGGGCTGGAGGCTGTTGTGTGGTGGATGGCTGTTGGGTGGGTGTGTGACTTTGTTTGTGTAGTTTCCGAGGAGGGCTCACAGACACACTGGGAGAGGACACAGGGGTTTTGTGAATGGTAGTGGGGGTGGTGAGTGCACATGAACGTTGTGTGGTGACGGGCGTGCTGGTGATGGAGGTAGTGGCTGAAGATGTAGTGCATGCAGGTGTGAGTGGAGACGTGACAGGGAGGGAGGAGGGAGACGTGGACGAGGGGGACACAGTGGAGGCAGTGGATGTTGGTATG
Organism: Pleurodeles waltl; assembly: GCF_031143425.1. Taxonomy (NCBI): domain Eukaryota; kingdom Metazoa; phylum Chordata; class Amphibia; order Caudata; family Salamandridae; genus Pleurodeles; species Pleurodeles waltl. The sequence goes on from NC_090438.1 coordinate 767,089,587, forward strand.
TGAGCATGGGTATGATGCTTGTGTGAGTGCTTGTGGGATGTATGTTTGCCAGAGCCACCCTTGTGTGTTGAGGTGTGTGCATGCTGGTCTGATGGTGTGCTTGGGATAGGCTGAGGTACTGGGGATTGGGTCTGGGTGGAGGAAGTTGGAGGGGGGAGGTTGGACACACGGACAATGGCAGCCATCAGTGCAGAGGCCAGAGCCTGAAATGCTCTCTGGTGGGCTGCCTGGCCAGAATGAATGCCCTCCAGGTATGCATTTGTCTGTTGCAACTACCTCTCTACACCCTGGATGGCATTCAGAATGGTAGACTGCTCAACAGTGAGGGATATCAGAGGTCAATAGCCTCCTCACTGAGGGCAGCAGAGCTGACTGGGGCAGGGCCTGAGGTGCCTGGGGCGAAGGAGATGCCCACCCTCTTGGGTGAGCGGCCACGGGACACACGCTGAGGGGCTGTTGGGAGGGCGGTGCTGGTAGGGGGGGTGGCGGCTGTACCTGTAAATGCGGTGGGCACAGAGGGGCCTGCCACCGCAAGGGAGCTCACATCAGAGGAAGAGTCGGTGTCGCTGGTCTCAGCTCCTGTCCCCGCCGTGGAGCTCCCCTCGCCCTCCATCCAAAATGGTGACTTCAGACTCCGTTGTCTGGCCCTCCAGGGCCATGTGGGATGCAGCTCCCTCCTGCTCCGGTGGCACAGCTCCTCCGCCTGATGATGCTAATGCACACAAGAACAGGGAGACCACAAAAAGGGGGGTGGAAGAAAGAAGAAAGACATGTTCAGTGCATACAATATTGCTACTGTCTGCGGACACTACAGACACAGCAGCCCTCTGCACTACGCCATGCACTTAGAGTTCCCTAATTAATCACAGGGACATGGGGTACATGGCTTATGCCCGATTGCTGCACACATGGAAATCACAGGAGCCTGACTAGGTGTAGATGGCTCTTACCACTGGTGGGGATGGGGTGTCACTTTGCCTACCTCACAAAGGGTCCGTGCCTACAAAGCTTGCCCTAGCCTAGGGGAACCCACTGCCCACCTCCCCCACCCAGACACCTCCAATGCGCGCAGAGTCAGATGGATGCAACGGTACTCACCCCCTTGTGGCTGCTCTGATGCCCTCAAGCGCCCATCCAACTCTGGATACGCCACCGCCAGGATCCGGAACATCAGGGGGATCATGGCGCGACGGGCACCCCTCCCACGTTGGGAGGCCATCCCCAGCTGGGCCTCCGCCGTTTTCTTGCTCCAGCGGCGAAGGTCCTCCCATCTTTTATGGTAGTGGGTGCTCCGTCTGTGGTGGACCCCCAGGGTCCGGACGTCCTTGGCGATGGCACTCCAAATATCCTTCTTCTGGTGGGCGCTGACCTAGAGGAATAGTACAGGGGAAAATGTAAAACTTTTACCTTCCGGACAGTCACAGTCATTGTCCCATGTTCCCACCCTTGCCCTGACGCACATACACTCACTGTTCGATCATGCAGGCCTCATCTTCCCCCCCGTATCTTCCATCCACACCACTTCAAACAGGCATTGCCCATACAACATGCTCACAGTGTACTCACCTGTTTGTCTGGAGGACCGTAGAGTAGCGTGTACTGGGGGAGGACCCCATCCACTAGTTCATCTAACTCCTTCGATGTGAAGGCAGGGGCCCTTTCCCCAGACACATAAGCCATCGTCGCTTCCATACTGAGGTCACAGCAGCACTTGCAGTGTAGGCCCTCTCCTGTCGAAGATCAGGTATCAAGTGAGTGAACAGACAGAAAATGGCGGTCACGTCCGCAGCGGTGCATACCGTCACCGCTGGCGTACATCGTCATTGGCTCCTGGAACCCAATGTTAACCAATGCAGGATTGTGCAGAGGTCTTCGACCGCCTACTGCCACGGTGTACAACGCCAGCGCAGTTACCTCATATCCCCTTGTCCCACATTACAGGTCAGGCAGCCGGCATTTCAGGGGGCCACATGGCATAAATTTTTAATGCGTCACACATATATAGGCCTTGCATATACACAGAGACAGGCACATAGCGTATTGACAAATGTGTGCAATTAAAATATTTTTTTACTACCTCAGTGTTGGCTGACTCTGTGCTCGCTGTTCTCATCCATAGGGCACGTCCGCTGGGGCAGGTGAGGAGATGGCGGCATCCTCCGGTGTACAGACCGCTGGAGGACCTGTTGACAATGGAAGAGAGACATGTAATAGTCAGCTACAGACTTGATCGTGCCACAATCCAGGAACTGTGTGCCCAGTTAGAGCCAGACCTGATGTCAGCTATCCGCCATCCCACAGGAATCCCCCCTCTAGTGCTGGTCCTGTCAGTACTCCATTTCCTGGCAAGTGGGTCTTTTCAAACAACAGTGGCCATAGCATCAGGGATGTCCCAGCCTATGTTCTCCAACGTGTTGTCCAGAGTGTTGTCTGCCCTGCGGAAATACATGCGCAGCTACATCGTGTTCCCTCAGGTGGAGGATTTGCCTACAGTGAAAGGTGACTTCTATGCCCTGGGACATATCCCAAACATCATTGGTGCCATTGATGGGACACATGTGGCCTTGGTCCCCCCCGCAGGAGTGAACAGGTGTACAGAAAAAGGAAGAGCTGCCATTCAATGAATGTGCAGATGGTGTGTTTGGCCGACCAGTACATCTCCCATGTGAACGCCAAGTTTCCAGGCTCAGTGCATGACGCTTACATTCTGAGGAATGGCAGCATCCCTTACGTGATGGGGCAAGTCCAGAGTCACAGTGTGTGGCTAATAGGTGAGGACAAGGACCCTATACCCTGTGAATAGTTGTCCGGGTCTGGGGTTGTCCCTAATGGTTAGTGTGTGTCTAACAGATTTCCCTCGACATTTGCAGGTGACTCTGGTTACCCCAACCTGTCATGGCTACTGACCCCAGTGAGAATTCCCAGGACAAGGGCAGAGGAACGCTAAAATAAGGCACAAGGGCGAACTAGGAGAGTGATCGAAAGGACCTTCGGCCTCCTGAAGGCCAGGTTCCGGTGCCTCCATATGACAGGTGGTTCAATATACAACTCACCAAAGAAGGTGTACCAGACCATCGTGGCCTGCTGTATGCTGCACAACTTGGCTTTGCCACAACAGGTGCCTTTTCTGCAGGAGGATGGTCCAGAAGGAGGTCTTGTGGCAGCTGTGGAGCCTGTGGACAGTGAAGAAGAGGAGGCAGAAGAAGAGGATATAGACAACAGAAACAACGTGATCCAGTAATACTTCCAGTGAGACACAGGTAAGAAGACATCACTGCCTCCTACATCTGATAAAATTGTTAGACCTATCATCTGTCTATCACTTTCACCCAGTGTATCGACCCTGACTTGTCACTTTGCCTTCCCATATCACAGTTGTGGCTCCCACTGTGTGACCTCTGCTATGTTACCTCATGGACTAGAGCTGTGTGACATTGGTATGTTGACAATAGAATGGACATTGCTATTTTCCTCAGTTATTGCAAATACACATTTGTGAAAGCACAGACTGACTCCAGATTGTTTTGTGATTCAAGGGTGTTTATTTACGTGTTAAATAGGGGAGTGGTTGTAAAATGGTCAGGGGTGATGGTGGAGGAATGTCCATGGCAGAGTCCAGTTATTAGTCTCACAGGTGCATTGTCCAAAGGGGCATAGGAAGTAGAGCTAGGGCAGTTTAAGGATGGACAGGGTGACAAAGTGGGACAGAAGGATGACATTCAGGGTGGTCTAGGGGTCTTGACATTGTTCTCTGTCTTTGTCCTGGATCTCAGGGACCACTTGCGGGGTGGTTCTCCACCTTCAGTGGGTGGGGTGCTGGTGTCGTGGTCCTGTGGCGGTGCCTCCTGTCCACTAGCGCCGGCGGAGGTGGTGGGCAGTTCATCGTCCAGGCTAGTGTCAGGGGCCCCATGTTGTGCCACAGTGTCCCTCCTGGTGTTCACAAGGTCCTTCAGCACCCCTACAATGGTGCACAGGATGATATTGGTGGACTTGAGTTCCTCCCTGAACCCCCAAATACTGTTCCTCCTGCAGCCGCTGGGTCTCCTGAAACTTGGCCAGTACCGTTGCCATTGTCTCCTGGGAATGATGGTACGCTCCCATGATGTTGGACAGGGCCTCGTGGAGAGTGGGTTCCCTGGGCCTGTCCTCGCCCTGTCGCACAGCATACCTCCCAGTTCCCCGGTTTTCCTGGGCCTCTTTCCCCTGAACCATGTGCCGACTGCAACTGCCCGCAGGTCCCTGCTGTTCTTGGGTTTGTGAGTTTGCCTGGGTTCCCTGTAGTGGTGGACACACTGCTGCTTGACGTGTCCTGGGGACAGAGGTATGGGCCCGCTGGGTGGGTGCTGTGCTGGTGTTTCCTGAGGGGGGAGGCTCTGTGGTGGCCTGTGACTGTGTCAGGGGAACCGACTGTCCCGAGGTCCCAGATGGGCCGGGCTGGTCTGTTAGGTGACGTTGGGTAGGGGTCCTGCAGGGGTGTAAAGGCATGATTTTTTCATCTGTGTGTGCCATGGTGTGCAATGGGTGGATGACCCTGCACCCCAGTGCTTACATTCTTGTGTAGGACCTTGTGATAATTGTTTTGGGGTCTGTGTGGCTATCTGTAGTGGACATGCTTTGGTGATGGGTGTCCATGCTTTGTTGTTGCATGCAGGACTTGGTGTTGGGATGTGTGGTTTGTGATAATGGGACATATGTGAGGAGTTGGAGTGATGGGGTGAGGGCGAGGGTGGGGGTATGTGATGGCATGCAGGTAGGGTGGGGGAGGTGGGGGATATGGTAGTTAAAGATTTGACTTACCAGAGTCCATTCCTCCAGCTACTCCTGCGAGGCCCTCAGGATGCAGTATAGCCAAGACAAGACCTGCTCCTCCCATGTTGTTAGTTGTGGGGGGGAGGTGGGCTGCCACCAGTCCTCTGAACTGCAATCTGGTGTCTTGAGACCACGGAATGCACCTTCCCCCTTAGGTCGTTCCACCTCTTCCTGAAGTCATCCCATGTTATTGGATGCTGTCCCACTGCGTTGACCCTGTCCACGATTCTGCTCCATAGCTCCATCTTCCTAGCTATGGAGGAGTGCTGCACCTGTGATCCGAATAGCTGTGGCTCTACCCGGATGATTTTCTCCACCATGACCCTCAGCTCCTCCTCAGAAAACCTGGGGTGTGAGGTGGTGTGTGTTGTGATGTGGGAGGGGATGTGTTTGTGTGTGTTGTGTGAGGTGAGTGCTTGTTGTGTGAGTGATGGTGTTGAGTGCCTGTGGATGCTAGTTTGTTGATGGTGGTGTCTCTCTCTGGCCTTCTGTTGCAATTCTGGTCGTAAGGGATTGTGGGTGATGTGGGTGTGCGTTTTATATTGTATTGAGTGTGTGGGAGTGGTGTGTGTATGTGTATCAGGTGTGTGTATTTCGATTTGTCCAATGTGGTTGTGTTTTGTAAATGTGTGTGTATTTTGATCGTTGCAGTGTGTACCGCCAATGGTTTACCGCGGTTGAAAGACCGCTGCGTGGATTCGTGGGTTGCGATAGTGTGGGCGTATTCCTGTTGGCGTGACGGTGGAGGTTTTGTTATTGCCAGTTTATCACTGACCTTTGGTGTGGGAGACTTGTGTAGGTGTCTGGATTTTGGCGGATTCCGAGCTGTGGGTCGTAATAGCTGTAGCAGAATTCCACGGCGGCGGCGGTGTGTTGGCGGTCTTCTGCACGACAGTAAGCGGCATTTACCGCCAATGTTGTAAGGAGGGCCTTTATGGCCATTCTTTTCCAAATGGTTCAGTAAAACAATCGTGTCTTACTTGCACTCGTCCCTTGTTTTGGACGCAATAAGTAAATCGTTGATGTACTGTACCAAGGTCGATTGAAAAGGCCATTCCAATGACTCCAAATTATTTTTCAAGATCTGACTGAATATGAAAGGTGACTCTGAAAACCCTTGAGTAAATAGACACCAACAGTAAAAACGGTCCAAAAATTTTAAACAAAAGTGAAATTGACTATCCTCGTGAAGAGGCACAGAAAGGAAGGCTTATGACAAGTCTATGACAGTGAACCATTCGGCATCACATAGAATCTGAAACATTATCACAGTTGGATTTGGCACCACAGGGCAACATTTGATCACAATGTTGTTTATTTTTTTCAAATCCTGGACAATTCGAACTTTCCCACAGGGCTGTTTCAATCCCATTATCGGTGAAATTACATGGGCTGCTCAACATTTCTTTCAGGACCCCTTGTTTCATAAATTCTGCAATGATTTGGGCAACCTCTATAAGGATATCCTGTGGCGTGTGATACTGGGGAATCTGATGAAAAATTGTATTCGGCTTTACAGGAAGTTAACCAGCTCAACTCCCTTTATCTTACCTATCTCTTTCCCTGTCAAGTCCCACACTTTCTCGTTAACCGTTCATGTTCATCAGAAAGAAGCTCCTTCACTGTAAACACTGGAAAAAATTAATCAGAGGGTCTGTCTCTGGAGATGGGTCATCCTCATCATCACTAGTCATCTGAATCTCGATTCCACCATTCGAGCAAGTAAACGAGCACCTGGTTTTACATAGCAAGTCTCTTCCCTGTAGGGACACCGGGCTTGAATCACAGATTACAAATTTATGCAATCCCTGAAAGTTGCCAATCTTAACCTGTACTGGATTGGAATTGGGTTGGTCAAATTCTGATTTGCTACTCCTACAGTCTCGACTGTCTTTCCTGAAAGGGACAAATTTGGAACTTCTGCACTTCTTACTGTAGAGCGTGTAGCTCCTGTGTCAACCCAGAATGAAACTCTGTGACCCATGACTTTTCCTTTCACATAGGGACTTTTATGGTCTACTTCTAAGGAAGCTGCAAGCACGCATTCCTCCTCATCCGAATTCTCACTCACCCAATCATCGTTTATTGCAGTCTCACTGTGTAACGGGAATTGGTGCACGCTGTTATCATTTTGGTTAGATCTCTGACCTGTTACTTGTTGATGAAGCATCACCTGCTGCTGTTCCATTGGGGCTTGAGGTATTTGAATTTGCAGTCTAGGTACCATTGGGACCTGCTGTTCCATTGGCTGCAACTGTGTCATTTGTACACATGGGATTTGCACCTGCTGTATGGGTTGAAAATTCTGCATTTGATTCACATTATACTGAAAATTCGGATTATGACCTCTCATTCTCCGTCCTCTCATGTTTTGAAGCGAGTTGACGTCTTTAGTTTGCTCAATGACACCTTCCTGTACCATCATTGGACACTCCGTTTCCAATGTCCGACCGCTCCACAAGCGTGACATGGCAACAATTTCTTCATTCCCTGCACATCTTTCTGAACCACTACAGTACCCATTTCTGGACCACGGTTTATATTACCTCAGCAACCTCTACCTCGCCTCTGATTTTGAAATACCATGTTTCCCTGCTGCTGCTGTGGTAGCTGTTGTAAAAAATGTCCCTGCATCCCTGTTTGTGCAGCATTAATCTGCATCACCACCGCCTTTTCTTTCAGCTTTCTCTGCTTCAATTTAGTCTCATCACTACAGTACTTTGCGCACTCCAACACCCCATTCATCGGCTTTGCTTGCCAGCAAATCAAATGACTCTTAATCATCTTTCTAATTTTAGGTCTCAATCCTTCCACAAATCTGAACACAAAATGAATCATGTCTTTCGGCTCAATTGTTTCTATGCCACTGTAATCCTTAAACGCCTGCAACAATCTCTCATAATACGCATGTACTGACTCTTTTGCCTCCTGAGCTGTCCTGTCTATTCTCTTCCAGTCAATGTTTTGGGGTGAAATTCTCATCTTCAGGAATTCAATCACCTTGTAATAATATTTCATTACCTCAGGAGACAGGGCACCTGTAACCTTGTCTCTCTCTGGTTCTTTTGTCGGCCAATCTATACTCTTCTTGCACTCCATCCACATATCAGCTGGAACTACTATCCATACTAGAGTTTTCAAGTCCTCCCACAGGCATTTTGGGAGTTTCGTGAACCTGTCTGTCTGCTTGTACCATTCTACTGGCTTCTCTCTCAACCTAGGATAATCATTTGTAAGAGACAGAATGTCACTTCTGCTCCAAGGGACGGGAACAGAATTCCCTCTGGGAATCTCTCTCATTGGTAAAATTTTCACCAGATCCTTACCCTGCTGCACATTTACAGTTAGCTCCGCAGAATCCATTTTTCTCGTATTTCTTTTCTGTGCCCATATGCCTTCCCATTTGTCTAAGGCTCTCAATGTTTGGACACGTTGGAGAAACTCCCCAAGGTGTGCCTTCATCCCTGCAGATCTCATGTGTTCAAAATCTTTAGTCTCAAAATCTAACCTGTATTCCTTTTCAAATGTTTTGTTTTCTCTATTTCTATTCCGTATTTCTCTGCCAGGTCTGCTAGCTTTTGATGCACATCGCCCACTTCCCTCATAATCTTGGGGCACAGATTTCTCAACTCTGCTTCTGTGTAGGACTCTAATCTGTTCACTCCCATGGTTCCCTCAATAAGCTCACTTGCTTCCATTACTATACTTGTATAGTTCAAGTACTCCTCTCCCTTAGGAGCACTCTGCAGGGTATTAAGCTTGTCTAACCATTCAGTCAATTGTTGAGCTTTCAAACCTTGCAGGAAAATATTATTAGTCTGGGCAGGTGGCACCTGTTGCACCACTAAATTCGGGGTCTGCGGTGTCAGTAATTTCAAGCTCTGACTAATATTCAACCCTATCACAGTATCCAGAGGAATGGACTAAGATCTAGCAAAGATCTTGATCCGTCAAAGGTCTGTTCTACAGGATAGACTGCTCAGGTATTCTCTTTGAGTCCTCCTCTCATTGAATTCTGACTCAGAACTCCGTGTCTACCAGCTCAGTTATTCTCTTTTGCAAAAAAAAGGTGCAATCGGACCTATGGTGACAGGTACAGATACAGCATCTGGGCTTGGTCTGATGCTCAAGTTCTGTGGTTATGTAAATCCCACATTCTGGTTCATCAGTACAGACATATCTGTCTGGGTCCCTGTAATCAGAGTGTACTTTGGCATTGTTTGTGTCTGCACTTGAGGCAGTAAAAGTGGAGTTGGCTCTGTCTGAACCAACATCGGTCTCGGGCAACCCTGTCCCGTTTGCACTGTTAGGTTTGTGTCAGTTTCCACAATGGGCACATCAGGGTAAATTCTCTGGACATTCGGCTGTGGCACCTGATTTTGGACTATTGGAGTAGTAGGTGCATTAAGACTGCTCTGTACCGTGCTCTGTGTCAAGCTGGGATTAACCTGCACCTGACTCGTTGTCCCATTAGCCTATGTCAGAGCTGAAGGATCAGCACTGGTGCTCGGACCACTCTCATGTGCTGCATGTGGTGGTGGACGATTTCTAAATAACTGCAAAATTAACTCATCATCATCTGACTTTTCCTCTAACATCAATTATTTCCTAGCCTCCTCACTCTTGGAAGGGCTTCTGTTAGTCTTTCTGGTAGATTTCCTTCCTTCTCTCTCGCTGTCCTGTGTGATCGCAGGAAACAACTTGGTCCCCTGTAAAGCCTCAGTTCTACAAAACCTTTGTCGTGATCCCACCTAGGCTCTACTAGTGTCTTTTCTGCCTTCCTCATTCTCCTCTCAAATTTCTGTTGCTGTTGTTGTCTGGCTACCAACTCCCAGGTTGCCAATGCCTTGAACTGTGCTGGTCTCTGAGGGGGTTTCAGGTCATACAGCACCCTCCTTAAATGCTCGAAGCTCCTCAAATTATATGTTCCCTTTGCAGAAAATGCTAAGCTCCCATCCTTCTCTATCACTTTGCACCAGTGCTTTAGCCAAAGACATGGCACAACACCCTTTTCTTCAATTACAAGTTAAGCAGGTGTACCTTCGGTGATGCAATATCTCCTATGCTCGTTGTAATGTACGTATCTCCCCTTAAAGTACTCTTTAAAGCTTTGAAAAAATTGATTTTTGCGACCTTTATTTTATTCTAAATCGAATCAGGAAGTGACTTTTAATCCCAGAATTGTCTTCACCCACCTTCTCAACCAATTGTGCTTCACGGACGGCTGCCAGTCCATATGCGACCCTTCTTACTAACCAACCTATCCTAGCGCTGCTCTGGTGACGTCACACTCACATGTACTGCGGCTGACAAAGTCTTGCGGCTTGTCCTCCCAACTAAGATTCACACGAAACTAATGCAAGTTATTGCGAGCACTAAACAAAATCAAAACCCAATTTGTCAGTTTACTACAGATAGGGTAACACAATCGCTTCAGAAACTTTACGGATTTTTCACTGACGGCGTTTTGCTCTAACAGCTATTCCTTCTTTCTCAGTTTCCCTGATTCATAAGCGAAATTCAACCCACAAATTTCACTCTCAACTGATCAATAAGTCTGTCCTGGTGCACATAGGACTCGCCAGATCTCAGTCAAAAAATTATTTCACTCACTCTGACTTGTCAACCACGCCCGATCAATCTATTAAACCAGACAAATTACAACAAAAAACAAGTGTCTCATACACTTTTCAATATACTCAGGAGTCTTAGACCACGCAGGGTCCGTATACCAACAACCACGTGGACAACTTTTGAGCACAAAGCACCACACACATGTGAAGTTTGACAACTTCCCTACTCTCACACTGTGGAGTACGTACACTCCTTCTACAACTTCATTTGGAGTACGCAAACTCCCTAAACTCTCACAAACATCACAATTCACCTACGATGTGCATAAACTGTGCAAGCGCAAAACCTACTACATTCACACTATCACTAGAATGCCAAGAACATCCTCAAACAATCATTGGCAAACTCCGAGATTCAGGGAAAGTCATTTTAGGTCTTAGGAGCATATTTTCTATCATTGAAAAAACGAATCCATATCTCAGTGATGATGAGCTCTTGAAAGACAAAACCATGTACCAGGCCTCTACGATGGGCTCTTAAGGACACAAATCATCAAGCTGCTACCATCTCTAGTAGCGCGTCTGACTTTAATAAGTAAACTTACAAGGAGACACGAATAGGTCGATGAACCTTTTGACTACTCTTCAGATGTTCCCACCCCATATCCCGTACATACAAACCAATTATCAATAGCAAGTAATAACATTAGTAATCAATAAGAGTCAGTAATTATAACACACCATGACCTTGCAGTCATGAATAACCACACCTTTAAGTAAAAGTTAGAATATTTATTTTTCTATATTAAAAATGCTAATGTAATGTAGGTTAGTCTCCAAATCAGTTGGTAAGCATACAGAAACAACCCTGGCTGTCAAAAGCAGCGAAAGAAATGCAATCTAACCAAGGCTTGAGCTACTACACATTCCAAAATTACAGTGCAAATTAATAGCAAAAATAACAGCGCAAACGATATTACACACATCTAGATTCTGCAAAGAAAAGACATCAGCTGTTATTTCCTGTAGCAAACTTCATCAGTAGGAATCCCAACTAACACCAGATTAGAATTAGCATGTTTTGGTTTCATGCAAAACAATTTTGTCAACACAAATTTGAAAAAAATCTAACTATGGCTCTTTCAAAATAGCGCGGTTGGTACCTAGAAACAAAAACAAATAGACATGCTAAACAACATCATAGTCAATATACCTATCCTCAGTTTGGATCAGCAAGCGGTGACAGTCTTCGTCCTCGGGACATCAGTGTTTAAGCAGGGAATTTAAACACATCTCCTCTCAAGACGGTCAAGAAAATAACGGACTAGACTCTCTAGAGGAATAGGGTGAATGTTGTCTCTTCTCCCGATGCAGTCCGGCTAAGTTAGATTTCCTAAAACTACTTTCCACATCCTAATTGGTAAAGGGATTGCATGTTCACACTTTGTCCAATAAAACTAAAACTTCAAATCTACATTTTTACCTGTACATGGTTCACATGTCGATGATTGGCTCCTCTTTTCCCGCTCTCGTCATTGCGCTCATCAGGAAACAATATTGTTGCAGCTTATACCCCAGTCAGTGTGATCATTGTTCTCTCCTGGGAAAGTCAGTCTTACACACCTTCCATTAAACAGTGCTGCCTTAGCTAGTACATCATCTTCTAGCAAGCGGTTCTCATGAGAAAAACTTTTAGCTAAGAGCATTTGGTCTGCACAGTGGAAAATCACAATTTAATTCTCTAAGTAGACGTTTTATTAAACGCTTAAGAAATACAGCTTGACATGAGGCCGTAAAGCTAGGCCAAGACCTCCGCTAAGTTAAGGCCTACAATGAAGTAAGCTAACACATAATATATAAAGCTTAATATGACATATTACTACGTTAATCAAACATGAGCTCAACATTTGATATTAATAAGCCATTAATAAGTGCACTTTGTGAACACTGGTGGCCACTCACGTGGTCACACTTCCAAAGGCGTGCATTATTTTCCTCTAAGTTAATACAATTTCTACGCAAATTCAACACTCAAATTACATTAATATTCATTAATATATATTTTTTTAAACTCAGCATTAACATTACCATTAGTATTGCATTGTTTATACGATTATCTTACTGTATTGAGTCTCAATATTAGGTACGTTGACTATATTTGTATTCCTCTTTCTGGAAACAATAGCCAGAAGAAGTGCTATGAAGTCGTAATGTGGTTTGTTTTGCAATAAAAAGATGAACATGTACACTATAACCCTGACATTCAGAACAAGTGGGTTACCACTCAAATGTACACATGGTAAGATGCATTTCCAAGTTGCAAAGTGGATATAATTTGTTAGTCCTCTGTCTAGTTCAGTATTGTGCAACATTATGCATCTTCCCTATGTGCAGAATGTGTAGCCGAGCTGAGTAGACCTTGCACACATAAAAACGTTGTAGCTAAAAGAAGACTGAGTCCCACATTCCTTTCCCAGCTGCAGAATCTAAAGGCACAAGTCCCCATTATCTTTACAAATCAAATCCTCAAACTGATGCTCTGAACATGTGAATTCAATTGCTATGGCATCATGCAGAGGTCCTTTATGTTATAAAGTGAGGATTTCAGAAAGGGGCTTTCTCCCATTCACCAATTCTCCCTGGTCCATGTGGACAAGGAACCAGAACATTTCTCACCAGACCTTTCTAAATTTTGCAAGTACGCTTTTTTAATAACAGAGGACTATTATGTAAATAAACTTGTAAACCAACCTCACCACGTCTGGTGGAGGAAGCCCTCCTCTGAGTATATCAAAGAGGGGATAAAGGTGACCCAAAGAGAGGAGAGGGGAGTCAATTGGAAATCTGAGTTGGCAGTTGCAGTTAGTGGGGACCTGGAGTAGGCAGCAGAGAAAGTTGGAGTTGGAACAGAGTTCCAGAAAGTTGTAAACAGACCAAAGGGGAAAGAGTCCATAAAGCGAAAGAGAGAGGAACTAGCCCCTTAGTCTCTCCTCGTGTCCCTTAATTTCAGTAAGCATCCTCATCGCATTTTGCAGAGAGTACAGCTAGCACCTAATTCAGAATAAAGATCCCGTCCAAGAAACCAGACCTCAACCCCATTAAGAACGGACAGCCCACCATGGCTACAACTCTTATGCTAGAGGAATCCAGCCATAAGTTCCAGCAGCCATACTTCAATACTCCTAACTTGTGCCTCGTAAACGACCATTAGTCTTTAAGCCTTGACAATGCCCCATGCATGTGCGTAAGGGGCGTAACACATGCTGGTTGTGAAATGACCCACCCTACAATGACTTTTAAGAAAGGGATGAGCTCCTTTCTCTAATTACGGGCATTGAAACGTACAGCAATTCAACAACAACATACGGGATTTCGCTTTTAACAGTTACGGAATCGCCCATAATATGAAATATACCCTTTGCTATGATGTTTAAGCAACATTCTGTACATTTTATATGATGAATCAGTGTATGTAATCACAACTTCTAATTCTTCACAAACTAACACATATACCCTTTATTTTATGCCTTTAGATTATTGTTGTTCCAAAATGTTTTGCAATTCTAATCAAGTGGCAATTTGAAGTTTAAATTAGAGTGTCAGCACCTGAAGGGGTGCAAAAGGACACTGCAGAAAATCCAAGCACACTCATTAGGCTTCAATAGGGGCCTCCCTACCAGTCAAACTGCGCCTGGACTAGCCTGGGTCTCCTGAAGGACTAAACAAAGAGTGAACAGACCTACAACACAGAGTAGGTAGTTCTAAACATAACTAATGTGGAAAACGAAATGAAATGGTTAATGTGTTTTTCTTCCTTTTTAAATTGCAGTGCAAAGATTCGCATGCTTAATTGTGCTGAAAATGTTTCAATACAATCACCAGAGAAGAAACCTTAATAATCTCATTCTATTATTCAAAAGTACGGTCGTCTGTGGTGTCAATCTCTACTTCTGAAATTAATTTAAATGCATCTAATTTGACGATAACACCATCACGTATTAGAAAAATACAAAAGAAAAACTCAATTAATATGTGTTGCATTGGGTGAAAAAAGCAGATTTCCAGTTTTAATATTAAATTTGAAAATGTAATTATGTTGTTCCTTTTCTCTGACGTCGAAACAGATTTGCTGACTAAACTGATAATACATATAACAGTCCATGTACTCGGGGCCGACTTAAGGGCGGTGCGACAGGTGCAACCGCACAGGGCACTGACCTGGAAAGGGGAGGGGCACAGATCTCAGTAGGGGCGCTGTCTTGAGCAATCATTTACAGTTGAAAGGTGCCAGCCATTCCATGTGCGTCCAACTTTAAGGCAGCAATAAACATGTCAGGATAACTCTTGTGATTAATGTTCTTATTAAAGAGAGAGAGAGTCTGGAGTTTTGTCTAGTGGTAGTTTAGACTTGCCATAAAGTAGTGCAGAGGGTTAATATGCCTGCTGTAAAGAGCAGATCTGTATTTTATGTGGATATCTGAGTGGATTCGTAAAAAACAGCCTTTTTCAGTGCTTTAAAAGAAATGAAATGTATGTGAGAGAGGGGGTATGGAAAGATGAGCAGCACTTTTGCTAGGTAGTAGTGAGGGAATCCTTGAGGTCATGGGGTGCCATAAAAGATTGTCGCTCTGGCGCCACCAGCGCTAAGGCCGGCCCTGCATGTACCATAGAGTTCAGTGCTATTACACATAAAAATGCTCAACAGGAACGCTGCCCAAAAACTTTGATGCTAAATGATACACCTACATGAACATCCTCCATTGAGAAATGTACCTACATATATTCTCTGACCATGTCCAAGGAAATTCCCACATATATAGGGAGACAGCAGGCTATTGGATTTCACTGATTTCTGAATGCAGATTATACAAATTGGGGAAGAGGAGCACAGACTACTCACACCAGATTGTGTGAAAAAAGGTTGCTTTATTGAAACAGGGACCCATAACAAAACAACCCCAGCCTTTGCCTTACAAGACAACTTAACTCACCTATGTTAAGCTACCCTCTTGCCCTAAAATCTCCCTCCCCTCACAGCACTTTAATACAGAAATAGTGTACCCGCTCCAGAGCTGCTGAACTACAACTCCCTAACCATTTTACTACAACTATTATCCGCTATTCAGCTAAACTTCCTACAGAACTTTTACTTCGTGGCTCATCCAGGTGTGAACTTATCTACCTTTTCCTTTTCAGTCTGAATTGCCACTGCCAACAAGAACAAACTTTGTTAAATGATGGTACCTCCTCTGCCAACTGCCACCCAGAAAAAGGAAGGCATGCAGCCCTTTTTTCTGCTCCTGCGGTCCTTCGATTTAATGTATGTTTAAAACTTCAGCCAACACTAATTTCAAGTGTAGCAGGTACAACTCCATGCCCAGGTGTGACATGTGGACTCCATCCCCCTGGAAGAATTCAACATCATCGTACCGCAGATGTGTGTGTTCTACCCTGCCTATACCGAGCGCCCTACAAAAAGAATGCATCTCCGTATTGAGCTTTCACCTGGCTTTGTTTCTCACTGCCAGGCACTCGCTGTGCCCCGGTCACACTTTCTACCATGAACTCAGTACAAAGGACGTGGCAACCTACCTAGTTCTTGCTGATCTCCTTCAAGTCCTCTTTCATGTCATTCAACAATGTCGGCCCTTTCTGAATCACTAAGTTGTTTTCGCCTAGATGCAGCACCAAAATATCAGGGCACCTACCCCCTACCAACTGTCTGTTTGGACACGAAATTAACTCTCTCCATCTCATAACCCCTTCTTTGCCAAGAAATAGTGTACATGCTGATATTAAAACCTAATATTGATCTGTGGAAAGCTGCTGTCAGGGTCCATTTCCTCAGGATCTGTGCATTGCTGATTAGAGGCCCACCTCCAGGCAGCACCAACTCAGTGGTTTTAAATAACACTGATAGTTGGAGAGGCCAGGCCGGGGAAGGGTGATTAGGGTAGGAACAGCTTGGAGGGAGATCTAAAAAGGAAAAAGGTTAGAGACAGGAAAAACATCAAGAACATTAATCATTAATCAAGCATGTCCTGATATTGTATATTGCATTCTTTCTTTCTAATGAATATTCTCAAAGTGACGCAAAATTCACAAGATTGGCACTCCAGACCAAAAACCAAAATCAGAGAGCATAAGCCAGTTGCTCAAATTATAACTCAATGAGAAGCAACCCTTCAATATTCAAGTTCGCCAAAACAAACAAGCGTATGCCAGGAGCTCAAGATGTGATTCAATGATAATATGCTTTCATAAATAAAATGTTCATCAAAAACGAGCATATGCCAGGAGTTCAAGATATGACTCGATGAGAATTCACTTTCATAATTAAATGTTCACCAATAAACATATAATGTCACATACAATCTTTTTATCATTAAAACATCAATGTTCTGTCCGTGACCTTCTCAGCAAGATTGTCAAAATGTTACACAGTATCAAAAGAATCCTTCGGAACACGCTACTGTTGTTAAATACACATACAGTTGCGTGACTCAGCTGGTTTGTTCAAAGAAACAAAGTAGCAGTTGTATCCATAAAAGCATCGCTAGGGAATAAACTTTCAGAACTCAGAAGCGAGCAAACATTCGATTTCTACTGAATCTAAATATGAAACACTACAGCCAAAGTTGTTGTTTAAATAAGCACCGGCAGGGAAAAACCCGTCGGAACGAGCTTACCAGGAGCGAGTACGACCACTCGCTTGTTTCAGATTTCTAGGATTGGAAGATTCCAGGGACCAACCGCTCGAAGACTGGTTTCCAAAATAGTGAGGACTGGAACTTGGGTGTGGCTGGCTTTTATAGAGAAGCCACACCCTAAAGATGGCTGCTCCTGAAGGTTGCTGGGACATGAAGTCCCAGTGATACAATGTGTGTTGAATGGGGGCAATGAAGCCACCATTTGGCACTGCCACCAGGCAGATGAATCTTGACACACAGAAGACGGTTGGAAAGCGGATTGAGACCGCGCCAACCGTGCCAAGGCTTAACAGAATGGGGTTTCTTCCAAATTCTGAAAGCTGCACACCCCACTTCACGAAAGAGTGTCCCGCAGTCCAGATATTCAAACCGACTGCCAATAGACCGGGAAGTGAAGCTGTAAAACAAGAACAAAGTTGACAATCTGCATGTGTCTCAGGACTTTCCTTCCCCCACTCTGACATAACGGTGAAAACAAGTACATGACTAGTGCCCAGATCCATTATCCTTTCCTGGCTTCAACACTGTCTCCCTGCTTCTGTGGCCATTGCAATCCGGAAGGGATGTGTCCCAAAACCCTGAGCATCCAAGCTGATGCACATCAGAGCCTTTCACAGGATCGCTAACAGCCCCTCTGTGCTGAAAAACTTTCTCTCCCTTTTGAACTTCCTGAGGTTGAACAGCCAAATCAAATCGTACTGGGTAAAACTTGGCCCTTGGGGAAGGGTGTAGCAGAACACTCTTACCTTGATCCTGTTGATCAGGTTTAGACTTGTAAAGGCAAACCCTCAACCTATCCCTGCACCTACTGACCACTTCCCAGAGTACCCCCGGCTTCCTCTACCCCCAACTGCTCAGACATCCGGAATGCACCAAAAACATCCAAATCATAAGTAACACAAATAATACTGCTTTGCTGTCTGCACTACAGATACCCAGCAGCACTGTGAGCACTTCGCATAAGATGCTCAATGTCATAGGCCTCCTCCTAATGCCCATGTGCCCCCTTTCTCTGGACCATACTTCCAGGACCCTCTTGGTGAGCTCACCTGGGGTGGGGGCATAACCCCACCACAGCTTCCCCATAAAGGCAATACCCACTAATTTACCAGAAATTGTTACCCTGGACTGTCCTTTTTTGACTAATGTCAAAATAAATTGCACTACGTCCTCCACACTAGCCCATGCATCTGTTCTGCGTTGCATCCCTCCTGCCAAAAACTCAGCCCAAGCCTGAGAATGTGCGGTTCTTGTGGATATTGTTACACATTCCTCTGTAAATTTCAGCATCCTATGTCTCCTACTGTCGATAAGTCTTGAGGCATTCTGGTCCTGACTCTGTCTGCCTCCGTAGCCAGTCCATGGAACCTCTCCACTGTGAACGAGACAAAGCATCCGCAATGTCATTGTCCACACCGGGTACATGCCTGGCTCTGACTACTACGTGAAGTTGCAGGCATTTCAATGCCAAGACCCTCAACAACTTCAGTAGCTGTGCATCCTCTGCTGACTGACACTTTATAACCTGTACCACTGACATATAGTCTATCCTAAACAGAACTTTCTTGTGCGCTAACTGCTCTCCCCACAATGTCACTGCTACTAGCAGGGGAAAGAATTCCAAAAACACAATGCTCTGGCTGCCATGTTTACATGATTGTGGCCTCTCCTTGGCACACTAGTGACCCTGCCACTATAGTGGAAACCCAAATCCTCCTGAAGCATCTGAAACAAATTGGTGCATGGCAATCCACTTCTGACAAAGATGCTAAGGGAATCCCATTAAAAGAGTGGAGAAAACCTGACCACATCCTCAGGTCCTCCTTAACACCCACTGACAATATCACATGATAGTGCGGCATTGGTAGTCCTGAAAGGGGCTGACCTAGTCCCCTACAAACAGTCCTGCCCACTCTTGCCACCCTGCATGAAAAATTCAAATGTGCCCACAAGATCTGCACTGCTATGACTGGGACTTTAGTTTTTGCCAGCATTGTATCCAGCAGCTGCTGCATAGTCCTTTTCTTATCTCTAGGCACCCTGTCTTCCATTACTCCTAAATCAATTTTGATTCAGAGAAATGAGATCCTACCGTGGGACTTACTGTCTTATCTGGGGTCAACAGCACCCGAGGTCCTCCATTAGCTCCTGGAAACTTGAGAACAAACACTGACAGTCCATGGAACCAAGGTTCCCCAAAAAAAGAAGTCCTCTAAGTAATGGTCATATGTTCAGGGCCCATGCATCTGGTAAACAGCCACTGCAGGAAGGTGGTGAAGCACTCAAACAGAGCACACGATATGGCGCAGCCCATGGGTAATGCTTTATCTACATACCATTTACCCTCAAACTGGATCCCCAGCATCTGAAAATCAGCAGGGTGTACTGGCAAAATCGGAAACCAAACTTAATGTTGCTGTTCACCATAAGCGCCCCATTCTACTTTTTTCACTATAGATAAGGCTACATCAACAGATGAGTAGGTGACCAACGCCTGCTCTTCCGGTATAAAGTCATGCACTGACAGCCCTTCCGGCCATGAAAGGTGCTGAATCAGCCTAAACTGTCCCGGTTCCTTCTTCGGTACCAGCTCAGTGGAGGACACAATCAAGTCGTCCATTGGTCAGTTGCCAAAAGGTCCCGCCATCCTACCCTCTTGAATTTATTTGAGCAACATATCCCTGACTACCTGCCTGTGCTCCTTGGCTGATTTAAAATTATCCTCCCAGCATCTTACTCTTGGGCCCTCGCACCCCAATCGGAACCCCAAGTGAACTCTTTCAGCAAAATCTCTGTGTCGTCTTCCTGGTCATACTTAGAAAGCCAAAAACCCTGTCTGTCCAGTTTAATGGGCAAACAAGCCATTCCCTACAGATCCTTGTCCTATTGCCTGACCTCTCACCCCAAAGAAGTTGACCAAGGCGTGCCTGCCCACACACTTGGCGCATTCTTGACCGAACTTACAAAACTTCCCTCGTACAACTCCCTTTATTGTAATCGCATCACGCTCCCAATTGTGCAGCTTAGCCTCTGCCTGATCCCCCCACCCCTCATCTGGTGGGGTGCCCCTGAATTGGCCAAAGCATTATCAGTAACCAGCTAGCTGTAAAAATTGCCCTACCAAACTTTGCAGGTCCAATTGTGTGCTGCCAAAGATCCATATTGATTCCACCCCATTGTGTTTCAGTGTAAAATGTCATACAGGCCTTGAACTCCTAATCATACTGGACCCAGCGTAGCCCCCGTAATTTATCTACACCTTTCTAATGACATCTATGTATTTAAAAAGTGCAACCAACCTCTCTGGGTACTTTTTGCAGTAAATGCTAGCATATATGGGAAATGCTTCTGTCCAGTTCCCAATATTCACCAGGACTTTTGGTCACTTGGACAGTTCAAATTCTTCTTCCGTAGACCCCTCCCTTGATCTGAGCTCACTGTGCAGCAGTTTCATCATCTCCACGTATTTCCCTTTCCATATCCTCTCTTTCGTGGATGCTATAGAATGAGCTCTCAGGGGCTTTGATGTCTCCATATAGGGCAATTTCTTAATTTTATTAATTTTCAATTCTTTACTCTCTGACTTATCTGACTTCTCTCTGTCCTCTACCTCAACATCCTGTTGGCTGTTTGTATCTGGGCCTGCTGATTTGTCAGTCCCCTTTCTTGATGACCTTTGTTGTTTCATATCAGGCTCTGTCACCCTTGTTTATCTTGAACACCTGGTTTCTTGTCCCCTGCCACTGAATCTCTTGTGTCCGCAAAGTCTAAACTCACACCTGGCTCTACGTCCATAGACACCATTACAGCGGAATTCGCCCCGCTCTGCATTGCCTTACCTGGCGTTAAAGTCAGTGCCCTCTCATTGGCCCACCGTCTGACCAATTCTTCTCTCCGCATGGTTTCATAACTTCTGCCTAGAGTGTGCTGGAAACTTGCTGCCTGGAAGACTCTACGACCAGATTGATTAGTAGCTCCCATCCACCCCCATGCTGCTGCCTCTCCCCCATTCTACATGATGCCCCTCTTCCTCATCACGCAATTTGCCCTCTTCCTCATTATATCATGTTGCACTGACATATTTTGAAACCACTTATGCTGAGGGGCCGTACTCTGCCCTCCCACCCTGTCCTCTGAAGCTGCGCTTCTCCTTTCATTCATTCGTCTGGCGGGGGTTCCACCCCACCCTCCTGACCCTTGCTCCACCAAGGCCACACCAGACCTTCTTGGGGCGATGATCATGTTCTCTAACACCATGTTCCAGCTAGCCACACAGGCCCACGCCTTCCCTTCTCCTTGGGCCAATAAGTGGTTCTAAGCTCTCCCGAGTCTGCGACCTCTGTTACCTCAAAGCCCTACAGGAGAAAAGGCAGGCCTGGTGTACTGGGAGGGCACCACTGCAAGTGCCCTCCTGCTTCCTCTAAACCCAACCTTCTACCCAAGGCCTTGCCCAGTGCGTCCTACTCGCCTCTTCTGATTTCCCACTCAAGGACCCCCCTGCCTGCCCTACAATAGACCCTAAGCGGGTCTCTATAAAATCCATTTTTATAGAGAAAATTGCCATCCCTTAAAATTGTTTTTGGTAGTAATTTTGACCAGAATTTAACTCTTGCAATAGGTTGATCCTGTTGAATGGGATAAGATCCCCATCCCTCCTTGCCTGAAGAAGGGTACCAGTACCACAAAAATCCCCCCTGTTGGCCCCCTGCTCCCAGAACCCATCCTCACTCCACCTTAAGTCAGCTGCTGTTATGACAGATGAGATTCCCAGTGACAAGGCCCGCTCTGTCACCCTGGAATCCTTTGGCCTGCCTTCTAATTTGCCTTCCTCTTCCCTATGCCATGTGCCCCTGAGGTTTCCTGTTGCTGTTCCCAGGATAGCCACTGTTTCTGTACCCCTCGAGGTGCTCTGGAAAGCCAGCTGTCCCTGTCCCAGTCTATAGGATTCCATCTGCCCTGCACTTCTCCCTCGTGCCTGCCCTGCTTTCCACCTCCATGCTCTGTATTGTCTCATTCCCATTCTTCTCTCCTTCCTGTCCATAGACATTCCTATAGCCCCACAGCTGCACCACATTCTGCACTGTCTCTTTGTGATCCCCACTGAGAGCTTGTTTCCTTCTCCACCCTACCCCACCTGCTCATCAAGGCTTCCCCTCATTCCACTTGGGCGTCTCTGGCCTGCCTGTGATATGCAGCCTCTTCCCCTCCCCTTACTGGAGGCCGTGCATGTGTCTGCAGTGGTCCTGCCCACTTTTGACACCAGCGAGGACTCCCCCTCAGAAAGGAAGGCTTCATTCCATGCAGCAAAGTTTTCCCGGCCAGAGACAGCCTCAGCTCTCCCCAGCTGTTCCTTTACTTTTGCTTTTAGCCAATTTATTTTTTTGATTGATGAGTGCCCAGCAGCTTCCAAAATAATAAAGTTACATAACCATCTAAAAACAAAACTAACATTGACAAAGCTAAAAGCTGGTAGCTGATAGGAAACATATCTGCTTTGCTACACTTGTTGTTATTGTTACTTCATGACTGTGGTGTCCTTGATTTTTCTTAAGTGCACTTTTCAGTGTGCTACTGTAATGCAATGATAATAGTAGGGCTAAACTTCCTTTTTTGTGACCTTAGCTGGAACTAACCGCAGGGCTGTCCTTTACATATTAATTATTTGATGTGAATATTTTTGTAGACCAACTGCCCTGCAGACAGATCCTATCTGTTGTTAGGCTTACTAAATTATTATTTTTTTACTGCACGCCAGCTATATTCCAGGCAGGAAGATTTTTACCTTAAAAAGGCAGTTTCTAATTTCTGTTCTTTTCCTTTGAAATGTTATAATAATTATGATTTCTCATTATCAGATGTTTTATGAGTTGATTAGTGCAGGCACTCGCTTTTCTGCCCTCACGTTTCACTTGAATCACTTTGTGGCCCATATCATTAGTTATACAATTTGACTTAGTACTATAAACTGTTGTATTTATTTCTTTTAAGGCAAATTCTCCTAGATTAGCTGTGTCTAATTGTTGTTGAGAAGGAAATATGTAAAATCCACTTTTATAGAGAACACTGCCGTCACTTAAATCGTTTTTGGTAGTAATTTTGACCAGAATTTAACTCTTGCAATAGGTTGATCCTGTTGAATGGGATAACAAACCATTGCTATTATATGCTCTGAATCTCTTTTAACCTTACATTCTTTATACCCACCTCATTCAGCCACACCCAGTATTTTTTTGTGTTTTCCTGGCTCTCATGGAATGACTCCAGTTACTTACCGTAGTACACTTAAGAACCTTGATCTTTCACCAAAACAATAATTACCTTGGGGTCCTGCCCTCATTGGCTGCTCTCAATAATACAGCTTTATAGTCCGCCATACAAGGCTGTACCAGCCATTAAAGGTCCGCTTAAACATTCCTTTCAGGCCATTGCAAGGGGGTGGGCCTTTTAAATAGTCTTAAAGCCTGCTGCTGAGGGCTATACTGGTTGTTTAAGGCCCTGAACCCGAGTTATAGGCCTGAGCTGCAGGCAAAGCCTATAACGAGCAAGCGGGCTTTTAACAACTGGTATAGCCCAAGGCAATAGGGCTATAAGGCTATTAGAACTTTCCACTCACTAAGGGTAGAATGTTCTAAATTAAAAAGGGAGTAACATGAAGACAAACATTGGAATGTTGGTGCTCCAGGTTTACGTCAGCCATTATAAGCCCGGAGCTACTCCACTGTCTTTAATGGAGTTTTCAGCATTGCATAGTTCTTATGGTCCTTATAGCTCAACTACAGCAGGTTATAAAGCTGTTAGAAAACTCTGCGCCATGAGGGTGGAAGGCCTAATTGAGAAAACATTGGCATTGGAGACCGAGTGGGTTGAAATCCAATGGGGCTCTGAAGTCTTTCTTACACACAAACTGATGTGAATGTTTAACTGTTAACAGCTGTGCGTAGGGCCACCACTGATAACTGTTGATTATTCCCAGCAAGAGCTGTGAAAGCAGGCTGTCACAAATCAGCCTCAGGTTCTCCCAGGCTCGGCTAAACTGCTTTTTGTAGTTCAGCCAAGTTAGGGAGACCCAGGAGCTGAGCAGCATTCACCCCTCCCTCCTGCTGAAGCCCCCATGGCACTGAACTACAGGAGGAGGGAAGGGTGAAGGCTCCGTGAGACCTGCTGCATGGCCTCTGCCTTTTTCTTTCCCCTGTAAATCCATAGATTTTGAAGCAGCAAGGTAAAGAGAAAGGCATTGGACAGTAGGACATTGAACTGTTGAGGGCAGCAGCCCTATCACAGTTTGTATCGGCTGCTGCAGATCCATTGTCTTCAGTGGAGCTTCTGACATTCCAATGTTCTAAAAAAGAAAGAAGCTTGGTTCACTGAAACTCTTCATTCGCCTTAACATTCTTTAGATGACATCACCTGTGTTCAGCAATGGCTGACTCCAGAATTTTCTGTACTACAGGGCTGTCACAGACATATGTCATAGAATTAGAACATTTGGATTGTAAAGAGTTCCATTCAAGACAATAAAGAGATTCAGAGCTAATAGTGGCAGGATTATACCTCCTGTTCCAACATCCAAACCTTTGCCTTTCAGATTCTCTCTCTTTAATTTAGAACATTCTATCCTCAATAGGTGGAATCTTCTAATAGTCTTAAAGACATTCTACCTCGGGCTATAATGGTTGTTGAAGGCCCTGTGCCGGGTTTTAGGCACTCGCCTGCAGCTCAGGCCTAAAACTCGGTTTCAGGGACTTAAACTTCTGGTATAGCTCTTGAAAGTGGGTGATAAAGGGCTATAGTAGAGAATAACAATTACAACTAAAAGCTCTGAGAGGTGTAACCTTTGTTTGACAAGCAATAGCCTGAATGACATTGATATAGACTGTGAATCAGCATTATCCCCTTATCTGCAAGTTATTCTTCAATGAGACTGAAATCATTACCCTCACCTTGGCTACAGTTGATAATGACTCAGTGAGTTAAACGCTCGACTGATATGTACATTAAGAATTTGAATTTTCGAAAGCCTATGTCAGTCTTTCATCCTTCCAAGATCCATAAATTGTGTACCAGTGAATTGGGTAATTAATGTTATGTTACAGCTCTTATAAACAGAACTTCCCCGCTGCCTCTTTCACTCTTTGTCCTATTATTCCTCTCTGATCCATTCATATTTGCTCTATAGTTCTAATCTTCAATCTCTATATCTTCAATTTCACCGTCAAAGACATCAGTTTGCTCTCCAGGTAATTATATATATTTTTTTTTTGTGGAGGGCTCTGAGGCGGGCCATGGGGATTCATTCCTTTCTTTTTTCCATATCTCAGCTTTATCAAATGGTTCATCAGATGCTACTGTAGCGCTGAGTTAAATGAGTGATTGTGCTTACTTGGTGAAAAATAGTCTCCTCTACCCTTTCACCTCTGAATCTTAGAGTGAGAACATGTTGGAGATTGTGGTGCATAATAAAACAGCATCCAAATATCAGTGTAGGTATTTAAGACCACAAAACTGACATCGGACATCGTTGTTGCCCTAGTAGACTTAAGAATTATTCATTTGTCGCAGGATTAGAAATGAACAAAAAAATGCTGTGATTCTCTTTCTCAGCAACACTATCAATGTTACAAAGCCAATTGAAATTTCCAGCAATGAACAAATATTGCAAAGAGGCACAAACGTTTCTGCCATTGCATCTTTTGCCTACTTATGGCCATAGCAAGTGGTTATTCACTGTGGAACAAATGAATTGCAGTATTATTGGTGGTTTGTGATATGAAGATGGCCACATTCAAAAATGAGTATATGAATTGTAACCCACAAAAGTAATATTTTGTTTTCACCTAGCGGTTTTAATATTATTTCTTTTACTGGGGAAATGAAGTGAAGAATTTCTGGTCACAAAAACATCAAATGATTAAAGTAACTCAAGCACACTGAAATATGGCAAAGTAAGTAAACACTACTTGCCTCTTCTACAATTTAAGGTTGTTGCACACGAATGGCAACTGTTAGTTATCAAAATAACATTTGTTGTGATTTGTGAATTGAACTAGCACTTAAATCCTAAAATTAGTGTTATCAAAATAAGTCCACAAAAACAATATTGTTGGCCCCTTAAAAACCTTAAGAATAGTTTGTTTGCTGTAGAACGTGAAGTTAACAAAAATTTCTATTTGTATTCCTATAAATTCTGTCACAACAAGAATATCAAAATTTCACAACAAATCAACCCTTGTGATCCTGCAGAAACCGCATACATGCCAATAGACCCGATTCAGGGGGAGGATGACGATTCTCCAACTAACATGCAGAGAGAATCTTGATTTCATTAAAGACAACGGAGGCTATCATTATGCATAAATCCTTTATTGCTGCCCCAACATGCAGCCCTTTAAAGAACATAAACGCATCATAAAGTAAAACATTCCAATCCAGAACAATACTACAGTATATATGTGCTTAGCAACAGCTCTCTTCCTCTTTTAGGCTGCAAACAAGAAGCAACATCAGAAGAAGACATAATCAAGAACTTCACTAATCCACAAAGTTCTGATCCAGCCATGAACTGTTTCCCAAAGAAATAAAACAATATAATCAATAAAAATACTCCTCAGAATAGTTTTCCCTATGAACAGAATTGGAGAAAAAAGACATGTTAGACCTATAGCTCTTCACTTGCAATTTAATATTATACCATAACAATTTGCTGTTATATCAGAACATTGTTAGAACAATAAACACTGGGTGAGGAGGGTGGGATAATGATAGCGTCCGTTTTCTTTGATGAAATAAAGAGTGTCTTCATGTTAATTGGAGAATCATCATTTCATTGCAAGCCCGAGGCTATCATTATGCATGTTTAAAGCCATCTAAAACAATGGTACTGATGTGCTTTATTGTTCTCAAATAAAAATTAGCAAAAGTGCTAGCATTTGTACAAGCCACAGATTTTAAGATATCAGAAAGGCTACCCCCGGCTCAGAAAACTTTACTGCCCATTGCACCTCTAACAGAATGTTCACCAAACTTTGACAGATCTATGCTGGCCTCACTCATTATTATTCTAACTCCATCTAGGTATAGTGGCTGTAGATACTGCTTTATGTGGTTTCACACAAGATATTAGAAGCTGAGAATCGCCATCATGTCTAAATTTTAGCATTCTTTGTTCATAAACCTTCATACAACTTACCACACACATGGTTGGACAATCTTGAAATGAAGAATACAACAAATGACCATATATATATATCTTTTATTTTCCAAATATCAAAGTGGACACCATCTACAGAGTAGATTCTGTTGCAAACCTCTAAAACATTAATGTCAGAGACCCGAAAGGCCAGAAATTCTTCTGGAGCCCCTAATATGTTCCAGACAAGAAGGTTCAGCGTTCCTACTAGAACAAAAGGATGTTCCTCTCCACCTGGACCCAGTAGCAAACCCTGCTGCACCTGAATAAAAAGAGGCTCTTCCACTGAAAGTTCCATCACCCCTGGAAACCATACTTGTGAAGACCAAAAGGGAGTTTCTAGAATTAGCTTGCAACCTTGTTTCTGGACTTTCCATAGTAACCACTGAATCATTGCAAATGGTGGGAATGCATAAGCATTCTCCACCAACCAATCCTGTACAAATCCATTGCCAATGCCTCTGGGTCTGGCCTCCAACTGAAATATCTTGGAACCTGACAAGTCAACCTGCTCGCAAATAAATCTCAGTTAATTGGGCCCCAAAGTTCCTAGATCTTCCTGAAAGTCATGGGGTTAATATGCCAATCACTGAAATCTCTGAGATGACGTGAATTCCAATCTGCACTCCGATTCTGTTCCCATGGAATGTGTCCTGCTGACAAAATAATCTTGTGTTCCCAACAAAAATAGCATTTCTCCTTTGCTAAATCTGCCAACTTATTTGATTTGAAACTCCCCAGGCAATTTATATATGAAACTGCAAAAAGGGTGTCCATGCAAATCAGTAATACACTGTTTGTCAAAACATTTTCAAAGCTTTTCAAGCCATTTAGACCTGCCATCATTTCTAGGCAATTTATGTGGAGCAAGCTCTCCTGATACAACCACCTCCTGTCTCTAATTTGTTCTGACCAGCACCCCAGCCCAAAGAACTGGCATCTGTTTCTAACATAAACATTGGCATATTTCCAAAAATAGCTTTCTCATTCAAACTTTCTAGATTGTTTAACCACCAATCCACTGTATCCCCATACCATAAACCTTTTTTCAACTGACTTTAACCAATGAAGAGCCTTGTAATGTAAGGGGTCTGGGGAAATTGCTTGAATTGATGAAGACAGTAGACAAATTGCTCTGAGAGTTGCAACTTTCTTTCCCAATATATATCTTACCTCTTTTCTTATTTTCTTTATCTTTTTTTCTGAAGTAAAAGTAACTGGGTGTGTAGTGTATCTACCTGAAAACCTAGGCTTTACAAAGATTGACTTGGTATCAAGTACCATGTTCACAATGAACCCCAGGTTTTCCAGAAGTCCTGTTGTGGTACGTAAATGCTCTAAAAGTTCTGATATTTACTGAATCATCAACAGTATATCTTTCAAATATATCACTAAACGAACACTTCTCTCCCTCAGAAAGGCTACCAATGGTCTTAAAGCCTTGGTAAAGCACCAAAGGCTGGAAGACAAGCCAAAG
This sequence comes from Pleurodeles waltl, assembly GCF_031143425.1. Classification (NCBI taxonomy): domain Eukaryota; kingdom Metazoa; phylum Chordata; class Amphibia; order Caudata; family Salamandridae; genus Pleurodeles; species Pleurodeles waltl. Next base: position 767,118,342 of record NC_090438.1, read on the forward strand.
GGAAGACAGCAAAATTGGTAAACAACACTTCTCCATTTGAATCTGAGGTATTTCTACAAATTCTTTTCCACAGGAATCGTGAAATACATATCCTGCTAATTTTACTAACCAATCCTTTTCTTGTAAAATATCCCTTAAAAGATGGATATCCTCCATCTTGAAATGCCTGTATACCACAAATGTGTTTACTTCCCTTAAATTTATCACAGGGCGCCATCATTTGTCTTTCTTCTTTACCAAGAAAATTGATTTAATAATACCATCTTTTGAAAATCCCATTTGTATTATTGCATCCTTCTGTATCATTTGAGAAACCTCTACATCCATCAATTCCATTTTGTCTCTGTTGAAGACAATCGCTCGGATTGAGAGACCTGAACAGGGATGTCCCAGAACTCTATTTTGAAACCTGTAACAGTTTTCAGAACCCAAGGATCGTTTGTCACTGCTCCCCATTTTTGAATAACTAGTTTCAACCTTCCGGCAACCTTTGTCTGGGAAGAACCAGAACTGATTATTCAACGTACCTTCCAAACCTGCTCCTTGAGCTCAGGATCTTCCTCCTTTGGCCCTAAGGGCCAGATGTAGGTCGATATGATTTTGCGACTCGGAAATGGCGAGTCGGAGCTACTCGCAATTTGTGAGTCACAAAATCATATGCAGAATGGTGTCGATGACACCATCTGCGAATCGCAAGGGGGTCGCAAAGACACACCTCATTAATATTAATGAGGTGGGTCGCAATTTGCGACCCCCTTGCGATTCCCTGCACTCACAGGGATAGTGGCCTGCTGGAGACAGCAGACCTCCATGTCTGTGACTGCTTTTTTAATAAAGCAGTTTTTTTTTTGTATTGCAGCCCATTTACCTTAAAGGAAAACAAGTTGCAATACAAAAGAAAAAATTAAACCATTTGGTTTCATTTTTTCAGAGTAGGCAGTGGTCCATTGGACCACTGCCTGCTCTGAAAAACTATTTTTGGCGACATTCACAAAGGGGAAGGGGTCCCACGGGGACCCCTTCCCTTTTACGAATGAGTTAGCACCCACTTGACTTGGGTGCTAACTGCGAATTGCTTTGCGACCGCATTCGCGGTCACAAAGCAATTCTGCTTCGCGGTGCGAATCGCAAATAGGAAGGGAACACCCCTTCCTATTTGCGAGTCGCATTCCCATTTTCGCAAAATGGCAATGTGCATCGCGATGCCCGTTTTGCATGGCGCAAACTGCCATTTTCGCAGTTTGCGCGATGCAAAATGGTTGCTACATCTGGCCCTTAATCTTCCTCTTTGTGGGAGGAATCCTGATTAGGTTTCGAAACCTCTACCATATGCTCTCGGTCTCTCAGGGTATTGGTTTTGAGAATTGTAGTTGGACTTTCTAATTCCTTTGGCTGGCAGTCAGTCCCCTCCTGTCAGGCCTTGCAAAAGCACAAGTGCCAAAAACACACCTCATAATATTTTGTGCCTTACTCAGAGACATGAAGGTGGACACATATTTGCCCAGAGTTTTAATAAAGTCATGTCCAAAAAGTAGGCCTCTAAAATCACCTTCAGCATTTTTGGTAGCCTATTTACTCAATGAAGGGCTAATTTTCATAAGAATGATTTTCATTCTTTCTGATATTAAACTAGCATTGGTGTTGGCCAGCATGCATATTGTCGCCTGACTCCAACCTCTTAATAAATTTATATCCACTTCAGTGTTATTAATGTAATACTTTTCTGCCATATTTAAAATACGTGCTAATGGACCTAAAAGGTCCAACAGACAGTCTTCACACTGTTTAAGGCACCGTTCCATTCCTTTTCTAGAATTTTTCCAGATTTAAATAAAAAGTTAATGAATTCAGGGTCCAAATTCGGAGCATGACAGGCCTTGTCATCCAATACTAGTCTAGGGCATTCAGCCCTCATCAGATTATGGTGTTGTTTATCAAGGGGCCTTCTTAACCACTGATTAATACATTTTGAATCATGCGATAGAGGCCACGAATAGGTGGGTGTGTAATGGTTTCTAGGTTAAACATCTTCTTGACAAAGGATCTTTGATGAGCTTAAAGGATGACGTTGAGGATCCCTCAAGGTCCTCATCGAGACTTCCAAATGTATCTTGGATCTCATATAGGTCAAAATAAATTCATACAAGTCTTTCTCGTCACTGTGGATATTGATTCTAACATCCTGGCTAATTGAATCCTGGTTTATTTATTGTGCCGCTAAGAACACCACTCTCTCTGGATGCCATTGCTTTTTGTAGCACTAAGGCTACCACTCATATAGGAAGAGTGATCAACCCTTTGTTGTTTTCAACCCAGGGAGACTAGTTTTTTATTAGGTATTGGTGGTGTGTCATCATCAGAAACAGAATAATACTCTTCCTCAGAAGGAGTATTTCTCTTCCTTTTAGATAAAGCAGTCTCTACTGCTTCTTTTATCTAGGCTTTAAACCCCACCCCAAAAATTCTTTTAAGCATCTCCTGACTTACCTCCAGCTGAGAAGGAGCTTTATCCTTAGCCAAGGTCCTTTAAAAGACACTTAAGATGATTAATATACTAAGAATTAAAGGAGGTGTTGCCATGGGAACTGCTCAAACATGCAGCCCAAATTCTGAGGGCATCTAAAAAATGCATCCCTCTTGTAATTTTTATTGGCTAACACATCACGGCAGCCAGTTTGCTACAATTAGACCTTACATTGGAGCACCTTCGAAGGGCCCGCTCCAAATACTCCAAATGCTGGCGGCAAACGCGGCAGACTAAGAGCGGAGACCCCGCATGAGTCGCAGCGTCAAGCAGCTTGGCACAACAAAGATGTTAGCAGCAGCACAAGCTGCTGAAGACTCCAAGCGAGGTTCCACCCCAAGTAGCAGCATCTTGGTGTACACTTGTGGTCACGTTTATTTATTACCTTGGCGATTCCCTCATCAATCGGGTGTACCCATTTATAACTTTTGCTGATTCTCCCAGAAACTAGGAGTGGCATGCAGTAACATAAATTGCAACTAATTGCAAAGAACATGCATAACAATTAAAACGCAGTGGTAACATTAATAAGGATCCAAACAAAATGGATGCCTGAAAAGTTAGATATTATTCCACAAATTGGAACAGCTCAATTTGATTAAATATTCTAAAAAAGAATAAACAAAAAAATCTGTATAACAGATAAGACATCAACAGAGAAGAGTTCAATAGTATCTAATCTGAAAATGAAGCAGCTAATAAAAGAGGATGAGAGATGTTTCTAAGGACATATATACTGTAGTATGATTCTGGATTGGAGTGTTTTACTTTGTGATGTGTTCATATTCTTTTAAGGGCTGCATGTTGGGGCAGCAATAAAGTGTTTATGCAAAATGATAGCCTCAGGTCTTGTAAAGAAATCCTAATTTATTTAAGCCAAAACTACTTAGTTCTGACTCTCTCCTGCCTAAAATTGACTGAGATTCAATGAAGTCAGTGGGGATAAATACATTCTTCTGATTATTTCTTGTAACTCTTTCCTCTTCTAATATGTTGGCGTGTATGGAAATAGCCATGACAGGCAACCAAACTGTGTTTTTAAAATATATATATCTTGCCTATGGAAGGAAGTGGCTCTATTTACCTAACCACCAGCCAACTAGTACATAATTGCTGCTGTTTCCCCAGGAGCCTGCAAATTAGTACATAATCTCTACTGTTTAGCCGGCGATAGGCTAGGTTGGAGAGACGATGTTCAATTTTACTTGCATCTACATAAATAGTGTGAAGGAGGTGTTTATAGTCGGTCATAAACTGAAAAGGGACTCAGGCAATGGTAAGGGAGTGACCATCTTGTAATGGGATGCAACATGTGTGAAGCATCTAAACGTAAGTGAATATAAAAATATACTGTAGTTTGTACAAAGGTAAGTGCATGAATTAAGCAAAGCTGTTTATAGATGAAAAAACAGTAAAATGAACGTTGAATAAAAACATTTATGATATTTTAATATTTAAATAAGACATGTAGGAATCAAACTGAATATTCAGGATATGGCACTGATGCCGCTGAGGTTTGGCTATTACCTTTGACATCATAATGTGAATCTATATGTGACCATAACTGAATTTTAACATATGAATTGATAACAAGCTAATTGTGAAGAGGTGCACTTGAAGTCCATATTGAGCTCCATTCACTGTAGGGTAGAAACGAAATGTGTGTGGTATAACCATATCAATTTCAATGTAACCATTGATTGTGATTTTACACTAATCCTGATATTAATAGAGAGTACTTATGTTTGAAGCGATAATGATTTTCATAACGTGTGTACTAAGTGTTATAGGATAATGTTGAAAAATGTAGTTCTCCATCATATTTACAGGTATTAACAAGTTATTTGTTCTGCCTTTCCTGTCACATGGAGTTTGAACAAGAGTATTTATTGACAGTTTCATAAATTAAAAGTTTATTTGTTCTGATTAATCTGAATAAGGTGTGCAATTCTAATTCTGTCTTAGTTTAGCCATGCTAGGCCCAAGCCTCATAAATGTAGTAAACTGTTTTTCTTTTCCGCTCACCTGTCATTTCTTTCAGGTGCCTTTCATAAGAAATGTTAGTTTGGAAATAGATGTGCTATTGTTTTACTCATAAAGAGCCTGAGAAAATAACCTTGAGGACGGTACACAGAGAGACTGAGAGTGCGAAGACTAGCTGCATTCATATTGTTGCAAAGTAGTATAGAACATCAAGGATAAATACTTTCCCAGGATGTTCTTGGGAACTCTTAAGTATGTTGCAGGTGTCTGTTGTGTAATGCGGACAGATTGGACAATGAAATCCTCCGATCCATAGATATTACCAGTAGACAAATCATTGTTTACTTCAGACTTTAATTAATCAATTTTAGTTTGTTGTGGAGGGAGTTTCCCTTGGACATTGAGAGTTATGGACCTCTTTGCTCTTGTCCTACACTTCCCAAATACTTGCTGAGAGGACTTAGGACCTGATTTAGATTTCAGCAGAGGGCTTACTCCATCACAACCATGACAGATAGCCTGTCCACCAAAATATAAATCCCATTATATTATATGGGATTTATATTTTGGCGGACGGGCTATCCATCACCATTGTGATAGAGTAACCCATCCGCTGAAATCTAAATCAGGGCCTCAGATTTTTTTTTCACCCATGAGACGTCTGTTGACTGAGCTCCTGAGATGCTGACACCTTCCTTTTTTACTTACTCTTGGCAACTTTAATTAGCTTCATTTTGTGCCAGATGTCTTTTTTTCCAACTTCTTCTTGTCCTTTATTTCCTTTTTACTTTTTGTCCCCATGTTTTGTAGTTTGACTCATATCAATTAATGACATGCTGAGGATACCTTTTAGTTTAGCTAGTTATTTAGGTGATTCTAATTTGCACTAATGTTTAGACAAGTTGGTCAATGCTTGTTCACTGAACACCAAGGGTTGCTGTTGTTTTTCAGCATAGCTGTTATTGAGCGCTTCGTTTGCTTAATATTAATTGAATTGTATTTCTTCAAAAGACCCGGACACCCAGTGGTGATACAGTATCTTTACAGACAGTTTTTTAGAATTGTCTACATTAACTTGAATAGAAGCCTGTAATAAAACCCTTTAACTTTATTTCCGATTTGGGCTTTCATTGTGTAGCCTAATTGGTCATCCTGAAATGCTCTATCAAATCTGGTAGCAGAGGTCTGGTTTCTCCCATGTGGCGGGGGTGAGATAGCAATAGGGAGATAGTAATCCTGTGGCCTATCATGGAATTGTCCAAACACAGCCCAAATTCTGATCCCATGGCTTGTTCAGAGGATTAAAGGAGTTCCAGCATCCTTCCTTTGCAGTGGATATGTGAGTATTAATAGGGTTGCGCTTTGCGTTGCTTTGGCTTAAGATTGTAGTGAAGTATGATGTCTGTGAAGTGTTTTGCAGAGATTTAAGTTGTTGCGTGAATGTGGCGCTTACTGCTAGGAAGTTGAAGTTGATTAATAGGTCCATCATGGCCTAAGATCCTGGGATACCATACAAGTGTAGAAGACACTTGGTTGTTGTGTCTGTCTTTTATATATGAGGTGTTGGTCATGAGACGTAGTCAACAGTACCAGTAATATTCTATGTGTGACTTTGAGAGGTTGGTATTAGTGAATCTTGAGTGCACAGAGAGGAATTGTATCAATCCGAGTGAGATCCACTTGTTGAGTCTTATTCGCAGTATGATTTTGAAAGCTTAGTCAGAAAGTGTATCTCTTTACTATTTTTGAAGTGTTTACTTACCCAATCCTTTATTGAAGCAAAAAAAGTTGGTGTTGAATTTTTGCCCATATATTTCGCATTAGGTTTGCGTGAAAGAGTGATCGTGAGCAAAATTGTAAAGGAGGGTGAGCTGCTACAAGGATTGAAACTGACACCATATTGTGCCAAGCTGGTATTGGTGGACTTTGAGACAGAATGTTTCACTGGTATTGGTTGTGAATGCAAAATAGAGAACTGTGGGTACAGAGTTACTTCCTGGCTGCAAACAAAAAAAATAATTATGAAATTCGGTTGAAAAATGAAGTTCTTTAAGGCACTGAGAAGTTTGTTAAATCGTGATGCATTCATTCCAGTTAGAGAGACAGTAGAGACTCCACCCAAAAGTACGCCAGGTCATTACATATTGTTCAAAGGTGTCTTCATGCATGTTTGTGGCTTGAAAAATGGCATAAAATTACTGAGAAAGAAGGTGCATTAGCATTTCCACACTACAGAACACAAAATTTGAGAATTACTTGAGGTGAATTTTATATGAAATCGCCTCCTAGACCTGTACAGTTTGAAGCACTTATTACTTGGGAACACATAGCTCATCAAAAACAGAAAGAGAAGTATGAGGGCAGAGTACAGAAAGCAATAAGGACTTGCACAGAAGCAAGGTGGGATAATCAAGAGAAAGCTTGGAGAGCAGACATATTAGAGGGAGCTAGATTATACCCTGCCTTACCGAGTCAGGAAGGCAAACGCACTAAACCAAAGGGAATGAAAAAGACAGAACAGACAACAGATGCAGAGAATAAAGCCAAAATCAATGAAAGTGATTCAGGCGATGAGTTTTTAAATCATTTTCTGTTAAATCATCCACTTCCATATAATGCTATACAGACTGAAGCGTCAAGTGAGACACCAAGAAATACAACTTTTGCTATACCTACCACACTGGTAGAACAAATTGCAAATCAGAGAGGACAGAGTTAAATTTGAATCTGACAGGAGAGAATGTAAATTTGAATCACACAGGACAGAGTTTAAGGATGACAATTCCGCAGAATCCAACAAATCACACTACTCTAGATGCTTTTCACAGTTCCAGTGACAATAGGTCCAGTTGTTCCTTTATATGGTCCAGGTGTGACAGGAAGAAATGCACATGCATTGACTTTTTCAAATGTTCTGAATGTTCCAAATGTCCCAACCATTCCAACTGTTCCTTTACCGACAAATGCCTAAAGCAATGTCATTCTAATTGTTTCAGAATTAGAAAGATTTCTTTAGCTTCTAAGACCATTGACCCCCACATTAATTTCAGACCCAACTCCGACAACAAGTCAGACAGGATACACCACTGATGCAAGGTTTCCTCAGAAATCCTCACCATGTTATGTGCCCAGATCCAAACCTACCCCCAATATTGACTGTAGTACCCCTAATAGGAGACCCTTTAAGAGGTCAGAAACAGAAATGTCCATTGTTAATACCCCATATCATGGAAACTCAAATTCTTCAAGAGGAGAAATATTGCTAAACTCTCTTGTAAGCGCATGAGGTCTTTATGTCCAGGAATTAGATGGCTGGCTCAAGAGTCTCAGTGCCACAAATGAAATAGGAAGCTCAGGTCACAGTGGAAAAATCCCAGAGAGAGAACATTAGATGTGCCCAAACTGAAATTAAAATGAAAAGAGATGATATTGGGAACTTCAGACACAGCTCAATTAGACACTTACAAAGATGACAAACTGCAGTTTGTATGCAAAGACATTATAAAATGTGCAGGACAAGCTTATGAGAGAGTAGCTGAATTAGTACAGAAATATGAAGTTGATTAGGGGAAATCAAAAGCCTTACAGAAAAGTTAATCTTTAGGATTCTGTGACAAGGACGTCATGAACATGAGACCTCCAGGAATGAAATTGCAGATAGGGGAATCATTTGTTACATTCGAAAATGGGGTGCATTAGACAGGTAGGAAGGATGATGGGTAAAGAAAAACAGTCAGAATAAAGTTAGAAAAGATCTGCCTCCTACCGAAGCAGGTCAGAGTGAGCGAGACGTGAAGATGCTTCCAATGGGAGAAGTTTCTGGTGGAGGATATGTTCATATGTCATGAACTAGAAGTGAAATTTTGTCATTCACAAACGATTTCCCAAAATTGAAAGAGAAACCTGCCGAATGGTTTAGGCAGACTGAATGATTTGTGAAACTTTCAAAATGTTTGTGGGAGGATTTAAACACATTGTTTGATATTGTGGTTGTGAGTGATTTGTGGAATAAGGCTTTTGATTGGCCTGATAAGAAACCTCCAACAGACCCCTTGATTAATGCACCGTCTGACATAGTGATGAAAAAGTATCAGAAGATGAATTCATTTTTGAAAAAAAAAGGTGTCCCCTAAAGCTATTGATTGGCTGAGGATTGATAGAATTACTCAGGAGTCTAAGGAGTCAATACATTCCTATTATGAGAGACTGATGCAGGCTTTCAAACATTTCAGTGGTACTGAGTAGTGGTGGGTGGAGCTTGTGGAGTTTCACTGTGCGGAATTCCACATAGTGGTTAAAAAACTCTCGGAGCTCTGAGGAATTCTGTCAGGGGGCAGAATTGCTCATTGCGCCCCTTCGCACTATGTTTTCGCATTCAGGAGCATGGTGTGTGTTCTCCCGCTGAAATCACGCAAATTTCACTATGAGGTTCACATGTGCATGGCCATTTTGTTTTCTCTGTCTTTCTGTGAATGTTGCTGGGTCTAACGTGAATTCACCCTTAATCTCTTCAATCTCACCCTTTTCTAAATTGTTACCCTTCATTTTCCTTTATTTCATCAGTGTGTGTCTTTGTGCATTTTATGTTTGTGTAATTTTTTTCTGTTTTTATGATTTTTTTAAATACTATATATTTTTAGTTTTTCCCTTTACTTCTTTATTTTTTTCTTTCTTCCTTCCTTCTATTTCTTCTCCTTTCTTTCTTCCACCCAGTGCCATGGCTGAGCAGGGCGGCAGAGAGTGCAGCCGGACCCATTTTGACCAAGACAAAGGTGACAGCACCTTATCGTAGGCCCTTCTGGATTGTATAAAATATTCCACCCCTTCATTGCGCTTCAGTGACTCAGCTCTGCCCCTCCATTACGAAATGTTTGCGGTAGATTTCACTACTGGGCTTTTCTAACAGTTAACTGACAAAATTCCTAAAGTGAATGACAAAAGAAGATAGAACTGTAGTGATATATTGCGGTTGTATTTTGCTGAATTAGTTCTTAAAAAATAACAAGGAGGGGCTTATTTAGCATCTAAAATGTGTTATTTTTTTCCAGCCGCGAAGACCACCAGTGCAGGGCCCAGCGGCAGCAACAGTGCACCAGGTGCGGCAGCGGTCGGAGTGGGAGAACCAACAACAGCAGGGACAGGTGTTGGTAAGTCATATTTTTCTTGCTTATTGACAATTACTACTATACTCACCGCAAGGTCGTTGCTTGTGAACCCCCTGCTTTAGCAGCTACAGCGAGGTTGAGTTCTGAATGACTTCTTCTATCTACAACTCAGCAGACAAAAGCTCATAATGAATGGACGCTACAAATGATGGATTGATGGAAAAATGAACGAAGGATGGACGGCCAAAATAAAGAATGGGTGACATAGTACATGAGTGAAAGGATGTGTGAGGGGATGAAAAGATGCATAGGTGAGTGATAGGAGATGCACGGGTGGGTGAACGGATGGATGAAAGGGTATATGGGTGATAGGATGCCTCGTGGTTGAAGAGTGGGTGGGTACAAAGATGCTCGGCAGGTTAAAGGATGGGTAAATGGTAACAAACAATGCATGGGTAAATGGATGAATGGGTGAAAGGATGGCTGAAAGGGTGGATACTGGATAGGTGAGTGCATGGATGGATGGGTGGATATATGGATGGCTGAACTGAAATAGTGAAAGACTAGACTAGAGAATGTAAAGCTTAAATGGTGGGTATCAAAGGGTGAAAGGATGAATGAAAAGATGAATGGATAATTGCGTAGATCAGAAAATAAGGGAGCTCTTCTGGAGAGGGACGTGTCTGTTCACCTAAATGTCTTGGCTTGCATGGTTAACAAAGCTTAGGTTCAAACCGGGGGTATTTTAAATTTCTGTCACTCCCTTAACTCAATGTAGTTGTTAAATAAGGCAGGTATGTATCTTCCCACCCATCATCATACTTTCCTCCCCATTAGTCACCCATGCTAAAACTGCAGCATGGTTCAATTCGGCAGCACAGTAGGGTTGGCAGTGCAATGTGCATCTGCTTCAGTTAATGCAGCATTTACAATGTTGTCAATGCGTTGTAAACTTAAAACAGGGTGTGTTTTTCTTCCCTCCCACTGCCAGCTCTGTCACCTCCTAGTACTTCAGTTCTTTATTCTTTCCAAAGCTCTGTCCCAGCCACCCAAAAATAATTGAAAAATCTCTATTTGGCATGCGCCACATTTATGTACAAGTGGTTAATAATTCATGGCTTCACCTAACAGATTCATGTCAGTTCAAATTTTACCCTTTTTCGACATTCATCAATTACATTGAGGCATGTGTGGGTAAAAATATTGCCCTGTGACTTGCAATCAGCCACATCAAATTTCAATCGCCCTACGGGACCAGGAATGTACAGCTACTGTGCCACTCTACTTTTTTTTTTAAAGTTTGCACAGAGCAGTGTTTATAATTTGTAGTTTTTCCTTTTTCTTTCTTGCTACAGCTACTTCTGGTGGACATCCACCTGCTCACCAGAAGACAGCAGCCTGGCTGCTGTGGCAGAGGCTGGAGTCCATCCCCAAACATGCTTGGTAAACATCCCTGCCTGTCCGACCTCCACCAGCAGGCTCCCAGCGGCGCCATCAGTGCTGCCACCAGCTGGCATCGGCACATCTGCGTCCCAGCACTGCTGCTACCCCTCACGCTCAGACCACAGTCTCCAGTGCGACATCCTGTAATACTTTGCATACCTGGACTGCTGGTTGGCACACATGGAGGCAACCCTCATTGATCTCTGCACCTGCAAGGAGAATGCCCTCTTTTAACCCTTTTTAATTTTTTTTCTTTTAGGTGGGAGGGCTACTTGTGGATGGAAAGGGTGGGAAAGGGAGTTGAGACTGGGTTTTTTTCACTTTGAACTTTTTCTTTGGACTTTCGTTGGACATTGTTTAGGGATGGGACAATTTGTTTGGGAAGAGGGGTTGGCTTGTTGTGGGTGGTAAGGGTGGGTTTTCTATTTGTAAATAATAAAAGGAGAATAATTTATTTTACCTAATTTATGCCTCAAATCTTTATTTAGGTGTTTTAGTTTGCAGTGCTGTCTTTAGCGTAGCCTGTTTTTTCAATTCTTTCTTAAAAAGTGTGTCAGTTAGTTATATCCTTGCTCTACTGCCTTCTGTAACTATATTGACCACAAGGGAGTGATTGCCATTGCCTATTTTTCCACACAAACAACATCCCCTTCAGGAAAAGTTAATTACTAACCAAACAAGTTGACTTCAATCTATAGTTCTCTTACCTTAATAGATGAAGCAAGGGCTGCTGCCTCAGTCCTCTTGCTGCAGGGTTTTACCAAGGTGGCATCTTATCTTATGGTGGTGGTAGTAGTAGTAGTAGTAGGATAGCACACTAATAGGGAAGACACAAGGTGCCACACCCACCTAGGCGAACTCCAACTGTAGGATTAATCAAAGGGTTATCAATCACTGTTAACTAGATTGAACAAAACAGAGTTAGTGGATTATATTATATCCTAACTTTGGAAAGACTGAGACCAGATTACCATGATGACAGTATGACACACAAAAAAAAGACCTGATATGATTAAAAAAACTAGCAGTATCAACTTCGATGCAATGCAATTGTATTTTGTAAATTTGCACAGTTTTTTCGTCAAAAAGCTGCACAAATGTGGTGCTAAAAAAATATAAATATGGGCCTAACTGTATCCCTTTATAAGAGAAAACCCACTTACTGTGATTCTGTGAGAAGAACTAGGTTATACCCACGTGTTCCAGATTTGCCTTATGGGTCACGTGAACGGAACAAACCTCTGTTGCTCACAAAGGCTCAAGATCCGGACGCTCCGAAGACTGCAAATGTTAGAAGGGTTAGAATCTGGCAGGGCCACTTATTTATAGTGTTGCCACACCCAAGACGGCCTTGTAATCTTGTTGATATGTCACCACGTTGGCGACCCGGATCTGTGATTACATCATTGCATCAAGTTGCTGTGGTGAAGGGGTGACAAATTTAGTGCCATATATACAAGAAAGTGGCGCACCACTAGTGATTGTAACGCTATACTGGATTACCGTTAAAAAGAATTCAGCTAATCCAGTATAGTATTAACAGGCCCATTGAAATCAATTGGAGACTCATTTTAACGTCTGATTTAAGCAGGCATTAAAAATGATGCTAGAATAAGGCCAATGGCCAGTTCATAGTGCTAGAAGTCCCATGGGCCACAATGGCCCCAGCCTGACTCCCGCAAGTGCTACAGTACTCCACCTCATAGGGGCAACAATGGGGCATCCAGGCACCTCAGGGAATGGGGCAGGGGGTGGTAGTGGTGGGGATTTACGATGGGGGTGGGTCTTGGATTTGCGTTCGGAAGGTGGAGGGGGTTTGGGTTTGGCCTTGGAAGGTGGGGGAGTGTGTTTGGACCGGGTGGAGCCAGATGAAATAGGCTCAGCATGGGGCTTCTTCCTCTCTGGGGAAGGGGCATGGGAATGTGAAGGGTGGAAAGGGGCAGGCTGTGACGTGGAAGGAGTGGAAAGGCCAAGGAGGTGTGCACGTTTAGGGATGAGACAGGGTGGGCCAGTGGGTTGGAATAGGTCAGCACAGGAGAGGAAAAGTTTCTATGGTGCAATTGCGTTGGGCCTGAAGAAAGGCGTGGGAGTGGAGGTAGAGGGTGTGGTCGTAAGTGGTGTAGGTATGCGTGTTGTGGATGCAGGTGACTGCACAGTATGCTGAGGTGTGGTGGATTTGTTGATGGGTGGGTGTTTTGGTGCGTTTGTGTGTTTTTGGTGGAGGGGGTGGACACAGTGGGACAAGACAGGCTGCCAGTGTGAATGTATGGTGTTTGGGTGTTTGCAAGTCTGATGAGTGTGCTGCATGTGTCAACTAAAGTAGTTGTGGTGAGTGCAGGTGTGGTGTCTGGGGTGCATGTATGGATGTGTGCTATTGTGGTGACTGCAGGAATAGTGTCAGCAACAGTGAATGAAGGTGCAGTGCCTGTGGGTGTGTATGTAGAGGGGACAGACAGGGAGGCGGAAGAAGTGGGCACACTAGGGGAAGTGGATGTTGCTGTGTGTGCATGTGTATGTTGGCTGTGTGAATGCTTGTGGTGGGAGGTGTGGTACTTGTGTTTTGAAGTGTGCTTCTTGTGTGTTGAGGTGTGTGCCTGCATGTCAGAATGTGTGCTTTGGACAGGTAAATGGGAGTGGAGTGCTGGGAGGGGTAGAGGAGGTTGGAGGGGGGACGGAATGACCAGGGACACTGGCTGCCATCAAAGAGGAGGCCAGAGCCTGAAAAGATCTCTGTAAGCCAGACACGGCACCGTGAATGCCATCCAGATAGGCATTGGTCTGCTGCATCTCTGATGCTAGCCCCTGGATGGCATTAACGATGGTTGTCTGCCCTACAGAGATGGTTCTCAGGAGGTCAATAACCTCCTCTGTGGAGGCAGCAGGGCTGACTGGGGCAGGCGAAGAGGTGCCTGGGGCGAAGGAGACGCCCACCTTTCTGGGTGAGTGGGCACGGGCAACTCGTGGGGAGAAAAAGGGAAGGCGGTGATGGCATATGGGGTGGCGGAAGATGATACTGTAGGGGTGTGCCGACTAATGTCTGCCACCGCCAGGGAGCCCCCATCGGAGGAGGTATCGGAGTCACTACCTCCAGTGGTAGTTGCCTCCCCCGTGGTACTCCTCTCGCCCTCCAACCCACTGGTCCCCTTGGGGTCGGACGACTCTGCCTCCGAGGATCCGTGGGCCGCTGCATCCCCAATCCCCGGTGCCTCAGCTCCCTCGCCAGATGATGCTGATGTACACAGACAACACAAGAGAACAGGGATGGGTAGACAAAAAAGCAGAGACATTTGGAAATAGCTGAATGGAGTGAACATAGTGGTTCATACATACACCCGCCCAGAAGACCCTCCTACAGGCAGCACCTACCGCTATACCCATGGCTATGCTCCTGCCTAGTGCCCAGAACCCTGCTCTACAGCCATTCCCTAATCAACTTAAGGACCTGACGTGTAGGAGACCTGACCAAAACACCCCTACTCCCCACGGGGGCCATAATGTAGATGGACATCAGTCAGAGTCCCTGCAACTAAGCAGCATAAACCCGAATGCACACACAGACATCCATCAAGGGTCAAATATATGGTATGTGTACTCACCCCCTTGTGACTGCTGTGCAGCCTTAAAGCGCCCATCCAGGTCTGGGTACGCCACAGCCAGGATGCGAAGCATAAGGGGGGGTCAGTGCCCGATGGGCACCCCTTCCCCATTGGGAGGACTTCACCTGCTGGGCCTCGCAGATTTTTCGCACCCAGCGCCGCCGGTCCTCCCACCTCTTCCTGCAGTGGGTGCTCCGCCAGTTGTAGACCCACAGGGTCCGCATCTCCTTGGCGATGGCATGCCAAAGTGCCCTCTTCTGCTGGGCGCTTACCTAAAAGGGACACACATAAATGTAACACAGAGGTCAGGCACTGGCCAAACATATACAGATGGCTATACGTCCACTATGGGACGGACAGTACAAACAGACTAACAGCACATACACACGCAGCATGTCAGGAACCCTGGCCTATCCATGGTCAGAGGTGCACACATGTTTGCTGCCAACACCAACCATTACACACATCCATGGCCCACAATCCTCCTACTCGCCTGTACCTCTGGCCCTCCGTAGAGCATGGCGTACAGGGGCAGGACCTCGTCCACGAGCCTCTCCAATTCCTCTTGGGTGAAGGCTGGGGCCCTTTCCCCTGCAACATGTGCCACTTCCATGACCAGAGGCAGGACACAGCAGTACACTCAGTGGAGTACATGCTTGCACAAGATCAGAATTCAAGTGAAGTTGGGGTGACCAGTTTGCGTACGCACCGCAGCGGTGTGCACCGTCACCACCGACAGCGATCATTATACGTTAGGATTTCCCATTGACATCCATGTTAACTAATGAATTTGTGCACGGCGGTAAACACCGCCTTATGCTGTTACATCAACCGCTAGCGGTTTGAGGTCACTTTCACAACAACAGTTCAGGATTACATGGGGCAGACATTTTGGAAAAAACAACGCAATTTTAAAACTCCCATCTGCACAATGCAGGCCCTACTGTTCCCCAAACACACATAGGCATGTGACAATTAACATTACCTCACCTGACAAGCCATGATCTCTCATTGTGGTCAAGTTGATGTTATGTCATACACATTATGCATTTGTGTCGCGACAATCAAGCCAGCAGTGCTCAATGACTGACAATGTGTGCCCATGTATGTGTGTTCCTCACACGTGTTTCCAACTCCTCCTAGGTACAGACCCTTGTGGTAAGGAAGGGCCCCATTGGTGTACAGACCACTTGCAGATTTGAGGACCATGGTGGAGCGTAACATCATTATCAATTACAGACTCACCCATGCAACTATTCTTGAACGTTGTGCATTACTGGATCCTGCACTGACTCCGGCAAATCGTAATCAGCATGCCATCCCTACTGAAGTGCAGGTGCTTTCTGCACCCCAATTTTTCCTGGCCACAGGCTCATTTGAAGTGACAGTGGGCATAGGTGCAGGTTTTTCACAGCCAATGTTTAGCATTATACTGACAAGATTCCTGAATGCATTTGTATGACACCTGCAGTCCTATGTGAGGTTTCCCCAAAGTACTGACCGCCCTGCCATCAGTCGGACTTCTATGCCTTTGCCAACATACCCCATGTGATAGGTGCCATTGATGGCACCCACATACCTATAATCCCCCCAAGAGTAAGTGAACAGGTGTACAGAAACCGGAAGAACTTTCACTCCATGAACATTTAATTGGTGTGTACTGCAGACCAGTATATCACACATGTGAATGCCATGTTCCCTGGTTCAGTCCATGATTCATTTGTGCTGAGGAACAGTAGTGTGCCACAGAAGATGGAACAACTACAAGAGGACAGAGGGTGGATCATAGGTATGTGTTTCTGTCACTTATTGCCACCCTGCAGCCAGGTAACCTGTCTGCCTCTGATGCTTGTCCTTTTAATTTGTGTTGTTAACCTTTTTCCAGGTGATTCTGGCTATCCCAACTTGCATTGGCTCCTGACGCCAGTGAGGAATCCTGGAACAGATGCAGAGAGGAATTACAATGAGGCCCATGGATGTACTAAGGAGGGTGATAGAGCGCACAATAGGTCTCCTGAAGGCTGGATTTCGTTGTCTACAGATCTCTGGCGGTTCCCTGGCCTATGGGCCTGAAAAGGTGTGTAGAATAGTGGTGGCCTGCCACATGCTGCACAACGTGGCTGTGAGAAATTCTAACCCCCTCTTGTAGGAGGAGTGTGCTGTATATCCAGAGCAGCTTTCTCAGAGAGGGGATGAGATTGATGGTGATGATGAGGAAGGGGAAGATGTAAATTCCAGGACTCAACTGATACAACTCTACTTCCAGTAACTATGTGGTACAATTGGATGAGATTGGTGTCTGTGCATCATACTGTCAGTGTGCCTTGTCATCTAGGGGGTTTGGAATATACTAATTGCCACTGTGTCCAGGTCTGAATAGGACAGAATACAATTTAGTGTATTTTTCCTAAACATATTTAGGCACAACAACTTGTAAGGCTAGTGGTGCATTAATGCTACGCAGGTACAAATAAAGGTGTTATCAACCAGTTGCATCCATACTTCACTTTGTTCACACATAATGACAGGGGACATTGTAACAGGTGTGATATGTGTTTTATTTGGTGCAGAGATAAAATCATGCAGATTACAGTGATGGCAGTGGGTCAATGGTGGTTATCCAAAATGGCAACATGGTGGCAGCATTGTTGTCAGTATTGGTAGGTCCATCAATGCTTACATGAGTTTCTAATTATTGGTAGCACTGTTTGGTGGTTGATTGAGTGGGATAGTTGGTGGACAGTTTTTTCCAGAGTCACTTCTTAGTGGGGGCTTTGTTCTTGGCAAGCGTTCCTGTCCCATATCTTGGCCTGAGGGTCAGTTTGGGTGCCTGTTGTTGGGCTGAAGGGTATGAGATGGATGTCCCCTGTGCTTCCTCAGAGGGTAGTACATGTGAAGTTGCTGTTGGTGCTCCTATTGTCCGTTCTGTCTCCTGTGCTGTAGTGGGGGCTTCCTGTTCTGTGTGGGCCTCAGGCTGTGTTTGGACAAGCTGCTGCAGCGCACCTGCTATGCTGGCCACTGCGGCATTGTGCAGTTTCCACTGCTCCATGGCCTCTTGGTGGTGTGCTTGCTGCATCCTCTGACTCTGCTCCAGGGTCGATACTATCTGGGCCAATCTGTCCTGGGTATGGTGGTAGGTTCCCAGGACCTCAGAGATCACGTCCTGGGCTGCAGCATCCATCCTGTGGCCTCCCCCTGGGCCAGTGATGCCCTCCCACTGGGCCTAGCCCCCTGTGCCTGTGTCCCCTGCACAGGTCTGGCGGGACCACTTGTACTGGGGCCATCGTCTTCCTGCCTATTGGTAGGGGGTGACTGTGGCCTCTGTACCTGTGTTCCACCAGTCCGTGGCCTGGATACACAGGTGTGGGGACGGTTGTCCTGGGCTGATGTTATTGGCTGCGTGGTAGGGGTGTCAGTGGTATCCTGGGTGGGGCTGCTTGATAGTGACAGTCCAGGACTGTGTGAGGGGCCAGCCTGCTCATCAGTGTCCAGGGTCCCATCCCCATGGTCCTGTGAGGTGCCTCTGTCTTCCTGAGGGCACTGCCACTCCTTGTCCTGTCCGTCAGCGTGGAATGGGTGGTGGTGCATGTTGAGGGAAATGGACATGTCTGTTACATTTGCATGGTCGGATGGGGGGCAGGCGCCTGGGCAGGTTTGTGCAGCTTACACACTTTGGGGCCATGCAAGATGCTTTAGTGGGGTTAGCATTGTTTTTAGCTTAAGATGTGGAGGTGCATTGTCGGTGTTATAGGCCATTGTGTTTCCTTGCAGGGGTGGGTGGCTGTGCACAGGGAGAGGGATGTGGGCCTGTTAATGGGTTTGTGGGCATGCAGGGGTAGTGGATTCAGTGCCTGTGGGCTGGGTGGGGTAGTGGTCCTGGTGGGTGTTGGAGGGGTACGGTGGTGCATGCATTGCAGGAGTGATGGATATAGTGTAAATGTAGACGACTTATCCGTGTCCATTCGTCCAGTGAGTCCAGTGAGGCCCTTAGGGTGCAGGATGGCCAGTACCTTTTCCTACCAGTCAGTGTAGTCAGGTGGTGTTGGTGGAGATCCTCCTCCAGTCTTCTGAACTGCAATGTGGTGCCTGGATGCCATGGCCCTGAGCTTCCCCCGCAGGTCGTTCCATCTCTTGCGGATGTCGTCCCTGGTATGTGGATGGTGTCCCACTGCATTGACCCTGTTGACAATCGTCTGCCATAGCTCCATCTTCCTGCCGATGGGTGTGTGCTGCACCTGAGCCCAGAATAGTTGTGGCTCGACCTTCAGGTTCTCGTCCACCATGCTCCTTAGCTCCCTTTCTGGGAAGCGTGGGTGTTTGGGGGGTGCCATGGTGAGTGTCGTGAATGGTGTCTGGGTGGATCTCAGTGAGGGTGCTCTTCTGTGGTTGGGTGTAAGTATCGTGGATTGTGGCTTTCGGTGTCTGCTTCTGGTGATCTCTGTCTTCTTTGGGCTACTTTCATTGCAAAGATTTGTGGGGTGTGTCTGTGAGTGTTTTATGGTGTTCTTGATGTGTGTCAGGTGTGTGGGTTGCACTTCTTACTGTTGGGTCCACTTGGCGCCTGTGGCAGTCTGCACCGCCAATGGTCGTTGGCTTCCACTGACCACCAAGGTGATTTGTGCATCATTATTTGGAGGGCGGGATGTGGGTGTGCTCGGCGGTGGTGGGGTGGGAGGTCCAGCATTTCTGCCGACAAGGTCCTGGCGGAGACCGGTGGACTGATGACTTTTTTTTGGAATCAGACTTTTTGGTTCATTATATGGCGGGTTTCTGTTCACCGCCAATGGCGGTCTTGTGTTCACCGTCGCCACAGCGATCAGCAGTGTTTACAGCTGTGTTCATAATGACCGCCTATGTCCCAGTTCTAAAAGCACTATGTTCAAGTTAGAGTACTGCATCTGATCTGGGCCATGACAGTGTGACATAGACAAACACTACACAAAAGAAACAACAACAATATATCAGGGCACTGAACAGCACACCATCATAAATCTGTTGTGGATGGAAATTGAGGAATGAGTATGACCCAGTTCAATTATATGCAATGCAAACAGTCCTTTTGCCCCACAGAGAACCAGGATGTATGTTTAAATGTTCTGTCTTCAGGTTTGAAAACAACAAATTATAGATGAATAACGTTAACCT